>NC_140590.1:328292112-329745470 GCF_964204655.1 Triturus cristatus | reverse complement strand
ATGCCCATACCACCAAATCAGAAAATAAACAAACATGATGGTACCATAAATATGCTTTTTAATTCCCTACAATGTTATAATAATTATGTTTACTGTATTCTAATGTCTAAAGCAGCATTGCACGGATAAGTCACACAAATTATGACTGGGCTTTTCAATATCAGGACCAAGCACAATGCTGAGCAATCACTTAACCGATTTTATATTCATTTGCTAAAAATAGAAAAAGACAGGAGAAGTTATTCAAATTCTGCCACAAGCATCAATTGTAATCGGCAATTCAGAATTAATATCAAACACGACATGTGATTAAATGTTGAAACACATGACGTCTTACTGGGAAAGTGGCCTAGACAAACTAAAAAGCTGAATCAGAAAATACCTCCGACAAGAAAGCTGCGCTCTGCCACTTGTAACCAAATGAAATTCAAATGGCACCGCTGTGGCCGACCAGCTGACTCGCTGCTAAACTAAGTACTGTTAAACAAATGTACAGTACTACCATACCAACCAAAAGTTAGACAAGCAGCACAAGACATGTTTTAAGAAGGATGCGGAGTTCAGGAACACGCACAGTCAGCTACAATGCCTCCTTAATAGTCTTTCCGGCTGTGTGCCTCAAAGCAGCCTAGCGCTGCCTATGGCACTTTGTACAACTAACATTGAGCGCAACTTGAAAGCAGAAAAAACTTTGACTCTAAAATCGTCAATGCCCCCTCTGAAGCACGTACCATGTGAACAACCATTTAGAGAACTAAAAAAAACAAGGGAAGGCAGAAGTACAAACAAGAAAGCAAATAAATAAAAAACATTAAAGGTACTTACTATTCAGTATTGTGACAGGAAAAGCATCGCCAAGAATGTGAAATGTCTTTGTTTGGGTGTTGGTGACATTAAACCGTATGTATCGGCTTTCCACTGCGCCAATAGGGCTCCCAGGGGGAGCATGTTCAGCGCTCTTTTCAGGCACTGTCACTTAAAATTAATAATGGCCAAATCAGCACGTGGCTGTAAGGGATAGACAGACTGGTCGATTTGAAGGTTTCGAGGCCACGCTGCGGGCCCACACAACTCGCCCTTTCACTTACTACTCGGAAACGAACAAAGGGGTTAGTGAGGAAGTCTCAACTGCTACACAGCATGCCAGAAAAATAGACTGACAAGGCAGGCGCGAAAAACGGGAAATAAAAGGAAGGGATATAGGAAAGAGAAAAATGGGGCAAAGTAAAAAAACAGGGATGGTAACAGATCGAAAGTGACGGGGAAGAACAGAGAGGTTGGGAGAAGTGCGTGGAGGACCCTAACTGGGGTTTGGAGCAAAGAGTTGCAAGGGGGAGAATGGAGGTGCGTGTTGAACGAATTATAGAAAGGTTGGGAACTTGTCGATGGTTCGGAAAATGCGGCGAGAGTGCGCGGAATTAAATATCACAGTGAAAAGGAGAAAAGTAAACAAATGCATCGAAAAATAACAGCAGGAGGGGGTTCACGAGGAATAAAAGATCGAGAGACAAGGGGCACATTCTAATTTCGTGGCTAGGCAACAAGCAGAGAGAAAAAGGGAGAGTAACAAGCAATGGCTGCGCAGCCGTGAAACTGACACGGCTGCGCGGCCGCAAAAGTGAAAGGAAAATGAAACTGACGGGGAGGGGGTAGGGGAGGGGATTCACACGCTGTAAGGCTTAATGAGACATTACAGAAAGCCAGATGACAGCTGTGCACGTCTTGTGCGCGCAGGGCCGGCTTTAGTGCTGGTGGCACCCTGTGCGACAATGTTTGTTGGCGCCCCCCCCAATGACTACCTTCACCACGGATTCTCTCACTAGCACCCTTTAACAGTGACCAAGACTCCATAACCACACTCTCTCAGATGCATTGAATTAGTTATATAGCGCCACTGATACCAGTGTAGGGTGTCCAAGCACTTTGCATCACATGCACATTACACAGAGACAATCAATCATAAGTGTGTAAATCAGTGTATAGGAAATGTTACATAAGCCAAAGGACTAAAAGTGTAGGAGTCACATGACATCCATACTGGTAGGCAGTATAGTTTAAGAGTGCTTGGTGTGGAGAAGCACAAACTCAGAGTCGAAAAAGAAACAGCGTAGTTGGGAGTTTTCTTTAATACTAAATCGATTTCTAGCCAAATTAACCCTTCTTGCAACGTTAATCAATGTTTTAATAATGTATACTTTGCAGTGTGTATGCAGTTCTAGGATGAAAGTTAATAGCTCCCTATTCTATATTAGGACATTAAGTTATAAATTGAAAGTAACAAAAGTCTCTTTTGAAAGCAGTAACCTGCTGATCTGTTTACATCATATGCACTCTGTAATCTACTTGGCACGCGTTCTTTGCAGCAGGCATACTAACCCTCTGCATTAACTTCACCTAAGTTCAACCTCAACTGTACAAAATGCTGATCTCTTTCCAGGAAGATAATTAATCACACGAGTTATCTTGACATTTATGTGAGGCCTGGTACTTGCAGGGGGAAAGAAACGCTGCAGCAGGTGCTTCAAAAGCATAATAAACTTTCAAACACGGCGCCCCCAGGAAGCCAGCACCCGGTGCGGTGGCACCGGTCGCACCGCCCTAAAGCCGGCCCTGTGTGCACGTAACAGCAAGCTGGAGGCCGGCAAAAGCCTGTGGGTAGCACTTTGAAAACCCAGTTACTAAATGTCTTGCCAGAGCAGCGCATGCGCTGGCTCAGGCGAGACCTAAAAATGACTCTTAACTCTAAACCTTTTGGCTTATTTTCTTCTGTTTATTAAAAACTAATGTGTTTGAGGCATGTTAGTTGTAGATCACATGCTTTGCATACTCCTGCCATCTAGTGTTGGGTCCAGATGTTTGCAGTTTGTTTTTCTTCGAAGAAGTCTTTTCCAGTCACGAGGTAGGTGACTTCTCCTTCTGGTGATAGTGCGCATGGTCATCAACTCCAATGTTAGATTCTTTTTTTCCGCCATCGGGTTCGGACGTCTATTGCTACGCTCAGGTTCGACTCAGTTCTTCGGGTTCCCTCGGTTCGTAAGACACTCGCCCTCAACGGTATTGTTTTCGATACGCGTTTCTCATCTCTGGGTCTCTTATTATTAAAACTTCTTTGATCGAGAAGCTAACGGAAGGCCATTGGGTCTACCCGCGTCGGTCCGCCTTGCAGTAAATGGAATGGACTCCATTTAAATTCTGCCCTCTGTGCTGCATGAAGTTTCTTCGCACCATCTCTCACGAAATGTGCAACCTGTGCTTGTCTCCCGAGCACAAAGAAGAGGACTGTGACGCGTGCAAGGCTTTCAGCTTCAAGAAGACACTTCGCGACCGTCGGGCTCGACATTGCGACATGCAGAGCCGGCTCGGCACCAAAGCAAACCGAAAAGACTTTGGCTCCGAAAACCCTCATGCCAAATCATGCACAGAGCCGAAACCTTAGGGATCGAAGAAAAAGGCCGGTTCCCACCTACCCCCTTCGGCACCGAAACACACTTCAGATCCGAAAACGCCAACGCCTAAAACACCGGCACTGAAACAACCTGATCTGCCAAAATCACCAAAAAGCACCTTTTCGACGCTCATCCTGACATACCAGAACTGAAACCGAATGTGCTCCACATTAATCCAAAAACTGGACCCTAATTCAAAAACTGGACATATTACCACCAAAGTAGCTTTGAAACGTAAAAATGCACCAGAAGAGGAATACCACATTCCTTTAAAAGGGAGGTGTCGGGACTAACCCCTCCCCTCCTCCTCTTCTCCCTACTCTTCCATTACCTCCTTTTCCTCATTTTAAACCTTTTGCCAATTTCACCTCAACACTCGCCACATACACCTGACAACCAGGATGATGGGAATAGTTATGGGGATGGAGATGATCAGCCACTACCTACAGACCCCTGGGACGACTACAACACCAATTCACCCACAGGCAATGATCCTGACCTGTACCCTACAAAACCCTGTCCACTGGATGACAGTGTAGGTTACATTGAACTACTAGGTAGAGCTGCCAACTACCACGGGGTACAGCTGCACAAAGAATCCCTTGAACAGGATTTCCTTTTTGAAACCCTTCGCAGCACACAAAAGTCATTGCACACACTCCCCATGCTCAAAGGTATGATCAGGCATGTTGATGACATATTTAATGACCCAGTCAGGGCCCGTATCCTTACCCCTAGGGTAGATAAAAAGTACAAGCCAGCACCTTCGGACCCACTGGACATAAAGGGACAATTACCATTGGACTCCGTAGTGGTGTCCAACACACGAAAAAGGGCCAATTCCCAAACTACAGATGATGCTTCACCCCAGATAAAGAATCCAAGCTTATCGATGCTTTGGGGGAAAGGGTGGCATCTCAGGCAGCAAACTTCTGGTGCAACTCTAACACGCAAGTGCTGCTCGCAAGATACGACAGGGCGCATTGGGATGAGATGGAGCAGTTGTTCCAATATCTGCCCGATGAACACAAAGCTAAGGCGCAAGAATTAGTGTGGAAGGGACAGTTTATTTCAAATAATGCTATCAGGTGCTCCCTAGATGCTGCTGACACTGCTGCTAGAGCTGTAAACACCAGCGTCCTCTTTCGAAGGTACGCATATCCGGTTTTAAACCTAGGGCCAGACTACCATCCTAAACGCACCCTCTGACAAAGAACACTTCTTTGGCTGTGTCGTAGATTCCTCACTGGAAAATATGAAAAAAGATACTGAAGTGGCCAAATCCTTGGGAGCCCTTCAATTGACACAAGCATGTGGTTCCTTTTGGCGCTCTTTCTACTGCGGAGGGTCTAAAAATACCTCCTCAGAGACTACCACCACCACGTAAGAGTAATAACCAACCCTCTTCCTCTAGGGGTTACTTCAGAGGGGGCTATAGAGGCAACAACGGCAAAGGCAGAGGTAGAGGCTCAAACACACGCGCCTCCCCCCTCCAACACAAAACAGTGACTTCACTACACTTCCCCCCCCATCCATTTAACAACTGTTGGGGGACGTCTTTCGATTTTCCTACCCGTCTGGCATTCCATAACAACAGACAAATGGGTACTGGAAATTATCCGTTCTGGTTAGTGCATGCAGTTCACCAACAATCCTCCAAACATACCCCCAAGGTCCCACAAATTCTCTCCGGATCATTTACACCTCCTAAAACAAGAGGTTCAGTCACTCCTTTTAAAAGGGGCTATAGAGCCCATACTATCACAACACCACGGGTTGGACGTGTACTCCTTTTACTTCCTAATACCAAAAAAGGATGGTTCTCTCAGACCAACATTGGACCTCAGAGAACATGACCATTACATACAGTCAGACCATTTTCATATGGCTACACTTCAGCAAATCCTACCACTTCTGCAACAGGGCGACTTTCTGTCAACACTCAACTTAAAGGACGCCTACTTCCATATTCTAATCCATCCCGCTAATCGCAGATTTATCAGATTTGTGGTAGCGGGTCAAAATTACCAGTTCAAGGTCCTCGTGCTGGGAGTCACCACTGCCCCCAGTGTCTTCACAAAGTGTCTGGCGGTAGTTGCTGCTAACCTAAGAAGACAACACATCCATGTCTTCCCTTACTTGGACGACTGTCTCATCAAAGCCAACAAATATCCAAAATGTCTCCTGCGCACCCACAGAACAATTCTGTTACTACATCAACTGGGGTTCACAATGTGCTAAATTCACAGCTCCAACCTGCAACTACTCAAAACTATCTAGGAGCCACCCTAAATACGCAAAAGGCTCTGGCTTTTCCCAATGCAGCCAGAATTCACAACATGCAGGCTGTAGTTCTCCAGTTTCAATCCAATCACTTGCTTCCAGCTCAGGTGTATATACAACTACTAGGAATGATGGCATCTTGCATGATGATAGTTCCCCATACCAGGCTCTGCATGCGTCCCCTTAAAGAATGTTTAGCGAGTCAGTGGAAGCAATCACAGGGTCTGTTAACCGATCAAGTGTTGGTAAACGACTGTACTCACTGCTCTCTGCAGTAGTGGAACACACAAAATTTATCAAAAGGACGGCCCTTTATAGACCCAGTTCCACCAACAGTACTAACAGCGGACGCGTCTCTCACTGGCACCACACAGTGCAAGGCCTATGGAGCCAGTGGCAAAAGTTGCTCCACATCATTCATTTAGAGCAGCTTGCAATCTTTATAGCTCTCAAGGCAAGTCAAACACACCTGGTTGGCAAAGCTGTCTTAGTCCGTACCGATAACATGTCAGCCATGTACTACATACAACAGGCATTGGCATAGCCAATAGGTCTCGCTTTTGGGACCTTATATGTATTTAGTTATGCATCACAATATCCTTGGTGCAACAACATCAACTGTTGCATCGCTAAACACTTATAAGGTCCCAAAGGTGAGACCTATTGGCTATGCCAATGCTTGTTGTTCTTTAAAGAATCTGGTCACCCAATTCAAGTAAACACCATACACAATGTGTTCTACAATAGCACCACACCCAGACAGAGCCTCTCTGTCTGGCAGTGTCCCCAGGGCCAGAAGGGTCTTCAACCAATGCTGTCTGCTCTGGACATCATGCTTGGTGACTGCAGCGCTCTCATGCTAAAAAAATAAATATATAAATATTAAAGGATTTATGAAGAAACGTGCAGGCGCCCAGACAGTGTGTTTCAATAAAAGAGCCTGCGAAATGCTGAATTGGTTTCTATAGCTGACTGGCGTCCTCCCTCCGTCCCTGCCTAAACCCAGAAGCCCCTCTTCATCCGCTAAGGAAGTGGTGACAAATGGCTGGGCATCAGTGCGTGATAATGCGGTCCCAGCGGGAGCTGCCAGGGGTAGCGGCATGGCCCAGCCCCTGTCCAGTGACCATAACAAATACAGCACTTAATGGTCAGCAGCGAGGTGAGCGTGGCCGAGCTTCACCTTGGGAGCTCCTCTGGGGGACGTGGGATGGAAGTAAGGAGCGCATGCGAAAGGAGAACTGCAGACAGTTGTCTACGAGAAGAAAATCGGTTGAAGAGGGAATGATAGAGGCCGTAGGAAAACTGGGGGATGTGGGGGGGGGCGGCGAGGGGTGTCGGGCGCAGGCGAGAGTGTCTGGTAAAAACGGAAGCGAGCACCAAGAAGGGAGAATGTACAAAGTGTGCAGGAATAAAAGAGAGAGAAGGGACGACGAACCGCAGAACAAAATGCAAGGGTAAGAGAAGGTGAGATGGTGAAGCAGAAACAATAGTAGAGGAATAGTAGAGAAGTGGATAGAGGGAAAGTGCGCGTAGAACGGGAGTGCAGTTCCGAAGAAAGTGGCAAAATGTGTATGCAAAAAGGTGTGTGCGGAATCGAGAAGAAAAGGTAAAGCGTTTGGATTGAGTCAGTAAGCAGAAACAAAGAGATAATGAGTGATGAATTAAGTGAGAAAAATGTGTGGAGAAAAGATGAGCACAAAGAGAAGTGGGGGCGAGAGGGTAGAAAGAAAAGAGAAAGATGTGGGAGTAGGCGGGAGAAACGAGGAGATAAGGAAACAGGAGTAAAGGGAGGCAAACGTGTGGGGAGACGAGGAAAGCAGACGTGGCAAAGTTGGAGAAAAGAAAGGTACAGGAGATGGGCATACAAGGAGGTTCAGAGGGAATAGGAAGGAAGGGATAGAAGTAAGGGACAAAGAGTGACAAGTGAGTAAGAAGAGAAACTAGGAGGCTATATTGAAGATCCACAAGAGCAGGTGAGGACGAAAAAAAGCTAGAGGAAGGGAGTATACATTGTTATAGAAATAAATGGGGGTGAAAGTGTGGAAAAGAAGAATAGGGTGAAACAAAGCTAACAAGGGATTTGGGGAAAGGATGGATGAAAAGGTGGGGAGGAAAGTAACAGGGAGAGAAGACAAAAATTATTTAGTCCATGGAAAAAAATCCTAATTCGGAGTCACAGGGAGTCGAAAGATACCTGAGAAAATAGGTAAAGGAGAACAAGGAATGTAAATGAAATAAACGGAGGAAGGCAGAGCAGACCAAAGGAAAATATTTGATTGAAGAAAATGTATGGGGGAGTAGGAAAAGAAGACAGGGAAGAAAAGAAGCAGCCATAGGAATAGAGCAGAACATAGCAGGAAAGGAATAAGGGAGGAGGAGAAAAGTTATAGGCTAGTGAGTATGGCAAACAATCACTGGCAAAGCTAACAGATATTGTCTTTCAGTGGTGTTATCCAAACTTTTGGCTTCGAAATCTTTTTTCCTGATGCTCTTCTGTATCAATATAAGGAAAACAACTCGTGTTTGCTGATGCGGAACAGCATTAGATAAAACAAAAAAAGAATTACTGCAGTGTGATGATGTATGTGCATGTGTCACCATGCATGCGCAAGTATGCGTCATGATGCAGCAGCTTTTTTATTCGTTTTTAACTTTGAATTTACCATTCGAAGGCGTCAGACACCAACATTGGAGTGCTAAATTAAACAAGTCCGACGTTTGAATATCAGGCTTCTTCATGTAATGTATCGTTGGTATCTTCGTGATTAACATAGGAAAGGGTTTTTCAACTCATCTTTTACTTGTGTTCTGGCAGAAAACGAGACGGGATAAGCTTAAGTCAAGTGATGTGATGTTCGGTTTAATTAGCACTAAAACCCCTACCTCCTTTTAACACTATAGTCGCAAATCAGACCTTTGCCCTGGGTAAAGTGAAGCCACCAGACAGTAACAGCTGTTTAGGCAACTGTACCAACAAACCATCAACTGTAGAGAAGAGCCTACACGTCACAATAGTGCTGTTCGCCACAAGCCAGGACTAGATGAAAATGGTACATGACAGGAAGCCTCTTGAGACCTAAGCACTTTAAATATTACTTGTTCCCAAAATCGCCATGTGTGAATCATCAAAATCGAGAGTTCCTTAGTGCAGACACCAACCAAAACAAGCATTGGCCACGCGGCCGTAAAAGTGACACTGATCGCGCGAAACCCAGGTGACTAAGGAAACAAGATGGCAAAAGTGAAAGCAGGGGTGCGGGTGCACACGAGGGCAAACACGCGAGCCGCAAAAGTGAAAGCAATCACGCTCCAGATGGCGCCTCGGGTGCTGAAAACTGTCTGCTGCGCGTGTGCACGTGCTCGTAACCGCAAGCGCTAGGCCACCAAAAGCATGGGGTAGCACTTTGAAAACCCCACTTACTAAATGTCTCACAGAGCAGCGCATGCGCTGGCTCAGGCGAGACCTAAGAACAGGGGGGAGGCTCACACTCTCCAGCTGTCCCACTTAGCCCAGGACATTTGGAAGTGGGCCATTCATCACAAAATCCACCCCCTAGCGGAACACCTCCCAGGAGTGAACAACCAGAATGCAGACCTCCTCAGCAGACAGAGGCATCAAGTACATGAGTGGGAACTTCACCCTCAGGTCCTCCTCCCACATTTTCAAAGTTGGGGACTCCCTCAGATAGATCTCCGCCACACACTAAAACGCAAAATGCCAAAGCTTCGCCTCCAGGTACCCACACCAGTTATCCAAGGGCAAGGCACTATGGATGAACTGGTCAGGGATATTTGCCTATGCTTTTCTGCCTCTCCCACTCATTCCAGCAGTGGTTCGGAAGCTTAGGCAAACATCCCTCACATTGATCCAAGTAGCTCCCACATGGGCCCATCAACCATGGTTCACAACCCTGTTGAAGCTCTCTAGTTCCGCATCAAAAGCTGCTCCTAACACCCAGTCTCCTTACACAGAGCAATGGAGAAATCAGACACCTAGATCCCAAACAACTGAACCTCGCGATCTGGCTCCTGAAGTCATAGAGTTTGGTTGTCTGAACCTTCCACCAGACTGTATGAACATCATCAGGTAGGCCAGAAGGCCTTCCAGTACAGCCTGTTACACAGCAAAATTGGAGTGTTTTGTTATTTATTGCACTAACAATCATATTAACCCTCTTCATGCTTTCATACAAAACATTATCTGTTATCTGTTACACTTGCAGCAGTCAAGATTATCTTTCACCTCCATCCCCCTACATCTTGCTGCAATAGCTGTCTACCTACAAAATAGGCAACATATATCGCTTTTCAGAGTGCTCGTAATTAAAGCTTTCATGGAAGGACTTAAGAGTTATACCTCCAAGACTCCTACCTGCCCCAATGTGGAATCTTAACATAGCCCTCACAAGATTAATGGGACCACCCTTTGAACCCATGCATAGGTGTGAGCCACAGTTTCTCTCTTGGAAAACCGCTTTCCCCATTGCAATCACATCACTAAGGAGAGTGTGTGAATTGCAGGCACTAAGCATAGAAGAACCATTTTCCAACCTTCATAGTGAGAAAGTGGTTCTGCGCACAAACCCTAAATTTCTACCTAAAGTAGTCTCTGCATTTGACATATATCAGTCGGTAGAATTACCAATATTCTTCCCTCAACCCAAATCTGTTGCAGAAAAAGCTCTACACACCTTAGATGTCAGAAGAGCACTACATCGAAACAATACAATCATTTTGAAAGACCAAAACTCTTTTTTTTTTGCTTTTGCACCACCGCATAAGGGCAATCCTATCTCTAAATCAGGTATTGCAAGGTTGATTGTTAAATGTATTCAAACCTGTTATGTAAAAGCAAAGAGAACTTTAACTATACCCAGTAGAGTGCATTACACTCGCAAGATAGGGGCTACTATGACCTTCTTAGGAAACATTCCCATAGTGGACATTTGCAAAGCTGCAACATGGTCTCCACCTCACACTTTCACAAAACACTACTGTGTAGATGTGCTAGCAAAACAACAAGCTAATGTGGACCAAGCAGTACTTAAAACACTATTTCAGACAACTCCAACAGCTACAGGTTAGCCACCGCATTGGGAGATTACTGCTATATAGTCTATGCAAAGCCTTTAATCTACAGCTCACATGCCTCAAACGGATAACGTTACTTACCCAGTAAACGTGTGTTCTTGGCATGCACAGCTGTAGATTCACATGCGCCCACACGCCTCCCCGGGTACCTGTAGCTGCTGCAGTTCTCTCTTTAGTATAAATACATACACATGGACATCTCTATTCTACTCTTTCTAACTCCATTCTCACCCTCTGCAGGAAAACAATCTAACAATGGAGTTGATGCCCATGTACGCTATCACCGAAAGGAGGAGTCACCTACCTCCTGACTGGAAAATACTTCTTCGAAGAAAAACAAACTGCAAACATCCGGACCCAACACTAGATGGCAGGAGTATGCCACGCATGTGAATCTACAGCTGTAGATACCAAGAACGTTATCCTTTAGTGTTCATCAATGATACTAGGCCTAGGAGAAATTCAATTACGCAGCATGATTTCTAGAATTTCACTTGTGCACAATTCCTTAAATTACACCATGTTACTTAATTATGTTGCATTCGTGGCAAAATTATTGCTATGGAACAATTCAAATTACCAGAACGGAAGCTGCTGTTGATTGCGGAACTTCTGTTTCCAAAGATTCCTTATTTGGAATGAAATGGGTAATTGCATCCAAATGGATTCAAATGCATTTGTGCAAAATGCTGGATTTTCATTTTGGCTAATTATTTATAATTTCACCTAAATTTCCTAGAATTGGACATAATTACACAAAAGCAACCCCTAATCGTTACCAGATTAGTCATGTCATGTCTAGTCAAAAATATAGTATGTTACCATACAAGATGCACATGCATCTTTAATCTGTCCGTACTCTGAAAAAGTGTTGCTCACTCATTAATGGAATATTGGTGGTTTCGTTTTACACCTCACCACTTTCAAACTTCACCAGCCGCCTCTAGTAATAACAAGGATTGTTTCAAAAGATATGGACTGCCTACTAAGACTTCTATGCTGTATGTTATCTTTCACCTCGGACATCAAAAAAAGGCAGTCCTTTCAAACCAGATACAAATAGACTAGAGGGCACTAGAGGAAATGGAGAGTACATGTAGGGATGAACCACATAAGAGAAACCTTCTAATGAAAAAGTAATATGCTTTTCTACATACTATTGTGATCAGACCAAAAAATGAAATCTGTTTTTCAAGTGCATGAAAAATAATTCCCCCTAATGAAAAATGTAATTGGATGTGAGTGAAAGTGTGACTTTTTTTTTCAATCTCTAGCCTTGTTAGCTTAGCTGAGAACATAATTTTTGGTCAAACAAATACTTTAATTTTTTTTAAAAGAGGTAAATAGCACATATGCATGTGGACTCAGTATGTTAGGTGGTATGCCCGAATTTGTGTCATGGACTAGGGTGTTGAGAATATCACTCCTTTTGTGTGAATAAATACTTATCTGTTATAGTGCAAAACAGTGCTCTATGTCATCAAATGAAGTCCTGCTGCTTCACAGGAAACCCATCTGCATCCTGGAAATTCCGTCTCCTTCCTGGAAGTTCAGCCTTAATGCTAATGATCAGAAGTAGCATTGTGATTGAAGCCAGAGGGTATACAAATCCTCAGGATTGGACTTCCCTTGCATGATGCATCTCATTTGCTGGCTACACGTTTTCCTTCCCACTAATCTTGCCGTTTTCTCTTTTTATTTTCTTCCAGGGTGCTATCACTGCAATGACCAAGGCTATGGCAGTCGACGAGAGCAGGCATGGTGTCAGAGTGAATGGGTAAGCATTGGGTTGGTCATTCTCAAACATAGACACAGTGCCAGTCAACAGCGTAGGTGTCATACACTCATCAGAGCTGCCAAAAAGTCTGGTTTCTGCTCACACTCTTGTTGGTATTTGTTATCGTTAGGTTCAAGGAATGGGTTTTGAGCCAGGAGACTTATTTTCCAAGGTTCAATTTTTCATTGAACTACGGATGCTTCAGTCTGACATATTTACCCCGCCTATCCAATCCCATTGGCCAAGTCTGCAGAGGCTTAGCAGTGAGGACTGAAGGCCCATGACTTTGGACAATCAGGGGATTGAGTCTGTCATGCTCTGGCTTTGTTAGGTCAGGCATACTAGGCAGCACAGGGGCTGTCTGTTGTGAGGCATCTTGGGGTTTGACAAGAGCATGGAGCCCGTCTAATGCTTACCAGTGGGTGCCATTTCTTGTCCCTAATTTGCCTGCTTCTTATTTCTGTCCGACTTGCCAATCTTGGGTCCCTCCCTTGGAGAATTGTCTCCTTAAAGTCTCTTTGATTGTCTGGCATCGCATCTTCCACTGCTTGATTTTCAAGCCCTACTTTTTTCCTTTGTGTTAACCACTCGATTAGAGTGTATGTGTTTTTGAGCAGTCTCCCTCATGTACGTCTCTCTCCCTGCACTCTTTTTTGCTCACTGTTGCTCGACTGCTTCTCCGCACTCTCCTCCCTCTTGTGCATGCCTGTGTGCTTCTCCTCATTGCTTCCCTCCATCCACACCCTCGGTTTTGCTTTCCCCTGACCCCTGTGTTTCTTTCACTCCTGCACCCATGTGACTTTGGTGTTCCCTCCGGCCCTCCCCCCATTGCTTTTGCATCCCCTCATGTGTTGCTTCGGTGTCCCCCCCCCCGTATTACTTCAACTCCCCCCATGATCCTCCATGATGCTTTCCTGTTTGCCCACTACCCTCATCAGTATTACTTTGCCATTCCTCCACCCTCCTCGGTGTTGCTCCCCCATCACCGACCACCCACTTTAAATAAAGCTTTTGTGCATTTTACCGAACCAAATTGGTTCAGTAACTAAGAGAAAAAAAGAAGCGCACAAGTCATTTTTGGGTGTGTATTCCTAACCAAAGGCGAAACCTAATGTCTTTGCCAATGCTTGTTTAACTTGCCGATGGCCTTGCCCGAAATGTGACTGGCGTTACCTCAGCCCTATCGTACTGAGGCTACGGTAAAGGAGCCTTTCACCTAAGCCAGAAGGGTAGAGAGGTATTCCAGGGGAGATATGTCCTCCCGATTCAAATACTGGTCACCAAAGGTATCCCACCTAGTGAGGTGAAAACTCGGCACTAAACTCTCGTGGCACCAACTGCTCAAGCGCGGGGAAGGAAGCAATTCCTTTTTGTTAAATAACCCTCACACACACTAGTAGTGCCATACTTCATCATCAGGTTCACCCTGACTCCTAAAAGTCAGGGTGGGCTCGACCGTATTCCAGGGAGCACTTTAGAGAGATAGGCCATGCGGTCTAAAGATTAAAGACCCTCTTACGTCTCCAGGTATCCCTTTATTTGCGGAGTCATAGGGGATATTGAAAAGAGATAAAGGAGGGTCGTCGGGAGGTAATGGTCCTATGACCCTAATGCCAACATGTTTCAGCCCTATTGGATGGCCCACTTGGGTCCTGGACTTTCTTCAGGGCAAAATGGGGTTCCCTCCCTGGTTCTTAGGCTAGGGTACTTTCCTATATTTCTTTCAGTGAAGAGTTCAAATAGCTGCACTCTTGTGGAATGGTAAAATGTATACTTATCTCCCATCCAGTAATGTATTGTTTCGAGTCCGCCCATCTGTCTCAAGGGACTGCAAATGTGCCACGAGACGTGGACCCAAGTAGGTGTGGCTGTGGGGGCAGGGCCTTCGAGGAAAGTTTGACTACAAGGCTATCTCCCTTTAACCGCAGTCTCTTGAGACATATTAGAATCACCTGAATAGGGCGGACTCGAAACAATACAGTACTGGATGGGTGATAAGTATGCTATTTACCATTCCACAAGAGTGCAGCTATCTTCACTCTTCATTGAAAGAAATATAGGAAAATACCCTAGCCTAAGAACAAGGGAGGAAACCCCAATTTGCCCTGAAGAAAGCCCAGGACCGACATGGGCCATCAAATAGGTCTGAAACTTGTTGGCATTAGAGTCATAGGACCATTACCGCCTGACGACCCCCTTTATCTCTTTATAATATCCCCTACGGCTCCGCAAATAAAGGGATACCTGGAGACGGAGGAGGATTTTTAATATTTAGACCCACTGGCCTATCTCTCTTAAGTGCTCCCTGAAATACGGTTGAGCCCACCCTGACTTTAAGAGTCAGGGTGAACCCGATGATGAAGCTTATCACTACTAGAGTGTGTGAGGGTTATTTTAAAAAAAGGAATTGCTTCCTTCCCCGTGCTTGAGTGGATTGCGTCACAAGAGTTTTTAGTGCCGAGCTTTCACCACACTAGGTGGGATACCTTTGGTGACCTGTACCTCAGCCCTCCCAGCCTTTCAGAGGCATGGCCTGTCAGAGGAATCTCTTGATTTCTGCCAGTTCACCTTATTTTTTGTTGCTATTTCATTTTTTAAATCCTCATCTTGGAGAGAATAACTTCTCAGTGTATCAAACTCTGGCACAGCTAGATCAGTGGGGTAAAATCTGTAACTGAATTAAGCAAGCATTGCCAAAGTTAATAGATCTGGGTTTAATGTACTAACACGTGATTCATTAGCACATTAAAGGAAGACAGGTGGAACTAAAAGGAACAGACAGAGAAGGTTATTGCTGTAAAAAAATGTCTCATGCAGATCAATAGAACCACTTGACTGGGTTTGGGTAAAGCAGCATGATACACTCAAAGAGCCAATATGAATAGGTGAGAGATTAATTCTGCAATAGGCTAAACTAAGACATGATTGCCAAAGTATCAAGCCCATGGCTGAAGGAGACTAGTCCAAGAAAGCCAATGGTTGGAAGGGGCAGACCCAAAGAATACTGTGTATATTGTTAGTACCAGGTCTGTTTGACGACTGTGCTGTCAATACCCATACCTAAAAGGCCTATTTCTTCCCTCCGACATGTGTGACTTCCTGGGGCCTTATTGAAAAATGTTTTTTCTGGGTTTGCAGCGATACCTGTAGACTCTATTGTGGTCTGGCAGTGGCTTCCCCTATCACATTGCTCCATGGCTCTTCACCTTCAAGAATGGTACCAGGCATACCCTGTCTTACTGTCGACTACATCCAACACACTTACATTACTTCTAAGGGGGAGGCAAGAATGGCTAATGCAGTGCACACTGTGTTGTCAATAATGTGCTTCACTGACAAGGCCCCCTTTAAAAAGAAGTACTTTTTCACTAGGACAATAGAAATATCCTTTACAAGATGGTGCTGAAGAGGTTGTGCACCAAGCCATTGGGGGGGAGGGGGGGGGGGTGGAGTTTGAGTATGGGTTTGCTGGACTGTGGCTCTAAGTGCAAGCCGGCCAGCTGATTGTATGTTTCTATATTTTTATAGACTAGTGGGTGTTGAGGTATGTTGCTGCATGAACCACTGTCAATATGGAGTTTTAAAGTTCTAACTTAGAAACAACTTTTCAACATGGATCCATGAAATGAACCTTTTTGCCTCTGTTAGTATTTCCCCAGGGAATATCTGGACACCACTGTGGGAAGAACTATCCAGTGCTTCATCCAACCCTGAGGCAATGATCCAAGGAGGGCGGGATGCGCAGGTAGGCTGTCCGTAGGCTTTTGGTCGCCAGGCTCATCCACCTTGTCACTCGCCAAGCTCTGTTGGGGTGGTGTGGCATAAGAATTATTTGTACCTGGCTGTGGAACATGCTTTTCATAGAGAAACGGGCAACTCTGAGGAGGACAGATACTTTTGCACTTGTTGGCTACCCATATAACGCAGTATCCGTGATAAGCGAGTGGATACATGGATACAAACGCTGTCCCCATCATAGGTGATCCATAAGTAAGCTTAATTGGTTGAGTGTGAAAAGCTGATGACTGTTGGCCACGCAGAGATCTGCTCAGCGCCATCCTGATGATTACGGGATTTAAGAAAAAAACAGGGAGCAAAATTTCACCAGTTTCGTACCTAACAGGAACAACATTTTAGAGGAACTCAGGATAGTAACATTTGCTTGCTATGGGTTTGAGAGACTCAGTCAGTCCAGACATAGTCAGTGTTTATATTTTTGTTCCTCGATGACCAGGTGGACGCTGAGAGAGAATGAGCAAGGTCTTCAGGGTTAGGGTGGTCTTGCCTCCCTCCTTTGTGATGGATAATGGGTGAAACCACTGCTTGAGGTCCTCGGGGAAGGCCTACTAGGTATTTGTTGTCACCCTGTGACAGTCAAGCAAGTGGTGAAGCAAGCTAGGGGCCAGCACTATATTTCACAAAGATTGAAAGCACTATAAATGTAAGTATTTACTCTTGCCTTCTGGGAGTGCTGGGAGTGGGTATGATCAGTGAAGGAGGCAAAACATGAAGAGATGACTGGTAAATAATAGGATCAAAGTGGCACGTTACAGAGCTGATCAAAGGAGCAACAAAAAGGAAGGTTACACTATGGCCATACATGAAAAACCATGTATGCTACATGAACAATAAACAATAATTGGCAAAGCCAATAGGTCTGGACTTGAAAAGCGTGCATTGCAGACACCTAAAGCTGTGTGTAGGCCAGACCTAAAAGGGGACTTTCAAATGAGATTGGAAATGAGGCAGGTTACCAACTGCTCCTGTGCTCTTGTTTGTTCAACAGGTGCAATTCACCCCAGTTATGGTTTAATCTTTACCTTTAGACAACCCTCGAGGTATTGTCGCCTAAATTAATCTGGTTATAGGGAATAAAACCACATAATATTGTATTTGAATGTTATGTGGTATATTTATATCTTGAGACCTAGACTCTAAGGAAAGCTGCTTTAGACAGAACAGGGCAGTGGCGGCTTATGAATTAAGGCCCTCAATCTTTCAATTAATAAGGGTCTTTCCTTCAAGTATCAGTGGACAGCCAGGCAATAATGGAATGGACAGTGCACATGTGTGGCAATATCCCCACACACTAGCATGCCAGAGTGATGCCATCATGCTGAAAAGATCTGGTCTTACACGGTACTGTAGTCTGAAGTCCTGTGTCATACAGGCATGCTCCGCACCACTCGTTCAGCGAGAGACGTCTATTTTGAAGCAGTGCTACAGTGTTTAAAAGATGACCGGTTTGAGTCTGTTGTGGCTTCGCTGATCTTTCAGTGCAATCGGAAATATGTCTGCAAAATACTACAGCACCAGGTACTCTACTGATTAACAAAGATCTGTAATGATGCTTCGTGCTCTTAGACACATACATCGGAGATCCTTTTACCACTATAAGTGATGTCAGTAGAGCAGTGAATAACTAGATTTTTGAGAATTGCCATATTCTACAGGAGACAATGCAGTTGTTCTGAAATAGTGTAATTGTATCAAAATATAGTAAAATTATTTGTCATCCACTCTCTGTGAAATTGTTGTTGTAGCATGAGCTGAAGTGCAGTGTTTCTATTCTCTGTGCATGCCTAGGCAGGCAAGCACGAGCATTGCAGCCCTGTGCAGGGTTTGCTTATTTTCTGTACTGGGCTGGGAATAGACTACATATGGTACAATGGTACTTTTTGTTGGCGAATCAGCAGTCTAGAAAGAGAGCCCAGTCCGATTCGAAGGCCTCTGGATTCTGTTCGCGCAACATCATTCTTTCCTCCATCCCCAGTAGGTCCCATAATCCATGGAACCAGTCCTGATCTGAGGGACTCTTACCCGAGAAGGCTGTGATTGCCTGCCTGATTGTGCATAGTACTAAAGTCATTTGTTTAACCCTATGAGAGTACAGCAGGCAAGTTTGCTTGTAAGGTGGCCCCCTGGGAAGGATATGCAGTGAACATAGCGGCGTCTGTGTTGAATAGTTTCTCTAAGACATCAAGGACTCCAGTCCAGTGTGAAGTGAGTCTCGGGCAATGGCGCAACAAATGGAATATGGAACCGTGTTTCCACTCCCATGACCGTAACCCTGTGAATGCTCTGTGATTCATTCATGAAGTTTAGCAGGCGTGTGGTACCAACACCGTGAAACCTTGACCCCAGCTTCTCTCCCCAATCCACTACCGACAGCATTGTAGAATCTGCTGTAGATTCCCTCCCATTCCTTGTTAGTGAGAGAGATACCTGTCCCATCTTCCCAAAGCAAGGGTTAGATAAAGGAGCAGGGAGTGTCGGGTGGAGGATGAAAGTGGCACGAGGCGGAATCAAGGCTGGACGGCTTTGGTATTTGGCACCCCGACAGTCTGCCACGCCAGCCGCTGTCACAGAAGCAAAATATTACACTCTGACACATATTCCTTTACAAATTAAACACTGTATACTGCACTGGATGTTGCTCCGCACTATCACACTATCTCACAACCATGCAGTAGTGGCCGTGATCTGGGCAAAGTAGCCAGGCAGGGGAGAGGGGAATCGGGCACAGACAACCAAATAAAAAAAACACAAAAAAATGTACCTTCGTCCACGCTTTGATCTGGTTCCATGCACTGCAGGCTCCCAGAATCCCCTGCGGCCAATTCTGACACTGCATGAAAGCAGTATCAGGATTGGCCTAAGCGCCGTGTATTTGCGCTCCCAGGTAGCCTGGGAGCTTGTGCCTGCTCTCTCCACCCCAGCAACGGAGCTGGGGTTGGAGAGCGCTTCAGTGCACAGTACGGATTGGCGTTCCTGAGACTGCCAGCCAAACCGTCATGCGCACTGATTACAGTGCAAACACTCCTCCACCAGCCTGTCGGCTCTGGCACCGCCCCCAAGCCACTACTCCGACAGCCAAAATTAAACGATAATAAACAAGCGTATATTATCGTTTAATTTTCATTTTTTTGCGTTAGCGATTCTCCTCCACCATAGCGGAGGAGCCGTCACTGCAACCATGCCCACACTCTTGCAGCATGCCTGCTAACTCCTGCCACTGCATGCTGTCCTGTCCACTCTTGCTAGCGTTTCCACTCCGAGCCCTTCTGTCATCTGCCATGTCTATACACATACATTTGTGACAGAAAGAGGAATATCCAAGTAGCGAGCCCACCTTTATACCCCGCTGACCACCCCTCGGCTGTAAGTGATGTCATAAACCTGGGATCGATGGGGAGGCATAATCTCACACTGGCCATGGCTATCTTACTAAACCAGTTGGCCACTGGGAAAAAGCTACCCTTGGGCAGTGAGATAACACTAAGTGACTGCCCCCTTTTGTGCCCCCTTGCGGATAACGTGGCCATCCACCTTCTGCTTCATAGCATGTGTTTGACATCATAGTAGTTACTTTGCTATCTTTTGTTGTATTGTCCCGTGCTGAAGTATCTGACCTCCTCCCTTTCTTTGCACACGTACAGCTCCTGGGCAGAATGGGCACAGCTGAGGAGTGTGCCCAAGCCGCCCTGTACCTGGCATCTGAAGGGACCTTCTGCACCGGCGTGGACCTGCTGCTGACCGGAGGGGCCGAGCTCAACTACGCGTGCAAGAACCAGACAAGGTCACGCAGCAGCATCTACCATTGATCTGAGGACTCCACTTCCGGGCAGAGCCAGGGGGTGCACGCTGTGTACCTAAAGAGGACTCCTCTGCTCTACAATCTATAATGGGCATTTCATGGAGTCTGTCTTTTATTAATTCAGGTCACCGTTCTCGTTCTCATAACCCAGAGCTCGTCTGCAGGCAGCAACCCTGAAAATGTGAATATTATACTTACACCACATTCTCATTGAATGGGCCTTAATTGTGTCTCTTCCTGCAGATGTCCCCTTTGAGAGTTGATTCCAGGTTTTTAAATTGTGCTCGATATTTGTTTGCCTTTCTTTGTAACAAGCCACTCCTCAAATTTAGCTGGACACTGTGTGATCAGCAGGGCTGAAATGGGAAAGCGTCTTGTCTTTCAGTGTAATGTGCGGTGTGTTTTCTGCCTAAATTGATTTGTAACAGATTGTGTAAGTGGGTCAGTCACGATACTTTTGGAAATCTGGGCTGCAGTTAAAAGAATAAGAAATCTATTTGCACTAAGATCAGATGCTAGGATGGGCGTACTAGAGGCCAGCCTTTAAATTCATGTGACATTTATTCAACAGACTCGGGATTTTCCAGTTGAGTTGTAGGGTGGGGAGTGTGTAGTACTTCTCAGGGTCAATATTTGCATAGAATAGCGCATAACATAGGCCAACAAGAACCAAATCTTGCAAGGGTTGCTGTTCAGGTCAGTATATGCCCCTACACAGACATACATTTCCACATACATTCTTTTCTAGACGGCCAGTTTTATTTTGGACCAAAGGAAAAACCTCTATTCTTCCCTGGATGGATGCATTCCAGTTTCCAAGATGTGCTTCTTTTAGGGGCTATCTGCCTGGAGGCAACCAGAGCATCCCTCTTGTGCAGGATATCTCCCTCCCTTCAAGGCCCGTGCACAGTCTGCACACGTTTTCCATCCATCCTTCTCCTGTGGGTTAGCACACAGGGGGGTCAGAGGACTACTTTGTTGACTGTAGAACCGCAAGGAGATCGTTGGGTAATTCCCTTGATCATCCGCTGCTCATTGCCCTCTTCAGGCCACAGTCAGTGGATTTAGTTAGGGAGAAGTAAGAGATTAACTTTTACTCTTCATATCATGTCCTTCTCACACACTCAAACTTTGGAAACAGGGTTGGAATGACCCATAGGGCAATCAGGCAGTGCCTAATAAACTGGTCGGACAGGTTAGTGTGTGGGCCATTTTATGGCTGTTTGTGGGTCAGTTTTAAGGTCTGCTGAGGCCGGTTTTACTGTTGGTTTCACATATATTAAAATTAACATTGTCTGCAGCAAGCTCAAATCCATGCTGTCTTCCACACCTTGCAAAACGCTTATAGAGCGTGTCCTTTACAAGTTCAAAACTACCAAAATTTGCAAACATGGGCCCCTTTTTTTTTTTTTTTTTTGCTTTGTAGTTCACTAATGGGTCTACTTATATTTTGGGTGCCCGGGCCAATTTTCTGTCCCAGCCTGACCTTGCTTAGCAACATTTGTAGCCTTAGTCCCAACATGCAGTCCGGACCCACCAGAGTTCTACAGTGACCCGGCTAACCGGAGCTGGGGGTCCCCTGCAGCCATGTGCTCTCGCTACAGGTTACATTCCAAATCACTTACCCGCTTTCTCTTTGTGATCCCTCGCCTTTCTGACGCCTGTGCTTGGCTTACTCAAAGTCCCCGCCTAGAGGCACCGTTGTACATGATTTATGATGTTACCACCCCTCTTCAATGTTTATTACGACATCACTGACCACCCCACCTTGCTGATCAAGCAGAGGCTTCAATGCACACACCGATTCTGCGGCTGCCTGCAGCGGACACAGTGCAACTATATAAGAGGGCGGCCACCTTAGTGCCGCATTCCGGCACATCTCAATGCTCTAGTCTCGGGGACCTCCCCCCCCCATCCGGGGGTCGACCAAAATCCGATGACGAGGCCATGTCACTTCCGGCGCACAGTGGGTTGGGACCAGGTACTTATACCTGCCCCTGCCATTTGCCTTCCTCTTTGTCCCTCCTATTCACTCCATCTTTTCCGGGGTCATAATGCGTTTGTGCAAATATTTAGAGGATGGTTTCCTGTCCAACCATGCAGGATGTATTCTTGTGTCCATCTTTCCAGCAACAGGTCACGACTTACCAGAGAGAAGATAGCATATAGAAGGGGTGGTTGGTATGTCAGAGCATTGGTGCCTAGGTACGTCTTTACACACTGGCACAATGCTGCAAAAATCTGCAGAAATCACCAATGACTCCCTGGCAATTTTGGACACTAAAGGCATTCATTGTCCTATTCATTTTTAAGAATACACCGGCGGACAAAGTACAGAGCCTTCAATGGGCGCAAGGCCCAGCGCTATCGGTTTCACACCATGATTCGAAAGGTAAGCAATAGGACCAAGTAACATGCTTGGGGAGACTCACGGCAGTGTAGGGTGCATGGGGGAAACCGGCGGCGTGAGCGCTATTGCAGCGTGTAGCATTGATCAGCCAGAATGACATATTAGTTGTCACCAGCTCAGTGCTGCAAAATAGCCTGCAGGCATGTGGCAGGTTTTCATGCTACCGCAACAGCTTACCTCGAGATGTTCAAGCACATGTCGAGAAGTACAAGTTTTATGCTCACCTCCCACCCCCTTTTTATTCAAGGTATTGTTGTACAAAAAGAAAATCTGGTAACAGACTCGACTGCACAGCTACACGGTGGGATTGGAATGCAAAGGGTAAGTCAAGGCACACGGGGGAAGCAGGGTATGTGTGCAGACTCTAGGCGGAAACAGCCTGGAGTAGCCGGCTAGGGCGGGCACAGTGGACAACCTTGTATCTATCTTTCACACCCCCAAGGCAGTGCTTGAAAGTCACCACCGAACATCCCCCAGGGTAGACCAGCACTAGACCACTGCAGTCCTCGGTTGTCCTGGAACTCAAGTGTTGAATTAAGTTTAACATGAATGTGGTATAGTGATAAGGAAAAATCTAGATGCTTAAAACCAAACATGGGACCAGTTTTCAGAGTAGATGTAAACGGTGCGATAAGGGGACCAACAAGGGTCATGAAGGGCGTTGGGGCTAATTTCACACACATTTCTCTCACCCTGCAGAATCTTCCAAATCTGAGGCTAAAGTGCGAAGTCAAAGGCATGGCTAGCCAGGGCTTACCCCCCCATTCTCACAGCCGGCTTTTCACTGCCCAGCATGTCCCAGGATGCAGACTGGGCAGCGTTCATGGAGGCCTAGAGTTGGCAAGCGGCATCATAAATGTGCGAGAGCCCAAGGACTCTGGGTTCGAAGTCGACAGACCCAGCGTACAACAGCTTGCGCAAGCAGGCGTAGGGCCCACAAGGCCGAAAAGGGCCCGCAGGCCAACAAACAAGGAAATCCCGGCTGAGGCTTTCTCCATCTTGTCAGCGGTAGTTATGGAAAAAAACCCAGAACAGGTCCCAGGGCTCTTCCAGTATTCACGCACCATCCACAATGAGGCTATAAAATCAGGAGGCATTGGGTGGTATAATTACGACAGGGAATTTAGAAAGAAGATGGCCATGCTGCCAAAACTAGGCTGGGATCAGAAAGAGGTCCAGCTTTGGGTGAAGCACATGGGCAAATTCAACCCGCCCCAGAAGGATTCATTCAACAGAAACACAAGCTGGTAGTCCTCATTTAAGGCACAAAGCCAAGCAGGGAGATGCCCCTTCAAGCAGCCCTTTTGAGGCACGCGGAGAGCAACAGGTCAGAGGTGGGGATTCAACAGGTCCCCCCCCCCCCAGGCACTTGCAGACTATTCAATGCTGGGTCCTGCTACTGGGGGAAATCCTGCAAATTCATCCACATCTGCAACAAGTGTGAGGCTTCACAGCCAGCAGCTTCTTGCAAAAGAAGGCGGGGGCATTCCCCCCCACACAACAAAAGACAGGAGTGTTAAGCACCTACCGAGAAATAAGTCCCCGCTCCCGTAACCACCCTTTGCAACCCAGACAAGAACACCACTGCCGCCAGCACAGATAAGGGCACCTCTCCCAACCCCGACAACTTCTTAGCTACTGCCACCTCAGGAAATGGCCCCTCAACGTTAAACCTGTGCAACCTCCTCCCATTGCTAAGAAAATACCCCAACACAAAAGACGCCTATTGTTGGCCAATGGTTTTGTAGAAGGTTTTCATATGTAGGCTCATTAGGAAGCAGGGATGCAGACAACCTGAGGTCTGCTATAGAGCTCCCCACAGTAATACATGAGAAGATCACAAAGGAACTAGCAGGGCAGGTGGAAGGACCATTTCCCCCTCCCCGCTGGACAACTTTGTGGTTTCTCCCCTGGTAGTGGTCCCCAAGAAGGAGCAAAGGAGTTTCAGACTGATACACCACTTGTCATACCATGAGGGTAATTCAGTTAATCACTGGTTGGAGAGCGGGCTTTGTTCTGTCACATACTGCACGTTTGATGTGGCAGTGGACATGGTAAGGAGAGTGGGCAAGGGGGCTAGGTTAGCAAAGACACCTCGAATCAGCGTTCCGCCTGCTGCCGGTCCACTCAGGCAGCCGCCACCTGCTATGTTTCAAGTTGGAAGGACAGTTTTATTATGACAGGTGCATGCCAGTGGGTTGTGCAGTGTCCTGGGCCTACTTTGAGGCTTTCAGCTAATTCCTGCAATGGGCACTCAAATGGTCTTGTGGTGTAAAGGGGGAGATGCACTATTTGGACGATTTCCTTTTCATCGGGGAGGCAAGGACACAGGACTGCATGGAGGCACTGCAAAATTTCCAAGGACTGACTGACCACCTAGGGGTCCCCCTGGTACCTAGGAAGACCGAGGGCCCAGCGCAGGTCCTCATGTTTCTGGGCGTAGAGCTACACACTGTTAAGGTTGTGTCCAGACTACCTGTGGACAAGGTGCAGGGCCTGATTTAGGACATCCAGATAACGTTGTCGAAAGACCAGGTGTCCTTGGGTGCCATTCAGAGCCTCCTAGGTAAACTGAATTTTGCAGCAAGGGTGATCCCAGCAGGTAGGGTTTTTGCCAGAAGGCTGGCCAGGGCCACAGCGAATGTTAAAAAGAAACGCCACCTAGTCAGACGTAGCAAAGGGTTGAAACAGGACCTCAGAATGTGTGTGGAATTCTTGGCTAATTTCAATGGAACACTGATAAGGAGATCCCCCTGAGCAGGTAGCCCTGAACTGTGCCTTTTTACAGATGCATCAGGCAGGAAAGGTTTGGCGCAATAATGGGGAGTGAGTGGTGTGCACAGAAATGGCCCAACATTTGGCGCAAAAGGAAGATCACAGCCACTGTCACAGTTTGGAACTATTTTTCATAGTGGCAGCTCTCCATCTATGGCTAGAGGCCTTGGCAACAAAAAGGGTTTTGTTTTGGTCAGATAACATGGCAGTGATGCAGGCCATATATGCGCAATCCACAAAATGCCCACTGGTACTCTGCCTGCTGAGGGAAATAGTGAGGACTCGCCTGCATAACAATGTGGAGTTTCGGGCTCCGCACATTCAAGGGGTTAAGAACATAGCAGCTGACTCTCTCGTTTTAAGTGGCTCAGTTTCCGGGAGACTTGGCTGCGAGCGAGAGCAGAGATGACACCTTTCCCTTCACACCTCTGGCACCTACTGCAGTGGACCTGCTTTCAATGGAACTGGGCGAACAGTCTCTCGCACTTCGGACTAGGAGGCAGTACAAGACCTGTTTCTCCACTTTCTGCAGGGTGTCCGTGGCATGGGGCGGGGATACAGCAACGCTGGAGCACAAGGTGCAATATTTTGTTGTGTGGGCCAAGGATCAGGGCAAGAGCCACCCTTGGATTACGGGACAGTTAGCAGCAGTGAGCCACCATGCCAAACTCGAAGGGCATCAGGACCCTGCCAGGGCGTTCCCCATAAGGGCGGCACTTAAAGGCTGGGATAGAAGAGAGACACTGGTACCAGACAACAGGTGACCCATCGAATTCCACATACTATGATAGATTAGGTGAACAGGGTTACATATTCTACCTATGAGGCCAGCCTTTTCGCTGCTGCATTCAGTCTGGCATTCTTTGGGGCCTTCAGAGTCAGCGAGTTGGTAGCCTGATCAAAGAGGGATGGGCCAGGTGATGCTATATGCAGACAAGACATTCAGGTGCTAGGAGACACCTTAGGAATAACTATGAGAAGATCCAAAACTCACCAGGCGGGGCAGGGTAAAGACATAGTGCTCCAGCCCCTGGGCAACAGGAAGTATTACCCTGTGGAGCTGGTATCAGACTACATGACCCTCTGGCCCAACACAGGGGGCTACCAGGGGGTATCTAGTGAGGGGCATGTGTATCTCCTGCCCCTCACTAGATACCAGTTTGAGCAAGTTATGAGGTCATGTCTAGAGTTGTCCGGAAACTCTGGGCCAGACAACCGAGTTTCCAGCCATTTGTATTGGAGCGGCCACCACAGTCTTTAAGGTGGGCCTTCACCTCAATCGCATCACAAAGGTGGTGCAGTGGGACTCCCAGTGCTAAAAGCGTTATGTTCGCCCATGAGGAAACAGAAGGGCACAAGGGGAGAACAATGTAAATTTGTGTGGTTTGAAGAGGCGTGTTATTTGCTTGCTGTGTGCAGTTTTTTCGTTTTTTACCTAAATTGTGGTTTTGTAGATGTAAATTGTGGATGCTCAGGATTCACAATAGTGTATTACGTGTGCAACAATGAAATGGTGTGTACAAATTTGCATTTCTTTATTTCGTCAGGGTTCAAGGTGTGGGTGATCGGCCACTCATTCATCGCTAGGGAGGCACAATGGGCAAAGACCAGGACCTGGACGCATGGGTTCAACCACACACAGATAGCCTGGTTTGGGGACCCCGTGAGGGTCTCAAAACACTGGAATTGTTGGCTGCTGCATGGCATTTGTTCATTCCAACATCCAGGTCTTGAGTTCTTTCCTGAATTGCTTGAACGAGGGGGTGTTCCTGAGGTGCAGGGGAAGGTTGTTCCATGCCTTGGCCGCGTAGTGTGAAAAGGAGCATCTGCTCCTGTTGGTCCGGCAGATCTGGGAGATGTCTGCAAGGAAGAGGGAGGCAGATCGACAGTGGCTGGTTGGTTGGTGGAAGGTCAAGCTGATGTATGCTGGTCCTTCGTTGTACAGAGTTTTGTAAATGGTGGCCAGCATCATGAACTGGCAACTCTTCAGGACCGGGAGCCAGTGTAGTTTCTTGAAGTGGGGTGTGATGTGGGTCCTTCTGGGGGAGGTGGAGGATGGGTCTTGCTGCTAAGTTTTGAATTGTCTGAAATCTCTTTGGTAGGCGTGCAGTGATTCCTACAAAGTGTGTTTCCATAGTCCAGCCTGCTAGTGACAAGGGCCTGCGTGCCTGTCCTTCTGGTGTTGACTGAGAACCATATAAAGATTTTGTGGAGCATGCGAAGGGTGTGGAAACAGGCGGATGCGACTGCATTGACCTGTTTTTCATAGATAGCTTGCTAGCCAGGATGATGTAGAGGTTGTGAGCTTGGTCTGTCAGGGCTTAGGTTGGGCTGAGTGCCACGGGCCACCATACGTTGTTCGGGGGCGAGGTGTTGTTTCTAAAGGTGAGTACTTTCATCTTGTCGGTGTTGAGTTTGAGACTGTTGCCCTTCATCCATTGTGCGACGTTCATCACACATTTGTGAAAGTTGGCTCTGGTGATGGAGGGGTTTTCGGAGAGCGAGAGAATGATCTGGGTGTCTTCAGCATAGGAGAGGATTTTGAGTCTGTGCGATCTGACGGTGTACCCCAGGGGGGGTCAGGTAGGTGTCTTGCTTGCGAGGTTGAAGAGGTTCATTGACATGAAGGAGCCATGAACTATGGTTTTCCTTTCATTCCCCTAGTTCAGTTTCTATTCCTCAATGACTCACTGTGTTAGTTTAGACAAGATACTTAATCTATTGTACTTCTAATGGTAATGAAGGGGGCTGCAGGGCTTTGTGGAAAAGTGTTGGGACACCGAGTTAATCTAGTCTCTTATATGTTCATCAAGATTGGCAGATCTTTAAGGATGATCTGTCACGTGCCTTAGAAAAGCTGCTTTAAAATCATGTTACTCATCTTTCTAGACTGGCACAAAACGGAAGGGTGAAAAATCACAAGTCTACAGATCTTTTTGTGTGACAACAAACCGTTCGAAACGTGAACATTACCTCTTCATTATTTCTAATTCAACTAATACTTTTAGTTTTGTCAATAAAAAAACAATTATTTTGATGAACCGGTGCACCTCATTCTTTGTGCCTCATAACGGGGCAAGGGTGGTCTGGGTAATGGAGACATTTCTCGGGAACTGTTTTTATGTTTCTTTTCTTTGAGTTTTTCTAAAGTTTCCATGCAGCTGGTAACTGCTTCAGAGCTGCCAGAAATTGGGAGATTTCCCTCCAAGAAGGCTGATGCTGAGTCCATCACATTTTGACTCCAGCTCCCTCCAAAAAGGCTTTCAGAAAAACTCCCAGTTTCCCCACAGGTTAGTAAAACCTTTCATTATTATTATGTTTTTGGATTTATTTAACGCACAATCGGCCATTACTCTGGCAATTCAGTGCCATTGGTAGAGGGAGGACGGCTTTCGGAATGGTTTATAGCAGTGGTTCCCAAACTCTTGACTCCTGAGGACCCCCACTGAATCACTACTGGAGTCCGGGGCCCCCAAGCAATTGTTACAATTTAAATTTCAAAAAATTAAAACAATAATTCGCACAAAATACACAAACCAGTACACACCAAACAAATACTTGCATTACTAAAGCTTTTATTATTTTATCTTGGAAAATATGCAAAAATTATTTACACGCATTGATTGCATAATGTGCCATGAAGAAACCATTTTAAAATAAACCATTTTAAAATCAATGCAATAATTTGGAGTGGACTACACTTGCAGCCACACTTTTCATGAAACCAACCCTGACGGCGGGAATAAACCATAATGTCACTGCTACTATCACACAAGCTGATCACTCGTCACACACGAGAAGAATTATAGAAAGGCTGCTGCTAAATCATAGCTGCCAAGGTTTCAGATTGCGGTGTGTGATATTGTCATAAATACAGTGTAATTATGAGTGACATTTCAGTGACTATGAGTGACACTTGCTCACAAGCCACACTTTTCATGAAACCAACCCTGACGGCGGGAATAAACCATAATGTCACTGCTACTAGCACACAAGCTGATCACTCGTCACACACGAGAAGAATTATAGAAAGGCTGCTGCTAAATCATAGCTGCCAAGTTTTCAGATTGCGGTGTGAGATATTGTCATAAATACAGTGTAATTATGAGTGACATTTCAGTGACTATGAATGACGCTTGCTCACAAGCAAAATAAAGCAATGAAGATGAGGGAAACATAAATACCAGAAAATACACCAATTTGAGCAACAAGACAGGCTAAGTTAACTGCTTCAAAGCATAAGAAACAATTCATTTATCAGACCATATTAATTGCCAAGTTTTTTCTGTCGTGTTTTACTTTTCCAGCCAGAATAGCGTTTTAACCAAATGCATATTACATTTTCGTGCTAGCAGTTAGTCATTTCACTTGTAACACTAAAACACTGAGCTGCCCTGCGCCTGCAGATTTACTGTGTTTCAAATATTCAGATCATGATAATATCACTCTAACATTCTACAAAAGGAGTGCATGAATATGCCAACATTAAAGTAAACAGACTTTGAGAGCAGCAGCACAATAGCAGTCTGTACACATTGCACAGATACTGACTGAGGAGCAAGCAGACAAGTCATAAAGCGCAAATAGGTACAAGTTACCAGGCATACGGAAATGGTCACTAAGCCCAGACTGAGTGATCAGAAGCTAGAAACAGAACCCTCTCAACCAGATCTAATGAGAGAGGGCAGAATCCGCCAGCAGCTTGACCTGCAGGAACGTCTGAGAGGCCTTTTTTCCAAATCTGTCCGGAATAAAACCTTATTTGTTACTATCCTCAATCTGAGACGAAATTTAAATCAAGCAAGAAAAATGGGGCACGATAAATAGCATCTGTTTTGAGTTTTTGGAGACTAACATGCAGACTGTGGTACTTTGGTACTATAAATAGCACACTTTTCCCCTGTAAGTTTACGGCAGGTTTGACCGTCCTAAATTTTAAGAAGGGTGCAATATTTAACATACCTGGTAATTACATACGCAGTGAATACCACCCAATCACTGCGCAAACAGGGCTTACCCAGAGGTGGGACAATTCCAACCAAATTGTAATGTATTTAGTAAGTACCGGAGGCGCAACTAGAGCCAAATTTTGTGGGGGGCAGGGGGCTAAGAAAAAATTTCGGGGGGGGGGGCTGAATCTAGTTTAAGCAAACGGCAGAGTGGAGCTGCACAGGGCCGGCTTTAGTGCTGGTGGCGCCCTGTGCGACAATGTTTGTTGACGCCACCCCCACCACGGATTCTCTCACTAGCACCCTTTAACAGTGACCAAGTCTCCATAACCACACACTCTCAGATGCATTGAATTAATACCAGTGTAGGCCCGGGTGTCCGAGCACTTTGCATCACACACAAATTACACAGAGACAATCAATCATACGTGTGTAAATCAGTGTATAGGAAATATTACATAAGCCAAAGGACTGAAAGTGTAGGAGTCACATGTCATCCATACTGGTAGGCAGTATAGTTTAAGAGTACTTGGTGTGGAGAAGCACAAACTCAGAGTCGAAAAAGAAACAGCATAGTTGGGAGTTTTCTTTAATTATAAGAATCGATTTCTAGCCAAATTAACCCTTTTTGCAACATTAATCAATGTTTTAATATTGTATACTTTGCAGTGTGTATGCAGTGCAGGATGAAAGTTAATAGCTCACTATTCTATATTAGGAATTTAAGTTATAAATTGCAAGTAACAAAAGGATGTCTCTTTTGAAATCAGTAATATTTGATCTGTTTATCATACCCACTCTGTAATCTACTTGGCACACGTTCTTTGCAGCAGGCATATTAACCCTCTGCACTAACTTCACAGAAGTCAAAACCTCAACTATACAAAATGCTGATCTCTCTCCAGGAAGATAATTAATCACAGGAGTTATCTTGACATTTATGTGAGGCCTGGTAATTGCGGCGGAAAGAAACGCTGCAGCAGGTGCTTCAAAATCATAATAAACTTTCAAACACGGACCCAGGTCGCACCGCCCTAAAGCCGGCCCTGGAGCTGTGGGGCTCTTAGAAGGGGTGAAACAACAGTAAGGCCTCATTAACGTGCAAATGGGCTTTTAAATACCTGTGAAGTGCTCGGGTGAAGTCTCATCCCGGGCTGAGGGCCGACACCCACAACGTGATTCCAATAGGTGTTGCGCGACTGGTACACCCGGCCTAAATAATCACGGCGTCCTAATTCCCCTGGCCTTGCCCAACAGCTGTAAATGTAATTTTTTTTTACAAATTATGAAATAAACACTCACGTGCTCTAGTAGTGGTCCGAGGTGCCGGAATGCTGGTATTTAGAGAGCCGAAAGCGGAGACAGGGCATTGGGCGGCAAAATGCTCCTGGGCTGGCTGCAGACGCGAGGGTAGACGCACTGCCGTGCAAGCGTGCGTGAGCGTGCGCGGCTATAAAATAATAAGCCAAATACCCTTCAGCTTCCCCGGCCTAAGCTGAAATGGTGATTGGCCCGATTTTTTTTGGTCCCGCCGCCCCAGCGCTGTCATTCACAGTGCGTGTATGCTTAATATTTAAAAATAGTTGACTCAAAGGCACTCCAGCCCGCGGACCCCCTGGGAATGTGTCACGGACCCCTGGGGGTCCGCGGCCCACAGTTTGGGAAACGCTGGCTTATAGGTTTCCATGATAGACCAGAACCTGAATAGGTGGTTGCATGACAGACGCATGCATGGCTAAACCACAAGTGCCTCTACTATGCTGCCCCAGCAACGAATGTGTCTTAACCACGTTTTCCTTTACCATGAATGCCTTCACCGTGCAATTTTGTTGTAAAGGCATGATTGGTACAGGGATATCCTTGGTTTTACTCCCCAGCACCCCCACCCTGAGCCCTAAAACCTGGCCCCACTTACTAAAAACTATCCCCAACCCCAGACCCGCCTTTGAACCCTAAAACTGACCCAGCCGTGAAAACTGTCCCTTCCAACCCCGCCCCCCCTCCTAAGCCCTAATACTGGGCACCCTGAGCCTTAAAAACAACCCCGACTCCCTCTGAGCCCTAAAAATAACCCGACCCCCTCGAGTCCTAAAATCAACCCTTACCCCCCCCAGCCCTAAAAACAGCCCTTTTCCAGAGCCCTAAAAACACACCCTGACCCCGCGCCTCAGGCCCTAAACACAACCACAACCCCCCAGCCCTAAAAACAACCCGACTCCTCCAGCCCTAAAAACAACCACCACCCCCTGCGGCGGCTTTGCAATATACCTCCTGACTTGAAGCCCTCACTCTGTGCCTTTCCAACACCTAGACCCACATGTAGTTCTGTCATGAACCATTAACTTGCAGTACCCACCACTTCCATTCCAGTACTGGCACCAACCTGGAGCTCTGACATGCAGCTCCCGACCTGCATGCTTCACGTAATGCTTTTCCATTTTTTTCAAATGTCAAGAAATTGGAAAGTGACGTAAGAAAGGATAAAAACAAAAGAAAAAAAAGAAGAAACAATGGGAAGAAGGAAACCTATTGAAAAGCATATACAGAATGATGGAAACCAGTGCTTAATTTGAGTTGGTGATTGCCGGTGGGGGCCACCGGCACTCATTTATGGAGACCAGCACTTATTTTTCCTCACCGCACATTCCCAGAGAGAAAGACGGAAAATCCACAAAGCCGAAAGAAGGAGAAAGAGAAGGACAGAATAACTGTCCTAAGAGGGAAAAGGCAGGAACCTGCCGGAGTGGCATACAATTGCAGGGAGTGTCTGGTAGTCGATTAACGAGGCATCAGGTGAATTCCAGACTTTGCAGCCTTGGAATTTGGTGCACGGACATTTACTGCCGCCCTCGGGCTAAAGGTTAGTAGGGTAAAGGGGAGTGGCATGGAGTGGAGTGTCGTAAAGTGGAGTAGAGTGGAGTGCTATGGAGTGGTGTACAGTAAAATTGAATGGCGTGCAGAGGAGAGGAGTTAAGTGGAGTATCATGGAGTAGCGTACAGTGTTGTGGAGGAAGTAGTGTTGTAGAGTGTAAGGGCGTAGAGTTGAGTGGTGTGGAGTAGAGCACAGTGTCGTTTGAGTGTTCTTGAGTGGCATAGTATGTCGTGGAGTGGTGTAGAGCAGAGTGCAGTGGCATAGAGGGTGTTGCGCAGAGTGGCGTACAGCGGAGTAGATTGTCATAGAGTGGAATGACAGAGTGGAGTAGTGTCATAGAACAGAGTAGAGCAAAGTAGCATGGAGTGGCATAGAGGGATTTGCGTAGAGTGGAGTAGTGTCATAGGATGGTATAGAGTGGAGTAGAGTGCTGTAGAGTGGGGTGGAGTAGAGTTGAGAATTTGGAGCCAAGTTTAATGGCGCATAGCATCATGGAGTGGAGTGTTATAGAGTGGGGTGTAGTAAAGTTGAATAGAGTGGCCTAGAGTGAAGTGGCATAAAGTACAGTGGTGCAGAGAAGATTGGCATAGTGTAGAGTGGAGTAGAGTTCATTGGTTTTGAGTGAAGTGGTGTAGAGTGCAGTGACATAGGGTAGCTTAGAGTGTAGTGGCATAGAGTAGAGTAGAGCAGTGCAGAGTAGACTGCAGTGGTGTAGAGTGCAATGGGATCGAGTGTAGTGGTGCAAAGAGGAGTAGAGTGGCGTAGAGTGAAGTGGTATAGAGTGGAGTGGTGCGGGATAGAGTGCAGTGGTGTAGAGTGCTATAGAGTGGCATAGAGTTGAGTGGTGTAGAGTACAGTGGCATAGAGTGCAGTCATGCAGAGTAGATTGCAGGGTCGTAGAGTGTTGCAGAGTAGACTGGTGCAGAGAGCAGTGAAATAGGGTACCATGGTGCAAAGTAGAATAGAGTGGCATAGAGTGCAATGGCGTAATGTGAAGTGACACAGAGTAGAATGCTGTAGAGTATAATGGCATAAAGTGCAGTGTTGCAAAGTAGTAGGCGTAGATCCGGTGGCGTAGGGTGCATTGGATTTGAGTAAAGTGGGGTAAAGTGCATTGGAGTAGAGTGCCGTGGTTTAGAGTACAGTGGCATAGTGTAGACTGCAGTGGTGTAGAGTGGCGTAGAGCGCAGAGGTGTAGTGTAGATTGTTTCAGGAAAAGTGGAGTGGTGCAGGGTAGACCGCAGAGGCATAGAGTAGAGTAAAGTGGCACAGCATTGACTGCAGTGACGCAGAGTGGAGTAGAGTGGTGTAGAGTGCAGTGACCTAGAGTAAATTGTTTCAGAGTAGAGTGAAGTGGTACAAGGTAGTTTGGAGTGGTATAGAGTTGTGGCATAGAGTGGTTTGGCGTACAGCATAGTGTTGCAAAGTGGAGTGGAGTCAGTTAGGCTGGAGTGGTGTAGAGTGCAATGGTGCACAGAAGATTAGAGTAGCGTGGAGTGCATTGGCAGAGGGTGGCGTAGAGTGGTGAAAGTGGCAGAGTAGAGTGGCATAGGTTTAGAGTGCAGGGGTGTAGAGTGGTGCAGAGTGCAATGGTGTAGAGTGGCATATTGTGCAGGGTCATAGAGCATAGTTGCATTGAGTGCAGTGGTGCAGAGTAGATTGGTATAGAGTGCAGTGACATAGAGTGTATTGGTTTTGAGTAAAGTGGTGTAGACCGCATTGGTGTAGAGTGCAGTGGCATAAAGTGCAGTGATATAAAATTGATGGGCGTAGTGTGGACTGGTGTAGAGTGGAATAGCACAGAGTGGAATGGAGTGTCAAAGACTGCTGTGGCATAGAGTACATTGTTTCAGATTAGAGAGCAGTGGTTTTGAGAGCAGTGGTATAGAGTAGAGTGCAGTGGTGCAGTGTAGAATAATGTGGTTTGTGGATTGGCGTAGAGTGCAGTCACATAGAGTGGAACGATGCAGAGTAGAGTTGTATAGAGTTCAGTGGTGGAGAGAGCAGTGTTGCAGAGAAGAGTGATGTAGAGTGAAGTGGCATAGAGTGGAGTGATGCAGAGTTAAGTGGTATAGAGTGCATTGGCATAGAGTGGTGCAGTGGCATAGGGTGCAGTAGAGTGTAGTGGTGTAGAGTGTAGTCATGTAGACTGCAGTGTCATAGAGTGCAGTGGCATAGAGTGGTCAGAGAGCAGTGAAGTAGAATACAGAGGTGCAGAGAAGAGTAGAGTGGTGTAGAGTGCAGCAACATAGAGCACAATGGTGCTGAGTGAAGTAGCAGGCAGTTATTTAGAGGGCAGTGGCATAGAGTCAAATGCTGGAATCTATTGGCATAAAGTTGTTATAGGTACAGTGGCATACGGTGCATTGGATTTGAGTAGTAAAGTGATGTACAGTGGATTGGCGTAGAGTGCAGTGGTTAAGAGTGGTGTGGTGCAGGGTAGAATGCAGTGGTATAGAGAACAGTGGCGTAGAGTAGAATTGCGTTGAGTAGAGAGGTGCAACATGGATTGCAGTGGCATAGAGTGGAGTGTCACAGAGTAGAGTAGCATAAAGTACAGTATCATATAGTGTAGTGGCGTAGAGTAGATTGTTTCAGAGTAGAGTTGAGTGGAGTGGTATAGAGTAGTGGTATAGTGTGCATTGGTGAAGAGTGCAGTGTTGCAGACAGCGGTGGCCGCTCCATTTGGGCGTCGGAGCGCCGCCCCACTGCTTTCTCGCAGTGCGAGAAGCAGAAAATAAAATGGTATTTGAAATACTATTTTATGTTCTGCTTCTCGCACTGCGAAAAAGCAGAAGTCAGGGGTATGCCTGGTTGGGGGCGAGTGGGAGCGATTGCCTGGTTGGGGGCGGGCATGTGGGTGGATCAGGGGGGAGCGGCTTGCACCACTCTGAGTGCCCTAACTGCTTGGTCGGCCCTGGGGCCGACCAAAGCAGTCATGCTCAATCTACATTTTCTCTATGTAGGCTGCATAATGGCGTCCCTACTGGTGCCCGGCTGGGCGCCGTCCGGGACTCGGTGCCAATCACAATGCTGCCATTGCAGCGTTGTGATTGGCTTAAGGGATGGGATAGAGCGGGAGGATGCATGCTTCCTTCCAGTTCCAGAAAACCCCAGCGGGACCGTCACCCGGCCAGGAACGGAGGTTGCGCCGGACAAGTAAGGTAAGTTTTTAATATATTTTTTTCAAACCCCCCCCCTTGCAGGATCCAACCCCCCTCCCCCTTGACTCCCCCCTACTTCCCCCGCGCGAACCCCCTCTCCCCCGAATTATGCGAGCCGGTGTAGTGTAGTGGTGAATAGTGGAGGAAGCAGCACTCTCGGCTTTAAAGAAAATTGGTTAAATTAATTTTTGCAACAGTCAATTATGTCGTTTTTTTTTATTTCTGCTGCCGATCGCTGCGTCCGACTAACGGCCTTTAAATTTTACACTCCAGCGGTGCGCAGACCCCAGCGAACTCCTGCTGCGCTTTACACATCACTCGGCTCATGATGCTATTAAACTTCGATTATGGATCGGATACATCTTGGGTTTTATTAGGAACCCAAGATGACTGCTGAGACTTGGGTAATATTGCATGATTGATTGCTGAAAAACGGAAAACTTCGGATGAAAAAAAAAATCAGTGCAGGCTGCTTGCACTAGAGTGCCTGAACTGAGTAAAAACTGGAAACCCTGCCAGAGTGACCCGCTTTGCAGTCGGGGCTGTTGTTGTTGCCCTCCGCCCTTACCTTTGGCTCTGTTGGTGCTCCCTCGCTGGGCTCAGGTTTGCCGCTGCCGCCATTCCACCTCGCGGCCTGGAAGCGGCGTAAACCACATCTCCCAGGTGCCCCGGCGACCCTTGACGACACCTGCGCGCCCGGAGGCGCATAAAAGACCCTTGCTCCCTCGGTGGAGCGGGAAGTGAGTAAAAACTGGAAACCCTGCCAGAGTGACCCGCTTTGCAGTCGGGGCTGTTGTTGTTGCCCTCCGCCCTTACCTTTGGCTCTGTTGGTGCTCCCTCGCTGGGCTCAGGATTGCCGCTGCCGCCATTCCACCTCGCGGCCTGGAAGCGGCGTAAACCACATCTCCCAGGTGCCCCGGCGACCCTTGACGACACCTGCGCGCCCGGAGGCGCATAAAAGACCCTTGCTCCCTCGGTGGAGCGGGAAGTGAGTAAAAAATGGAAACCCTGCCAGAGTGACCCGCTTTGCAGTCGGGGCTGTTGTTGTTGCCCTCCGCCCTTACCTTTGGCTCTGTTGGTGCTCCCTCGCTGGGCTCAGGTTTGCCGCTGCCGCCATTCCACCTCGCGGCCTGGAAGCGGCGTAAACCACATCTCCCAGGTGCCCCGGCGACCCTTGACGACACCTGCGCGCCCGGAGGCGCATAAAAGACCCTTGCTCCCTCGGTGGAGCGGGAAGTGAGTAAAAACTGGAAACCCTGCCAGAGTGACCCGCTTTGCAGTCGGGGCTGTTGTTGTTGCCCTCCGCCCTTACCTTTGGCTCTGTTGGTGCTCCCTCGCTGGGCTCAGGTTTGCCGCTGCCGCCATTCCACCTCGCGGCATGGAAGCGGCGTAAACCACATCTCCCAGGTGCCCCGGTGACCCTTGACGACACCTGCGTGCCCGGAGGCGCATAAAAGACCCTTGCTCCCTCCGCGTCACGGGACGCGCGCGGGCGGGCGCCGGGCTAAGCCCGGGCAAAGGGCGGGCCCTCTGTAGCCCTCAGGAGCCGAAGGAGGCCGGGCCAGGCTCACCCCCTTGACATTTGTTCGTGCTGTTCTTTAAGTAATCTGGTTTGATTCATAGTGTTGGACTGTGATTATGTAACGCCCTGAACGTCTCAGGATCGTTTAACAGACACGACAATGAGGACGCAACCACTAGTGAAGGGTTAGTTGTTTTAATGAAGGCAAATATAATACAAAGAATAAACAAGTTATAGTCACTGGAATCCTCCAGGCTAAGTACGTTACCAGCCCACAGCACGGATGGTCCTAACCGTCCTCTGCATATACGCCGGTCCCGGCGTATGCCAACAGAGGGCAGAAATGAAATGGCCGACAATGCCAATCGGTAGGCTGTGAGGGGCACGAAGAGTGTTGGGGAGAATCGAGGAGTCAGGGAAACACCCAGCCGGGGTCTCTACCTGAAGGGAGCAGCCGCTCAACCTCTTCCTCAGACTGCACCGGGACGCGGAGTCACCTCCTGGTGATGCGTCACCGATACCCCAATCACAAGCAAGAAGACTGAACCGAGAGCAGCCGCTCGATCGATCCTGTGGACTTCCGAGTCTGTAACGCGGCAAACACCTCCTGGTGTGCGTTACAGCTGGCAGTCCCTGTGACTCTGGTCGGGCTGGGAGTTACGACTCCAACCAGCAAAAGCGCCACTGCGCTTGGACTCAGCCGAGTCAAAAAGCGAAGCTCAATGGTTGACCAGTAGAGCTTCCGGGTCCTTCACAGGTGACGATGGGGCAAGACACGGCCCAGGGAGTAACGACTCGACCTACCTCCGTTCTTGCCTTACTGGAGCACCACTCCGGAACACTGCTCTTCACGAAGCAGGTACGTCGGTGTGAACACAATATCCGACAGCGTTGTACCTCCCGGTTCCTCCCTTTATAGGGCGTGTTTTCCTTGAGTTATGTAACAGCTCTCCTGTTTACATAAGGGCGTGTTTCCTTGAGTTATGTAACAGCTCTCCTGTTTACATAAGGGCGTGTTTCCCTTGAGTTATGTAACAGCTCTCCTGTTTACATAAGGGCGTGTTTCCCTTGAGTTATGTAACAGCTCTCCTGTTTACATAAGGGCGTGTTTTCCTTGAGTTATGTAACAGCTCTCCTGTTTACATAAGGGCGTGTTTCCCTTGTATGACAGGAATTCTTGACAGATTACACCCTTTTTTTATCATTGTACGTGTCCCTATAGTGGTGTATTGCAACAAGTTAGATTGATATGGCTGATTGCGCTAATAGGGGTACACTTGATGGTTATTTATTTAAAGTTGTCACGAGCTCAGATCGTGAAGCTACACTTGCTGAATAAAGAGCAAGGCGTCGTAATTCTATCGAACTGATCAAAAGCACGCCTCTATTCACGACTCCTCAGCATGTGGCAACTTCCCCAGACGTGGGTGGGCATTCTCCTAAAGATACTCCACTCCCCTCTGGTAATAATGATTCTATCGTACTGTCTCAAAATGTACATTCCATTGAGACATTGATTGATTCATCCCCAATTGTTTTAACTACACTCCCTAGCCAAACTGCCGAGCCAGTTGTTTCTAATGGGTCATTATTACAAGCCAGTAAGTCCCCACCCCACAAGGCTAATCCATCTAGGCAATTCAAATCCACGGGCCCATTGCCCAACAAACGGAGAAAGATAGATTCTGATTTGTCAAGGAATAGAAAAACAAAACGTAGCCGCAATTCTGGTGTGGCACCCATTGACAAAGACCTTACATATTGTACTGTTAATTTATCTTCTCCTGGTAAGCCTACATCTTGTTTTTTAAACGACATAAATATTAAAGAGTTAATGGGTAATATAGACCAGACACTGAAATCTCTTTTGACACCCGTTGTGGAGAGTTTAAAAACAATTGAAAAAAGGCTGGAGAAAGTGGAACTCCTAATGAGTAGCAAAATGGAACTAACTGCGGGTTCTTGCAAATTACATACAGCGCCTCTTGGTGGTCTAGGTTCTGTTGAAGCACCCCATACTGCTCCTCTTAGTGAGACTAATTCTCAAATCCATCCGAGTACCAGCAAGAAAACCTGCACTAATGCAGGTGGAACTATAATCCCCAACCCAATGCAACCCATTATTACAAATAATACCAGTGATCATTTGGGAGCTGATGTTCTGCCACAAAAAGGCCCAACGAATGACAGGAAAGGTTATAAGTTAGCTCCGATCACTAAACCACGTGGAGCGTCTTTTATTAACCTGCCATCAGAAGCTGTCCCCCTTGTGGTAGTCCTTGCGGGTGTTCCTACTCTAAAAGATGGCACAACAGAGGGATATCTTCAGCTAAAAAACAAGGTGATTCACTGGCTCGCCCAGAACCGCCCTCTTCCCTCATATATTAATGGGGAAATTTTACATGTTCGGCGTTTACCCTGGCTGGGAAATACACAAAAAAATATAGATGGGGATATCATTTTAATTAACTTTAGGGACCCTAGAGCTGTCAGTCATATCCTTAATTGGCACACTAATTACACAAGGTCTTTTATCACTACTTGGGAACTAACCTATTTCTATCCTAGAAATGAGATAGTTCCCAATATTAACATTGGGGCTCCACTTTCTAATCAATCCAACCCTCCTATTCCGCTTAGCAATCGGTATGAGGTATTAGCAAACCTCGAAGACGTGGACTGACTTAATAGCCCTAAGGCTTCCCCTTTGGTCCTTGGAAAGCCATCTTTTGACACACTTTCAGCTTCTAATGATCTAAGCAAGTCAGTATCACAAGCAAGCACAGATACCTCCAACGGCTATTTCCCTGCCCCAGACATTTTACCATCGGTTGACAGTTTGGCTGGTACTAAGGCTATCATGGGGAACTTATTCTCCTGGAATATTGCTGGTTTGTCCTCTAAATTGGATTCTGAGGATTGGATATTTTTTGTTAACCGTATTGACTTGTGCATATTCCAGGAGACTTGGCTATGTGAACCACTTTTTGTACAGGGATATTTGAATTACTCGGTGCCTGCATTAAAAGGACTTAGGGGAAGACCAATGGGGGGATTAACTATATGGGTTCGTCAGAATTTAAAATTATCTATTAAAGTCGTAGAAACTAATAATCGAGATATCCAACTAATTAAATTGAACCTAGAAAACCTAGGTATGTTGGATATTTACAACATCTATGTTCGAAGTACTAGGGGGGGAGCTCAGAGACTTTAGCAGCCTTGAGCAGTCTTCTAGATACCCACTCTTCAAACAATAATATTGTCATTGCGGGCGACTTTAATAGAACATTTGAGCCACTAGTTAATGAAGACAATCTTTTTGGGGAGGAAGAGGATTGTCAATGGGGAGTCCCAAAATTAGAGCTTAATGTGGTTGTGGGCTTGACCAATGATGTCATTGCCCTAAATTCCCTCTGCTACGAGAAGGGCTTAAGAGCTCTGAATGGAAGGACTAGTAGTGATAGGAATGGGGCTAGTACATTTGATAATGGGCGTTTTAATAGCCGAATTGACTACGTTTTATGTAGCCTTAGATTGTGGTCCTCGATATGCGACATGGAGGTTGTAGGGAGAATCGAGAGTGATCATAATCCCTTGTGTACAACACACAAATGGTGGCCCCCTACCAACCGGCCCGTTGGCTCTTCTGAGTTGGTTCCTCCTCCGATCGTTCTGACCAACGACCTACGTAGACTAAAGTGGGAAAAGATAGCAACTAATCACCAAGTCATTGCTGATATATCTGATCAGGTTGATCAAGCAATACTGGCAATTGAGCTTTCTAGCTCACTCGATACTGGTTTAGACAAGGTAGAAGGAATACATAATACTCTCTTCTGCACAATTAAAGATTACTTTCTTAAACCGGCAAAAAAGAATGGAGCTAGAGCCCCTAAGCCCGCCAAGTGGCACAACAAACAGTGTAGAGAAGCACGCCTAACCTTGGGTAATGCCATTAAGGGCGGTCAACCCTCAGTAATCCAATCAGCTAGAAGGGATTACAAAATTAGCATATCCAAGGCTAAGAAAGTATGGGACGAACACCATTGGTCTCAGCTAAAGGTAGCCAGTAACAAAAGGGACTCTCGGTTGTTTTGGCACATTGTTAGGTGGGGAAAATCTGGTTTTCCAGAGACCCCATACAATAATGTGCCTGAGGAAGAATGGGTAGCATTCTTCAGAGAGCAGTATGCTGACCCAAATAGTTTCAGTCCGGGTCTACACATTAGAGCAGAACAACACCTGGAAACATTTTTTAGTATCCCTGAGATTACGAAGGCCCTTGGCTCAGTGGCATGTGGACGTGCTCCTGGCCTTGATGGAGTCCCAGCGGATTTATTTATTAATGACAAAGAACGCTGGAGTAAGTACATCCATCTCCTTTTGAATGCCATTGCTCTGGGCGCATCGGTACCCACATCCTGGCAGGGTGCAGTAATTATACCTATATTTAAGAAAGGCGATCGGTCCAAGCCGGGTAACTATAGGCCAATAAGCCTTATAGATACTATCCAAAAAGTTGTGGGACGCGTGATCGTCAATAGGCTCCTGGATTGGGCGGAGGAGTTTAATGCTCTTTCACCCTTTCAGGCAGGTTTCCGTCGCTCTACTAGTACGGTAGATCAGGTCTTCCGATTTACACTGTTACAATGGAAGACCGTAGTGCTGGGCGAGGGAAGTTTGTACGCGGCCTTTGTTGACCTAAGGGCTGCTTTTGATCTTGTCCCTCGTTCTATGCTATGGTCGGTCCTCAAGAAGCAGGGAGTTCCAAACGAATTATTATCCCTCATAATGAGACTCCACGAATCTAATTATGCTAGAATTCAGTGGGGGGGGATGGGTTCGGTAACTGCGGACTTTCCTGTTGAAAGTGGAGTTCGTCAGGGTTGTTCGATGGCTCCCGTGCTCTTCACACTGTATATTAACGATGTAGTAGGCCGTATGCTTTCAGCACAAGTGGATGCCCCTTTTTTAGCAGGGATTAAAATCCCTATTTTAATGTTTGCAGATGACACGCTCATCCTATCGAAAACTCCTAGCGGTCTACAGCATGCCTTGTCCATTTTTGATCAATTTTGTGGGGAGTATGGCCTAGAGGTTAACACTGCCAAAACTAAACTTATGATTTTTAACCCCCATCGAAGTTTCAAATCTAAAATTACTTTGAATAATCGCCCGCTAGAGGTAGTGAAAACTTTTACATACCTAGGCATACATATATCTAAAGATAAGAGCTGGCGGCATCATATTGATCTTGCAACACTTAGACATAGGCAATTATCTGGAGCTATCTGCACAGAGCACAGAAAATCTTTAACCAAACCTGTTAAACCCGCCCTGCAGATTTACGAAGCAAAGGCTATTGGCTCTGCGCTTTACGGCGCCGAGCTTTGGGGCTTTGAAATGGTGGCTGCAATCCAATCCTCGGAGAATAAATTTCTCAGGGCTATAACTGGTGTTCCCAAAAGCACTCCACTATTGCCCCTAAAATATGATTTGGGTAGAAGAGCAGTCACAGATTTAGTTAAATTACGCCCGATTATTTATTGGCATAGGCTTTGGACTACTCCTGTACTTAATCATTATGCCGAGGGTTTTTTAGACATCATAAGATCTGATGTATACCACAAAATTGGTTGGTTGAAATCACTAAAGATATCCCTTATTGAGCTTGGTATGCGCCCACTCTGGGAAGACCCTACGAGAGCAATCTTCCCGTCTAAAAGTACTTTAAAGAGCGCTTACTGGGAGATGGTTGCCTCCCGACATTGGAGAAGCTCTAGTGCTGGTTCAATGTCTGGTGAATTCTTGGAGGCTAAAATGTATCCCTGTTTAGAACCTTATTGGGATACTATAACCAGGCCAGGTGATAGGAAACTCCTCTTCCAACTTCGTGCAGGTGCACTCCCTCTTAAATTTTTGACAGCTAAGTGGGAAGGTGGATCTTGTGCCACCTGCCCTGTTTGTGGCATTACCAAAGAAACTATTGGTCACTTTTTATTTTCTTGTAAACCCTATGCGGTACCAAGGCGTATCTGGCTGTCCCCAATGTGCAAAAATTTTGGGACAGATAGTAGCACCGTGGCTTTGCGCATCATATGCACCAGCACCTTGACATGGGTTTCAGTAGCCACCGCAAAGTATTTAGGTTGGGCGTGGTCAATCAGAAGGAGATTGCTAGTTATTTAACTACTCTCTTAATTACGGCAGAGACTGCTAGCTATTTGACTATTCTCTGCCATGTTTTAATTCGTTTTTTATCTGTGTGCCATTTTCTAGATTATTTTAACTTATGTATTTTAACATTTTTCTCCTTACCGATACAAATAGAACAGTACACGCATACAGGATTAATAATCTGAGTTAAAAATCTTTCTTGAAGTGTGCTTTGCACTTTGTTGCCAATGATTGAAATTTAATTTTGTTTTAAAAATTGTTGTATGTATTTGTTTTATATTGTATTTTGTTTCTTGCTTTTATGAATGAAATTCGAATAAAGCATACTTTGATTGATTGGTAGTGTCTCGAGCTGGCTGGATGGACTCCACACTCTCAGCATGGCTGCAGGCGGTAGAATCCCAGGGCCGCACTGGCTGCAGTGCTCCTGCTTCCCCCAGGCTAGGCTGAGAGCAGGGCCTCTGGCTGAAGTTACAGTCTGGGCTGCGAGTTCCCATTAAGGTCCTCTTCCCTCGTCATCACCCGCATTCCAGGCCATCCGAAATCAGGCTTCTGCTCTTCCAGCATACGCACATTGCTTTTCTTTTTCCCCACTCACTGCATCTTTGACCTCCCCCACATGCACTCCACGTCATCTGCTCCCCTAAACTGCACGACCACATACGGTCTGTCACATTGTCCTTCCCTGCTCCCGGTCCCTACATTACAATGCCTACTGCTCACTTGACAAACACCCCGACACACCTGTTCTCCTGCAGAGCACTTTCAACCTGCCTGGAACACACGGCTAAGAATGCACAAATGGCCTTTGTTAGCTGTCAGAAAGGGACATGCGGCCCCGCACATATCTGTGCTCTCACCTTCTGTGCTATAAGCCGAAGCTGCACAACAACACCTACATAGTGCCCTGTTCCTTCACACTACTCCGCTACCCACCCCCTGTAAACGAACACAGTTCCCGTTCCTCCTGTCTTCCAGGCACACACAACAGGCAGTTCCTGTGTACTACGCTGACTCCTGGTCATCTGTTTGGTCACATGCCCACCTTGCCAATAGCACAAATGTACACATTACATTTTTTTAATGAAATAATCCGCTTTTCATGAAGTTGTGTGCAACTGAGAAAATTGAAAAAACGTTTTGCATTCATTCCAATTAGTGCTTACTTTTGTTAAATTCTCTGTATCACAGCTGCCTAAAATGTCACAAACTGGTAAACTGTACTACGGTCGAACGGCCTTTTTATCAATCTATGCGTTGTGCAGGTGCCTGCTGAAGTCCTGCCGTGCTTCACACGTCAAAGGCCGGTAAAGTGCGCAAATAAAGCCCATCCGTACAGATTTTATGCCACCTCCAAGCACATGAACTCAGAATGGACGTCATTAAGGCTAATTTTGTGTTGATTAATAATTAATGCCTGAGAACACAGGCCATTGGTAATGCTATTACTGTATTACACTCTGAAACGACACGAACTGTTGCTCCCATGCTTAGGATTCCCTTCTGTGGCTGTCCCAGCTCTGTGAGTGTGATGCCGACACATATTAATGTCCCTGGAACTGTAGGATGCATGTCTGTCTGCAAGGAGCGCCTGAGAATGATTCTGACAACGAATAGGATGAGGCCACAGGCAGAGCTGTAGCTTGTCATGAAACACGTCACAAGCAAGCTTGATGTTTGATGCAGCCTGGTATCTATTATATAAGATACTCCAAGCCATACCCGTGCCTCTTGGTGGTATTTATTCAATGAACCCTTCCTCTTCAGTGCATCCCGACCCTGTGCTTCACCAGTGACAATTAATGCATGTATGCAGTGTTTGTTTATGGCCTAACAAATTCCTTGCAGCCTATGTAAAGTGGTTTGATGAAAAGCTCGGGCTTCCAAATGCAATTGTTCGGACAAACAAAATCACAGGGCCTGGTTAGAGACGTTTTAAGGAATGAACAAAGTGGGCTCAGCTCTGGCCCAGCACCCCAGAATTCCAGGGGCCTCCTTATAGAGCCAGCTCTGTTCTGCAGAGATTCTTGCTCTGGTGACATTGAATTCTTCTTAAACAAATTGATTTAAATACGTTTACCTTTAATTTATTTTGAATGTAGGTGATGTGTGGAGAGTCTATTCTAGATATGTTGCAGAGAAATGTTGTGTTTGTTTCATGTAACAACCATTAAAAAAAAATATTCTTTTAGCTCATAACAGGATCTCACTTATGAGAAATGGCAGGGCATCACAGAGATTATTTGCAGTAATGTTAGTGAGCATTATTGATGTCATAATTACACTTTCATAATTGCTTAATTAACATTCTTGCTTTCTCAAATATGCTTGAAAATGCATAATTTACCCATTCTTTTCTCAGGGGGAGAATCCCACTCATCATTAACTTTTACGCCTCACCACTTTAAAAAGTCACCAGCCGCCACTGGTTGCAGAGTGGAGTGGTGTAGAATGCAGTGGCGAAGAGTGCAGTGTAGAGTGGGGTACAATGCACTGGCATAGAGTGGTGAAGAGTAGAGAGGCATAGATTGCAGGGATCACATTAGACTAGAGTGGCACAGAGTGCATTGGAGTAGAGATATGCAGAGTACAGTGCAGTGGCACATAGTAGAGAGGCACATGTAGTGGCGGAGAGTTCAGTGGCAGGGAGTGCAGGGCTGCAGAGTAGTGTCATAGAGTGCAGTGGGGTAGAGTATAGTGGCATAGAGTGCATTTGTGTAGAATGCAGTGGTTGTAAAGTGGTTCAGAGTAAAGTGACGTAGAGTGCAATGGTGTAGAGTGGTGTAGAGCAGCGTTTCCCAAACTGTGGGCCGCGGACCCCCAGGGGTCCGTGACACATTCCCAGGGGGTCCGCGGGCTGGAGTGCCTTTGAGTCAACTATTTTTAAATATTAAGCATACACGCACTGTGAATGACAGCGCTGGGGCGGCGGGACCAAAAAAAATCGGGCCAATCACCATTTCAGCTTAGGCCGGGGAAGCTGAAGGGTGATTGGCTTATTATTTTATAGCCGCGCACGCTCACGCACGCTTGCACGGCAGTGCGTCTTCCCTCGCGTCTGCAGCCAGCCCAGGAGCATTTTGCCGCCCAATGCCCTGTCTCCGCTTTCGGCTCTCTAAATACCAGCATTCCGGCACCTCGGACCACTACTAGAGCACGTGAGTGTTTATTTCATAATTTTTTAAAAAAATTTACATTTACAGCTGTTGGGCAAGGCCAGGGGAATTAGGACACCGTGATTATTTAGGCCGGGTGTACCAGTCGCGCAACACCTATTGGAATCACGTTGTGGGTGTCGGCCCTCAGCCCGGGATGAGACTTCACCCGAGCACTTCACAGGTATTTAAAAGCCCATTTGCACGTTAATGAGGCCTTACTGTTGTTTCACCCCTTCTAAGAGCCCCGCAGCTCCAGGGCCGGCTTTAGGGCGGTGCGACCTGGGTCCGTGTTTGAAAGTTTATTATGATTTTGAAGCACCTGCTGCAGCGTTTCTTTCCGCCGCAATTACCAGGCCTCACATAAATGTCAAGATAACTCCTGTGATTAATTATCTTCCTGGAGAGAGATCAGCATTTTGTATAGTTGAGGTTTTGACTTCTGTGAAGTTAGTGCAGAGGGTTAATATGCCTGCTGCAAAGAACGTGTGCCAAGTAGATTACAGAGTGGGTATGATAAACAGATCAAATATTACTGATTTCAAAAGAGACATCCTTTTGTTACTTGCAATTTATAACTTAAATTCCTAATATAGAATAGTGAGCTATTAACTTTCATCCTGCACTGCATACACACTGCAAAGTATACAATATTAAAACATTGATTAATGTTGCAAAAAGGGTTAATTTGGCTAGAAATAGATTCTTATAATTAAAGAAAACTCCCAAATATGCTGTTTCTTTTTCGACTCTGAGTTTGTGCTTCTCCACACCAAGCACTCTTAAACTATACTGCCTACCAGTATGGATGACATGTGACTCCTACACTTTCAGTCCTTTGGCTTATGTAATATTTCCTATACACTGATTTACACACGTATGATTGATTGTCTCTGTGTAATTTGTGTGTGATGCAAAGTGCTCGGACACCCGGGCCTACACTGGTATTAATTCAATGCATCTGAGAGTGTGTGGTTATGGAGACTTGGTCACTGTTAAAGGGTGCTAGTGAGAGAATCCGTGGTGGGGGTGGCGTCAACAAACATTGTCGCACAGGGCGCCACCAGCACTAAAGCCGGCCCTGTGCAGCTCCACTCTGCCGTTTGCTTAAACTAGATTCAGCCCCCCCCGAAATTTTTTCTTAGCCCCCTGCCCCCCACGAAATTTGGCTCTAGTTGCACCTCCGGTACTTACTAAATACATTACAATTTGGTTGGAATTGTCCCACCTCTGGGTAAGCCCTGTTTGCGCAGTGATTGGGTGGTATTCACTGCGTATGTAATTACCAGGTATGTTAAATATTGCACCCTTCTTAAAATTTAGGACGGTCAAACCTGCCGTAAACTTACAGGGGAAAAGTGTGCTATTTATAGTACCAAAGTACCACAGTCTGCATGTTAGTCTCCAAAAACTCCCAAAACAGATGCTATTTATCGTGCCCCATTTTTCTTGCTTGATTTAAATTTCGTCTCAGATTGAGGATAGTAACAAATAAGGTTTTATTCCGGACAGATTTGGAAAAAAGGCCTCTCAGACGTTCCTGCAGGTCAAGCTGCTGGCGGATTCTGCCCTCTCTCATTAGATCTGTTTGAGAGGGTTCTGTTTCTAGCTTCTGATCACTCAGTCTGGGCTTAGTGACCATTTCCGTATGCCTGGTAACTTGTACCTATTTGCGCTTTATGACTTGTCTGCTTGCTCCTCAGTCAGTATCTGTGCAATGTGTACAGACTGCTATTATGCTGCTGCTCTCAAAGTCTGTTTACTTTAATGTTGGCATATTCATGCACTCCTTTTGTAGAATGTTAGAGTGATATTATCATGATCTGAATATTTGAAACACAGTAAATCTGCAGGCGCAGGGCAGCTCAGTGTTTTAGTGTTACAAGTGAAATGACTAACTGCTAGCACGAAAATGTAATATGCATTTGGTTAAAACGCTATTCTGGCTGGAAAAGTAAAACGCGACAGAAAAAACTTGGCAATTAATATGGTCTGATAAATGAATTGTTTCTTATGCTTTGAAGCAGTTAACTTAGCCTGTCTTGTTGCTCAAATTGGTGTATTTTCTGGTATTTATGTTTCCCTCATCTTCATTGCTTTATTTTGCTTGTGAGCAAGCGTCATTCATAGTCACTGAAATGTCACTCATAATTACACTGTATTTATGACAATATCTCACACCGCAATCTGAAAACTTGGCAGCTATGATTTAGCAGCAGCCTTTCTATAATTCTTCTCGTGTGTGACGAGTGATCAGCTTGTGTGCTAGTAGCAGTGACATTATGGTTTATTCCCGCCATCAGGGTTGGTTTCATGAAAAGTGTGGCTTGTGAGCAAGTGTCACTCATAGTCACTGAAATGTCACTCATAATTACACTGTATTTATGACAATATCACACACCGCAATCTGAAACCTTGGCAGCTATGATTTAGCAGCAGCCTTTCTATAATTCTTCTCGTGTTTGACGAGTGATCAGCTTGTGTGATAGTAGCAGTGACATTATGGTTTATTCCCGCCGTCAGGGTTGGTTTCATGAAAAGTGTGGCTGCAAGTGTAGTCCACTCCAAATTATTGCATTGATTTTAAAATGGTTTATTTTAAAATGGTTTCTTCATGGCACATTATGCAATCAATGCGTGTAAATAATTTTTGCATATTTTCCAAGATAAAATAATAAAAGCTTTAGTAATGCAAGTATTTGTTTGGTGTGTACTTGTTTGTGTATTTTGTGCGAATTATTGTTTTAATTTTTTGAAATTTAAATTGTAACAATTGCTTGGGGGTCCCCGGACTCCAGTAGGGATTCAGTGGGGGTCCTCAGGAGTCAAGAGTTTGGGAACCACTGGTGTAGAGTTTAGTGACATAGAGTAGAGTCTAGTGGCGTACAATGCAGTGGTCTAGAGTAGATTTGCATAGAGTACAGTGGAGTAGAGTGTATTGGTTTTGAGTAAAGTGGTGTAGAGTGCATTGGCGTAGAGTGCAGTGGAGTGGCACAGAGTGGTGTGGACTGCAGTGGCAGAGTAGATTGTTTTAGAGCACAGTGAAGTGGCCTACAGTGCAGTGGCATAGTGTGGCATAAAGTAGAGCGGCAGAGAGTGCACTGTTGCAGAGTATACTGTTGTAGAGTGCAGTGGCATGGAGTGCAGTGGCGTAGAGTGCAGTGGCATAGAGTACATTGGTGCAGAGTGGAGTAGAGTGGAGTGATGCAGACTAGAACAGAGTGGTGTACAGTGCAGTGGTATAGATTATAGTGGCATAGAGTGATTTAGTGCAGAGTAGATTGGCATACAGTGCATTGGCTTTGAGTAAAGTGGCGTAGAGTGCATTGGCATAAAATGCAGTGTTATAGGGTAGCACAGTGGAGTGGCACGCAGTGGTATTGAGTGCAGTGGCAAAGAGTGCAGTGGTTCATAGTAGAGTAGTGAGGGGTAGATTGCATTGGCATAGAGTAGAGTAAAGAGGCGTAAAGAGGAGCGGTGCAGAGAAAAGTGCAGTGACGCAGAGTATAGTGGCGTACCGTGGAGTGGTGCAGAGTAGAGTGCTGTGGTGTGAAGTGGTGCAGAGAAGAGTGGAGTGGCGTAACAGAGTATTTATGGTACTGATACCTCCGTGTCTAGCCAGAGCTATATAAAACACAATAAATAAATAAATAAAATTGTATAGTCCTGTGATTACCGACAACACATCTTCAGTTGAAATTATCATTACATTTGCACTCACATACAGTTTTACTGATAAAAGTATACAGCTCACAGATGATAATGTGTGGAAATGTCATTACCCAATGAATTGATTTGATCTTGGGCACAGTTTATTTACAGGCATTAACATTTTGTTGTGTGCTAGAAAACAAACTAACATCTGTACAATCTTCCTCAAGCAGGCCCCCACTAGCCAGCATGACTGTCACATAAATCCTCTCACTTTGAAGGTGAACAGAAAAAAATAAACACCAAGTTCCCTGGAAGACACAGCCTGACATTTGATCTCTGTCTTTGAATGCACAGAATATGTGACAAGAGAAGAACAAGATTTAAAGGTCTGTTGGCAGAATTAGAGTTCGGGAAAGAATACAGTAAACAAGGTTTGGGCAAAGGGAGAGACGAACTCGAGCTGGACAGCCTAAAGCAAATAAAGTCAGCAAATAGAAAGCCAAGAAATGTAAGATACAAACCACAAATCCAATGGTAAGCAACTGGCAGGATGCCTACAATACCGGCACCCTTGCACCACCCTGCCAGGGTGCTTGCATTGGCGCTAGGCAGCCTAAAGGGTGCCAGCACAAGGAAAGGACAGAAATGCACCGTATTATGTCAAATACGACACATTCCTGCCCTTTCTCTTTCACGCAGCGCAGCGAGGTGGCTTGCTCTGCTACGTGAAAGTATAATCAACCTGCCCCATAGTCTGTAAATAGGATTATAGCAGCATTTTACCAGGGCTCTTTTATCATCTAGTTGCAATATTAGTACGGGTTTGAAACTGTTCTTTAAAAACCTAGTAAAACAGACCTATTACTAACAATATACGTAGTACAGACTTTAGATCTGCCAGTTTCCACCACCCTTTCACTGGTTTCCGACTTAGTCAGTCTTGGCTCATCCCGGGGGAGTATTCTCCTCTCAGCTATTTATATTACATATTTGGGTTTAGCCTTCTGCCTCCACTTCAATCCTTGCATTGAACTGCATGAGAGACTACTTACAACTATAGGCCTCTGTGTGTCTCGCTTTAATGTGAGACACACACATGCAACGCTGCATGTGTGAGCACATCAAACCCAGGCTTTCCGGCTTTGCCAATGCTTATTTTAAAACAGCTGCACTTTAGGAACCTCAGAACAAAGAGGCACAACCCCAGGTCAAATCCGACAGACTCCTCGCCATTCTCTACTGAAAACACTCCCTGAAGCTACACCACTGGTCACGGTCAACTCTAAGTATACAATGTATACCAGCCTGGGCCTTCCTCCTTCCAACCCATCCGCACCCCTCTGTTTGCCTGGAACACGGCACTGTGCGCGTGCATCAGCCGTGGGCACTGAGCCGGAGCACTGCGCTGTGTGCTTCAGGGTGACGTGGTCACGAGCCACGATGGGAGTGGAAACAAGAGAGTTTGAAAAAAACGGTGCCTGTTTGGGCAAAGAACACGCACCTGCAGCAGGACACGCTGCAAACCTACGGTTACAGGTAAACAGCGTTTCCATACACCAGCATGAACACGACGTAAAACACCTCCCGCATAACATACCACAACTGCTACAACCTCAGACTCCCGCCCGCAAACCTGCCAACTTGTAGAACAACATCACAGTGTGAGGAGGGGGCGGGGCCTCGTGCCGAGAAGTACCTAGGAGGCCCTTTTGAACCCCTCCTCCCTCGAAAAAAAACTTGCATAGGCTGGTGCCGATGTACCTAGGGTTTTCACACACCTTAGTGGACAAGGTCAAAGCCGCCGAAAACGAGCTGGAAACCACGATTTACAGTGCTTTTCAGCTTGTTTCCCTGCCACATTGTGATATCGGCTCCTCACCGGAGGGAGGCCGGGTGATGGGAGCGGATATCGTGTGTCACACTGTGGCACCGTGTGAGTTGGCAGGTTGTTTCCCACGGTCGTGTTGTATCAGCACAGGAATCGGGCAGCCCTGAGACTTACAGAAACCTGCAACGCAGCGGATCCAACACACCAAGCGGCTATGGCAGGTGTAGAAACAAACACCAATAAACAACATAAGAAAGTGCAACTTCACAGCATTATTCTGGATACAGACGTGGCCGTAAACCACACGGTGATCCCAGAAGGAACTTAAAATCAGCCCTGCCAGTTAACTTGAATTTTCTGCTGTTCCTGGAAAGGGTCTTTGTGACTGGCACAATGGTTAACTCTAGCTGTGAATATCGGGGTATATTATATGCAGGGTCCGGTTACCTCAGGAAATGCAGGCTGCTGGTTTCTCAGGCCCAGCAGGGGAAGACTTTCCTGTGAGACTTGCAGCTTGCCTTGTAAGTGCTTTTATGGCTCAACACCAGATTTTCTTCAGGCCAAAATAAACAGAAATTGGATATGACGCTGAACGCTGAGGTGATCCTTTCTCCAGGCGGAGAAATGCTGACCGCCTTCCCTCAAACGTACAGTGCCCGATTTGTGCAGGTGGTGGTCACCTTTGGGGACCTGGGCTTCAATTATCTATCATGAGACTCTGACCGCGAACACAAAAAAACACGAGAGAGGCAGAAACGGTAGAAAAAGAATGAAGAGGAAGAAAGGAAAACAGTGATAAACTAAGAAAGCAGGGATGAAAAAGAACCAGTGGCAAGAGTGAGTTAAAGTCACAAGAAGTGTGTAAGGCGGCAGAAGAAAGAGGCATGAGGGGGAATGGAATCCAGACTAGTCATCCTTGCCATTCGGCAACCCTGGCTGCCAGTGCTGTTGGCGGTGGCTTCTGTGAAATTCCTAGGCCCCTCCACCTAAGTATTTTTTACAAATTAAGCCTTGCAAAGAAGTTCCTTTTTTTATCAATTAGATTTGTGCTTACTCCATTAGACTGTAAACAGCAGTTATCTCTACATCGAGGTATCCTCGCGAGCTTTGGGTTGGAGAAAAGTGTCCTGCATGGCTCTGGAAAGAGTGCGCCTCATCTCGATTTTGCAAAGCCACAGCTCTGGACCCTTTCCTTAGCACATATGATGTTCACGCATGTGTGCTGGAGGATTGATACTCGGAGTGTGACTCTGGTCTAGTGGGACCTTCCATGTGCATTTTTCTTTTACTGCCTGTGACTACCATCAGCTTGCCAGCAATATTGTTTATTTTTGAAAGGCAGGCCTTTCTTCCCTGCCTGTGTCTGGAAGAGTCTCCTTTTTTTAGGTCTCGGCTAGACGGCGTTTATGCTGTATATTCGAGACATGTATATGCCTTGTGGGCTGCAGCCCGCCCATGGGCTTCCCATTTGCTGGCTCTATTGGCTCTCTCCTATTCTTTCTCCCCATTTGTCCATGGCATGCATTTGTCATGCCTCTTTCTGTGTTTAGCCATCCCCGAGAGCAGGGACCAAGTACTATATTATCCCACTGGTCACCATTTTAGCATCTGTTAAGAACTACTTTTTTCTTTCATGAAAAGCAATTCACACTATCTGTCTTGTTTTCACCCCCTCCCATCTCTGCTCCATTTTTCTAAACAGGCCTGTAAATCTTGTTCTTATCTCGTCACATTTGCTGAGCATTCAAAGAGCGAGATCCAATGTCAGATGCTGTTTTCTGAGGGTGCCCATTTATTTAATGTCCTGGTGTTGCTTGTTTTCACTCCTGATCATCGCTCACACACTTATCACGTGGTTTTTTTTTGGTTTAAATGTATACATTTTATAACATCTCGCAAGCTAAGCGTTATTGGACTCCTATATAAGTGAGGGCTGTCATGTCCTGGTTTTCGGGCTCACCCCTAAGCACTATATAGACAGTTTGTTTTCACGCTTTCCAGTCACGCTTGCATACCCTCCAACCAATTATATCCCACCTTCTTCCCATCAGCACTGCCACTCGCCCGGTGGTACAGAGGGTAACCTCACCCGGTCGGTATTTGGGAAGCTGTTCCTTGATCTGGCCACGCAGCGCTGCCTGGCAGAAGGTTCTGTACAGTAAAACCTGGAAAAGCTCCCTCAGCCCAAATTAATGCTTGTAGAAGGACAAAGTCTTCTTGGCATGTTTCTGCTGCCGAAACTTCATGTCTCACCAGACTCCAAATTCAAGCTACTCGTAAAGCACAGGGGTGACAGGACAGTGAAAGCAGCACAGTGCACGATTTCCGGAGTAAGCAGAAAAGCAGGACAACCCATTGCACATGCGCGTGGCAGCCATCTTAGAACGCTTTTATACTTCACTGGATGTGAGACTGTGCGCTCATGATGGTTACTCCCTGTTCTGTAACTGCCCCTTTAGTGACTGACACATGCAAAGAAAGCGGTAATCACTGAAGGTCATAGCTCCTGTGCAGAGACCTCACTTCCGCTCGGCTGAGCCTCCTCCTCATCACAAGGGTCACCCCCGCAGCAATTAAAACCCGACTTTGAATGGGTGCTTACGGGGTTCTGGAGACATGTCCTTAACTTTACAGGCCAAACACAGATCGATTTCTTGACAATGTCTGTGAAAACCAATCAGGAATCCATGTCAGTGATAGCATTCTCTGTTTACGTTTCATATGTTTTAGTTCATCTTGCATTCCAAAACGGTTTGCTTTTTCCAGATTTTATAATTGTGTTTTTCTTGCAAAATAGAAGTATTGTATTACACCTGCTGTAAACTGTGTCCCCACCACAAGCCTCTGTGTGTGGATGAGTGTTTCTAGGGTGTCACAGCTGCCAAGTTTTCAGTTTGCTTATGGGTGACATTTCCAGTTATTAGGTTTGCTTGTGTGTGACATTTTAAGGCCAAATGCATGTGTGATACTTTATCGTGAATTAGACCAGTTACAACCATGAAACAAGACAAATCGATAAACTCTTGCTTTGCACATTAAAGTGGTTAAGACATTGCCTTAAAACAGACCAGACTGCAAAGTGATCTGTGAAAAGCAAGAACAGACTGAAGATTCCAGTCACCCAAGGACAGGGTGACTTGCCAGCTATATCATATGGCTTGTCACTTTCCCATCATGCCCCCGATACATGAGAACACAAACACACATGCTCACACAAATACACGCAAAAATAATTTCAAATATTGCAAACTGTTCTGTTTAGTTTTGAACAATGCAGGTCCTGTAGTAAACATAATTTTTATTAGGGAACCTAATCCTTTTAAACTTTCAGCGTTGTCAAGTCCATGAGCAATTCACCACCTCAATGCATCAAAGAACAATGAACAACTGCTGAGAAGGAACAGTATCACTTAATTATGTTTTACCTTTTTTTGAAAAACGTAAGTTCTCAAGAGCAGATTACTGTGGCGCCTCACCGGGTGGAGGTTGTTGAAAACTACCAGACTTCTGCTGCTCCGAACCCTAGGAGGGCTAGTTTAAATGTAGTTGCTATCAGGGAGGTGGCAATTAGCAGCACTCCTTTTTTATGTCCTAGCACAAGCAACTGGGTTGGGACAGGTCTGTGAAAAGATGCTGTACCCCAGTGCTTAATTTGTAAAATATTAAGTACCAGGGCTCTGACCAGGAGGTCACTGTAGCTTGCGCCACCCATCGCCCTCGTCATTGCTGCCAAAACAACGACTAACCATCTCTCTCGCATGTAAATGCGACAGTTAAGAATATTCCAGTTCCCCAAAGCTAAAGGAATGGCTGGGGAGGCAGGTATTAGCATTTAAAAATATATATATATTGTTTTCCTAAACAGCTGTTATACTGCTCATCTCTAAATAACATGAGCAGCGTCACCCTGTGGCAGACTGCCCTAAGTGTGGTGTTGACAATTAGATGCCAGTGTGGAGCACCGGAAACCAATTAAGTGCCGGTGCTCAGCACTGGAAAGCAGCGGCTTAAATTAGGCACTGCTGTACCCACCTGAGGCTTGGGCCGGACCGGGGAAAGTTTGTTTTTAAAATGTGGGACGCTGTAGCCACAATGCTGTTAGTGCCTCATAGAGGCCACAGCTTACATGGTTTAAATGAAAGCACAAGTGAACAAACGTATGCAGTTGGTCAGGTCGTCACCTAGCATCCTCGACCTGGGCCACAGCTCATAATTGCCATGGGTGGCAGAGTGCTGTCTGCTGCTTTGTAAATTATACCCCCACAAAGTCAGCTGCCTATAGTAGAGTGTGTCTCTCAGAGCATAGCTGCCAAGTTTCATGCGTGATCAGTTAGGGCAGTTCCATTTTTAGGTCTTGCGATGAGAGCTCATGCGCGGTCTCTGCAAGACATGTTGTTTACCTACAGCGGGCTTACTGCCCTTCCATAGCTGACCATTTATTAGCTTCAACATCGCTCTCATTTGCTTTGCTCCCGTTTGTCACAGCATGCGGGCGTGAAGCAAAATGCGCCACACATAGAAAGAGGAAACACAAGGAGAAATAAAGATATTTCTCCCCGTTACGCCTCTCCTGGAAGGCATATCTTTTTGGCGAATTCTCATGTTTAAAAGTCATAGTAAATCTGGTAATGAATCAAAAAACATGGAAATTGCGTGGAAAGACCCACTGCAACACCTGTAAGCCTCTCTTGCGCAGAGAAGGGCAATGCAGCGATTTGCGCAGCGTTGCCTTACTCCAAGTTCAACTTTATATTATTTGAATAGTTAATGAAAACTATTGCAATAAGATACAATGAGAAATAAAACCAGGAATACACATCAAATAAAGTGGCTCTCTCAAATAGTTGTAGCAGCTAGACAAGCTCAAACTAGGTCACCACACAAAACGTGTTTTAAAAATGCAAAGCAAGTCAGTAAAAGCAAATTGGCTGGAGGTGAAATAACATTTTATTATTCATTTTTGAAATAATTTTATTATTTTTAATTTTGAAAATAAAACAGAAGCTGCAAGTGCACATGAAAAATAGAAAGGCTGTCAAGCAAATACCTACAATAAATAGGTAATAAATAATCATTTAAAATTTCGTTTTCAATAATCTATATAATAGATAATTAATAATAATTAAAACATTTAGCTTTGAAATTGACAAGTACATAAATGCAATAAATAGCTTTTAGAGCTATCAAGCAAATACTTACAAAAAAAGTAATAAATAATATTTTAAAATGCAGCTTTAAAATGATACATTAATAATCAATCAATCAATCAAACATTTGTAAAGCGCACTACTCACCCGTGAGGGTCTCAAGGTGCTGGGGGGGAGGGGTGCTGCTACTGCTCGAATAGCCAGGTCTTGAGAAGCCTATTGAAGGTTAGTAGTGCCTGGGTCTGCCGAGGAGGATGGGGAGGGTGTTCCAGGTCTTGGTGGCGAGGTGGGAGAACTATCTGCCGCCGGTGGTCGCTCTTCGGATGCGGGGGACGGGGGATGGGGGGGAGGTCGGCGGAGCGGAGCTGTCGGTTCGGGGTGTAGAAGGTGAGTCGTCTGTTGAGGAATGCCAGTCCGGTGTTGTGGAGTGCCTTGTGTGCGTGGGTGAGGAGCTTGAAGGTGATCCTCTTGTTGACGGGAAGCCAGTGCAGGTCTCTCAAGTGTGGTGTGATGTGGCTGTGGTGAGGGATGTCGAGGATCAGGCGTGCAGAGGCGTTCTGTATGCGTTGTAGTCGTTTCAGGACCAAGCTGCTGCTGACGAGGGCCTGGGTGACCGTTCTTCTTGTTTCAGTGGGGATCCACCTGTAGATCTTGCGGAGCATGCGGAGGGTTTTGAAGCAGGAGGACGAGACCGCGTTGACTTGCTTGGTCATGGAGAGTGTTGAGTCGAGGATAAACCCCAGGTTGTGTGTGTAGTCGGTGGGTGTCGATGCTGCTCCCAGAGCGGAAGGCCACCAGGAGTCGTCCTGGACTGAGTGGGTGGAGCCGAGGATGAGGACCTCTGTCTTGTCCGAGTTCAGCTTCAGACAGCTGTTCTTCATCCACTCGCCGACAGCTTTCATTCCTTCATGGAGGTTAGTTTTGGCGGTGAGGGGTCCTTGGTGAGGGAGAGGATCAGCTGGGTGTCGTCAGCGTAGGATATGATGTTGAGGTCGTGCAGTCAGGCAATGTGGACGAGCGGTGCCATGTAGATGTTGAACAATGTCGGGCTGAGGGATGATCGTTGGGGTACGCCTCAGATGATCTCTGAGGCTTCGGAACGGCAAGGGGGAGGCAGAAGCTCTGGGTTCTGCTGGAGAGAAAGGAGGTGGTCAATTCCAGAGCATTGTCTTGGATCACTGCGTTGTGGAGGCGTGTGCATAGGGTGCGGTGGCAGACAGTGTCAAAGGCGGCTGATAGGTCCAGGAGGATGAGGACCGCGGTTTCGCCGTTGTCCAGCAGGGCCCTGATGTCATCGGTGGGGGCGATGAGGGCAGTCTCGGTACTGTGGTTGCTGGGGAAGCCGGACTGGGACGGTTCCAGGATTTTGTCCTCCTCGAGGTAGCGGGTCAGCTGTCTGTTGACGGTCTTCTCGATGACCTTCGCCGGGAACGGGAGCAGGGAGAAGGGCCGGAAGTTCTTGAGGTCCCTCGGATCCGCCTTGGGTTTCTTGAGTAAGGCATTGATCTCGGCATGCTTCCAGCTCTCCGGGAAGGTCATGGTCTCGAAGGAGATGTTGATGGCCTTGTGGAGATGGGGTGCGATGGTGGCGCTGGCTTTGTTGAAGATGTGGTGTGGGCATGGGTCTGACAGAGAGCTGGAGTGGATGGTGTTCATGATTTTGATGGTGTCGTCGTCATTTATGTAGGTCCAGGCGAGCAGGGGATCGATGTGGGTTGTGGCCGCGGGGTCGGTGGGTGTCGGGGCGGTCAGGTTGTTGAAGCTGTGATGGATGTCTACATATAATTAAATACAATTGCTTTTAAATTGTTAAGGCCAAGTTCCTTCCGATCAATTTACTGTGGAACTCTTGGTCGAAGGACCTTTGTTACCTGCTGAGAAGTGTAGAGGGGAGAAATAATTCATTAAGGCAGACTACAATTTTTAAGAACCATGGCTCTGAAGGATCACAGACCCTGAATTCCAAGTTAGTGGGATTATTACAAAGCCAAGAACAACTGGATGTACAAGCACCTCATAACGAGGTTGTAGAAGTACATGGGAACTTATACAAATCCAAACCTACAAGCAATCATGAATCATAAACAAAATGACGATTTCCAGAAACAGAACACAGGCAATGAGTACCCGCACGTCAAGATCAGTCTTCATCTGTGGCAAATGAATAAAAAGCATTAGTCTGTCCATACACTACCACTATTGTGACATCCCTATTTCACATTTCCCCAGGCAAGATCAGGAAAATGTCAGCCCGTGAAGACTTCCTAAGAAGTGAACTCACGTTGTATGCGTCAGATAGCCTAAGCTACAGAGCTCGTTCTAAGATGCTACTTCCCTCCATCGATCTCCTCGCCTGACTCCACCCCAGGGCACTGTCCCTAATACAAAACACTGAAACATAGAACACTCCCGCAGATCACCTCATTTCGCGGGACACTTCTCATGGGTGATTTTTCCATGCGGTGTCGAACTCCAGCTTCTGGCTCAATGACCTTGATTCCCAGGCCTCCCTCAGTGATAGGGGGACCAACCGTTCGTAAATTTCATGGACAGTCTGTAATTTCGGCCGTCTGTCCGTTGTCCGTGAAGGATTCTTTAATGGACACTATTTGTCCGTAATTTTACTGCTGATGGGTGACACCCTTTCATTTGGAGCCTTTCAATCAATAATCACGGCGTTTGTTAAACTTAAGCAAACGTGTGAGGAGTTTCCTCACTCGCGGTCTTTCTCTCTCCTCCCACGTTTGCTTAAGTCTTACAAATGCTGTGATGCCCCTTCAGACTATGCCTCAGTCTCCGGTCACCGGAAACATTTCCTCTGCTTGCGGGCAACTGGCTGGCTGGTGATTTAAGGAAACAAAACTTTATAAAACACCATTAAACAGAAAGTTCGGTGCACCTTTTATTTGCATATTTCAGCTTTTTTGTTTTATTTTGGATTCTTAAATGTATTAATCAGATGATTATAAAATAGTGTGGGTAAGAGTGCTGCTAGACAACTAAGACGGACAGAGTGGTGCGTGTTCGTATGACATTGGCAGGATGCCTTTGCAGCCACATGCGTCCTAAGACATAGCCTTGATTTAGGATTTTCATTGCAAGACTATTTTATTGTCTTCAACAGCAAACATCTCTGGGGCCCATGTTTCTTAATTCCCTAGCTAAACGAAGCTTAATTTGACTTTCAGGCTTAAAATGATGTGTCTCTAGTTACATGCACTTTCCTTATATCTTCCCTTTTGGAATACATTCAAGGAAGCCTCCTCGCTCCAGTCTCTTTCTCTCCTCCCACATTTAAGTTTTACAAACGCTGTGATTCCCCTTCAGACTAGGTCTCAGTCTCCGGTGATCAGATCAGCCTAAAAACAGCTGACTCTCCGGTCACAGTATTATGTTGCGTTGTGTGTTATGTGCATGATTTGTTAAACTCATTACGTTGTGCTTACACGAGTGCTGAGTTGCATTACTTTAGGCTGCGTATGTGGAGTTATTATTGATTTAGGTGACACGTTGAACATTGTGTTTGGTGTTGTTTAATTCATTTACTTAGGTTGAGTTAATTGACGTTCAGTTGAGATGATTTTTATTTTGATATGCCATGTTGTACTATATTATTTCATGTGCAATTCCAAGTCACATCTGAAGGATTTGGGGGGTTATGGGCCAAACGAATATTGGGGGCCCCTCACAACAGCTTTGAATTTATCATCAATTTCACCTCTTACATACCCTATTTGGTGAGGTCACTGAAAGAGGCAGGCTGATACAAATTCTAAATGTGTTTACATCTAAAGGTTCAACCCAGGGTAGTGATGTGTGTTTTCAATATTATAAATAATTCATCAGCAGGTCACTAATGTTGAAGTTAATAAATATTTTGTGTGTCTCCCTCCCTCCACCAAAACCAATCTGTTGAGACATACTAAAGGTCATCAGCGCAAGGGCAGTGCTGGCTCAATCAGGGTCCCCCTGAAAGGCTGGCATCCTGGCCAGGGCCCACTTGTATATGTCTAAAACGCCTCTGTGCACCTGACGGTGAGGCATAGTTTGAACCGCCGTGATCGCCCTTCAAACAATGCCTCGCTCTCCAGTCTCCTCTCCAATGGATATTAGAGGACACAATAAACATAATCATGTAAATGATATGCATTTTTAATAGGGCATTATTGTATTGGATACAAGCCTTAATTGCACCATAACCGTTATTCAGTTATACAGCACATTACATATGAACATGCCACTTTCAACCTAGCGTTACGCTGCGTCCCGAATGCCTTAATTTATTAGCCTTACAGCCAACATACATACTCCTGTTCTGTGCTGAGGTGTAATACAAGTGGGTTTTATTTTTGGATTGCTAAACTTTCAGAAAGTTGCAAAGACTTATTGTGGGAGAGCATGCTCTTCCTTTGCGTAGTACTGCCTCTTGTCCTGAACTTTACTTATATCTAAGGATGTCTTTGCTTCCTGCTGTTTGTCGACCTCACCTTAACCGCTGTGATTCCCCTTCAAACTTCAGGGCTTAGCTTCACACAATATTTTTTATTGTGGACTTGATGTAAATCTGGGGCTGCACTCTGGTTTTCCATTCGCTCAGTTTATTGCATGACATTTACTAAATCTGGGCCTCAAAAGATGATGCAGTGAGCAGTAGATGGGAGGTTAAAGGAGCCTGAAAGGTGCTGTTTGTGGGGTTTGCTTTTTTGGGGGTGGCGAGTGTTATGAAAAGTACAATAGTACTTTTGAACTATTTCAAATGTACCTAAGCATTGAGATATCAGTGTGTTTTTTTACAAATAAAAGTAGCTCAGTCGCTACCCACTTCAACATAGCCCCAAACTGACAGCAGCATTCTTGCCTTTGCCATATTGTTTTTTTACATGCCTGATGGGAAGACTGTGCTTTGCTGTCATATTTTTCCGCCTGTCCTCTCTATTTAAAACGAAGGCTAGCATTCCTGCAAATACCCTTTACGATCCAGATAATACATTTGATAGCTAGCTCAGCAAGCATAGGCCTGAGTGTGTAGTATTTGTGTAAACTTCTCTGTGGCTGTTAAGGAACGAGGCTGCAGCACACAGCTTTAGAGAGAGATTCTTCCCCCATGGAAACAGTGTTGTCATCGTCAGCTGGAACCCAGTACACAGATCCTTAATTTTGTCTTCAGCTTGTCACAACTGCTATGTGTTCAGAGGACAAATGACAGGCTGTGTCTTTTGACTAATTTCTGCTAGTGACATGTTTTTGCGGATTGGTGTTCACAAAAATCCCAAACTTTGCAGTCAAAACATAATAGAAAAGTGGACTAGTTAAAAATCTTGTTGCGGTGGTACTGGTAAAGGACATGTGAAAACAGAGGATGTAAGCTGTAAGCAAAGGGCTGCTTTTAAAATGACCTCATGCAAAAAGAACAGTTGATGGACAGAATGCAGAACTATGTCATACATTCACCCCAGTACATAGATCTGGACCTAAATCCATCTTTTTTTGCTCACCATGCCATTCCAGTTTGAACCCAGCCATATGCAAATCAGTCTTGACCCTGTGCCCCATGGGAACAGTCCAGCCCGAACTGCCAGGCCAGGTCCTCCCTGGACTGGAAACAAGCATCCTAGGACCGGTTTCGGGCTTTCAGCCCTCGTCAGCCGGGATAGCTTGATTCCAGTGGCATGGAGAGCACGGGACTCACGTCTGAGCATACCCTTCCCACTCGGGGTGACAAATGCAAAACAACAATTGATGAACAGAATGCAGAACAATGTCATACATTCACCCCAGTACATAGATCTGGACCTAAATCCATCTTTTTTTGCTCACCATGCCATTCCAGTTTGGACCCAGCCATATGCAAATCAGTCTTGACACTGTGCCCAATGGGAACAGTCCAGCCTGAACTGCCAGGCCAGGTCCTCCCTGGAAACAAGCATTCTAGGATTGGTTTCATGCTTTCAGCCCCATCAGCCAGGATAGCTTGACTTCAGTGGCATAGAGAGCATGGGTCCCACGTCTGGGCATACCCGTCCCACTCAGGGTGACAAATGCATAAACAACAATTGATGGACAGAATGGAGAACAATGTCATACATTCACCCCAGTACAGAGATCTGGGACTCAATCCATCGTTTTTTTGCTCACCATGCCATTCCAGTTTGGACCCAGCCGTAAGCAAATCAGTCTTGACCCTGTGCCCAATGGGAACAGTCCAGCCCGAACTGCCAGGCCAGGTCCTCCCTGGACTGGAAACAAGCATCCCAGGACCAGTTTTGGGCTTTCAGCCCTCATCAGCTAGCCAGGATAGCTTGACTCCAGTGGCATGGAGAGCACGGGACTCACGTCTGAGCATACCCGTCCCTCTCGGGGTGACAAATGCAAAAAGAACAATTGATGGACAGAATGCAGAACAATGTCATACATTCAACCCAGCACAGAGATCTGGGCCTACATCCAGTGCTTGAATGTTCAACACTCCGTCCATTATCCCCTTTGGTTTTGCTTTGTTTGCCCAAAGTTGGCAGGGTATGCCCAGACGTGGATCCCTTGTTTACTTTGTCACTGGATTCAAGCTAGCCTGGCTGATGACGGCTGATTAGTCAGAAACCGGTCCCAGGATACTTGTTTCCGGTCCATGGAAGACATGGCTTTGCAGTTCGAGCTGGACTGTTCCCATGAGGCACAGGGTCAGACTAATTTGCATATGGCCATGTCTGAACTGGGGTGGCAGAGTGAGCTAAAGAATGATGATGTATTAAACCCAGATCAGTTGACTGGGGGTGAGTGCTTGCAATTTTCAACACTCAGTCCATCATCCCCTTTGGTTATGCTTTAAAATGACCTCAGGCACTCAGCAGTGCACATATGCAAGTACAGAAGGGGCTGCTGGCCTCGCAACAACCGCGCCCTATTATATACTAGGGACTTACAGGTAGGTTTAATCCCCCTATCCTATTATCTACTATGGACTTATAGGGTAGGTCACCCTTTTATATATTTTACCCTAATGCATGTGTGTTTTCAACTTAACACTGGGTCTGGTTAAACAGAGCCATTAAGACTTCCACCACTAAGCTCTTAAAAACAAAGAACTTCTGAAGTGTGCTAGTTAGAGAAAAAGTATAATTTCAAACACTAGCACTAAGACTAATATTACTGGGGTAAAAATCCTGTTACTTCCATGGACAAATTTTGCTTGGTGTGCTGTACTACTTTTTTAACCTAATATAAACTTATTTTGACTTGTACTTATGTTTGTTGTCTATTTACTCACATACTATTGAACAACCTAATTTGTAGTGTCTGTGAAACTTGCCCTTTGTCTCGAATATGTGTCCTGAATTTTAACCCTCCGTCCTGCATTTGTGCCCTGAATTTTAAACCTCCATCCTGAATTTGTGTCCTGAATTTTAAACCTCCGTCCTGAATTTGTGTCCTGAATTTTGACCCTTTGTCCTGAGTTTTTACTCTCGCCATCCTGAATTTACACCCATGCCAGTTGGTCACCCTACTCAGTGAGAAAGAACACCGTCTCCCAATTATCAGCGTTACTTATACATAGTATCCTCCACTCCCTGAGCCTAACTCCTAAAACAAAAGGTGTTATTCTAACTAACAAAGACGACTTTCTCCACTTGCAACAGAAACGTGAGAACAGAACAAATTCAACATGCACATGAATTTCACTAGCGAGCCCTTGTCTGAGAGCCTCCAGGAAAAATATATTTCGGGCCTACAGAATTTGGTCAACATCAGAGTAAAACACACAGGCCCTTCAAATACACACATGAGTGAACATTTCATTTAGGCCTTTCTACATCATCGCATTACAAAAGCACATCAAATGCATATTTCATTGCAAACAACTTATAATATCCTACACGTTAAGCACAATTAGTCACATCTACGTGCAATCTTCAGTGTGGTGCACGTTTAAATCAAATGCATTATTACATCATTTATGAGCAACTTTGTTACGCAAAATGACATCAAATACTATGGGTTACAAATGGTTACAATATTAAAACACGAAGGCCACATTGTTTCTTTGCATGGCACAATACTTTGCTATCATTACACCGTCACATATTATCACTGAATGCAATCTAATAACCAAATGTTATCACAACAAAGGAATATGTGTGAATGCAAACTATCCATGATTATTATGCACCCCTACAACTGAAAGAGCACCATCGTGCTCCATCAAAATTGACAAGTACATGGATGTAGATGGAATAACATGACAGCATCTGTAATCAACAGTTCTTTGCGCAGTAAGTTAAAGTGCAAACATGCAAAGTGCAAAATGTGTGGGAACTAAGAGACCCAAAGCGCCAATGTACAGCCTCCTTACAAGGTTGTATGTTGGAATTTCAAGTTCCTCTACAACGCATACCTTTACAACGCAGTCTCTACAATGGCTGTGACTTAACCACAAATTGCTTTACCATGCATTCCTTTACCACAAATGTTCGTGGTAAAGGCATGCATGGTAAACAGCTATCAGTGGCTAAGGTTTCCACCCTCCTCCCTCTTGCCCTGAGCCCTAAATGCACCCCCTCAACCTCCTAAAAACTTCCCAGACCCGCCCTACTCCCTAAAAACGACCCCAATCCCTTTCCACCCCCTAAAAACTACCCCAAACCCCCACTCCTAGAAACTACCCCAATCCCCCATGCCCAATCAACTACTCTGAACCCCTCCTGCCCCTAAAAACTACCCTGAACCCCCACCCCCTAAAAACTACCCCAAACCCCCTAACATCTACCCTGAACCCTTCCACCCCCTAAAAACGACCCCAAACCCCCACCACCTAAAATCTACCACAAACCACCCACACCTCCTAAAAACTACCCAAGCCCTCCTACCCCCTAAAAAATACACAGATCCCTCCACCCCCTAAAAACTAACCCGAACCCCCCCAACCCCTAAAAACGACTCCATACCCCTCTTACCTGTCGTCTTCTCTGACGCTCCTCTCTCCCCGAGCATCCAGAACACTAGACAGACTTTGCCTTAACCATGCACATGCGTGGTTAAGGCAAAGTCGCTGCTTGGGCAAGTCGTTGTTTGGCTTGCGGGCTTCCTGAACTCGTGCTCTGGCCTCGTTGTTTCAGATGTTTCCCTCCTTACGCATGTTCAGACAACAATGTAGGTATATCAAGGAGGGACGTTACAGAAAGTATACATTTCTGCTTTGGTAACAAGTTCAGGTTCAAATGACTGTCTCTCTCTGGATCAGTAAGTGCACTGGTTTCCACAAATAATTGTGACGGCTAAACAGGGTAAAAATGGGTCACCGCATGAAAGCGTATTAAAATTACAAGCAGGTCAGCAAAAGCTGATTGGCTAGAAATGGAAAAACCTGACAGAATCTGGTATCAACCGGCACAATGATTTATAGAGCAAAATGGGCAAAGTGCAAGATGTGTGGAAACTAAGAGTACCAAAGTGCCAATGTATAGCCTCCTTACACACGTTCAGAAGGCAATGTAAGTATAACAAGGGAGGATGTTACAGAAACACTTTAAATAAGCTTTGGTAAAAAATTCCAGTTTGAGAGACCGTCACTCATTGGATCATAAGTCAATAGGCCGTGTCAAGCATCTGTGGTCAGACTATGCAATGTGGTGCTGGTAAGACCATCTGGGAACTTTCCTAGGGGTTGGTGGGGTCCGTGAAGTTAGGTACCAAGCAGATGTGTGTTGGCATTTTCTTTTCCACCTGTGGCAGGTACTTAACCATCAGCAGTTCAGCTGCGGATTCCGGGCGTGAAGCAGGCCAGCATGCTTGCCTCCACCTGTGAATTCCTCTTTGATTGAAGGGGACTTTAAGCAACTGTCTCCTTTCCCCAGCAGATCCCTACAGGAGCATACTAAAGGCTGCAGATTTTTCATTCCATTGCTGCAGAGATGGCAATCGGTCAGTGTAGGCTCCCTCTGCCAAGGAGGGAGATGCAATACAGAGGGGAGTAGCCCAAAATGATGTTTGGCGGCTCTTGAATACCCTAACTTGAAATATTTTTGGGTGCGAGTGTTCTGTAGTTGTTTAGAGTGATCCAAGCATGGGCTCTGTCTGCAAAGATGGCCTTATCTGCCACTAGCGAGAGAAGGTTTATAGTTTTCCATGTCACCTTTTTGAAAGCTGTGTGGCCAATGGAAGATTCCTAAAGCTGAGTTAGCTCAGTTACTGTCAGAGATTCTTGGAGGTAGGCTTTGGCGGCCAAGGTGTCCCTGGTCTGCAGCTCCTTTTATAAGTAGTAGTTCAAGGAGTTGGAGTCTGTCTTTCTCATCTTGTTCCAGCAGATTATGAACATCCCTTGCTTGTCTGTTTTTGAAGGCCAAACACCAGCCTGATCTGAGCTGGTGATGTGTAGCTCAGAAGATTGAAGATGATTCTATACGCTTTTGTCAATGTACTGTCCAAACATTTAGCATCCCTACCTCTCAGAAGTGAGCTCCAATATGTTACAGTTAGTAGTAATGTGGTTTGCTCCACCCGAAGGAGAGGGACAGTGTAGGCCCGGCTAGTTAAAAATTAAAATATTTTTGCATTACTGCCAGTGCTAGGCCTTGCCTTTTGATTGACTCTTTCTGACGGACAAAGAGCCCCTCTTTGTTGATGATTACAACTAGGTATTTGTATTCTACTGCTGTCTCAATCCGTGAACTGGCCAGTCCCAGGCCGGTGTGCTTTTTCTATTGTTATTGTTCGTTATTATTCTCCCTACTCCAGATTTTTTGAGCCATTCAAAGCCATGCAAAGTATCTTTGCGTGGGTTCATAGATCTAACTTTCAGGTTAGCTTCACACATGTACCATGTTGGGTGGTGCAAGCATGATCCAAAGCTCCTATAAATATGCCCCTAAGTACTCGGAGAGGGCTGTAATGTTCTAGAGGCATGCTGCCACAACTGAAAATGCTTTGACTCCCAAGTAGTTGCTTTTTATCATTAACTGGCGGTCAAAAGTAAGGAAGCTGAATCAAAGGTATGGTGATGGACATACTGAGTACATTTTTGACATAACTGTATGGGCCAAGACATATAAAAGATTATGAACAATGCAAGGAGATTTCTACTTCTCTCTGGTGAGTAGCCAATGGCTAGTGCAGTGGCCTGAGAATGTGTGTTGACTTTGCAGCTTTAAGACCAGACGAGCTGCTGTGTTCTGAACTTGATGCTTGACATAAGGATACTTAAGGTATTGTAGTACACCTAAGTAGACCCTTTTAGTATTAGTGCAGTCAATCCTAGCCATCTCCAGTGATGTGCCTGTAAGTAAAAACCTCTTTTTGTTTGAGCACCTGAAAAGATTTGGACTGATGGTGCTGGTTTTTCAACACAGAATGCACTGAGACCCTACACAGTATATGTCTGATTTGCTTATACCGTATTGGTATACCATTACTTACTCTTTTAATTCTCTAGTCAATGATACCAGTGGTGCCCATGGCATGTACGTTAAAGTGGCCTACCAAAGCTGCAGCACCTATTGTGCCATCCTGGATTTGGCAACATGAAAATATTTATCCCATCCCACTACTTCAGACTGGCAGAGCAGTTTTGCCTTTTAAAATAATGGCAAAGCTCAATTCCCCTCTTTGATATACATGTCATCCCTACCGTAGAGCTATTGAGTCCTCAGACAGGGTGCTGTGTACTAAAGAGTATGAAATGTATTTTCATATGTCCTAACAGTAAAAATCCCAAGTTGTCATTTTTAGTGCAGAAACATTAGTAGCCCCACTGGCGAGTACAGAGTGATGTGCTGACAACTCAGCTCAGTTGTGCTGACCTTTGAATGGATCTACTAAAATTTGTACTTCAAGGTATCAAAATGGTCGTTGCATTAAACCTGACGTGATGCCCAAATAGAATTTAATATAACTTTTTAAGAAATGCATCTTTTAGAAAGTTGCCACTCTGTTGCCCAAGTCTACCTGTGACCACTCACAGATGTTGACCGACAGACTTCTTCCCTCCTGGGGAGAAGTGTGAACAACTCTCAGGAGTATGAACAATAGAGGTCACCTCTCCCTAGCAAGAAGCCACACAGAGTGCAAGCCCAAAAGCAAGCTTCAAAGGGTAAATCCTGGTAAGAGAGGCTGCACCAACTGCTGGACTGCACCTGCTGATCATTGGGCTAGCAAGGAGTGGACTGTGCCTGTGGTGCCTGGCTAATGGAAAAGTCACCCCCAGACCCAGACAGAAGAGGTGAACTCCAAGAGTCCGTTTGCTGATTTCCTGTTATAGCACGAGGGCCAATAAAGCTGAAAAGCCTGTTCAGGCCATTCAGTAGCCACACTCGCCTGATCACCACTGACTGCTGATATGCAGCTTGGAGGATAAAGTCTTGAAGGTTGCACTCCAGTCTGCAAGACCAGGGAGAGTTGTTGAAGTGCAGTTTTGTCACCCAAGATGAACACTAGCCTTCACCAAGGGTTTCCCTGTGACTGGAGACCAGTAGTACAGTGGCAACTTTACCTTTGCTGGACCAAAGAGGGCTTCGAGGAACATCGACCCCTGTGGCCAAAGTTGCCCCACCTGGGCCGTGTACAGAGGAGTAGCCCCAGGAAGACCCACGATGAACGCACAGCATCCTCAGCATCTTACAGCATCTTCAGGATCTGACGTAAAGCCCCTAAGGTCCGATTCCATCTTATGTAGGCCCTGACTCCATCTTGGAAATAGGAGGTGGCCTTTTTCTCGCTCTCAAACCATGGAGGTAGCCATCTTTCCCGATTTATACAGAATCATGATCATGTCTGCCCTTAGATGAAGATGTTGCTAGACCTTATCTTTCTTAGAACTGTCAAAGCATCATATCTTACGATGAATGACATATATAGAACACGTGTTGCGACATTTGTGTGGGTCAAACGTCTACTCCTTCCCATGTGAAGGCTGAATAAGAACACAGACAGACATGTAACCAAAATAGTATAGTCGTAATTGACGCCCTTTTACCTTATATATTCATAGGAAACATCTAGTACGCACGTAATCTATGTAATAAATTCCAATTTCTGATAAGATTTAGTTTATAATAATTATCACTTAACCACTTGTCAGGAGAGGTCTTTCGCCCAGATAATCACTCAAGCTTCTGCCAGAGACGGTCTCGCCTACTCCCAACACACTGTGTACTCTGCAGATCCTACATCTCGCTTGAATCTGATAAAGGCAAGTCCGGAAGGAAGACTGACTATTGCTGCCACAGCATGTGTTTGCCCTTCGAGAGGAACACATTTTTCACGCCTCTGCTGATAAAGACAGCCTATACTATCAGCAAGGCTTGCAGTGTGTCTCTTCTCCTTAAGAAACTCTAGTTTGCAAGTTGCTCTGACTTCCATAGTCTCTTAGTATAGCGCATAGAAGTAGAAGCTAGGATGTTGGGTTCTGGATGACATTTTAACAATGTTAGAAATGTTCATTTTAGTGTTGTTATTAAAAACTTTCCTTCTCACCGTTTTTATATCATTCTGTGTAGTTGTTGTAGATGTACTGAAAAACAGATTGTTCCTGTTGTAATAAATATTTTTACTTAAAAGTGTACATTCTTCTTTTCTTAGTGCAATGTGTGTGTGATATTGTGAATAACAAAATAGGTTGGTTACTGTTACCACCGTGCCTCTGGTCCCTTTATGGGATTGTTAGTAACCAAAAAGCAATACTTCTATTTCAATGACACACTGAATAGTGTTTTGCAGGACTACAATAACCTGTCTTTCACATTCATCGCTGGTGTTTTTGTCATGTTCTGTTTAAATGAATTTGTAAAACGCACGTACACCGGGGTGGTTTCATGGCGCTACTTTGATTGATACCCAAGTCCTGGAAAATTATTCAAAAGCCTGTCGGAATAGCCAAGTCTTAAGGAGGCTCCTAAAACCAAGAAGATTGGTGCAGAAGCGAATTTCACAGGGGAGGGAGTTCCAAAACGTGGGGGCGAAAATAGCGAACCTGGCACCACCAGTGCGCTTCAATTTAAAAGGGGGGATGGACAGCAGTTGCTTATGGGCTGAGCGGAGATTGAGTGTTGGGGCGTGCTTGTTAATCAAGTTGTTCACAAATTTAGGGCTTCTTCCAATGAGTGATTTAAAGATGAGACACCCAACCTAGAAGGCACAGCGTTGAACAACCGGGAGCCAGTGTAGTTTCCTTAGAAGAGGAGTGACATGGTAGTGCCTAGGTTGATGAAGAATCAGACGTGCGGCCTGGTTTTGTACCATCTGCAGATGTTTGGATAGGTAGAGGGGATGCCAAAGTATAGCGAATTGGCATAGTCGACATGGGATATAACCATGGCGATGATCACCTGAATCCGAGCTTCATGGGTAAGGAATCTTCTGATCCTTTTTATTTTGTTGAGTTGAAAAAAACAGGTGGAGATCACAGACCCAATCTGAGACTTCATGGTGAGGTCCTGACTGATTATTACCCCAAGGCTCATGGCAGTGCTGGATGGAGAGGGGGACTGGCCTAGCTCCCTGGGCCAGAAATGAGGGCCCAAGTGATTTTTAGAGATGCCACCTATTAAAAACAACTCCGTCTTATCCGGGTTAAGTTTTAAATGGTTGCTGTTCATCCATTGACTAATGAACAGCATGGTAGACTCAAAGGCATGGACCGATTCCGGGGAATTGCTGATGGAAAAGATAAGTTGAAAATCATCAGCGTAATTAAATATACAGATTTGACGCTCTTTCAGATCTCGGACAAGAGGGAGAAGGTAAAGATTAAACAACAGGGGGGGAAAGTGAGGAGCCCTGTGGGATTCCGCAAGAAATTCTGATTCTGGGGCAGTAAACTGGGCAGTGCAGACTGACTGGGAGCCTTTTTCCAAATAGGAGCTGATCCAGCCCAGAGCGGGTCCTGAGATTCCTGCGTCCCTCACACAGTCGACCAAAAGATTATGGTCGACCGTGTCAAAGGCCGCGGAAAGATCAAGCAAGACAAGAGCCTGCGAGGAGCCATTGTCGACCTCACTATGAAGAGTATCCAACACTGTAAGGATCACCGCCTCAGTGGAATGAGCTGGGCGGAAACCCGACTGGTGGGGATCAAGAAATTCAGATTCCTCCAGGAAATCAGTAAGGCATCTTGTAACGTAGGCTTCCAAGACTTTAGCTAGATAGGAAGAAGGGAGATTGGGCGATAGTTTGTTAAAATGAACGAATCATTGCCCACCTTCTTCGAAAGGGGAACGACTACTGCCTCCTTGAAAGTTGCAAGGACGATGCCCTGGGACAGCGACTCATTTAAAAGATTGAGGGCTGGACTGGGGAGGGCAGTGAATATTTCTTTCAAGATACTAGGAGGACAGCAATCAGTGTGGGAGCCAGATTTGACTTTAGAGAGACTGTCCACAAAGGTCTGCTCACTAATTGTAGGGAATTGCGTAAGGGTATTATAATTTCGGGTAGTACAAGAACTAAAATCCAGATTTTGGCAGGCTGGAATACTGGACATGATTTTTTTAAATTTTATCAATAAAGAAAGGATTCAAGAAATTGCAAAACGTTTGGGAGAGAGTAGGCTTGATTGAGACTCTGTCAGGGTTAGACAACTCATTCAAAATGGAGAAAATCTCCTTTGAACGATTGGTAGCGGTCAAGATTTTAAAAGAAAAGTATGCAGCTTTGGCAGTCAGAATTGACTTTTTGTATGTTTTCAAAGTGTTCAGGTAAGACCATTTATCTTCAGGTAGATAATTACGTCTCCACTTCCTTTCCAATTGCCGCAAAGCTAGTTTTTGGTTTTTCAGATCGGTTGGAAACCATTTCTGAGCGTCATGACGACGAGCGGCATGGAACTTCCTGGGAGGCGCAAACTTATCGCTAGCAGCCAGTAACCAAGTAGTTAACTGTACATCAGCCAAGTTAATGGAAGAATTAAATGGAGGGAAAGAGTTAGCAAGAAATAAGAGTTTCTCAATCTTATTCCAATTTCTGCGTGTGCCCCCTTCAGAAATGGGGGTTTTGGTTGAAAAGTTATCGTTAATAGTGAATTTGATCACATGGTGATCTGACCATGTGCACGGTGAGACTGATACAGGGGACATAGTGATGTTCGCTGTCCAGACTTGATCAAGGGTGTGCCCCTTGATATGTGTGGCCGAGGACACCTGTTGTATAAGGTTCAGTCCTGTGAGTAGCTCGGAAAGTTCGGCCGATTGGAGACCGCCGGATGTTTCATTGGCCCAGTAGTTAAAATCAGCAGAATTTTCCCATAGTTAGTAACTAAGTGCGCTACCTGTTCACCCAAAGAGTAAGCGAAAAGGGGCATCCTCTGAGGGGGCCTATAGAGCAAGACGCATACTAAAGAGGCAGCATCAGATTCTAATTCTAATTTTTCCATCAGATTATCTACTAGAGGTAGGTCTAACGGAGTTAGGACAGTAAATTTCCAGTTATGGCGTATAATGGCAGCTACACCTCCGCCAACTTTCCCCTGGGGACGGTTGGCTTGGAGGATGTAGTAATCTGGTGGTAGTGCAGCAAGGATGTCTGGTGATGACTCCTGAGATAACCAGGTTTCAGTAAGCAGGAGATCTGGCTGCTTGAGCTTGAGCAAAAGTAAAATGTCAAACTGGTGCTTAACGATAGAGCGGGTGTTCAAATATATAACAGACAACTTCCGAGCACCGTTACCCTCTTGAGGCTGGAGGAGACCAGTACTATGGGTACCACATATTTCAGGAAAAACTGTTCTGGACGCCAGAATCCCCTGTTCAGTCAAACTGGAGTAAATAAGGGGATTGAGTTTTACAGAGACTGCGTGCAATGATGTCAACTCAGAGGCGGTCTAACTGATTTTTGGGGCATGATGACAGGTCCCGGAAGTGCGCGGACGGGCGCAGACTTTGGCACTCATTTGGCGTGCCCGCTGTGCTCCCTCAATGCGGCCAGCATAAAATAGCCGGTGGCAGCCTTTTAAAATCAGCCCCTTCACGATGATAGGCTCCCGAGTGGGCGTGACATCCAGCAGCAAATAGGCAGTAGCGATTTAAAAAACAAATCAAATTCAGTACAATAGCCAAGGAACAATTTTAAAAGAAAAGCAGGTTTTAAAATCAGCACCTAGAACGTCGGTATCGGTCCAAAATCCCCACTCCCAAGCTGCGACCGGCAAGAAATAGCCGGTGGCAGCCTTGACTCCACTCCCCTTCACTATAATAGGCTCCCAAGTGGGCGTGACAGCCAGCAGCAGCAGGTCCAGAGTTAAATGTGCAAATAGACAGTAGCGATTTAAAAAAGAAATCAAATTCAGTACAATAGCCAAGTAACAATTTTAAAAGAAAAGAAGGTTTTAAAATCAGCGCCTAGAAGGTCGGTATCGGGTAAAAACTACTGGAAGTTCGCCTGTGTAATTCAGGGGTGAGAAAGCACACCTTGTAGAGTTACGCCAGAGTCATAATTTATGTAACAGTTGATGACCAAAGAGGAGCTTGTATCTTACAGTCACACTCTGAGTAGTTTTTACCACTATTCACAAACATGTGAACCATTATTACGTCAATATGGAGAAGTCTGTTATAATCATGGTTACCTCCTACTAGGGATAAAGCAGCACCTTTTTCTCTAGGTTTGTCAAGGTTGACTCATAAAATGTTATTTCCCATTTCTGTGGGTTTTCTAATTCTTTGATTCCAATCCATTTATTACGGCAGCACCTATTGTGATAGGGGTCAATTGCAGGGAAGCGGTCCCTCAGCATCTCAAAGCTTGAGGTGTCCCTGATTGAGGGGAGGGGGGCAGTTACTTTTGTAATAGCTGCACAGTCAGCGTATATTCTGAAACATTTTACTCATGGGTGGAGGAGATTGACCCCATTGATGCTGCCTCAGGGCAGTTTCACAAGTACGCAGCAGTGGATCCACCGGTACCCATATGGCCTACCAAGAGTTAGCAATCCCTTTAACTTACCAAGAACACTTGAATTGGTTTGGTGGTCAATTGCCACATATTCACAGAAATGTGTGGGCCAGAACCCTGCTCTCACGTGCAAAAGCAGGCTTATATCCAAGCTTTATAAATAGTGCCCCTCCTCCCCAATGATGATGATACCGTGTACTGTTTTACATCCCAGGTACAACAGCACGCTTTTGTCCATGGATTATGAATGGTGGCCCCCCCCCACCCCATGATTGGGTACTGCGCACTGTTTTAAATATGTCTGCCTTTGTATTTTCTTTCCATAATGCGTGCATCACTGATTTAAATCCCTAGTGGCAGTGGTTATGTGCCATTTGTGACAACTGTAATATTATTGCCTTTCCCTGAGGGCAAGTGGTAGGAACTGATGACCGTTAGCAGTCATGTGGTGCTGCACATGTCAAAAAGTAGTAGCACATGGCATAACGGAATTCCGGCACCAAATGAGGTGCCACCATCAACACGAGGAACTCAGCAGCCCCTCCACATGCTTCCATGGGGTCGCAGCTATTTCACTAACGACAGCCCAGCACAAAGCGCTTAGCCTTGTCTTGCTCTGTAGTATTGTATTGTATTGTATTTAGTTCTTATATAGCGCAAACTGCCACCGTACGGGTATCCTGGCGCTTAGACTTAGACATGACCGGCATAAGAGCAGACCAGAGTGGCAAAAAAGAAACTAGGATCAATCCTTAGGAAATAGCCAGGTTTTCAAGCTCTTTCTGAACTCAGTCAGAGAGTTGGCTTGTCTGATGCTCTGGGGCAGCTTGTTCCATCGATGTGCAGCAGCCACACTGAAGGCTCTACCCCCCATCCTCGAGCGCTTAAAGCTGGTGGTTGTCATCAAGTTTGTGCTGGAGGAACGAAGCTGCCTCTTGGGATTGTACCAGGTAAACTTTTCCTGCAGTGGGACCGGGCCCAGATCGTGTACTGCTCTGTATACAATACAAAGTGATTAGAAGCAGATCCTTCCCTTAATAGGCAACCAGTGAAGATCTCTCAGGGCCAGAGTAGTGGAAGACCTACGTTGCCTGTTTAGTGCCAGCTTTGCTGCCATGGACTGGACTCTCTGCAATCCCTGAAAAATGCATTGAGGAGCTCCCAAATACAAGGAATTACAGTAGTCCAGCCTATTCAGCACCGTGTTCCTTACAACGAGGGAGCGCAAATCCTTTGGGAGTAGTGGGAGAATCTGTCGTAGCATACGCATCAAAGAGAAGCACACACCAGTAGTTTTATTGGCCTGTGACTCCATCTGGAGGTTGTTGTCTATCACGACACCCAAGTTGCGTACCGAGTTGACTGGGACCAGGGTTTCTTCCTCGGGAGTTAGCTTAAATTCCAATGGTAGGTGCCGAGGTGTTCTAGCAGCAGAGCAGTATAGCACCTCTGTTTTCCCCCCATTAAAGTGTAGGGAATTTTTCTTGAGCCATCCAGCAGTCTGACACACACACTCCTGGAACGTATCCATGGATACCGCTTGTTTCCCTTCCAAGGAAAACACCAATTGAGTGTCGTCAGCGTAGTTGACCAAGTCAATACTGAAGGATTTAATAATGGGGAACAGGGGCCGTAGATAGATATTAAAAAGAATCTGGCTGATCGCAGAGCCCTGCGGTACCCCTTGGTGTACTGGAGACTTACTGGAGGTGAATAATGTCATGGTCACCACCTGTTGTCTTCCTGATAAATAGGACTGTAGCCATTGTAAAGCCCGTCCCTTCACCCCTATCTTCGCCAGTCTTCCCACCAGTACTGTATGGTTCACCGTGTCGAATGCGGCCGACATATCTAATAGCACTAGGATGGTAGCATTCCCATTGTCGGCTCGCATTCGTAAGTTGTCCATTACGGTTGCCAGAGCAGTCTCGGTGCCATGGCCTGGACGAAACCCAAATTGGTCCCTATCCAACAGATGGTTATCCTCAATGATAAGATTTTACTGACTGCTTTTTCCAGAATTTTAATCGGATACTGCAAGTGGGAAATAGGTCTAAAATTTGCTGGAATCGTAGGGTCCAACGAGTTGTTTTTTTAGCAGGGGTATCACTACTGCCCGCTTCCACACCACTGGAACCACTCCTTCTTCCAAGGATTGGCCACAGATCTGTCGCAGCCAAGGGAAAGTTTCTTGACCGAAGGCTTTCCAGATTTTATGTGGGAGGGGGTCAAGTGGGGAGCCCGAAGACACACTGTGAGCCAGATTATTAACAGTCTTCCGTAAAAGCTTGGAAGTTTTCCAGGGAAGTGTTCACCCGGGGTTCTTCATCCAATTTACAGGGGTGATTATCCTGCTCATTAGTATTGTTGGGATAAAAGTCTCCAACAATTTTGGCGATTTTCCCTTCAAAGTGGGAGGCAATCTCATTGCAGAGTTTCCGTGATGCAGTCACCTTATTACTCAGGCAAGTTGGATTAGAGAGATCTCTGAAGAGGCTAAAAAGAGTTTTAGTGCTGTTCTTTTCGTTGAGTAGCATGTTCCCCAAAACCCCAAAAAGGATTAGTGGTGAATTAGTATTAGGAAATATGAGTTAATTTGAGTGGTGGATATGTGAGTCTATAAGTTGGATTGAAAAGGATAATGGAGGGATAGAAGAGGGAGGAATTTAGAAAGGGTTGTTTGGGAGATCATTGTAGTATAATTAGCTTTGGGTTGATCCAGGGAGGGATAGTGGAGGGAAGAGTCTAGAAATGATCAGAGAGTGGATGTTGAGGATACATTGAGATAGGAATAGCGTGAAACACAGGAAAGTGCATTTGAGAGACCCAACGGTTTTTTTATTTATTATTTTTTTTATTCCCCTCTATGCCAGCTTCATAGAGTCTTTCTATTATTAGAGTGCCATGGTCAACTGTGTCAAAAGCAGCTGAGAGGTCCAAGAGAGGTAGTGCAGCAACCCCATTCCAGATGGAGATGAGGGCAGATTATGTGCCTCTTCCTGGACGGAACCCTGTTTGGGAGTATGGAGTTATCCTCAATGAAATGCTGCTCTTACTATCAGTTTGCCCAGGAAAGGTCCATTGGTAATTGGTCTGTAGTTGTTGGGGTCAACCGGGTCCAGGTTTGTTTTCTTTAATAATGGGCATATGTATGCTTTTTTTAGGTCTTCTTGAAATATTCCTGTAGTTAAAGAATTATTGAGGATTCTTCTTACGGGTGTGGCAGCAGAGGTAGTTAAAATAATGTTCTTGAAGATTTGTGGTGGACAGGGGTCCGAGGGCTGCCGGCTGACCTGCTTGCTTCGACCAGATCCATAAATTCACTTTGTGATTTTTGTTTGAAGGAATGCAGAGGCTGGGTTAGCCTACTCTTGGAGGGGAGTTTTCGGAAATGGGTTGGTCCTAGTGAATCCTTTCTTTTAAATAGGACTACAATGTGTCTGCTTTGGTTGTGTTAGATTTGCCAGTTTGCTTGTAAATTCTTGAGTAATGGGACGAGTTCCTTCTGTGCATTTAGGTTTACTAAATTCAGTGAGAATTATTTTTATTTTTTAAATTGCACATTTAGCATTTTAAATTGTCTGAATAGTACCTTTTTAAAGCTTAATTGATTGTTGACTTGTATAATCTGTTAAATTCCTGCAGGTGAAGTTTGTCTTGATTGCTGTTTGTTTTGAGCCAGGTGTGTTACAGCTTTCTAATTTGCTGTTTTATCTCTTTTAGTTCTGTATTTCTCCAAGGTGCATGTTTTTGTTTGTCCTGTTTTACTGTTCAGAGTTGTGTTAGGATATCAAAAGCTTCCTGTAGCCACTCATATAGTTTTTGAATGGAATTTATTGTGTCTAGATCTGTGTTGGATGTTAGTTGTGTTGTTAAGTATTTAAAATTGAGTTTGTTCCACGATTGATAGGTGGATGCATGTAAGGTGGTTTTAGGTGTGTTACTTTGTTGTGTTTTATGTTGGAAAGCCAGCAAATGGTGCTCTGACCATGTGACTGAAGTAATAGTTTGAAAAGTAACTAGTTCTGTATTTGCAAAGATGACTTCTAGGATGTGTCCAGTAATGTGTTTCTTTGTGGACGATCTGATGTAGGTTCAGTGTGTCTAGGCCAGTTATGATAGTTTTTGTATGGGTCATATTGGGTTTATCAAACCATCACTTTTGCGCCGCTGTTGCATCACTTTTAGTGACACAGCGGCGGCGTGAATAATACGCCATGTTGCGCCATATTTACGAAGTGACGCAGCTAGGCTACATTATACCTGCGTCATGTATAATGAATGCAGGGTGGGTGTTCCCCACAAGAAAGAGGTGTAGGAGTGGCGCAGTGAAATCTATGAGATTTCACTGCGCCACTTCTAGGACGCCAATGGGTCAAAACCTTACGCCTGCCTAATGGCAGATGAAAGGGTGATGCAGGCACTTTCACATGGAGGAGGGCTTGCCCCATGTGAAATGAACATTGCTGGAGTTGCGTCACTCTTCCGACACAACTCCAGCAATGCGCCACTTTTGCGCCGACAGATACTTCAGTAATACTGACATATGTCATTCCTTGCGACATGATGCATCATACAGTAAATATGACACATCAATGGTGTCGCAAGTAGAGTGCACTGAGAAGTGTTGCATTGCTGCTTTCATTCTGCGATGCAACACTTCTCATATGAGGCCCCATATGTTTAGGTCACTAAAAATGCATAGGGTGGACTGGAGTGTTATCAGGTTTGAAACTGTGTCTATAAATGTGTCTGGCAATGTTGTATTGCTAGGTGGAGGTCTGTAAAGGAGAACAAAGTTACAGGAGGAGGTTGGTGTAGGGTTGCATCTGGTGATGAGGGTGTCACAACCTTGTACGGAAATGTTGTCAGCTTAGTGAGATTCATTGTTAGCTTGAATATAACAGCTATTCCACCTATATGAGTGTGTCTGATAGCTTATGCAACACCGGAGCCAAGTTATGTCCCAACCATGATTCAGTTATGAAGAGTAAGTCGGGTTGTATGTCAGTGAGTAGGTTGGAGATGTGGTGCTTATTTTTAGAGGGTGATCAATCGTTTATAAGAAGGTAGTTTGGAGATTTTGGTTTGGTGGTGGTGTGACTTTGTTTGGTAGAAGAGTGAGTAGTATTTTTTGAACTTGTAGCAGGTGTAGTATTAGTGCTGGTATTAGATGTATGAGGATAGCAACAGTGTTGTTTTTTCTATATCGTATTCCTCATTCAGCAGGCTTAGAAGGCATTTTGATGGTCTGTGTGTGTAGGTGGTGGAGATGGTGGATGACAGTAAGTTGGTGAGCTGTGTTGTTTTTGAAGAGTAGCCTTGTGTACTAGACATGAAGTTGTGAAGAGTGGCATGTTATTTGTTTTGTTTGCATTTGTTTAGGGTGGAAGATGTATGAATTAGGGGTGATGGTGGAGCATGAGGGTCATGTTGTAAAACTCTGAATTGTGCAATGGATGTGAGGCGGTTGAATTGGAGTTGTGTTGGTGTATTTGTGTTACGTGTGGGGGAAAAGAGAACATTTGGGAGTAAAGAAAGTTTAGGATGTGTATTATTTGTGTCGTCAGGAAGGTGGGAGTGAGTGTATGTTTCTAGTTTGTAATTGGATAGTACTTAATTTGAACTAGTGGTTTCCGGTGCTCGGCACTGGCACTTAATTGCCAACACCGGTACTTATGACAGTCTGCCACATGGAGGCGCAGTTTGTTTAAATCAAAGATGAGCACACAACAGTTGTTTAATAATCAAATAAACATTTAAAAGGACTAATACCTGCTGTCCAAGCCATTCTCATAGCTTTAGGATCTTGGAATAGTCTGAATTGTCACTCTTGTAGGAGTGCAATGATTTGTAGTTGCCTTGATACTGTCACTGGCAAGGCTGACAGGCGCAATGGGTGATGCAAAGCTGTAGTGGCCTCCTGAGGAGGGCCCAGGCACTTTTTTTTTTTTTTTACAAATTCAATGCATTATGAAATAGTGTGTGTGAGAGATTTTCTTGTGCTGGTGTGTGTGTGTGATGTTTTGTTTTTGTGAATTAGTGAGAGGAGATGGTGGTGTAGTGGTTTTCTGAGAAGCATTTGTATGTAAAGTTTGTTGATGAGGTGAAGTTGAATGGTAAAGGGAGTGGAGATGTGTTTTGTAAAAGTGAATCTGGTGTGTGAGAGGGGATTAGCAAGAGTTATGATGGGCCACCAGAGAAAAAGATATGAGGGAAGTAGAACCACAAAGGCAGGACAAAGGAACAAGATAGAAAGAATATGGGTGTTTAGATTTCCACCAGAAGACAATAGGTAAGGGATATTTGGGGAGAAAATCTATGACCAAGGGCAATTTTACACAAGCGGATACAAATAGTGACCTTAACCAAGTATCAAGATGGCTAATAAGAAAAGGGAGTAGTCTGAGGGAGAGGAGGCTAAGAATAATGCATAAAGCGAAAGGCCAAGTACAACCAGAGGCAGAGGAGCTCAAAAGTGGAAGTGTCAGAGTGAGGGTAAGATAACTAGGTATTACTGCTAGAGCATCAGGAATCATCAATGCCGAGTGGTGGATCCTCCGCTAAGGAGGAGGAGCGGCACCCCACTGCTTTCAGCAGTGGAAATAAAGGAAAAATAAAATGATAACGCGTTATTATCATTTTATTTGTTACTGCTGCGGCGTCTTTGCGGGCAGGGCTAGGAGAGGAGTGGTGGCCACTCTGTAAAGGCACAATGACTGATTGACCGGCAAGTCATGCATACTTTGCATGTTCGCCACCCAGGCTGCGTTACAGCCTGGGTGTAGAACAAGCCCAGGCTCTCATTCCCTGGTTGAGCGCTGCACCACGGCGGTCAGACCAATCACAATGCCTGGGTGCTTCCTGTTCTGGAGCAGAGGGATGACGAGGAGAGATGCGGCGAAGAGGTACTTTTTTTTCCTTTACCTCCTTCCCTTTCACCCCCTCCTCCCCCTGCCCTCCGGCCGCCACCCCGTGCCAGCAGCCACTTCTATGCACCCCATGATCTAGAAGAATATCCTTGTAGCCATTAAGACCTCCCCAAACCTGCTCTGATGTATGAAACACATGAATATGCACCTCCTTGAAGAACACTACATCACAACACAGTAACAGTCCACTGCCACTCACAATACAGCTAATACTCAAAGCAGGTACTGACTGTATGTTTACATTAGACCCTGTGAATGAATCTGCAGCCAATCTGCCAAGTTTATGCTAGACAAATTTCACATGCATACATACATAATTAAGTCCCAGAGGCATTGCAATGAGGAGTATGTTTTAATTAAATAACACAACTAGGAACATTGGCTCGGGCTGCCAAGGGGAAGTCAATAGCCTAGGGCATAACCATGAAGCATATGCCAAAAGAAAGAATTAATAACAGGCAAATGACAGGGCAAGTTCTTTTGGCAGAGTTAAACAAAAGTGCAAATTGGATGTAGCATGTGGGTGTTCTTACTGCTCAAATGGCAAGGTTTGTAGACGCAAAGTGAGCTGTGTATTGTCAGGCGACTTGAAATACAGAGGTATACCAATGAGTGGACAGGTCTATTCCATTGAGCAGGTGTATGACTGACTTAACCAGGTCTAAGAATAAACAACCCTGTTTCCAACCATCTCTTGGAGCAGCAACAATGCGCCACTTCTGGCAGATTTGCTGTTTTCCTGTGGGCAGGAGACTGCGGAGCGTACTTGCGAGGGTAGAGTGTGGTAGGGTGCACCTGTGGGTGGGAATCTGTAGCCTCTGGCCGCCGATCAGGTGGGGCACAGGGGCATGATGAAGGATGCCACACAGTGGTCTCCCTCCCAGTATTCTCTCTTTGTATGTATGGTTGAGCTGCATGCAGTGTGTATCACAGCGATGCCAACAAAAGCTCAGGTGCTCTCCTATTGATCTGGCAGAATAGAAGAGAGAACAGAGAGTAAGGGCACTCCATCTCAGCCCTTAAGGAGTTCCTGAGCATGGAGTGCCCAGTTGATCTGAGGGGTACATGCATTTTGCATTCCAGGAAAAGGGCTGAGCACTACACCTAACACCCCTCCCAGACTGTGTATCATGCCTAGTAAAACCTTTCTTTCATCATTGGAAATGTCCAGATGACCACTAGCCCTGCATGCCAATGTGAAATTGAAATAGAGAGTTACCACTCTCATTTTTCGGCTCCTTTTTCCCTTGTGTGTTGGTTCTTGTCAAGCTCGCCATGGGTGACAATAGAAGGCTGTTTGTGAGAAGCCTGACCTTCGACACCAACGAGCACAGCCTGGAGCAGGCTTTCTCCCAGTACGGGCAGGTGGCAGAAGTGGTCGAGATTAAGGACAACAAGACACAGTAGTCGAGTGGCTACGACTTCGTCACATTCACAGATTAGAACAATGCAAAGGACACCTTGCAAGCCAAGAACGGAGAGACCCATGATGGACAGCAGATTAGATTTGATCTGGATGGCAAGTCCTCAGGTAGAGGTTGTGATGGTGGTGAATGCAGAGGAGAAGGTCGTGGATATTTGAGAACGGGTGGAGACAGTTACAGAATAAATGGGGGATATGATGGAGGATCCAGAGACTACCATGGTGTGGTGGCGGCAGGAGTGAAAGATATGGTGAGCATCTAGAGACTACTATGGAGGTGGCAGAGGCAGGAGTGGAGGATATGGTGGCGAATTCAGAGGAAGAAATGCATATTAAATCATTGTATTTGAAATGGTTACCGAATTCTTTAATCCCGTTATATTTAGCTTCATTAAGCCCATTAATATATGCCCTGAAGAACAAGAAAGAAACAAGGAGCAAGTCCTCTTTTCTACATCTATGCACAGTCCTTTCCTGAGGCCTGGTTCATTGGACCTCGCAAAGCCAGGGTCTCATTTACAGCATCCAGTTTAGGACATCCTAATTTCTCACTCGTCATCCCTACCTCTCATCCCTATTTCTCATCCATCATCCCTATTTCTCATCTCTGCTTCTTATCCATCATCCCTATTTCTCATCCCTACTTATCATCCCACATCCCTGCTTCTCATCCATCATCCTTACTTCTTATCCATCATCCCTACCTCTCACCCGTGCTTCTTATACATCATCCCTACTTCCCATCGCTATTTCTCATCCCTGCTTCTTATCCCTGCTTCTTATCCCTACTTCTCATCAATCATTACTACTTCTAGTCCATCATCCCTGCTTCTCATCCCTAATACTCACCCATCAGCTCTATTTCTCACCCATCATCCCTACTTTTCAGTCTTTAACCCTGTGTCAATCGCCAAGCATGATGGTCGGCTTTGGATTCTGGAGACCTTGGTGTTGAAGAAAGGGCGATCCCTTTTTGAAGCCACCCTGCCAACAAGGAGAAATCCAAAGCTAGCGGAAAAGGAACACTTTTGAAGGAGGGAAAGCCAAAGGCACAAAAACCTCAAAGAAGAATCCAGAAGGGCTGGAGACCATGAGAGGACCAACCTGGAAAAAGGACACAACCAAAAAACTAGTCAGAATCTCAAAGAATCAACTAGGAGTGTGAATATAGAATCGAGACATTTGTAAGACACTCCTGACAAGTTCTTACTGCCATAAATACTGTAAAAAAGTACCAGGAACAGAAAACAAACCACAGAAAGCAAATGGCCACCATCTTGGATTGGGGATTTGCCCATGGAAAGTAATAGGAAAGGAGCCACCTTGGATTGGGCCTTAGAAAATCCAAGCTGGTGTCACCTGCTCAGGATGCTGAGAATTCAGAAGGAATAGTGCATCTAGCACCACCAATCTGCACCCCGACACCTGCTCTTGCCAGTCGGACTGACCACCCACCCTGTAGATAAGATGGACTGTGGGGCTGCCGCGTATCACGCGCTGCCCAAGCAGCACGTTAACTGAGGCACAACGCAGTCGGCGTTACACCCAGAGTGCAGTATTCCTCCTCCCAGAAGCCAAAGGCATGGTGGGGTAATGACGATAGAGCCTAGGGAGAACAGAGGGGCATGGACTGTCGAGGCAGGTTCCCAGGACTGTTCTGAAACAAGATTTCCTTTCCATCTAACAAGATATAGTGGTTGCCCCGGAAAATTCGGCATTCCACAAAATCTGAAACCTCAAATTCAGTTTGTCCGTTTACCACAATGGGTGGTGGAGGTGGGGGGAGTCATAGAAAACCTAACAGGCACAGAAGGTATTAGATGGGAAATATGAAACATAGGATGGACCTTCCAGGTACTGGGAAGAAGCAAGCATACGGTGACAGGATTAATTTTGTGTTGTGTGTAATGGAAAAGTGTCCCAGAAATTAGGACCCAAACTTAGTGTTCCCATTTTTAGTAGTTAGAAACTGAGAGGATAACCATACCTGATCTCCTACCTGATAATTGGGCTCAAGGTGCCAATGTTTTATCAAAATATTCCTTCATTCTGTCCTTGGCCATTTGCATATTTTTGGCTACTTGCTTTCTTGTTTCCACTTGTACGTGAAACAATTACAAAACATCAGAAAAAGTTATTTGATCTTTCACCAGCTCAGGACATGATCTTGGATGGAAACCCTGTAAACAAAAGAAGGGAGAAACCTTGGTGGCACTATGAACACTATTGTTAAGGGCAAACTCAGCGAAGGAAATAAGGAACACCAAATTATCCCCAGTGGCACTACAAAAACATCTTAAGTATTGTTCCAAGGTTTGTTTTGTCCTCTCAGTGAGTCCATTGGCCTGTGGGTGAAAACCAGAAGTTAAGGCTCAGGTTATTCCCAAAATAGTGTAAAAAGTATTTCCAGAAGTGACACAAACTGTGGGCCGCGGTCTGAGGTTATCTTTTCTGGACAGTCATGTAGTCTATATACATACCGAAGGAAACATTTGACTGTTTCTTTAGCACTAGGTAATTTAGCTAAGGCATAAAAGTAAGCCATCTTTGAAAAGGAGTCCATACGACCATAATAGTTGTCTTTTCCTCAGAGAGGGGTAATTCCAAGAGGAAGTCTAACCCAATCGAGAGTCGTGGTCCTGGAGCTACAGGTAACAGTTGAAGAAAACCCGTGGGTCTTTGATGTGATGCTTTGGCTTGTGTGCAAATCTGGCAACAGGAAACATAGCTTGTGGTATCCTGTACCATGGATGGCCACCAGAAACACCGAGAGAGTAGTTTTAGAGTATTCTTAAATCCTCTATGACCGTCAAATTTGGTGTCATGACACAATTGAAGTGCAGTCTGCAGTAGAAAAAAAAGGCTAATCTTGTAGAAATATAATCCAATTTTGATGTCTAAAGAGTATTTATCTATTGCCTGTGGGGACATTCCCTGTTGATATGTATGCATCTTTTCAATGAAAGAGGATTTGCTCATAATAACCCTCTCAGGAGAAAGGATTGTTTGCTGAGTGGTTTCTATTTCTTCAGAATATCCTCGTGACAGTATGTCCACAATCTTGTTTGTGGTTTGTGGTAGATATGTAACATGAAAATCGAATTGAGAGAAAAAATAGGTCCTTTGAGCAAGACGACCATTTCAACATTGCATGGTTTTAAGGCCTGTAGATTTCGATGGTCTGTTCTGAATTCAAAAGGATACTTAGCCCCAAGTAATAGATGTCTCCATTCAGCACATGCCTCTTTTGTTGGCAATAATTCCCTTTCCAACACTTAATAATTTTGGTCTGCAGGTTTCCTTGGTTCTGGATGATGAAGAACTGGGACACAAGTAAATGTCTTTTTCAAATACTGAAAAGCCTTTTCAGTCCAGGAATACCATTGGAAACCTTGGGCTAATTGTTCCTTCTTTAGGGGAGGAGAAATTTTAAAGAGTAGGTGGGAAAAGTCTTAACTAATTACCGATAGAAGTTGGTAAATCTAAAAAAAAGTTGGGTTTCTTTGACTGTGGATGGGGATGACCAGTAAGAACTGCTGCAACTTTACTTGGATCCACAGCGACCCCAATAGAATTCAGGATAAATCCTAAGTACTCTACTTCAGGTTTTTCAAAGGTACACTTTTCTGGTTTGCAGGGTAAGCTACTTTCAAGTAGTCTATGTAGTACTTTAAACACAATTGTGATGATCAGATAAACTCTTGGAAAAAAATTAGAATATCATCTAGATATACGATGAACAATAGATTAAGTATGTCTGCAAAAATACTATCCATGAATCGTTGGAAAATCAAAGGGGCATTGAAGTGACTGAAAGGCATCATCCTGTATTCATATTGTCCAAATGGGGTACGCAAAATCTGTCTTCCATTTATCGCCTTCTTTTATCCGTAGGAGTTAACATACCCCTTTAAGATCCAACTTGGTGAAAATGCAGGTTCCACAGACTTGCTTCCAAAATGTCTTCAATAAGCAGAAGCAGCTATTGATCCTTAATGGTAATCTCCTTCAATCTTTGAAAGTCTATTTGGGAAAAAGGGGGTGGTGATGGACAGAGTTTCTGAATGATGCAGAATACTCTTACCAAGTCAAGAGATCATGGTTTTAATCCATCACCGTTTTTTAGCTCACTGCACCATCCCAGCTCAGAACCTGGCTACATGCAAATTAGTCTGTACCTGTCCCAGTGCATGATGGGAACAGGGCAAACCAAACTACCAAGCCAATTCTTATACTGGGAAGGAAACAAGCTTCCGGGGACCGGTTTCTGGCATCACAGCCTTCGTCGGCCCGGCTTGCCTGAATCCTGATGGTGCAATGAGCAAGGGACTCACGTCTGAGCATACCCTCCCACACTGAGTGTGGATAAAATCGATTTGGGAAAAAGGGGGTGGTGATGGACAGAGTTTCTGAATGATGCAGAATACTCTTACCAAGTCAAGAGATCATGGTTTTAATCCATCACCGTTTTTTAGCTCACTGCACCATCCCAGCTCAGAACCTGGCTACATGCAAATTAGTCTGTACCTGTCCCAGTGCATGATGGGAACAGGGCAAACCAAACTACCAAGCCAATTCTTATACTGGGAAGGAAACAAGCTTCCGGGGACCGGTTTCTGGCATCACAGCCTTCGTCGGCCCGGCTTGCCTGAATCCTGATGGTGCAATGAGCAAGGGACTCACGTCTGAGCATACCCTCCCACACTGAGTGTGGATAAAATCGATTTGGGAAAAAGGGGGTGGTGATGGACAGAGTTTCTGAATGATGCAGAATACTCTTACCAAGTCAAGAGATCATGGTTTTAATCCATCACCGTTTTTTAGCTCACTGCACCATCCCAGCTCAGAACCTGGCTACATGCAAATTAGTCTGTACCTGTCCCAGTGCATGATGGGAACAGGGCAAACCAAACTACCAAGCCAATTCTTATACTGGGAAGGAAACAAGCTTCCGGGGACCGGTTTCTGGCATCACAGCCTTCGTCGGCCCGGCTTGCCTGAATCCTGATGGTGCAATGAGCAAGGGACTCACGTCTGAGCATACCCTCCCACACTGAGGGCCTCATGTAGGTAGCGAAATACCGGTCGGTAACGGCCGATTTTCGGTAAATATGCCGTTACCGACCGGTATACAGACAAGTGAGATGTAGGAGTCCAAAAACCACTTTTCGGTAAATATGAGGCGGTAAATACCGATTCATAGTTACCGAATTCTAAAATACCGATTCATATTTACCGAATACAGAATTAACGAATCGGTAAACATGAAGTGGTAAATATGAAGTGGTAAAAATTTAAAATGACATGTAGGAGCAGTCGGTAATTAAGAAATCCATTAAAATCGGTAATTAAGAGTCGGTAATTAACACGGACTAAAAGCAGGTGGTAACCATCAACAATGGATAAAAGCAAACCCAAAATTCAACAGCGTGGACAACATGGCCGCTATGTACGTCATTGCAAGGCGCCTACGTCTACAGGCAGCAGGACTGAGGGTGTGGCGACGGGAGGAACAAATCTACAGACAGCGCATCACACTATTCCAGCTGACTGATGCAGAGATACATGAGAGGTACAGGCTACACCCCGAAACCATCATGGACCTAATCAGGGACCTACACCCACTCCTGGACCAGCCAGTTAGAAGGGCGCACGCCATACCCCCACATGTGCAGGTGCTCTGCAGCCTACATCTGTTGGCATCCGGCAGTTATCAGGTGGTGATAGCTGCGGTGGGTGGGGTATCCCAAAGTTGCCTGTCCCGTTTCTTCAGGAAGTTCCTGGATGCCATGATGCAGAGAATGCACCACTACATAAGCTTCCCGAACTCACAGGCTGCACTGCAGAAAACAAAAACTGACTTTTATCACATGGCACAGTTCCCCCATGTCCTCGGCTGTATTGATGGTACCCACATCCCAATCTGTCCACCAGCAGATACAGAGCACATCTACAGGAACAGGAAGTCCACCCACTCCATCAATGTGCAGGTGATCTGTGATGCAGGGAACATCATCACAGATATTGTTGCAAAGTTTCCTGGGAGCACCCACGACTCTTACATCTTCCAGAATAGTGGGATTTACACACGACTGAGTGCCGGAGAATTCGGAGAGGGATACCTGCTAGGTAAGTAACAGTGACGCCCCTTGAAACATGCAAACATAGTGTATAGAGGCATGTTACTGATGGTTCCCTTTCACCCATCCAGGCGACAGTGCATATGCATGCCGGTCATTCATCCTCACTCCCTACCTACACCCAGCTACCCAGAGTGAGAGACGATACAACGTGGCACACAAAACAACACGCAATGTGGTGGAGCGCACGTTTGGACTACTGAAGAGCAGGTTCCGCTGCCTGCACAAGAGCGGAGGCGCACGCCAGTACAAACCCATCACCTGCTGCAAGATCATTGCCACTTGTGCAATGCTGCACAACCTTGCCACGAAAAAAGGTACAGATGTGGAACTAACATATTTTGAGGACAACGAGGATGAGTCAGGCCAGCCAGAGGGCAACGCAGCTAGAGTGCCAACTGCAATCGATGGGAGAGAGAGACGGGCAGAGATCACATCCAACTATTTCTGAGTAAGTAAGGGGACACAGCGAGTTGTGAGCAGTCATGACGTAGTTTAATGTGGCACCACGCCATGAACACATGATCAGGCCAATCTGGCAATATATCATCTATACAAGGAGTATGTCCAGGGTTACGTCACCCATTGTGAAGTGGCTAGGCAGGGCGACATCAATGTTTGCGCATACGCGCTGCAGTGGTGGATTGCACGGCCTGTGCATCCTCACTAGAGCCAACCCCAAGTCGCCTGCTGCTCCTGCGTGTTTCTGGGACGGGGGGTGTGATGCTGCTGGTGGTGTCGATGCTCTCCGCAGGATCCCCTGCAGCAGTTGTCGACGCCTGACTCGTCAATAGCACCCCTAGTGCACTTGTCACCTGCACCATCCCCCGAGACAGGTCGCTGCAGCACTGTGTTAGGCCCTCCTGCATCGTCACAGAGCGCCGGCACAGTAGGGAAGTGGCAGTTGCCAGACGGTTGAGTGCCCTGCTGGTAGTGTCCCTTCTCTGGCGTTCCCGGCGCCGTGCTTCGATGTCAGCATCTAATTTGCTGCACAACTGCTGGATAGACTGGGACATGTCCCGAATGCCCGCAGCCATGCCGCCAATGTTTGTGTCCATGTTGACTATGCTTGTCTTCATCACCCGCATGTGCCTCTGGACTGACATGACTGCCTTTGATTGCAGGCGCTGTTGCTTTAACATTTGGCCCTCGAGCCCCAAGAAGACACCATGGCCGTCAGTGGGTGCTGGTGGACTCTGGACACGCGACCTGCGGCGCCCTCTTGTTTCCGTCTGTGCTGCCTGTGAGGTGTGGGGCACAGTGGCATGGCTCCCTTCCTGGGGCCCGGTGCGGTCTTCAGGGCCCATGCTGTCGTCTGACGAGGTGTCCAAGGCTCGTAGCCTGGCTGCTGGACGCCTCCTCTGTCTCACGCATGCAAGCGGAGATGTGGCCGGTGAATCGAACATGAGTGGCGAGGCTGGCTCTGGTGGTGGTGATGCTGGCTCACGGTGAGGTGATGCTGGCTCTGTGTGCGGCGATGCTGGCTGTGTTGGTGGTGCGGCTGCCAGTGGGCCTGCTCCCCGGTCTGTACTTGTGCTGGCTGGAGGTGTTTGATGTTGCCGTGGTGCCGTCTCTCCTGCAGCATGCCCTGTCCTGCATGATGTCACATCTGTGGACAGAAATACAACATTGGCTCAGTGTCCCCGAAGGGCTGCATTGCAAGCGGCACAATAAATAATTTCACATTCCAACATGTCCCCTGTCTCCTTGTGCCTCGAGTGCGTGACATGCCTTGTTGCCCTGTAACATTTACGTCATGGTTAGTGTTGCCCTGACTACATCTCCCGAAATGCATTGCCTGTCTGCACTGACACGTGTGGACTGCAGTGTGATTCTCGTTTCACATTTGGGGGATGTGGGATGGGGTAGGGGGGGATACATTGCTGTGCTTTCGTCTTACCTTGGTGTGTTGCGGCTCTGGCAGAGCTGTCGGCGTCCCCAAGACCCACGACGCTCTCTTGCTCGATTGTGGCCGCCACCAGCTCCTCCAGTTCGGTGAGGGCAGGTGCCCTGTTGGTTCCACCTCCGGTCTGGCTGGCCTCCTTCTGGATGTCGCCCATCTTCCTCTTGGTTACAATCCTCAGGTCATACCAGCGCTTTTTGAGGACCTCAATGTCCCTGTGGGTCACTCCCACAGCATTGACCTGCGCCTGGATGGCCAGCCATATGTTGCGCTTTTCCACCTCAGGCACTTGCAGGGATTGCCTGCCGAACAGCTTCTGGTGCTGCTTCACGACCTCCTCCACCAGCACCTGGAGTTCCTTGGGGCTAAATTTCAGCTTCCTCCTCCTTTCCCCTCCGTCTTTCTGTGTTCTCTGGCTGGACATGCTGTTCGTTTACCCGCTCGCACATGCAACTGCTCCCTGCCTCTCCTCTGCACTCCAAGCCTCTCCAGGGTCGGCTAATTATGTCCACCTGCCTGGGTGTGGCCACTTCGGCTAATTGAGTACACCTGCCTGGGTGTGGGCAGTTCCAGGTTGGGTGGGCTGTCGTTGCACTGGATTCGCTGTTTCGTCAAGTCATGTGATTTTCTTTACCGACTCCGTACATACCGAATCGGTATTTTCCGAATCGGTAACTACCACCTCGGTATTTTGCGATTCGGTAACTTCCACCTCGGTATTTTCCGATTCGGTAAATACCACCTCGGTATTTACCGATTCGGTGAATTCCGATTCGTGATTACCGAATGTTACCGAATCGGTAACTGTTACCGAATTTTTACCTACATATAACTTACCGATTCTAATTTACCGATTCGGTACGGCTCGGTATTTTAGAACCGGTAAAATTTATTTACCTACATGAGGCCCTGAGTGTGGATAAAATCGATTTGGGAAAAAGGGGGTGGTGATGGACAGAGTTTCTGAATGATGCAGAATACTCTTACCAAGTCAAGAGATCATGGTTTTAATCCATCACCGTTTTTTAGCTCACTGCACCATCCCAGCTCAGAACCTGGCTACATGCAAATTAGTCTGTACCTGTCCCAGTGCATGATGGGAACAGGGCAAACCAAACTACCAAGCCAATTCTTATACTGGGAAGGAAACAAGCTTCCGGGGACCGGTTTCTGGCATCACAGCCTTCGTCGGCCCGGCTTGCCTGAATCCTGATGGTGCAATGAGCAAGGGACTCACGTCTGAGCATACCCTCCCACACTGAGTGTGGATAAAATCGATTTGGGAAAAAGGGGGTGGTGATGGACAGAGTTTCTGAATGATGCAGAATACTCTTACCAAGTCAAGAGATCATGGTTTTAATCCATCACCGTTTTTTAGCTCACTGCACCATCCCAGCTCAGAACCTGGCTACATGCAAATTAGTCTGTACCTGTCCCAGTGCATGATGGGAACAGGGCAAACCAAACTACCAAGCCAATTCTTATACTGGGAAGGAAACAAGCTTCCGGGGACCGGTTTCTGGCATCACAGCCTTCGTCGGCCCGGCTTGCCTGAATCCTGATGGTGCAATGAGCAAGGGACTCACGTCTGAGCATACCCTCCCACACTGAGTGTGGATAAAATCGATTTGGGAAAAAGGGGGTGGTGATGGACAGAGTTTCTGAATGATGCAGAATACTCTTACCAAGTCAAGAGATCATGGTTTTAATCCATCACCGTTTTTTAGCTCACTGCACCATCCCAGCTCAGAACCTGGCTACATGCAAATTAGTCTGTACCTGTCCCAGTGCATGATGGGAACAGGGCAAACCAAACTACCAAGCCAATTCTTATACTGGGAAGGAAACAAGCTTCCGGGGACCGGTTTCTGGCATCACAGCCTTCGTCGGCCCGGCTTGCCTGAATCCTGATGGTGCAATGAGCAAGGGACTCACGTCTGAGCATACCCTCCCACACTGAGTGTGGATAAAATCGATTTGGGAAAAAGGGGGTGGTGATGGACAGAGTTTCTGAATGATGCAGAATACTCTTACCAAGTCAAGAGATCATGGTTTTAATCCATCACCGTTTTTTAGCTCACTGCACCATCCCAGCTCAGAACCTGGCTACATGCAAATTAGTCTGTACCTGTCCCAGTGCATGATGGGAACAGGGCAAACCAAACTACCAAGCCAATTCTTATACTGGGAAGGAAACAAGCTTCCGGGGACCGGTTTCTGGCATCACAGCCTTCGTCGGCCCGGCTTGCCTGAATCCTGATGGTGCAATGAGCAAGGGACTCACGTCTGAGCATACCCTCCCACACTGAGTGTGGATAAAATCGATTTGGGAAAAAGGGGGTGGTGATGGACAGAGTTTCTGAATGATGCAGAATACTCTTACCAAGTCAAGAGATCATGGTTTTAATCCATCACCGTTTTTTAGCTCACTGCACCATCCCAGCTCAGAACCTGGCTACATGCAAATTAGTCTGTACCTGTCCCAGTGCATGATGGGAACAGGGCAAACCAAACTACCAAGCCAATTCTTATACTGGGAAGGAAACAAGCTTCCGGGGACCGGTTTCTGGCATCACAGCCTTCGTCGGCCCGGCTTGCCTGAATCCTGATGGTGCAATGAGCAAGGGACTCACGTCTGAGCATACCCTCCCACACTGAGTGTGGATAAAATCGATTTGGGAAAAAGGGGGTGGTGATGGACAGAGTTTCTGAATGATGCAGAATACTCTTACCAAGTCAAGAGATCATGGTTTTAATCCATCACCGTTTTTTAGCTCACTGCACCATCCCAGCTCAGAACCTGGCTACATGCAAATTAGTCTGTACCTGTCCCAGTGCATGATGGGAACAGGGCAAACCAAACTACCAAGCCAATTCTTATACTGGGAAGGAAACAAGCTTCCGGGGACCGGTTTCTGGCATCACAGCCTTCGTCGGCCCGGCTTGCCTGAATCCTGATGGTGCAATGAGCAAGGGACTCACGTCTGAGCATACCCTCCCACACTGAGTGTGGATAAAATCGATTTGGGAAAAAGGGGGTGGTGATGGACAGAGTTTCTGAATGATGCAGAATACTCTTACCAAGTCAAGAGATCATGGTTTTAATCCATCACCGTTTTTTAGCTCACTGCACCATCCCAGCTCAGAACCTGGCTACATGCAAATTAGTCTGTACCTGTCCCAGTGCATGATGGGAACAGGGCAAACCAAACTACCAAGCCAATTCTTATACTGGGAAGGAAACAAGCTTCCGGGGACCGGTTTCTGGCATCACAGCCTTCGTCGGCCCGGCTTGCCTGAATCCTGATGGTGCAATGAGCAAGGGACTCACGTCTGAGCATACCCTCCCACACTGAGTGTGGATAAAATCGATTTGGGAAAAAGGGGGTGGTGATGGACAGAGTTTCTGAATGATGCAGAATACTCTTACCAAGTCAAGAGATCATGGTTTTAATCCATCACCGTTTTTTAGCTCACTGCACCATCCCAGCTCAGAACCTGGCTACATGCAAATTAGTCTGTACCTGTCCCAGTGCATGATGGGAACAGGGCAAACCAAACTACCAAGCCAATTCTTATACTGGGAAGGAAACAAGCTTCCGGGGACCGGTTTCTGGCATCACAGCCTTCGTCGGCCCGGCTTGCCTGAATCCTGATGGTGCAATGAGCAAGGGACTCACGTCTGAGCATACCCTCCCACACTGAGTGTGGATAAAATCGATTTGGGAAAAAGGGGGTGGTGATGGACAGAGTTTCTGAATGATGCAGAATACTCTTACCAAGTCAAGAGATCATGGTTTTAATCCATCACCGTTTTTAGCTCACTGCACCATCCCAGCTCAGAACCTGGCTACATGCAAATTAGTCTGTACCTGTCCCAGTGCATGATGGGAACAGGGCAAACCAAACTACCAAGCCAATTCTTATACTGGGAAGGAAACAAGCTTCCGGGGACCGGTTTCTGGCATCACAGCCTTCGTCGGCCCGGCTTGCCTGAATCCTGATGGTGCAATGAGCAAGGGACTCACGTCTGAGCATACCCTCCCACACTGAGTGTGGATAAAATCGATTTGGGAAAAAGGGGGTGGTGATGGACAGAGTTTCTGAATGATGCAGAATACTCTTACCAAGTCAAGAGATCATGGTTTTAATCCATCACCGTTTTTTAGCTCACTGCACCATCCCAGCTCAGAACCTGGCTACATGCAAATTAGTCTGTACCTGTCCCAGTGCATGATGGGAACAGGGCAAACCAAACTACCAAGCCAATTCTTATACTGGGAAGGAAACAAGCTTCCGGGGACCGGTTTCTGGCATCACAGCCTTCGTCGGCCCGGCTTGCCTGAATCCTGATGGTGCAATGAGCAAGGGACTCACGTCTGAGCATACCCTCCCACACTGAGTGTGGATAAAATCGATTTGGGAAAAAGGGGGTGGTGATGGACAGAGTTTCTGAATGATGCAGAATACTCTTACCAAGTCAAGAGATCATGGTTTTAATCCATCACCGTTTTTTAGCTCACTGCACCATCCCAGCTCAGAACCTGGCTACATGCAAATTAGTCTGTACCTGTCCCAGTGCATGATGGGAACAGGGCAAACCAAACTACCAAGCCAATTCTTATACTGGGAAGGAAACAAGCTTCCGGGGACCGGTTTCTGGCATCACAGCCTTCGTCGGCCCGGCTTGCCTGAATCCTGATGGTGCAATGAGCAAGGGACTCACGTCTGAGCATACCCTCCCACACTGAGTGTGGATAAAATCGATTTGGGAAAAAGGGGGTGGTGATGGACAGAGTTTCTGAATGATGCAGAATACTCTTACCAAGTCAAGAGATCATGGTTTTAATCCATCACCGTTTTTTAGCTCACTGCACCATCCCAGCTCAGAACCTGGCTACATGCAAATTAGTCTGTACCTGTCCCAGTGCATGATGGGAACAGGGCAAACCAAACTACCAAGCCAATTCTTATACTGGGAAGGAAACAAGCTTCCGGGGACCGGTTTCTGGCATCACAGCCTTCGTCGGCCCGGCTTGCCTGAATCCTGATGGTGCAATGAGCAAGGGACTCACGTCTGAGCATACCCTCCCACACTGAGTGTGGATAAAATCGATTTGGGAAAAAGGGGGTGGTGATGGACAGAGTTTCTGAATGATGCAGAATACTCTTACCAAGTCAAGAGATCATGGTTTTAATCCATCACCGTTTTTTAGCTCACTGCACCATCCCAGCTCAGAACCTGGCTACATGCAAATTAGTCTGTACCTGTCCCAGTGCATGATGGGAACAGGGCAAACCAAACTACCTAGCCAATTCTTATACTGGGAAGGAAACAAGCTTCCGGGGACCGGTTTCTGGCATCACAGCCTTCGTCGGCCCGGCTTGCCTGAATCCTGATGGTGCAATGAGCAAGGGACTCACGTCTGAGCATACCCTCCCACACTGAGTGTGGATAAAATCGATTTGGGAAAAAGGGGGTGGTGATGGACAGAGTTTCTGAATGATGCAGAAAACTCTTACCAAGTCAAGAGATCATGGTTTTAATCCATCACCGTTTTTTAGCTCACTGCACCATCCCAGCTCAGAACCTGGCTACATGCAAATTAGTCTGTACCTGTCCCAGTGCATGATGGGAACAGGGCAAACCAAACTACCAAGCCAATTCTTATACTGGGAAGGAAACAAGCTTCCGGGGACCGGTTTCTGGCATCACAGCCTTCGTCGGCCCGGCTTGCCTGAATCCTGATGGTGCAATGAGCAAGGGACTCACGTCTGAGCATACCCTCCCACACTGAGTGTGGATAAAATCGATTTGGGAAAAAGGGGGTGGTGATGGACAGAGTTTCTGAATGATGCAGAATACTCTTACCAAGTCAAGAGATCATGGTTTTAATCCATCACCGTTTTTTAGCTCACTGCACCATCCCAGCTCAGAACCTGGCTACATGCAAATTAGTCTGTACCTGTCCCAGTGCATGATGGGAACAGGGCAAACCAAACTACCAAGCCAATTCTTATACTGGGAAGGAAACAAGCTTCCGGGGACCGGTTTCTGGCATCACAGCCTTCGTCGGCCCGGCTTGCCTGAATCCTGATGGTGCAATGAGCAAGGGACTTACGTCTGAGCATGCCCTCCCACACTGAGTGTGGATAAAATCGATTTGGGAAAACTTTGAAAGTCTATACAGGGCCTAAGATCATATGTCTTCTTGAGAACGAAGAATAATGGGGCTCCTGAAGGTGAGATAGAGGGCATGATGAGTCAATTTCCTAGATTCCCTTTCAAATATTGATGTGGAACATCTTTCTCTGATTCTGATAGGAATACATCCTTCTAAAGGAAATTTCATATCCTGGTTTAAGTTCGATGGCACAGTAGCACTGCCAGTGTGGAGGTAACTCCTTAGTCTTTGGTGATGAAAATACATCAAGGAACTTGTGATAGGGTTCTGGAACTGCTATCATGGTAGCCACAAGGGAAGTCTGCTCATCTTTGCTTGATATGATACAATCAACTGGTTCTTGAGGTCCCTTCAAACAGTACTGGCTACAACAGACTGAGCTCAAGGAAATAGTATGAGTTGCCCAGTTCAGATATGGGTTATGTAAATACAACTAAGGGAGACCCAGAATGACAAGATGACATCAGTGACTTAATCATATCAAAACGTATTTGTTCTTGATGATTGTATATCACCATACATAACATGGATGAACATTCAGTAACCTGGCCTGAAATCAAAGGAGTGTCGTCAACAATGTGGATGATTTCAACCTTATCTTTCTGTTGCCTAGGAATCTGATAAGCTGATGCCCAAGTTGCATCTACAAAGCTGCCCGTGGCTCCACAGTCCAACAAGGCAATTGTTGTTACCAGGATTTCAGGGTCCCATTGCAAATTTGTAGGTAAAAGGAACAGCTGCGTCCTGGTTTCTGGAACAAAATTGGAAACCGATATTTAATGAAGATTTTGTACATCCAATCTCTCCTTTCTCGCCATAGTTGGACCGAGGCATTTACCAATGGCTTGGGTGGATGAACTGGGAATTCTCTTACAAGATGAGCTTCCTCTCCACAACAGAAGTAAATACCCCTTTTACTGTGCCTTAGTTTTTCTTCTTCTGTCAGGGGACCTCACACAGAAACAATTTACATTGGTTCCTCAGGGGCCTCTGTGGACTTTTGTACTTTTGTATTGTATTTACATGTCATTCAGCTATTCCGCCTATTGCGATACAAGTACATGCAAAGCATGGTCATGTTCAGTGCATCACATTACATATCATACATACTCCTACATTTATGGGTCTGAGTTCCATCTGTCATATCCTTTATCCGGTAAGGATTCTTCTAAACAGGCCTCAATCCACCCCCCCCTCCCCAACAAGAAAACTAACCTCCCTCCCACCCCCGCACTGCTGTCTCCCAACTGCATCTATGGAGCTCAGAAAGTCGCCTCCCTGTACCTTGCGGGATGTGTTGGCGTTTCGCAGGCACCTTATTTCCAGATCCCTGCCCTACCATGTTTAAATATGGTATATATCCCCATCTCTCGGGATCTGCAGTGATACCCCATCCTGACCTGGCCTCTGGGGGTTCTATCGCTCTGGCGGTCTCTCAGAGGTGGAGACTTCAGATGCCCGACCATCTCTCTTTAGGTCTATTATCAGCACCTCCCACGCCCTAGCTCTTTCCAACTTGCCCATTCTCCGTCTCACATTTCTAAGCAGAACCCTGCTCTCGCATCCAGCCCATTTCACCAACTCTCGCTTCCATCTGTGTACATTGGGGCCGTTCGGATTCTTCCAGCTACTAGTGATTTCTAGCTTCGCGAGTATAAAGGCGAGATCTTGGAACCTGTCCATGGTCCTAGTTTTGGCAGTGTGTGGAAACAGACTAAGCAAGACATGGTCCGGTGTACAGGGGATTACCCTCCCTGTTATTCTAGCTGTCTCCTGTGTTATTTCCTGCCAGTAGTACGTTAAGGAGGTACAGCTCCATATCATGTGAATAAAAGTCTCGGCTTGTGTATTACATCTCAGGGACCTGGTGTCCTCTCTAGCAAAGTAGTGATTGATAGGTTCTGGGGTTATGTATGCTCGGTGAAGTATATAATAGCTAATCAGGCTGAAGCGGGCATTTTGGGATACTTTGGTTGTCCGTACTAGTATGTTCTCTTAGTCCTTGTCTTTCAGTGGTCTGTCAATGTCTTACCCCCATTGGTTTCTCAACCAGTCCAGCGGCTGTATGGAGTTCCGTCCTATAGTCCTGTAGAGGCATGCAACAGCTTTGATAGTCCCTCCAGCGAAACTGATGTATTCATAGGTGGCGTGTCGTGGTGGTTCAGTCCTACCCGTTCCCCAGTGTCGCCTCATGGCCCCCGTAACTGCCCCGTGGAGTAGGAAATGCCCTTGTGGTATATCCCAGTCTGTGCTGAATTCCTCAAAGGAGAGTAGTTCCCCGTCATGGTAGAGATCTCCCACCTTCGAGGCTCCTGCTTATACCCAATCGTCTATCCCCCGCCATAGTCCCCCATGAGGAAGGGCCCCCAGCAGTGTCATCGCCATTTCTGGCAAATATGGGCATTTTGACCTAGTTTTCTGCAGGCATCGACCCCAGCACCATCGTATCACCCCATGCTTGTTACTGCGGACCTGCTGAGGTTTGGCACTCCCGAGTAGGGTGCGGAGAGTTTATACGGGGCGAAGGGGGGCACACCCTGTCTGCCTCTATGCTACTCGCCCCCCACTCCGTGAACTTCTGCAGCTGCCCTGCCAGATAGTAGGCCTCCATATCAGGCACAGCTAGGCTCTCCTCTGACCGAGGTCTTTTTAGGGTGTTAAGGGCCACTCTCTACTGGCCCGCCCCCCATATGAATGCTGACAGGCAGGAGTCCAGCTCCCGGAACCAAGCCGCTGATATCCACACCGGAAGTGTGGCGAAGAAGTACAGCAGCCGAGAGAGAGCCACCATTTTGTGTAGGGAGATGCGGCCCATCACTGAGAGGGGAAGTTTTCTCCTGAATGTCATGTTGTCCTTGAGCGAGCGCAGTGCCCTCCCTATGTTTCCTTCTTTCACATCCTTTATGGTGTGGAAGATGCGCACTCCCAGATAGTGGAAGTATCAGGGCTCCCATCGGAGATCGCCTAAGTTCGCAGGCGGCTGCATGTCTTCCTCTAGGGGGAATAATCTGGACTTCTGCCAGTTTACTCAAAGGCCCGACAGTGATCCAAACTCTTCCATCAGGTCGTCCGTGTATAACGCTATGTGGTGCCTCTGCTCCCCCAACTGGAGCCCACGGGAAGCCCCGTCAGATCTCGCCACGCATGCTAATGGTTCCACGGCCAGAGCAAACAGTAGTGGGGAGAGGGGACACCCCTGGCGCGTGCCCCTCTTCACTCGGTACTGTTCTGATATTGTGCGCCCGTGCGGACTCCCGCCACCAGATCGGCATATAGCAGCTGCACCCAGCGCAGGAACCCCGGTCCAAGGCCCATTTTGGTTAAGACAGCATACAGGAACCCCCACTCAAGGCTATCAAATGCCTTTTCCATGTCGATGGTGAACACTGCCCCTGCCCGGTCTTCCGTTGCCCGAGCTCGATAATGGACAACAGGCGGCGTATATTCAGAGTTGTGCTCCTGCAGGGAATGAAGCCTGCCTGGTCCTGGTGGACCAGGGACGTCATGTATGGGAGCAACTGTGTTGGCAGTAGTTTACTTAGAATTTTCGAGTTGAGATTTAGCATTGACAGAGGTCTATACGCCGTGCACTCCAGGGAGGACTTGTCGGGCTTCAGCAGCGGGATTACCACCGCCTCTCTAGAGGTGCCTGGCAAGTGACCCCTCTCCCCTGTCTCTGCATACATCTCCACTAGTTTGGGGGCCAGTTCTTCTATGTATGCGGCGTAGAATTCCTTGGGGAGCCCGTCTGTGCCCCGGGTTTTCCTCTCACCAGTTCCTTAAAGGCCACATGAATTTCGGGTTCGGATATTTCAGCTCCTAATTAGTCCACTTCCTCTTCTGTCAGGGTATGTAGCAAAAGTCTGCCAAATATTCCTCTATTTCCCCTTCACTCTGGGGCCCAGAGCTCTTGTAGAGCTGCTCATAGTAGCTGTGGAACCTATTGTCATCTTGTCAGTATATTGATTACCCCTCTGAGTCCGCTAGCTCTATGACTGTGTTCCCCCTGCGGGTGGGGTTAGTCAGCCACGCCAGCAATCTGCCCGCCCTGTCCCGCTCAGTATGCGTCCTGTCCATATAGGCTTGAAAGTCAAAGCACCTTAATCTTTCTTCCTGCACAGCCACCTCTTCCTTCGCCTCTAGCAACTCCTGATGGAGTTCAGGGTGATTCGGGCATCGGAGGTCCACCTCCCACAGTGCTCGGTCAGCCCGTTCCACATCTGTAAGTAGTGTTCGTTGTACCCCTATTGATAGCGCCATGCATCTTCCCCTGATTACAGCCTTTAAGGCCTCTCACTTTGTCACCCTGGAGTCTGTGGATTGTGCATTGTCAGCAAAATATGTAATGATATAGCCCCTGATCACATGAAGGAACACCTGCTCCTCTAGTGCCTCGGGCTTAAGGCGCCATGTGGCAATGGGTTGCTGCTGGGCCCCCAATGCAGTCGAGTCAGTATTGGGTTGTGGTCTGACACTGTTCAAGTGAGGTATTCCGTGCCGTGTAGCCATGCGTGCATGTCCGGGGAGCATAAGAAGGTGTCTAGGCGGACATGTAAGTCATGTACATGGGAGAGGTGGGAATATTCCCTGTCTAGTGGGTGCATGCGTCTCCACGTGTCCACCAACCCCCAATGAGACTGCCAGTCCCTGGATGTCCTAGCTGTCCTGTGTACTGGGGCATCCCGGAGTGGTGGGTGGAACAGGTCACGGACTGGATCCGCAATACAATTAAAATCCCCCCCCATGATAATCGACCCCGTCATGTATGGCGCCAAGGTTACAAACAGTTGTTCCAAGAATGCTCCTTGTTCCGCATTCAGGCCATAAATATTTATCAGTGTGACATCTTGCCCGTCCAGTTGCCCTGTGACCACTACATAATGGCCCTCTGGATCTACTTTGTGTCCGGTGTGCTGGAAGGAGACGCCTGCCCTGATCCATACCAGTACCCCCCTGGCAAATGCCGAAAATGAAGTATAGTATGCCTGACCTTTCCATCTACGGTGTAGTGCTGCCCCCTGGGGTTATGTATGCTCGGTGAAGTATATAAAAGCTAATCAGGCTAAAGCGGGCGTTTTGGGATACTTTGGTTGTCCGTACTAGTATGTTCTCTTAGTCCTTGTCTTACAGTGGTCTGTCAATGTCTTACCCCCATTGGTTTCTCAACCGGTCCAGCGGCTGTATGGAGTCCCATCCTATAGTCCTGTAGAGGCATGCAACAGCTTTGATAGTCCCTCCAGCGAAACTGATGTATTCATAGGTGGCGTGTCCTGGTGGTTCAGTCCTACCCGTTCCCCAGTGTCGCCTCATGGCCCCCGTAACTGCCCCCGTGAAGTAGGAAATGCCCTTGTGGTATATCCCAGTCGGCGCTGAATTCCTCAAAGGAGAGTAGTTCCCCGTCATGGTAGAGATCTCCCACCTTCGAGGCTCCTGCCTATACCCAATCATCTATCCCCGCCATTGTCCCCCATGAGGAAGGGCCCCCAGCAGTGTCATCGCCATTTCTGGCGAATATGGGCGTTTTGACCTAGTTTTCTGCAGGCATCGACCCCAGCACCGTCGTATCACCCCATGCTTGTTACTGCGGACCTGCTGAGGTTTGGCACTCCCGAGTAGGGTGCAGAGAGTTTATCTGGGGCAAAGGGGGGCACCCCCTGTCTGCCTCTATGCTACCCGCCCCCTACTCCGTGAACCTCTGCAGCTGCCCTGCCAGATAGTAGGCCTCCATATCAGGCACAGCTAGGCTCCCCTCTGACCGAGGTCTTTTTAGGGTGTTAAGGGCCACTCTCCACCGGCACGCCCCCCATATGAATGCCGACAGGCAGGAGTCCAGCTCCCAGAACCAAGCCGCTGATATCCACACCGGAAGTGTGGCGAAGAAGTACAGCAGCCGAGAGAGAGCCACCAATTTGAGTAGGGAGATGCGGCCCATCACTGAGAGGGGAAGTTTTCCCCTGAATGTCATGTTGTCCTTGAGCGAGCGCAGTGCCCTCCCTATGTTTCCTTCTTTCACATCCTCTATGGTGTGGAAGATGCGCACTCCCAGATAGTGGAAGTATCAGGGCTCCCATCGGAGATCGCCTAAGTTCGCAGGCGGCTGCATGTCTTCCACTAGGGGGTATAATCTGGACTTCTGCCAGTTTACTCAAAGGCCCGACAGTGATCCAAACTCTTCCATCAGGTCGTCTGTGTATAACGCTATGTGGTGCCTCTGCTCCCCCTACTGGAGCCCACGGGAAGCCCCGTCAGATCTCGCCACGCATGCTAATGGTTCCACGGCCAGACCAAACAGTAGTGGGGAGAGGGGACACCCCTGGCGCGTGCCCCTCTTCACTCGGTACTGTTCTGATATTGTGCGCCCCGTGCGGACTCCTGCCACTAGATCGGCATATAGCAGCTGCACCCAGCGCAAGAACCCCGGTCCAAGGCCCATTTTGGTTAAGACAGCATACAGGAACCCCCACTCAAGGCTATCAAATGCCTTTTCCATGTTGATGGTGAACACCGCCCCTGCCCGGTCTTCCGTTGCCCGAGCTCGATAATGGACAACAGGCGGCGTATATTCAGAGTTGTGCTCCTGCGGGGAATGAAGCCTGCCTGGTCCTGGTGGACCAGGGACGTCATGTATGGGAGCAACTGTGTTGGCAGTAGTTTACTTAGAATTTTCGAGTTGAGATTTAGCATTGACAGAGGTCTATACGCTGTGCACTCCAGGGAGGACTTGTCGGGCTTCAGCAGCGGGATTACCACCGCCTCTCTAGAGGTGCCTGGCAAGTGACCCCTCTCCCCTGCCTCTGCATACATCTCCACTAGTTTGGGGGCCAGTTCTTCTACGTATGCAGTGTAGAATTCCTTGGGGAGCCCGTCTGTGCCCCTGGGTTTTCCTCTCACCAGTTCCTTAAAGGCCACATGAATTTCGGGTTTGGATATTTCAGCTCCTAATTAGTCCACTTCCTCTTCTGTCAGGGTATGTAGCAAAAGTCTGCCAAATATTCCTCTATTTCCCCTTCCCTCTGGGGCCCAGAGCTCTTGTAGAGCTGCTCATAGTAGCTGCGGAACCTATTGTCATCTTGTCAGTAAAGGGATTACCCCTCTGAGTCCGCTAGCTCTATGACTGTGTTCCCCCTGCGGGTGGAGTTAGCCAGCCACGCCAGCAATCTGCCCGCCCTGTCCCGCTCAGTATGCATCCTGTCCACATAGGCTTGAAAGTCAAAGCACCGTAATCTTTCTTCCTGCACAGCCACCTCTTCCTCCGCCTCTAGCAACTCCTGATGGAGTTCAGGGTGATTTGGGCATCGGCGGTCCACCTCTCTCAGTGCTCGGTCAGCCCGTTCCACGTCTGTAAGTAGTGTTCGTTGTACCCCTATTGATAGCGCCATGCATCCTTCCCTGATTACAGCCTTTAAGGCCTCACACTTTGTCACCCTGGAGTCTGTGGATTGTGCATTGCCAGCAAAATATGTAATGATATGGCCCCTGATCTCATGTAGGAACACCTGCTCCTCTAGTGCCTCGGGTTTAAGGCGCCATGCGGTCTCCCAGGCGGGAGTGCCGGCAGGAACCCTGTGTGCCCGCTCGAGGGTGAAGTATGGCGATAGGCCCTTCTCTGCCACCTCTGTGCGGATCCAGTTCTTCAGATAGGTCACCATGTTGTTCCCTTCTACTTTTTCTGGCAGCCCAAGGCTCTGATGTTGTTGCGCCTTGCTCTATTTTCGGCGTCCTCGGCTCGCTGTTCCAGCACCTGGACCCTTTTTTCGATGTCCGTGATTTTGCGGGTGGACGTGGATACTTGCGGTTTCAGGTCTCCGACATCTCCTTCCACTGTCGTGACTCGGTCTACCAGTTTCCCGTTGTCTGCCCTTAGGAGGCTCAGATCCCCTCGGAGCGAGTCTTTTTTTGGATTCTACTGCCGTCTGTGACGTTTCTATGGCCTGCAGGATGTCATATAATGATAGGTCGTCATGGGGCACGTTCTTTTCACTTCGGGCCCCTGTGCGTGTACGCAACTCTCTGGTTTCTTCTCCTGCTGACTCCTGTCTGCTGGGGTCGAGCGCTAGGTGTGCGGGTTCTCGCTGCGAGTCACAGAGGCAGCGCAGTGATGAGGCAGCGGGTGGTGCAGGCTAGGAGGCGAACCAAAGTAGTGGCGGTGATGGGGTGCACGTATGCCCCTCCTCGCAGTCAGGAGTCATCTAGGCCGGCCTGAGGCTGCATAGCTGTGCAGTACTTTTCTGCGGGTCGGGTGTGCAGCACTGCTCTACATTACTCTTGGTGCAACACACGTCACACCCGGATTGAGGCGTTGCGGGTGATAGTGTAACCCAGGCTGTAATAGGAAGGTGTGGCTCTGTCCTGGTGGTCAGTTGCACCAATCAGACATTAGTGGTGTCCCTCTTATAGCACAGCCTATGGAGGAAACAATGTTGCAATGATATAATCAAAATTAAGGTTGTAATTTGAAACTAAACATAATCCATCCGTATTATAATCTTCATTGTATTCATGAGATTATCCTTTTTCAAAACAACTTTTAATTCAAGCAATTGATCAACTCAATCTAATCGATGAGCGTTTAAAATTCACTTTCAATATCCATAAAACTGAAATCAATTATTTGGATGTATTACTATACGTCAAGAATGATCGGATCGAAACAAATTTGTACAGGAAAGACACTGACAGGAACAATTTGCTACATTTCTCCAGCTTCCATCAACCAGCTCTCAAAAAACATTTTCCATACTCGCAACTTCTAAGAATCAAGAGAATTATTTCAGAACCCACTCAACTCACACAACATATTTCGATCATGGAAAACCGTTTTGCTGATCGTGGATATCCCAAAGAGATACTTACAACTTCCATCAAACGAGCATCCATCAAAACCAGATCCCAATTGTTGGGTACAAAAAGCAATATTAAATCATCATCCAGATCAGTAATGGTCTCCAAATATTCTACCGAAAGCTTTAACATCAAGAAAGCCATTTTGAAACATTGGCCCATGCTACAAGTAGAACCTGACTTCAAGAATATTTTTGAGAACAGACCCCTCTTTGCGTATGAAAGAAGCAAGAACTTGTTGGAACTACTGAATTCCAAACCTGTTTCCGACGCACTTTTGTCAGATAAAGGCACTGTACCTTGCCATAACTGTGGCAATTGCAATAACATTATCAAGGGGAACTGTATTCAACATCCCACACGTGGGTTTAATGTCAAACTGCATGTCACAGCCACTTGTGACTCCAGAGAATCTCATATACATGCTCAAGTGCCCCTGTGGCCTCGCCTACATAGGCAAAACTGAGAGAAAAATCAAAGTTCGATTAAATGAACATAAGAGTAATATTCGCAACAAGAATATGAAATCCACAGTGGCTGCACATTTTCAAGCTCAAAATCATAACATCAGCCAGTTGAGATTCTTGGTGTGTGAAATTGTACCCATTAAAGCTGGCAGAGATAACCGGAAATTCTTACTCCAAAGACAGTCCGCATGGATTTACAAAATTAACTCACTGGTGCCGCACGGACTCAATGCCCGCGTTGAATTTAGTTGTTTCTTGTAAACAACCAATGTTCTTTGTGCAATGTTCCTGTCTTTTTCAATCTTCTTTTCAACCTTCTTTCAATCTTTTTATCATTGTGAACTTTAGTAAACGTTTTTGTTTTCAATCAATCACTTTTCTTCACCCTTTCGTTTTCAATTTTTCATTCTCACACTGGCCATCTTTCTTTTCATCCGTTTTTCACGCAATTCTAGCCTGAGCTTGATTCATATTCACACTATTTCATTTTCTATTACTTGTATTATATCACACCTATTTACATTTTCTTTTACCTTTCATCTTTATATTTTTAATACTTTTTTTCATTTTTCTTTTCATCTGCTTCAAACAGTTTGGTTTTTTACCATTTAACAGTCACTTCTTACTTCATTCTCCTTGTAATTTTTACCTTGAGCTGTTTGTCTATCAGCGCTATTACTTCCTGTCTAATTTTCAGTTTATCGTTTGCCATTGAATACATTGTTCACCCTTGGTTAATGTTTCTATCATGCATTGGCAATGTCATTGCTTATAAATTGTCACTACTGATTGATTTAGGTATCTGTCATCTGCACCCATTACACTGGTTTTTTTCACAATGTTTCAGCCTCTAACTTTACTAACACGGTTCTCCCTATCCAATATGGCCGACACGCCGACCACTCATATTTAATAGATCCTTTTTCACTGTTTACGACCACAACCGGCTACGCCTTTCATGTGCCTGCTTCACGGGTACACGCTGAACTTCTCGTTAAACTTCACCGAGGTACGTCTTTTCTTCCGTTATAGTTTATTTCACACCGGTTTACACGCATAGTGTTTATTCTATCACAGGGTGATAAGTTTTGTTGTTTTCGAGTACATCTTTCATGTGGACACACCACGTCGTTTTTGGATTTACTGGCATCACTTTTTCTAACTCATTTAACCGTTCTTTAATACTGACAGCTCATTTTATCTTCGTCGTTTGTTTCACTTTTGAAATATCGCTAACACACAAAGTTTTTCTTCGTTCGTTTCATTTTTTGGGAACATCGCTAACATACAATGTTTTTCACTTTAACGTCACTATACGTTCACTCGGACACGTTCTGACTATCTATTATCCCACTGAACAGGTCATTATAAATCACTCCTATGTATCATGTTTTCACAGGACTCCTCCTGATGAAGGGTAATTTTGTACCCGAAATACATTGAGGATTATATTTTCTCGGGAGCCTTTAACCATTTGAATTTTGAAAAAGGATAATCTCATGAATACAATGAAGATTATAATACGGATGGATTATCATCAATAAATTGTTTAGTTTCAAATTACAACCTTCATTTTGATTATATCATTGCAACATTGTTGCCTCCATAGGCTGTGCTATAAGAGGGACACCACTCAAGTCTGATTGGTGCAACTGACATCAGTAATCTCACGTCTTGGTTTAGAGGACGACTCCTCTTCAGCACGCCTAAAATAATATTAACTTTTCAAACTATTGGATCCATTTTAGGTGTGCGTGGTATTCCACATTGATCTGTCCTGGAGGTGCCTGCGACGATGAGCATAGTGGTCAAAGCGAGGCCCGAGGATTTTGCATGGGTCAGTGTTTACGAGGCAGATCCGGGCTGCAGGCAGGCGTCAGGAGCAAGAACAAAGGAGGCTGGTGCTCAGCCATCTGTCTTCCTGGATGAGGTGCAATCCCCGCTTGCGATAGAGGGGGCCTCCGGCAGAGTGCCGACTCACAACGTGCTCAGCTGGCTGCCACATGCGTAGGCCTCAGGGAGGAAGTGGATCGATACTGCGGCAAGCACGTCCCAGTCTCCGGGGGCAGCCTCTGTGGTCCCGGACAACCGCCACTTACTGGTCAGCTGCGCTGCTCCTGCAGCGGGAGGTGGGATCTCCCAGGAGTCGGTGCAGCCCACTCTTACAGGGGCCTCGTAGCAGTGTCACTAGTCCCACCAGCCACGCCGGGCAGGTAGGGTACAGCGCACCTGGCAATCGGGCTCCCGCGCTCAGCCGGGGGGACCCACAAAGTGCTATCCCGGGGTCGCCCGCAGCAGCGATCGGGTCCAAAACCGCCCAGCGTGCACGGCTGTGTAGTCGCCGCACGAGCCCCCCTCGGCTATGCTTCCTTTCTTTTCTTTGTGCTGCGGCCCAATTCTTTATCGTCGCGTGACTGCGATCCGCGGTACAGTGTGGCTGTGTAGCCGGCAGTCCCAGGGCGTCTCATCGGGAGTAGTCCGCAGGCCCCGGGCACCATTTTGTCTGTCCGCGCTGCCTCCTCATCACAGCCGGTTCACCGGCGGTTTGTGCCTATTTTCTCCTACAGTCACGGAGTCCCGCAGATCTAATGCCCCGCTGACCCAGACCCCCAGTTGGCTCCGCTGTGTACCGCCAACAGCCTCCAGCCATCTCTTGGGAGCAGGGGCTCAGACCACGGGCGCCATCTTGGTTAACCTCGCGGGTCCTCCGTCCGGCACGATTTGACTGTGAAGACATGCCTTTCCGTCCTGACCGTCAGCCTCTGCCGGTGTCCTTGTCTTTCACAAGTCGGAAGGTGGGTGGTTTATGTTGAGGGCTCCCCTATAGCGGTCAGGATGGGCTTGTATGGGGGATCACCCACAGGAGCTCCGGTTCAGGCTCCCTGCTCCATCGGTGTCTGGCCATGCCCCACCTGTATTGGAGGTATGTATCGGTCTCGGCATAGAAGAAGAGCAAACCCCTTGCCAATTCCACCTCTTTATTTTACTTTCCTTTCAGCAGAATTTGATATGTAAAGATGTTTGTCGAGGAACGTGTAATAACTCATCCTTGATTTCTTCTTTTAGGCCCCGCTGAAACAAGGTGAGAAGAGACTGCTCAGCCCACTGAGTTTCATCCACCAATCTTCTGTAGCGAGTTACGTATGCCATGACATCTTGAGATCCCTGCTAAATATCACATAGGGCGTCCTCAGCTGAGTATTCTAAATTTGGTCAAGAAAACATTTTCTGAAACCTCTCCAGAAACAGCATATAATTGTCCAAACAAGGATCCAAAGATGATACTGAGGGTATCGCCCAGGCAAGAGCATCTCCTACAAGACAATTGATTATATAGCCCACCCTTGTTCTATTCAGTTCGAACTGAGTTGGACGGAAAGTAAAATGTACCATCATGGAGTCCAGAAATGTGCATACTTTTTCTGCATTGTCATCAAAACGCATGGTTCTGAGGGAACTGAAGGGACATCCGAAGTATGGCAGGCCATAAGCGAGTGTTGTAAGGCAACATTTTCGCTTTGTAAGGCCTTCAACTGTATGTTTGTTGTTGGATGGTCTCCTGTAATTCATGCATTGAATCCATGACAATGGGCTAGATGGACTGTGGTTGGCATCACAACCTGTCGATCACAGGGTGTGATGGTCTGCTTCGGATCATGGAAACCTTGACATTGAAGAAAGGGTGAATCCCTTCTGAAAGTCACCTTGCTAACAGGGAGAAATCCCAAGCTAGTGGATGACCAGGAAAGGAAAACACTCCTGGAGGAGGAAAAGCTTAAAGCTCAAAAACCTCCAAGAAGAATCTTCAGGGGCTGAAGACACTGTGAAGACCAAGCTGGAACAAGGACACAAACAAAAAACTAGTCAGAACCTCAAGGAGCCAACTAGGAGTGTGAACACAGAACGAGGATGTTTGCGACACAATCCTGGCAAGGTCTTATTGCCTTATATACTGTAAAAATGATCAGGAACAGGAAACAAACCAAGTGTTGCAAATGGCTGCCATCTTGGATTGGGGATTCACCCATAGAAGGTAAGAGGAAAGACACCATCTTGGATTGGACCATAGAAAAACCAAGATGGCACCGCCTGCTCAGGATGCCGAGAATTCAGAAGGAATGGTGCATTCTGTACCACCAATATGGACCCCCAACCTGCCCTTACTTGCACGACCACCCACCTTGCAGGTAAGAACAAACACAGGACAGCCACTTATAATGGCCTGCCCGAGCAGCTTGTTAACTGGGGAGTGGCATGCTCTGTGTTGTACCCGGAACATGGCATGCCCAAGACCCTGCATCTCACACCTAATTCTCATCCATCATCCTTCTCATCCCTCAACCCTGCTTCACATACATCATCCCTACTTCTCATCCATCACCCCTACTTCCCATCCCAATTTCTCATCATTGTCCTTACTTCTCATGCCTTCATCTCATCCATCATCCCTAGGTCTCATCCATCATACATGCTTCTTATCCCTACTTCTCGTCCATCTTCCTTGATTTTCATGTGATCCAGCGCAAGACTGGAAAATGGGGAACAACATGTACCAATATCTTCCCTGCGTCGCAGACCCGTCGTCACGCACACTCATTCATACACACATTCATTGGTGGGGCCCATAACACCAACTCACACAAGTCACTATTCACAAGTCTGCACACATAGGAGGGATGAGTAATTCAAGCGCTGGACATGTGGGGGGAAACATATTATAACCTATAGGGAGAGAAGTCAATTTACAAAATGTACATTAGCAATTTTCATCCATAGATCCCTAATCCTAAACATCAAGGCACTCCTCCCACTTGGTCGAATGGACCAAATTAGTTGGATTGGTTGATGGTGACTTAGAACCAGCTAAAACACATTGAAGATTCAGAATCCTTAACTCTCTTTATGAAAAACCACAAAATCATTTCTCTTGTTAATCAATATTTGTTTATCTAAATCTTCATAAAGTTTATATTCGCATTTATCTCATCAAAGTTTAGAATTTCTAGATTAATTCAGGTAAATCACAGAACATCATATTTACCCAATCTGGCTATTTGAAGTCCTCTAATTCATTGGCTCTGCATAACCAAATTTGTCGTGAATTGTCCGAATAAAGCAGGCCAGAGCTCAAAGTTCAAAGTCCTCTGCTCTGCACGTTTCAGTCCCCAGTTTTATCAAAGGACCAGAAATCGTGCAAGCATCTAACTTAGCCCATAGATTTGGAAAGAGTTCGCAGTCATCAAATAGTCGGGCAGCATCTGGACCATCAGGAAAAGCGTCACGAACGAAAAAACGAACTGCACACACACCCTTTTTAATTCTACCACCCTTCTTTTATAAGGATTTCATGTTACATTTTAAGCTTAGGACAGTCGTGATTGTCTGGTTGGGATCGTCCGATTTTATTCCCAGATTTTCAGTACAGTTCGAGGGGTGATGTCAATTGTTAGCCAAAGTGTCGGCTCGTTACGGTTTACTGTAAGGTTGATTGTTCCCTTGTCTTGGCGAACCTCCAGTTTCAAAACCTTGACGGGGACACGCTGAGCAAAGGTCGCCAAGAGGTTCAGGCTACATACTCGCACTTGCGCAGTTGATTTTGCGCCTCACGAGACAGTGGCCACTTCTGCCTGCGGTGTCAGCGGCCATATTGGATTTAGGCCCAGATGTCAACTTAAGCGAAACAAACACAAATGAATAATTAATTCATAGAAATTATGATTCTAATGTTAACCCCTTACTAATCCCTTTATGTGCTTGTATTTATCTAGCATATAGCAACATTTAAAGCCATTATATTCACCTTTTTCGATCCTCCTCGAGGATGCAACATCACAAAGCAACATATATCATACAGTATTCTATTACCACATATACTATTATTAATATGCGTACAGATTTTAGTTATAAAAGTTATTTCGCCATGCAGAAAGCAAATCCCACGTGTAATTTAAGAATTAATAACGATTAATTTACATGCAACACTCATTTAATAATATTATAGTTAATAGATTATAATTAGTATTTGTATGCAAGAATAGAGGAGGTATACAAAATGTTGCACTACCTGCTCCATCGATTATATCACCACTATACCTAAAATTTTATAAAAATTATAAAAAGGAAATGAATTCATTTTATTAGTTCACATTTCTGTTTCCCCAAAGTCTTCTTCTCTTGCTTTTCTATACATACTATCTTTCATTTCTTCTAATTCTACTTCTTCAAATTCTCTTTCTCGTCTTTTATTCTCTCTCTTTTTCAAAGTTTGTCTTTTTCAAATTTTTCTGTATTTTCTTTCTTTTGCAACATAAATATCCTAGTCTTAAAATTATTACTAGAAACACCACACAGGTTAATGGTAATAGGATCTTACCTATAAATGTACTACCTATTTTTAAAATGAAATCTTTAATAGAAGATAATTTCTTTCCAATCTTTTCCCAAATACCTTCAACCTCCAGTGGTGCAATTTCCTCATACAAATCAGTTATATTTTTAATGTATGACTTTAAATCTTGACTTTAGTCAGGAATGTAAGTACAACAATGTTGAACTTTCAGCATTCCACAGACTCCACCCTCTTTTGCCAAAATGATATCAAGGGCAAGTCGATTTTGCATTACCATGGCACGCATGGCAACCATTTCTGTATTTACCAATAAAAATCCTCCAGCGGTGCTTGTTGACAAGCGATCCACTACTGTTGATAATTTTCTAATTTTGTGTGCATTCAGAGATATTCCCACTGCTGGTATCAATGCTCCAAAAATGTCTCCCCCAATGTCTGACCAAGATTCTCTTTTCCTACCTGTTAGTTGACTACCTAACTCATGTACACCATCTCTTCCTCTTCCCACATGAAATATCTTTGGGAAAACCAGGCCTACATAACATGTGCCAAACCAATGGTCCGGTAACCGATAATATGCTTTGTTCCTGCAGATAAAATATAATCCGGGGAAAAACTGGATCATTTCCTCCTTTAAATCCCCATCCACCCATGATTTGATATGTATCATGGCAATCACTGTTACCTACAAAAATAATTATCATATGTAGTTTGATTCCTTCTAATGCACAACTTTCCTTTCTGGGGCCAATCTAAAGCCATTGTTGGACTAGCTTCTCCTTTCAAATGTTTTTCTCTTTCAACATCCCAAACTGTCTTTTCTTCTTTCCCTTCAGGTATTTTCCTTTGCATCTTTAATCTCCTCTCTTCCACCATATCTAAGAAAATCCTTTCTTCTTTCTTTAAGCTACAAGTTAGATTATTTCTAAATATGGACTCTAATGTTAGTTCTTTAGTTTCTAAGATATATTCACCGAACACCTTAGCAGGCTTTACTTTATTTAGTTTGTTAACTACTGGTACTTGTGAAAATATGTTATCTACATCTGAAAAATAATATTCTAATTTCCCTATTTTGTAGAACAAACTTGCTATTACACTACATGTTATTCCATATGTTACTGGGAGGTGATGATACGTCACTCCCTCAGACACGGATGCAGGTAACTGCATGCAGGCGTAGCAGTCCCTTATGTCCATTGTCTTTACATATTCATACAGTAATTTTGAAAATACATTGTTAGAGAAATCATTTATAGACCTGTGTTTATGTAAATAATTTCTATCTAGATTAGTCGGATATACTTTCTGAATCTTTTCTACATTAGTTTTATTCTCACTATGTCCTTCTATTGTTTCTAGAGTAACTTTAAATGAAATCATTAGAGCCAACACGCTCCATAGAAGCATTAGTAAACCTGTACAACAACACATTTTAAACCATCTTCTAAGAAATACACATTTAGTTTTCTACTTTCTGTGTTTGCCATTTCGAAAAATGATCAGTGTCTTTTGACTTAGCCTCTTCTACTTCACAACTAGTTTTGTCCAACCCAAGGTTCTAAGCACCTACTTGGTTCTATCAGTTATGTCTTTTTCCAGTAAACTATTGTCTTTCCATTGGAATCACTGTTGATCTTTTCAGTTTGGCATTTGATCGTCTTTCACTTTTCTTTCATAATCTTGATACAGAACTTCCTGAACATCCGTTTCTTCTCCAATGTCGGACAAGATAACTCTCAGGATTTCTGATTCTTGGTCTTCCTCAACCACTTCTGGTACAGTCACCTCTGGATTTTTTCCTGGCTAGCCGCCTCTTCTTTTATTTCAGGCAGCGCCATATATGACCATTCTGGCGACTTATACTTCTTGTTAGGCTTTCGAATTTTCTTATTTTCCTCTGCTGTTGTTTTTCCTTCGGTTTTCAATTTTTCTTGACTAGATACTTCATTCACTTGTTCAGCTCTAGGTGAATTCACTCGTGTCAATCTGTATCGTAATCTCTTTATTTTGTTTGGCCAAATTTCATGTTTTGCTGATCTTTTCAATTTATTTCCCTTTTTCATTTTTCTCAGTTCTCCATGCTCTTTTTCTCTGGACTCGACCTTCTGGTACTTCTTCATCGTTGTCTTCTGATTCTGTTTCAACTTGACTTTTACCTCCAACTATTTTTCTTTCCACCACTTCTTTTATTTTCCCTACTTCTGTCCCTCCTCGTGGTTCTTCCACACAATCTTCCTGCTGACTAACTGTCCCTTCTTCTAACTGGATGTTTGAATTCCCTACAACTCCTCGGAGGTCTTCCTCAAAAATCTTTCCCTCACTCTCTGTATCTGGCACCTGACCATCTGCTCCTGTTAATTCAGGAGGAATTTCTCTCAACTTTCCATCAGGGACTTCTTTATCGAAAATGTCTTTAATTGTCTCTTCACTGCTTTTCTCTTGTACAGTATGTACCTGTGCTTGTTCAGTCTCTGAGTCTGAGCTGGTGGCAGAAATCTGAAACTTCCTTCTCAAGGGAATGATCTCCGGGGCAAAGTTCAAATTTGGTTCTGACTTCCCCCCCTCCCCCCCCCCACCACCACCCACCTTTCAGGATTTTGTCTTGTTCTAGTGGCCTCAGTATCTGATTCAGAACTAGTTTCTGATTCTTCAAAGTACTCTCCTTCTTTGTTATCCACTGGGTTTGGGATTCGCAAGGTATGACTAGCATGAATCCAGTTCTTTACTCCTGCAGATTTCACAGCTGTTGTCATAGTTAAAATCACTTGTCGTGGTTTTCCCCAACGTGTGACCAAACAGTTCCTTCTTCTGTGCCCTTTAATTCTCACCCAGTCACCTTGGCTTAGATCATGAGCTGGCTTCTTTTCAAAGGTGGTGGCATCCGATCCAACCTGATGAAACACAGAATGAACAGAGTCAGCCAACCCCTCACAGTAATCCAACACAAAGTCATCAGATATAGGCAACAGCTTGTTGACTGGTATGAATACATGCCTCATTGCTCTCCCCATGACGATCTCGTGGGGACTCAAACCTGTGCTCCTATCTGGAATTGATCTAATAGTCATGAGTACCAGAGGCAAGACATCAGGCCATTTCAAACCTGTGGCTAAACACATTTTTCCTAATCTGTTTTTAATAGTGCCATTTACCTGTTCCACCACACCAGAAGCCTCTGGGCAATAAGCACAATGTAGTTTTTGTTGTACATTCAATGCTTCACAAATTAATTTCATGATCTCATTATGGAAATGTTTTCCTCTATCTGACTCAATCGTGACTGGAAACCCAAATCTAGGGATAAATTCCCTCAAAAGTAATTTCGCTACTGTAATTCCATCACTTCTTCTTGTGGGATATGCGTCTACCCATCTAGAAAACAGGCAGACCATCACTAAAACATACCTCAACCTGTTACAGGGAGGCATCTCAATTAAGTCGATTTGCATTCTAGTGAAAGGCCCTCCTTCTCGACCTATCGTTCCTAGACTTACAACTGTTTTTCTTCCAGGATTGAACTGTTGACATATAAGGCATCTTTGACATAGGTTCTCAGCTACAAGTCTGAATTTTGCATTATACCATGTCTGCTTAAATAATCTAATCAATGCATCTCTTCCTACATGTGCTTGTCCATGATACATACGTGCCATGGCGGACACCATGCTATCAGGCATAACTGGTCTTCCATCCCGATAAACCCACACATGATCTGTTTCCCATGGTGCACATCACGCTTTTACCCATTGTCTCATTTACTCATCTCCTGCTTCTTCCTGTAACTGTCTCACTTCTTCCCATGTATTCACAATGTTAGTAAACAACAAGGGACATGAATTCATTTCTTTTTCTTTTGCTCGATTGACTGAATTCTGGTTTTGCGCGCAATATTGAGCCATATCATTTGCATATTGGTTCCCTGCTGCGATGTAATCTCCAGTCTTCGAATGTGCAGTACATTTCACAACAGCCAATTGCTGAGGCAGCTGTATCACCTCAAGCAATTTCCCAACCACTTCAGCATTCCTTATAGGGGTTCCACTTGAAGTCAAAAACCCTCTGTGTTACCAAATTTGGCCAAAATCATGCACGACACCGAAGTCATATTGACTATCGGTTATCACAGTCACTCTTAAATTCTTTCCCAACTTACATGCTCTTGTTAAGGCAAAGAGTTCAGCAACCTGGGCTGATTTTACTCCTTTTAGGTAAGATGCTTCCATTACCGCTGCAACTGTGCATACTGCATATGCTGCACTCAGAATTCCTTTGTCTGTTCTCAAGCATGACAAATCCACAAACATCACATAGTCACTTTCTGACAAAGGTACATCTTTTATATCAGGACGTGGTTTGGTACAGAAATCCAGTACATCCAAACAGTCATGATCCACATCGTCTCTGACTTCCACATTCTCTGCATCAGGTAATAACGTTGAAGGATTCACATTCAGACATCTCACAAGGCTTACATTTGTTGCACCTAATATGATTTTCTCATATTTAGTCAGCCGACTATGCGTCATGAACTGAGTGCGGCTCCTTGTTAAAAGGATTGCCACATCATGAGGTACAAACACTCGCACAGGATATCCCATCACAATTCCTTCACTCTGTTCTAGGCTCTTACAGGTGGCTGCTACAGCTTTCAAACAATCTGGCAATGCTACAGCTACAGGGTCGAGTATAGCTGAAAAATATGCAATTGGTCTTCTCAGTTTTCCATGTTTCTGTATTAATACCGAGAGTGCACATCCATTCCTTTCGCTGCAGTATAGTTCAAACTCTTTTTCATAATCAGGCATACCAAGTGCCGGTGCCTCACACAAACTGTCTCTCAATTGTTTAAAGGCTGTTAACTCTTCCCTATTTAATTCAATGGGGTCTTTTACATCGCTTCTCGTCAGGTGTACCAAAGGTTTTGAAATCAGGAAAAAGTTCCTTATCCACTGACGACAATATCCAACCATTCCAAGAAACATTCTCACATCTCTTTGTGTCATTGGGACTCTCATTCCTTTGATTATTTTGATTCTCTCTGCAGTTATTTTCCTCAGTCCTGTTAATTTTGTGGCCTAAATATTGTACTTCTTTCTGACAAAATTGTAATTTCGATGGGGATACTTTTAGTCCTTCATCTGCCAGATGATTTAGCAATGCTATGGTATCCACTACACAAGCTTCTTGTGTTTTTGATGCCACAAGCAGGTCATCAATGTACTGTACCAATACCGAGCTCTCGGACATCTCTAGATCTTCTAAGGACTTTTTCAATATCTGATTAAATATTGAGGGGCTCTCTGTATACCCCTGTGGGATTCAGCACCATGCCAAAATACGTTCGCCAAAACGGAACGCAAAAATCTGCTGACTGTCATGATGCAATGGAATGGAAAAGAAAGCATGACACAGATCAATTACTGTGTACCATTCCGCATCATGAGGAATCTGATACAATATCACAGATGGATTTGGTACAATGGGACAATATGACACAACAATTTTGTTTATTTTTCTCAAGTCTTGCACGATTCTAAATGTTCCATTAGGCTTTTTCAGTCCCATAATTGGTGAATTACATGGACTACTCTCTCAAAATACCTTGTTTAATCATTTTCTCTATTATGAGAATAACTCCTTCGATTATTTCGGGTGTTAATTTGTACTGAGGAATATTTGGGTAACTTATTCCTTCCTTTACTGTCACTTTTACAGGATCTACATTTTTCATTAATCCCACATCTTCTCCTGTGAAATCCCAGACTTCTGCCTTTACTGTCTTTTTCAGTTCTTTTGGTAGTTCTTCAGGGTTAAATACAGCATATGCCTCAGTAATCTCAGATTCCATATTAGCCATAGTCATTTTATACAGTACATCTTCATCAGGGGTCTCAAATGCTATACCATCGGGAGTGCAAAATATGGTGCAATTCATTTTGCACAGCAAATCTCTTCCTAACAAATTAACAGGGCTTGAATCGCACACAACAAAGCAGAGCATTTCAGAAAATGTCCCTATATTAACTTTTACTGGTTCAGTGAGATACGTTTTAATCTTTCTGTTGGATACTTCAACTACTTGGATTGTTTCGTCTGAGAGAGGAAGATTTTTAACATCAGCTGACCTGACAGTGGATCGAGTAGCACCAGTATCAACTAGGAAAGTAATATTTTCGTCATTTACCTTTCCATCCACAAAAGGACCTGTCTGGTCTACTTCTAGAGTTGCGCCAAGTACGCACTCCTCTTCCTCCCCTCGGCACCGTCAATAGCTTTCTTCCGACTCACTCTCATCGCGTTGTAGCCAATACTGCGAAACAGCACTAGCGCGCGGCAGCTTAGTTACCTGTTCTTCGTTGTAGAATCCTGTCTCATTACTGTATTTCTGAGGATTTACGCTCTGTGGAAAAGGCGGTTTTGGCACCTGATTCTGTTGGGCAACAACCTGCTGCTGTCGCTGTGGTTGACAACTCACCTCTTTCTGCACCTGCGAATTCAATGATGCATTATCACCATTAGCACTCGGGGGAAATTTACACTCAGATTTCCAGTGCCCTATTCTTCCGCAATTATGACATGGCCACTTCTTTTTTGCTTCTTCTATATTAAATTGTCCCTTTCCTTTTCCAATATTAAATTTGGGTTTTATACCTGTACCATTTGCCTGTTCAATTAATTGTGCTTCCTGTCTTTCTGCCACTTTTACCTGTGCCCACATAGCTTTTTCTTTTAACTTACGCTGTTTGGCTTCAATTTCGTCACTAAAATATTTTGCATGTCTCAGTACATCATCTATCTTCTTATTTTGCCAATCCAATGTATGTTGTTTAATCATTTCACTTACTTCTGGACGCAGCCCATACACAAATCGATAAACAAAAGGACTTAAATCCTTTTCACTCAAATTTTCATCACCACTAAACTGTTTAAAGGCAAGGATTAACCTCTCATAATAAGTGTGTACCGATTCTTTAGCTTCCTGATGAGTTCGGTCTATTTTTACCCAATCAGTTTCCTTGGGAGGTACTTTGTTTTTCAGAAAGGTAATTACCTGTTCATATTTTTTCATAACCTCCGGATCAGGGGCAACCGTTTTTGGGTCTCTGGGGTATTCTTGTCTAGGCCAGTTTATCATAATTTAGCATTCTGACCATAAATCTGCTGGTACTATTATGTCAAAAAGACTATTTACATCAATCCATAAAACTTTTGATAACTTTACAAACCTATCTACTTGCCTATACCACTCGACTGGCTTTTTGCATAGTCGAGGAAAGTCATTGGTAAATGACAAAATATCTTGTCTAGTCCAAGGGACATGTACATATCCTCCTCCTGGAATTTCTCTCATGGGACATTCTGTTACCACCTTTTCCTTTTCTCTTACGGGGTAGGCTGCAAATGTTTTGTCTGAGACATCATCTCGTTTTCTAAACCACCTACTTTTCCATTTATCTACATCTCCCCATTTTCTTAACAAAATGAATATGTCTTTAATCTGAGTTGTTCTTCCAGCGGTGTTCAGATTTTCAATATCCTTTTCAGAAAAATCTACTCGGTATGGCTTTTGTAGAGCTTTTACTCTTTCAAAGTCTATACCCATTTCATTTGCCACCTCTTCTAGTCTTTCGTATAAATTCCTTGCTCTCCAGGTTATACTCTTACATAAAAATAGTAATTCTTCATCCTGATAGGTTTTTAACTTCTCCGTGGGGATAGCCCCTACTATTAATTCTTCCAAAACAATCTTCAGCTTGGCAACATCTATAGATTGGGATTCTGTATCTTTCCGCTGTAAACTCCTCAACCATTTGCTTAATTCTTCTGAGGTAGGCCCTACAGATTTTTTCTCAATATCAGTATGTTCTGAACCCTTTGGTGATCCTGGGACTGATTCTGTCGTCATTATTATTCTATCCACTAAACTTTGATTTACTGTCAAATTTGTAGGTGTACTTTGTTCTGAAATACCCGCTGTTTGTCTCCATGGGTTCTCATCTGAATTCTTTTCTGGCCTCATGGTCTGTTTATTACTGTTATAAGGAATCGTCAGACAATGCTCACTATCCTTTTGTTTATCAAAAATAGGCATTACAGGTCCTTTAGTTACAGGAACGGTTACAGCTTTCACATTTTTGGTCAATTCCCTAATTTTTTCAGTTAATTCTAAAGTGGTTTTCGCTAGTTCAGCTGAATTTCATTACTCGCTTTACCAAGTTGTGTTTTCTCTATTTCTCTAAAAGGATTGTTCTTTCCTACTTCTTGTGGTACTGTTTCAAATTTTATATTTCGTGGTGTCAATCTCATTGGGGCACTTGGAGTCAATAATGTGGAGTCTGACTGATAAGGGGGTGGATTTTTATAAAACATGTCATCAAGAACATCATCCTCCGATTCATGCACACCATATCCTCCTGACTCGGTATTATTTCTCTTTTCCATACGTTTTCTATTGCTAATTTCTTCAGCACCTCTCAAAGGAAACAAACCCTCAGTCATATTTGCGCTTCGCCATCTCCTCATTCTATCATCATGATTCTCCTGTCCATATGATCTACCAAACATATATTTGTACCTTCCGCCACTCCTCTGTCGTTCTCTGTCATGCATCTCATCTTCCCATTCTGTCAATGCTTCAAACTGTGTTGGTCTAGGTCTCGGTTCTAGATTCATCATTCTCTCTCTCAAATTTCTCAAAACTGCCAAATTAAATGAACCATGTTCCGGAAATGCTAAGACTCATCATCTTTTGTATACTTTGCCCAATTGTCCAACCAAATACATGTATGATATCCGTATTTCGCAACCATAAAGGATGCGGGCGATTTTGGTGGAGGAAGCAACTGTCCCTCTCTAGTCACAATCGGTTTGTCCTTTTTAAATAAACTCTTGATCTTTCCAAACCAGGACTTTTTCTCTTTTTCTGGTGGATCGTAATACATAATTTTGTCTTTTCAGTATCGCTAGATTTCCCTACGACTATTCTTTTGTTTTAACCAATCGTAGTGCGATTCACACTAACACACCAATCAGGAGCGTCTATGTCACTTCAGTAATTCTCCAATCCCAGCGCGACTCACACTAACGCACCAATCAGGAGCATCTACGTCACCCCATAATTCTCCACTCTCAGCGCGGCATACACTAACGCACCAACCAGGAGTGTCTACGTTTCTTACTGACTGTCCAATTCCAGCGCGGTCTTTCTGACATCAGCTTATCTCGCTACTCCTGCTTCTGCTGACCCCTCCTTTACAAAATTTATCAGGAAACTTTTTTACATTCACTTTTACTAAAATTCTGTTACTAACGACATAAATATGCCACCATTATCTGTTCCGCTAACAAAAGAATAGTTAATGACCTTTCTTACAAGAATTCTGTCTTTCCTGAGAGCAGCGCTTACCTCTGCCCTACTACGGAATCGTTACTTCCGTTGATAAAGTAGCACATCCTTCTACTTTACCCTTCTAGCAAGCATTAGCTAACTGTTTCTCTAGAATTAAGACACCTAGTTGGAGACGTTCTGCTCTTGAGAAATAAAACCAGAGTTTCATAATTAACCTGAATGCTATTTCATTTACGCACTTTCATATGGAAAATGTAGTTCATTCACACAGAATTTTGTCTTTCCCGAGAGCAGCAAACAGTCTGTCCTACTACAGAATTATTACACTCGTTAATAAAGTAGCACTTCCCTTTCCAGTGATAAGCGTAATCAGAGTGCCTTTTTGACTCCTGGTTCTCAAGACCAAAATTACACGGATGACCTTCGCTACCATACATTTCTTTCATACAGAAAATGTCCCTAATGGCAACACACGACGATGTTACCGAATCGAACCCAGACCATGCATCGTGCAACTCCAATCGTCACATGTTTTCCCCGTGTACCTACAGGGCAACAACAATTCCGTCTTTCCCGAGAGCAGCGCTTACCTCTGCTCTACTACGGAACCGTTACAAACTTCCGACTTCCTACATCCCAAAAGCCGTCAAACAACATAGAACTCGACGCGACTCAACATAGAGTGTTAATACATAAACCAATACTTTCACACAATCAATAATCAGTAAGCAATTTACAAGCAATAATCACCAAACCAAAACAATAACAACCATAACTCTGCTACCAGAAAAACTGATCCAGCGCAAGACTGGGAAATGGGGAACAACATGTACCAATATGTTTCCTGTGTCGCAGACCCGTTGTCACGCACACTCATTCATACACGCATTCATTGGTGGGGCCCATAACACCAACTCACACGAGTCACTATTCACGAGTCTGCACAAATAGGACGGATGAGTAATTCAAGCGCTGGACATGTGAGGGGAAACACCTTATAATCTATAGGGAGAGAAAAGTCAATTTACAAAATGTACATTAGCAATTTTCATCCATAGATCCCTAATCCTAAACATCAAGGCACTCCTCCCACTTGGTAGAATGGACCAAATTAGTTGGATTGGTTGATGGTGATTTAGAACCAGCTAAAACACATTTAAGATTCAGAATCCTTAACTCTCTTTATGAAAAACCACAAACTCATTTCTCTTGTTAATCAATATTTGTTTATCTAAATCTTCATAAAGTTTATATTCGCATTTGTCTCATCAAAGTTTAGAATTTCTAGATTAATTCAGGTAAATCACAGAACATCATATTTACCCAATCTGGCTATTTGAAGTCCTGTAATTCATTGGCTCTGCATAACCAAATGTGTCGTGAATTGTCTGAATAAAGCAGGCCAGAGCTCAAAGTTCAAAGTCCTCTGCTCTGCACGTTACAGTCCCCAGTTTTATCAAAGGACCAGAAATCGTGCAAGCATCTAACTTAGCCCGTAGATTTGGAAAGAGTTCGCAGTCATCAAATAGTCGGGCAGCATCTGGACCATCAGGAAAAGCGTCACGAACGAACAAACAAACTGCACACACACCCTTTTTAATTCTACCACCCTTCTTTTATAAGGATTTCATGTTAAAGAAGATACATTTTAAGCTTAGGACTGTCGTGATTGGCTGGTTGGGATCGTCTGATATTATTCCCAGATTTTCAGTACAGTTTGAGGGGTGATGTCACTTGTTAGCCAAAGTTTCGGCCCGTTCCGGTTTACTGTAAGGTTGATTGTTCCCTTGTCTTGGGGAACCTCCAGTTTCAAAACCTTGACTGGGGACACGCTGAGCAAAGGTCGCCAAGAGTTTCAGGATATATACTCGCACTTGCGCAGTTGATTTCACGCCTCACGAGACAGGGGCCACTTCTGCCTGCGGTGTCAGCGGCCATATTGGATTTAGGCCCATATGTCAACTTAAGCGAAACAAACACAAAAGAATAATTAATTCATAGAAATTATGATTCTAATGTTAAGCCCTTACTATTCCCTTTATGTGCTTGTATTTATCTAGCATATAGCAACATTTAAAGCCATTATATTCACCTTTTTCGATCCTCCTCGAGGATGCAACCTCACAAAGCAACATATATCATGCAGTATTCCATTACCACATATAGTATTATTAATATGCGTACAGATTTTAGTTATAAAAGTTATTTAGCCATGCAGAGAGCAAATCCCACGTGTAATTTAAGAATTAATAATGTTGATTAATTTACACACTCATTTAATAATATTATAGTTAATAGATTATAATTAGTATTTTTATGCAAGAATAGAGGAGATATACAAAATTTTGCACTACCTGCTCCATCAATCCCCCCTTTGGTGATTATATCACCACTTTACCTAAAATTTTGAATTATAAAAAGGAAATGAATTCATTTTATTAGTTCACATTTCTGTTCCCCCAAAGTCTTCTTCTCTTGCTTTTCTATACATACTATCTTTCATTTCTTCTAATTCTACTTCTTCAAATTCTCTTTCTCGTCTTTTATTCTCTCATATTTTCAAAGTTTGTGTTTTTAAATTTTTCTGTATTTTCTTTCTTTTGCGCAACATAAACATCCTAGTCTTAAAATTATTACTAGAAAAACCACACAGGTTAATGGGAATAGGATCTTACCTATAAATGTACTACCTATTTTTAAAAGGAAATCTTTAATAGAAGATAATTTCTTTCCAATCTTTTCCCAAATACCTTCAACCTCCAGTGGTGCATCTTCCTCATGCAAATCAGTTATATTTTTAATGTATGACTTTAAATCTTGACTTTCGTCAGGAATGTAAGTACAACAATGTTGAACTTTCAGCATTCCACAGACTCCACCCTCTTTTGACAAAATTATATCAAGGGCAAGTCGATTTTGCATTACCATGGCACGCATGGCAACCATTTCTGTATTTACCAATAAAAATCCTCCAGCGGTGCTTGTTGACAAGCGATCCACTACTGTTGATAATTTTCTAGTTTTGTGTGCATTCAGAGATATTCCCACTGCTGGTATCAATGCTCCAAAAATGTCTCCCACAATTTCTGACCAAGATTCTCTTTTCCTACCTGTTAGTTGACTACCTAACTCATGTACACCATCTCTTCCTCTTTCCACATGAAATATCTTTGGGAAAACCAGGACTACATAACATGTGCCAAACCAATGGTCCGGTAACCGATAATATGCTTTGTTCCCGCAGATAAAATATAATCCGGGGAAAAACTGGATCATTTCCTCCTTTAAATCCCCATCCACCCATGATTCGATATGTATCATGGTAATCACTGTTACCTACAAAATAATTATCATATGCAGTTTGATTCCTTCTAATGCACAACTTTCCTTTCTGGGGCCAATCTAAAGCCATTGTTGGACTAGCTTCTCCTTTCAAATGTTTTTCTCTTTCAACATCCCAAACTGTCTTTTCTTCTTTCCCTTCAGGTATTTTCCTTTGCATCTTTAATCTCCTCTCTTCAACCATATCTAAGAAAATCCTTTCTTCCTTCTTTAAGCTACAAGTTAGATTATTTCTAAATATGGACTCTAATGTTAGTTCTTTGTTTCTAAGAAAAATTCACCTAACACCTTTGCAGGCTTTACTTTATTTAGTTTGTTAACTACTGGTACTTGTGAAAATATGTTATCTACATCTGAAAAATATATTCTAATTTCCCTATTTTGTAGAACAAACTTGCTATTACACTACATGTTATTCCATATGTTACTGGGAGGTGATGATACGTCACTCCCTCAGACACGGATGCAGGTAACTGCATGCAGACGTAGCAGTCCCTTATGTCCATTGTCTTTACATATTCATACAGTAATTTTGAAAATACATTGTTAGAGAAATCATTTATGGACCTGTCCTTATATAAATAATTTCTATCTATATTAGTCGGATATACTTTCTGAATCTTATCTACATTCGTTTTATTCTCACTATGTCCTTCTATTGTTTCTAGAGTAACTTTAAATGAAATCATTAGAGCCAACACGCTCCATAGAAGCATTAGTAAACCTGGGTTTCTGGCTCTTCTAAGTCTTCTGGGTCCAGTCTCGACTTAGGTCGTGGATCGCATTCCACTTTATTAGTATATGGTTTGGTCTCCCCCTGGAGAACACTGTGTATTTGTGCTACTTACGAGTTCTATTACTGAAGTATTGTGTGTATTGTGATTATATCTTCGGGGAGGAGATATTGCAGTGTGTTAGTGAGTGTTTATAATAAATACATATATGTGTATAACTACACTGTGTGGTTCTTTTTCACTTAACTTACACTATATGATTAGTACTGGTAAAACAAGCTGCTTCACACTCCTTCTGGACTAAGCCTGAAGGCTGCTTTCTACAGCTACCACTTAGAGAGCCTTCTAAAGGTGTCTAAGACCACTTAACTGTAAGACCCTCTATCTAAGTGTTGAATTATGTCCAAGGCTGGAGGCCCCTTGCATTCCCCAAACAATTAGTGCTTTTTACAGAGCGATCTGTAAACAGAAAAGCACTTACTTTAATAAAATTAAATGCTGTACAGCCTTGGAGACACTGGAAGCAAAAACCAGTTGTATTTCCTCTCCTATGAGCTAAACCAGCATATGCAATGAGATGGCTATTTTTTCAGTGGCTAAACCAATAGAATTCAGATCTCTTGCTTAACTCTGATTGGCTGGTGCCAACCACCAAGTGTGAAGGGGTGTTTAACAACATTGTGTAGGTATGACTGAGGGATGAGGAATAAGAAATAGGGATGATGGATGAGGAGTAGGGACGAGAAGTAGGGATGATGAATTAGAAGTAGGGATGAGAAGTTGGGATGATGGATGAGAAGTAAGGATGAGAAGTAGGCAGGATGGAAGAGAAGTAGGGATGGTGGAGGAGAAGTGGGGCTGATGGATGAAAGTAAGTAATATGGATGAGAAGTTGGGATGAGAAGCAGGGATGATGAATGAGAAGCAGGGATGATGGATGAGAAGTAGGGATGATGGATGAACAGTAAGGATGATGGATGAGAAGTAGAAATGATGGATGAGAAACAGGGATGATGGATGGGAAATCGTGATGAGAAGCAGGGATGAGAGGTACGGATGATGGATTAGAAGTAGGGATGAGTAGCAGGGATGATGGATGAGAAGCAGAAAAGATGGATGAGAAATAGGAATGAGCAGCAGGAATGAGGTAGGAGGGAGGAGAAGTAGGGATAAGAAGTAGGGATGATGGATGAGAAGTAGGAATGAGAAGCTGGGATGAGGGATGAGAAATAGGGATGAGAAGCAGGGGTGAGGATGAGAGGTATGGATGATGGATTAGAAGTAGGGATGAGAAGCAGGAATGATGGCTGAGAAATAAGAATGAGAAGCAGAGATGAGGGAGTAGAAGTAGGGATGATGAATAAGAAGTAGGGATAAGAAGTAGGGATGATGAATGAGAAGTAGGAATGAGAAGCTGGGATGAGTATTAGGAATGATAAAAAAAAGTAGGGATGATGGAAGAGAAATAGGTATGAGAAGTAAAGATGAGAAATTGGAATTAGAAGTAGGGATGAGGAATGAGGATGTCCTAAAATGGATGCTCTAATCATTACTCAAATCCGATCATGGCGCCACGCGACCTACAAACAAAATGGAGAGGTACTGGGAAACACGTTTTTCCCTCCAGCAACATCAATAGACTGCTGGCCCTGCCCAAAGCTAAGAAATCGAGTAGGTGATAGTTTACTACAGGTCAGTAGCCCAGCCTGACCACCTGCACACAGCTGGGGGTGCAATGTATAACAGCATTCACATGTTTAGATGGGAGGTTTCCATGCAGGTTCAGTGTAACTTTTAAATCCTTTGAAAGAGAAACCTTTAAAAGAGAGAGATGACTACCTGAGAGGGGAAGGACTAACTAAAGGAAAAAGGTGTGCTGTCTTAGTAAATTCCATGCACTGACTGTTCTGATTGGGTTGCAGATTCCAGAGGAGAGAAAGCCACGGAAAGCTCGGGCTAGGTTCACAGCAGAAGCCTTGGTCTGGCTCAGCTCGAGGACCTCTTGGATCCTCAAGCCCAAAACGAGCCGAGCTTGCACAGGAGGAGATGTGGCCTAGTGGGTCCAGCTGCCGGCCATTCATCAAGTGGAACCAGGTTCGAATTCTGGCCTCAGCTCAGCAACCTGAGAATCACAGTGAATCTTACTGTGCAGAAAATAAAATGGGTAATGTAGTCCCTGGCTGTGGTCAAGTGCTCTCATGTCATTAAGATGGAAGTAGAACTGACAAAAATAAAAAGTGGATTCTACCTTTTACCCACCCTCTTATCTCATCCACCAAGACTTAAAAACAAAGCAAAAACTATCTTGTGTTTGATTTGATAAGGCTGTCATATCTATAATAAGAACCTAGGGTGTATGTGGCAACTATTTTGCCTCTTAGTTCACTATTAGCATTGTCATCTGGGTGGGACAGGAATGTTTCTCAGTGCATGTTTAAAAACTCCCACTTTTGACAAATACTTCCCAATGCAAAGATATAATCTGATGTACTAAGACAGAAACGCTTCTGCTTTTTAAAGAAATACGCTTACTTGAATTTTGAAGAAACTTTATCATATACTAGCATGGTGTTTGTTGCCTGATTTATATGCCAAATATTTTCATGGCTTGGCCGGTGCTCGGCTCTCCCTGTTAATTTGTTGGCTTGCCCACCTATAGCAGATTCTCACACTCATGTAGTTGTTGCAGAACAGCCTGCCCAGGTTTTGAAGTTTTACATTGGCAAGAAATTACATCAGAAAAGGCCTAATGTGCTGAGGAAACTTAATGAGGACATGTTGCTGGACTGGTCAACAGACATGTTTGGGGAGCTGCCATTTGAACACTTCAAGCTCCCTCATGAGTCTGCTGGCTTCTAGTATGGGGATAATGGAAAGCCAGAATAGCCAATTCTAGCCAGTACCCCAACACCAAAACCCGGCAATTATGACTTTTATACCTGAAGAAATGCACAGATGTGGAGATACTGTTTTTGTGTGTGTAGTTTACCCAGATTCCAGACAGGAAAACTGTGAGAGTTTCTGCCTCCTCAAAGCAGGCAGCATCTGCAAGCAGGAGAGCTGGTTCGGGCATGGAGTAGGGCCACCGGGGCCACTGCAGGCTTCAGCCTGTCTGTGCAATGTCTTTTCCTACATTTGGCTGTATGGGGTGCCAGGGGCTGGGCTAGTGCCTGCTGGTCTGACTCTCCATACAGGAAAAGGGTCCTGAGTCTCTGACCGCAGAATTATAATTTATGGAGTTTGTGGACCTGATCATTCTGAGCTTGGAAACACTTGAAGTTCCCGGTGAAGAAATTCAACCAGATTTATCGCTCCCAGTGAAATTCTGCCACTGGCAATGAGATCCAAAGTGGATAATCTTTGGATGTTTACGTTAGGGTTTGTAAAGGGCACAAATATTTGGTGTTGTGGCACTAGCATAATTTACCAATTGTCATGCATGGATGGGAAGCAATGGGACCACATGCCAATGCGGCAGTATTTGGCAGGGGTCTATATGTGTTTAGACTACGCAAACAAGATTGTGATGAAAAGGGCAAGGGGTATCATCTTCAATGATGGATATCAAGTATGTATTTAAATGGTTGTTAGTATTTTTTAGATTTTGCTATGGAATGCACCCTTGACTTTGATAGGTGCTTATTTGTGGACTACACAATATCATGTGACACCTTTGTGTACTTCAACTAATTCATGGAATGGTTCTGCTTGAAGGAGAACAGTCTGCAGGGAATTGAAACCTACTTAGATATTTTTAGGTCGAGCCTGGGCAGCGCATGCACTGCTCTGTGAGCCATGCTATATTAGAGTATGCACTTGAAGCCCCGCCCAGTCTCCGCCCATATTTTTCATTGGCTTGTGTCATTGTCTTTCATAAACGCTGGCTTCTGATTAGTGTCAGGATTTCTGGAGTTGGACCAGCAAACACCAGTATCCACGGGAGCGAAGAGATTGTCTAACCACTCCTGGAGAGTATATCTACCTCTAGTTACTACTTCACATAGGGTAGTATAATAACCTCCTGGAGCGGAGAGACCAAGAAGAACCACCAGGAAGGCAGGCAGCAAGAGGGACCAACGATAGGGAAAACCTGCATGAAAGAAATAGAAGAAGTATAAGTATCAGTAAAATCAGGGATGAAGAATAGGTAGGAATGAGACAGTGTATGCTTTCCCAAACTCACCAAAACAATGTAAGCAGAGGATATGAAATGAAACAGGTCTCTCCTTAGGTATAGGTAGACAATTGAAAAGACAAATCAGAATCCCTTCTTTTGTGCTTGCGAGCACCACCAATCAGTGCAAAGGAGTTGATGTGGAGCAACTCTTCCTCAAAGTCACATGTCCTTGCAAACGTGAATCTCAATGAATGCCAGCAAAAGAAATCAAATGAGGGACAGAACAAAGTCTCAGTTCACTGGCCAGTCAATGGCACGTTGCTTTCTAAATGCAGTTGATCGTACACGGCACAGAAAGTCTTTTTCCACATAAATAATGATTAGCGCGACTCCGCGCGTCCCAGTTTTAAAGCGCTACTAGCGCGACCTCCAACAATAGAGCAACACAGGTAATGAGCGGCTTCTCGCTCGTTAAGCACAAGGGCCACGTAACGCGCTTCTCGAGGATTAGCGCGTTTCAGCGTGGCAAAGCAAAGTAGTCATAAATCAGATCCAGCGCTGTCTCGCGCTTTACCTTGGAGTTCCGGAACTCGTCTGCCGTCCGTAGCAAGGCACGGGGGAGAGGGAAGGGGGACTGAAGATTATCTTCGGAGGACTGAGAGGAAAACAGCTCTTCACCAGCAGCGACGAAGAAAAGGCTTTTGTGAATGAAGGGAGAGGGAAGCTCGTGTTTCACAGGTCCCGGCAGGAGTGCTTCTCGATCCTCACAAACCAAACTCGAACAGGCAGCAAAGGGGCGTGGTTCTACTGATTAGGAAAGCCAAGCACCTGTTAACGGGCGTGGGCTGGTTTTAAAGCATGAGGAGTCAGCTGACATGTGTTCAGAGCAGCAAGGGAAAGCATACAGGGTGGGAACCATTGCAATGCATTGTGGGAGAGGTAGTTTGTGGAGTATTGATAGGAAAGCGTGAAAAGGTACAGGAAGCCTGGTGATTGACAGTTCTCCCCCCTAACGGCCTACCCACTGGCCTGGGTTTAGAGGGATATAAAGCATGGAATCTTCTCACTAAAGTTGGTGCATGAATATTTTCAACCGGTTCCCACGTTCTGTCTTCAGGGGCATATCCCACCCAGTCGACTAAGTATTGTAATTTCCCTCTGTGTCTGCGAGAATCTACAATACGTTTGACTTCATACTCTAGTTCTCCGTCAATGGTAACAGGAGGAGGGGGAGGTTCAGGACAAGAATGGGAGATAAAAGGTTTGAGCAGCGAAGTGTGAAAGACTGGGTGTATTTGCATGTCTGCTGGGAGTTCCAATTTCATAGCTACGGGGTTGATTACTCGTAGAATTGAGTAGGGGCCCACATAACGGGGTTGCAATTTTCTAGGTCCGGGTAGTTTCAGATTTTTGGTGGATAGCCAAACCTGATCCCCAATCTGATAAACAGGAGCAGGACGTCTATGCTTGTCAGCATATTTTTTCATGTATAGTTGTGCTTCGTGTAACTCCTGCTTAGCTTTTTCCCATATGGACAGGAGTTTTTCATGGTGTTCTGTGACTGTGGGGACCTCTACTAACTCAGGGGGAAGGTGAAGGGGAAGGAACTTAGGATGACACCCTGTGACAAAGTAAAAGGACCCAGTCAGTGGTAGTGGTGCTAATCAAACACCGCAGAAATTGCTCAAGGGTCTGATTGGTTCTCTCCGTTTGACCGTCAGTTTGTGAATGGTAAGCCGAAGAGAGCCGATGGTCGATATGTAATCTGTTGCACATACCTTGCCAGAATTTAGATACGAACTGGGATCCTCTATCCGATAGAATAATAGAGGGTAAACCATGCAATTTGACTACGTGGTCAATGAATACATCAATGAGTTCTCTGGCTGTAGGGAGTTTTTTAAGAGGAATGAAATGAGCCATTTTGGATAACAAATCCACAACCACCATGATGACTGTAAATCCCTTACTAGCCGGTAGGTCTGTGATAAAGTCCATGCTGATAGAGGACCATGGACATTCAGGGATGGGCAGAGGTTGTAACAGCCCAGCCGGAGCACAGTGCTGAGATTTCTGACGGGCACAAGTGGGACAAGCTTTAACAAAACCAGTGACGTCCTGAGTCATTCCCTTCCACCAAAACCATCTCTGACAAGTTTGGAGTGTTTTTTCTCCCCCCGGATGAGCGGCCATGGGTAAGGTGTGGCACCATTTCATGATCACTTGTCTTGTTTGTTCTGAGGGCAGAAACAGACGATTCTTGTGATAAAACAACCCGTTCACTATAGAGTTCAAAGGGTCTGCCAACCAGTCTCCACGATCCAATTTGAGTAACTCCTTTTCTAGTACACAAAAAAAGGAGTCAGCATCAACATCCTGTCGCTCTCCCAGTGCTACGATCTTACTCTCGGGAATTATAGGCCCAGGAGTCTCTGGTATATATTTGTGTTCTCTCCCCAACCGTGACAGGGCATCTGCTTTTCCTTGTTTTGCTCCAGGACGAAAGGTGATAACAAAATCATATTCACTAAAAAAGGAAACCCATCGCATCTGTCTAGGGGTTAGGGCTCTGGCAGACCTAAAGAATTGCAGATTCCTATGATCAGAATAGATAGTAATGGTATGCGGAGATCCCAGCAAATAATGGCGCCATTCTTGACATGCCAGTTTTATGGCCAAAAGTTCTCTTTCGCCTATGGTGTAGTTCTGTTCAGCTTGAGACAGAGTTTTCGAGAAGTAGGCTACTGGATGGAGGGCGCCTGACTTTACATCCCTTTGCGACAAGACTCCCCCCACTGCATATTGTGAGGCGTCGGCCTCTACATAATACGGTTGAGTCTCATCTGCGTGTCTAATGATGGGTGCTGTGGTAAAACTGTTTTTTAGGTCGCGGAAAGCGGTGTCCGCAGCAGAATCCCATTCAAATACCACCCCCTTTTTTAGTAACCTTGTTATGGGAGCAACTAGTTCAGAGAAGTGAGATATAAAGCGCCTATAGAAATTAGCGAATCCTAGAAAGGATTGAATCTCTTTCACCGTTCTAGGCCTCTGCCAGCTAGTTATAGCTGACACTTTGGTAGGATCCATATGGATTCCTTCAGGGGAGATAACAAACCCTAGAAAATCCACTTTCTGAGCGTGAAATAGATATTTGTCCAATTTGGCGAACAATTGATGGTCCTGTAATCTCTGCAGTATTAGTCTTACGTGTTCCACATGTTCCTGTTCTGTTTGGGAATAGATAAGAATATCGTCTATATAGACGATGACAAAGATGTCAAGGTATTCCCGGAGTATCTCATTCACAAAAAACTGAAAAGCCGCAGGGGCATTGCATAATCCGAACGGCATCACGCAATATTCGTATAAGCCGAACTTAGTGCGGAAGGCCGTCTTCCACTCATCTCCTTCTCTGACTCGGATCAGATGATAAGCCCCTCGCAAATCAAGCTTCGTAAAGATCTTGGCCCTACGTACCTGGTCCAACAGGGTGGAGATGAGTGGAAGAGGGTATTTATTTTTTACTGTAACCTTGTTCAAGGCTCGATAGTCCAGGCATGCTCTTAATCCTCCTTCTCTCTTGGGAATGAAAAAAATAGGAGTGGACACGGGAGAGGTGGAATGACGGATGAACCCTTTTTTTAACATGTCCTGTAGGTACTCGTAGAGATACTTGGTCTCAGGTTCGGTTAAAGCGTATATTCTGCTGACCGGCAGATCCGCACCAGGAATCAAATCGATTCTACAATCATAGGCCCTGTGTGGGGGGAGTGCTGTGGCCTTCACATCATCGAAGACCCCAGCGAATTCGACATATTCAGAAGGCAGACTCGGTGCATCAGTCTTAGAGAGGGCACAGCACAAAGGGGCATGCCACAGAGTAGTTTCTTGATAGCAGTGCACTATACAATAGGAAGACCGTAATGTTACTTTTCTGGCCACCCAATCGATATTAGGATTGTGTAGCTGAAGCCAAGGTACACCAAGGATGGCTCCAAAATTAGGAGTGTCAATGAGATCAAATGAGATAACCTCAGAATGCCCATTGTCACATACCATTATAAGATCCGGCGTGTGATAGGCTATCAACCCAGAAGATAACTCAGTCCCATCCACCGCTCTTACTCTTTCAGGTTGAGTCTTAGGGAGGAACTCCAACCCAAGGGCCCTAGCTACTGCGATATCCAGAAAATTTCCTGTAGCCCCTGAATCTATCAGGATAGACATAGTCTTTCTGTGTTGGGAGGGCAAAATAAAGACAACAGCTATGGTAAAGTGTTTAGGGACCGGAGGCAAGGCATTGGCTAGTGCTTGAGAGATCTGTAACGATGACAGACTTGGTGGAGCGACCTCTAAACTCCCCAAGTCAGTTAGTTTTCCGCCGACATGGAAGCCCCTGTTCTGACCACAGGATTCTTGATATTTACCTTAGGTTTAACAGGGCATTCTCTGGCAAAGTGCCCTCCTTTGCCACAGTAGAGGCATAAGTTCAGTTTTCTCCTTTTCTCTCGCTCCTCTGTAGATAAGGGTCCTCTTACTCCTCCTATTTGCATCGGTTCACTGGACTCTTTACTATCTTTCTTTTCAGGGCGTGAAAAGAAAAGACGAGAGTATTCTCCTCTGGTCTTTTCACCTTTTCTTTCCAACAAGCGATGGTCTAACTTGACTACTAGATCTATAAATGAGGAGCATTCTTCAGGGGGATCTACTATTTGAGACAAGATGTCCTTAAGTTCAGCTCTCAGTCCTCTATAGAACAAAGAGGTTCTCTTTTCCTCAGGCCATTGCGTCTCGGTGACTAAGCGATTGAAGGTAGTAATATAGGTTAAGAGATCCTTAGAACCCTGTTTTTTTTTTTTTTTTTTTGTTTTTAAAAGTTTTTATTGAACAATAATTCGATTACAAGCACGGGCCTACAACCACCAGGGCCGGCCGCTAAGTACAGAATGAAATATACATTTATCAAAGCTGCAGTCGGTTCCCGGGGGTCGGCCCCGTAGTGAGTCCGGATAGTTCTAGAGGCACAGGAGACTTAGATCAAACAAACACAGAAAACTAAAAGAAAAACAAAAGGCGAGGCATAAAGACAAACGGCGCAGGTCAGGCTTCCTCCGGGGAACTCCAGGTCAGACCCTTAGAACCCTGTTTGAGATTGAGCAGTTCGTTGTCACTGGCCTGCATATAGGAGTGACGTGCAAACAGACTACGCATCCTATCTTTAAATTGCACTAGATCATACAGAATAGGATCGTCATTTTCTACCAATGGTACTGCCCAAAGGGCCGCATTACCACTTAAGTAAGAGATAATGAAGGCTATTTTCGCAGCATCGTCTGGAAAGGAAGCAGCACGACATAAGAATTGAAGATGACATTGGTTCATAAACACCCCATACTTGGCACTATCTCCGTTGAATCGTTCAGGCATGGCTAGAGGCGTGTGAGGTGGGGTGACTACTGTTACACTGACAGGGGTTGTCGTAGGTGTGGTGGTCGTGATGGGGGCAGTGACAGGGACTTGAAAATGACTTGGTTGTATGTAGTTGCGTTTAAATCTAGGATGTGTTTCAGTCACAGTAGCCTCTAGTTGGCGTTGAGTTTTTAATACATCTAATTCAGTTGCAAGACGGTAATTCTCACTGCGCAACTGCTTGAGTTCGGCTTGTAAATTAACTACAGTAGTCGCCAACTCGTTCATGGTAAGAACAGGATTATCAGGGGTCTGGGATTCAGTCATAGGAGTGTCAAATGAGGCACCCTTAATCATCTTCGCTCAGGGGATAAGGCCTTCGTGGGCTTGGCTTTCTGTCAGGATTTCTGGAGTTGGACCAGCAAACACCAGTATCCACGGGAGCGAAGAGATTGTCTAACCACTCCTGGAGAGTATATCTACCTCTAGTTACTACTTCACATAGGGTAGTATAATAACCTCCTGGAGCGGAGAGACCAAGAAGAACCACCAGGAAGGCAGGCAGCAAGAGGGACCAACGATAGGGAAAACCTGCATGAAAGAAATAGAAGAAGTATAAGTATCAGTAAAATCAGGGATGAAGAATAGGTAGGAATGAGACAGTGTATGCTTTCCCAAACTCACCAAAACAATGTAAGCAGAGGATATGAAATGAAACGGGTCTCTCCTTAGGTATAGGTAGACAATTGATTAGACAAATCAGAATCCCTTCTTTTGTGCTCGCGAGCACCACCAATCAGTGCAAAGGAGTTGATGTGGAGCAACTCTTCCTCAAAGTCACATGTCCTTGCAAACGTGAATCTCAATGAATGCCAGCAAAAGAAATCAAATGAGGGACAGAACAAAGTCTCAGTTCACTGGCCAGTCAATGGCACGTTGCTTTCTAAATGCAGTTGATCGTACACGGCACAGAAAGTCTTTTTCCACATAAATAATGATTAGCACGACTCCGCGCGTCCCAGTTTTAAAGCGCTACTAGCGCGACCTCCAACAATAGAGCAACACAGGTAATGAGCGGCTTCTCGCTCGTTAAGCACAAGGGCCACGCAACGCGCTTCTCGCGGATTAGCGCGTTTCAGCGTGGCAAAGCAAAGTAGTCATAAATCAGATCCAGCGCTGTCTCGCGCTTTACCTTGAGGTTCCGGAACTCGTCTGCCGTCCGTAGCAAGGCACGGGGGAGAGGGAAGGGGGACTGAAGATTATCTTCGGAGGACTGAGAGGAAAACAGCTCTTCACCAGCACCGACGAAGAACAGGCTTTTGTGAATGAAGGGAGAGGGAAGCTCGTGTTTCACAGGTCCCGGCAGGAGTGCTTCTCGATCCTCACAAACCAAACTCGAACAGGCAGCAAAGGGGTGTGGTTCTACTGATTAGGAAAGCCAAGCACCTGTTAACGGGCGTGGGCTGGTTTTAAAGCATGAGGAGTCAGCTGACATGTGTTCAGAGCAGCAAGGGAAAGCATACAGGGTGGGAACCATTGCAATGCATTGTGGGAGAGGTAGTTTGTGGAGTATTGATAGGAAAGCGTGAAAAGGTACAGGAAGCCTGGTGGTTGACAATTAGTTAATAGACTTGTTAGTCCCTCCTTAGTACCGCCCTGTCTTGATTTTGTAACCTCCAAAGGGGACTGGCCCTTTTACTTCAGTTGTTACACAGCTACGTCTTATTTCGTCTGCAAGCATTATTTTCTTTAATGAGTTTCTGATGCTGCAGGCACGACGTGCTTTAATGCAACGTGCTTTTTTGCAACATTCATCGCACCATGCCGGCTTTCACTTTTATTTACTACACATGATTTGTTTATGCCTACATGGGTCACCTTAGCGAGATCTGCGATTGTTCTGCACTTTATCTTTAAAAATAGCAGTCGCACGCCTTTGTTATTAGCATTGTAAATGACAATGGGGCCTATTCAAAAGGACTTATCTCCGATTTATCTCCACCATAACGCAACAAAATTGGACATGGATTTAACACCCCATTCACAAGCAGGTGCAAACTGCAGACATCGCCAGTATTCCCGTGATAACTGCCCCAAAATCTAACACCACGGCAGACACCACCAACTAACTCTAATGAGATGCAGAGTAGGCGTTTCTGTGCAAAAACACATGGAAAAACAACACCACTTTCACCACGAACTGACAGAACTGCAAAGCGAACCAAAAACAGGAGATAAGCCACGGCGGCCACAGGTATTTAACACCTGCCTCAAGCAGATGTAAAGACAGACGCCTACCTGCAGTAGGCAACGGAGCCCCGCACACAGCCATACCCGAAGAACAAACGACGCCATGGAGCTACTCATCATGCAGCTTGGAGCCCCAACAGGGCCACAACACCCAACGTCACCACCCCCGGGACTGTCACCCCCCCGACCCGCAACCCCCCCGGACCACCACAGAGGCAGCGTAGAGTAAGACAGCAGACCTACCGAAAACGCACCACCCTCACAGACCTAACGCCCGTGGAAGTAATTGCCCACTACAGGTTCAAAAGGACAACCATTCTCCGCATCATAACACACATTGCCCACAGGCTGACGGTCCCAACACAGCGGAGAACCAACATCCCTCCGCAGACCAAACTGCTGGCTGTGCTGCAGCTGTTGGCCTCTGGGACATTCCAACCAACAACTGCCAGAGTCGGAGGAGTCTCACAGCCAGCCCTATCAAAGTTCATCACACCTGTCCTGGATGCCATCCTCAGCTTCATACCTCAGTACCTTCACTTCCCCAACACTGCGCAGGAACAGGTGGAGACAAAGCAAGGCTTCTACGCCGTAGCCGGATTCCCGCCCGTGGTTGGAGGCAATTGACTGCACACATGTCCCACTTGTGCCCCCTGCGGATACTGCACACCACTACCGCAACAGAAAGCACACACATTCCATCAATGTGCAGGCAATAGTGGACTATCGGTGACTCTTCACCAATGTCGTCGCCAACTACCGAGGCAGTGTGCACGATTCCTTCATCTTCCGACAGTCCATCATCAACCAGCACTTACAGGATGGCACATATGGACCGGGACTGCTCGTTGGTAAGTACCAAATGTACACACCACACATCCCACAGCCACCAACGCACAAGGCACATCTGTGGGGATGCACACGTGACTAAGCCACATTTGACAAGTCAGACTACAAGACCACCTACCAGACAAGACTACACCACTCCATGGTCATCCTGGGCTACCCCTGCACTCAACAGACATCTCATGGCACCACAGTCACACAACGGCTTGACGTGTGGAGATGCGAAATGCAGCCATGACACATTTGAGGCATTGCTCTCCCTCATGACCCTGCCCTATTCTCCCGCAGGCCAGCGTCCCATGGCTGTGGGCCCGTGTTGGCCGCTGTGCATCCGGAGCCACTAGTCCTGTGCGACTCGAGTCATCCCCCCTTGTGTTCTGACATTGCAAGTCTGAGTGCCTGATTACTGTTGGTGTAGTTGACAGCACCAGCTACTCCCTGAGGGCTGGCTTACACTCACCCCACACACAGCCAGCACAGGCGTCACTGAATTGGTGGGCCTGCCATCACATCCTGCTGAACCAAGTATTGACTCTTTTCTCCCTGCACTGTCACAGGTGATCAAGGATATGCACTCTGCCCTTGGATGATGACACCCCTCCGGGACCCGAACACACCTGCACAGAGGCAGTATAATGCGGCCCACAAACGCACCAGGGGCATCGTTGAACGCACATTTAGCGTGTTGAAGTCACGTTTCAGGTGCCTGGACTGCACAGGTGGGAAGCCCCTGTACAGCCCGGATGTCGTGTGCAAGATGATCGTTGTGTGTTGCACAACATCTGTGTTCACACCAGGGCCCATGGATCCCAGTTCCAGAGGTACCGGACGATGATGATGGTGATGGGGCTAGTGGCCCACATCCCACTGCAGCTGCGGCAGGAATGGCCCGTAGGAACTACATCGTTGACACCTACTTCTCATGAGCACATCTGTCCGTGGCAATCATTGGACAGTTGTAGATGTCCAATTGCACTGCATGTGTGAATAAAACATATTTTCAGGTTACAGGTTGAAACTGTGCATTGTCATGTTACATATCCCTGGGTTTACAGATGTGATTTACCTGGTTGTGCACATTTGCCGATCCAGTTGTTTCCTGTGTTCAGTTGTGGAGGGGTTGCTGTTTGTACCGGGATGTTGCCAATGTTGAGGTGCACTTTTGCTTGTGTGCATATGCTGCACGGTGGGTGTGTCGGGTTGTGCACATTTGCCGATCCAGTTGTTTCCTGTGTTCAGTTGTGGAGGGGTTGCTGTTTGTACCGGGATGTTGCCAATGTCAAGGTGCACTTCTGCTTGTGTGCGTATGCTGCATGGTGGGTGTGTCGCTCCTGCTGCTCTGATTTGTCTGCCACTGGTCTATTTCATGCGGTGTGCCTGTCGGTTCTGTTCTTCCACGATGCTTGGATGTTGTGGTGTGCATGTTGTCCTCTGCAGTTGGCCAGGTTGCATCCTTGGTACTCCGCTGTAGCTGTGTTTTGTTCAGTGGCATTTACCGTATGCTGTTCTTGTTCCCGCATTGCGCGTGAGTTTGCTGCCCTCGAGCTGCTTATCCCTGCTTTCCTCATCGCGGAATGGCTCATGGCAGGTTTTCTGGTGTTGTGGTTTGTGTTTTTATCTCCGTCGGGGTGGTTGTATCGCGGACATTGTCCGCGGTGTCGGCGGATTATCGCATGGTACCGCCGTGTTGTGAATTCCACGTTGACACTGGGTTATTTTCCCGCGATGGGCTGCGATATTGAAAGTTGTGTTATGCTACTCTTGCGGTAGTTATCACACGTTCTTGTGAATATGCCCCAATGTGTTTTATTTATGTTTAAAAACCAGCACATAAATAAAAGGCATTGTCATTTACAATGCAAATAGCTCGAACTCGCCTAAATGCGAGACCAGTTGCTTTGCAAATGCTTGTTTGTTTGTGGTAAGGAGTGTGAAATACTGACGACAATCTTCAGTGGCATGGTTGCGAGACAGGCCCTCAAGTTGTTCGCTCACACCATGCAATGCAACACAAAAGATAGCATCAATTTACTTGGCATTTTAACGTCCCACATGCACACACTTAACCTGTGTTGGGTTGGGTGAGCTTTCCTGTAAACCTAAATAAATAAGGGCCTATAGCATCAGATAAACATGAGGTCCTGATGATGTCTGTGTCCTTCTAAGGCATAAGGATTAATAAAGTTAAGTAGAAATCTAAATTTCTGCTGACAAGGTAAAGCAACGAAGTACTGCCGGTCAGCTAAGAACGTTACTGTGATGCAGCTGAAGTTGTTGATTGTTACTAAGCTAATTTCGGTAGGTAAATAATTCTAGATGGATTTTGCAAGTACTAGTGGGGAGGAGAAGAAATAACTCCATTGTATAAGGCTTATCAAGGGTATCTAGAAAAAACTGAATGGGACAACTTTCTAAGAGTTGTGGTGAATACACTACAAAGGTACATAGAGCAGGGAGCACTGGTTCCGGGTAAATCTGCTGAACAAGTGGTGAGCTATGCAGGGGCCATGGTGGTGCAAGAATGGTAGCCTGCCTTTTTAGATCTCGCCTGACCCAGCGCTTGCGCTGGTCTGGAGAGACTTTAAGTAAGGGCTTCAAAAAATGCTACCGCCGGTCACAGCTTGCAGTGCATGTGCGCGGGCACGCGCTTGAGCAGAGGCACCATATGGCGTGATCACTGTTGTGCGCGCACCACTCGCGCTCATGCACTGCAAGCTGTGGCATTTTTGCCCTGCGATCACTTTCACTTAGGTAAAATCACCGCAGAATTACAGATTTACACAGTAACGCCCCATTCAAATAGCAGTACACTTGGAAGCTGGTGGTATTAACACACCACCTGAATTACCAGATACCACATTATGAAATTTTCTGAATGCGTTGCTACTGCGACAGGAGAATATTCTCAGTGTAAGGGTTTGAGATTTTAACTGTAGTCTCCTGACTCTAACGTGCATTCGTCCACACTAGTCCCGTAACTACAGGTTCTGCCATGGGCTTTTTATAGCTGCAAGGTAATTCACGCTGCTTTATAATTTATTCCTGCAATACGTAGTGTAGGACCGGGAAGAACACCTCTTAGTTTTTTCATAGTATTTTTCTCCGCAGCAATGAGCCATCAATTATTGTTTTCATTTCATATCGTGCATACAGACACCCGGATACGTAGGTGGTTATTTCTCAACAAGAACAAAGTCAAACTTCTTCAGTCAAGTTCAGACAAAACCAGAGGGTTGAAACGAGCGGTACAGAAAGGAATGCGCGGCATGCTCAGACTCAGCGTGTGGTTGGCTGCACTGCAAGATTCCAGGCGGAGCCACACATTAACGTACCAGAACGGATCAGTGAATACTCCCGGGTCAGGAAGCATTTACGTCGCCCTTTCAGAACTGCAACTGGACAACGTTCGGAAGGATATCATCTATCCAAATCATTTTTTTATTTAAAAAAAACCACGAGACTTGGGCATATCAAAGAAAATACATTAGAACTGTAGAATGTACCCAATAAGCAGTACTACCAGCCCTTTTATATCCGGCAAGCAGTACCACTTCCCATGTACCTAGTAAGCAGCACTACCAGTCCACAAATAACACAAGCATTGGCATAGCAAATAGGTCTCGCTTTTGGGAACTTATAAGTGTTTAGCCATGCAACAGTTGATGTTGTTGCATCAAGGATATTGTGCTGCATAACTAAATACTTATAAGGTCCCAAAAGCGAGACCCTTTGGCTATGTTTGTTCCTCATTTCAGCAACACCAACATTCTGATGTACGATTGGGGTACAGGCGTGCAGGGGCAGAATTGTGAATGCTTAAATCACATTTTGGTCAAACAGCAAATATACAGCAGAGAGCCAACTGTCCACAAAGTTTACCGATTTTAAGGCCTTTAATTCTGACTTGAAGAAACTGACTTCAGTTTTAAAGCACAATTGAGCAATGCTTCCAAAAACGGGTTGCTGATGCACATGCTCACTTTAAGGTAAATGTTTTCAAGCTCTTAATGCACAGGCCCACATGACATCATTCCTGCATAATCATTGAAATTTTTTGTGCCCAGACTAAGTGAATTATTAATGAATGCCCTAAAAAGGCAGATGCTTGGCAGTGGCAGATAGTGTGTTTTTTCTTCTATACTCCGATCTCTGCCAGCATGTACCCTTTCCTGTCTTGTTCTTATTTTTGAGTGGGTACCTCCTTATACCCCACATTCCTCCCCTCTGCAGTAGCTTAATGTGCAATAGTGCTTAATTTGTAAAGTAAGTAATAAGTGCCAGTGACCAAAGTTTTGTTCAGAAGCCGCACCAGGCGCTATCGAAGGTCAGGGTCACCATATACCAAGGCTACGTATTCTTGATTCCCATTCCATCCCTTTTTCATTCACACAAGACCCTCCCTGACACTTTACCTCACTCTTACATATTGTTTTTAGGTCTCGGCTAGCGAAGGCTGCGCTTGCGCAGTCTCGCTCGCGAGATTTAATGAGTTGGAGTAGTGGGGCTTTAACCCGCCCCTCTTCTCTCCTCTTCTCCATTGGCTGGCCTCTGAAATGTTGGTCAGCCATTGGAGAAGAGGTTTGCCTCTCCAAACAAGCCACGTCTTTGTGCGATTCGTGGGAGTGTTTTTTTGATTCTTTCTCTGGGCGTGTTTTTTTTAATACACGCCCACAAGACAGCATGTCTTGCTCACGCTGCCCACACGCGCCAGTCGGCTCTCTGATTGGTTAGCAACTACCAAATAAGCACAGTGATTGGTGGACCTTGTCAACCAATCAGAGAGCCTACTGGCGCGTGCAGGCAGCATGGGGTCCCTAAGGCACTGCGACGCGCTGAGTGACTTCTAGGCACAGCCGGGCATCTCTTGGTGGCTTTACCCGCACACCGGGAAGGACCCCTTTTACCCTCTCTTCTTACCTCACGTATGCTGCTATGAAGGCCACAGCGTGATTATATGTGCGCATCCATACATCATGTCGCAACCACACGTTGTTAAAAGTTTATTTGGCTTCAGTTGTCAGACGAGGGATGAACTCGACTTGCTGGAGGTCCAGAGAGGTGAGGGAAGCCGCCTCTGCTGGGGTCTCCGGTGCAGAGCCTGGAGACAGCGCACCGAAGGGTGTCTAGGCGTGAGCACGCTCCTGCGTAGACATCAAAGCAGTCGGGCATTGTCTCGGTGTGTTTCTTCTCTCATTCTGATTGCCCTGATAGATGTGACATCACCAGGCCCCGCCATTGTGCCGCCATTGTCCCCGAGCAGCGAGGAGCGATGTCCGTCTCCTAGGATCCAGGGGCCTGTGTGCCCAGGCATGCTTTCATGTCCTTGATCCTCCTGGCTGGTGGTGAGAAATCCTGCCGGGGCGCTAGGCGGGGGACATGTCACAACAAAACAGCAGAGGGGACGCGAGGGCACAGGAGGGGACACGGAGGTGGGAGTGAGACGTTCGAACCGGCGTGCATGCCTCCTCCTGCGGGAGACGTCACCCGCCCGATCACGGGCTTAATCGCCTACTGCCTGACAAGCGGGGCCCGGCCCTGACACTGGAAGCCGCAGGACTGACCATGCGGCGCTGATTGACAGAGTTCACGGTGCGATGTGGGTCCCCTGTCATGTGCAGTGCGTGTTTCAAACTCCCAGAAGAGCTATGCACATTAATCAGAAACATTGATTAGTCTTGATTAATTTGTTATAAATGTGCTCAACATTTTACTTGTGAGATGCAATGCATCGTCAAACTGTAAGCAGCATTTATCCTGGTACTAAACGCCCGTGTATATTTCTGTGTAGTTAGTATTAGGGTTTTCGTATAGCGTGACGTGTGCACAGTAGCCCACGCCAGCCACCTGTGGGAAACTTTAATACATTTCTAATTGGTTACTAAGGTTTACTTAATTAACTGTCATTTTTTAAGTCTAGGAAGGCCAGTAATGCTCCAGGGTTCAGTCACTCACCAGCATGGCATTTTCCACTTCACCGCTAACCAGACATCAGATGCCAGGGGCTACACATGTACCCTCAAATCCGCACTTTCTTGGTAATTTATTTATTTATTAATTGAATTTATTAAGCGCGACAGCTACCCCTGAGGGTTTCCCGGCGCTAAGAGACAGATCGACAACATAAGGCAGAAGATTTAGAGATCGAAGAGCCAGGTCTTCACCGCTCTGCGAAATCGCATGTGACAGTTTTCCATCCGTAGGGCCAGCGGAAGTGAATTCCACAGTCTGGGTCCTAAGTTCGCAAAGGAACTACCGCCCATTCTGGTAAGTTTGAACTTAGGTACATTAAAGAGATGATTGGATGAAGAACGGAGAGCCCGAGTAGGAAGATAGAGGCTGACAAGGGCCTGAAGGTAGAGGGGTGCTGATCGGATTTTGATCTTATGCATAAAGCTCAAAGCTTTAAATTTTATCCGGTTTTCAACACGAAGCCAATGCAGCTCTCTCAGGCGTTCTGTAATGTGGTCACATTTATGACAGCCACAGAGAAGCCGAGCTGCAGCATTTTGTACCAGCTGAAGGCGCCGTGTGACGGCCTTTGAGGACCCCAGATAGAGCACGTTGCCGTAATCCAATCTGGAGGTCACCAAGGCATTCACAACAGATTTCTGGGTGTTTTTGGGGAGCATCCAGAGGATTTTACGCAGCCATCGTAGAATGGTGAAACAGGTGGCTGTGACTCTGTTGACCTGATCTTTCATGGATAATCCCCTGTCAATAATTACACCCAGGTTACGCACTTGTTCAGATGGAGTTGGAAGGGGACCCATGGTAGTGGGCCAGTGACTCAGGTTCCAGAGATCAGGTTTGTTGCCAAAAATCAGGACCTCCGTCTTTCCGCCGTTTAACTTGAGTAAGTTGTTGTTCATCCATTTAGATATTTTGCTGAGTCCAGTTTGCAACGGAGAGAGAGTTGTGGGATAAGTTTGAGACAGTGAGAAAACAATTTGTGAGTCGTCGGCATAAGAATAAAGATTTAATCCAGAACATTGTGCAACATAAGCCAAAGGTGTGACATATAAATTAAAAAGAAGAGGGCTAAGGATAGACCCTTGGGGTACCCCATGGGGGGAGGGGTAACTCTTAGAGGACGATGACTTGGAGAAAATTTGAAAAGTGCGGTCAGACAGGAAGGATGCGAGCCAGTCTAATGCTTTGTTTCCAATGCCAATGGCAGCGAGGGATTTGAGAAGGATACTGTGTAACACAGTATCAAAAGCTGTGCTCAGATCGAGTAAGATCAGCGCAACTGTTTCTCCTCGATCCAAGAGCAGACGCAGGTTGTCCGTAACGCCCAGTAGGGTCGTCTCCGTAGAGAAACCGGGGCGAAATCCCGATTGGGAAGGATGTAACAGGTTGTTGTCTATTACAAATTTTGAAAGATGGGCATGGATGTGACGTTCCAGGATTTTTGAAAATGCCGGTAGTAAAGAAATGGGACAGTAATTGGCGGATATTTTGGGATCGGCTAGAGGCTTCTTCAAAAGCGGGGTGACCATGGCATGTTTCCAACAGCTAGGAACGATAGCAGTATCCAGTGAGTTGTTTAGCATTTTGCAGATGGTGGCTAAATGCGAAGAGTTCAGAGAGCGTAAAATCGGGGCGGGCAAAGGGTCCAGCGGGGATCCTGACTTAATTTTGCTCAATGTTTCTGAAAGAGTTATCGGGCAGAGATCAGGCCAAGCTAGCAGTAGAGGTGAAGCTGACCCAGAGGAGTTTATGGCCACATTACTAGTCTGAGGGGAAATGGAGGAAACTTGGGTTTTGCTTTGAGCGAGAATGTCCTGATGTATGTTTGTAATTTTGGAAATAAAGTACTGGGCAAGCTCATCGCATTTCGTGTTGGACAGTTGGGGAGGTGTTGCCGTGGTCTGTGAACCAGCGAGCTCTTTCACCACGTTGAATAGGGTTTTTGATTTGTTTATTGCTTCGTTTATGGATTTGTTGACGTGGATGGCTCTGGTTGTAGCACACACCTTATGATAGCATTTCAGCTCAGTTTTATAAGCGGTACCCGATGTAAGTGAGTAGTCTTTCCTCCATAAGCGTTCTAATTTCTTACATTTTGATTTGTGCAGACGGAGCGTCTCATTGTACCAAGGCGCGGGGGCTTTGTGAATAATACCTTTCTTGTGGGTAGTGGGAAGACAGGTATTTAAGGCTTCCGAGAGCCAGTCGTTAGCAGCACTGGCCAACCCATCCATATCATTGGACGCAAATATATTTTCTGGCTTAAGATCAGATAGAATTTTGTTGAAAGCAGCAGGGTCGAATTTTTTCCAATCCCTTTTCTGTGAGTAGGGATCAGGTTTGTAAGTGGGTGTGTTCACATAGTTTGTGACGGTAAATTTGATTAAGAAATGATCAGACCAGATGATTGGCACCGCCGCGGAACACTTTACATGAATACTAGGGCTGTAAGTAGGATAAACAAGCATTGCGGCACCAACGCTTTACTTTTAATGTTAAATGTAAAGCGCGGGTGCCGCGATTATATCAAAAGTAAAGAAATAGATGTTTTTTTCTATTTCTTTACTTTTGGTATAATCACATTTAAAGAAACGGCATTGTTATTTACAATGTCAATAGCTTAATGTCTCTCAAATGCGAGACCCAGAGACGTCCCAGCCCTTCCTAAACTTTCCAGGCCCTGTGAGGAAGAGAGGGAGACCCGCCTCAACTTGAACAACAAACACAGACACTTCTCAGCAGACCCTTGCACTCTTTAGACCTCGGACATGTGAAAAGGCTTCAGAAACTTGCCCCACAAGTTACTGCTGACCAGGAGACTCCTGCCAGCTTTCTGAACTGAAAGATCGGCCTCCACTTTCAGACCCAGTCCAGCTTACTGCATGTTCAAGTGATTTTCTTTTTTCCCCATGGGTTTGACATTTAATTCATTCAGCCCTACAAGGACCAGAATCAAGAAAAGTACCCGAGCGCTTTACACATGCACCAGTTACTGTTTTTGACAATATCCTTGTGTATTTCGCTGCATCAAAAATCATAAATCTCAAAACGTCTTTTCCAACGATAATCTGTCAATTTTTATTAGTCATTTATTTTTTTAATGCTTAATTTTTAGTGATAAATGCAAAGATCTAAAAACAACGGTGCCACTTCTGCTTTGGATCCCAAGATCAATGTGTATGTGTCTAGATCTATGTGTGTGTGTATGGTTCTGTATGTGTGTGTGTGGCTGTGTGTGTATGTGTATGTGGCTCTGTGTATGTATGTGTGGCTCTGTCTGTGTGGCTTTGTGTGTGTGGCTCTGTGTAAGTGGCTCTGTGTGTGTGTGGGAGGCTCTATGTGTGTGTGTGCCTCTGTGTGTGTGCCTCTGTGTGTGTGGCTCTGTGTGTGTGGCTTTTTTTGTAGGTGGCTCTATGCGTGGGTGGGTCTCTCTGTGTGTGGGTAACTCTGTGTGTGTAGGTGGCTCTGTGTGGGTGGCTCTATTTGTGTGTGGGTGGCTCTATGTGAATAGCTCTGTGTAGGTGGCTCTGTGTGGGTGGCTCTGTGTGTGTGTGTGGCTTTGTGTGTGTGGCTCTGTGTGTGGGTGCAAATGCAATAGGTCTCGCATTTGAGAGAGATTAAGCTATTGACATTGTAAATAACAATGCCGTTTCTTTAAATGTTTTAAAAACAAAAACATAAACAAAAATAATGTCATGAGCAATGCCAATAGCTCTAACTTTAACAATGCCGAGACCATTGCATTGTAAATGCTTGTTCATCCCTGCATTCTCGAGTCCCTGTTTTTCTATCTTTCTCTTCCCCTCCAGCCAGTGGCGGTTGGAATATCCCAAAGGTGTTGAGGATGAGTGGGTTTCATTACAAATAAAAATAATAATAATTAAAAGCACTTACCTGCGAAAGTGACGTCCTCCTTAATGGCCTTCTCTCCTCGAGGCAAGCAGGTTTTAGACTACAAGCCAATCCTGGCGCTCCTCTCGCCATTATGAGAGCAGCGCCTGGATTGGTGGGAGCAGCCTCTATCCGCGCTCAGAAGAGCACTGGGAGGCTTTTGCTTTCTCTAACCCAGCTGTCTTTGGGTTAGAGAGGTTTAAAGTGTGTGCGTGTGTGTGGCTGTCAGTCACAAGACAGCCGGCCAAAAAGACATGCAGATATTAAATTGAAAGGGCCCTCTCTCTCTGTCGCTGCCAGTCAGCAGCAGCCCCGCCCTATCCTGACGCTCTGTTCGGGACGGGATTACTCAAAAATAAAATGGTAATGAATTAACTGTATTGCCGTTTTATTTTTCGTCTCAGAGGGCATTCCAGCGGGGCAACGCTCCTCCGCTCAAACGGAGGAGCCGCCACAGGGTCCAAGGCACCAAAAATGAGTCCAGGTGGACCAGGGGCGTAACACAGGCCCCCGCATCCCCCGCAGTGCAACCACCAGCACAGATTATGCACTACTGCTATGCTATCCTTCGGTGAACTCTGAGCATCTCGCAGTGCGCCGCCGGCTTCCATCCTTGTGAGCCTCTGCCCTGCTGGGTATTTCTGGTTCTGGTTGCAGGCGGCAACATCACGATGACTCCCCTCCACTGTGCTCCCCACGGCCCCTTTCATCCTCGGTCCCACTGTTTTACTCGCCCGCAGGTTGAGGCATGGGATCCATATTTGGAGGGGAAGAGTGATTCAAATGCATCTTAAAAATCATTATGACTTTATTCTGATAAAAGCATATCTTTCTCTGGGTAAAATGAAGATAGTAAAAATACTTTTGGACACCATAAAACAATGAGAAGGCCTCTAATACAATGTACTTTTAAATCTATCTATCTTAATTCACAATATATCAGACATCACACAATTAAAATCTTACAAACAACACTTAAATCCATCCCTTGGTGACCAAAGTGCCCTGCCCATGGCTTATAATTCATGAAGCATATACAATATCACCAATCCTTTAGAGCTAGCATCAGGCTGGAGTATTCCTCTCACAGTCTGATCCATATCATTGTGATTACAGGAGATTCATGTGGGAACATATCTTGTTTAATACAACAAGCCCATCAAAGGCATACGTGGCCACCTTTGGAACTTCTCATTAGGAGTCGCCTTCATCACGGCCACATTTGAATTCACACATCAAATTCACAAATTGGACCTGCATGAAAGATGACCTCGAAGCCTGTAATCAGACCTGCATGAAAGAGGGCATGGGAGCTGTAATAAGACCTGCGTGAAAGAGGACTTACAAGTCTGTAATCAGACCTGCACGAAAGAGGGCATGGGAGCTGTAATGAGACCTGCCTGAAAGATGACCTGGAAGCCTGTAATCAGACCTACATGAAATAGGACATGGAAGCTCGCCAGACCTGCATGAAAGATGACACGGAATCCAGCAATGAGACCTGCATGAAAGATGACTTGGAAGTTTTTAATCAGACCTGAATGAAAGAGGACTTGAACGCCTCTAATCAGACCTGCATGAAACATGATCTGGAAGCCAGTAATGAGACCTGCATGAAAGAGGACTTGGAAGTTTTTAATCAGACCTGAATGAAAGAGGACTTGAAAGCCTCTAATCAGACCTGCATGAAACATGACCTGGAAGCCAGTAATGAGACCTGCATGAAAGATGACCTGGAAGCATTTAATCAGACCTGCATGAAAGAGTGATACGCACCCATCATGATATTCCCCTGTCCTCCACTTATAGACCTATAAATGCTTGAGGTAAAATGCTTTAACCAGTGGCCGACTGTGAGGGGAAATACTACGAGAGGAACCTTTGTTGGACCCATGTCTTTTACAGAAGCAATGGGGTCACTCAATTTGACAAAATCTAGATTGATAATCTGACTGCTTATCATCATTAGCGATATTGATAGAACTGGAAAAGGAGGAGGGAGAGGGGTGTAGGATGGTTGTTGTTTGTTTCAATAGAAAACAGTATATTAAAAGCAATGCTCTCATTTATGGTGTATCCTACGCAGTTTACCAGTCGTTAACTCTATATGAAGCTGGGCTGGAAGACGAGGAATGGCAGGCTGCAGTGGCCTCTCCGCGCGAGGTGGCCATCTCCTGTAGATTCCGGGTAATCCAGCTAAAAGTCCTTCACAGAACATATTTGTCTGGAACCTCACTGGTCCTTATGGGCTACATCCAAGATAGTGATTGTGTACGTGGATGTGGGCAGGAGGGCACCTTTATCCATATCCTTTGGGAATGTGCAGCCATACAGAAATATTGGGAGGGGGTAACACTTAAGATGGAGGAGGTGTTGGGGCAGCATATTCACACGAATATTAAATTGATCCTATTGAATGTATGGGACCCCACGGATCTCACCGCAAAAGAGAGAACCTGGGTTACTTTGGGCTACATGGTGGTCAAGCGAAATATTGCCCGTTTGTGAAGGGCCCCGAACTCCCCCAGCGTTACAGACTGGGCTAAGGATATGGACTGGTGCATGGTAACTGAGGTTCCTATATACGTCTCTAGGGGGTGCCCGAAGAAATGGTCACACATATGGAGGGCTTGGAACTCATTCCGGGGGAATATATGTGAACAGCATAGGTGCTTGGATGACAATGCCGCTGATATTGAATAATATATATTTCCTGATGACTCTTTTCTATTGTACCATGTAATGAGCCTTTTGATGTTTTGTTGCTGCTGTACTGCCTTTGGAACATCTGTACATTGTTGGTGAACTGATTGTAAACATGCCTGTTTTTCTTTTTTACAATAAAAAAAATTAAAAAACTCTATATGAAGACTCTGTACATCACTCGAAATATGTCTGTAAGAATTTAAGTATGCTTGTATTTCAATAACAATATATATTTTTTAAAAGACATGCATGAAAGAGGACCTGGAAGCGTGTAATAGAACCTGCCTGAAACCGGACCTGGGAACCTGTAATCAGACTGCATATAAGAGGACATGGAAGCTTGTAATCAAACCTACATGTAAGTAGACCTGGAAGTCTGTAATCAGACCTGCATACAAAGGAGCTGAAAGCTTGCAATCGGATGTGCGTGAAAGAGGACCTTTGAGACTGTAATTGGACCTGCATGAAAGAGGTTTTCACACTGGCTAGCTTGGCGCCCTTCAGTAAGCTTAGAACAGGACAAGGACAGTGGAACACAGAGAACAGAGGTCTTCACAATGGCTAGAGGGAAACTGTTAACTAACAGGTTTTCATACTTCCATCATTTTTCCTGCCATTCTTAATTTCACAGTTCTTCATAGAGACATGAAGCCAGCGTGACATGGCATATCTTGCCTTTGGAGTGGAAGGCATGGGAACCCTAATTTATGACGAAGTAATGCAACGTAGCGCAGCAAGTCACCTTGCTGTGCTGCATTGCCTCCTCGTCCTTATTCCTGGATGCAGTCCTTACGCATGAGATACTTCTCCTTTTTGGCACCCAGGAAGACCAGGACTCAGAGTAATGAAGATTACCGGTAAGTAGCCGGGGCATTACAGGAAAAGGGCAGGAATGCACCATTTTTAAAGGAATAGGAAGCATGGCTGTCCTTGTCCCTGCTCTCGCACCGTTTTGGTTGCCTAGCACCAACGCAGGCACCCTCGCACCATAGTGCAAGGGGACCTGCATTGCAGACAGGATTTCTTTTATTGTGGAGGAAGAGACACCTTCCTGCAAAAAAAAAAAAAAACAATCCCCAGAGGCAAGTTCCTCTTTCTGTGTGTGCTGCAGGATGCAGCACACATACTTCTGGAAAAGGGAACCCCCTCTGAAGATAAATAAGGTCTGGGAGAATAGGGGACAACCACAATGAAAATACTAGTGTATAAACCTCCCACTTGACCTCTATTACTTTACCATATGGGCTCAATCTACTCCATTGGGCTATGCAAGAATATTTTGTAAGACATTATATATTCAACAGCAACACTTTGTTTTATTTAAAAAAATATATATTTATTTATTTTTCTAGATAATTGTACTTGTTTTCATTTGTAATGTCAAAAAGTGAAAACATACATATTGTTACAAGATATTTTTTTCCTTATTTTTCCTTTTTACACATATTATTGATAAATAATTCTGTATTGCTTTACACAATAAATATCATAACCAACAGTAAACCCCTGTATTCATACCATCAAATCAAAATTTCTCAATCAAATCTGCATTCACTCTCAAACACACCATTTAAAATGACAGTCAACCCTGTAACACATACACATCCTGGTCAAAAGGGAACAAAGATGTTTTGGGTCTCCATGACCGTGTCGTGGGCTGAGCGCATACAACAAGATCGACGCGCATTTTGGTGGAATAAACCTTATGTAGACCACCTTGTTCAGGACCTTCTCAAGTCGAAGACTATTCTTCTAGTGGTAGGAGTACAAACGAATATCTTGTGGGGAGATTACTAATGATGCTGTTATTTTGTTCAAGCTTTTCGTCTGATAAGTCCTCCAAGTTGAGCAAGAGCTACTCCTTTGATAAACAGGTTCAATAGTACCTATATTATATTCTTGCTAAAGTAAATAGCACCACTTGACCTTCTAAAAAAGTATATATTCGTCCAGTACTCGACAAAGGTTTACACCGCCGTACACGACTTAATTTCTGTACTTTAATCCAATAGTCACATGTTGTGAGTAATGATTAGATCTGTAAAAACGTTTTTATCTTTTCCATAACCGTTGCTCACAAAACGTGTGCAGAAATGTAAGTTTTCATACTGATACGACAATCCTCCCCCACGTCGTCCACAAACCTCTGGGGCAGCCAAAACAACGTATAGCCTAGTACTAGGATGCAGCACACATACAAAGAGGAAGTAAAGAGGAGCAATAAAGATATTTCTCCTCGATACGCCCCACTTGGGGAAGTGTATCTTTTTGGCGCATGCACAGGTTTACCAGTTCTAATAAATCTGGGAATGCGTCAAAAACCATGGGAGTTGTGTGGGAACAGCCACCCAATGCCCATGGAATGCCTCCCTGGCGCAGAATAAGCCAACACAGTGATTTGCAATGCCTTGCTTTACGAATCCACTCAGGCCAACGCCAGGTGGTCTTGCGCGGCATCACCTTGCTTGGACAAGATTCAGTTTGTGTGTCTCAAACCTCTAATCATAAACCACAAATAGAGCAGTGTTTGTAGCCTCCCTATCTGGCTGCACTGAGTACGCAGTATGAATAGTGCAGTGTTTACACTCTGTAGGGGGAGGGGGGTGTGTGTGTGTGTGTGCGCACACATGAACCAGATATAAGGAGTTCAGTATACAAAGATAGCAGTGTGTGGAGCCTCAGGATTTCAGTATGTGTCCGCTTAGCACAAATAGTCTACAGCAGTGTTCCCCGATTACTGTATGGCTGACTTCTATAAGCACCAGGTCAGTGTTCACACCCTGTTGGTCTGGCTTCACCAAGCGTGTTATAAAAGCAGTGGACCTGCTGCATGACGTTAGTGGTTTGTATGTGACATGGGTTATGCAAGAGGTGTGTTAGATTTAGTGTGACTGGTGAGCCCACTTCACTTGCTGGCAATAAGAGCATTTGCTGATTGGTCGGAATGTGTGAGCAGGCTGGATAGAGTGACCTTGGGCTGTATGGAGGGCAGCTGGATTCAGGAGCGACCACCTTCAGAGCTGCTGGAAGCATGGGAGCCTTCACCCCTGTTTAGGACCCTTTCAGGAGAGGTAGGCCTGCCTCACCCATGTCTATGCCGAAAGTGCCCCAGGCATGTTCACAGCTATGCTAATGTCATGACTCATTTTCTCAGGCATCCTGTAAGGCTGACAGAGGATATGTTGCTGTGATTCAGCGCCTGGCAGTTAATAATACTCCAGTTAGCTCTGAGCACACTTTGGCTGAGAAGCCCTACAGCTGACAGTCAGGAATGAGAATACTCATTAAACGAATGCCAGCTAGTAATTACCGACCTCTGGGCGTGCCTGGGAGGTGGGGCGCCAGCACTCCGACAGCCAGATGTAAGAATGACAGCAGAAAGCAAACTTGTACCTAGAAACCAGGAGGCATATTTACATGCCCCTTTCATCACCGCGCATCACTTTTTCTGACGCTCTGGTGGCGTTGCGCCATTTCACATGCCTACAAGGTAGCACTAAGTCACTTAACGTTGCTTAGTGGCACCTTGTAAATATGCCCCTTTCCCCACAGTCTGCTACAGCAAAGGGCGGGTAATGGGTGTTGCAGTGGGTGTTCCACTGCAACACCCATTGCTTTTTGATGCTGCTTCAGATTTACAAGGCTGAGGCAGCACCAAAAACTGAGGCCAGGTAATACCTTGTGTTAGAATGGCAATAGGAGGAGAAATTATTCATTCATCCTTATTTTTTGCTCTTTCCATGTGTTTATGTGCAGAAAGGTGTCCCTTCCTGCACGCAAACAATCGCCGCTGCAGGGCAGGCACCCTTGCAACATGGCGCAAGAGTGCCAGCGCTCGCACTAGGAAGCATTTTTCGCGCCAGCGCTGGAGGAAACGCAGGGTTGCGCCACATTTTTGTAAATACAGTGCATCTCTGCATATGAAAAATGGCAGAGCGCGGCATTGCCAAATTTGGTGTAACGCTGTGCTCTCAAATTGTTTGGGAAAATATGCCACAAGGCGTGAAAAACAGGTATCTCTTCATATACTTATAAAGTTATCTGTAGTGGACGTAATGCATAGATGGATGTATAAACCTGTAGTTCTGCTGTTTCTATTTCTTCATATTCTATCAAATAATAGTATATATGTAAATATCTCAAGAAACAGCAAAGCATGTGGGGAATTCTCATGATTGCATAAAGGCCACAACAAGTGCTTAGTTTGTAAAAATATAAGAGCTAGGCCCTCGTCTGAGGTCAATGCAGTTTGCAATACCCACTCCAATCATACTCATACAAGTTTGACAATTCAGGCTATTCCAGGCCCCCAAAGCTATAGGAATGCCTTTGACTGCAGGTATTAGTCATATGAATGTATATTGAATTAATAAACAACTAATATTGTGCTTATCTCTAAATTAGAGAAACAGCGCCAACGTCTGGCTGACTGTCATTCATGCTGGTGTTGACAGTTAATTGCCCGTGCCCGACACCAAAAACCAGTGGCTCAAATTAAGCATTGGCCGCAACAGATATAAATGATTGAATTTATTGGCAGGGGTTGTTTTATGTAGTGCAGTGAGGATAATAAATACTGTTGGATTTTTTTCTACTGCAGTTATATTTTGCATTTGTCCTATAGACTATAAATATCAAATAGTAAGTGTACACTTCTGTGTAATGATGCTTACAACATCAATCGGACAGTTTTTAGAATGAGTGCACATAATGGGGCAGGAGTTATGGGTGAGCACTTATTAATTCCAGTCTAAAATGCTGGTCATGTCTCGGTGTCTTAATACTACTATACTATATGATGCTGATTTGTAAAGCACATAGCTACACGAAGGCTTCTCAGCGCTGAGTAACAGATGTACTAGCAAACTTAACTTAGACTAGGGGCTAGCGTGGATATAGCCAGGTTTTAAGCATTTTCCTAAAAACAGGCCTTATTGGTTTAATTTCTCAGGTCAGCCGGCATTGAGTTCCAAAGATTCTGGGCAAGATACAAGAAGGATCCGCCACCCCACCTGATCCTTTGGATTCATGGACCATTTAGTAGTTGCACATTTGAGGATCTTAAGGTCCTCGAAGGAGTGTATGGTACGGGGAGGTCCCTAATCAATGAGGGCCCTTTCTGGTTTATTCCTCTGTGGGCCATGTAGAGCGCCTTGAAATTACTCCTCTCCTTTATACAATATAATAGTTATAGGTTCAGAAGGAGAATGGGGACAAATCCTATATTTTTTCCGGTTTTTCTACTGACATGTTCTTATTATGGAGACGGAATTCATGGCCTTGAAGCTGCAAGATCTGCTCCACCTACTCCTGCTAAAAAGAATATAAACTACTCACTTTCAGAAACTGAAGAGCCACTGGTTCTAACCACCCCTCTTAGCTCACTTTTACATCCTCATCCCTCTTCTCCCTTTCCTGCTCCTTACCCAACTCCCTTCTTTCAATCAGTCTTTTCCACATCCCTGGCTCAAGTGCGAGCTGAAAATGTCGCGCAACGGTGAAGAGCAAAGTGTCAAATGCAAGCCCCTGAGACAGTTAAATACAACTTATAAACAGAATATTTATACTCATTTTGATTGAGGGCCAATTGAATATTTGATAATGACCGATGCAAAATGTATCTCCATGCTTTACAAATTATGCGGATTTCTTCACAATGAAAACTAACTAAGTAACTAACTAAGTAGAAATTGTTGAAAATGTTGTTCACCAATGATAATAATTAGTTATTTTGACTTTGGAAGCACAGACTCATTTTTGTATTAATATTGTCCTCTCTGCTCCCATGTAAAGGATTGTTTGTGCAGCAGAAGCAATGATGTACTAAGAACACAGACCACCTGTATGCAAACACTTTTTGTGACAAAGTTTTTTTTATTGAAGGTCTTCGGGGTACTTTTAAAAAGCGTCTCTTGGAGCGTAGTCTTAGGCTTATTCTGTAAAGAAAAATGTGAGTACATCAACAAGGCAACATATGAACATACTATGTTGAAACAGGTTAAAGTATATTACAAACAAGAGGCAGGCCTTAAAGAGAACAGTAGACACAAGGGACAAAGGCGCAAACCTTAGGACCACGTGCTGAGCAATCACAGCAAAATGACTGAAGTACAATAATGTATAGCAATAGATTCCAAGGCACGTTTGGTTCAAAGTCAAATTAAATAGTTCTTTATGATCAGGAAAGTGATAACAGATTTTTTTCAACAAAAGCAAATGATGACATGTTATTAATCCAACTCTTCCTATAACTTAGAAGGTGATTTCCAGCAGCTGAACAGTGGTTTTTGTATCATGACAGCTTTGCTCAACCAGGCCTTCTGCTACACGTTTAAAGACTGAAGAGAAGAAACTACATTAAAATGATCCTTGGTGTTCATCATTGGAGTCTCTGTTCAAAGTCCTGACTTAAAATCAGGAAAACAAGTAAATCTAATCACATACCTCCTTCCAGGAGGCCTCAGCCACACAACTTATACGAACATGTGTGAGGGTGGCTTGCGGTGACGATCTGGCTCCACAACTGGAGGCTTCTTATTTTTTTTGTGTCGTTATTGTTTATTGAAACGGGATCACGTAGCTTGTGCACATGTTGGTACAAAAGATTTTAAGCAATACAGTTTAGTAGAAGGGTGGAATGGGAGAGGAGGGGAAGAAGGGGGGTAGAGGGGAAGGTCACATGGTACATATAAAACTAACATTCCTTGTGCGGCATATCCCTCCAGGCAGCAGGTGTCGAAGAGCCATTGGGCCATTGTCTCTCGCGGGGGAGGGTGGTATAAGGGCCCGGCCAGTTGGCCGTGTGAGAAGGGGAGGGAGAGAAGGTGTGTCCCTGGTAGCGGGGTGGACTTGGACAGCAGGATTGAGAGGGGGGACGTACACTGGCAGTGGGGAGGGGCTCTGTGTCATGCGGTCGGTGCGTTCTGTGGCCCTCCGTCGGGGGGAGGTGTGCTCCTCGCATGGGTGCGGAAAGGGTGGCGGGGCGACAACGGTAGTTCTCAGTGCAGAGCAGGCCCGGCTCTAGGATTCTTGCTCAGGGAGGGCCATGAACAAGGCTGGGTGGGCCACGAAGATGAGAATGGGCAGTGGTAAAAAGTATTGCAGAGATCTGATATTTTAGATACAGACATTGTCAAACTTTGACGTCTTAACACCATAACAACAAACAAGGTACCTACTTCGCTTTCCCTACTGGGTTTCCGCCTTTCTTGAAAGGGAGAGATGCAGCATGCAGGTGGGGTGTAGCCTGCTCCTGGTCATGTGTAGAAACATTCCTGCTGTCACATATGTCTTTGCAGCTTTTTTTATATATATATTTATTTTTGTCAGTTTTGCACTTTGCAAAGCATTGGAGTTTAAAAACTTGGTGCAGTAAGCCCTCTGACAATGCTGCACACCCCTACCTAATACAATAATACAGACTTCACCAATATTTATCCTCCCTTTCCATGCACATGCTCAATAATAAAAACACAGTTAAAACTGAGTTATGGTTTGACAAACGTGCAAAACCAACTCAAATGGGCCTGGGTCTTTCTCCCATCTGTTTTGACGCAACCAAGTTTTTCTGAGATATTGCTTTTTTTGGGCTATTCTTGCATCTAGCAGTCTCCCCTGTAGTGATAATACTTCCAGTATTCACATCTCCCCCTTAAACTAACAACATGCTTGAGCTGCTAGTATTGAGTTCCCTTGTTGTTTTGTAGCGTGTATTTGGTTTTCAATGTGTTCATGGTAATTAACTTATACCGAGTACTAAAATAAGCTTTACTCAGGAAAACAATACTGCAGTGCCCAATACAAAACAAACATGCTCAGAATAGACAACACTACACTATGCACTACAGAACTCTGCTTAGCCACTCATGTTATAAAAAAAAGGCTTCCACAGGACTTAAGGGTACAAAGGGTATGCACTATGAACCTTACAACACCTATCTTTAAGGCACTGAAACACATCAGGTAAGGTGCTTTTCAAAACAATCATAGTGCTGTGACGTAAAATAGATGAAATAGGAGCCTTTGCCTCATCTGTGAGAGTGAGTGACATTATTCAGGATATCTGTGCTGTTCAGATGTGCATGTAACAGCTACCATCCCTGCTGACATCACACTACCCAGGTCTGAAAGTAGCCGATGTCCAGGGGTGAATCAGGACCAATAATTGGCCCAGTCACCCAAAAACAAGTGGCCCACCTTTGCAGATCATAATCTTTCATGAAACATTGCTTGGTTAGTATAAGGCAGCTCATTTGGGGAGACATTTGTGGTAAATTAAACTTTCCAAATGTTCTAGGACCATTAGCATTATCCAATGCAAGAAACACTATCATTGCTCTGCAGCACACTCAAAGGTCTTCCAATGAATATGTTCCCGAATCAGCTGCTCACTCTTTGATCCTCTAAACCCTTACTCACCCTCCCATCCATGAATCCTCTCTCAGCATTCAGGTCCTAAATCTTCTGACAATTCTTATGGATCCTTGCTGCCCTGACCAACAGGACCCCAGAAGTTCATGTGGATCCCCTTGTCTGTAGGATTCTGTTAACACTTAAGAATTCATGGGTGCTGCTCCTCCTAAGGACTCCAGACTCTTTCACACCATCAGCTGGTCTCTTAACTATCTACTTATTAGAAGGACCCCAAAGCTAATTTCCGCTCTCCGGTCCTCTGAGACTCCTGCTCAGATAGCCAAGATTCCAGCTCATTCTCAGGTGCCTTTGGATTCCAGCTCATCATCTGCTCTTATTCACTCTTACATGAAAGCTCTGAGGCATCCTAAGTTCCCTGAAGTTTACCATGAGATTCCGCAAACCTTATAAATCCGAATAGCTTCCTTGAGGTTTTGCTCACCCTAAAGATATGAGGTGTACTGTCACTGCCAGACGGCTGAAACTCCTGCTCACGCTCAATCCTTGCAGTGGGCATTTGGAGTGAACATATACTTGAGGGGCATTGCTCAGTTCAGGTCACTGAGCCTCATGCTCACCCTCAGGGCACTAAGGTTTATGCTCACCCCAAGTGGCCCGAAATCCTGCTCACTCCAAGGTTTTCAAGGCGCCTGCGTGTCCCCATCTCTCCTTCTCACCAGGGTGTGCTAAGGCTCCTGCTCAGTGTCATTTACTTGTGGCTCCTGGCAACGCTCAAGTGCCCAGAGGTTTCTTTTCAGGGACATTAATCATTGGAGCTCTGGTCCACCTTAGGCCACCGGGGCTTGTCATCATCAAGTTGCCGAATCTTCTCAATTTCACAAACCAGAAGATATTGTTTACCTTCACATCACTGACTTTCCTGGTCACCCAAAGGTCTTCTGATATCTTTGCCCACCCTTAATGAGTCAGAAAACTCATTGCTAATCTTCAGGCTTCAGCGGCTGTACACATCCAAGTCTTTCATGCACCCTTTTGATTGCCACACAGAAGTCTCTCTGAGTGTGATGTCTTAGGGGGAGTAAAACAGCCTGGTACTTGGTGACATTTATACTGTGGGAAGAGACATGATCTGACTTTGCTTGACATGCATGTGTGAACAGCCCTTTACTCCTCCTTCTAGTGTTTATCCCTCTTTTCCCTTTCTTTACTCTCTCATTTCACCAGCACTCTCATGTTCTCACCCACCCCATCTATTAGACTTTCTATGTTTCTGTATGTTTGTGCATATATAATACCAACTTTTCATTCTGTCTCCACCCCTCTGTCTTTCTCTCATTCTACAAACCCCTCTATTTAATCCCCTCCCATATCATTCTCCCTCCCATTATTCTGCCTCTCCTGTTTTCCATCTCTTTTTTCCTGTCTCTCTCTCTCCGTTGTAGGCCTGATTTTGCCCATTTCCATCGCCCTGCACTTTTGCCCTCCCTCTCTCTTAGTCTATAAACTCCCCCTCTTTCTCACTCCTCTGACTCCCACATATAATCTGTCCTTCGTTCTTTTTCGACCTCCCATGTCCTTATTCCGCACTCTCTCAATTTCTATTGCCTCTTTGATTTTTACTTCAGTTCTTTTTCCTGTCTTAAAAATTCTCTTTCTTCAATTGTGTTTTCTCATGCCAGTTACCCTCATTTTCCTCTAGCCCTTGAGCTTGTTTGCGTCCTACATCTAATGTTATATTTCATTGTGTCCCATTTACTGACTTGCTGCTGTCAGTAACTATCTGCTTTATCAAACCATGACATTTGCAGAAGACCATTCTCTGTAGAAATTACATAAAATCCTGTTCTTGTAAGTGCTTTCAGGTCTGCAGGTCCCAAATGTGGAGGGCTTGTTCTACCTTTAGTAGAGATCAGACCACACGTATGTTTTATTGTGGAGTGGTAAGGGAAAATCCTCCTATTTATGGAGGAATTGTTAGAAACTTTCTTGGGGTTTACTCCATGTATGGCACTTCCTCTAGGTATCAACAACCTCTAAATCAAGCTGTGGACTGCTGGAACGTCAGAACTAAGAAGTATGTGTCCATCCTTTCCTTATGATTAGTGGCCAGGAAACTTCTAACATCCTCTGCAACATCCAGCTTTCACTCTGTCATTCTTTCTACCAATCTCTTGTTCTTCCATTCTCTCCTCCTAGTCTGTCCTCACTTCATCTTTTCAATGGCTTTTTCCCACTCTCCTTTCTCCTTGTCTCCCTTCATATGCTCATCTATAATTATTTCCCTCTCTTCTCCCCTCAATCGTTTCTACTTCTTTCTCTCCCCCTCTGTTTCTCTCTACTCCCCACTCCATCTCTTATGTTCTGTTGTCTCTGTCTCTCTATCTCTGCACTCCTCTCATCTCTCCCTTTACCCCAACATAGAGGGTGCATTTATTTTTTCACTGTGTCTTTGTCACTTTTGCAGCTTTGTCAAATTCGAATTTTCCTTTTACCCATTTCTAGTCACAGGTAACTGTATTTCAATCCTTATTGTTTTATGTCTGAAGTTCCATCGCTCTTCACTGTGCACAGAATGAAACTTCCAATCTACATCTGGTATGTAACTACACAGTTTTTAAACCAAGAAAGCTGCTCCCCCCACGTACCTTTACTATCCGATCGTTGTGGCTTGCTGCGAGCCAAGGTCCCCCGCCTAAAACTTGTTAATTTTGCTGCTCGGAAGCATCAGCAGCTCCCCGAGGACTGAAAGTCATCTCCTGAGGCCTGGGTTGGGAGGAGACGGTCCAGCTGTGCCTCCTCAGCTGGTCCATTGTCATTCTGCCCATGACAATGGACCGGCCTGACTCTGTGGCTTGCTGAGGGTCACAGCCAAGCTGTAGCAGATTTTCGGGTTGTGAGCCAGCAGGAAAGTTTCCCAGGTATGTGGACCTGCTTCTCCACTTCTGGATGGTTTTGGTGGGGTGGGCCTGGCCCGCCTGGCCCACCCTCTAGAACCGGGCCTGGTGCAGAGGGGGTCCACATACCTATGTGTGTGAGGAGGAGTGGGAAGGGAGAGGGGAGAGGGGAGAGGGGCAGAAAAGAGGGTAAAAGGATGAGGGTGAGGAGAGTCATAGTTATGGGAGGGGGTAGGAGAGGAACAGGAGAGGCATAAGAGGAGGCTGGGGAGGTGGAGGGAAGACAGGGGGGTCATAAGGAGTGGGGGGATGTGGGAAGGGTCAAAGAAGAGAGAGGAGGCATGAGGAGTGGCGGAGGGAGAAAAGAGTAAGATTGTGGATGTTGGGGCTGTGGCGATTCAGGGTCTCCCATGGTTGTGTCAAAGGTCACCGGCATGGCCCACGAATATGCTGGCCTCGGGTGCGGGGGAGGAGTAGTGCTGTCTCCCATTTCAGGGATCATCCCGTAGGAAAGGTGCCAACTGGAAACTTCTTCAGATTCAACTCGGCCATTTTAGTGGCACTCGTTAGGTGCTCAGTATAATTCACTATTGAGTGTAAATTGGGCCTAGATTTGGACCAGCTTTAGTCATTGCACTGGAGGCGGATGGACCAATCTGCTTTAGCAACATAAACAGCCAACTAGGTTTAGTTTTAGATGAGCAATTTAAATAGTAATTTGAAATTAGGATGAATAATTTAGAAGCATAGAATGTCTTCAGTTCCTGCAAGGCCAAATAGAGAAGGAGCATTCAAGCTCTTGAAACGATTTAGCTTTTTGGCAAAAGGGCTAAAGCAATGGACAGAGAGTAGTCCATCATCTGAAATAGTTTCACCTTTTGTGCAGGGTTAACAAGTATGTTTTAAGTAAACTTCTAAATGACTCAAGGATGCTTCCCCTTAGAATCTGGCCTGTAGAAAATGCCAATTTCTGTCAATAAAGACCAGAAGAGTACTTTACCAGGAAGGATTGTCTCATGTTGAAGCAAAACCCAGTGTTCAAAGCTTTACCTTGAATGTTGAGTAAACTTAATACACTGAGCATTGATTTGTGACAGAATCTAAGAGAGGAGATGATGCTCTAATTCTGCCTGCCCCGAGAGCAAGCAGCCGAGACCTCTGCTTCTATCTGAATAGAGTTTGGAGTTTCTGGGCTTGAAGGTGGAAGCTAGTACCTTGCTTTGTGCAGAATGAAAGAACAATTACACGATTTAGGTCTGAGAAGCCAAAACCACATTTATAGGAAGGAATTTTAAGATGGAGACTGATAACAAAGCTTGTCTTCATGGACAACATAGAAATCTTAGGAAGGTGTTTTCTAAGGAACTGTGCTAAGAATTTCTGCTTTTGGCAGATAAACTACTGGTGATGAGAACCAGCCATTGCAGCGGATTCATTTGAACCGTGCTCTGTATTCACACTATGGATGCCCCGGAGTCATTCGATGTCTACAGGAATCCGCTCCAAAGATCAGAGATGCATATTTTGTATTCATTATGTGAACGTAACACAAGAGGCGCTTTGAGTTTCAACACATTAGATCCTAAAATGAGATGCAAAATGGGTTGGACTGAACTCTTCAAATAACTATTCATTTGAGAATTCTGTAATGTAAAAAATGAATTGTGTCAAATGGGAAACAAACATTTCATAACAAACAATGGACCATTCTTATCACCCTGTATGATAGATTTACATAAACAGACCTAAGTCAACTAAAGCTTTGTGTGGGCTTTAGCATAAAGCAGTGTTATAGGTCATAGGTCAAAGTACGGCCAATAGCAGCGTTAGTCATCTTTCCAGAGCTAAAGCTTTTTAGTGTAGGAAGATGACCTCATGTGACCCTAAATGTAAATCAAAAGTAAATCATTACTATTCAAATCTTCGGGGTGATAGCGGGACCACTTCAATGCCTGAATGCAACGCTGACAGGTTATGGAGGACTGTTTACTGGGACCTGAGAGAAGCTGAAGTGCTTATTGTTATTAGAAACTGCAGAGTATGAGGGGCGCTGTGAATTGTGTGGCAGGCGTGGGCCAGCTGCAGTTGTGACATCATTGCAAGCACAGTAATAGCACCTCTTACATTTCCTATTGCACAATGCAGGAGCCGGCACAGGTGTGTTTCATGCATGCAGTTTGAATAATTGCTATACACCACTTCTGCAGATACTCACTCTTTAACATACTCTGGCCCTTTTGTGGTCATGTTCTACTTATTTCATCTGACTGGTTTCTATTTAATGTTTGTGCATGATCTCATGTGCTTAGTATTTTGTAAGCCACCTCTGCAGAACACAGAATGATAGCTTTGCTACTTGATAACAGCCACGCATGCAGCACTACACATGGGGCAGAGCTGGGGAAGCGTTTGGTGGATGAACTTGACCGAGGACTCAGTAAAGCTGGAGTCAAATCCCAGCTCTTGCACTGAATCACATTGTGTCAACGTGGGCACATGAAGTGTCTGACCTAGACCTATCTGGGAGGCCTGAAAGCGTGACCCTGCCACAGTGTGTGGTGCAGCTTTGCTTGTGCTCCCTGGGTATCCATCCTCAAACAAACACCTCCAGAGCGCCTGCTTGCCCCCCGTGCTGCAAAGGAGGCACAGCTCAGCTGCGGTGGGACAGGGCGAGTGGGCCTCAAAACTGCCAGGCGAGCTTACTTTTCTAAAGATAAATTTAAGACTTGACACATTTCATTTAAAGATTTATTTAAGACTTGACACATCTCCCTAATGTCCCTCTGTCAGTTTAGTTTTAAAGCAAGAACATGAATGTTGTCGACCATCCACTTCACTGGTGCACGTTTCCGGTGTTTATCTGTTCAGGACACTTTGCAATGGACTTAGAGCGCCTTGTAAATCTAAAATGAAAGTTGAAGTGACGCAGTATACAATGTAACACGTGCTAAAAGCTGTTGGATACAAAGTGTTGCCACTGCTCGCCTCACATTAAAGGGGATGGGAGGTAAATCTGCTATGCACCTTTCTGCTACAGACCATCAAACATTGCATACCTGCCAACTTACAAATGAATGCCACGTGTGAGGAGGGGGCGGGGCCACATGCCAAGAGCTACCCAAGAGGCAATCTGCCCCTCACCAAGCCCTCGACACCCTTCCCCAAAAAATACAAACAAAGGGGCATATTTACAAGGAGCTAGTGCCACTGCAGCATACTTTTTTTTGATGCAGCAGCAGTGCAATCAGCACTCCACCTGCTCCATATTTACAAACTGACACATTGGTCCCAATGCGTCAGTTTGTAGAGGCCTGCGTCACATTATACCTGCACCAGGTATAATGTACAAGGGTCGGCGTTCCCACGTTAATAGCCATGTAGAACTAATGCAGTGAAGTTTACAACTTTTCACTGCGTGGCTCTACGACTTGACTTGAAAATCCCTATGCCTTCTCAAACCAGGCATAAGGATTCATGCAGGGCTTTTAACATGGGACTCGCCTCTGTGTTCTGACACATTGCTGAAGTTGCGTCAGACTTACGACCAACTCCAGCAATGCGTCACTTTAGAGCCAAACGATGCGTCAGAATTTATTCGCTTTAAGTGGAAGGAAAAAAGTGGAGGGTCTCTAGAAGGGGCATGGTCTATGTAATTAATGGCGTGGCTTAAACTAAATTTCTGTGATTTCCATAGTGTTCCACCTGACCAGTATTTTGCCTCTACTCTACGTTTTCAACTGAAATACACCTAAACCCAGCCAGGACTATTGGCTTTGTCAGTTGTTGTTAGATTTTTGGGACAAATGAATAATAAAAATAAGTTTGCTGTAAATAATTAATATTGAAAATGTCTCAAGTCTGAAATTACGAGACTGTGAATTAAACATTACTGAGGCCTGTGGAAGGGATAGTGGTCTTTAGAGTGTCTCAATCACTCCCATTATGTACACCATTTTTCTCTCCATCTCGACAATCTGCATATTTTAGACCTCATCTTTTTCCTCTGCAGCACCCTCTTTTTACTCTCTCCTGAATGCACTTCCGCATATCTCCTTCACTTACCATCACCCCAAACACACAATGCATTCACTCACCTGTAAGCATTGCATTTTCTTTTACTTTTGCCTTGCCAATATTTTAACAGCTGTGTACCTCCTTCACACATATATGCACAGAATCACAATTGCAACTGGAGTATGTGGCCACTGCTCAGATGGCCATGTATTCTGCACATGTTTTTGACCTAACTGACAGACTCTGTGTGAGAAACTTGCACTGCTTCAGCCCCAACTCTAAAGCTCTCAGATGTGGCCACCCGGAGGTGGCTTAATTCAAATTATGCACTATGCAAGAGTAATATGCTGCATGAAAAACATCATCCTGGAACATACAACATCCTGGACATAACTAACACTCTTAGACAATGCAAGCTTTAATAAAATATATATGTGACATACAGACAGGAACCACATTGCAGACATGGATCATCTTAACGTTCTTTGCATTCATTGATCAAACATAGATAAGTGTTTCTGCCAGTAAGGTTAAGGGCATGAATATAGGGCTCGATAGGGTCCCGCTTCAATGTCAGTTTTTAGTTACTTCTGGGTCTGAGACTCAGAGGGGCCCAGCCCACTTAAATCCCTGTCTTTAAGGATGTTCCAGACTTAACACGGTTTTGCGCAGAATCAGACACCGTATTTTACCTGCTACAAATGGAACTATAATCAGTCCTGTAGATGTGGCCTCTTGAACTGAACATGAAACTCCAAATCTGGCCTCCAGAACTGACAACAATACTGCAGATATGGAAGCCAGAATGTGACACAATGTTCAAAAACAACATCCAGAACTAGTCATATTATTACACATGTGCCTTTCAGCCTTGTACATAGTAATATAGATGGGTTCTCTATAACTGAACACAACTTTCCAGAATAGACCTCCATGACATGACACTGCACATGTGGCCTCCAGAACTAGACACAATACTTCAGAAGATGTAGCTAGCACTGGATCAAGCCTTCAGAAAAGACCTCAATAACTGGACATGGTAATACAGATGTAGTCTCCAGAACTGGAGAAAATACTGCAAGTCTGGTTTCCAAATAACACAATTGTCAGGGCACTCTAGAAATGTGCACACAACTTCAAATAAGGACTTCATAACTGCACACCATGATAGATGAGGTTTCAAGAAGTGGACACATTCGAAAGATTAAGTCTCTAGAACTAGATACATTAATTAAATACTTTATTCTGTTTTAGTGAATACAAAACCATAAAAGTGTGCATAAAAACAATACGTATACATGACATACATGACATATAAAAACAACTCAACACTGTTGACATTCATAATTGTAAATGACAATACAAAGCTATAAAATGCATCACCATCCCTTCTTTGTTGGGTCTGCTCGCAGATCATTTTTTCCGTGCGATCTTGAAACTGTGCACTAAAAAATAAAATAGATTCAAAAATAAGGAATGAGGTAACATCATTTAAACATACCTGTTTACTAACAGGGATGTAAATATTAATATGTTAAGGTGCTCTAACTACTGCTAAAGTTCATCTCTACATATCTTCATCAATACAGTCATAAAACAATTATTAAACACTACTTAAAAATGCGACCACACAGTCAATAACTTCTTCATGGTCCATAGACTACATACAATTTTGGGCGCTATTACAGTTTAAAAAGCCATGTTTTCATAAAAGAGGTATAATAAAATGTGTCCTTGGAGCACTGTAAGAGGTGCAAAAGACTAGGATGTGTAAAAGGCATTGCTTTGTGGTACCCAGGCATGGGCAGTCCACTTGCACTGGAGAGCAGTCATTTACCTTTCGAAAGGTAACTAAACCAAAATACAAACCAAATCTAAATCTCAACAACAAAAATGTTACAAGGTTACTTCGGTAACATTTGAGATACAATGAGATGTCCAGGGTGGGGACAACATCATATATTTGCTTACAGAGGGCATATATATACTTTTCGCCCACCAGTCTTTATTGAGAGCTTCAATGCATAGCTCCCTAACCCACTTATTCAAGATGGAATGCAGCCTGCTCGGGCTCTTGAAGGGCCATTGGGCCAATTTGGGCAGAATCTGTTTGAACTAGTTGGAGCCTCTGAGGTTCCTGTGAGGGTGTATCAGATTCCAGGCCCATCACGTTGCCACAATGTTCATCATTCCCTTGAGATACTACTGTTGCTTCTTCGTTTTCTTGGCTGGGGGAATATTGTAGCTGGGCGTGAGGTTGGCCCCTCTGTTGTATGGGCCACGTCAGACGTAATAACCTCGTCCCCTTCCATCATGCAAGGATTTATCATAGTTCTTTTCTTTCATCTTCCCCCTAATGTGTGGGGTAGATTGGGCTGTGTGTGTTCTGTAAATGTATTCTACATATTCTTAGCCTTTATTGAGTGAGAGTCGTGGCAGTGGCGATATTTCGGCCTCCGTGGTATTTATTTCTTCAGTTAGAGTACCTAGTACAGAAGTCAAGTAATTAGTGAGCGTATTAACTTGGCCTGATCTCCTCTGTAGGTTGCTGCATGGGCCTACCTATGTAGAAGGTCTCGCTTTTGTCTTGCCCATGTCTTTGCGTTGTCATTGCCCTTGACCCCAACTCTACTCTACAAACGGCCCACACATACGCCTTAAAAACAAACCAATTAAAGAAGGGTGACAAACTCCCCGGTTACCTGCGTGCAAACACCACTCAGAGATTTGTTTTGCATTATTATCACTTACAAATGAGATTGATGGGAGAGGTTCGATGTCAGAGGGATGGCCCAGCCCAGTTTAGTTCAGTCTCAGACAGGCGCAAGTGGGCCCAAGCTTGGCCTTGGCTTTGCCCAGGTGCGGCCCACACAGCGGGTGTCCTACTGTGCTTATCAGCAGGAACCAGGGGTGCGCGGCCATGCCTGGAAGCCTCTTACGCTCAGGGCTGCTGGAAGTTGTAGTGTCCTTCCTCACGCCCAATCGGCAGCAATGGTGCCCTGTAGCCCCCTCCTCAAACAGGGCTCAAGGTAGGTGGGTGGCATTCCTTCCTGACTACCAAAGACTGTGAACTGTAAGTGTCTAGAACTAGATAAAATAGCAGAGATCTGGAATCTGGACATAAATAAAATATTCTAAATGGGGCTCAAAGAACTAGAAACAGTGCTATAGATGGGGTCTCAAAAAGAGGATCAAAGAGTGCCCTCTTTAACAAGACAGATAGTACAGGTGTTGACCCAAACATTAGTCACAATATTCTAGAAATGCACACTTCAATTCAGGTGGAGCAACGAAAACCATACACAATGCAGCCTCCAGAATTCTACTCACTTTTTCAGCTGTGACCACCACAACTGTACTTAATGTTCTGGATGAGCCCTTCAGGTTTAGACGCAGTGTTTTAGATGAGGTCTACAGAACGGTACACGGTATTCTGGATGAGGCCTCCGCAGCTGAACTCAGTGCTTTGGGGGCATATTATCAAGCATGGCGTTACACTCATCGCCGCTTTAGCGGCAGAAAACTGCCGCTAAAGCGGCGATAATGGGCTTGTTAATATGCTGCAGAGAATTCCCATAGAAGCCCATGTTGACACCAGAACATGGGCTTCTATGGAAATTCTCAAGGGCATATTATCAAGCCCATTATCGCCACTTTAGCGGCAGTTTTCTGCCGCTAAAGCTGTGATAATTTTAACGCCGTTTCTTGATAATATGCCCCCTAGTGCAATATTTACAAGTTGTCAAGACCCTCTTCAGAGGATCACAGGTCATGCAGTGGCTACAGGGCCCAAACGTCTAGGTTGAAGCAGTTTACTCCAGATGTCCCAGGGCCCGACCTACTATGGATCCTTAGAAACTGGTTCAAGTACCCCTTTGGCAGCACTGTAATCTCAGTTGTAGATATGAACGAGCAGTCTAAGGCTCCCACGGGGGTAGGGGGGAGGTGTGGATACAGGTTAGTGAACCTGGCAAATACTTCAAACAGTGGCCAGCAGCGGCAATAAATCAATGCCCAGCTTGATACTTATTTTTGTACAAAAAGAAGTATTTATTTCTTACTATACTCATGCAAAGGAAAGTTACGACACTCACAGACAACAACACACAAGGTCACAGCTCTAGTATTTTACTGGCAAGCCCCTCTGCCACCCGCTCTTTGCTATGTGATTGGGGATATTCCCCATTCACTCGTGGCTGCATCCAGGGAATGCTCACTAGCAAGTCTTTAATTCAACAGTCCACTCTGACTCTTTAATTATAGTTAAATGTGTCTTGTGCGCTTTAGCGTTCATAGCAGCGAGTTTCCCAGGGCCCGGTAGGCATGTCACACTCTTACCTGCTTTGACGGAGAAGAAGCTTTCTGCATTTTAGAGGGTGGCCTGTCCGTGGGCACTCTCACCAGCTCCATTCCTTCTCAGGTGTGCCGGCTGCATGTGAGCATCGTGCAGTACCAGGCAGGCGCAAGTTCTCCTCTGAGCCTGCGTAGACATGCTCCAGCAGCTATCAGAATTGTATTCATGCTCCTCCTGCAAGGTAAGAGTCTACGCTCCCCGAGAGGGGGAAAGTGGAGTAATTCCGATTTTCAAAATCTCGATAATGTTGAGGTGGTTGAACTTTCATGCCGTCCTCATTCGATCCACGGGGTCAGGGCAGGTGCTGTCCTCGTTTCTCCTGGAGACCTACGATTCACAGCCAGAGCTTAATTTATTTAAAAAAAATACGTAACAGGGCTCTTATCACTGCAGCTTGCACCACACATTGCCCCTGCCAACGAGGCCAATGATAGTAACAACAAAACTACTGACTATCACACAAATATATGTGTGAAAATTAGGTCTATTCCAGGCCCCCGAAATCTATAAGAATGGCTTGGGTGGCAGGTAATAGCCATTTTTTTTATGTATATTGGATTAATAATTAACTATTGTTGTGGCCATCTCTAAATTTAGCCAGACAGCGCCACCTTGTGACAGACTGTTACAAGCACCAGTGTTGACTATTAAATGGCAGTGCTGAGCACTGGAAACCACCGGCTCAAATTAAGCACTGGTCATTTCTACTTGCAGTTCATGGGCTCCTGCCTGATCTATGCGGCATGATTACTCCCGGTAGACCCTCTACATGGTTGATGTACTACTGCCCCACAAAGCTTTGTCCTTTTCTGCACGGCAGTACTCACAATGGCATATGGGGTCACCGCTACAGCATTACACATGCTCAAGCCCTTCTCTGCAAGGAAGTCGTTCCACGGCTGCCCCCTCCTGGCATGCAGGGTCACCACAACAGTGCCCCCACAGGCTCAGTCCTTAACGCACAGCAATCTTCACATGACTATCTTCATGATGGTTCTCTCCTGGCAAACGGGGTCACCAACACAGTCTCCACACAAGCAACGACCGAATTGGTGCAGCAGCCATCTCCTCACATTGGAAGTCCACTTGACAGAACTCAATACTGGACATCGCTCCCTCCAGTGCTCTCTTCTTCCTCATAGTTCCTGATAGGGCACACTGGTCTGGGCAAGCAGGCAGGTGCTGGTGCTCCAGGCTCCAGAGCAGGAGATCTTGGTTTACCTGGGGATGTCCCCTCACCAAGCCGGAAGACTAGCAGGCCTTGGCCCCCAGTCCCAGTCACAGGCAGAGGTCTTGCAGAGCTTCCGCTCCTCACACAGCTTGTCTGGCTGCTTTGCAGGGGTCACAACCTCCCCTTCTTACAGCCCATTTCCAGACATCAAATATGACATGCGGACAGGGTCTGTGAAGTTTAGTGATGGGGGTCTGCTTCTTTTGAAGTACATACTTCTCTCACTCTTCCTCTTGAAAAGCTGTCTGTCATAGCAGAGAGACTCTGAAGCTGATAGTCCCTCAAGACGGGCCATCGGAGTGACTGGAGTTCACACCTGGGTGTCAGCCACAGTGATATGTGCACCAAAAGATTAATGATGGGCTCTCAGCTCCATTCTTTATGATCCTTTTGATGGCCACATCTTCTTCCTGAGATGTGTCTAGGCCCTTTCCTTGTGATCTCTCACTGAATCAAAGAGCATTCTTTGAAGTGTTCAGGGGGAGCTACGCTCGACCTCTTGCAGTGTATCCCAAAAAGCTCACAGGAATGCAGCATTCCACAAATAGGTCCTCTACCTCCTCGTGTCTTTATCAGGCATGGTTGGGCCTCCCAAAAAGGAACCTAGGGTCCTCCATGCAATGTACTATTACAGGCATACTTGCACTCAGTGTATGTACACAGCACACATGCAATCCAGTATTGTTGCCACCATGTATTGTGCCACCACAGACACACATACATTCAGCACACACATTCACTCTGTGCGCACTACTCAATACTGTAGCTGTTCTGTGTTCTCACAGGCATATGTCATGATGGGAAACACACATTGTTTGTGTTTGCCTATGACAACAAAAATCAGTATTAGGGGTCCAGACATCAGTACAGTTGGGCACTCAGGACAAGAGTACACGTCCATTACCATGTAGAGGACTTTGGCGTCCCAACACCAATCATGAAAAGATTTGTAACACAACCTCCCCTGAGAAAATGTGTTATAACTACTTTTTTTCCCAGTGCTACTTCTCATGGTTATTTCATCATAGGCTGCACTGCCTTCACCAATCCATCATCAGCTTCAAGGACCACTATACCCTATGTCTTGATATCTTTAACAAAAAACTGTGTTTGTTGTTTTTAAGCAGTCATGTTTTTATTTCTTGTTTACAAAGATTTACACAAGGACCATGTCATATGAGAGATTTAAAATCCAATAACACCCATTATTTATGCACCAAGAAGCAATAGAGTGCTGTTGTATACTGCTTAGGTTCAAGCCATGGCTAAGTCTACTCAGCCCTTCATCCTTGCGAGGTTGATAACATGAGCACTTGTTTCATTTGGTTACTTCTAGTTGCAGAGAAAAATGTTCCACTGAATATGCTAAACACAGAACTGATGATTTTCGATCTGGCTTAAGGGGCAGCTGCTTTTTAACCTACTGTTACCAATAATTTAAAATCGACATAGTGAACAGGCATGTATTTACTGAAAAGATCTGTCACACATTACTGGACAATTTTGGAGGACTTTAATATAATCCATTCAATGCATGTCTCAAATAGCTGGCTGCTTCTTTGCATCTCACATAGACACCAGAGATATGGTATGATAATAAAAATGTCCATCCCAACAGATCTCTCCACTTCTCTCCCTCCTACTATGCCAGTTCAGGATAACACTCATATTAAAAAATCTCAGATTGGACAACCCAGTGCAGTAACCAGCTTAAGCACACTATATCATACGAAAAAAACATAAAGGGACCTGCAGAGATGCTCAAAGCTACCAGCATGCTGAAAAACATAAAAGTGCCTGTCTGTCTCTAACACTTCATCATCCAACACACTGCTACGCACTGCATCCCAAAACACGATAACCACACCTAGGTAGGCATCACGCATGACATGGAAACACTTCTCACATAGGATAAAAACAAAAACAACATCCTTCTACACACCCACCACACACCCTACATGGTGTTGCTTGCTTAGAGTCCCACAGAGACAGTGTGGACTTTGGCTCCAACCAGGACAGTATTTGTCTCACCTCATGCTATTGGCTATTTGGTGTATTATTCCGTCTTCTACATAGTGCTTACATTTGTAATGGAGGAAAGACTATGCTACATCACAAAAACTGCATTGATTCATCACGCATTGTAGACTTTCATAGATGCACAGTAAACAGAAAGTAATCGTTCTGTTTTGTGATTTCACTACATCTGGATTTTCTAATGTTTTTGTCGTGTCTCAAAATGCAAGGCAGGACTACTGGCTTTGCCAATGCTTAAAATTAATATTGTAATATACAAAGTGACATTCCCACAGAAATGTACATATACAAGGCCGGGCCCTGATATTCCCACCTCAATACGCACGGGCGAGCACAGATACGACAGTGACAAACACAGAAATAGGCTACATTCAAAGTATATATTATTGAATGGGTATAATTATTGGTGAACTCCACATTCATGGGTCACAATCCATAATCTAAAGGTTTTTTTTTTTTTTAAATAGTAATCACGCTCGCAGTAGAAAATGAATGCAAGCACTACTATGCGTTGCTATGCAAAGCAAAGGATTATCTACAAAAACACTCTGCAGATAAGTATATCTGGATTGAGCAGTTGAGCCGGTCGGCTGACACAGGACAAAAGCACATGGGGTGTAATTACACATCACATCACGTGACTAGCGTCAGGGAGGCGTATGTGTTCTAAAGTATCCTATTGGCCAGATTCCCGCCAACCTCCTTCCGGGAGTTGAGGCGCCGAACACCAAATTCTGTTATGTATCGGAAAGAGGGCGGCGAGAAGGATAGTTCCAATTGGAGGATCCGAGCTGCCTTTGCATATCCTGCAAGGTGTCTTTGTGCTTACCAATGGGGGAAGCTAAATGAGTGAACACCAGCTACGTGAACGATGCTACCGGGAGATGAAATATGGTTTCAAAAGATCGTCGGGACTGAAAGGCAATGAAAATCACGAGTTCAAACCGTTTCAGAAAAAAAATATAGTGGAACCAAAAGAATTCAGAAAACTACAATAATGATAAGTACGTTTGCAACACACAAAATAGAAAACGAAACCAATTAAACAAACGCATGCCAGTCGGAAAGAATAGGCAAACCAAAGTCAACCAGCTGAAAAATAACAATTGAAAGGTAGAAAAGAGTACGTAGAATAGATTTTTTTTAAAACAATAATAAAAAAAAATACGCATCACTATAAAATAGACTTTCAACATGAAACAGTACACCCGGATTTCGAAAAAAAAAACGCTATCAGCATCTAAATAAATGCATGTTATTGGGGTCCTGGACAAGCCCGTGTTTACTGAGCACCATTATATGAAGATCATGTTCTTTCTTTATGACGTGTCTCCATGGACCACCACTCATACTGTGGTACTAGCGCTGTAGTACCACGTTCTCCCCTGTGAACCCGTGGCACTCTAGGTATAGCACAGTCAAGCAGACAAGTAGTAGACAGACAGGGGCGTAGCTACAATTGGAACAGCAGGCGCAGCGGCACCGGACTCCAGAGGGGCACATTATACCGTGAAAATTGCTACATATTGTCACCCCGCCAGCAGTCAAAGGGCCATTTTTAGGTCTCGCCTGAGCCAGCGCTTTAGCGCTGCTCTCGCGAGAGCTTTTGTAAAACAGGGATTTGGAAGTGCAAACCAGTGCTTGTGCACCCGCCGGGCGCGCGCACCATTTGGCAGCCTGTGTGATCATTTCGCCGCCGCTTTGATATTCTCAGTGAGCCGCGCGGCCACTGAGAACATCAAAGCGGCCGCGAAAGTGCACACCATTTGCCACCCCCTCCCTTATCCCACTTCCTGCTTGTTATCACATCCTTGCTGTCTTGCAATCTTCCCCGTTATCTCGCTAAGCCAGTTTCGTTTTATGTTCCTGTTTTTCCCGAGCCCAACCAGTCAACCAATGGCTTGTGACGCTTGATATAGAAGCCCTCTATACAAATATACCCCAAAACGACACAGTACAAATGCTTGAGGGTCTGTTACAAGATGAAAACGGTGATTTATCAACCCATTCATCGTTTATCATTGATTGTGTGGAAGTCATCTTGAAAAACAATATTTTCCTATTTGGTACAGAATTATATAAACAAATCAAAGGTACCAGCATGGGGGCCACCTGTGCTCCCAGTCTGGCCTGTTTATATGTAGCCAATTTTGAAGAGAAACATATCTTCAACTCGGCGGCACCGTTCTATGAAAACATCTCCTATTGGTCACGTTATATTGACGATGTTTTCTTCATATGGAGCGGGGCCATCGAATCACTTAAGGATTTTATCACTTAGTTAAACTTAGGAGATGCCAATCTTAAATTTACATCCACTATGGATAGGACACAGTGCGATTTTTTAGACATTACAATAAAACATTTGGATGGTAAACTCAAAGTAGAGCTTTTTACTAAACCAACAGACCGTAACACTATGTTACACTACCAAAGTAACCATCCCATGTGCCAAAGGGACAACATCCCATTTGGACAATTTTTAGGAATACGCCGCAATTGCACTGACATTAATGATTTTAACAGACATTCGGATGCACTATCACAAAAATTGAGAGATAGAGGATACCCCAAAAATCTTATATGCAAGGCCTATAAAAGAGCGAAATATTTCAATCGAGATTCGTTATTCAGAGAAAAAGAGAATAAAAATACGGATTCTCAAAATCTACCCTTAATTTTTGTAACAAACTTTAGTAGCATCAGCAATAAGGTTAAAAACATTATTAACAGGAATTGGCCGTTACTTAGAGATAGAAATGATACTAATTTAACAAGACCAATGTTTTCCTTCCGAAGAAACTGTACTATCCGGAACAAATTAGTACATACATATAGAGAGAACAGGACACCCAAACAAAGTACCATTAATAATACTTCATTTCCTGTCGGTACTTTTCCTTGTAACTCCTGTAAGAGTTGTGGCAACATCAAGAGCGGCAGCTGTATAACTCATAATGGTTATAGGCACCACACAAGAAGCTTGATAAATTGCAGAACTCGTAACATCATCTATATGATAGTCTGTCCCTGCAAGAAAGCATATATTGGAGAAACTTCACGTGAAATTAGAACAAGGATCACTGAACACAAATCTGCAATTAGAACCAAAAGAATGACAGCTCCACTTGTGGAACATTGGTTAGAGGCCGACCATTCAATAGAAGATCTGCAATGGTGTGGCATAGAAACTATGTTCTGTGACACACGAGGCGGCGATGTAGCCCTAAAAAGAAAGAAACGTGATCAATATTTCATGTCACGTTTTGATACTCACAAAAATGGATTAAATAATAGGGAGGACTGGGAGAGATTATTGTGATTTCTTTAGAATAAGCTATACCCTTATTTCCCTATTTCGTTTCTATTTATCTTGAGCCAAGCAATTAATGAATGAGGGGTAATCGAAATCCACCAGTTGTGGCCCTACGCTCCAACTGGGGCCACTACGAGCTAGAATTTTGGAGCCCTATAGGATTAGGTTAAATACAGTAGTGGATACTATCTCCTTCAATCTTGGATAAACCATTATGTGATTATCAATTTAAGTACTCCATTATGTGTCTATCATTTCAGGCACCCCAAGATGGCCGCTCGATTTCCTTAAGGCTTCCTTTATTTTTAAGCATTACCTTGTAATCCATTGCATGGACAAATAAATAAAATGTACCGTGTATGACTAATTGATTTTTTAATTCTAGATTGAAACAAGGCTTTAGCACCCATGTGGCAAATACTGTTGTTGTATTAAAACATTATATATCGTTATCATAAATATACTCTCATATATATAACCCAACTAAGACAGGACGAATATAATAACGATTTAACAATACGCAACATTAGAAATTCTAAAAAAGCGGTTAATGCTTAGCTTCCTCTGTTTTATACTATCCCCTGCATCAGCCCTTGTCCTCTACAAAATGGCCGCCGCTGTCACTTAGAAACAAGATAGATATACAGACACAGTGTTAGCAGCTGATCTGTCAGGAAATTACGTCAATAACACATCCGGTTAAACGGGTTTAAAACAAATTGAAATTGCAATCCTTTCGTAAACCCGATTTAGATGTACCACGAGAGCAGGGAGGCCGAATTAACGTGACGAGGTAAGCGGCAACAAACTCCACAAGGCTGTAGCTAGATTATAGCATTTAGCATGCATGAGGCGTTCTTCTTTAACCCGCCCTGCTCTATGTGTTTAGCCCTAACAATAGTCAATATTTGTTCTAATTTAGCTGACTTTATTTTCCCTATATATAACACATTGCAGATAACTCAACTAATATGCAATGTAATCCAAGAAACGATAAAGATACACAAAGACAAAAACCCGGAAGTTGCATATTTAAAGAACAAGGGATTTTGGCAATCAATAATAATAACCCGGGACTAAGGGTGTTAATCGAGATGAAAACATTGAGTGCCTATGTATAGCAATTATATAATGGTGTTTATATGTCATTTTAGCGATTATATGATACGCAACTTATATATTTAGGCAGTCTATGAGACTGAAGAAAATTGAAACTTCTTCTACCTGATGCAAAGTTACCATCCTAAAGAATCTATAACCAGGACAATAAAGTCTGATCTGCTCTCGAAACTAAGGTGAGAGATTTTAGCATGATTCCAGATACATAAACGTGTCACTAGGGGGTGGTTGAGCTAACAAGGTTCTTCATTTAACTCCCAACAGAGACTACAAAAAACGATTATTTTTAAGTAGTTCTGGTGTCCGGGAATAAAAGGAAACAATACTCAATTTTGGTGGCTTCTCGTGGTATAAAAAGAAAGACTTTTATATATAATTCAGGTATGCCAACCTTTGTTTATAATAAATATAATAAATAAATAGAACAAATGAAATGGTTAGTCCTATCTAAAAGTGATTTCTGTTTATAATATAGGTAAAATTATTTAACCTGTCAGGAATTCGAAACTGGAAGGTCATCCTCCACTTCCTAACACACTCTCAAATTTAAGATGAGGTATGCAGTTTTGATTATATTGTAATTTACAAGAGATATGCGAGATAGAAGATTCAGTGTCAATACTAGAAGATACATAAAATGCTACCTTAGATAATCAATGTGGTAGTTTTTGTCAAAAGACAGAGGTTACTGTGAAAGAATAGGGCAACACTGTCATTTCATTTTGTTAATTTGCACTTTTTTATATAAAAATGTTTAAATGGATAATTTTTTCTTTTGTTTTAGATGAAATCAACAGTTTTTTTAGTCCTGAAGAAGGTGAAATATTGCACACAACACCGAAACGCTGCGTCGACTTTTAATTCTTGTGTTTTAAATGTATTGAACTAACTCATTTTATAAGGATTATAGATTGTAACCCAGTAATGGGAGTTATAGGTATCTGTCTATTTGTCACTATATGAATGGAAATAAATGATAATTTTTAATGATTTTGTCTCACATAGAGTTTTCCTAAAGTGCTTTTATTGTGTACAGTGTTTGCATAAACCCGAATAATTTGTTCCAACAACTATAGTACCCTGTCCATAAGCAATTCTAATTTATCTAAATAGGGACATTTTGTAAATTTTCCATTACTTACCCCTCGTCCCGTTGTGTGTTGCACATTGGGGTAGCTCCCCTCTTCAATTTCTTTTCTAATTTCTTTTCCCGAGCCCAAAACATGACTGCTTTGCAAGACTGCATTGTTTAGCTGGCACAAAAACACATAATCCCCAATGCACAAGTATTTCGGAGGCGTGCAGCGAGCTGCTTAGACATCATTCCGTTTGTATTTCTGGCATTCAGACAGGAGAAGAGAGCAAAGCAATCATGTCGCTTCCTGAAGTGCCTTAGAAAGTGGAGAGGTTTATTCAAACAGCTGTCTTGTACTCGAGATGCATTTCACCCTCATCTCTTCTTTGATAAAGAGCCTCGCTCTCTGCTCACTGTAATTGCCAGCCCTGCTTTGCAGCACTCACTATCTGCACAGGGTCCGCTTCATTCAGGTGTGCTCGTCCAAGAAATATTCGAAAATTGTATGAACATTTCTTTCAAAACTATGAACATGTCAGAGAGCGGGACATCGTAACCGATATTTTGACACTACTGGAAGTCCCTACATCCTGTATGCACACACTGCCTCTGCAACCCATGCTCAGAAGAGGAAACACACACAAACACTTAGGTGATGGACTATTCCCTGAGGAAGCCCCCCGCATCTGAAACAATTGAGGGTCAAGACCCCGCCAGTTCGGACCTCCGCATCCAATCAATTTTCTTTCCCTTCACTTCTCCAATACACGTTTATTGTCAAATACACGAGTTAAAGCTATTGGCATTGTAAATGACAATGCCAATAGGCATTGTTATTTGCAATGTCAATAGCTCAAACTCGCGTAAATGCGAGACCTAATGCATTGCAAATGCTTGTTCCTGCTTGCATCAGTGCCCAAGCATTCTTGCTACACTACTGGCTAGTTGGGGTTAGAAACTCCTAAAGAAGGTGCTTGCACCTCTGGGGCCCACATAGGACCCAAAACACAGGTTTGAAGTGCCAAGGCACTATAGCACTGAAAATCATACACACCTATGGTCATGGACATTTTAAGGATTTTGGGGGCCCTGGGCCAAACATAATTTGGGGCCCCTTGTTCGGAACAACTCTTAATTTATAATCCATTTTCAACTCTTTCAAGCCCTCAGCAACTATGGTCTGATCACTGACAACCTTCTTTGTTGGCCCCCAAATCTTTAAGGGGACCTATTTAAAGCATTTGAATTTTTATGAGAGATTGGGGACCTGGGAGCCACTTTTCATATTGTGCAGGGTGCCCCATCATTTTTGCACTATGCCACTGTCTGGGACTGTCCTGAAAACTTAATGATGGGCCCCCTGAGAAGGTGGGGGCCCTGGGCCAAAGCCCAGTTTGCTGATGCCTTAAAACGTCTCTCCCTATGGCCAATATTGTTCTATGAGCGAACCTCCAAGCTAAGCTAGTTTGCTGGGTGCTGGTCTACGAGGGAAGGCAGACATGTCTGTTTTGAAAAATATTATTGTAGTATTAATAAAAAGGCTCAGCCACTGTTGTAGATGTGCAAGATAGAAAGATGCAAAGTATCTAGTTTGATAGGTCTGCCTACACTATGTCCTAATCTAGCACTAAGTAAAACATTGGGCAACTGAGCAGGTTAAGACACAACAAAACATTCAGAAAAGGCTTCTGTGCAAAAGTTCACCATCTAAATAAGAACAAGAGAACCACAGTGTCAAAACATGAAGGTTAAGCACAACGGCCAGTTCCAGCAATGCCTTACATGCATTAAATGGGTTCGCTGACCATTAGCGGTTTATGTCCAGAATGAAACAGTTGAAGGTGCAACGAGTTATGGACCAAACTTGCCTTACAGTCTCATATAGTTTTTAAAAGGAAAGCAATGTAACATATGATCTGCACCCACTATGGAGTCCGAAGGGGTGCCAAACTTTAGGATCCCTCTGTCTCCACATGTGCCAGTGGTGGACAATCCACCCCTCTGGCTGGACAACCACTGGACCAGTGAAACTGCATCTTTGCAAAGCAGCATCTTTGCAAATGTCATTCTTAGAGAGCAGGTGCAAATAGTTCTACAATCAGGGTGACTACCAAAGTCAGCCAACAACAACCACAACGGATGGTATGAAGAGGAGAACTTCCGTGTCCATCTAGGGCACATACATCTCCCCAAAATGTGTTGGTCCACCAAGGATCATGCAGGCTTGCCTCAGATGTTGTCCTCAGTGGCGTAACAAAAGCCCCCACAGGTCCTGTGGTGTGTGGTGGGCTGGGCTCCAGGGCCCCCCTCTGGCATTTGCAGGCCCCTGACCAGAGAGCTCCAGGCTGGTTCTGGAGCGTGGCGGGCCCTGCATGTACTTTGCAGAGGGACCCCCTCAAGTGTTGTTATGCCACTGGTCGTCCCGGAAGAGTTCCTGCAGCTCCTTGACTTCTGGTGATGTCTCTGCCTTTGTGGTGATATACATCCATCACTATGAGGGTAGCACTTTGGATGCTGCTCTGGGTCCAACAAGACCACACTCCGTGAGACAGCCCTATGTCATGGTGCACATACATAATTGTTTGCCTGTGACAAAAAAATAGCATTAGGGATTCAGACAGCAGGACAACTGGGGCAATCAGGGAAGGGTTACACGTCCGTATCCATGTGGAGGACTTTTCCGTCCTAACACACAATTATGATGGTAATGGTATGATGGTAATGGCGGTGTTCTTCCAGATCCTGGTGCATAAACTGAGGATGCCTAACTTTTAGTCTCTTCTTCTTTACATTCCTTAGTTTCAGTCTCATGGTCTTTTGATCATCGTGTCACACTATCTGCACGAGGTAGGGTTTCATTTTGAAGATGATTTGTTTTTTTGTTTCTGATGTTCCCACGGTACATTTGTAGCATGCTGCTGGATATCTGACCTAGAAGGGAATTGACCTTTAATCATTCTGACTCCCCTAGGCGTGCTTAGTTTGTAAAAGAAAAATGCCAGGCGCCCAAGTTTTGGATAGAAACCCAAGGTGTGTATTCCTGATTCTACCTCATGCCTCTTTGATCCACCACCCCACACTTCTTGCCTCTATCTCACTATTGCAGGCTTATTTCATCCCTGCTTTCTCCATTCGTCACTGTTTTTCAATTGTCTCTTCCTGCTTCTTTCCCTTTTTTGTATTTTTCTCTGCCTTGTTCTGTATCAAAATCTGTTGAGGAAAAATAAGTGCTAATGGGCCCCACTGGCAACCACCGGCTCAAAGTAAGCACTACGAATAGGAAACACTTTTGCTGATGACTTGTTGGTAATTTTGCTGCTACAATGTAATTTCAATATGCGTATTATTGTAACTTGCCATTTATTAACACATTGAGTAATGTATTTTAATGTAGGCGCACCACGTTACACAACCCTGCCAAGTACCATGCATCAGGCATTAGACTAACGCATTTTGGTGTGGTGGTCTGTATCACCATAGTTAAATGCAAAGTCACGCATTTATAGCACCACCGGAAGCTGCTGACATGCGGGAGACTGGAGCGCCGCTATTTGCGTTCATTTAGCAAAGCACGGCCCACGCGATGCTCTGGCAGCTGCAGAGTGTGTGAAAGACTGCACTACACTGTGCAGTGCAACTGCACTGCTCTGCTGCAACGTTGAATTCTTGTTTGTAAAGTTTACATCTCATCTGCCTGAGTCCGGTTGCACCGGCCTGGCTGGGCTGAGCTGCGCTGTCTGGCTGCAGCATGCGACTGCAACATTGTCCATATGCCTCCTGAGACATAACTTAATTCCCTAGTGGACGGCAGTTATGTTTCAAAGTTTAGTTTTGCCGCCCGCCGCTGCCTGCTCCGCCGCCTGTGCCTCATCATAATGACCATTAACTGGACCAAACTGCTGGAAACCCATTGTTGCAGCTGTGGGACTCACAGTCATTCTCAGCCCAAGGTCTGTAGACTTGTACTGGCCTGCTCAGGTTTGTGACTATTAATGAATACTGACTGACATGCTGATTAAAAAATATTAAGCAGCATGCAACTCAGAATGGCTCACATCCTCGGGCTCCAGCGGACTGCTTTTAGGGAGCTTCGGGCATTATTCTGAATGCCGCCAGCGTAGGGGAATCCCAAAGGTGCACATATGTTCCTTTCTCCTGGGCTGCCACCACTACAAACTTTACGCATTTGCTGGCCCAATCAATAAATCATGTTTTTGACACTTGAGTGTGTCAACATGAGCTGCTTTCAAGGTGGCTGATCTAGGGACGTGAAATGTGGCTTGCTACAAATGTTGTTTTTTAAATCCAGGCTCTTGAGTTTACAATCAAACAGCAGATGCTTGCTCAGTGAGGCGTCTGCTGTTGTTGGTCTCCCATTCTACTCGTGGAAGTGCATGTATGTGGCTAATGATCGCCCTAGTTGGTCATTATGCTTCAGTGCACAGGCCCGATGCAGCTGCCTTCATAATTCTATCCCACACACAAGCTTCTGGTTGCACACCCTGCAGCCCTTTACAATCACTTCTTTTCAAATCAAGCACCAGAAGATAGACTGTTAACCGTCTCCTTCTCTTCTGCTACCTCATGTTTTCAGTTTCCCAGTTCACATAAAAAAAACAATTCCGTCCTTCTCTATATGGCGCTTCATACAATGCTCAATAAAACCAAAAGGAGAATTTGATTTTGATCTACATAATCTATGTATAGCATTTTAAGTGACATGTTTTTGTTTTAGACAAATATGTAACATTTCATCGCAGGACCCTGTTATCATGAAAGCAGTAGTTAAAACTGGCTTGAGTAACACCACACTAATTACAGTCTATTTCATTCAGACCATTGTTATTACAAAATCTGATAACTAGAGCAAATATGAGTGTACTGTGGTAATATGTGAGATTCTGGATAACAACATACTCTCTGCAGGCTTTAATGCAGTGCAATAGCGCCCTTCCATTTCTGATGCTTCGCAGCAGTTTTAAGATCTTAGAGTTTCTCGTTGCTCAAATGGATGCAATTTCTGATATTTATAAGTTCCCCTCATCGTCACTGCTTGATATTGCCCTAGAGAAAGTGTCTCTCATACATACATGCAACAGGCAGCACTACCCTCCCCCCCCCCCCAAGCGCCTGGAGACCCTTATGGATGAGTAGTCGCGCTTTATAAGACATCTGATTGATTGAACAGACTCTAATCAGGCGGGAGATTCCCAAATTCTGGAGCAAAAAATGGCTTTATTTTGGCTGCCTCTCGCCTGAAAATGCCTTTGCTTCAATAAAAATCAATGTGAGACTTAGTCTCCCGATTATTTTATTTTTTTATCTCCCAACTTCCTGTTCTAAAATGTTGGCATGTATGCTCAGTAGTTCAACGTCACTCATATTTACACTGAAACTATGAAAATGTCACACACAACCTATCTGAAACCTTGGCAGCAAGGTAAACGTAACGCCATTTACCAAAAGAAGAAATCTAACAATAACTGTGCACTGTAAATGCAGAAAACTTGAGGGAATTCCACATGTTGCCAATGAAACCCAGTGGTGAACATCACATCCCCTTAGTTGCGCATTTTGTTTTTGCATGTGCTTACAGAAATACACTATAATCGTCATCAGGTTCTCCCAATTGGCAAGAGGATGTGGCCTAACAGCCAGAGCTGCCGACCTTGGCGCTGGGGAACCAGCATCTGACGTCGACTCAGTATCCTGTGATTGTGGGAAAATCACTTATTCTCCCCTTGCCTACTAAAAATGAAAATGAGTCCTTGCGTAGCGTAAATGGTGCTCATTCATATAAAGCGCTCCAATATTTTTGGGTCGAGTTCGCGCTATATAAATGTACACACAAAAAAAATCTCCACTGACCTATATTTTTTTAGACCAGTGCATATCATTATCCTCGATCTCACCTTGTAAACCCCGCCCTATGCAAAGCTCATTCCCCGCCGCCACCAGTGACGGAATGGCAGTAGGAACCATCGAGCCTCGGAACCTTTCTTTCGCGGTCTCACGGGCAGCGTGCAGCCCGGACGCTGAACAGCGACACCGTGTTAGAGAGCAGAGGAGAACAGAGCATGGCAGCAGCAGGACTGAGCCGGGGAGGACAGGTGAGGGCGCGAATGAGAAGGGGGCAGATGAAAGCACCAGAAAGGAGAAGTTATGGAACGGGAAGGAAGCAATTAAAAGAAGAACGGGCTAGAAAAGGAAAATATGAGAGCCTGGGGGAAGGACTGCTGAAAACGCCACTCTACTTATAGAGGGAACGTAATCAATTGAAAGATGTGAATGGATTTGGGGGGAAATAGGGGTGAACCTATGAGATACCGAGAGATTAGAAGAGGAGTGTACAGATAAGAGCTAGCTGGAGGGTGGGGAATCGGGCTGGCCCGGGGGTCGGAATAATGTCTTGGGGTACAAAGCAGCGCTCTAAGCTGATCCTTGTAAGTAGTGTATCCAGTCCGTCTTTTGTTTGTTGTGTTTTACGAGGGTTTACTTTTCCCATTGCAAATGCAGGATTGCAACCCCAAGATGCAACTAGGAAAAGTAACAACTGGATGAGGTACTCAAGCTGGCAGCGAGACAATTTGAGATTTGTGCGAGGGGATAGTCACAGCCGGAAGGCAGTAAGCCAGGCAGAGCAGCGGCCTTCTTTAAAATGGTCAGGTGGGGTGCTGGGGCATACGAGTGGGGCGTGGGGTGAGTGAGAGAACAGAGGGCTGAGGTAGAGTACAGGACCTCGGTGATGATAGCAGTGTTTCTGCCTCACTCCAAGTCGTCGTCATTTAAACATGTTTCTGGTTAGGCGCGTTCATTTGACAACTTGATGCCTTCTGGGAGTTGTAGTCTTGGTTTGTTTCAAATGAACCAACTGAATGAAGGCACCAGGGAACAATAGAAAAGCCCAGGACAGGAAATAGTATACTGACGATATATAGAGAGAGAGGGCAACCGTACAGCCTAGAATAGGAGAAACAGATGAACTGTGTAGAGGGGTGATGAGCAGGGAGCTGGGGGCTGGAGGGGGATGCAAGTGCGAGCTTGGCGTGTATTTGGGAGGAGGCGAGGGAAGATGAGTTGGGGCCAGAGAAAGCACAGTGGTGTACACACTGTGTGCGAGAGGTGTGAAATAAACCCGTACTAGGATATTTTTACTGGAGGCATCTGCATTTAATTTGCTGAAAACAGTAACCACACCGCAGACCTTCCCAGACCCGATACAAAAGCCTGCATCCCAGGTCAATGTGTATCATGTTCTGTCTTCAGGTCAGTGCATACAGCAAACAAATGATGGACAGAATGCTGTCAGCATTCCGTCCATCATTTGTTTGCTGCAACACCTTTCGCCCTAAGTGGGATGGGTAAGCCCAGACGTGGGTCCCTTGCTCTCTGTGCCACTGGATTCAAGCTAACCTGGCTGAAGAAGGGTGACATACCCTGAAACCGGTCCCAGGATGCTTGTTTCCGGTCCAGAGAGGACCTGGCCTGGCGTTTCGGTCTGGACTGTTCCCATGGGGCACGGGGTCAAGACTGATATGCATATGGCTGGGTCCAAACTGGGTGGCGTAGGGCAAAAGAACAATGGATTTAACCCAGATCTTTTGACTGGGGGAGAATATTTGCATTGTCAGCATTCCGTCCATCATTTGTTTGCTGGAAAACTTCACGTCAGTGCATACTTACGCAACCAATATCACTCTTGCTCCATGGGAATATGCCCTCTCGGCAGAGGTACACTCAATCTCGCCTCATACTCTAATCACCATCCGCAATAAGCTGTTAGCATCCTCCCACCTGTCACTCACCTTTTTGTTTTCACCCCACTAAGCAAACCTCCATTAAAGTATACTCCTCATATACCAATCAAACACTTAACCTAGAACATATACATTAGATATGATGTGCGTCAAATACACAATAGCACCCCTCAAACACCAAAGCAGTGAGATTGGCTATCAGATGCTGACAGGGCGACTGTCATCCAGGCTTGGTAAATTAGCCAGAGGCACTAGGCATGCTTGCGCTTGTAGTGTCACTTTTCCCCATTACCAGTATGGGCCCACAAGCCCCAGCATGTTTACACTGCTAGGCTGGCTGAAAAAGCAGGACTGTCTGAAACCCCCAAGTGCAAAGATGGGCCAGGTGCTCGCCGGTCTGTGGTAGCTCAGCATTACTGAGACAGGTTGACAGCGTCCTCTCTGAGGTGTTCACCGTAGATTCCCTCAGAGCACCAGCACATCCGGCTGTGCACAGCGTCCAGCCGAGGTCGACAAGTCCTTCAGGCCAGAAAAAAACCTTTAACTAGGCATATCCAAACAAACCAGTACTGCAGTGCTCGGAGTCTCTCTGATGTGTGTCCTTTTCCCGAACTGTTTATTGCAGTTGGTTTATGAACTGAAACCGTGTCACCGCCTGTCAGCTCGCCTGCATTTTTTGGGTGTCGCCCTCTCTTTACTTCTGTTCATTTACCTGACAAACAAAACATTCCCATGGATGCACTTCCTTTTCAAACCTATATCGGCCTCCAAAAAGTGTATATTCTTAATTCTACGTAATGGGGTCCCAATCTTATACGTCTAACTTCACCCGTATTTTGAGCCAAAAGGTTGTCAACTATGTAGGCAAATAACTACAGTCACGGGGGCGCCGTCTTCCAATCCAAAAGAGACACAATTGATGGACGGAATGCAGAACAAATGAAAACATTCCCCCCCAGTCAAGAGTTCTGGGTTAAATCCATCATTCTTTTGCTCACCATGCCACCCCAGTTTAGACCTGGCCATATGCAAATCAGTATTGACCCTGTGCCTCATGGAAAACAGTCCAGCCCGAACTGCCAAGCCAGGTCCTCCCTGGACCAGAACCAAGCATCCTAGGACCGGTTTCGGGGTTTGACCTCTCTTCAGCCAGGATAGCTTGATTCCAGTGTCACAGTGAGCCCAGGACTCACGTCTGAGCATACCTGGCGCACTTAGGGCGAGAAAGCAAAAGACACACAATTGATGGACGGAATGCAGAACAAATCAAAACATTCACCCCCAGTCAAGAGATCTGGGTTAAATCCATAATTCTTTTGCTCACCATGCCACCCCAGTTTAGACCTGGCCATATGCAAATCAGTCTTGACCCTGTGCCTCATGGGAACAGTCCAGCCCGAACTGCCAAGCCAGGTCCTCCCTGGACCGGAAACAAGCATCCTAGGACCGGTTTCGGGGCTTCACCCCTCTTCAGCCAGGATAGCTTGATTCCAGTGGCACAGTGAGCTCAGGACTGCATTTGGCACCCCGAGTGGGACGGGTATGCTCAGACGTGAGTCCCGTGCTCTCCATGCCACTGGAATCAAGCTATCCTGGCTGAAGAGGGGTGAAACCCCGAAACCGGTCCTAGGATGCTTGTTTCCAGTCCAGGGAGGACCTGGCCTGGCAGTTCGGGCTGGACTGTTCCCATTGGGCACAGGGTCAAGACTGATTTGCATATGGCTGGGTCCAAACTGGAATGGCATAGTGAGCAAAAAAACGATGGATTTAGGCCCAGATCTCTGTACTGGGGTGAATGTATGACATTGTTCTGCATTCTGTCCATCAACAGTTCTTTTTGCACTTGTGTTTCAATCCAGGACTTTCCGTTTACATACCATATCGATGGTTCAGGAATTCCATAATGCATTATGCTTCAGAGGCAAGTCCAAGATGCTAAAATGACATACCTCATAGCATGGAGTCAATTGGTAGCTTAAGATGAGATCCTAAAACTGGTTCTAGTTCAGAGGTCTTCAAACTTTTTGATGCCGGGACCCCCCTGTCAAAACGTTTTAGGCGTAAGGACCCCCTCCTCATCATTGCCAACTATCCGGCGGTGGCCAGTCAGGTAAGCGTGGTGGAGCGAAGTAGGGGGCGGCAGGGATGGAAACAGACAGATGACGGAATAAATAGGTATTATTTCTTTATTTAATTATACCTATTCGGTTGTCTGTCAACTTCCCCACCTTGCTTACCTGAACTGGCCGCCGCTGCAACTATCGACAACCATAAATGCCCCCTTTTCCAACAGCAAATCATTTTTACATTGGGGAAATAAATTAAACTATGTTTAGCAAACCAAAGATCAATCATGAAGGGGGGTTTCCTCTTTCAACGTGTGCTTCAGAATGCAGCATACATGGAAAGAGTAAAAAACTAGGAGAAATGAAAATTATTTCTCCTCGTTACGCCGGCTGTGGGGAGGCATAAGGTTTTGGCACTGCCCCAGGTTTACATGGTTTTCAAATCTGGGGCAGCGTCAAAATCCATGGGTGTTGCATGGGAACACCCACTGCAATGCCCATGGAATGCCTACTTGACATAGGCAACGCAGCGACTTGCGCTGCTTTGTCTTACTCCATATCTATAAGGCCATGCAAAGCCATGCAGGGTGACTTTGCCTCGCCTCATAGATATGATTGAGACGCTTGTGCCACCGAAGTTTTAAAAAAAATGACACTCCGGCAGCACAAGCCTCTCATAAATCAGCTCCAAAGTAATATCAGACCATAAGTAATGCTTTTTTTTTTTGCATAACAGTCCCTCAACTCCTCCTTGGGGTACTAAGTGCTCTGTTAATACAGTTATGATTAAAAGCACCCACTTCACATCTCAGTTGTTAAACACTAGGCAAAAAAACAAAAACGCATCTTTGCCCTCACAATGCTTGGAGTGATTCGAGCAACTAAAGCCAGAACCCCTCCCAAGCATCCTTTACATATGCAGATTACCTTCTAGCACACACTTGCTTTTCATTCAGGCAAGCAGGCACCCTGGAAAGAAGGCTTGTTAGAGGGATTGTTTTACTTGTCTGCTGGGCCTCTTCCTTTTACAGCACATGAGACTCAAGTTACTCCAGCTGAAGTGTTTTAACGATCGCTGTGTTTTTGTCCAAAGGAAGAGCACATGTTTTGTATACCAGGCAGAAGTTAGGCCTGGAAATGCGCGACCCCCTTCCCAGGACTCTGTGACCCCCCTGTGGGTCACGCCCCACAGATTGAAGACCTCTGTTCTAGTTGGATGTATGGTTGGGTGACAGCATTACTCTGAAACGTCCCAGTATGTTTAGGTAGTGTTTATTTATCTATGACGTAGTTTTAAAAAGCTCTATGTCTCCTTTTGTTTACGTCAGAGCCGATTTTAGCCCACTGGTGAAACACCTCCAGTTGTCAGGGGCTCAGTGGAAGCGCACACGCACTGGTAATCCCTATGCCTCGGTGTCCTTTGGGAAAGCACCAATGAAGAGCAGAGCCACCAGGTGTAGTAATCACAGTGTTAATGCACTGACACGTCGACTTCAACAGCTGTCTGTTGTTCAGCCTAGAAACTGGCAGTTCTGAAACTTTATTTAATATAGGGCCTCAAGCTAGCGTTATTTACTGAAAACCCCTCAGGTGCAGTGTGATACATAGATATATGAGCAAGCAAGATACAAATTCTTAAGGATAGCGGAGTCGAGCAGGGGATCGGCTCGCTCGAAACAGCCTTAGCACAAGCCAAGCCCTTAAGATATTTGGCCTATAACAGACACAGTAAGGGGCATGTAAAACAAGACAAATACTCTTTCAAATTAAAAAGCAGGTTCGTGAATGGCTGTATTTCACTTTAGTATATTGGATTATTTAGATCACTGTATAAAAAAATATGAACCCCCATACCCTGACAGCAGTGCCACGAGGGAACCAAAGGATGTCAGTTTGTCGTGGGCACGTTCAACGTGTGTCACCGATAACATTCTGTATATGGCGCAACATAATGTTTGTTAAACAATACACAATTGAGTTTTTTATAAAGTGCACATCTTGAACTTATTTCCTACAAGGTGCCCTCAGATTCGGCACTCACTTAAAATGAAGGTAAAGTGATTGGCATAGTATCACAACATTTAGGGAGTAGGGAAGCCAACCAAAGTTTTCTGGTTATACTTTGTGCAATTTAGACATGGGTCGAATATATCCTATTCCCTACCTTTTCCTGCCAGAGGACAATGCTTTCTGTTCAATAATTCCATGATCTAATTAATACAGTTTAAGTACAAGTATCGCATATTAATTTAATTTGACACAATATATGCATAACTCGTCTACTGCCAGTCCTGAAGAAAAGTACATAGTTAAGCAATTATATCGCTTAACATAACCAAGAGGCCTCATATGTTGCAAGATTGTCCTTGTCCTTCCCATAGAGGTCTCCATGAAGAAATGTGTTAATTGCACCTTATCTCTGCTGCTGATACGGAGCAGCAGAGCACCTTCTAGGTCTCACCTAGGCAGCGCTTGCGCTGTCTCTTCGAGACATGCTTTATTCAGGAATAAGCACTTTAAGCTCCGCCTATGTTCCGCCCATGTATTTTATTGGCTCCTTTCAGTGTCTTTTAGAATTGTTTTTATTTTATTGGTTTATTTAATAGACCCTCTTTCTCCCTGTTTAGTACCTTCTTCTCTTTAGTTGTAATCTCTCATATGGACAGCTCCTCTTACGTGCAACTTTACTCTGTACCTTTTTATTTTTACTTTCTCAGCACTATTTTCATAATGACTTCTTAAACGTAGCTGGAGTTGCAGGCACAACAACCCCTTCCACCACACTCCCTGTCTTTGGGCTGCATCTGCCTTCTCTTCCTCCCTCCTGCTTGTTATTATTTATTTGGCCAGCCGTTCTTCTTTTCTATTTATTTACTTTATTCAGGAAATGCCCTTAAGCTTTCTTTTCCATTTATTTACTTTATTAACATTAACGGCAAGCTGCGCTTTAGCTTCACATGTTTAAAGTTAAAGCGCAGTGTGCCGTGATTTCTACAAAAGTAAATAATTAAAAAAAGGAAGACGGGCGGCGGTCACCTTTCTTTTCTATTAATTTACTTTTGTAGCAATCGTGGCACGCTTTAGCTTTGCATTTTTAAAGCTATAGGACCCGGACCCCCCAGGTTGTTCCCGGCCCTGCCCCCATCAGAACCCACAAATCAAGAATTGACGACTAGAGCTGTGGGTAAAAAAGGCCATGTTTATTATAAACCATCACATATAAACATGACAATATCCCATTAATAAGATTCAAATTTCATACAACATAGATTTATCAACTTTGATCAGTGAACGATGTTTTCATTTATGTTTATCATAACTTCATAATTTATCAGTAGAAATGACAGAACTTAATTTATTGACAAAGAATGTTCTCTATCACTCCAGCACTAAGGAGCCTTCTGGCTCACGCCCCCCAACCTGAGAACCACACAAGGCGCAACCCACCTGCGTCCTTGAGAGGTAAGCCCCTGCCATCTGGTCCTTGTCCGCCACCTGAGGGGCCCACCCCTCCACCACCAGGCTGCCCATCGGGGCTCGTAGGGAATAACCAGGGGCTGATGCCCCATGCCCTAGATTGTAAACTGTCGCCCTTGCCCCCAGCCGGTGTCTCCATTCACTCTGGGGTTAGCTTACCGTATCGCCCCCTCAGTGCTGGCCTAGGGAGTATGCAGGAGTATTCCCCTTAACAATTTGAGGCAATTTATGTGGCCTCCTTACCGCCACAAGGGCGACCAGGGCTAATCGCCCTTCGCCCTTCGCCCTCCCCACCACCAAACCACTCCTGAACCTCCAAGTTACATCGATCCACAGGCTCGGAGCCATGTCAAATTAAAATGCCCGGGTCCATCAGTCTGGGTCCCAGGTAGACATGTGTCCACCATTGCAGTGAACCATATGATTCCCATGCCCAATTTGTGGGTGCATTACTAAGCAGGCCCTTGCCCCGGGCACCGCTAGGCCATACCGGTCTTCCAGGCACTTGACCAAAACATTAAAGGGCTCTTGACCGTAGTCCTGGCCCCCAATTTCGCCCTGGCACTATGAGACCACACTATCTTGGAAACGTCCTATCCCAATTTGGGCAAACCCAGACAGAGCTTCCCTCGCAGCCTGGTGAGCCAGTCCAAACATATCATTACCTCCTAACTGTAGGATAACGAACTCTGGGAACTGCAGTCCCCCATGACACATGAAGTCTTCCACCAGCTGTGAATGTGTGAGATCTGAAGGTGACCAATGTCACTCACACCAAAGGGAGACATTCTCACAGCCCCCAGCTTCAACTCACGCCGCTGCTGCCAACGAGTGATACGGGCCCAACGCACGGGCAAGTGACCCAGCACCCACACCTTTTTGGAAGACATACTACCTTAATCTTGTCCAGTTAAATATCCGGCTTGCTGCGCATGCCACAGCCCCAATTCTGATTAGTGACCAACTACCTCGATTCCCCAGCTGCGGTAGGTAGTCCAAAATGTGCTATGCACAAACTATTCACGAGTCTGCACCTGATGACTGATGGGCATGTATGCCCCCATGAGCATCAACCGGCATACTTCATCCCCTTTTATGCCGAGTCGCGCTCCACTACAGTCCCCTTCCTAGTAGGCTCAGGTGAGAACCTCCCCTAGGGAGTGACCCTGTCTGCATAAAACGCAGTGTCTAGGAACTGCAGACCCCTCCCAGAGCACCGAGTTGCGATGCCCTTACCTGTTCGCTCCACCTAAGGGCCCCCTAAAATGACCCTGCACCAGTTGCGGGAAATAAGGTAAGTCCATCGGAGGACTGCCCCCTAAATGGAGGTCACCCAACATGTATCTTGCTAAGATCTTACTCCTCAAGAAGGGATTGCCTTCATTCTGAGTCCCCTAAGCTTGGCAAGACAGTGATCACTGTGCGTTGGGCTCTTGCGTAAGATATAAGCCCGCTATGTGATCCTCATAATTGCACGCCGCCCCAAGTGGGCCTCCAGTAGAACAAGGGAGGGGGGCTTACATCCTCCGCTGACACGCAAAGGCCCTCTAAGCCCCAGGCACTTCCAGTCAGGACTTCTGAGTGAGCTCTTGGAGCAAGCCCCCTACCAACTGGACTTCCATCCACTGAAGAGATTTCGAGAACCTAGCCATCCAAGCCGCAGCTTGAAAGGAGGCCTGATGGCTGCCTGATTTCAGCCTATGTTATGGGCGCAGATGGAACCAGCCAAGTCTCTTCCCTGGCTGACATTGCTGCTCGGAACAAGCACAGAATCCTTCCTGGCTGACATTGCTGCTCGGAACAAGCACAGAAAACACGCTGGTGCCGCTGAAAATGTCCGAAACTTAACCCGGGACGAGTACGTTCGTTATATCCTGTGGGACCCCCCTCTGGGAGGGGTGGGCATACCCCCCCCCCCCCCCCCCTTTGAAACATCCCGAGACGGTGCCATCTACTAACGTGCCCCATCGACTTGTGCCTAGTAACTGGCTAGCAGCCGCAAATGTCTCTCATTGGCTGAAAAAGAGACTAAAACCATACGATGGATGGGCCACACCATAGTATATTAAGTGCACTGTTAAACTAGAGGGAGGAGTTCTAGCCAGGCCACGGGTATTGAATCAAGCAATGAACCCATGAAAACTCAGATCCAGGAGTAAGCTGGGATAGGTACGGAAAATACAGGACACAGAAGAGATGGGGCTTAATCCAAAGGAATTAGATGATGCTTAGATGGACGAAGCAAGACACTTTACCTAACCCTAATTATCCGAAGAAAGGGCACACGACCGACTGGTATTTAGAATTTGAGATCCCGGAATCTTTTAACTTAAACCTGCTGCCCACGAGGCACCATTTAAAGAAAGTATGCTAACTGTCTGTCCGCTGCTGACATAGGAACGCCTGGCGGCCCCCGTAATAGGGCACCACGGAACCCATGAAAGAAACCGACTCCGTATGCTCCTTGCCAGCATGCATACAGGCCCCCATCGTACCCCTAGCTCGTGAACGCTCTACCCTGGATGGAGTAATGCAGCAGATGGTGCGAATAAACCCAGGCATGAGCACTGTGCCGGCTGCTACCCCATAACCTAGTAGGCCTTGCTAAGAGGCTACCTTGAGCAGTAAATACCCTGTCAACATCGCCTCTACTGGGAAGAAAACTGACTACCGCAAATCGAAATGAAAAAATTCTGCTAGCACCTATCAATAAACACACTGCTAATACTAATATCGCCTTCAGCAGTAAACGCTGATACTACTGGCGGCACTGAGCAGTAATTACATACTGTGAGACTGCAAGTACTACTGGCAATGAGCAATAAACAGTATGGAACATGGCCACCAATGAACACCAACTACAGTGCAAATACTGCTAGCACCCAGCAATAAACAAATTGCTAATGCGGTTAGCGGAATACTGATACCGCTAGCTCTGAGCAGTATATACACTGCTAATACAGCCTGCCCTAAGGAGTAACAGCAATGCTAATACTTCTAGCCCTGAGCAGTAAATACACTGTGAGCAAATACTACTAGCTCTAAGCAGTAGATAAACTGCTAATACTGGCAGAAAAAAGACTTCCAACGCTGTGCCAACCGGCAAGCATCACTCTTTTACTGCTAATTCTGTTCAGTCCGCACATCAACGAGCCGTAAACACACTCCATGATAAAATTGCCAGCACCAAGCAGTAGACATATTGTTGATAACGCACCCAAGCCGTAACCACACTTCTAGTACTGCCTGCCTCGAGCAGTAAGCACCCTGCCTGCCCTGGCAGTACACACGCTGCCAATCTGGTCAGCCCAGAGCACCATACTACGAATTTCGATTGAACTGAGCAGTAAACATGCTGCTGATACTGTCACCAACGGGCAGCAAACACACATTGACCATACTGTCAGCACTGAGCAGTAACATCCTGCTTATACTGACCGTCTCAGAAAAACCGCTCTAATGCTGTTGCCACCAAGCAGAAAAATTACTGCTAGAACTACCGCGAGGACCAAGCAGTACACTGCTTCAATTGCATGCTCCCCCCCCCCCCCCCCCCCCCCCCCCCCAGCCCCTCCACAACCCCCATTACCGGCCCTGGCAGTAAGTGACGTCGGTCTCGCCCCAGAAGTACTTCTCACTGTTCTCGGCGACCAATCCCTTTGCCAGGAGCCATGAGGGCCTGGCCGGGATCCCGGAGGCCCTCGTCCTAATGGCGCGCTGCCTTATAGTACGCGCTTTTCCAAAGTGCGTCATGCCGCAAATGCTACTAAAGTAAATGAGTAGGAAAAAAAGGCGGGCAGCTGCCTTTACATCATTGTCTGCTTTACCTTTCCACATGACGGCGGCCTGCCTTTCTGTTTATTTACTTTTCTAGCATTCACAGTACGTCGCACTTCAGCTTTAAACATATAGGGGCATATTATGAATGTCTGGCGATAACTATCGCCAATGCCAGTTAGCGGGAGTAATCGCCGACTATCCCTGAAATGTATTGCCTTGTTAGCGACGTATTACCAACAAGTCGATAACAGGCGATATTTCCAGGGAACGGCGGTGAAAACTCCCGCTAACTTCTGCGTGATGGCGATTGCCGCATTAGCGGCAGGAAAACTCCCGCTAAAGCGGCGATAATGGGCTTGACAACATGCCCCTCAATTTCCTCACTTGGCTGAAGCTCCTCCAGAGATGGAGTTGTAACTGCGCTTCACTAAAGTAGTCTGAAGTGACCAGGCTCTCACATATTCACCCGCAAAATTATTGCAATGCATTCAAGGACAGACTCCCCTGCAACTTGCCAAATGTAAAAATATCTGTGTAATTTAATTTTAGGCAAGATTTGAATATCAATTCTTGGGGCTGAGCATCATTAGTAAAAGGGTGGGGGGGCACATCATTAGTAAATTGCGTCCTTTGGCCTCGAGGGAGCATGCATTATCATAAGCGGATTGAAATGCAGCTTCATTAGTGTTTTTTATCAAACAAAAAAAAGTTCTGTTTGCCAAGAGGTTGGTGTCACATTCTGCAGCACGTGCCCACGCTCGCGAAATCATCAGTAGCAGCAAATCACTCCTATATCAGATATCCCAACTCTATCACTGTGGTAACTATCTTTAAGAATGCACCTACATCTAGTTACATTAGTTTAAATGTTGGTACATTTCTTGTAGATCACCAGTCACCAAGAAATGTACACTATGCCAGAGGAATCGTCCAGCTCAGCAGTAATATCCAGGGTAGCACAGGACGTCATACATTGCGGTTAGGAGGTAAACCCACAGTACCATGCACCAAAAAAAAAATTACAAATAAATATCTACTTCCATCCATCACCTGCTGCTCTCTGCCCACTGGTGCAGGAAGACCCCCCAGGAAACTTTAGATCTGCATATTTAACATCCCCCGCCATGTCAAGTGCTGATGGATGAGTTCTGTGGCTAGGGGTCTGCGATGCATCGAGTCTCCGCTCCTGAAGTCACAGAAATGAGCGGCTTTAGTGCGCAGCTCTGAGTGACGGGGGACGAATGATGCTCCTGTCGTAGATTCCTCTAAACGATACCACTCCCTCAGTGAATCTACTCACAAGTCTGTGACTGACTGCAGTAGTGCATTTGAGGGCTGCAGGGAGTGAAAACCATGATGCCAGTGCAGATATTAAATTCTTACTTTATTTTAACATTTGTACACAGTGCATGCCCGTGCAGGATCGGAGCACTCTGCATTAAAACACGGCCTACATAATCGCAAACAATAAAAGAAGCTGTGCTGAAATTCGTACAAACTGCAAGAAGATGTAGAACTAATAGTGTGGCTCAATGATTAGAGCGGCAGACCCTGATGCAGAGGTCTAGCCCGGGACCAAGGTTCAATTCCCCGCCTCGGCGGGTCTTGGGCTCAAAAAATTCCACGGACCTGATAATTCTTGCCTCGGTGCCTATTCCAATCATGGAGTCCCACTCTGCAACTCAGGGCAATAGCTTGCTTAATCTCCACAACGCTAAGGATGCCTGGCCTCCACCTTGGGGGTGCCCAGGAGTGGACGCCTCACAGGGAATGCCAGGATGGGTTCCACAGCGGTATTCGTACAAGCGCCTTGAGACCCTTGCGGGTGAGTAGTGCGCTATACAAGTATCAATTTACAATTAGTCTGATCATATTTGGAACGATGAGACATTTGTTAAGGAACACAACTCTTCAAACATTCAAGACTTTTAATCTCATTTTGAAAACAGCCATAACATCTAAATCTCATTGTACCCAGTTTCGTAGTTCTTCCTGGCTGTAGCAGAATAGATTCATATTTTTCATCAATCACATTCTATAAAATGGGTAGTTTCACGGTGAGATGTTGTGATTAGCTGGCACACTGTGGGTTTGCTTGAGAAATGACAGCTTGGCATAACATCTGGATGCACGGCTAGTGGGCCCTTCTCCTTCTGCTATGATCTTAATTACTTGTCTTGAAATAAAAGCTGAACTGCTGAGTTCCCTGCCCTGTGTGTCAGCCAGAGTAATACTTTTCACAGTGCTTAATTTGTAAAAGAATAAGTGCCAGGGCTCTCGCCAGGAGGCCGCTGCAGCTTGCACCACACATTGCCCCTGTCATGCTGCCAATGTTAGTAACAACACAACTACTAGCCAGCACACTACTAGAAGTGTGACAATCCAGACTATTTCAGGCCCCTGAAGTGATAACAATAGTTTGGCGGTAGGTAATAGTCCTTTTTAATGTATATTGAATATACAAATTGACTGTTATGGTCCTCCTATAAATTCGAAAGACAGCGCCACCTTTTGGCAGACTGTCATGAGCCCCAGGTGTTGACAATTAAGTGCCGGTGCCAAGCACCGGAAACCGCCGGCTCAAATTAAACACTGTGGGGGATATTATTAAGGAATGGCGATAACTATCGCTAACCTAGGTTAGCGTCCGTTTTCTTATCGCCGTCGATCCATGAAAGTTATCGCCATGTTAGCGACCTATCACCAACACGGCGATAATTTCAGGGATCTGCTGTGAAAACTGCCGCTAACTCCAGTGCAATGGCAATAGAAAAGCCGGCGACAGCGGGCGGAATCTAGCGATAACCGCTTAATGATAAAAAAAATGCATGCTAAGTAGCAAGTGTGGACTTACAAAAAATAGCCCATCAGTCCACATCTCATATAAAAGATGTAAATAAAAAGGTAAATGCAGATTTGAGCAGAGCTGTGGAGTCGTTGAGCAGTGGCGGGAGACATTGATGCGTGACGATCGCCCGTACCTTTGGTGAAGTCTGGCAGGTCGCATGGAGACACGTTGCTGACCTGTGTGAGAAGTCCGTCTTCCGCACCTTAGAGCAGTTAATGGTAGAGGCGCTCCTGCGCACCAACATACTGAGGCCTGCATCGCATACCACAATCCACCACTACACTGAGGTGCACAGAGGAGATTACCAATGGTGGGTGCCGTCTCCATGCATCACTGGCCCGGATGATGATGGGCTGGCTGCACGCTGTGGACGGTGAGGCCCCTGTGCTACCCCAAACTTGTGTGGTCTGAGCGCTGCAACTACATGCCTAAGGGAGCCCTGCTGCATCAACTGCATCGGGAGGTCCACCAGGGGACTACGCGGTGACTGCTGTACCCAGCCCAGTGAATTCACACCTGGCTCAGGCTCCTGCTGGCTGAGTCACATATTTGGAGAGAGTACAGTGGATTGCGCCACGGTGTCAATGTCCAGGTAAGGAGAAGGTGGGACGCGTAGCGCAGGAGGGCCGGGGGGTGATTCGCTCATGCTGATCACATGTAGATGACTCATCCCTGGTGGCGGCTCTTCCGCTATGGTGGAAGAGCATTGTGTCTCCGCCTCAAGCAGTGCAGAAAAGGAGCAATCATCACATGGTGATAACTCAATCAATCAATCAGGGGAATTGTAAGTGCGCTACTCGCCTGTGAGGGTCTCCAGGCGCTGAGGGGGTTCCGCATATCTGTTAGGCAAAGAGCCAGGTCTTGAGGGTCTTCTTGAAGGTGTTCAGGGAAGGGGCGAGTCTGATGTCTGCCGGTAGCTCATTCCAGGTCTTGGCTGCAATGTGGGAGAAGGATTTTATGCCTGCTCTGGCGATGCGTGGGGTTTCGGCCAGAGCGAGGTTGGAAGATCAGAGGTTTCTTTTGGGTACGTGGAAGTTGATTGTCGTTGAGGTATTTGTGTCCGTTGTTGTGTAGACATTTGTAGGCGTGAGTGAGGATTTTGAAGGTGACTCGTTTCTCCACAGGGAGCCAGTAGAGTCTACGTAGGTGTTGGCTGATGTGTTTGTGCCTGGGATGCCGAGGGCGAGTCTGGCGGCGGTGTTCTGTAATGTCTGGAGTTTGCGGAGTAGGGACTTGTAAATGCCGGCATAGAGTGCGTTTCATTAGTACAGTCTGCTGGTGATGAGTGCATGGGTGACGGTCTTCCTTGACTCCGGGGGGATCCATTTGACGGTCTTACGGAGGATGCGGAGGGTGTTGAAGCATCTGGCGGTGGCGGCTTAGACCTGTCGGTTCATAGTGAGGGATGAGTCGAGTGCGATGCCGAGGTTTTTGGCGTGGTCTGAGGGGGTAGGTGGTCTTCCGAGGGCGGAAGCCACCAGGTGTTGTCCCATGCTGAAGGGGTGGTTTCAAGGACGGGGACTGATGTCTTATCGGCGTTGAGCTTCAGGCAGCTGTTGCTCATCCAGACTTCGACGTCATGCATTCCTTTCTGGAAGTTGAGTCTGGCGGGGGTGGGGAGGGAGAGGATGAGCTGGGTGTCATCAGCGTAGGATACGATGTTGAAGCCATGTTGTCGGACGTTTGTTGCGAGGGGGCCATGTCTATGTTGAATAGGGTTATGCTCAGAGATGACCCCTGTGGGACTCCGCTGGTGATTTACGTGGTATCTGAGAGGAAGGGTGGCAGTCTGATCCTTTGGCTTCTTCTGGTGAGGAATGATCAGATCCAGTCTAGGTCGGTTCCTTGTATGCTGGCGTCCTGTAATCTGGCGACTAGTGTGCATTGGGAGACGGTGTCGAAGGCCGCTGAGAGGTCGAGTACGATGAAGGCTGCGGAGTGGCCTTGGTCCAGGAGGTTGCGGATGTCGTCTGTGATGGCAAGTAGAGCGGCCTCGTTGCTGTGGTTGCTTTGCAACCTGGATTGGGACGGATTGAGGATGGCTTTGTTTTCAATGAATCGTGTCAGTTCCCTGTTGACTGTTTACTCTGCAACTTTGGCTGCGAAGGGGAGGAGCGAGATGGGCAGGTAGTTCTTGTCGTTTGGGTCAGCTGTGGCTTTTTGAGCGGAAGCCTGACTTCTGCAAGCTTTCAGTTGTCTGGGTAGGTGCCTGTTTTGAAGGTGGTGCTGATGGTGCGTTGTAGTTTGTGTGGGATGGCAGACGCAGCTCTGTGGTAAATGTGAGGAGGGCAGGGGTCGGTGGGGGTCCCTGAGTGGATGCCTTTCCATGGTCGAGGTGGTGTCTTCTGCTGTGACATGCGTCCAGGTGGAGATGGCGGGCTGGCTGGTGTGTCTGGGGGGCGGTGGGCCGGCTGTGGCGTCTCCTGGATGTTCTGCGAAGTTGTCGTAGAGTATCTTAATCTTTAGGAGGAAGTAGATGCCCTGCTTATCGCAGAGGTCTTGGGACAGGGTGATGTTTGTGGCTTTGCTGTGTGGGTTGTTGAATTCATGAATGACACTGAAGATTTGCTTGGAGTTGGTGGAGTTTGAGGAGTGTATTGTGGATGAAGTCCCTGTTGGTGGTCCTGATTTGGTAGTGGTAGTCCATCATGGCGTCCTTGTAGGTAATGTAGATTTTGGGTGTCTTGGTGTTTCTCCAGTTCTTCTCCAGGCATCTGCAGGTGGGTCTTGCTTCTTGGAGATTAGTAGTGAACCAGGTGGCTTTCCTGGGGTGCTGTTTGTCAGGGTTGCGTAGCAGGGCGCGCTTGTATGCGCAGTTGGAGATCCAAGTGTGGAGTTCTCTGGCTGTGACATTGGTGTCAGGTACCCAGGTGTGGTTGTCTCGGGTGAGGGTAGAGTTGAGCTGCTCATTGGTAACCTTGCTCCAGTTCCTCCGTGGTGTGTGTGGGGCTCGTTTGGGTGCCTTGTGTTTGTCAACGGCCAAGTGTACACAGTGGAAGTCGGTCCATGGCGTTCACGTTGTGTGGCTGAAGTGAACGCTGTTTCTTGCCGCAAAGATGGGGTAGAGGGTGTTGCCTGCTCTGCGGGTCTGTGTGGTGACGTGTTGTTTAAGTCCGATGTTGGCGAGTTTGCTCACGAAGGATGGTGGAGTTGGGGTCGCTGGGGTTGTCGATGTGGAAGTTCAAGTCTCCAATGAGTCAGTCGTTCATTGAGGCGATGGCATGGGGTGCGATGAAGTTGGTGATGGTGGCGAAGGGTGTCCGGGGGGGTCTGAGGACGAGGGTTCCTCGGAGTGTGGAATTGTGGCTGGTCTGGATCTGGAAGTTGCAGGCCTTCGGCAGAGGGGAAGGTTTCGCTGGAGGTGTTGAGGCTGGGGGTGCTCTTGTGGGCGATGGCGAAGGCTCCATCCCGGGTGGTTGGGGTGGTCCTTCCCTGGGATGGCGGTGTTGATGTTGGGGGCGGAGGAGGCGTTGGCCCAAGTCTCTGTGGAGAAGTCGTTGTCAGGCGAGAGATAGTTGACTTGTTTCACTTGTATTAAGCTTTATTGTTCAATTACCTAAAATTGTTACAATATACTATCATTACAATAATCTATAAAAGGAAAGCGAGTTAAAAACCCACGCAAATTGCTGCAAATTATAAGGGAGTTAAAACACTAAAAACAGTTATCCAAACTGGCAGTAGAGTACAAGTGCATAATTCTTAGTGGGGAGCATTGTCAAGGTCTCTCTTGCTTGCTAGCCGGCTGGTTTCTTTTTGTAACTCAATTTTCTGTGACAGTGCGGCCCGGATCGATTCTGTAAATTTCCCTAGCCACGCAACTGTTTGAGGTGTTTTAGCAGAGAAACACAGGTCTGAGACTTCTCTGCATCGTACGAGGCTGTGAGACCTGCAGATGGGAAGTACCAGTCGGTGCCGCTCGCTAGCTAACTTTGGGCACCAGTACAGCATATGGAGACAGGATTCACGATGGTAACTACAAAGTCGACATGCGACTGCATTGTCCTTCCGGGCCCAGGCTTGGTTAAGTCCGCGATGGGCAATGCAAGGAATCTCATGTAGGTGATTTTCTTCCGGGCTGGGACTGTCCGTGCTTGCTCAAAGTAAGGCTGAGGTCTTCCCACTATGTAGGAAGTGTCCAGTGATGAGAGATTGAGTTGATGGTGCAAGCTTTCCAGGTCTCTTTCATATGATATTTTCTTGACCTGTGTGTTCACCGATCTTTCCCATGCGGTTACTGGAATGTTTAAGTTATGCAAGTTTTGAGCGTCTATTTCTAGCGATTTTATGACTACTGCCAGTTGAACCTGCCATGGAGATCCACCTTATTCAAAGATTGTTTTAATTTGTGTTTTCAGAGAGGTTATTTTAAAATATCCCCTGAGCAAATACTTTCCGGACAGGTGAGTCCCAGCTCCAACCTTACTCTTGCTTTCCTGGACTGTCGTGGGAGTTCTAGGACCTTCTTATAGGCAGAAATTTGGTGGTTTGTGAGGAACTTAGTGAAGGCTCCGGGGAAGGCTAGGTGGCTGTAGTTAAGAGAGGGAACGAGTTTTGCGTTTAAGACTTTCAAGATCGGTTCAGCAGTCGGACTATGTAGTCGTCGATTGAGATTTCACAAACTGTGCTTGCTTCTTAGATGTTTCAGATGGGCTGTGGGTTTGACCCCTTCCGATAACCCGAGACCCAGATAGTTATAACTTCTGCATGTTCTGATTTGCAGGTCACCTAGGCACCATTGTGCTGTCTTCTTTTGGTGGTACTTCTGAAGATAATTATCCTGGTCTTATCTTGGTTCACCAAGAGATTGTTCTTTTGGTTAAACCTATTCAGAGCTTCTAAGGCTTTCTGTAGGCCTGTCCTAGTGTGATCCATTATAACTTTGTCATCGGCGTATTGGAAAATTTGGAGCCGCACATTCCCCATCCTTGGTGTTAGATTTGTCCCCTCCAGGGCTTTTCCCATGTCGGCTGTATAGAGATTAAAAAGTAGAGGTGCGAGAACCCATCCTTGTTTGAGGCCCTTATTGGTTGGAACCTTGGTTGTTACAGTCGATTGGCTGGTTTTGATACGAACCTAGGTCCCCTCATGAAGGACAATTATTGCCTTTAACAGCTTTTGAGAAATGCCCCAGGAGTCCAGTTTTTCCCACAGTTTCCCACGGTCAACTCGGTCAAAAGCTACACTGTAATCAACAAAGCAGCAAAACAGGGGTAGTTGTGATGACTGGGTCGCACGGAGTGACAGGTGACCCACTGCTAAGATGTTATCTATGGTAGAGCTTTGGGGCCTGAAACCGGATTGAAAGAAGGGAAGGATGTTAGGATCTTTTGCCCAGGTTTCTAGTTCTTTCAATAGTATTCTGGCATATGCTTCGCTTCCATGTCTAATAGAGCGACGAGCCGGTAATTTTCAGGTTTTGTGCATTCCCCTTTTTTTATGAATGGGGAAAAAGTATTGAGCCTTTCCACGACGATGGGACCGTAGAAGTGGCAAATGCATACTTGAAAAGTGATGTTAAATGTTCTGCCCAGAATCCGTGAGAGGCTTTAAACACTGCTGCAGGTACTCCGTTGGGACCAGGGGCACCTTCTGTCCTCATTGTTTTTAATCAGGTTGGTTATCTCGACCTTGGTGATGACAGGTGTCTTGACGCCTCTTTGTATTTCTGAGGGAGTTTGTTGTGTTTGGGAGAGAGAGTTGAATAGGTTACAGATTTCCACGGCGTGTTTGTGCACGGAGCGCATGTTGAGGAGGATGCATCTTAGGGTGTCGCCGGTGCTGGCGTCGGCTGTGTTGGAGTCTGGGGTGGTGGTTAAGGTCTGGAAGCAGTGGAGGCAGGAGATCTGACCGTGGGTCGTGTTTGGTGAGGCCTGGTGGCAATCTCTGACTTTTTCGGGGTTGAGTGCGTGGAGGGTGGCTGTGCTGTAGCAGTGGGGGGTCCGAGATCCAGGGTTCCTGGCGCTGATTGCAGTCGTGGCGCAGACGGGCTTGGCTTAGGCATGCCTTCTGCGCGCCAGCGGTGCACGACCGCTGCGCAACCGTCTGCCCTTTAGTAGGGAAGGGGGGAGGAACGATCAGCTGGGAGGTGGCAATGGGCGAGGACAGGGTTGCTGGGCCACATGAGCAGCAGAGGTGGGAAGTGGGAAGAGCGAGCGCCGAGAAGCCCAAAAAAACCCATCAAATGTTAAAAACAAGGGATAACTAACTGATGTAATCATGCTATGTATCCTCAGGGGGTGGGAGGGTGTGTAGGACTGCTCCAAACACAGATCAGGGCATGGGCGGATTCGCATGCCCACTCCAGTGCGCAATGACTGTTTAGTTGACCCACTCAAGCCGCATAAAGCAGTCATGCGCACTTGTCCCGTTGCCGATTACCAATCCCACTGCTGCATCGCAGCATTGTGATTGTCTCAGGGGAGGGTGCCTGGCTGCCTACTTCCTTTTCCTGGAAGCAGACGCAGGAGAGCAGGAGATCCAAAGACATGGGACACGGCTTTGAGGTAAGACTTCCCTCAATACATTTTTAACACGCGCTCACACACACTATTCCCTCGTCCACGCACCATCCAGTGTTATTTCCGGCGTTTCCCACTCACAGCAGTCCAGCCCCCCGCACTTCTCGATGTTGGCTGCTGTGTGCCCATGCACAGCGGGCGTACCACTCGTGTGCCAAAGGCACATGCGTTGTTGCGACGCATGCCATCACCTTGCATTCCATTCCATTCCATGCTGATACTAGGCACATTGCAACAGTAGAGTGGGTGTTGCATAGCGGAGACATAAAGATCACTGTTCCCACTTCTGTGAGTGCAACCCAAAACTAACCTTTGCACCACAAACCCAACTGTGCACTCTGGAATTCCTTTTTTGAGTCCCCAAAACACACACAAAAATCACATTTATTTACCCCAAAAAACACCCCATTTTTCATATTTTACGGCCCAAAAAAGGACACTTTCAAATTTTACCCCAAAACCCATACACACATGTGAAACCTTTACTTTACCCCATTACTGACCTCACAATGTGTTGTGATCAAATGCAATGTTAAGGCACCCGCGTTGTCGGAGTTGCGTTGTTAACGACGTACTGTCTACATTTTAATGGTTGTCTCTCGTGCCAAAGGCACCCCATAGGCTACGCCATTTGCGTCCGTCTCCCCCCTGGACCGCACTCAACCAAAGAGCATTCCTCTTGGACACTCCACCGCTACAACGCCACCACCCTCCTCGCCATCAACCCTGGACGCCACCTCGCCTGCGAAGACCAACCTCTGCTCAATGCCGGACAGCACCATCACTGACAACTGTTTCTCTTTTTAATTGCATTAAGGCAGGGGTCTCCAACCTTTTCTGTGTTGAGAGCTACTTCTGCTCAAGGAAGGTCCTGCTTAGGTACTAGTATATGTTATCACAGTAAAGTAGTGGCAACATGTGTTAACATTACGACCACTTTAAGCAGGATTGTCAGTAGTAATCACCCAAGCACTCAAGATAAGGTTACCAGCAGAAATAGCAAGAAAACATCTCACTATTAAATGCCACCCCCTCACTAATGAAGTTGCATTCAAATTATCAAATGCTCTGTGGCACAGAGGACAGAACTAGAGCAGTAGTCTCCCCCCTCCTCCCCCCCCCCCCCCCAACCCCCCCCACCCAAACTCAGCTTGAATTAGCATTCGGCTATCAACTTTAAATGTGTTTTAGATATAAAATATTTTGTCTTCGTCAGCTTATTAGTCATTGAAAAAAACGCATATTTTTTTTCAATCAAATACCACTTTCCATTTTGGGCAAACAAACTCAGTTTCCAGAAGAAAAATCTTTTCTAACTAACCTATTTGCCATTAAAATATCAGTTTTCAATTTTAGAAAACACACAATCTGCAAATATCAGTACTATCATGTAAAAATGCCTCACATAGACAGATTCTGCTTAAAGTGCCCAGGTATTACAAATCATAGGTAATGGATCATCACCATAGCACCAAGTATGCTTTTGTTATGCAAATAATGCCCACTGTTATACCAGGGCCAATGTACCAAGGCTGGGTGCCATAACATCCAGGATGCCCAAGGTATATCCGTTGTGGCCATTTTTATGCAAGAAACAGTCATCATTTTGTCAGGGGTGGCTAAAAGTAGGCCAGTCAATATGTCAATGATGGCAGCCGGTATTGGAAAACTACACTAAAAAATACCTGTAATAGTCGAGGATGACCATTATTACAGCATGGGCACTTTTATGCCATGAACGGAAACAATTGCACCAAAGATAAAACCCTTATGATGCAGGCCAGAATACACATTTGATGGTCCTTGACTCTAGACGTAGCTTCCAGGAAACAACACTGTTTATTAGGGAGCGACACCATGTCAGACAGACGACACATAAATAAATGCAGATGAGGCTATTATTTTTTAGTTGCTTTGGATCCATACACTGCTCCTCTCAGCTCTTGGGTTGATCATGCTCCTAACAAATTTTCTCTCCAGCTCCTACAGTCCCACACTTTGGTGGGTCAGCACTGATTACTACTGTCATTCTTTGATAGTGCATTGTTCACATATGTGCTGGGACTGAAAGAGCAGGGCGTATAACATGGCCAATCTCCTTGTGATTTAGAGTTGGAGTTGATACAGACGGTCATGTGGCAGACCCGTAACCCAACTTAGTTTGTGTTTGAGTGTTATTAAAAGGGTCTGCTATTGGTTTGGTTGGCTTTCACTCTGTGTTTTGAGATGAGCTGTGCTGCCTTCTTTAATATGCATAGACTCTCTGAGATTGTCTTGACTTGTCTTCAACTTTGAGAGCTACTTTCAGGGTACTGGCGAGCTACCAGTAGCTCCCGAGCTACTCATTGGAGACTCCTGGATTAAGGGTACAGTACCTTTATGTGGCTAATAGAGGTCATTTCCAACGCCACAGGGACACCTAGTAAAAGCCTCTGGTACTGCACCCTTTCCTTCATTCGTGGAAATTATTTTATTATTACTTATGCTACTGCTGGGCCATTTTTAGACAAAAAGAAATTAGCATTTGCAACGCCAAAAGCTCACAGTTTCCCTAAAGCGAGACCTATTGCATTGCAAATTCGTGTTTTGCTTTCATGTGCTCAAATGTTCTGCATGCAGTGATTTTTTTTTTTTTATGTTTGAAAACTGCATTAGGAAGAGAGTAGGGCAAGGCATAGGTTGCTTGGCTTGGCTCTGTTTTGGTTGGCTGGTCCCCATGGGACAAGAATTGAGGCTGACATTTTTAATGACAGTTCTGGTCTGACTTGCTGTGGAAGCCGTCTTCAGTACTGTAAGAGTACATAAACGCTTGAGAGGGGGTGTTTTAAGAAGACTTGGGAGATGTTTGATTATTCAGTTATGCACACCTTTTTATTAGAAGAAAACGAACATAGTTCATAATGTCATTAGGAAACCTAGAGATGTTTACTGAGTAAAAGTAGGGAGATGTTGAGCTGTAAAGGCAGCGGTTTAGCGCTCTCCCTTCTTCTTGTGCGCTGTGAAATTCAATGGCATGTATAACCTGCATTGGCATAGCCAATAGGTCTCGCTTTTGGGACCTTTATAAGTATTTAGCCATGCAACACTTAATGTTGTTGCACCACGGATATTGTGCTGGAATAACTAAACACTTATAAGGTCCCAAAGGCGAGACCTATTGGCTATGCAAATGCTTGTTTTCTTCTTTAAAGGGCCAATCGTTTTTGTCTTTGGCGCGGTGCTGGTATTTCTGACAAATGAAACTGTAGCCAATTCAGATGAGGTCATACTCTTGAAAAGGAACCGAAAGTGTGACTAAGTAAAAGTGATACTGAGCGGTTGCTGCTTGTTAAACTACTAGCACAGTTTGAGGCCAACTACTGCACAAAACTACAATAAAAGGTGAAGCGTAACATAGAAAGACGTATCCAAAAGGCTGCATCAACTACTGCTTGGTACAGCTTGGAAACATCAGCCCAAGATCAATATTGCAATTTTCTTGCCTTCAACTCAAATCAACAAAATTAAAGTTCATAGCAAGCTGACAAAAGCTTAAAAAATAAAAATTCTCCGGTTCCTTATGCCCATTCTACTTGCCCTGACTAGGATCAGCTAATCCAATGGCAATGGCCTGTGGAGAAAGCAAAGTATCTACAGCCGTCATGGTGGCCAGCGCCCATATTCACCAGGCTGTGTGAGTGCCTCCCATCTCACACCAACTCACCTAGCATACACACGTGAGTAACATAAGAGGCAGGTGAAGCTGAGCTGCCCAAGCCCTGCTGGCCCGTCCGGTCACCCAACATCAGCCAATCTCAGCTTGCCACCGATATAAGCCATAGATGTTTACAAGCCAGGTTCACATTTAACAAAAAATGCTCCCATGTCTGGCCAGCATGGGTGCAGCGCGATTCTGTTATCACACACTTACAAATACTTTTTTTGCCAGGGACGTCGGGCACTGTGCCAAGCCATATCTACAGCATGCATGATTCCCTTTTAATAAAGCCTTAACCTAGTACATTCAATAATAGAGCTACATGGCCAGTTACATGCCGACTAGTTTGCTGTACAAAAGTGCATTTAGGGAGTTGTCTAGATCCACCGTGTGTCCCATACTTTCCATGTGTTTACTTTTGGCATGACAACAAATGGGAAAAGTTGTGACAGCCCCAAGAAGGTTGGATATCATTTTCTGAACTATTCCCTTTTAATGATTTTTGTTATATCAATTGCATAGTACGAAAGAGTAAATACAGGACTGATTGGTTAACCGAGAGTGCGGCAAAGAGCAGGGACGGGCAGCGTTTACCTTGCGGGAGCGAGCGCGAGAATTGCTAACAGATGGCGCCGTTCGCTCCCTCAAGGGAAACGTCAAACGTGCACACTTTGCAATTGAAAGCCATGCAAAGCGTGCACGTTTTTGGGCAAAAAAAGCTAATCGATTCCAAGAGGTCCCATCCTATGTAGCGCATGCGCGCTGTGTAGGCGAGATCTAAAAATGTGTATTGGCTCAGAAACTGATATAAGAATCTACATTTCTGCTTCCATCGCTCAAGGAGTTAACTTTTCTTAAGGTGCATTTCAAGGAAAAGAAGAACCTGCTCAGAAGCTATGTGACTGCTTTTACTTTTCTTTTTGTCTCAGCTGCCCCTCTCATTACACTTTCTCTTTCCCTCCCACCTGCTGTCGTGGTGCAGGTAAATCATAATTAGGTTATTCATTTGCATTTAAAATGCTGGGAATTATGGCTGCCTGAGCTGGGCAATCACTGCAGATGTCTGTCTGTACCTTGCTGGTCACAAGTCCAAATTCCAACAGGGCTAACTCAGTCTTTCATTATTCTGAGGCCAGTCAAATCAGTGCCCTGTTCTCTGCCTTCAATAGCAGATATGCACTTATGCGTCTAGTCGAGCAAAAGAGTGAGATATTGGTGTCTTTGATTGCGCCACCATCCTTGTGAGACAGATTTGGTTTCTGGGTCCTAGGTAGGTATGGTCCGGTGTCATCTGCTGGCAATATCCTCCATGTGTGTGGGATTGGTCCTGGCTCCTGGTCTGTGTGAACCCTCAGTTTGTGTTGGGTAAGTGCCAATTCTTACCCGCCTTCTTGAATTCCAGGGGTCCTGGCTGTTCTTGCTTTTACATAGTTTTGAATTGATGATTCTAAACATACACACAGGTGTCTATAGAATTTAACACCATCATTTAACCCAGTCGACGATTGTGGGTCCATACACCTCAACAGAAGCACTCCACTGGCAATGCAAGGATCCATGATGGATTCAGCTTCTGCTCGCCGAGGTATCCATATCGTGATTTTTTTTTAATTACAATAAGTCCCCCTTCGAGCATTTGGCCACTACTACACCAACATACAACTACATTTAGGAAAGATGGGAGGAAATTAATTTTTCGGGTTTTTTTGGCAATATGACCCCGACTTTCAGGCTCAAGGTGAAAACATGGATGGAGGCTGGGCATTTTGTCAACTGTGTTATTATATTTGGGAGCAATTAGTATCGCAGTTGTAGTTAATTTTTAGAATTTGTCAAGTTCAAGAGCTAAAAATAAATGTTTTGTTAAACTTTTAAACTGCAAACAGAAGTGGCACCGACAAGAACATGTCTCTGTTCTAGGGTCTTGAAAAAAGGTCCTGGTGAGGTCTCCCATAAAGTAGACAGTCCCGGTAACCAAAAAACAAAATACATTTCTAGAGTTTCTCTCTCACATTTAGGAGTTAGGGACCTATAGGAAATTTGGAGATTTCTACGCTGGTCTGTAGTTCTGAAATCTCCGACAAACCCCTTGTGACCTTTAAGGGATGATGGCTTTACGTCAACATCCCACACGTCCCTTCTATTGCTGACAGCCCATGCAGCACCAAGACGCTGTGCAAAAGGCACATATTGTACTATGTAAGAGGAGCCTGATGCAACATTTTGAACAAGCGCTGACAATGCTAGTCGTTTTGAAAAGGCTTTAACCAAGTTTCATTTAAGCAAAAAACAAAGCAATGCAAACAGATGCAGTATTACTGGCAGCAGTACAATTTCCCCAATAACAGAAAGAACTGGTGCAACAGTGCAAGGCCTAAAAACACAGAAAAAAACACACCTCCCCCTCCCACACGTGTGACTACAGTTCAAGCTTCCTTTACATACACACAACCTGGATACTTCATTAAGTGCAGCAGTGTATGAGGGAGAAGAGGGTGAGGCAGATGGAGCTGCATGAGTAAGAGTACTGTGAGGCAGAGGGAGGGTAGTGAGGCAGAGGGAGGAGACAAAGTGGAAGCCCTGTGAGGTGCAGAAGGAAAAGATGGTGCATTTGAGATTTAAAAAAAAGTAGGAGAATCAAGGAGGGAGATGAAGGTGAGAGAACCGTGTGAGACATAGAAAGTGAGGGGGCGATAGAACGGTGAGGCAGAGAGAGTATGCATCAGAGAGCACCTGTAGAGAGAGAGAGCACTCGGGTGCAAATTCCCAGCAAAGCAGAGTTTAAGAGGCATGCTGCTGGCAGTTGGGAGAGTATGCAGCTGTTAGCACTTTTCTTTATGCAAATTTCGGGGCCCATAAAGCACTATCGGATGAATTGAAGTTTACTACTGAGGCTGGTCAACAAATCGATGCACTTAATAAGAGTGAAGCACATTGGGCTCCACAGAAAAGACATCGAATGATAAAGTTTCAAACCATAAAGGTTTATTAAAGGTTAAAAAATGTACTTAAGGGAAAAATTTGGTTCATTTTATTTAATCAAAATGCATATGCTAGATTAATATGCTATTCAAAATAAAATCACCATTTTGTGTATCAGAGTACGAAGTAATGTAAAGTGGCCTCAAAAGAAAAGTCTAAGAAAATCAGATCTCATTTAGAGTATTCTAAATCGCCTACTCTGCTTTGCACCAAGCTGCAATTAAGCATAGTCTTCCCTCTAATCCGTAATGCACTACTTAAGTCACATAATTCTAACATTTGATACCCCTACACACAGATTTCATGAGACTGTCAAATGAAGTTAAGGAAAAGTGATACAACAATATGCTCGTTAGGTTTTCAGGACCTCTCACAATACAGCTTCTCTTAGCGTTCCTCAAACGTACACTATCTGTAACAAGATGAGATACAGGGACTGGTCTGTACTCTGCAGGTGTCTTTGCGACTGTCCTACTCATTAAAACATTCCATGGTTATCAGAAAGAAAAACAAACATTTTACATGGGAAAGAAAGCAAAAGAACATTTCAATCAATAATAAGGACTCCGGTTTCACCTAGAAATTAAATGTTTGTGTCTCACAAACCAAGATGACAACCAACATTGGCCATTTTAAACGCAGGCCTACGTTAGCTCTGGTCAACCTAAACATGAATAAATTGTAGTTAATGATAATTGTGTATTTTATGTGAAACTATGTGCTAAAGCACATCCCCACACAAGACCCTGTGGCATGCCTAAGCCCAACTTGCATGGAGACTGTATCAGTTCTAATTAAATGGCTATCTACTTGAGTTACTGATGCACAGCCTAACACGACACAGGGTACCCCTAGTGAAACAGCCGGAAGACTGGGAAAACCCTCACCACAACTGTCCCATGAGGAGTAAGCAAGGCCCACTCCTTTACTGATAGTCAATCGCTAAAGACACAGACAAAATCCCTAGTAGCTTCTTAAGTGGAGGGTAGAGCATGTCTATGGGGCATCGCTGTAGATTCACATACATACTTTTGGTAAAGCAGAAAAGTGAAAGGCTCTACAGTCGTTAAAGAGCTTCTTTGTGGAAACCGTGAGATGTGATGCATTAAGTGCCACTATGCTAATAAGTAACCAGTAAGCCCTGATTGCTTGATGATGCTCTTCTAAGGAGGTCCCAGTGCATGTGTGGATCATTATTTAGGTCTCTCCTGCCGACAGCGTATGCACTGTTGCTGCAAGCAGTATTGTTTACTGTAAAGGGCTTGGAGCCCACCCATGGTTTAACATTCGTTGGCATTATCACACTTTTTTGCTGCCTCCTAATTGGCCAGCACATGCTGGGTGTCACTTCCTTCTCTTTCTGTGGAGCATGGACCAAGTACAGATTGAGTCATCTTAATTAGTGCCCATCCACCACTCATGCTATAGCTAAGGTACCATTTCTTCTCCCCATCAACCTCTGAGACTCTGGATTATCTCTGGTCTAAACCTCAGACTGTCTGTTCTGTTTTCCTCTTCTCACAACAAGGTGATTGTACTCCCTATGATTCTCTATCATGATTTTGCATTGCACACAATGCCAGTCCACGCCATACAATGCCACTCAATCCATGTCACTCCTCTCTAGTCCACACCACACAGTTCCATTCTACTCCACTTCCTGACACACAGTGTCACTCCACTCCACACAATGCCACTTCACACCACTCCATGCCACTCAGTTGTATTTATATAGCACCTACAACCCCATACCAGGCGCTGAAGCGCTTTGCAGCATGCCACCCCACGCCATACAGTGCCATTTCACGCCACTCAACGTCAATAGATCTCACGGAGATGAGACCTATTGGCTTCGCCATAACATGTTTCACTCATGATTTAAAAAATATATATTTATTTCTTAACAGCACTCTAAAGAAATCAAAAGGGGGCAAGCAGCGCTTTACAAAACTCCTAAATACATTGTGGAAGTGCTGCATACGAACACAGCATGAGGCTCGGAAACAGCACTGTTCTTTCCATCCGATTGAGCCCCATCCAGTGAATTCTCCACCCATAGCCGCCGCATGAAACCACACTCGCATATCTGGGAAAGTTTGCAGTAGGTGATTAAAAATGCATCTTCCACTTTGGAAAGAGATTTCCATGTTTGCAGGCATTATAGCTTTATTTGCTTTCAGTTTTTACAAAACTGAGATAAAAAGTTGAATATCGGACTTGGTAAAACAAGTAAAGCTGGCTATGTGCAGTGTGAAGCTGGGGGCCACCATATCGTGGGTGTTGCGTGCCAGGAGAGTTGCTGCAGAACACCACAATGAATCCTTGGTGATAAATGTGCTTCTGAAATCTCTTTTAACTAGTGGAACCCAGCAATGCACACAGACAGCCCAGAGTGAAGAAATGTGATGTTTTGAGACAATTGGTGTATCTGAAAGACCTGTTGAACCATAGTGAGAGTCTGTTTCTGGCATGTTAATGATTCCAGTAGTAGCCTAACCAGGTTGTGGAAGACCAGGTATCAGTGCTTAATTTGAGCCTGTGGTTCCAGGAGCTTGATACTGCACTTAAGTGACAACACCAGCGCTTGTGACTGTCTGCTGCAAGATGGCACTGTCGGGCTAATTTAGAGATGACCACAACAACAGATAATAATTATTAATTCAATGTACATTGAAAATGACTAGGACTTTGTAGCTTTGGGGGCCATAAATAGTCCGAATCGTCACACTTGTAGGAGTGTGATGGTTAGCAGCTGTGTTGTCACTATCCTTGGCAGCATAGCAGGGGCAAGCTGCAGTACCATCCCAATAAGAGCCTTGGCACTGATTGTTTTACAAATTTAGCATTGCCTGGGATATTGAGGAATCTTCGTCAATTGTTCTATTGACCCATCAGTTTCCCTTTGTAAATGGCAAATATGGTCTTCTCCTTCCAAATCCACACTGTGCCTTCAAGGTGAGCCAGTGCAGCAGTTACAGGGTGTGCAGTTTTTTTGTCTAAATTTGCTACAGGAGCAATACAGAAAGGGAAGAGAAATAAATGCCACACCTGGGGTAGCCAGTGTGTAGTTGTGGTTATGTCAAAGTTTGCACTGAAAAGCTGCTTTTTATTTTTTTTGATAGCTTTGGCACTGTGACTAATTTGCATGAAATAAAAAAAAATGTTCATTTGTTTTGAGTTTGGCATGGTAAGATCGTGCAGAGCCATTAAGGAGGGTGGTGGGTTGAATAAAAAAAAAAGTGAGTTCCTCCGTCTTAACTCGTATAGAATTCTTTGTTCTATAGAAAAGTCTGTCTAAACTTTGCATCAAAGTAGAACTGTTCTCAAAGATATCCCTTTGCTAGGTTTGGTTTAAATCCGTTTAGTAGTTGTCAAGAAATCAGTGATATGTTGGTGGGCATAAAAGATTTAGATGTTAGAGGTGCCTGAACCCTAAACCGTTGCACTGCACACTGTTCCCAAGCCGTGCTTAAGGATCATTTCCAGACCCAAATTTAACACTAGTGTAATTTTTTTGGAAGCAGCAGTTGTTTTGTCCTGTTGCCTATTTTAGGTAAGTGCACTCCTAGGTTGTGCACCAAACAGCACTGATTTTCTGGCACTGTGACCCCCCAGGTATAGGTGAGAGGAAGGTCCCAGCCCAAATGATCTGTTAATTTTAGTTTCAAATGTGGAAAAGCATGATAGGGTATTAGAAAAAGTGTTCTCCATCTTGATAAACAATGGGGTGGGAAAGAGAAGTGTAAAACAGATTTTGATGCAAGGAATGTTGGAAACTGCACTGAGCCCAAAGAGTGTCAATTGAGAGTGATTAGAGATGCCCCAGCCCTGAAAGTAAAGCTCAATTAAGGTTGTACCTAGAACGGGACGAATTTTATGAACTTTGTTCCATTTCTCTGAAATTAGAGGTCCATGAAAGAGTTACTCAACGAAAATTAGAAATATATATGGACTTATGAGTGTGAAGAAGCTTTTAAGCTAGTGAGGTAGGGACTATGCAGGCCAGACCTTCAAGAAGAAGATGATATCGACGATAGGAGTATTGCTAAGGTCTTCAAACTTTTTTTGCTCTGAGCTCCCCCAAGCGCAATGTTTTGGCACCGGGCCCCTCCTCCAAACATGTATGGCAAGAAAAGGCAGAGTGGGAGGGGAAAGGGTGAGCTCCAGGACAGCGCTTCGGAGATCATTTAAGGGGAATTTTCCTGCAGTTTTTAATCCACGCTATATGAGATGTATAAAAGTACAAATATATCAAACTAGAACAGAAATTGACCATAATTGGGGGTGTTTTGAGGCTGGGTCCTAATGGAACTGCACATGCTGCACTAAAAAGCCCTACAAAAAAAATCCCCACCTTTCTCAAGGCATCTCTTAGAGGAAGCTGTCACTATTATTTGTGATCTAGAAAACTATCCCCAGACCCCCATATAGCAGCTCTTCCTCTGGGCTATCACTTTGATGCTATCCAAAAATCTCACTGCTCTCCTCTTTCACCTGACCATTACTCTGAGACCCAAGGGGTCTGGGCGATCCGAGCGTTCAGTCTTAACATGACCCTGCTAGCCTCCTCCCTTTCACCCATTGGACTCCCCTTAAAGGACATGTGCATGTAAACAGAGGTCGAAGTGGATGGGATCTATGGGGACCCCCAGGCTTTTTTCATTTTTCCAAAAGCTGTTCCCATAGTTTTTGTTGAAAAAATAGGCCATCCCCGAACAGTTATTGTGGCCTTGAAATGCCTCTACATAAAAGTGAAGGGAGCGGGTTTGGGTTCTGGAGGAGTTTTACTGTGATGTGAAGCTCAGGGAGGGACACAGAGCTAAGGATGAAACGGGCATTCTCACCAGGGTGTCTGCTACCTTAAATAATGTAAATGTGTGCAATAGGTTAATCACTAAATGTAAAGACTGCTTGGGGGCCAGTTTAGGCTTTAATTGATGGAATCACCTGAGGCTACATGGGGACAATGAGTTATTCTTTTTGATACTAAATATCAGAGTGTTATAAGATGAGTTCTAGAAAGTGTACTTTTAATTACAAATGTGTGCACTAGGTAATATTTAACTATTACTCAAATATGTAAGTTTAAAGCACTTACTTTTATCTTAAAACATCAAATCATTTTGCAGCACTCTAACTTATACTGTGTATAATACTTTTTTTTAATAATAACTTGCATATTCACAGTGCTTTCTGCTCCAGACTGGAACCTTGTAGCACAATAAATAAACAAGTCACTATTACTCACATCTGCAGTGGTCAAATTACCCAAATGAAATTTCAAAATGTAAACAATGTATTTCTATCTGATTAGCTTAATCTTCATTTATTTTTTGTTAAGGTTTCTCCATTATTTTGCATGCAACTACCTGAAAGTGAAAAACAAAACACTTGAAGAATATTTTGCTCTTTATTGTCACCAGGTGGCTAAAAGGAACAAAATATTTTGTAAGTGTCTTGTTTTTCCACTTTCAGTTACCTGCTTATAAAATAATATAGATACCTTACACAAAACATAATTGCAAGTTGAGTTAATCGGATGGAAATATATTCTTTAACATTATGGGAATGTATGTGTTTTTTTTTAACCATTTAAAGGACTGACAATTATTTGGCTATGTTCCCCTCAGTGCTCTGGAAACAAACGCTACTGCTTCTTCATGCCCTTCCCTTACTGGTATTATAAGCCTTGCCAAAGGAGAACCATAGTTTGTCATTTTAATAAGAACTATCCTTATGCCTGTGTCCTTGAAGGTTATGGTGTTTACTCGGATTCTTTTTCACTGCCCTACACTTGATAAAATCAATGCATATATATTAATCGTTGCCTGCATGGCTGCCAGCCCTGAGTCTTTTGCAATCAAGGAAAGGTAGTTTGAGATTGATCTGCAGAGTACCAAAATTTGTTTCAAAGCAGATCTTATGTTTTGACTAGCTGCCACTATAGAAAAATGGATTTGAACAGCAAGGGTGGGCTCCCAGAGATGCCCCCTACTACCAAGGCGAAGGTGAAAAGAGTTTTGATGTATTGTATAGTATTACAGAACATCACGACGAAGGCATGGCATAGTGATTCCTTTTTGCCACAGAATATATCTTCATGGCGGAAGTTAAGGAATTTCCCCCCACCCCGAAGATCCCCCAAAATGTGGCCTATTTCTGCAGGATGTGTACCGAGAGGGCACCGCCCTATTTTTCCCCTATAAGTGTACAGTTTGTATACATTTGCAGCACTAGTCTGTATCAACATGTACTAGCTGAGATGTGCCCAGTGCATGCAACAAGCTCACCCTGGCCTCTTTCCTAATTTTCATGCAACTGGAACCTCATACTTCCATTTTAATAAATTATTAAAGAGCTAGATTTTCTCTGACCCTGGATTTGCCAGCTAGCCATTTTCAGGTGTTGCTTGTGTGCATTCCATATAGTGCTAAAAGATTGAGCAGAGGGAAGAGCAGGGCCTCCCAGGATGGAAGTTCAGTTCAGCTTGGAACAGCGGCACCATCCTACCTTGTTGTTACTTTTTTGCTTTTGTAAGTGTAGTTGTTTTCCCCAGTGTACTCGACAATTATGTAGCAGTCCACTGCAGGTGGTCTATCTTTTTCGTTTGGTGTTTGTGTCATGATGACTGGCAACACCCAAGGATATGCCATTCTGAGTGAGTGTGACTAGTGCGCCAAAAAAACAGGCTATGCTCTGACTGGCAACGGTGAAGTATTCAAAAAATGAGGGATGGATTGCATGGATTAATCTTAGCCACTGGTAATTACTCAGGGCTCATCCAAGTCCATTGATATTTTGCGCTCATTGACACCTCAGTGTGGACCCAGCCATATGCAAAACAGTCTTGGCACTGCTCGATTGAACAGTCCAGCCTGGATTACAAGACCAGGACCTCCTTGAACCAGAACACAAGCAACCAAAGACCGATTTCACCCTAATTTGGGCACCTCAGTCTGGTGTAGTGTAGTTACATTGGCACAGTGCGCACGTGACCCATGTCTGGACATAACTGTCGGTGTTAGGACATCCACTGAAGTATTAAAAAATGTGATGGATGGAATGCTGGTGGTGGCAGTGGTTTTTTAGTCCAGGCAAATAAGCAGTTTTACTCGGGGGGGGGGGGGGGGGGGGGGGAAATGGGAAGAGGGACTGACTGTTGGATCTTCCTTTTAAAGTTCCATCTTGTCAACATAACTAAGGTCAGTTTCTTACATCATGTGTTGGACATTTATGGAGGATGTTTTTGAATGAGTGTGGAGAATGCAGATACAGGATACATTGAAAGGGGTTCATTTGGACCCTGTGCGCATGCTGCAAAATATAGCGGCTTTCTCTTGGGAGAGCTGCTTTTGTTCATGCTGGACATACCAGGCTATCTGCACCCGTTTCCAGCTCCTTTCCTTGAAACCAACTGGACTTTGTTGGGGGAGGTTACTTATGAAATTGTTTGTTCAGTGTAGGCTTCCCCTTGCATGTGTGAAGCTTTGCTAGTGTGATATGAGGAGAAGCCTGAGTACGTCTGTGCACGAGGAGCTGGACTGTGCCAGCTAGGAGGAGCAGCCTCATCCCAAGAAGACACGCTCAGGTTCAGTAGATGGGCAGCTTCGCATGGATGGTGTTATAATGGACTGAGGTTGTAAAAAGAGCCATGAGATCCTCTGAGTGTGGCTGATCCAAGAACAACATGGCCGGGGTTGTGTACCTGCACTACAGTCTGCCTTGGTAGAGCTGCTGAGTCTGGACCATTCCTGACACATACCATTCCTTTTAGGTACCTGTATTAATACCTACCTAGTTCCTTAAGCAACTTTTATGTAGTTCACCTTCACACCTGCATAAGGATCTAGTTATGTTGGCTGTGGATGTCATACTTATTCTGGGAATATTTCATTCGACATTTCTAGCCTCTGCAGTTCTGGAAATATTGACTTTTGGGGTTGGAATTCTGCCCCTATCGTTAAACCAAGACTCCAGCAGGAACTGGTGATGCCAGCAAACTCTGTGCGTACTCCAGGCACTGGGAAATGCAGTTTATGACAGAGCTAGGATGTAAGCATCTAAAATGTCATGTAACCACATGGACACCATACTCCCCTATTATATCGGAGTCCATTGAAAATGTGAAAACCAGTTGAACCATTAACCGGTTCCCCATGGCTTCAAATGTATACTAACCCGATACTAATGACAGCAGCCTCTGTCTCCACTGACTACAGAACTGCATATTTGGACTGTACCAGTGACTTAATTTGGGTAAGGGCCTTGTCGTTTTGGAGCTAACTTTTTGAGCTTAAGGAAATTTTTGTGGAACTCAATTTTTTGTTGAACTGGAAGCTCAGTAGCTGACATGTCACCCCACTGATTTGTCCATCATTGTACCCAAAGTTAGACCCCTACAAGGACTTGTGTCCTGCATCTGTATTTATTGCACAAACCAAAATCCTTTGTCGAATTAAGTCCTTGAACGATGCAGGAGACAAGATGAGTTTAATGCTGGCCCATCGGATAACATTCCATAAGGCCAATCTCTTATAAAGAAATGTAGTGTGTAGGAATTGACTAGATATTTGGGGTCGCATCTTAGTCCTTTTTGGGCTTTATTTAGTTTAAAGTGTTTTATTTGCCATCCTACAAATCCGTTTTTTACTTCTTTTAAGTTAAAGCACCAGATGGAGAGGAGGATATTGTGTAGTATTTACTATGTGTACTTTATTTTTACCCCTGCCGCTGCATGTAGGTTCTTACGAGAGATTCAAGCGACCAAAAGGAGTAATTTGGTGATCAATCTAGAGTGCTAGAATAGTGTGGTCTTGGGACACCAGTGCTGCCCAGTAAGCCAAATTCTAGGTTGCATTCTTCTGTTGGTCATAATCATTAAATGTTCAATGCCCGGGGAGCCCCTGAATAAGCGTGAAATAAGAAGAATCAGCGGCTATTGGGGATTAAATACTTGATAATGGAGACTGCAGGGAAGGGAAAGGGCTGGCCCATGCAATAATTTTTCAAAATGTCCCAGTAGCTTTCATTTTATTAATTTAGTGGCCTGTGGTAGCCCCGTTTGTTGATCTAGTCTCAAGGCTGTACCTTTTTGTTTCTCCTTTTTAAATTTTAAAATGCACATTTGTGATTTACAGCTAGTTTATTAGATGTAAGGTGCATTATGCAACAGCAGTGAGTGGGAATAGCATGGATGGGAGTAGGAAGGAGTTGAGTCACTTTGTTAACACTAGGATGTGATCATATGTTTATTAAAACATCTCCCTCTTTTTGCATGTGCTGTACATGCTTTTTGGGTTAGAAAAGCTTGCACAGCTGCATGGGCTGTACACAGTGTCTTCGAGGGGGCTGCTTGTGCATTTACTGCCTATGTAATTGCGTGTGTGAAGGAAGCATGCACTGCTGCACGTCTTATACCTATTCTGTGAGTATATTTATATTGCAGTCTGATCCCTGTGATCTACCAGTCGTAGGTGTGCAAAGCTTGCACTGCTGCTGGCTGTCTTGTAATTGTTCTGTATGCGACTTAAGCTTATTTCTGCATTTTTCACAGGTGCAGTTCACACTGATCAATGACGTTTAGACAAGTAATTTTCACACATTTTTAAGTGTTCACATCACAGTCAAGAACATGCACAGCCAGTGCTAGAAATCTTTGTATATGTCTCCGAATACAGGGTTCCTGTTAGAGTTTAGAACATGCTACTTTTATTTCAAGCAGCGGTGGTGAAAATGTTCACTAACGGGACATGTAAAACTTAATAGTACATGTCTAACTTTTTAGATGCACTGCACCCTGTCCTATGGGCTTTGTATGGCCTGCAGACCCACTAGTAGCATTTCATTTACATGCCCTGGGTACATGTAGTACCGCTTTACTAGGGACTTGCAAGTAAATTAAATATGCCAATTGGGTGTAAGCCTATTTTACCATGTTTAGAGGAGACAGCCAATGCACGTTACCACTGCTGACCAGTGCTAAAGTGTGCAGAGTCCTAAGAACGTGTTCAGAAAACGGGATGGCAGTTTGGGGATGATGCTGCAGAAATGGCTAAGTACAACAATGATGAAGCTATCCTACCAAATGGACATTTTTAGGGGACAATTGACGGTGACCGTCAATACTGGCTGCAAACTACCTGAAAACCCATGCTGGCATGAGGTCAATGGAGGAGATGCTTTTTGTGGCTGATGCCACTGAGGCCACCTCTCTCTCACTCTGTGCGGCCTCCTTGAGTTTCATTGCTATTGATGTAGCTTTCTTGGTCTGTGTAGAGGCGGGCAGAATTTCAGAGTGATGAGCGAAACACAGAAAACTCCCTGTTTTTTGTCTGCCTGCTAAGAGCAATTGAGGCTTCTCTGCTGATCCGTTGGTGGTAAAAATAGGCCTAAAGCTGAAGGGACAGTTGTTTCTAGGAGCCAGGCAATATATTTACCTGATCGTGCCCTTCAGAGTAACCTCCCCTGCAGAAAGCCTGTGTCCTGCACCTTTCTGCAGAGATCTCTTGGTGCACTAGCAAGTAGGCACCGCACACAAGCTCCTCTCATGGCAAAGGTGCGTTGAAAAGCACTGTAAGGGGTAGTTGAAATATATAGGGTTTCTGCCATGCTGGCTCTCATCAGCTACCCTCTGTGAGTCCTGTTGACTATGTCTACGTCTTCCCCACACATCTTCCCCGAGACACATCTCTGAGCAGCTTTTCTGTGGTCTGGTGTCAGGATATCTGCACCGTGAGACAGCATTGCTCACGCACCCCTCTTTATAGATATGTACACCTAAATGTGTCCATGTGCTTGCTGAGTGTATACGAGTAGGTTGGTCTCTGAGTTACTTGGCTGGACGTCTCCCTTGCAAAGATGTACAGTGCTGATGGCCGCGGAGAAGCTCAGGCTGCAACTCAACAAAGCAGCTATTAAAATGAACCTGTTTCTGCAGTGCTTGTAGCTGATGTTAGCATCGCCAACCGTTTCCTTGGCTGCAGTAGTTCCTCCTTCATTTCCGATGTTTCTTTGCACTTTTATGCCTAGCAATTCAGCCTGTGGTCGAAATTATATGAGTAATGCCCAAAATCTAAAAAAATCTGTGGAAAATGGGCAAAATTAGCCCTGAGGATTAGGACTGTTCCAGACATGAGTGGCCTCTGGTGGTTTTGGAAAGATGCTCTCACCGCGATGAAAATGTACAGAGAATCAAGACTGGTTTGGTGTGGGAAATGCCCTAAAATAATCACAGATCTTCTTGGCCTTCAGGGCTTTAGCTGATTCCTCCATTGAAGAAGACTTAGTTCTGAAAGATTTGTCTGTTGGGCATCGGTATTCCAGTCTGTTCAGCCTTTTCGGGTTGCATTCTGGAATTTGCAGTCATGAAAGCCTGCATAATTAGGAGGTGAGAACTACTACAATGCAAAGAATAGAGACCGGACTGGATGAGCTACTTACACCTGACACAGGAAAAACTTGAGAACTCTGCATCTTTTTTCTGGGCATCTAAAGAATGTGGTGTACTGTGCAAAATGCCACTCCAAGCCTGCAGCATAAATACCTGTACACCATCACATCTCGCCACAGCGGCGTACATTGAATTGGCTCACTGTCAACTGTCGTACGAGTCCTGTTCACACTAGTTTAGAAAGTTCTTTGTCCTCCTTGGATAAATGCATTTGAAAGTCATATTAAACAAATATGTCTCAACTTGACATTGAGATCTGCTTATCTCTGTTACGGTGAAGGTGCACGGGCAAGGCTATTGCTACTTTGCATTGCGCATGTGCTAACCTCGTGACATCCGTATTACAGAAGGAGCCACACGAGCATCTGTGATCCTCACTTGGGGCCCGATTACGAGCTTGGCGCCATTGCGCCAGCTCACGCTGACACAGCTGTGCCAAAGCTGTGCAAGGAACCCCACCCTTAGTACGAGCTGAACTCGTGTAAAGCAGATGATCCTTCACTTTTTGCATGGCAGTGCCTGGAAAACGGCACTGCAATGGGAACAGCAAAAAAGTTCCAGCATGGTATGGGCGATGACGTCCATGCCGTGCTGGAACTTTGGGGGAATACAGACAGGGGGCACATGCTGTGCCCCCCTGATTGTATCCCCATGGCAGGAAGGGCATTAGGGCCCTGTAGGGACACTTTTGTTCCTCCACCGCCAGCCTTTTCATGCCCAGGCTCCTGCCATGAAATGGCTGGCGGTGGCGGAACTTGTAACATGCTGAGCGGGACTGCACCAGTCCCGCTCAGCATGTTACATTGTGGCGCTGCTCTGCCACCGCCAGGGAATGTCTGCTCCTGGCGCAGCCGGTGGTCCTACTCCACAACGACTTTTGAAGTTGTAATGCAGCAGACAGAGCACCGCCACCGCGAGTCTGGAGGTCTTACGACCGCCAGACTCGGAATCAGACCCTTAGTATTTAAAAACTTGGGAAGCATAAAAATCGGATAACCAGGAGTCTTTTCTGCTTTTGGGCCTCTTGGATAATGCAGCCTCAATATAGTCTCAAACTTTTCATTGTTACCTCCATTTTCATCCAGCATCACAGCTGGACGGCTGTCTCCATTTTTAACCTTACATCGTTGGGTATGCATTATAAAGATGATATCAGAGCTACTTTCCTCCCACTTCTCTTCCACGGCTGACCCCATCACTGCCCTCCACCACTCATTTGGAGTTCTTCCCCATAGGATTGGAAATATAATAAGGAAGAGTAACCTATGGAGAAATCTAATAATTCGAAGAAAGGATGCTTGTGGCCCTAGAAAGTTGGCTGGGCCGATGCCGCAAACAACTTGCATGTGACTGACTGCCGCAACTCTGCTGAAGTGTTTGAAGGCGGAGCAGGCTTGAATATCTCCTGGCTTGTCTGCAGCGCCATGCCACATCTAAAATTGACTGTATGGGTCCTGAACTATATAGTTACCCTCGGGTAAGCTTTTTTGTTGTAATGGGCTTGTGTGTGAGGCCCTTTAAATATGGCCCAATAAACCTAATAGCAGATCACAGAGAAATTGCTCCCGCATTTTTCGGACCAATCGTTAGACATCTTTCTTTTAAAAATTCTCCTTTTTTTGGTTTTAAAGTGAGTGCTATTTTAGATGCCTGAATTTCCTGATTATTTAAGTTTGGTAGCCACATCAGACTGTAAACAAGTCGTGTGCTGGGAGAATTCCCTCCAGTTATACCGTTTTGAGTTTGTTTCCAATGCAGCTTAGTGTGTTGAGCACCTCCTGCAGACATCTATGTGCAGCCCGTCGTACGTTTTAATCGTGCTTTGTAGCGGATTAAATCAGTGCCAGTGAGTTGGCCAATAGGAGCGCCAGTTAATTACAGCCCTAAGAAGGTGGAGAACGATAAATAGACAAAGATATTATTCTTACCCATTCTCTTACTCTGTACCTCTTTAGTTGTGTGCCTGTCCATTTTCTTTTTTACTCTCTGTCGCACTCTACCAACTACCAGTCTCTGTTATCTTGCCGCTCTTTCTAAGTGTTTAATCCAGTCTTTTTCTCAGCCTCTCTTGGTTTCCCTTTCATCCTGTCCACCTCTTGTTCTATTCAATGTTAAACCTTTCTTCCTATCATTCCCTGTCTCTTTCTGTCCATGGTTCACATTCGGTTTTCTGTCCCGCTCGGATTTACTATCTACCTCTTTAGCTGCATCCCTTTTTAGTGTTCTCTTTGTGTTTCTTAACTTTCCTCGACCCTTGTATGTTCGCTTACCTTTCCCTGACCCCTTATTACCTCTAATCGGTCATTCTCTTTCTAGCTCTTTCCCAGACTCTTTTCGCCGTTTCCCTGTGGTCCCCTTTACTTCTCTTTCACCTCTTCTTGTGAGTAGGAATCTTAATCTACCTTTACCTTTTAGCTCTACATAGTTTTCTACTGCCTAGCTTTTTAGGTCTCGCTGAGGCCCGCGCATGCGCTGGCTCGGAGAGACATTTTGTAGTTGAGATTTTTAAAGTGCTGCCTGTGGCCTAAAGCTTGAGTGCACGTGAGTGTGCACGCGCGCAGCCGCCAATCACTGCTGCGCGCGCACCAATCACGTGCTTGCCACACAGCGCTCCCATTCAAGCGATCGCGATCACTTTCGCTTTGATCGCGATCGCTATTACTTTCGTTTTCACGGCCGCGCGGCCGTTACTTTTCTCTTTCCATCTTCACTTCCTCACATGCTCGCTCTCTATTTCCCCTCCTGATCTAGTCTCGTGCATATATTTCATCATACTCTTCTCATTTACCCCACTCTCCCACCCCACACATCTATCTGCCTCCTGTGTCATTCCCACCTTTCTCCTACTTGTACCTCCCTCTCCACCACCTAGGACTGGTACAGAATGTTTTCCAACTTAGGCGAAGGCGCCTCTCTCTGTACCATTCCCCACCAGCAATGGTGCCACATTAGCTGCTTGCACTGGTGGTATTAGAGCGGATAGTGGTGGGAGTCTAGGCACTCACCTAGCGTTCTCGTTTTATGAAACTGCTCCAGTTTCTCTTGTCTGTCATGTCCATTCTTACTCAAGCTCCTCTATCATTCCTCCGCCTTCCGTTGTGAAATGCACGAGCCTCACACATTCACCTCTCACCACTCACCTCCCTTTCTGTATCTCAGACCATGCTCTCACGCTTTTAATTTGGATGACCCATTTCACTTTAACCGCCCCCCGCAACCACGGGTTCAAATTCAGCACTGAAGCCCAGTAATAAATAGGCCATTATTCGTGGGTTTAATTTTTAAACGAGCGGCTGATCATAGAAAAACGCTACGATGCATATTATGAGAAAATGTGAAGCTATTAAAAAAAAATATATATATATATATATATTTATAAAGCGCTCGGCTGTTTAAAAAGACTTCATGGCGCTAAGGACTAGTAACAAAGGAGTGAGCAAAGCAAACACACAGGACCTGCCACGCGCCATTTAGCCAGGCTTACACGTCATCATAATTTGGTGCAGAACAAACCAAGCACCCGCCCTCTAGCGGTGGAATTCTCTCCCTCACAATAAGAGAGACTTTTTAGAAATTTCGGAAACTTCTCCAAACGTGGGTACTCCCAAAGACAGCTCCAGGTGTCTCCTTTACACCACAGCTCCAAGCAACGCCATTGAATGTCTTATAGATCACAAGAACAGTGAGCACTGAGCAGTAACTGTCGTTGTGATTGAAAATGGTGAACGATTTGGGGCGACGCAGAACAGGAGGACTACAGGTTCACAGAACTGCAGGTGGAAACATCACCCCATTGTGAAGGAGGCATGCTGGAGATGGTGGAAAAAGCAGAACATTTCGTGGCCCCGTAGCTCATCGAAAGACCCGTATGTAAATACATAAACATGGAAAACTCCGGCAATATGTGTAGAAGCTGCGAGTTAACAATTTTTATTGATTTTTTTTCTATAAAAACTTGCTGTATTGCACTAGTGAGTCAATTGTCCACAAATAAAACAGTCTGCCAGATTCATGGTAATCATATTGCTCGAGTGTAAATATTGAGATGGATCTGTTGTGAAGGACCAAAAAATAATAATTAATGAAAGTGTCCAACTTGTAATTGTCCAGCTAGTTTTATTGGTTCAGCAAGAAATCAAAATGACGGTGGTTCCCTTAACCTATCCCAGGCACCAAACAGCAAGGCGTCCATCGCAAGTCAACAAGGGTAGTGAAGCACAAGAGATAGTGGTCTTTTCAGACCGGAGTGGCCTGAAACACTGCTGCAGCTACCACAACCACACGCCTACATTAGAGGACAGACATGGAGGCAACAATAACATCTGCATGGTTTCCATTCTGGAACGGGTAATTGTGAGGAAGAATCCTTTTGGTTGATGTGCACGTGGTGCAATGTTGGGTTCAGTCTTCTCTCCCCAGTTAAACATTCTAGTACCCTTTAAACATTACTCTCTTTCCATCCGCCTGCTCTTGTGAAATGTCATGTTGACTGCAAGTGTGAGGTATGAGCAGAGCTGTGGAGCAGCTGCCAATCGCTTCCACTGGCACAATGAAGCATTTGCTGGTACCCAAGGCTGAGGGCTTCCATTCTCTGCTTTTGTCCTTATTTTGTTTTCTAAATACCGATGATGGCTAGAAGGTTACATAGTAACCGCACAGATGGAAGAAAACTCAAGCTCTTGTTTTTCGTGATGGAAGAGCAGACCATGAGGGGCAAGTTCATGCAATGCTTGGCTAGTGCGGTCCTTCCAGAGATAGGTGAAGATGTCTCCGGTGGCAAGGCAGGCGTCCTCCTAACAATCTTGGAGCAGTTCACGGCATCAGAAAACAAGCATTGGCATAGCCAATAGGTCTCGCCTGTACTAAAACACACACTCTTAGAATTTGGTCTAATTGCTTGTTATAGTCCCTCAATCACATCCTATGTGTGTATCCAATGCTTCTTTCAGTTGTAGTGTCTTCTGCACACATCTCCAAATCCGTGCCTTTGGGTCATTTGTGAGAGCTTTACCTATTTGCATTGTAAATGACAATGCCTTTTATTTATGTGTTGCTTTTCTAAACAGATAAATAAAAGGCATTGTCATTTACAATGCCAATAGTTTAAACTCTCGCAAATGCGAGACCTATTGCATTGTAAATGCTTGTTTTATCATGATCTTGTTGCCCTTTTCCTTTTCCGTCTAGGCACATACTTCTCACCCATTTCCATCTTCTTTGTGTATTTCTTTCTTTAACATTTGTATTCTTTTTAGCGTTCCACCTCGCTTTCTTCTTCTTCTTCTTCTTCTTCTTTCCACCCCACGTTCCCTTCTTACTCGTCTCTGGATTCTCCTGTTTTCTCAAGTTACGTTTTTAACGCCCACGTCCCATATGTCACTTGCCTGGCGTCCTCGTTCGACTCGCCTCCCCCCACCACTCGGCAGCCTCTATGAACTTTGCCATCCCAGTCACGCTTATCTTCCACCCTTTCGTTTACTCATCCTACCTCATTTTCTCCCTCAGTGCACCTCTCCGCTTCATTGGTTTGCCTTTGTGAATCTTTGTCCAACTTTTCCTGTTGTCTCTCTCTTCACTCTCACACATGCTCTACTGTTCTTTGCTGAGCTCTCTCTCTCCTACCCTGTGCAGTCTCGTGCCCTCGTTCCTCTTTTGTGGTGACTTTTCGTGTCCCCTAACTTGCTGCTCTCATTTTGCAAACTTTTCCCTGCCCTCCTCGATATCACTACCTTGCCTCTGTGAAGTCTTTTGCCTCCGGCCTAACTTTGTCTTTCACACACGTTCCCCCGTGATATTACCCTGTCAACTCTTACGAACACCTCTTGCCCCCACCGCCCGAGTGTACTTTTCCATAGAGATGGGCGAGTGAACAGATTTACTGGGAGAGCCGAGGCAGATCCAAGCATCTGACCCGGATCTTGGTGCCCGTGCACGAGCCGAGCCCTGAAAATGTATGTATGTTAAAATCCTACAACAAACCTGACGTAAACTGTGATAAAGCTGCCTCCGAATTAAAAAAAAAAGTTTATTTCCTTAACACGTGGAGCTTTGACATTAATGGAGCACTTTATGGCACTGCACCGAGAAGTGCTTAGTTTACGTTTCGTGATTTGCCCAGAAACACTAGATGTTGAGCCGACGCCGAGACTCGAACCTGATGGGTACCTCTGCCCGTAACGCTACATCCTGGGTAGAGGCAGTGAGGCAGGCAGAAGCCACATGAAATATTGGCTCGTTATAGGCTCGAGGTTCCAACAGGACCTCGAGCTGAGCCAGGCTTCAAGTTCGAGCTTTCAGGGGCTCGCCTACCTATAATCCACTACGCCGTACCTCTCTGGTCGGTCTCGGTTTCCTTACCTCCCCCGGCGAAGTGAACTCTCCTATACCTGCCTCACATGTGCAGAGCTTCACATGGGCCCTTTTACCGACAATGCCGCCTGCTGTAAGGTACCCTGTCTCTCCCAGTGAACACTGCCTCCGGCCTGCTTCTGTCACTCTGCGCTCACTCGTCCAGTTGTGCTAATTCTCCGTTTTCCTACCTCATTTCTTTGGCCCTAAACCCACTGCTGGGCGGATGTCACTCACCGGGACTGGCGCAGACGGGCAGCTCCAGTCTTCTTTCTTCCAGTGCCTTGAAATATTTGAAGAAACATAGCCGGGAATCCTTACCCGAGCACGGCTGATTCACCTGTCGCCGTGAGGCCACCCACTGGAAAGAGCAGAGTGCAGCGCTGCAGGGTGGGTGGGGGGCTGGAAGGGTGAGGCAGGCTCTGATTGGATCGCAGGGGGCCAGTTGTCCTCTCCTCTGCTTGGGGGAGGACTCTGGGGTCCAAAGGTCTGCTTCTCACGCCATGAACATGCTGAGCTTGGCACAAGTGCGAACCAGGGCTTTTCTCTTCTCGGGCCCGGGCTTTCCTATGCGGCTTGAATGGCAATTAGTGCCTTGGACTGTTACATTAATGAGCCTTGAGGGGGTGTATCCGGGGGGGGCTCCTGCAAGCGCAGGCCTCTGCGAGACTGCACGAGAGAGCGCAGCAACAATGCAGGAGCGTGCCAGAGTTCCAGGGACCGCCAACTTCGCTCGAAGTGTTGTCTGGCATTGGGGTGACATGTACCTTAACACGTCTGTTTTGAAATCACATCCAGACTTAGTGGTTTCCCAAACTTCTCGGAGAAGCCCCGTAACATGCGGTGTTTCTTTGTATGAGCTAATGAAAAAATATAACACGGGCTCAATGATTGTGATAATTTTATTGTATTTAAAAAGCTGCAACACTTTCTTCAGTTTTCCACTAGCAAAATCATCATTCCATAAGCATACGTGGAAGACTGGGTGAGTTTTTGTTTGTGTTTAGGTCTACAGTTGAAACGTCATTTCAGAAAGATATGGTTTTACGTTTCCGAAAAGTTTTGGGGAGAGAGGGGGTGCAGACCTTACTGAGACCAATTTGTGTGTGAAAAAGGCCGCTTTATTGAAACTGGTGCAGATTACAATAACATACCTGGCAACTGTTTTACAAAACTAAAACCTCACGATACATCAGATTATCTGATCCCTGACCCCGTCCTGCCCCCTAAGATCCCCTCAACATGCCCGACCCTGCCATTACCATCTTAACAACATTACAATGTATTGCAGTTAAAAATATGCACTTCTATTAAACCAACATCCTATACCTGCCTTTCTGAAACAGAAAATAACAAAACACCTACAACTGAACCTTAAACTACCTGCCTACCCTTTCACTGCCCATGTTCCCAACTTCCAACGCTAACCAAAAAACTTCTGCCAACCCTGGTCATATTAGACCCATGCGTATACCCCTCCTGTAATTTGGGCCTTCCTAATCGCATCCATGTCATTAAATAGCGCTACGCAACGTTCTGGATATTCTTTTGCAAAACACGCTTGCATATATCAGAAACACCGCTGTCCAGTTTTCTATTGTGAAGGGGAGGCTCGGCCGCTTGGCCAATTCGTATTCCTCTTCTCTTGACCTCACCTCCCTATGCAGCAGCTTGAGCATTTCCACATATTTCCCTTTCCAGATGCGCTCTTTCGTTGTTAACATCAAATGCGCTCTCTTTCGTTGTTAACATCAAATGCGCTCCCAAGGGTTTTGTCACCCCCATGAACGGTAGTTTTTTACTCCTCAGCTTCTTACTCGTCTGCTTTTTTTTCTTATCCTCTGTTGCCTCACTGTCCACAGATACTTTCCTGGCATTCGTACCTTCCTCGACTTTCCTACCACGGCACTGCCCAGCTCATCTGTACCCACCCCTATGTCTGTGAGGTACTTCCCTTTTCTAAATCTACCCCGTCCACCCTCCCTGTACAGTTGCAGTCTGCGTTGCCAGTGGCCCAGTGCTTGCAGAAGTCCTTGCTGGCTCCACCCCGGGCCCTGACACTGTCTGTACCCTTCTGCTGATACCTGAAACATACTAGTTGACACGTTATATTGTCTCTCTCCCCCCCCCCCCCCCCCTCCTCCATGTCCTCCTCCTCCTCCCATTACTTGTCTTCTACAAGGCTTTCTTCATCAAAATCTAGTTCCTCCTGTCCCAGCTCCTGGGACCATTCCTTACGTAATTCTACTCTTGAGTCCCTGCTCGACCCCCGCATCCCTGCTTCTGGTGGGGCCGACTGTACCTGCTGGTACTCCCCAGCACCCCCACCTGTTTGGTACTGTTCTTATTTGTCCTGGCGGTCCACCGTGGCCCACCGGCCATTAGGGCCAACAAGATCGTTATGGGCCTACATGTCCTGGCTGCGATGGGTTTCCCCATCGGTATTGGACGTGCCATTCTGGACTCCACCCTCCCTCCGCCTTGGCGCCAGCAAGCCGCTCCCAGCTCTGTTGTCTGCTACGTCGTGCTGCTCCTCACCCTGAAAAACAAACGTCTAGTCTGGTGTGCTGGTTCCCTGCAAACCCCCTGCCTGGTCTATCCTTCGTTTCTTGCTCTGTTGTGCCTTGCCTTCTGCCCATCCTTCCTTTTCCCCAACAACCATTACCCCCCGCTCATCGCTGTCCCCCCCCATATCCCCACTCCATTCCAGCATCGCAGCAATGAGCTCTGACGCTGGGTCCTGCACTAAGCCCCACTCGGGCACCCCCTGTGCCCTAAACGATGCTTACCCCTTGGCCTAGGCTTCCCTCCGCCCCCCTTACCCTGCCCGGTGGTCCCTCACCTCCTTGCAGCGACCCTCTCAGGCATATCCTCCCCTTCATCCTCCTTAAAATCTCGGGGCTGTAATACACCCCTTTATGCCCCAGGCTCTCTACCCATCCCCCGTAACCTTCCCCCATCCCTACAAATGCCTCTGCCTTTCTCCCCGGTGCCTCATCCTCTGGGAGGGCCAAGCTCCCTCCCCCTCCCACCTTCTCTTTTTTTTTTTTTTTTTTTTTAATATTTTTTTATTTGCAGTAGGTACATAATGACTTCATAATAAATCAAGAAACAAACCAGTACACAAATTTTAGACTTACAGTTGTAGCGTCATCTTCAAAAGTCATTTGCCCCCTCAGGAGCAACTAACAACAAATTAAATTCCTTCTTTCTATTCACTATGACCTGTTCTCGTCCTCACTCATTCTCTTGATCTTGCCTTCCTCCACCTTGTAATCGGAGCCCAGATACCTTTCCCAAAATCCCCAATTTTTTTCCCTTTCTGAGCGTACAGCAAGATCTCTATATTATGTAAGCCAAGTAGTCTAGTGAGCCACATTTGAAAAGAAGGAGCGACAGTGTCTTTCCAACCTGCAGAAATTAATAACCTAAGTACTGCAACAGAGATAAACACCAGGGCCTCCTCAGTTTCCCCCAGATTTAGCCTATTATCGGTGCCTAGTATCATAAGGGTGGTTGACAATAGGATTTTTTGGCCTAACAGCCCCTCCCAAAATTTTTCTATTTCCCTCTGTATTCCCTCCAGGGCCTTACAATCATTAAACATATGGAGCAAATCAGCCTGGCCTGTCTTGCATCTGGGACAACAATCATCTTCCCTTATCCCCCAAGAGTATAATTTCGCAGGCGTATGGTATAAATTGAACAAGGTTTTATAATGTTGCGCCTTCAAATTAGAGGAGCGGAATATTTTCTTTTGTAAGAGAAGGGCATAATCTAAATCTACATCAGGATTCCCCAGTTTCATAGCCAAAGAGGATTCTATTTTTTCCAAATCATCTTGTATTGAGCCAATAAATAGAGTATAGAAGGCCTTAATCTTCTCGCACCCCTTGACTAGCTGGTCCATAATGGGGAATTCGTCTACCAGTAGAGTCCTAGGTCTTACGGCCTTCATCCAGCTTGTCAATCTTAAATACAATAGCCAGTATTTAGAAGAAATGCCAACACTGTATTGTATTGCCTCAAAATCCAAAATCTCCTCCCCGCTCATTAAATCCCTAACTGTCCTAATTCCTAAATTTTCCCATACCTGCAGATTTCTATCATCTGCCATCTGAGGAAAAATCCTAGAATTATGGAGGTGAAGATATCGATTTACTTTAGGGATTCCAAAAAACTTTGACACTGCCCTCCAGACCCCCCAAGCCCCTTCCAATACCTTAAAGCGGGCCTTTCTGTAATACCTTCGATCTACTTCCCGCATAAGTAGACCTACCGCTTTACGGCCAATTAATAATTCAAATATTGAGGGAGGCATCTGAGTACCAAGATTCCCCTGGGTGGGTTTAGCCTCAGTCTGAAAGAGGATAGACATATGTACCAGCAGACATGACCAATGATAAAGCCTCAGATTCGGTAATGCCAGACCCCCCCTATCCCTGGGGAGAGATAATAAATTAGTAGAACGCCTAACTCGCCCATATTGCCAAACAAATTTTATGAAGATTGATTCCAGACCTTTAATTACTGTTTCATCTATGAAAAGGGGTATGGCACGAAATAGATAAAGAACTTTGGGGAACATAGTCATTTTTAGTACGTTGACCCTTCCAATCAATGAAAGGTGTAGAACATCAATTCTTTTTAGCTCTGTTTCTATGGATTTGCTCAATGATCCGAAATTCTCAGCAACAGTTTTCTCTGTTGCCGCATTAATTCTGACCCCCAGGTATGTTGCTGAGTCAACAAATCTTTCATCAGTTTTGCTGATATTTTCGGTGCAAATTATTTGTGTTTTGGATTCATTCAGTAAGTATCCTGAATCTACACCGAAGTCCTTTGCCATTTGTATCAGCTCAGGGAGTGCCTGATGCGGGTCCGCTGTGGTCACCGCCAGGTCATCCGCATATGCCATAACCTTAGTTTCGAATCCCTCACGTATCACTGGACTAATTCCCGGGCATCCAAGAATCTTTTGAATAAACGGGTCGATGTATAACGCAAAGAGGATTGGGGAACAAGGACAGCCTTGACGTGTACCACGATTTATTGTTATCGGATCAGATCTCTCACCCATAACCACTACTCTAGCAACTGGATTGATATACATTGCCCTTAGTGCTCTCATAAGTTTCTCACCAAATCCCCTTCCTGCCAAAATCCCCCAGAGAAAGTCCCAGACCACTCTATCGAAGGCCTTCTCTGCGTCGAGCAGGATCATGGCCATCCCGTCTCCCACCGTGGACTGGGCATCGAACAGTGTTATGGCCCTCCTGATGTGATCCGTGGTGCCCCGTCCAGGAACAAACCCGTGTTGCCAAGGGGAGACAAGATCACCTATGACCCTGCCCAACCTTTTGGCCAGAATTTTAGAATAAAGTTTGGTATCAGCGTTTATTAACGAGATAGGACGATAGGATCCAGGTTTTTCCTTGGGCTTCCCCTTCTTGTGAAACACCACTATATTAGTTTCCCTCCAGGAATCTGGGACCACCCCGGTATAAACTATACCATTAAATAAATCAAGCAGGTAAGGGGTAATGGCAGAAGCAAAGCATTTATATACCTCGAGCGGGATCCCGTCCGGGCCCGCTGCTTTGCCAGTGGGAAGCTCCTGCAAGGCATTTACTAACTCACTCTCACTAATATCGTCCTCCAATTCCTCCCTGGCGATATTGTCAAGACGTGGGCCGATATCTATATACTCGTGGCCTCGTCGGCCTCTGACGTTTTCCTCCCTATAGAGATCTTGATAAAAATTCTTAAACACCTGGAGGATATCTTTAGCTTCCGTGTACTCTTTCCCACTATCTGCTATCTTAATTATATTATTTTTAACTCTTTCCTGTTTAATTTGTAGTGCCAATATCCTACCGGCTTGCTCTCCAGTTTCGTAACGTTGAATTCTAGTAGTTTTGAATTCGCTTGTTGCCTTGAATGTAAAGGCCTTCTGTAAATCTGCTTTGGCTGCTACTAATTTCCTTTGACTCTCTGAGCTATCCCTGCCTTGTACTATATCGGTGGTATGTTGAACCTCGGCTATTGCGAGTTCCCGCATTAATCTTTCCATCTCACTCCTGTCTTCCCTTCTCAATCTTGCCGCACAACTTATTAATTCGCCTCTTAAGGCGGCCTTGAATGCCTCCCATACGCAATTGCGTGAGGCACTATATCTGTTGGCTGAAAAGTATTCCTCAACCCATTTCCTAACATGTTCTACAAATCTGTCGTCGAATAGTAATCTCCTTTCCAATGTCCACCTTGTTCGTGCCCTTTCTAACCCGTCCAGTTTATAAGTTAAAACCAAAGGGTTGTGATCCGATAATGTCTTTGGGGATTTAGAGATTGTTATCCTGCTTATTGCGGAATCTGATATTAAGAAATAATCCAACCTGAAATACCTCTGGTGGGGATTTGAAAAGTATGTATACCCTGGATCTTTAGGTTCCTTTATCCCCCAAACATCTATTAGCCCATGTGACCTGATTAAAGATGAGACTGCCCTAAAAACTTTGGGTTTTCGCCCTGTGTAGATTGCACTCGGACCCCAGTCTGCTGAAATATTAAGGTCACCACAAAAACTGTCGAGCGAAGGTGGAGATTAAGGGAGATGATCAAACCGTTCCGGGACAAGAAAATGCAGGCTTTCTTGATAAACCCGGCACAGTTAAAAGTAATCAATGATGGCAAGACTCTCTACTTTAGCTCGGAAATCAAAGCTAAGGAGTATTTGGACTCTGTTAGTAATTAGTTTTCAGACCTTAAGCTACTCTTTTGGCCAGGTGTAAAAATGTATCTGCACCTTTCTCCTCCGGGAGCAAGGTAGTGGGAATCTAATTGGAATATAATTTGCAAAGTTAAAAATGGGTCTCTTTCTCCTTTTTGTTTTTTTCTTTTCATTGCTTTTTTTTTTTTTTTTATCTTTCTTATACTTGCTGGATATGTATATTCCTTTGATTAAAAGGGCTCTAGTAGGTACTAGCTTTTCTCAAGCTGTCTCCAATGCAGGCACCGCTGCCCATCATGTGCACAGACTAGGTCTGAGCGCTTCGCAGACGGCGGTGGGTAGGGGCTGGAAGGGTGGGGGATTTAGTCTGGGGTTGGAAGGGGAGGGCTTGGGAGTGGGGTGGGGTTTAGGAAAAGGGGGAAAAATTTGCAGTTTGGTACACTATGGGTCTAATAGGTGGGGTAAGGTTTTTGGGATTAAGCACCAGTTGAAGCTTCAGGCAGTTATAGCTGTTCAAGTAGACTCTCAGGATGGCGAACATTAGGATATGTACAGTCAATATTGGTGGGCTGAACGATTGGAGGAAACGCCAAAATTTAGCCTATTTCCTCAAGTTTAATAGATTGGATGTCTTGTGTATGCAAGAAACGCACCTCCCATGGGCCAAAAGGAATCTCATGTCCGTGAGAGGCTATCAGCTAGTGGCATGCACATCGCAATCCTCTACCATTAGGGGGGTCGCAGTTTTGGTTAGAGCTTCTTTGGGAGGAGTCAGACGGATTAAAGTGGACGGAAATGGGAGATGGGTTCTAGCGGAGATGGAAAAGGGCTTTACAATATGTGCAGTCTATGGATCAAACAACGATGACCCAGAGATTTTCGACTTTTTGGAAATAGTTAGCTACTTGGTTAACTCCCATAATTTTTTGTGGTGACCTTAATATTTCAGCAGACTGGGGTCCGAGTGCAATCTACACAGGGCGAAAACCCAAAGTTTTTAGGGCAGTCTCATCTTTAATCAGGTCACATGGGCTAATAGATGTTTGGGGGATAAAGGAACCTAAAGATCCAGGGTATACATACTTTTCAAATCCCCACCAGAGGTATTTCAGGTTGGATTATTTCTTAATATCAGATTCCGCAATAAGCAGGATAACAATCTCTAAATCCCCAAAGACATTATCGGATCACAACCCTTTGGTTTTAACTTATAAACTGGACGGGTTAGAAAGGGCACGAACAAGGTGGACATTGGAAAGGAGATTACTATTCGACGACAGATTTGTAGAACATGTTAGGAAATGGGTTGAGGAATACTTTTCAGCCAACAGATATAGTGCCTCACGCAATTGCGTATGGGAGGCATTCAAGGCCGCCTTAAGAGGCGAATTAATAAGTTGTGCGGCAAGATTGAGAAGGGAAGATAGGAGTGAGATGGAAAGATTAATGCGGGAACTCGCAATAGCCGAGGTTCAACATACCACCGATATAGTACAAGGCAGGGATAGCTCAGAGAGTCAAAGGAAATTAGTAGCAGCCAAAGCAGATTTACAGAAGGCCTTTACATTCAAGGCAACAAGCGAATTCAAAACTACTAGAATTCAACGTTACGAAACTGGAGAGCAAGCCGGTAGGATATTGGCACTACAAATTAAACAGGAAAGAGTTAAAAATAATATAATTAAGATAGAAGATAGTGGGAAAGAGTACACGGAAGCTAAAGATATCCTCCAGGTGTTTAAGAATTTTTATCAAGATCTCTATAGGGAGGAAAACGTCAGAGGCCGACGAGGCCACGAGTATATAGATATCGGCCCACGTCTTGACAATATCGCCAGGGAGGAATTGGAGGACGATATTAGTGAGAGTGAGTTAGTAAATGCCTTGCAGGAGCTTCCCACTGGCAAAGCAGCGGGCCCGGACGGGATCCCGCTCGAGGTATATAAATGCTTTGCTTCTGCCATTACCCCTTACCTGCTTGATTTATTTAATGGTATAGTTTATACCGGGGTGGTCCCAGATTCCTGGAGGGAAACTAATATAGTGGTGTTTCACAAGAAGGGGAAGCCCAAGGAAAAACCTGGATCCTATCGTCCTATCTCGTTAATAAACGCTGATACCAAACTTTATTCTAAAATTCTGGCCAAAAGGTTGGGCAGGGTCATAGGTGATCTTGTCTCCCCTTGGCAACACGGGTTTGTTCCTCCCTCCCACCTTCTCAATGTACTGCTCTGCCCCCCTCCCCCCCCCACTGCCAAGAGACCCTCTGATCGGGCCTCAGTGTGTGCCTTATTCCCGACTCCGTGTTGAGGAGTGCTCCCAAAGCCCCGCCTTCACTAACTCTTCAGGAGCCTTCGCTCTCTTCTTTACAGCACCGGAGGTGCTTGAAATGCACCCTTCGGGCCCCAGTGCTGCTTCTCCCTGCATACGGGGCCTGCTGCTTCTCACCTCCCCCATGAGCCCCAAGGGCCCTGCCCTCCCCGGCGCCTCAGATGACGCTCTGCCATCGACCTGCGCGGAAGCCTGTGGGGGCGCTCTCCTGGCCTACTAGTGGCCCCGTTCACTTACCGAGTTGGCCTTCGACCGCTTCCATGATTTGCACGCTGCAGTGCCAGCGGCCACTCCCGTTGCGGCGGGCGTGATGGGCCTGCAGCCTCCGGAACCACCAGGTCAAGCCGACCGGCTTTGCTCAATAGCCGCAGCGCTTCGAGGACACAGTAATCCTCCATACAATTGGAAGGATAATTTCAATATTTTAATGATACTACCCTACCTACGCAAATCGCACACAAAAATTCTCTGTACCTGCTACGCCCCGCTCTCAGCCACCAGGTCACCAAACCTGAAATAGTGGCTGGGAGCCCACTCTGCTAGCCCTTACACTTTGGGTTACACCTGCATAGCCCAAAAATAGACAAAATGGCAGCCCTCTGGCCTGTTCCCCCTCCACCCCCCCAAACTGCCCGGGGGCCAGACCTCCCTTCGCTTGCCTGCCCCCCAAGCCCCCATTCTAAATAAATTGAAGATTTGGGGATAGTATGAGATGCGGACTTGCATGTAAGGAAATCCAACTAGCCTTTTAACAGACAGGACTTTTAATACTCGCGCATCTGTACATGCATCCAGTTATGTGCAGAATAGTACAAAACAACAGCACAGCATGAAGTAAAATCAGGGCTTGAAGTAGTTTTTACCAAGCCAAAGACAGGAGTTGCAGCTTAAATTAGAGATCCTTGAAAGGGAGGAAGGGTCCCTGGCCGTAGTTTACAGCTGTTTACAATGATTTTTTTTTTTTTTTTTTTTTTTTTGAAAGCGTATTCGAATAATTTCCAATAAATTCTGCACCAATACAGCGTTGGCAGCAGAGCACCGTGCCCGCCTAGTCTCCTACTCTATGAAAAGGAGGCCTTTGACCGTTTCCATGTCCCACCATAGTTCCGTTGCTAAATGTTAGTGGCAGTTCACGTGAAGATTTGGTCAACTACATTGGACAGGCAACACATCGTTCAAAACTTTAAGGACCATATTACAGGGGGCTTGTAGCTGCCACAATCTTCAGTGCCACAGCAGGCAAAAATTGAGCTTATTATAGCATAATGACACCGGTCACTTTTTGTTTGAATTTCAACTATATTTTATGGGATAGGAGCCCTTTTTAGGTTGTTGCCCAGAAGAGGTTTTGATTTTTTTTAAACGAAGGCACTTGATTCCAAATAATGACTCATCAGAAAAAAGTGAGGCACATAGTGAATTTTAAAGCATGGTAGATAAATAAAATTGTTCAAAAATTGTTTTTATATAGTGTACTTATTGTTGCAGATTCCCCCTAGGTAAGACACATATTGTCACTTTCCAATACCCATACTTCTCTGCTCTTTTCCACAGTACCCCAATAACCCATATCAAATAGTTACACTGTGTATGCAACTTGAGAACATTCCATACTGCCAAGCCAACTTCCAAATTACTTTTCTAGTTAAACACATGCTGACCTGCTCATTTCCCAATAAAGCACATTTCATGCCAGTTTCCACTTTGTTTCTTCAAAGTAGATATTGCCGTGCTTGTTTCCATATTGCCCACAGCAACACCTTTAGAATATGACTGCTAAGTTTGGAAATGAGCAGTTAGCCAGGGGCACCCGCAAACGGGCCCACCATACGCCCTTCCCGGGGTTCTGGGTTTCAATCTGCACGCACCACGGCCCCGTGTGTCGTAGCAAATTTCCAGCTTCCCGCAAGATCCCTGCGTCTACGGTCCGTGGATAAAACGCCCACAAATGTTCCCAAGGCCTCGGTGCATGTGCGGACTAGCCTTCCCAGATACTCCAGCGCTCTACTGCCACCCCTGCCTCCGGAGGTATGCCGCGGGCCCTGTTTGGACCGCTGTCTCCGCCCGATAAAACCTGTCCCATAGCGGCGCACCAAGGGTGACTGCCAGAGCACTATGATCCTCCATGCCTAAACTGGCCGTACCGTCTGGCCCCCCGCCGTCAGTAGAGTCCCAGCATGCCCCACACACATTCCCTGTGCCATTCGCCGTGTACCCCCACACCCCACGGGTGGGGCGGTTCCGAAAGGAGGCGAGAGACCAGCGGCAACCGATTGGCCGTATATAGACCCCCCGCCCCCCACCCATTATCGCTGGTATAGGTTGCTCAGCACATTTGTGTCTGACTAAGGATCCTATGAGTTGCCGCAACGTATGTAGACATATATTACGAAAATATAACAGTTTAGATGGCTCCTTCGAAGACCTCATCACTTCCCCGGCAGTTACTGGTTCCTGGGTGTAGAAAGCTTCCCCCTTTGTTCCCTGGGAGCTTGCCAGCTTGGACTCTGAGGTGAAGATTGTGGTACCTATCTCCCCCACTCCTCTTCCAAGCTTCAAGCTACCCGCGCCTAGAACTCCTCAATCATAGCGTGACCACTTGTATCCCCCGCCCTTTACCGAGGCCCTTCTGACCACGTCCCTAGATTTCAACCAGGGGACGGGCCTGTCTGGATATTTCACAGTATACCCCGCCGTAGGTCAATGAAGGCAGCCAACCAATCCTCAATGCCATGGCCACCCACGGGCTCTCGGCAAGCTCCCACTCCTCTGCGGCGGACCCCCTTCGCCGACAGCTCCCCCTGGCACATACCCACGTATTCGCCCGTCCAGGTGTGGTGGCCAGCGTAAGGTGGCCCCCCAAGGGTTCCGTCATCCCCATGCAAGGCAGGTTCAGACCTGGGACGGCGCGGCTTTCACAGTCCCCTCCTTATTCCCTGGTACGGGCCCCTGTTCGGTCCCTTTCTCTGCCGCGCCGTTCGTGGTGACTCTGGGCCCACCTGTATCCCTCCCCTAAGCACCTTTTTCAAGCTAACCTCCCCGTCTTCCAACCCCCCATGCATCCGTGTCCACCGACCCTGCCAAGCTGTGCCGTACGTCCTCCCTTGCTCCCCGTCTTGTGGCGTGCCAACCCCCCCCCCCCCCCCCCCCCCCCTGTGCGTGCACTTGTGCCTTACCTGGCGCTAAGGTCGGCGTCCCGACTGGAGCCCGCCGCCTAACCAGTGGTGAAAAAGTGGGGGGGGAGGCCAGCACTCCATCCGCCACCTGTGAACTGCCACTGTACCATCTCCGCACACCATCTGTCCTGACCTTCTGCAAAACTAGACACAGCATTAGTGACACCCCCACCCCCTTCCCTTCAACACAATCCCAACAGCCCGGGGCCGTCCTCCATGGACTCCAGCCCGTGATCCCCAGCAATGGCCCGTCCTCTGTGAACTCCAGCCCGTGATCCCACCCCCCCTCCCCCCCAGCAATGGGCCGTCCTCCGCAGACTCCAGCCCGGGATCCTATAGCCACGGGCCGTCCACTACGGACTCCAGCACATTATCCAAGCGCAAATGGGCTGTCCCCAGGGACTCCAGCCCACTCCTTGTAGCTCATTCCCATAGCGGATCAGTCCCCTTATATCCAAACCCTCCTGCAGCGTACCGCAAGCCTATCCATCGTATCCTGCTGTGTTGTCCTGGACCCCCGTTCCCCCCAGAGGCCGCATCGACCCACTGAGCCTTGACACCGGAGACCGCTTGCTCCTCCTACTACGCATTCCGTCTAGCAGGTCCCTTGCTGGGGTCCGGCTGCCCGTACGAGGCAGAGCCTGCCCATCCTCTTGGTGGGGTGGAGCTGCATGTAACTCACCCGAGTACCGCGCCTGTCGCCCCCGCAAAGGAACGAGGAGTCTGACATGCCGGGGTTGGTCCTCTGTCTGTCCCCGTCACCTCCGGGTACCCCCACCAGGGCCCAACCGCTACCGGCAGAGGCGCGGGCCACGATCCTACTCTGCCAACAATAAGACATGATCACCACGGGAGGGCGGCGGCGGTCGCCGGTGGGACCGCGCGCCTCGGCCCCGCAAAAGCACCCGCACCGTGAGCCCGGTTCCCCCTTGCAGCGGAAACTGGAATAAAATTCTTAACTGCAGAGGTGCGGGCCGCGGTCACTCGCGGCCAACCGAGAGAGGTGATCGCCGCGTGCCTGAGGGACCGCGATGCAGTGACTGACATGTGAAGTGCGAGGGAGCAGGAGACCCAAACCGTACCAGGGGGCGCCGCAAAGGCAGACGATGCCGTCGACGGAACCCCGGATGGGGTCTGCTGTCGCAAGTTACAAAGTTTACTCGCCCTATCTACCACAAAATGTACTCACCCTATCTACCCCCGAGGCCGGCTGCCGTGTCACCCCACTGAAATGGTGGCTGGTGACCCAAAATGGCCGTATACATATCCACCCCCCCCTCCCCCCCCAGCCCAAATGTAGCCCAAACCAGCCCAATTGGGCTCTGGGCTGCACCACCGGCCCAAAAATCCCATTGGTCAGCCGTCCCCTAAAGCCCTATTATGCAATCTCACATGCCTTTGTGACTTGGCCCCAAAACAACTTAAATAGGAACAAAGAACATGTATATGGGAGAGGAGTTGGCCTAACGGTTAGGGTGCTCGACCTCGGACCTGGGGGAACTGGGTTTGAGTCTTGGTAACGACGCTAAACCTCCTGTGATTCTGGGTAAATCACTTAATCTCCCCGTGCCTAACAAAATAAATAAATGAATGTGTGTTCTCATGTAACGTAACTGGTGCTATGTAAAGCGCTCTGATACCTGATTGGATTCGGGTCAAGTTCGCGCTATATAAAACTGTGCTAAAAAAATAACTAAAATAAAATGTAATACAATGCTTACGACCTCAGTATTTATACCAACATCTAAAAGCACAGTATACATACATGCCAGCACATACTCTAACCAATAAATAATACTATATTCCTAATTGTCTCTCTCATAGTGTTAAGGATAAAATGATATGTAATCTCATATTTAAGATTATTTACAACATTTGTTATTGCCCTTCCACGTATATGGCTAAGAGCATTACATTTGGTGTGCGAGTTATGGTTTCCAGCCCTAACCATAACTTGCATATTTCAGTGATTTGTAAATTTTAAATCCCAACTGCGACACTAATTTGGGTGCTTAAGTGTTTTTTTATATTTAATTTTTGTATTGAATGTCTAGGTTTAAAAAAATATATATATTTTAAGACGGGGATCTTTACCCTGGGGGTTAGGACCCCCGGGGGGCCTTAAGTGATCCCTGGCCAAAATAAGCATTCTGCTGATAACAGTGCTTTGTTTTCGGGAAGAAGGGTTTTCGGCAGAAGAAAATGAGAAGCACTATGCCGCTCTGGAATGGATCATCACTAACCTCTTTTGTCATTTATATCCTGACTGGGAGAAGGTGTCAAAAGGGAAGGGAATCCAAATAATCTTCAACCCTCTCACTCACATTTCTAATAATCATAATGTGGATATGTTTACACGTTTGCAAGGCCTGTCTCACCAGAATATTATGTTTGGCAATCATGTATTTGATTGCATTTTTAAAGCAGTAACAAAACTTAACTGCAATGTTTAAATAAGTCTAGACCTATTTAAACATTGCTAGTTTAATAGAATATTTGTGGAAAATTTTAAGGGGGGTCCTCTTTTGATTTTCTTTTTCCTTCACTGTGAAGGGGGGTTGGAGGGAAGCAGCATAAAAGTCTGAAGACCACTGCTTTAAGGTGTCATAAATAAAGCTAACCATAACTTCACTTTAGCTCCTATCTATCTATCTATCTATCTATCTATCTCACAAAGATGTGAAAGATATATAATCTTCCACTTGTATTTTTCTCACCTTTTGCTGCTGCTTTTTCTTCTGTGGGAAGCTTCCAGTGAGAGCCTTGTAATAGGAAGCTGACCGTGAAGTCTCTCCTGTGGGTGTGACTGAGCAGATGTTTACACGGAAGGCACTACTAGATGCATCTCACACTTAGGAAAGTTCACACCCATGGCACTGCTGAAAGTGCTTGCGCCTAACTAGTTGTCCCAATTCACTAGCTTGATGTCGCTTCTCTGTATCCACCGGGGTCAGGTTGACCACTCCAGTTCTGATCTTTGTGACAGCCTAAGGCATTGTGAGTGTTTTAGTCTTTCTTCACTTCCATTGAACTACATCAACTAACACAACAGCCATCATTTGTAAGTGAAAAGCACTGGACTGGAAAGCAGTGCCTGTGATGACATGGAGGGAGGTGGCTACCCTATTGTCATCCTGCAAACCTCCCTTCCTGCTCAGGATCTGCTTCTGCTGCCTCAGCATGGGTGCTGCGCTTGACTACTAGATTCTACCTGAGCTCTGTGTTGAGGTTCCTGCATTGAATGCAGATGTAGAGAGTCAGGTTAGGTCATCAACAATGGCAACAGCAAAAGTCTGCCTGTGGCAAACCCCAGCACTGACCCCGTGACGAACTAAGGGTGCCATGAGCCTTAATGCAAGCAAGCAAGGTACATGGGCCTCCATACTTTGGTTTGGCAATAACAAATGGCTAGAATTGAGTTGCAGTGGATCCCCAGACCTCTGGGCCTCGGTGCCACTGCACCAGCTGCAATATTGATAGTTACGCCCCCTGCATAGTCGCAGTGTTTTCTTGGTTTGCAGCTCAGAGGCGTCAGGCCAAGACGAGGCTTTTGGCCACCCTTGTTATAGTCATATTTTACCATTTCCACCTCTACAATATGATGGCAAAACGTGATGTTTTATGGGTGATGTGTAGCCCCCCTTGTGGTTCTGGTCCTAGGACTTACAGTGAAATAGAGCCAGTCAATTTAACGGGCAGAGTAAGTACACTTTAAAGTGCAACATGCCGTACTACGCTAGGTGGAGTGCGTTACAGACAGATGAGGATGAGACCTGGCAGCCCTTCTGTAGGGTTTACAGGACGAGGGTTCTCTGAGCAGCAGGGAAGCATGCCTTCAGTTCTTCCATGCTTACAGAGCTGACACGATGACATCCCTACAATGATTTCCAATTCTAAATAAAGCTACCCCTCCTGGGCCTAAATAGAGACCTCCAGGCTAGAGAGTCGAATCCAAGTTTTGTATCCACGTAAATCCTGGACCAACATGGAGGTGAGGGAGGCTGCTCGATTCTTCTGCTATTTCCATTTGGGTGTTATGACCCTGGACCATCTTATGGGTAGTGTAGGCTCTTTATTTGCTGACTTATTGCTGCTCATGGATGGTTCAAAATGTTTGCAGGCAAATCTTGTGGCACTGGGTCAACAGAACATTTAAGCCACGTTTTCCTTTGTGCCTGGAATTTAATTTTGGGCAAAAACTTTCATTTTCACCCAAAATGATTTTACAAGTCATTGCAAATTGTGCCCAACACAGATTTTTTTTCACCCCTCGCCAATTTGCAGCGTGTCCTACCTACTGCACATCGGATTGTTAAGTATACCATCTGCTTGCGCACACCTCGGAACAGGGGAAAACATGATAAATTGTCGAGTTAGCTCTCATTCCCCGGTCCGCAGTTCGGATATGGCTCCAGGCTGTGCACCCAGTTCATTGCCGCACGTCGTGTAATCCGTAGGGGCCCACTTTTCACCAAAGACAGTGCCTTGTCTCAGTTGGCTTTAAGGAAGAATTAACCAATTCAGTTGTTTTACTAGTATTTTATGCATTTCATAGAAATGATTGATTCGTTTCACCATCGATAGGATACTGCTTTCACTCCACCTTGTTACCATGGACTTCTTTAGGATCTTATTTCTGTTTCTGTCTTCTCGTTTGTTCTTTATATTTTTTCATATATTATGGAGCCATGTAATTTACTTTATAGTAAAGCACTCGGGTGTAAAGTTCTCTATGAGCTCCCAATAAGCCCTTAGGAGTGTAATAGATTGCATGGAGGGAGGGTCTAATCACCTGGAGCTGCTGGTGGGCGGGGCCTAGCAGACGCCCCGCCTGCCGTTTATTGGTACGAATCCGATGTGGTGTGGCCGGCCTCCAAGCAGGGTGTCTCCCTGCTCTGGGGAGGGTCCACGCCACCAAATGGGACACGAAGTGCGGCTGTTTGAAGGCATCCGATTGAAAACGGAAGTTGTGCATGAGGTCTTGCATGGTACTTTGTTATAAATTAAGCCAATAACACGTCCAGTAATGAAAAGGTTCTACTTTATTCAGCCCACCAAGAGACGTGACCTTTCCCTTGCCAGCCCCCGAACCAACTGTCCTCCTCATTCAAAACCTAACATTCAGAACAGAATCTTGACATCAAGGTTCTGTTCTAACATTACGAATACAACACATCTTCCCCCTTTCTCATAACAAACAAATTGATTGAGGAAAAAAGTGTCCATAATGAACTGAAACACCGAGAATGTGAGAACAGAGGCAAAATATAAGAGCAAATTACTAAGCCTAACAGAGGGGTAAAAATGAGGTTAACCTAGTGAAGGAACAAACAAAGGGAACAATGAACAGGGGAATTGAATTACATACACATTGACTTTGCAATACTCAATCTGAGCCCAGCTTGTTATCAAGTAACTACGCAGGGATTTTCCTTCCCTTCGTAACCGACTCACTCCTTCAGGCGCCGACACCTCTCCAGCCCATCTGGCACCAGCGGCACTGGCACCGCATTCTCCTCCACCCTGCACAAAACTGGGCACTTCTTCTCTCATTAACTCCTCGTAAGTCTTCCTTGCCACATGAGTAACAAAGTGAGCTTCAGCTCCATACCAGAACCCTCCAAAGCAAAAGTAAGCCTCCCATCCCCACCCAACAAAGCCGACCCCTATCACCCTTGACCTCTATATGAGGAGGGCTGGCCCAACCCTCAGCCTGTTTTTTCTGTTCTGCGCTGCAGATTCTTCAGAGCGTGTGTTAGGTAAGTGGTTCCTGCTGTAGCAGGTACATGGGCCTCAGGTTGGTGGCCCTGCTCTAGCGGGCTCTTAGACTTTGGGCCCCCCTTCCTTCCCATGTTGTCCTGTATGAGGCTGGTCAGGCTCTGCCTTAGCGAGCCAAGGGTTTACAGGGGGGGCGGCCTTTGGAGGTCTGGGGCTCGGTCTAGTGACCCTATCTGACTCCTCGACCATATGGGCTGGTTGGTGTGTGTGCTTACCTGCTCCCGGGGTCTTTTATGGTCCGTATGTGGCTGTTTTTTCGTGGAGAGGGTCGGCTCCTGTGTGGGTTGTCTGTCCCGTGTCCCTGCTGGGCGTCTTCCGCTTCGGTTGCAGGGCCGAGGGGGCCTCACTGGGTCCTGCCATGTGTATGTCCCTGCGTTCGGGCTGGCTACAGCGGGGCTCCGCTTGTATTTTTCGGGCTCCTCATTTGTCAGTCCCCGTCTTGGGCCCATGATGTGGCATCACAGTCTGACTCAGAGCGGCTGAATGTGTAATTGACGAGCGTCTGGGACGGGCTGTTTGGATTTTTCCCTGATCTAGCGCGTGCCTCCGGCATTGTTTTTCGCAGCTCCGCTGCGCTTGCGTTGTGCCTACGCCCGTTCCAGGCTCCCGATCATGCGCATGCGGCTGCTTTAAATGCCTCTTTCCTGTCTGTGGTCTGGGTGCTGCATGTTTGCATGTCTGCCTCAACTCCGTCTCTCGGCGGGGTCGTGAGGTGCTGGACGCTCTCCTCCGCTTTGCCCATTGTGGCGGTTGGTCATTGGTGGTTCTTTCTGTATCAGGTCTTCCAGTAGATTGTACCTTCGTGGGGCGGCTCCTCTCGAGGCTCCTGGGCCTGTTGTCCTTCGGCCCCTTTTTTCCGGCCTGTGGTGGGCTTGCCTGGGCCACTGGTGCTCCCTGGCTGTGTTGGTGGGGCGTGTTTAGGCGGATTTGGCATTCCTCTTGGATGACCGTTATTCCCTTCCTGGTTTGTGACGACTGGCGGTTGCGGAGGGTGCTTTTGTGACGTCCAACTGGGGTCGGCGTCCCGCTCTGTTCACTATCCCGTCTATCTCCGTGGCCTTGTGGTTTTGGTCGCGGGTCACTGTCTCTTGGTTCACAGCTCTTCGGCCGAGGGTTCTCTGTTCTTCTCCTGCTGTGGGGCTGGTCGCTTGTGGGCTCTCGGTTGCTGCTGCTGGCCTTGTTCCTTACTTTGGGTTTGTGTTTTCTGCCTATTCAGCTGGGTCTGGTGGCTCGGTGGTCTGCCATTTAAACTGTGGCTGCCTGTGTTGGCCTCATGGTCACCGGTTCGGTCCCGGCTGGTGCGCTTCTCTTTTCCTATTTATGGGTTTAATCAACTATGTGCTTTTGTGTTGGGGGCCTGTACCGGGCTGCAGTTCTTTTTTCTGTGCGTGGTGGTATGCTATTGTTTCGCTATTACATCGTTTGGCACCCTGATGCTGGCATTTTCTGTGGCGTTCTGCCTTTCTCCGTTTTTGCATTGGTTTGGGTGTGTCGCGGGGCCGAGGCTTCGGTTTTTCTCCCTACCTGCCTGTCATCTTTGTGTTCTGGCTTTGCGCCTGTGACCTTTTCCACCCTGCCGGCTCCTGCTCTCGTTTGCTCTCTGTGGCCCACGGAGCTTTGGCTCATTTGTTAATCTGGCACCTCTGGTGGCACCGGCTGTAACGGGGCTCGGGGTCGGCTCCTGCCTGTGCTGTCACTGTCTCCTAGGGTTCTCAGTTTTCTATCTCTGCTTGTGCGGAGTCTGGCCTGGTTCGTCCCTGGTCGAGTGCCCACCTGGGCTTTTGGGGGCTGTGGGCTTATGCATGTCTGTTGGGGGCTGGCTGCTGTTGATGCAGGTCCGTCCTTCCTGGGCCACTTCGGTGGTTCCCGTGTGGGCTTTGGCTTCTGCTCCTGGGGGGCTTGTCCTTTTATGGCCGGGTCCGCGGTGAAGAACCAGAACCTTTTGGATCTGGCGGCGCAGGGTACGCCTTAATCTCCTGGGTTCTCCTACTTAGCTACACAGAGACACGGGGACACTCTGTCGGGGTAAAAGATCAGATTTTATTAGCTGCAGCTAGTACAGTTGTCCTAAAAGTACACACGGTATGTTCTCAGGAGACTGCCACTTCACTGTGTGGCGCACAATCTTATATAGTACATAGGTGACATACACATTAACTAAGAACACACCTAAAACATATAAAAGGAGCCAATAAGAATGGTTCGAAAATAGGATAGAGCCAATAGGAAAAGTTGGAAAACAAATTATCGAGTAACTCGAAGAAGCCTCTCCTCCAACTGTGTTTGCCACCCCTCCCACAGGTTAAGGTATTAACATGTTTGTAACTGGTTTGCAGGTGGAGAGATACGTTCGTGTGTTTTGGAGGACAGTTGTGAAACAAGATAATACGAGCGGAGGACAACGAAGGCCAGAAGATGAGATAAAGTCAGAAGAGAATAGTGTGAACCAACAGATAGTCAGGACAGGGATTAGAAAAACCAGACCGGGATTAGTGTGCTCGGCCAGTTCTAACACCAGCTTTGTAAATAGAGGCACAAGGCTATTTTCGACACAATATTGCAGGAAAAGCCGAAAAGACTTCGATCGTCGTGCTGCCTGAGTGAGGGCAACACAAAATGGCGGCGGAGCACAAAATGGCGGGTCAATTCGATCACGATCGAAAATCGAATTTTCTCAGACCCTCCTTTTGCCAGAACTCAGGCAAGATAGACTCACGTTAATCTGAGTCAATGTCGATGGCCTTGAGGTCATCGAGTTGTTGCTGTACCATCATTTTGATATTTTCTATTCTTTGTGACTTGGGTTTAGGGATGCACATAGTAGCACAAAGATCGCAGATAGTGGGACCACAGTGCATACAAAGGCAACAAGAGAAAATGGTCAAAACTACTCCAAGGAATGTCAATACCTTCCAACCCCATTTGGACAGTAGTCCCCAAAACCACTCCAATAATGACCAATCTCCTTCGTCCTGATGAATCGACTCAGAGATTTCATGTAACTTGAGATAGCTTGGTATACTGTCGGAGCGTCATCAGGTATGAAAACACTCCACCACGGTCTGCAAGAACAAAGTCTAAGGCAACTCGGTTTTGTAAAGTTATAAGACGATCCGCCTGTAGTTCTGCCGTGATATTACCTAAGGCTCCTACAGTGATGTCTATGGTGGTTTCTACGACACGAACCAGTTGCCTTATATTTCTGCTGTTTGCCATTGGACCCCAAAAAGGAATCAAACCTTTGAGGAAATCTCCTCCCTCTTGTCCTGCTGTGTCCTTGGAATGAATAATCCCTCTGCCATATCTGTTTCGATGATGATTTGCAGAAGCAGTGTATGTAGGGGGAAGAAGGAAAGCTATATAACAGGTACCAGAAAAACCAGTTGGCAACCACGTGTAAGCCCTATCGTAACAGATGAAATATGTACCCTGAGATGGTACTAGAGGCGGCGTATTCTGAGAGGAGTAGACGTATGTGTGGAAACAGCTGTTTCTTTGTACGGTGTCAGCAGACTTACCATTTATCTGTAGACAGAAATTGCCCTGATGTGGTATAGTCCAAATCGGTGGAGATTTTCCTTGTTTAACCTTATCACTAACGCTAGTGACATAATGGGTGACGTTCCAGTTAGTGTACGCATTTCTTTCGTCAACGGAAATCTTACTATTTTCCATGATTTTAGCCATAGCTACCATTCTTTTTATCAATGAACTACGACTAAAATCCGGACCACCAATATATGAACTAACGGATCGTCTGAATTTGCTTTGATAGGCATTGGAGAAGATAACAAAATAAGCGCAAGCAGAACCTTCATAGGAGAACGGAAGAACTAAATACGGCATTCCTTTTTCTACGGTATGTGGCATAAGTCCACACACCTAACAATTTGTTGTATTTATCACTAATTGGTGTTGGTGTAATAACTGGACAAATGAATTGTTGTAATATTCGATTCTTCTAATGAGTTCATGTTGAGGAAGTGTATGAAATAGATGTGGAGAGACAGTAGTAGAAGACGAAGAAGTAGAAGGAGAGACAACTTTTTGCTGCAGAGCATAAATAATCCAACTTATACACGCCAAAAGGATACACAATAATATAATAATACATAAAGTAATACCACAACGACTATACATTTCTTTACAATGATTCATTTTATCCTTTCTTTCTCTTTTGCCTAATGTAGTCTCCATCTTTCTAAGTGGATGCTCACGGCAATCTTCCTCAATCACTTAGTCACGATTGTCTGCTGTCCTATGACACTGCAAGTCCTGCAGGCCTATTGTCACTACTCAGGTCGCAACCAAGACTCCTACCGTGACCCTGCAACCGGGATAGAATAAACTACATAGGAGAGAGAAAATCTTAAGTGTTCTTTAGTCTAGGTCTTAGGTTATAGTGTTCTTTATCAGGTGCAGTTTGGTCTTGGAACAATGTTCGCGGATTTGTCGTATTCAAGCGACAATGTGGTGTTATCGCTTCCTGAAGAATGTCGTCGTCCTCTTTCTCAGACAATGTTCCATTCAGGCGTGCATCACTAAAAGGTACAAATCGTGGAACCTTTTCGGTCTCAGAGTCTCTAATGCCCTTACGTACCCACTGATCAAACGGAAGAGGCAAAGGCACTTTCTTGCAATGCACGCTGTGAATCCAATTTTTCTTTCCTTCGACTTTTACTGCTGTTCTCGTGGTGAGCAAAACCTGACGAGGTTCCCTCCACCTGGGCTCCAAATTTTTCGTCCTTTGGAAATTCTTTATGCAAACCCAGTCACCTGGTTGGATGGAATGACCTGGGTCTGTGGAAGCCTCCGGCAATGCACTCTGAACCTATTGATGGAGAACACGCAATTTAGTCGTAAGTTCATGCAAGTAATCAATCAACATTGGATATGGCAAGTCTTGAGTATTTCTTAGGGCGAGGGACTCCCCATATATTAGCTGGGCGTCCAAAAACCACTTCATAAGGGCTAAGTCCCAAACGAGAGTGTACTGCAGTTCTGGTGGATAGAAGAGCCAATGGTAAAGCATCGGGCCAATTAAGTCCTGTACTAGCCTGTACTTTCGCTAGTTTTAGTTTTAAAGTTCCATTGTAGCATTCCACTAAACCCGCTGACTGTGGATGGTTTGCTGCATGGAACTTTTGCTTGATACCAAGACCCGCACAAACTTTTCGCATGACTTGGCCCACAAATTCGCTCCCATTGTGACTCCAGACAATGCGCGGCAAACCAAACCTGGGGAAAAATTCTTTTAGTAGAACTTTGGCTGTGGATAAGGCTGTATTGTCTTCTAGAGGGTATGCTTCTATCCATCTAGAAAAGGCACATACTACCACCAGAACATATTTGAGGTTGTTGCCTCGTTCCATATGAATGTAATCGATCTGCAACACCTCAAATGGATATGTCGGAGGAGCAAAGTGACCTGCTGGAGTTGGGGTTCCCTTTCCCGGATTGTACATCAAACAAACCATACAATGTTTTACAATGTTTTACTACATTGTCTGCACACTTTGGGATTCCTTCGTTTTGCCACACTGGAGCCAGAAGCTTGCATATACCTTTCGCACTTAAGTGGGCTGGACCATACGCCATAGTAACTACTGGTAGTACATAAGCGTCAGGTAACAGCCAACGTTGGTATTCAGACAATTCCACCAAGCATCCCATCTCATCTAACATTCCTGTATTTTCTTTCCACTTGCTCAATTCTTTCTCTGTGGCCTCTTTCTGAATCGACCTTACACTTTCTACTGTATTCTCATACATTCCTCTCTCTCTAACCCAATTCGCAGGACCCGCAACATACATTCGACTTGTAGCATCTCTCGCTGTCTTTTTCGCTACTTCATCTGCAAATGCATTTCCTCGACCAACATCGTCAGTAATCTTCTTGTGCACACTACACTTCACAATTGCTATTTGGGCAGGTAAAGAAAGTGACTCAAGAAGATCAGTCACCAACTGACCATGTTGTATTTTAGTGCCATGGGAAGTAAGGAATCCCCTCTTTCCAAAGACGCCCAAAATTGAACGCTACACCACACGCATACTGACTGTCAGTATACACATTCACTCTTTTTCCTTTTGACAACACACATGCTCTTGTTAAAGCTATCAGTTCTGCTGCTTGAGCTGATTTGTGTCTGATACGTGCTGTTTCCACGACTGTATGTAAAGTAGTAACAGCATAGGCTGAAACTGTATCTCCATTAGGAAGCTTGAAGCAAGAACCATCCACCCATAGAATTCCATCCGGATTTTCTAGCGGCGTATCCTTCAAGTCAATTCTTCCTTTTGTCTCTTCCTCAGTACGGAGGAAACAATCATGTTGTTCTTGAACACCTTTCTCTTCTGGAAGAGGCAACAAAGTAGCTGGATTTAAAGTGTTACATCGTTTGATGTGCACGTGACTAGCCAAGAGCGTCAGCTCATATCCAGACAAACGAGCACTCGTAAGATGTTGTGTTTTCGTCCTATTTAGTAAAGTATCCACTGCATGCGGCACCATAACAATAAGTGTGTTATTTAGCACTACTCCAGCAGACTGTCGAATAGAAATTGCTGCTGTCGCTCTAAGACAACTAGGCAATGCTTTGGCTACTGGATCTAACGTAGCCAAAAAATATGCACATGGTCGCTGTTTGTCTCCAAAACGCTGTGTTAAAACCGACAACACACAACCCTCTCTCTCATGGACATAGAGCGTGAACGGCTTACTGTAATCGGGAGTACCCAATACAGGAGCAGAACACAGAGCAGCACGCAAGTCAGTGAAACTCTTCTGACATTCGTCAGTCCATGGAAGGGGCTGAGGTGTGTATCTCAAAGTGAGTGTCAACAGAGGCTTGGCTAACAAAGAAAAGTTCGGAATCCACTGCCTACAATAAGAAGTAATACCCAGAAAGGCACGTACCTCCCTTTGTGTGGATGGCACAGACATTTGCACAATCGCTTGAATTCGTTCTGGGGTTAATCGTCGTCCCTCCTTTGATAGATGACCCAAGTAGGTAACCTCTCGACGAACATATTGTAGTTTAGAAGGTGAAACCTTATGATTCAGATTAAACAAATGGCGTAACAATGCAACGGTCACATTTTTGCAAATATCTTCTGAATCGGCAGCGATTACCAAGTCGTCCATGTACTGAATAAGAGCAGCACCAGACGGCAAATGAAAAGCATCAAGATGACATTTTAAAGCTTGACTGTAAATAGAGGGACTTTCACAATAGCCCTGAGGTGCGCATTTAAACCGGAAGCTTCAGCCTCCAAGAGAGAAGCCAAAAATATCCCTACTTTCTTCTGCAATGGGAATACTAAAGAAGGCATTCTTTAGATCGATAACAGAAAACCAAGTCGCTGTGGAAGGTATCATTGTCAACAGAGCAGTGATATCTGGGACAACAGGAAATTGTGGTACAACAATTTTGTTTACCTCCCGAAGATCAATTACGAAACGATATACAGGAGGCTGAGAAGGATCAGTGCGTTTAAGAATAGGACTATTGCATATGTTACCTCTCGTTTCCTCAACCACATCCTTCTGAATCAAATCATGAATGATTTCCAGAAGCGCTTTTTCACCTTCAGTGGAAATTCTATACTGCGGAATACGTGGCAATTCAACATTAGGCTTAAGAGTGACAACATAAGGTGGAATCTCAAGACAACCCAAATCGTTCGGACCCGTGGCCCAAAGCGTTGCCGGGAGAGAAAGCAATTCAGGTGGAAATTGATCTTTGGACAAATACATTGGAGAAGTCAGTTTCTGTCCTAAAGTAAGATGTACACCAGAAGGAGAACAATATATCGTAGCATGCATTCTTTTCAATAAGTCCAAACCCAACAGATTCTCACCGCAACCATTCGTCACAAGAAGCGGAGCTTCCAAATCATAAGGGCCAATTGAAATAGGCAAGGGGCAAGAAACCGGATTACGAACAGGGGCGCCAGAAATTCCTACAGATACATTCGTTAAGCCAGACAAAGGTGCCCCAGGGAGATTAGAATGAATGATAGAACTTCTCATCGCACCAGTATCTAGGAAAAATGGCTCTGAAACACCCACTCTAGTCACATTAACATAAGGTCCATTCTGATCTTCTGGAATCGACACAACTCCCTTACTTTGTCCAAGGCTGTCCTAGTTAGCATGAAGACTTTCATTCTCGCCTTCAACATAATGGTCTTCATTGTAGTACTGTGTAGACCTAACATTTTGCTGATCAAAGTAATTCACGGAATTAGGAGGAGGAAAGGCACGCTGTTCTTGAGTCAACACACCTCGACCTCTACCTCTATTTGCTGACTCGTGGAGCAGATAATGCTTCATTGTGCTGCAATAAAACCGGACAACTAGTCTTAAAATGACCTTCCTCTCTACAATAGGCACATTGATTAGGTCCTAACAAAGGTCGCGGAATATATGGCTCAGGTTTTTGATACAACCTCTGAAACTGCGGAGGCTGTTGAAACTGAGGCTGAACATAGCGAGGAGGATAAGCTTGTTGCAAGAGGACCTTCGTTTTCAATTCTTTCGTCTTTTTCTCTTGCTTTTCTCTTTCTTCTTTATCTCTATTCTCATAATATTGTGCAGTAGCCAATATCTGGGCAGAAGAAGAAACAGCCCATGAACTTTCAGAATCTTTCAATTTGTGTGACAACTCGGGAAGCAAATTAAATACAAACTTGTCCACAAATATACGCTGTCCACCCTCTGTAGCCATATCTTGACCACTGTGATCAATAAATGTTTCCTCGAAACGAGAAAAGAAATCAGAGACACTCTCATCTTTCTTTTGTTTGCATGCTGCTAATTTATCCCTGTTAACTCTCAAGGCAGGCACCTTTGTTTTCATTAATGTAATAATCCGACCCGGGAGTTCTGAAACAAAAGCATCAGGCTTAGCACCACCCACTTGAGCTGCATCTGCGGCAGTTATAGCAGCCCAGTCACCACCTAATGCTTGTACATGATTCTCTCTACGAATCTTAGACCATAATGCTTGTGGGACTACATTTCCCATCAACATATCGATATCAGCTAGATTCATGATGCAAGCATCAACCGTCTGTGATAATTCTTTATAATAACCCGCAGGATTCTTGCGAGGATCCAGTAGAGTCTGTTTAAGTGCGTCGCTTACGCACAGACGCAGAATTGGACAGAAGAATAGGGGACAAGATATTAGGCGAACTAACGGAAGGAGAACCGGTAATTGCAGGAGGAGCAGAAGGCAAAGGAGATCGAAGATCAGGAGATGAGGGCAAAGAAGTTGAAGTTAAAGGCAAAACTGGTAGAGGCGGTAATACTGAAAGGGGCAATGGCGGAAGAGTTGGAACAGGCGGAGGTAATGCTGGCGGCTGAACAGGCTGTAACAACTGGGGTGTATTAGCACCTTGTGCATAGGGCGGAGGCAATCTCAATAAATGGGACATTAGGGGATCTTCTTCTAAATCTTTCTTGTTATCGGAAGGGGAAACAGGCAACACCGGATAGCATTTATCTATCGCCATACGATGCTGTCTTTCTGAAATTTCCATCGCATTATTAATTTCATCATCTTTGAATTGTTGGGCAGCCTGTATAATTGTCATACCCTGTGCTTTCCTATCTCGTTTTGCTTGTTTAATTTCTCTCTGTTTGGCTTCCTTACGCCAAAGGCGGAAAGAGTCAAACATTGCCGGCCGGGCTTTTCTTTTGAATAAAACTGCTTCCAAATTATCTAGCACATCAGAATCGAACCTACTATTTTCTGGCCATTTTAAAACACCATCTTGCTTTGTGTATCGGGTCCATGTCTCGTTAAAGGCAATGGGGCCAACACCATGTTTTGAATAGAGCTCATACGTGGGAGTTCCAACCGAAGGAATCGGACAAGAGTCCTCAAGCCGGGAATCCCTATTACAACCAAAGCAACAACATTTTCCAAACTTAGTCAGACCAGGCATCTCGTGATTTCACCGGACTGTTCACAAACATCAAGGGGGTAAAACTCAGTTTACGCAGCACAAATGCACTTGCCCCTCGGCTTCGGCTATTGCAATAGTCGAATCTAAGGACCAAAGAAACTAAGGAACAAAGAACTAAAGGACAAAAATTGTGGGAGCGACCCACCAAATACTTAACTAAGGACGTCTTCTTACGCCAACAGAGGCCCGTCTATCGTCTCGCCTTACCATACATCACCAAAGGAAGGGCCAAAGCAGGGCGGCAGTCAGGGCAGCAGTCGTTAGTAGCCGTCAGGAAGGAGTATCCGCGCTGAAAAAGACCTTTGGACCACTTCGACATACAGAGGTCGCTTGACGTGGCTCGCGATTCCTCCAGAATTTTCTTGCGGGGTTCCTCACGACCTTCAGGCAGAACCACTACCACTGAAGCCGCCCCACTTTGGGCGCCAGTTGAAGAACCAGAACCTTTTGGATCTGGCGGCGCAGGGTACGCCTTAATCTCCTGGGTTCTCCTGCTTAGCTACATGGGGACACGCTGTCGGCGTAAAAGATCAGATTTTATTAGCTGCAGCTAGTACAGTTGTCCTAGAAGTACACACGGTATGTTCTCAGGAGACTGCCACTTCACTCCGTGGCGCACAATCTTATATAGTTCATAGGTGACATATACATTAACTAAGAACACACCTAAAACATATAAAAGGAGCCAATAAGAATGGTTCAAAATTGGATAGAGCCAATAGGAAAAGTTGGAAAACAAAGTATCGAGTAACTCTGAGAAGCCTCTCCTCCAACTGTGTTTGCCACCCCTCCCACAGGTTAAGGTATTACCATGTTTGTAACTGGTTTGCAGGTGGCGAGATATGTTCGTGTGTTTTGGAGGACAGTTGTGAAACAAGAGAATACGAGCGGAGGACAGCGAAGGCCAGAAGATAAAGTCAGAAGAGAAAGAACCAACAGATAGTCAGGACAGGGATTAGAAAAACCAGACGGGGATTAGTGTGCTCGGCCAGTTCTAACACCAGCTTTGTAAATAGAGGCACAAGGCTATTTTCGACACAATATTGCAGGAAAAGCAGAAAAGACTTCGATCGTCGTGCTGCCTGAGTGAGGGCAACACAAAATGGCGGCGGAGCACAAAATGGCGGGTCAATTCGATCACGATCGAAAATCGCATTTTCTCAGTGGTCGTGGCATCCCTTTCTCCGCTTGCTCCCAGGCTTGGTGGCGGTTTCTGTGCCTCCTTTCTGGTCGTGCTTCTCCTCGGATCCTGGCTGTTGGGGCTCTGTTGGGGACATCTGTTGTCTCTCCTCCCTTCCTGGGTGGCCTCTGTCTCGGGTCCGTAGGTCCTGCCTGCTTCCTTGCCGCCCTGTTGTTGCCCGTTTTCCATTATTGGGCTCACTGTGTCGCCATGGCCTACTGTTTGATATCGCAGTCCTTTAGTCGGCAAGTCGTGTGTTCTTGTGTGTCGCTGGCTATGCGTTTTCGCTCCATTTGTGGTCCGCCTGCTCGTGTCTGGGGGTCTGGGCTCATTGGTTGGTCTACTGTCTTTTAACGGCACGCGCCTATGTTCAAGTTGTGCGTGTTGGCTGTACTTGATGTGGCATGGTTGGCAGTTGTTCAGGTTTTTCTCCAGCTGAACCTGTTCGTCCGGTCCTGGTTTCTCGGTGAGGTCTTGGTATTTTTCCCTGTCCTGTTTCTGGTTATCCCGGTTTTTGGTTGTCTGCCTCCTGGTGCCTGTTCGCCTTCGTCTCTTCGTGTGTGGAGGTGTGCTCTTCCGGTTCCAGGCGCTCCCTCTTGGTTTGTCCGCTGGCTTTCGGGTTGGGGTTGTCTACCTTGGTCTGGTTCCTCCACGGGGTCTGTTTTCCGGTGTTTTGTGCTTTGGTGCCTGGCGGTGCTCTGCTTCATTTTTCTATTGGAGTGCTCTCCCCACCTGGTGGTTCTGGGTGCTGCTGGGCCTTCTTAGGTTCCGGTTCGTCCTCAGGTGGTCCCGTCTGGACTCTCTAGCCCTTTTTCTGGGTCACTGGTTGGGCTCCCGTCCCGCTTGTGGGTGCGGCCTGCTTCCACTTTTTCTGGTGTCCCCTTCCCGGGTGGTTGCAGCCTTGGCCGGGCTGGGGGGGGGGGGCGTACTGGTGTTCCGGGTCTGTGTGGGTTGGTCCCCCTGCTGGCTCTCTGCTTCTGTTAGCTGTTCCTTTGGCTTGTCTGGGGTTTGCCCTGGCCTTACGGGGACCTCTTCTTCCTTGTTCAGGCGGTTTTCACCTGCCTCTCCAGGGAAGTTGATGGATTCGCACCGTTTGGCTTTGGGCTCTGTTGTTCGGTCCTTGGCTGGGGTGATGGGATTGTATGTCATGGCAGTTTCTCTCCATGGGGGGTCCTGCCGGGAGTTTCTCCGGTGCTGAGTTTCTCCTCCCTTGGCTTCCGTCTCCCTGCGGGTGGCTATGTCCCTCTTTTGTTCTGGGCTCCGTTGGGGGCCCCCGGCGGGGGATCGGTTTGTGGCCTCGGTTCTCTGCTCGTTTGCCTCTCCTTTGTTCGCTCCATCTGTGTTCGGGGGCGTGGGGCGGTTGGGGCTGCCTTACCATTGGTCGGACTCCCGGTTTACTCGTTTCCTTCGCTTACGCGGGTTCTGGGCTTGTTTGGCCTGGATGGGGCGTTTGTTCTGTTGGTGTTCTTCGCCTGGGTTCGTCTGCGTTGTTCCGCTTCTGGGGGTTTTGGCTGTCCCGGGGGTGCTGGGTTTTCCCGGTTCTCCCTTCCCCATTGCGGGGACCGCCGCTCCCTGTGAGATTTTTGCATCCCCTTCTTCGGCCCTGGCTCTTGTGTGTTCCTGCTGGATTGAGATTTCTTCCTGGGTGGTGGTGGTTCGGGGCTCATTCTTCTGTCTGATCTCGACAGTGTCGTGTTTCTGTGGCCCCGTGGTGGTTGGTCTCCTTCCTTGCTGATGGCTTTCGCCTGGGCCTGTTCCCTTCTGCTCTATGGGCTCTGTGGGCAGCCTTGCGGGCATTCCGCTTTCCCCTGTTCGCTGGTTTGCTTCCTTTGTTGGCCTGGTTGCTTCGGGGTTGTTTCCTGCGGCTTCCTGGAATTTTTTGTTTCGCACCATCCTAGGTTCTTTCGCTGGTGTTGCCCTCCTTTCTGGGGGGTCCTTTGGGCCGCGGGGGTCCGTGGGCTTCCTTTACTGCTGTGGCAACTTTTTGTCTTTATGGCGGTGTTGCCCTCTTTGGCTTGGGGATTTTGCTTCCCTTTTTCACTTTTGACTGTCCTTTGGGCTGTCTGGATGTCTTGGTCCGGCCTGCTTCTTTCTGTTGTGGTGCCTGTTTGTTTGTTGCTTTGGCTCCACTCGGTCTGGTCCCGTGTCTTCTCTGTCTGCCTTCTGTCGGTGGTTCGGGCTGGCTTTCTGGCTGGCCTATGGGTCTCGGGGGTCCGGGTTTTCGGCCCTCGCGGTGTCTGTCCCAGGCTGGTTCTTCCTGCTCGTGGTTGCCTGTCTCTTGGGTGGTTTTTCCACTTATCTGTGTTTTTTGGCTATGCCCTGCTTCTTTGGCATCTCCTCCTTGTCCGTTGGTTTCTTGTGAGTTTACATGGAGCCACTTGGCTTGGGTATGTGCTCACTTTGTTATTCATGTGGCGAGAAAGACTTACGTGGAGGTAATGCCCCGGTTACTTACCGGTAATCTTCATTACTCCGAGTATAGTCTTCCTTGCCACATGAGTTCCCATCCCTCCCTCCCTGTGTTGCTATCGGCTTCATGTTTATGCTTGGTAGTTCTCAGGCTGAGGGTTGGGCCGGCCCTCCTTTTATAGAGGTCAAGGGTGATGGGGGTCGGCCATGTTGGGTGGGGATGGGATACATGGGAGGCTAACTTTTGCTTTGGAGGGTTATGGTGTGGAGCTGAAGCTCACTCTGTTACTCATGTGGCGAGGAAGACTATACTCGGAGTAATGAAGATTTCCGGTAAGTAACCGGGGCATCAACCTAAATCCACTACAGCCTTCAACATCCTCAACCTGTGATTCTCTACATTCACCACCATTCTGAAACAATGCCGCTCTGCTCCTATTCCAATTGCTACCGTTCTCCAACACAACGTACTCCTTGAACACCTCTTTGACCTTAAAGCGACCCCTGAACTTGAACCAGCCCCTGCCACAACGACCATCCTTAACTTTTACCCAATCTACACTCTTAATCGTTGAGCACATAGAACCATTTATGGGCACAGAAGGCCAGGAACCAGTTTGTTCTTAGCTTTACACCCCCTCATGGTTTCAAAGGGAGTTTTGTTAAGACTCACATTGAGCGTTGTGCTATGTGCCCAAACAGCCTCTTGGACCGCAAAATAGACATCCAAACCACCTTGCACAGCCAACTGTACAGTACCCTTCACCATGTGGTTCATCCTCTCCGTTATACCATTACCCTGTGGGTTATAGAAAGTGGTGTGGTGGTGCTTAAGACCATGGACAGAAAAGTTTTTCATTTCACACAAAGTCAACTGTGTGCCATTATCCGTCAACAAAATATGAAGAAAACATTCCCTCCAAAAGACTTCCCGCAAACTGGCAATTGTACTCGTAGTAGAAATATCCATAAAAAATATCACCTCCAACCATTTAGAATAAACATCCATCAGCACCATGGCAAATCCAAGATCCCGATTCACACCAGCCAGAGGTCCGATAAAATCCAAACCAACTGTATGCCACACATCTCCCGGATCCTGAATATGACCCATAACAGCCAGCTCTCCCACCTTAAGTAAGTCGCTTTTCACTTTCTCTACACACAACACCTTTCCACCTATTCTGCGACTTGAACATCTTCACCAGGCCACAAACCTTTTTCTTTTACTCTTCTGTGAGTCGACGTCTGCCCCAAATGTCCCTTATGGGCCAACTGTATGATCTCCTTTCTCAGATTCTCTGGAGGCACAAATCTGTCCCCTCTCATCAACACAATGCCAACACGGACCATTCGACCAAAAGTTTAATAAACAGTGTTACTGCCACTGCAACCGTTATCTCCCTCCTGCCCCCATTCACCACCATCTTGCACACCTCCTGCAACACTTCATCTTTGTCCATCTTCTGCACCCATTCTTCCTGAGAAAACACACCCACTCCATAACAGGCAATGTCCTCCAACCAAGCCACAGCACCCTCTTTTTCCATACTTCAACCACATCAATCGACAGACAAACGAGACAAGGCATCATCAGCTTGAGAATTTCGCCAACCAGGCATGTACTCAACAGTATACATATATTCTTGCAGATAAGCCGCCCACTGTGCTAACCTGGCCGACTCCTTTCCAGACCCACTTGGAGTTAACACCTTCAATAACAGTTTGTGATCTGTCCTCATGAGGAGGTTTATGTCCTGAAGTAACCTGTGGCCCAGGTGGCCTCCAATGCCTCACGCTCAATGACAGAATATTTTTATTTGGTTTCTGTCAAAGATTGCGAGGCAAAAGCTACCGTATTGTCCAGTTTGGCATGAACCTGAGACAACAGAGCTCCCAGCCCTGACACACTAGCATCAACAGTGAAGACTGATTTCAAGGACGTATCTAAGGATACCAGAATACCTGCCTCACACACCTCCTGTTTGATCATGTCAAAACATTTTCTTTGGACATTACCCCATTTGAATGTACACCCTTTTTTAACAAAACCTTCTGTCTTAGTTGCAACATGTTCAACAAACTTAGTATAGTACTCGATGAGCCCCATAAATGACCTCAATTGATCTTTGTCAGTGGGTTGGGAGGCCAATCTAATAGCAGGCAGTAAGTCCCTCTTTGGTTTCACCCCATGTCCCAAAATGGTATGCCAAGAAAAACACACTTTCCTTCCGTAATGTAAGGCCCACTTCCATCATTTTCTTCAAAAGTTTTTTTAGAATCCTGATGTGCTGTTTCACAGTTGCTCCGTAAATCAACACGTCATCCTGAAAATAAATGTTACTGAAGCCTTCAAACACCCTTTGAAAGACGCTTGCTGCAGAAGATAACCCAAATGGCTTTCTAGTGAACCTAAATATACCATCCATCGTGATAAATGCTGTCGCGTCTCTGGAAGATTCATGCAGCCTAATCTGATGGTAAGCACTTTTCAAATCCAACCTTGAAAAGTACTTACCACCCTTCAACAACATGAGTAACTTGTTAATGTTAGGAAGGGGAAAACAGTCAGTGATGATATTCTGGTTCCACACTGCACAAATCTACACAGAATCTCAAACGGCCGTCCGATTTCTTAGCGATAACGACCGGAGAAACCCAAATGGAGGCTTCCACAGGTTCGATCACCCCTTGCTTCACGATATCGCGCAACATACTGCTCACTTCATCCCTCACCATAATGGAAACCTTGCGCAACTTATGCTTGATGGGTAAAGCACCAGGTTTCATCTGAATTGTGTGGACATAACCCTCCAACTCCTCTCGAAACTTCCTATACCTCACTAAAAATTTCCTGTACACTGTTGTCGGCTACAACCATGACCTGCTCTGCTGCTCTTGGGTTCACAATGATACACAGGTTGTACTGGTGCTTCCGCCCCAAGATCGGTGAACTGTTTTCTGAAACCTATATTTTCCTGTGAGTCTCACATGTTTTTAACTTTATGGAGGACATAAAATAACCTACGATCTCTATTTCTTCCCCTTGATACAAACCAGGACAAATATCCTTGGATGATCACTCCATTTGAGACCAAGATCTATAAAAAAAAAATCCTTGGGTATAATTAGAAATCTGGAACCAGTGTCTACCATAAGTTTCACATCAACCCCTGCCAGAGTGAACCATGCTTGATGTCTACTTTTCCTTTTTTCCGAACCTTCATCATCGCCCAAACTCAAAATGCGATCGCTGCACTCACTGAGATCACACCTCTGCTCTTCTCCACAAAATACAGCCACCTTAGACTTTGGCCACTCCCTACACATCCGCGCATAGTGTCCCTTACTACCACATTTACTGCACTCTTTGCCAATGGCATGACAATTTTTTGCTTTAGAACCATGAAAGGTACTCTCGCACCTATTGCACCTGCTTGAGCTAAGTCTGCCATTTAGCGTCTTCTGCAACACCTGAGTACTCTTCCCGATAACGCCTACCCTGGATGAGCTTTTCCCGACATCTACTTCAGCCACCCCATCACTCTCATTCACACCGGTCACAGATAGCTTGCTCATTTCTCTCATGTAGAATTCTGAATCCTCAACAACCTTTGCCATACTAATGGCATCCATTAGAGAAGGATTTTAAGCCGCCCAGAGCCGTTCCTGGATCTTGCAGCTCTTACACTGTACCATGAGTTGATCCCTAATCATCGCATCCCCGATACCTACAATTGACACTTCACATATAATTCCCTCAATCTGGACACAAATCCATTAATTGGCTCCCCCACATACTGTGTATGAGTGTAGAACTTGTACCTAGCCATAACCACATTTGTTTCTTTTGCAAATCTGAGGTTCAATCTACACTTAGCTTCAACAAACACATCAGAAATCCTTGCACTATTGACCAACACAGGTGGCAAAAATGTAAACACCTTCTGAGCTTTTGTACCCAAGCAATTTAAAAGGATAGCTTTCTTTTTTGCAAAAGTGAACTCCTCACTATCCAGAGCTACCAGGTAGTTATCGAACATATCAATCCAGTCTTTCCACTGAATAGATGGTGTTCTTTGAAACGTCAGAAATTGTAGTGGCGCCGCAATAGAAGCCTGCTCCATGTTCTCTTCCTTTTATTTACTTATAGATGGCTGGGGAATGTGAATAAATAATAAAATGAGAAACTCTGGTCACCAAGAACTTCTGATATTAAAAATATATAATTATGAATGTCCCTTCAGAAGATACTGGCTGCACTGTACATTTTTGCCCTGAACACGAAGAAAATCCTCCTCTAATGACCAGAGATGTAAAACGCCAAAAAGAAAAAAACTTCTGTGAGAAGGTGAGCGCATCACCTCGCTCTAGATATGTGAAAATTCAGGTTCACAGCCTCTTGCACCAAGAAGGCACCTTTAATGCAAAGTAGAGTGTGTGCACGTCACTGCGTCGACATACGTCGTTTGCTCCGGGGCCGAACATCGATCCGCAAATCAGCAGAGATCCTCCCACCTAAAGTACAATGCGGCGATCCCAGTAAGTGAGCAAGCAGCTCGCTCGCGCCACAGAACCATGGAGCACCCCTTACACAGCAGGAGCAGCTGTGACGAGAGCCGCACACAGCAACCACAACTGGTTCCAGGCATCACTTGCTGGCGAATTCCAGTTGCTGTGGGTTTTAAGCTCACGTGCAGGGACACGGTAAGGATAGCGACGTCACTCGGCTAAATGACGTAATACTGGGTCCCACCAACATGGAGCTAAGGTTAAGAAAATCCAGAAAAATAGTACCTGATAAAGGGTTGAGTCCACACACCCTTTACACTCTACTCATACAGGCTCTCCTCGCTCCCAAAGTTGAAAGCGCCCCTCATACCTTTCGCACGCCGGGTTCTCACTGTCACGAGGCAGGTGGGCTGAAAACTAGAGGCGATCCTTAGATAGTCGCCAAAAAGTGTGGTAAAAGAAGCCAATAACATATCCAGTAATGAGTAACTTCTACTTTATTCAGCCCACCAAGAGACGTGACCTTTCCCTTGCCAGCCTCCGAACCAACTACCCTCCCCATTCAAAACCTAACATTCAGAACGGAACCTTGACATCAAGGTTCTGTTCTAACATTACGAATACAACATACTTCTAGAGTGACCAGACGTCCCGGGTTTGCCCGGACAGTCCAGTTTTTCAAGGACTGACCTGGCGTCCGACACTTTTTGCTAAAAGAAAGTTATGTCCTGGTTTTGAGAGCGGACCAGGTGAGCACGCACGATAATCAGTGTGGTGCAGGCTCACGTGTAGTGTCTGTCTCTCTTCTTCCTTGCTCATCCACTGTTATCACCTTGTGGAATGTTTGCATTCATTGATGATGTATGAGAATGTTGGTTTCCCTGGCTCTGAGGAGTTCAGTTGGGAGCTTGGGGCTGAGTTAAAAGGAGCTTGCTCCTGGTGGGGTTTTTGTTGTTACTTATTATCTTTAATTATTACCTATGGAGATACCACCTTGTGCCATCTACTTGAAATAAATATACACTTGAAACTTCATGAATCCTGATCATACTTCACTACATCACGTTTCGTCAGACTATTTCTTAACATCAGGAACAGAAGTTTAGAACTCCAAAGCGCTCTCTCCTTACAAAAGTAAAGAAGTTCATTTGTTCAAAAAGCTGCCTGCTGTTCTGCCACGCCTCATTCATGCAGCACAGCAGAATTTAATGAGCGGTGAATAGGTGTCACATCACTCCCAGCCAGCATCATTAGCAGCTTGTCCCTGGCTCTTATCACAAGAGGGAAGAAAGGGGGGGGGAAATAAAATAATATTAATAAAATATATTTTTTATTTTAGTGTAGTCCTTCTCTGACCATAATCTTGGCCTAAAAATCGTCCTATATCTTTTTCCATGGCTGTGTCACGGTTTTTTATTCTGAAAATCTGGTCACCCTAGGTACATCTCCACACAGAATAAACGTGTACATCCCATGAAGTCATCTTTGGTCTTGTATGAAACCAGCCCCGGCAGACCCACTGGCTTTGGCAAATCTGCCAGACAAGCTGCATTTGTACTTCAGCAGCGGCCTGGCAGTAGGAGCAGAAGAGCTGCTGGGCGTGCTGAATCTTTTCAGTAACTTTGTGGCTGAATGTGGTTGCCACTGACACCAAAGTGTTGTTTCTTTAACGGAAACCATTAGAGTTATTAGTCTTCTTTGGCGATCCAAGCAGTTCTTTTATTTTGCCATAAAATCAAATGTGTTTAGCAGTAAAAAACAATATATATAACAAGATTGATTTCAGCATGAGGGAAGACCGATAATTTTTTGAGCTCATCCAAGATGTGATTGGCAATGCCTTAAGCCAAATAAGCTAATTATTAAAGATGGGTGACCAAAATCCATCTTCATGTAAGCTATCAGTTGTAACACTTAACTGTAACCAGGCCTAAAAGCTGGGTTCATTCTCAAGCCCAAAGCACATCTATGTCTTCAAGCATGAAGAGAACTGCTGTAGGAAGCTGTGTTTCTGTTGCTGTAACTCTCCCCCCCCCCCCTTTTCTCAGATTTCTGATGCTCTTTGACTTAATGTGCCCTGGGTCACTGCCAATTAGGTTCCCAGGGCCTGCGTTCTTTCCCAAAACTGTACCTTTGTACCCCCAATTGGCACCTCTCTGGTCACATGTAAGTCCCTTGTAAAAGGTACCATGGATACCAAGGGCACTGTGACCAGGGGAGGCCTCTAAGGGCTGCAGTACATATTGTGCCACCCTTGGAGGTCCTGTACCATAACACACACACACACTGCCATTGCAGGTTGCGTGTTTTGGTGCAGAGGAAAGTGAAGAGTCGACATGGCACACATTCCTGTGTGCCATGTCTGCAACCCTCTGTCTATGGTATAGGTAAGACACCCCTCTAACTGGGTGCACTATACCACTGGTGAGGGTACAGTTACATGATCACTGTATCCCTACAGTGTCTAAGTCAATTCTTAGACATACATGCAGTAAAGCCATAAAAGAGTATATGGTCAGGGAGTTTGTCATTCCGAACTCCACAGCACCATAATGGCTTTACTGAATTCTGGGAAGTTTGGTAGGAAACTTCTCAGCATATTAAACCTACACTGATGCCAGTATGGGACTATGCACTCATAGGGCATGTTAGAGACGCCATCTGAAAAACGACCAGCCTCTGGTGGGTTCCCTGACTGGTACTCACCAGCCTGTCACCACGAGACATGTTTCTGTACCCCTGGGGTAGGAGCCTTTGCTCCCTGAGCCCAGAATCAAAGCCTTTTGCTGGGTGTAGGTGGTCACACCTCTCTCAGGCCAGGAAGAGCCATCTGTGGCAGGAGAGCTTCAAAGGCCTTGCTGCCTTTGTAATGCGACCCACAGCCTCTCCTGCTATCAGGAGCAGGCCCCCTTCCTTTTCAGTGCCCGCCATCTTGCAGATGGCAGGCACTCTCCAATCGAGATTAGGAATTATGCCCACTCCCCCATGTGGGGTGAGCACACCAAGGGTGTAGTCACCCTAAGGTCAGTAGCCCATTGGCTACTGACCTCGAGATCACTACAACGCCCCATAAATACAGTATTTAGGCGGAAACCCTATACCAAGTCAGATTCCTGCAACCTACAAAGAAAACAGACAAAAGAAGATGCCCAGCAGAGAAGACTGTGGAGAACAACTGACTTGGTCCAAGCCCTACAGGCCTATTTGCAGTTTCCAGAGCTCTGTACCAAAAGTCACCTTGTCCTGCAGCCAGTGACCTCCAGAACCCCTGGGAGCCTTCAATAAAGACAGGATCTCCTGTGAACAGCATCTCTATTCAAAAGAAACTTAAAGCATGAAGAGAACTGCTGTAGGAAGCTGTGTTTCTGTTGCTGTAACTCCCCCCCCCCCCCCTTTTCTCAGATTTCTGATGCTCTTTGACTTAATGTGCCCTGGGTCACTGCCAATTAGGTTCCCAGGGCCTGCGTTCTTTCCCAAAACTGTACCTTTGTACCCCCAATTGGCACCTCTCTGGTCACATGTAAGTCCCTTGTAAAAGGTACCATGGATACCAAGGGCACTGTGACCAGGGGAGGCCTCTAAGGGCTGCAGTACATATTGTGCCACCCTTGGAGGTCCTGTACCATAACACACACACACACTGCCATTGCAGGTTGCGTGTTTTGGTGCAGAGGAAAGTGAAGAGTCGACATGGCACACATTCCTGTGTGCCATGTCTGCAACCCTCTGTCTATGGTATAGGTAAGACACCCCTCTAACTGGGTGCACTATACCACTGGTGAGGGTACAGTTACATGATCACTGTATCCCTACAGTGTCTAAGTCAATTCTTAGACATACATGCAGTAAAGCCATAAAAGAGTATATGGTCAGGGAGTTTGTCATTCCGAACTCCACAGCACCATAATGGCTTTACTGAATTCTGGGAAGTTTGGTAGGAAACTTCTCAGCATATTAAACCTACACTGATGCCAGTATGGGACTATGCACTCATAGGGCATGTTAGAGACGCCATCTGAAAAACGACCAGCCTCTGGTGGGTTCCCTGACTGGTACTCACCAGCCTGTCACCACGAGACATGTTTCTGTACCCCTGGGGTAGGAGCCTTTGCTCCCTGAGCCCAGAATCAAAGCCTTTTGCTGGGTGTAGGTGGTCACACCTCTCTCAGGCCAGGAAGAGCCATCTGTGGCAGGAGAGCTTCAAAGGCCTTGCTGCCTTTGTAATGCGACCCACAGCCTCTCCTGCTATCAGGAGCAGGCCCCCTTCCTTTTCAGTGCCCGCCATCTTGCAGATGGCAGGCACTCTCCAATCGAGATTAGGAATTATGCCCACTCCCCCATGTGGGGTGAGCACACCAAGGGTGTAGTCACCCTAAGGTCAGTAGCCCATTGGCTACTGACCTCGAGATCACTACAACGCCCCATAAATACAGTATTTAGGCGGAAACCCTATACCAAGTCAGATTCCTGCAACCTACAAAGAAAACAGACAAAAGAAGATGCCCAGCAGAGAAGACTGTGGAGAACAACTGACTTGGTCCAAGCCCTACAGGCCTATTTGCAGTTTCCAGAGCTCTGTACCAAAAGTCACCTTGTCCTGCAGCCAGTGACCTCCAGAACCCCTGGGAGCCTTCAATAAAGACAGGATCTCCTGTGAACAGCATCTCTATTCAAAAGAAACACCCAAGACAAATTCTGAGCATGCTGAGGACAAAGAAAACCGACTCCTGGTACAAATCACTGCACCCGACGCCCATGGCCCGAATCAGAGTGGCCCACCGGTCCCAGCGCTCTGGAGTCAGTTCACCATGGGTTGACCCCTGCAGGAATCCCCAACGTCGCCTGCAACCTCCTCACGGAGACCACCCCCTAACCGTGTCTGGTGTGGCCTGGTAAGGTGAAATCCGACCTCAAAAGACACCCTTGCTTCCAACCACCCTGCGCCCTAGAGAAGAGTACCTGAGGTGCTCCTATGTCACAGAGCCCTCCAACTTACCTGCCCAGCTGCTGGTTCCTCCTGCAAGACTTCATGGACCCAGCCTGCAGCTAAAAACCAAAACCAGTAATCTCCATTTAAAACAGGGCACCAGATGCCAAAACAGTCCTCTGCACCCGGCCGCCCCTGTACACCTTGTGTGCTAAATCGGATACCCTTTGCCCGGAGTCTAACACCAGGAGCTTTGCTCCTGCAACCTTGTGGCCTGCTCGTGAGCAGCCACAAACTGGAGGCCCACTATTCTAAATTGGATAGCGTTGTGCCTCAGAACTCTGCACCCGGCCTCCCTAGTGCCGCTGAGGGTGCTTTGAGAGTGCATTCTTTACCCTGGGGGAACCCTGGCTCTAACTCCAGAATACCAACTCCAAAACCCAAGTACATACCGTTAAACCGATAACATTGTTTTCTCCCATAGGACTGCATTGACTGCTTTTCTGTGTTAAAAAAAAAAGTGTGTAAAACTGCAAATGTATAAAAACTGAATTACTTACCTTTTCTCTAGGAAGTGTCCCAGTGTGTTATCTAGGCATATCACACTGAGTAGAAAAAAATAACTTAAAAAGTATTCTGACAAGTAACGTACCAAGTAATCTCAAAAGTAACTAAAAAGTAATTTTGATGGTTGACTTATCTGCAAGCAAACCAATTGCATCCAACTGCATTTCAATTGTATTTCAACTGCAATATACCTGCAAAGCATTATTTCACTTACCTGCACCAGGCCTGGCTCTAGAAATAAAATAACTAAATATTTGTATACAAACAAATTGGTCTAACTTTAGTCTTTGAGTGTGTACATCCTTTTTTTTTGCCTGAGTGTGTATAATAAAAGTTTAACCCTACCCTCCTATAAACCCTTACTGCTCGCCCCCACTACCACAAATCGAGAGTAAGGTATTATCTACTTTTACCTCTGCCTACCTTTGAGGTTCTTCTGGACTCTGTGCACACTATATCTCACTTTGGTATAGTATATACAGAGCCAGCTTCCTACAACAACCCACTACTATCTATAGAGTAGCCCAACGGTTCTTTCATAACCATTTATTAAAGGGATGTGATGAGGCCCCAGCAGCACTTAATAGTAACTTAATCTCCTACAGAACTCATTAGACACAACTCCTGGCACTGTTATGTGACTAATAGTGCTGTAAACCATCTAAGTTGTCTAAGCACTTGCCACCTGAAAGGTACATCCTTTGACTTAAATGCACTCCTGCATACACGTAGAATTACCTCAATGACACATAATGGGGAAACTTCACCTGAAACATACCAACCACATCATTGGGCGCCACAAGCTGGGAGGATAGTTTCATACTGTGCCTCGCATTACCGCTAAAGCATGATTTATCATGCACAGTAGTACACACATAGCACATTTCTGTTACAACTGATATTTTATTGTGGTTTTATGAAGTGATATTGTAGGTTTATTCACTGCTTATGTCTTCAGAGATGCCCATATACGTACCTCTAGCGCTTATCCTATATATTCATGTTTAAATAATTTGCTTTTACGTTTTACAAGTCTTTGTAAAAAAATAAATAAATAAAAAACCAACAAAAAACATCCCATCTTTGGCTTTTACTCAAGGCAGTCAGAAGGGATGTATGATTCCATCTAATGTTTGTCATGTGTCTACAAATAGAAAGCTTATAAAAGCAACATATCCATGTTATTAGGCACAATAATCTTTTTCTAGGAACGATAACAAGATGCGGGATTTGTATTTGTGTAAAAACATAAAAGCAAATTTCCATTTATGTAGGCACAATAATCGTGTTCTAGGAACAAGATATGATTATTTTATTTGTGTGAAAACATTGAAAATCGGAGATCTTACTTTAACCTGAACCATTAGTTTTCCTGATTTATGGTATTAAAAGGGTAAACATTTACTCTAAGTAATTTCAAAGAAGTTCACCTGTTAGTGACTGTAAAAGGGTTTACCACTCTCCTGTTCATACAAGGTGCAACTTAATTTTTTTGCTGTTCCTGTAACTAGAATATTTGTTCTGTAACTGTGTGTAGGAAGCAGTAAATTAGAATGTAATGACTCTGTAAACAGGTGCAGGTACACTTCAAGAGCTTCAGGGCCTCCGCTGTGATCACCTTTGATTCTTGTGCCGCCTGCCATGAGATGTTTGAGTATTTTTCTAATCTCTCAATGCAAATTAAAGAAATGCTGCCTTCGCCCACAGTGGAAATCAGCCAGAGCCTTCGTTGCAGCCTTGTGGCTCTCTTCCTACTGGTACTGCCCTTTCATAATCCACAATGAGTTTATGCTAACATCCCAAAATCAGACTGGTAAATGTACTAACTAGTATGTAACTTTGACATTTATTTTACCTTTCAGTCATTAATTGCTTTGTTTCAGTTCTAATTAATTATTTCTAATTACATATGTCAAACACGCCCTTACTTAACTCTTGGAATTGTGTAAGACCTTTCCTTTAGTCGTCTATTTTAAGTTTTATATGTGTAACTATTTCTGCCTGATGAAAATAAATGCTATCCACCAACATGTGCCGCCATGTAAGCAGCAGGTTTAAACAACCTTTGTTCCAATGTTATTTAAAAATGTACTAGTACAAATAGTACCTGCAAAAACGAGCGCTGGCAAAGCCAATAGGTCTGATGCGGGTTTCCATTCTGTTGGCTTTGTCAATGATTTTGTTTTGCAAAGTGTTTTTACAAAACGTTATTATTAGGGAAAGTGACAGGCACTCATCGTCTGAAAAAATAAACTGTCCTATTTTTTTGTTATCTCAGAAAACAAAAGCACATGACCTAGTGGTCAGTGGTACTGAAAGAAACTAATTTGTGTGTAGGTGCCTCTTTGTGAAAGTGCAGAAAGCTGTTGCTGACAGTTAAGTCAGCCAATAGCTGAGATGGGCAGACCCACTGCTAGGGGCGGGCGGAATTTGCGTAGTTGCGCTACGCAAAGCTCCGCAAAACGGTAAAAAATCTCCGCGAGCACGCAAAAGGTCAGCGAACATGCGGAATTGCTTGTTCTGCTCGTTCACAATGCTTTTTTCTTGTTTACGAACGCGGTTTGCGTGCTCGGGGAGAAATATCTCGCAAACACGCATTTTGAAAGTGCGAACAAGCAAAAAAATTCTGCAACACCGCGGATCGCAACATATTTGGCAATTGCGCGTTCTCTGTGGAACGCGGAATTACCCAAATTCCGCAAGCGGAACGGAATTTAACGCTCAGGTCTACCCACTGCCTCGTGCTGCGAGCTGTGGTAAGCGGAAGAAGAATGTGCAGGCCAGTTGTCCACACCAGGGGTTTGCTCCCTTGCGGAAACAGTTACTTGTGTGTTTTACCAATTGAAATGTTCTGCAAGATCCAAAGTCTGCACCACCTAAAAACGTTTAGCTCCTCTGAACAACTTGAATGAAAAGGAAAGTTCATGATATTGCGTTATTAGCTCACTCGCTGAAAATGGAAGAGTTCTTACTGTTAAATAAAATGGGGATTACTCGAGGGAAAATCGATCAGCATTTGCTACAATGAAGACGGAAAAAAAGACTAGAAAAAGGAAGAGGGCTAATCCCACTGTGCTAAAGGTGCGCACCGGTGATGACGTCTGTGACGCTTTGTCTGAGTCTAACACAAGAAGTCACGAGGGTTTTCACAAATACTCCTCATCGTGAATTTGTAAAGCCATTTCAGCCACCACAAGATTCCGAGACATTCCAATGGATAATGACTGCAATTGCACAAAGCAGCATGGAGCTTACCACAGGTGTGGGCCCTGTGGGAGTCGGAGATACTTTCTGGCCCAGACTAGAGCCTCCCCTCCTGGCATGGTCGCAAGATTCGAAACTGAATGTGGTGACGTCAGTGATTCTAATGCCATCTAGGGTCAGCATTGCAGGGATCTCTCTCAGGCCAGGTCAGGTGCACTGTAAGGAGAACAAACCAGTAGCAGGCGCACAGACCGTGGGGTGAAAACTGAAACCAGGCCGGCCGACACAAACAATACCTGCCAACACAACCCGTGCCAGCGTGTCACACAGTATCTGCTTTCCTCTCAAGGTCGCCTGGTGAAAGAGAAAGTGAGCTGGAAAACCCCTACAGAGAGAGTATCCAGTTACCGTCTGGAGTTTGCGGCCTCCTCCCTCCCGGTCATGGGCGTCGGCATTTGAAGCCTGTGTGGTATTTCGGGGGGGAGTGCAAGCGTTCTGCTCGTGTAAGTGCTGGGATGTTAACACCGTCTGTTCTCGTTGGCCCCACCTCCTCCAGCGCCTCTTTTCCTCTGACGAGGTGGAGCTATTTTAAAAGGTGTCAGGTCTAAGAAACCGAAGAAGGACCAGGCGGGCAACTACAGCCACATTTCGGGGGGAGGGGGCTGAAAAAGATTTCGGGGGAGCTAAGTCTCCCAGCCATAGGCATTGTAAGAAGGGGTGAAAACACAACAAAAGCCTCATTAACGAGTAAATGGTCCTTTACAGACCCGTGAAGTACTCGGGTGCGGCTGCAATTAGACGGACGCCAGCCCGCGAGGCTGTCGCACACGACGGGGGTGGGGGGGCTAAAGCCCGGTGAGCCCGATGGGTGTTGCGCGCCTGAGAAGGCCCACAGGCTATGCTGACCAATTGGAAGGGTGGAGTCTGCTTTGTTGGTCACTGAGGGACACCGAGCAGGGTGATCTAGACGGGAATCCGGAAACCCGAATGAAGAATAGTTAGAAAAAAAATATTAGAAATTTAAATGGAGGCTAGGCTGTTAATGCATTTCCACCTAGAACGTATAATAGATTCATATGCCTGAAGTTAGTGAAATTCCTTGAAACCTGAAATTGTCAGCAGTAGACTGCCACCGAAGAGCGCGGCTATGGACGGGGTCTTGGGCCTCTTGCCGAGCAGCATGCTCTGAAAATGTAGGAAAAGAGTTGGGATGCACTTTAATCAGGGCAAGGAGGATGTGCCTACTGCTTATGAAGAGGACATGCATTTCTTCTTTTTTTTTTTTAATTACTGAATTAAAATATTATGCTCCCTTCGATTAATGTTCAAACTCCCCCTGGGCTTTGCGGTCACAAACTCATAGGCTAATTGCATCTAGCTTTCTGTATCTGTTCTTAAAATGTTTCCTTCGTTTTGTGGAGTGCCTTTTCCACTTGAAATAAGAGGTGACATCAGACGAGGACATAACCTTACAGCAACAAAGGGACTCCTTATCCATGCAGAATTTCCTTTTCGGTGGAAATTTAAAATATATATATATATATATATATATATATATATATATATATATTGATTTGTATGGCCTATATATTCCAAGGCAGGATTAGTAGGTGTGTTAAGTGCTCTATGCCGTACACGTTTGTTGATTTGAAGGTGTTAGCGCATAGCAAAAGGACACTACCACTTTGCCCTTTTATGTTGGAAATTTATTAGTCTTAGTTTTTCATGTTGTTTTTTGTTTTTCAGGTTTTCTGTAGACAGCTTGGCTTTGCTCCGCGATGGCCCCTTTTGCCATGGAGAAGTCTGAGTACTGCATTCAAGGTAATTATATTCTTAATATGAATGTATGATGTATGTGACATATGTAGTGTAAGCCCACATGCAACTCCTGAGGCCTGAGCCGGGAGAACGCAAGCTGCTAAGCCGCGCTGGGTATTTGCTCTCTAAACTCATTTTAATTACTATCTGCTGCTAATACTTTTTATTTGGAGGCATTTTATGATTTTAAAAACGTTGGGACACTATTGCTCTTTGCACTGTTTACCTGCTCAGAAGGGGCGGATCGGCAGGGCCGGCGGCCGCCATCTTAGGGGTAGTGCTGGTCGGCGGTCCAGCTCCCTTTTCCATTTCTGTATTTAAGGTAAGCCTGTCTTCGCCCGTCCGCGCTCGGACTGCGCCTTGCGCCAAAACCCCTGCTCAATTTGTCATGGGTAAGCCACCTCCTCGTAGTTATTCCAGCGAGCAACTTTTAGCTTTGAATAAGGATACAAGGCTACCTGGCTGTGTATGTGTTACACCCGGGCCTGTGTTGGGGTCCACACCAATGCTCTGCCCGGCGTGTTTAACAATCTTGCCAGGATTAGCCATCACTAAAGTTTTACGGGAGGCTCGCAAGAAAGGTTTAAACAAAAATAAAAATATGGCAGCGGTTGCGTTTAACTGCTTATTGGTGAATGCATGCTCTTTAGTTAAACATAGTGTTGAATGTGCAACACTAATAGAGGATAACCACATCAAAATTGCGTTCATAACAGAAACGTGGACAGATGAAGCATCTGGTCCAGATCTTGTGAAAGCTACACCCCCGGGTTTTTCATGCCATACAGCAAGCAGACCGTTTAAAAAAGGAGGAAGACTGGCAGTAATTTATGATAGCTCCATTAAAGCTACTTTTGACACAATTGTCAAATCGTCTTATGAAGCATTGTCCTTCTCTTTTACCCTTCACCACTGTCACGTGTTTAGGGGTTTTCTTATTGATAGACCACCGGGTCCTAGGAACCCGTTTTTAGCGGAGATGGGAGTCCTACTCGAGGGAGGGATGACCCTGGATTCGCATGCCATTCTGGGCGATTTTAATTTCCACTTGGAAGTCGACGCTGACAAAGATACAGAAAAATGTCTTGATCTTATGAATAGTGTAGAGCTAAAACAACTGGTACGGGGTCCTACCCATCTGGCAGAGCACACACTGGACGGAATTTTTTCAAATTTCCCCATTCCTTTTTGTCACGGATGTTCTCCGACTAGCTTGGTCTGACCACTACGCTATTAGGTTTGTGCTAACTGGCCAGAAAGATCAGGGCAGGGATTTTTCTGTGGGGAAGAATAAGGAAATTAGAGCATGGAACAAGGTTGGAGGGAAAGATCTCACGGACCTGTTATTTTCCACACACAGATCTCTCCCCACAGAGGTTAAAGAAGCCGCTTTTGGATATACAGAATGGATTGAAGAGGCCTGCCTTATTCTTGCCCCTAAGAAAGTAATTATCCCCAAAAGGATACAGCCCACGGCTCCCTGGTACTCGCAAGAACTGAAGTCACATAAATTAAAATGTAAACAACTGGAACGGGCTTGGAGGAAGGACTATCTTCCAACCGTAAAAGCGATTTACAAATAAGCATTTTGTGTTATAAACAATTGCTGACGGAAACCAAGCGCAAATTTTTTGCTAAACAGATTAAATTAGCTAGTAACTCAACTAAGGAACTTTATAAAATAGTTACTAGGCTAGCGCACCCATTGCCAGCTCATTTTACAACTACTCTGGACTTCTGTGAGGAAATCTCTACTTTCTTTCAGACCAAAGTCGAAACCATTTTTAATACTTTTAAAGATCCTGTGGCTAATATCCCTGGACCTAAGGCCTGCCCTGTATCAAATTATGCTTTGGATACTTTTCCCCCAATAGCTTATCTAGATACACTTAAACTTCTGCTATCTGCTAAATCTGGGTCTCCTCATGATCCTTGCCCAGTTGCGATAGCAAAACTGGCATCTGAACCCATAGCCTTGACTTTGACATCTCTTTTCAATGCTATGTTTTCCCATGGGCGGTTTCCTAAACGATGGTAGGTAGCCTCGGTGCTTCCATTGCTGAAAAAACCTAGTTTGGATACTAATGATCCAAGCAGCTTTCGCCCTATTTAGCGCCTTCCTTTACCTGCGAAACTGGTGGAAAACTATATGAATACCAAGTTGAGTGCTTTCTTGCGTGATGCCAATGTTTTGGATCCCACCCAATTTGGTTTCAGAGAGGGGCATAGCACTGAGACTGCCCTTCTCAAATCTACTGATGAGATTAGGAGAGGTCTGGACCAGGGCGGTAAGGCGGTGCTGATTTTGCTTGATCTCTCCGCAGCTTTCGATACGGTCCACCATGGAGTGTTGATGGACCGTTTGTCGGCTTGCGGAGTAAGAGATAAAGCATGGTCTCTTATTAAGTCCTTCCTTTCCGATAGACGTCACAGTCGCTTTGGGTGAATTTGTCTCCAAACCTTTCTCCCTCCCCTGTGGGGTTCCGCAGGGATCCTCCCTGAGCCCCACGCTCTTTAATGTTTATGTATCTCCTTTGGCCCCTTTGATTGAGTCTTTCGGCTTCTGTTTAACATCATATGCCGACGATACTATAATAGTAATCTCTATGCAACCAGGCCAGGAGAGGGCGTCGGGGGGGGGGGGGGCGGGGGGAAGGCTTCATGATTGTATGGGAGCAGTGGGAGGTTGGATGACGCAAAATTGCTTAAAGCTGAATGCTGGTAAGACAGAGGTGATGCTATTTGGCAATAATGTTAATCTTTGGACTTCTAGCTGGTGGCCTGAGACTATGGGTACTCTTCCAGTTCCTTCCAGAAAAGTCAAAAACTTGGGTGTAGTGCTGGATGAGTGCCTCACTATGCAGGACCAAGTAAATGCCGTGGTCTCCGCCACATCTTATATTCTTAGGGGTCTTAGGAAGGTGTTACCTCTTTTGCCGGCAGACTGCAAGCTTACAGTGGTTACGGCCTTGATTTTGTCACGACTCGACTACTGTAATAACCTTTATCTGAACATGCAGGAGGGCAATCTATGAAAACTTCAAATGCTCCAGAACTCAGCAGCTAGGCTGCTCACGGGAACGTCTAAATTTGCCTCTATTGCCGGCTCAATAAAAAAACTTCATTGGTTACCTGTAAAAAAGCGAATTCTTTTCAAATCTGTTTAGTTTTTCGCGCACTTCAGAACACAGGTTCACTGCATCTGAAACAGTAGTTTCGTTGGTATGTACTGGCAAGACCTCTGCGCTCCTTAGGAGCAAAACTAATTGTACTTCCCATCATAAAGAAGGCTAGATGGGGCAGTAGAAGTTTTGTCGCAGGGGCGGCCAGGGCCTGGAATGAGCTTCCTTTTAGTTTTAGAAACTCTAAGGATTTATTGTCATTTAGGAAAGCGCTTAAAACATGGCTTTTCTAATTCTCCTATCTATTTAGGTGTTGGGAGGACTGTAGCAAGCGCCAGGACACCCTAGGGTAGCTGCGCGCTATTAAAAGTCTTACTAACATGCAAGGCAACAGAGTCCTGAACACGAGTAGGGATTTTACTAGATGACCGTCAGTAAGACAGCTGGGTTAGAGCAATGGCAGGGCTCCAGGGCCCTCTGGAGCGGTAACAGAGGCTCCTCCCTCCAATGAGGGCGCTGCTCTCATTCTGGAGAGAGCAGCACCCTGATTGGTCAATGGAGTTTCCTGGTGGCCGAGCATGAAGAGGCCCGGTGCAGGAGGTCCTGTTTTCAGGTAAGTGTTTTATTATAATATACTTTATTTTATAGTTGCGCACACCCATTTATTTTGATATTTTTTTTAATTGTTAAAGCGCGTCCTCTTCCCGTTGATCCTTGTCGTCGCTGAGTAATTTCCCATTTTCCCACAGCTTAGTGCCAATGTCAGTCTTTCTCCACCTTAGAATGCGGCTCCAGAACTCTACTCCCACTTCTATCTTTTGATGACTCCCAAAATGAAACCAGTGAACAAAGGAACAATGTCCGCTCTCAAAACTACAGGCTTCAAACCATGCTGTGACAGCTGAAAACTGGTATCGGTCACCGATCAGCACGAGGTGTGTTGTTGTTTGGACTTGGGGCATGACTTACAAAGTCCTGTGATTGGAGTGCTCTCAAGCTTCCTGTATGTCGTGAAGCTGTGTGTTGCAGAATACAGGAAGAAGTCAGGAGCCTTGTACACGTTCGAGGGCGTGGTTTCCTTCCCGCTCCCGCTCTTGTGAGGAGGATTCTTCACAGTCAAAGTCCTCCGATAAGTCAAACGTCCATGCAGAGACATAAGAAAGTGAATCGGCACGTGACCTCATCTAGCCACTATCAAAAGATTAGTTGTGAGTGTGTAAAGGTGCCAATTGATCTTGTTTCCGATCTCCAATTGAGGAGCCAATCACACAGTTGATCCAGATGCACCCTGAATTCCCAGGGCCATCGGTGGCCACTGCAGGTCGAGACCCATTAAGGAGGCCGTGTTCTGTATCTTTGGCACTCTTCAGGAACCCACTGGCATATCTTAAGCAGCAATGGTCTGCAGGACTCTCCAAAGGATTACCATCAGCTGATCCATCCTCAGCTCCATCTGAACCTCTTGGAATTGTCACTGGTGCACCAACTCTAGTGCAGACTTCCATCCTGGCTCCACGACCCCTATTGGTCCCTCCTTCGTTGACCCTTGTGCCAAGCCGGAGGAAACTCTGGTACAAACAGCAATGTCTGATTATGAACCAGCATCGGCTCATCCGTTGTCGTGCTCCGAAACCTCTACAAAGCACCCGATGCCCATGCAATATGAGATGAATCCTTTGCTTCCACTACCAGATAGGTACCCTTAGAGGCTCCATCATCCTTTTGGCTCCAACTCTAACCAGAACTTACTACCGTCCAATGATGACGATGGGCATAGTTTACCCTCTCATTATGATGACAGCCTTTACGTGGACTTGGAGGCCAGTGGGTTTGATACTTCTCCTGATACTCGGGAATTCACCTTTTGTGCCCCGACCATAAGAGAGTACTTCCTTTGCTAATTCGAGTGCCAGCTAAGGTCCTAGGCCTACAACTGCCTCCAGTTGAAGTCAAGAAATATGTCCTTACAGACACCTTAACAAGCACTTGGTTCCTGCCCTGTTCCTGGTCAATAGGAAGATGGAAGTGAATAGGAAGGTGGCGAGATGCCGTAGACTGGCTAGCCTTATTTCTTAACATAGCTTCCTACTCCAGTGAATCTAGTGACCAGGTTTCAACCACTAAGGTGAACCCTAATTGATTCCCTACGATGCTTCCCCCTAGAAAGGGAGTTGTAGAGGATTAAGGCATTTGTAAAACACGTTATCTTTAACTAGCCTGGCATTTAGTTAATTCAAAACTGGTCTGATCTGGACGGCGGTCTCGGAAGAACTTAGGGCTTCCTTGGCTCAGACAGATGGTCAAGATACAGCCAAATACATGATTTGTGATGTTCATAATACTGCCTATCATCTGGGGATAGTGGTTCGCACTAGTATTGTTCTTTGGCTCTATGTGTTGATGAGATCCACAGGTTTTTCATGAGATGTACAGGCCTCCCTTGTGGATATACCTTTTTAAAGGCTCACGCCCAATTGGCAAAAAAGGCTGATTCACCTTAGAGCATTTTGAGGAGAGAAGGCCCACAGCACATTCTCTGGGTCTTCCAACCCTGCCAAAAAGTTTTCTCCCCAGCTCAGGAAATTCTGAAGCTACTCCAGGGGGTTGGCTTACCAGCTCCACCAGTCTCTCCAGCTCCCTTTGTCGTCATTCAGTCTTTTGGTAGCGAGGGATATGTATCTGGCAAACAACAAGTGGGTCTCCACGAGCATCAGTCCTTCAGCCCTCCTGCCCTGTGGTAAGTCACCAAACTACTTTAGCTTGCCCTTCTTGGCACCCAACCACCCTATGGAAGAAGGTTCAAGCACGTTGTTGCGGGATGGCAATCCATCACGTTCGATAGAGGGGTCCTTCAGATCATTCGTGAGGGCTATGCTCTACCATTTCTTTTCTGCCTGGCCGCACCTTTCCCTTGCATCCAAAGAGTTCTGATAGGAACTCCTGTCCATTCTCAAGCAAGGGGTGCAAAAAGGAGCCACCAGAGGGTTCCGGACTCAGAAATAGGGGCAGGTTGTTATTACTCTCGCTGTTTCATTCTGCAGAAGAAGGGTGGAAGGCTTCAGCTTATCTTTATCCTCTGAATGCCTTCCTACAGAATGACCAATTCAAAATGCTCACTCTGGCTCATGTTCTGTCTACCCTGGATCCGGGTGACTGACTGGTAACCTCATTGGGGCTGTCTATCTAGGAGCCCAAATCGCATCTAACTCAATTAAAGTCCAAGTGGGCCCAGCACCATGTCAACCTGTCAGATGCCATCAAGGTTTTGGAGGCTACTCAATGGGTTCTGCAGTGGTGGCTCTTCAGCCACAATTAGACCAGCAGCAGTCCCTTCTGTACTCTGAGCTGAGATTAATGCATTACTACTGTGTTGGAGAGGCCATCTGGAGGGAGTTAATGATCAGAGGACTCTGGTCTGCAGTGGAAACACTGCTCCATATCAATCTTTGGAGTTGTGGGCCATTCGCCTAGTGCCGAAGGCCTTCTGCATTTGATCAAAGTGAAGCTGGTGCAGTTTCTCATGGACACTAATGTGTGGTAGTGCAAGAAGCAGGGCAGAGTGGAGTCCTGTGCCAAGAGTGTCCCTGGGCAGAGTGGAGTCCTGTGCCAAGAGAGTCCCTGCCTCTGCATTTGGCTGGAGTGTCGGGAAATATTCCTGATAATGAACCGCCTGCTGTTATCCTTGAATGTCCGGGCCGAAAAGCTCAGCTCTCTGCGCCTAGTAGATTACAAATGGATTTATACACATACGGGCAACTAGGCTGAATTGTGAGAGTGAGGTCCTGGGGGAAATCTGAAGATTTTAGAGTAGACTCGTGCCGCCCTAGATAGTGGCATGCTTTATCATTTGCACCTATACACACCCTGGTAGGATGGTGCCACCAGGGCAGACTCAACTAAAGTTGGGAGTTCTTATATAAATTGTTGCCGGATTTAAAGCAGGAAACCAGTAGAAAAGTGGTACAAATGTCTCTGGGTACACTCAAGGGTATGTATTCTCTTTATTTTTTAGGTGCCCTAGACACTAATAAAAACAGTTTGTGGGGGTTGTATGAGTATCAGTGACTCACTTGCCCACTATATAAGCCAACATGTTTCAGCGAACATGTAAAGCCCATTTGGACCTGAGGCCTTCGTCAGGGCTGTTAGCATCCCTGCCTGTCTACTCATTCATACCATGCATCGATACGAGGACTTGGGCTCTCCCCTTCTAGTAGATTTCTACTGGAAAAACCCCAGTTACGGGTGGTTCTGGGATAATGCGCATCTGGCGGGAGGTCATGCATTCGTCAAGGTTGCATGCCTGCTGCGATTCCTACAGCTCCCCGCCGAGACTCCGCATAATCCCAGAACCACCCGTAATTACACTCTCCTGTATTCATAATGTAAACCCTTGCTCATGAAGGGTTCAGCGCCCTTGTATTATTTCACATGCACTATCTACAATAGAACAGTGGATCCGCGACCAATATTCCACCTCAGTATTATTTCACAGAAACCATTTTATGTGCTGAAATAATTTGCCACGTTTGTTTTCTGCAGCGAAGTATACATACACATGTATTATAATTTATGTATTGTTTAATGTGAGAATCAGTGGGGAAAACCAAACTGCATTTCTAAATAATTCCACTAGATGGGGATAAATGATCATGTTAATCCCAGCTCACACCACTTTTAGTCTCATTAGTATCATTTTGAATTTCAAAATTTAGATTATTTTCAGATGAGGTAGTGCAGCACATTAGGCACGCTTTATATCAAACAGGTCGCATGAATTAGACAGGTGTGCATTCTAAATACTCCAACACATTCCTGGCAATTTCAGTTTAAACTCTTACTCCCTATACGTTGAAACACGTGAGAACCTCAACCCCCCCTAATCTGAAATACCTCAAACATCCAGTCATAATTATTCCAGCTCCCTCCCACCCATACACCCCGACAGTTCTCACTCCTTTGCCTTAACCCTCATTCAGTGTAATCCTCGGGCCTATCCCCTCGCTCCCCACTGTGCTGGCCGCCTCCGGTCAGTGGGTCTAGAGGTGGGGGAACCGCTGAAAGCTCGAGCCTGGCTTGAGTCCGAATCATGACTCTGATGCAGCTCGGTGTCCTGTTAGAACCTGGAGCCCATAACGAGCCGAGCTTTCATGTGACTTCTGCCTGCCGTCCTCCCTCTGCCCCGGATGTGGTGACGGAGTCTGGAGCTGCAGAATTTGGAGCTGGGGAACCAGGTTCGAGTCTCTACCTTAGCGCAACATCCTGTGATCCTGGGCAAATTATTAAATCTCCCCCGCTTTAAAAATGAATGTGACCTCCTTGTGTAATATAATTAGTGCTCATGTGAAGCGCTCCACCCAACACCTTCGGGTCGAGTTTGTGCTATAAAACAGCTTTAGATATTTTTGGGGGCAATTGCCTGGGTCTAGATTTCCTTGACTGCTACAAGGAGGTCCAGAGATACCTGGGGCTGCCAGTGAACCCTGTCCTGACCTCACTAGATTCCAAATCTGAGACTTCTTGGTCCTTTTGTAGTCGCAGGATCTCTTGTCCCTGGCTCTTAGAAAAAAAACAGCATTTTTAATGGGTCGATGAATATCAGCATTTGAAGTTTCTCAAGTGGAGTTTACTTTCAGCTCAAGCTGAATTGAAACCCTAGTTGACTGTGGAGCCAGAACTTTGTGACCACAAAAGGCCTGTTTACCATTTATGGGCCTATGAAGAACCAGTACTCTGGTGGGCCCGGAAGAAGTCCGCTGTGACTGGTCAGTTCCTTGATACTGGCCCCTGACATCCATCGAATAGTCCCACCCATTGACTTTGAGCTGAGGGGAAAATGCACCACACCAGTGGGCCCATAAAGGACATTTTAAAAGACCATAAAAATATTTTTCTCTACTTATTATAACTTTCTCCTTTGATGGCACCTGCTTGTTTCTTTATCTTTTCTCTGCAATATGAACCTAACCTTCGACCTAAAGTAAAGAAAGGCTGTTGTGTAACCTGTATACCATCACATTAACCTGAATCATAAACTCCAGCCAAAAAGGCCTACTGCTGTATGACATGCTCCCAAAATCTGCCCCATAAACTCACACGGAGTTGTATTTTTACCACATATAGTCACATTGGAATATGTTCGGAGTCATATGGCACTTTGTATTTTCTTCAGTGTGCTGGTTGAATATGTTTTGGTGTGGAAACATGCTTACTGAGAGCGAAGGCTCGATAGGACCCTTGGGTGCTGTTATGCCATTCTGTATTTATTGTAAACTGAGTTATATCTGTCGGATTCAACTTTATACAACTAAGTTACTTGTAATGTGTTATCAGACCCAACTGGTCTGCCTGCTCTGCATGAATCCACAAATAAATCTAGATTTGCCTCAACATTGCAATAAACAGCCCCTTGAAGTTGCAAACAAATTATTAGTAGAGCCAACAAGATGCTCCTGTTGCTTGGTTCGGTCTGTGGGGAGACGAGTGCGGGTGGGCTTTTTTAGTACATTTGCTGTCACTCCTCTAACACTTGCGGCTTCTTTCCAGGCCTCCGACCTGCAGATAGAGTTGAACAAGCGGCCAAAGGAGAAGCCAGATCCCAGCAAGTTGGTGTTTGGCAAGACGTTCACCGATCACATGCTGACCATCGACTGGAGCCATGAGAAGGGCTGGGGGAAGCCTTGTATCAAACCCTTCCAGAACCTCTCGCTTCACCCCGCCACCTCTGCGCTACACTACTCTGTTGAGGTGCGTATGTGTAGCACGTAGCTGCAGCTCCACGCCGTCTCTGGTTGCATTTCCCATAACACTCTGTCCCTGGCCAACTAGGAACTCTTTCCTTCCTACTGTATTTTCTCTGGTCAAGCACATGGGCATGCCTGTAATCACTTCTGCCTGTTTGAGAGGTACAATGACACTCCCCCACACACTCACTATTGTCTGTGCCATGCTATACAGGTGCCTGGTATTATATCATATGCTACCAGTATGCTTACCACAAGTGTGCCCCGCATTCTTCTGAGCGCTTTGCACCCTCGTTGCAAACTCTGCTTTGTAGCTAATTTCGTGCTACGTAAAAGCCAACATATACAATCCACCCAGAGGTGTCATGTGTCATGCTGCTGGTCCTTTTAAAACTTTGCATTAGTTTATGATTTCCATTATTTGGATGACTTTGCATATGTTGTTGTGCCTGCTGATCAACTCTGTACTGGGATCTAGCAACAGCCCACAGTGGTCTCACTTTTCTCAGATCTATGTGTGAGTAGCTCACCCTGTCCGCATTTTTGCCTAAATAATTATCACAAAAAGAAGAGACCAGGGAATGATCCTTCTCTGACTCCCCTTTCAAGGTTGAAAACTCACTCAAGAGAGAAGGACTAACTATCTAAAAAACCAAAATATAACTGGAAAAAATATATCCCTTAGTTCCCCGTACAGATGGTAAGGAGAGCCAGGAATCATTTGTATGAGGCAAGCGAGAGGGGGAAAGAAAAGACTTTTCTTAATACTGCCCTCATACACTTTGCAGTGTCATGCTTCATCACAGGGCCGCATCAAACGTCCAGGTGCAGACCAACACACTGGACGTAGCGCGAAGATTTTTTTGATGAAGAGTAGTGAGGGAGATAAAATAGAAAGGAAAAACAGAAATGGGAAAAGATGTTCCCTCAAGAAGGGATCAGGAATTGCAGACAAATAGAGATAAAACTATCTAGGGGGATACCAAAAGTTCACCTTTAATCCTGGTTCCCCTTGATAGGATTAAAACATTTAAAAGTTATCTTCCCCTTCCCAACATCCACTGCTGAACTCCATTGCAAAGTATTTGACTGCATCACATTAGTTACTTGATGACAATTTTGCCCCTTATTCGATATTCTTCCAAAGCAGAAATAAATCCAGTTGAAAACTCGGATCCCTGCATGCTTACAGGACTCGCGCAGGCTGGTAGTAGCATCACCGTGACGCCGCTCTGGACGTTACCCCGGTGATCCAGATAATTCAGCACCAATAACTCGAATCACTGTAAGACTCCTAGAACTCCCGCTGTCTTGTCTGGAAGCAGCATCGCCGTGACGCCACTTTGGACGTTACCCTAATCTACACTGCCTCCCTATGCATGAGGCTTGACGACACCACTTAAGTGACTAAGGTTCAACTCTCCACATGGATAGAGACACCCTATTGAGATTTCAGATTGCTCACTATATGTCCTGAAGATGATCTTAATTAATTAAAAGATCGAAACGCTGTCGACCCTTACAACAAGAACCCCTTCCATTGTACATACTCATGTGGAGTTCCAATCTTGTTGTCAATGTGATGTTACGTTTTTAGTTCACCCTCACTCTGTTACATTATGCACTTTTTCACTTTATGTGAGCACCTGACAATACTTTGAAATACCAAATTCAAATCAGTGTAAAATAAACCTTCCATTTTACACACTATATATGTTTTCCTACATCCTTGCTCCCTTAACGATTAATTGTATAGTTTAAATTGAATTTGCATTGCCCCCTTGGGGTTTCTTGCTCTGGACCCATTGAGGCCAACCCTGAACCATTGTTCTCTTCAAACATTTATCTCCACCTAAACATGACCCTGTAATCCTTCATCATGTTCACGGCCAGCACCGTGGGTTAACAAATACCCCATGGTATGAGCAAAACCCCACTATGTGCACTTGTACTTGCCAGCTCTGCAATGCCCCCTGGTGAAAAATACAAAGGGTATCAGATCACCATTCTCTTGAACTACCTCTAAAATTCTGGATATTGGTGCAGTTGGTCGCCAGGTGCTTGCCCTTATGATTTCATGGTAGAACATAATTTGTGTGGAATGCCTCAGGCTAAATTCAAAGTTGTACAAAGGCGTTGAATATGTTCTGGTAAGTTTTCTATACTGCATTCGAGAAATCGCCAGCGATTAGGATGGTTTTTTACCCGCCCTAAGCAGCCTTTCTTTATTTGGCAGTGGGGCATTTTGGCACCCCTCCATTAAAGGTGTCATATGGGGACATCTAGTTTTAACTTGCTTTATATTGTGCAGTGAGTGCCCAGTAGAATGTTTCTCTTGCCCTGCAATGCCCCTTGCACCAGACATTGCACTGCTTCCTCCTACCATGAGTTCTGGTGAAGCTCAGCAGTGCGAGATCAGTGATGTAGCATTTCATTCTTTATCTGTATCACGAGAAGGGGCTCGGCAGCTTGAGAACATATCCTCCAACTGTCTCTTGCAAGCACATGTTCCAAAGGAAGGGCTACAGTTTCTAACCATTCTCTTGTTTTTACTTGCTGGGATGGCACAGATCTTCGAAGGCATGAAGGCATTCCGGGGTGTGGATAAGAAAGTACGGCTCTTCCGGCCAATGCTCAACATGGAGAGGATGCACAATTCAGCTATGCGGAGCTGTCTGCCTGTAAGTAAAACTGTCTTACTAACTTCTTTCCTCCTGTAGGTAGTCTGACTTCTATGACATCTTGAGAACGTGAAGCCATCTTGACTACAAATTTCAAGCAAGAATTCAATCCTCTCTGCTTTGTAGCCACATGGGATTTAAGGGGGACTGTTTGATATTTGGCAAGTGGAGTGACCGCCCTATCCAACTCTGCTTCTTTTCAACACCACACCCTGGGGTCTCAAGACAATTTGCTTGATGCTAGGGTTGACACTTGTTCGATGCTCGTGCATAATGTTTCCTTAAGCCAGAATCATTTCAATGAATTAAGTGGTGCAATCAAAGCAGGTGCTTGTCTTAAGACGAATAAAACGCATCCTTTCATAAAACATTTTTCCATTGGAGAGGGTCCTATTGAAGTTTTTGTAAATGCTACATACATGGCTAAATCTGTAGGGTATGTGCTACATACATGCTGTGAAAATAACTACTCATAATGATACAGCTGTAATGCTTCTGAAACCTAAATCTCCTCCAGTACCCTTTGTCTTTATGTTAAGATTTTCTATACCTCAGATCTGGCCCATGAGAGGATTGGAATCCTTTACTTTTGCCTCACAGGAAAAACTAAGTTTTGCAGCATGAATCCTTTTCTGGATTCATATGTTGTGCATCTATTCCGCCATCAGGTGGCTGGGTACGGAATCGTGTCTTGTCTTCCTTTCCTCTTTTTATTTGTGTGTATGGGCATCGACAACCATTTGGTGGTAAGGCAGTCCCCTGTGTGACATAAGACGACACCCTGGAAGTTCCTGCTCATGGTCGCCATCTTCAGATTCTCTTTTCCGACGTTGGATCAGGAAGCACACCAGATGAGCTCTGAAGAATTGGAGAAAAGAGAGAGAAAATTGAACTGTAAACTCTAAAGATCACCGGAAGCCGCGAGAAACCACGAACACTGAGAAAGGAGCCTTCTCGACCCTAATGGGGGACCTTTTCAGTGAGGACAATGTGACCGGAGGATGCAGAGTGGCAACTAAGGGGCTTGGAGACCACCCCCTTAAAATTCTGCCTCAACTGCTCCAACAAGTTTTCGCAAAGGGATTTACACAAGGTTTGCAATCAGTGCCTCCCGAAGGATCACAACGCCGAGAACTACAGATCCTGCACCAAATCCTCTCCAGGCAAGACCGAAACAGTGTATGGCACATCACGCCATGGCTGGTACCCACAGGTTACAAGATTTCCTGACGGACCTATGCCTCTCCAGTGAGGACGAGGAGAACGTTGAGGAAGCAGAACCGGTGCAAGGAGGGGAGTCTGACACCGAAAGCAGTATCGTCTACATGGAGAAAGCAGAAGCTGTAAAGAAGGCGGGGAGAGATGTGGAAAAGGCCAAGCATTTCAAGGTTACTAAAGACCCTAAACCCCTGAAAGCCACCTCGGTTTCAATAAACTCAATGACCTATTCCTGGAACAAACAGAAAGCGCCACATGGGTCCCACCAAAGGACACCAATGGGTGCAAACCTTAGAGCCAACCATCGATGAAAGCTGGCAGACACACATGGGGTCCATCTCGAGGAAGATAGGGGGCAATCCAGCTACCTCCTCGAAACTGTAATGCCATCACAAAAGCCAAACCTGTACCTACCCATGCTTCCCAGCATACTGGACAAGGTAAGGAAGCAGTCAGAGAGCCAGCCACAGTGGTTACTCCTGGAGTGGAGAAGAAATACAAACGTTACACTCAAGATCCCCAGCACATTAAGGGAATCCTGCTGCCATACTCCCATCATAACGGTGACAGCCATGAAGAGAAATAATGCACCCACATCAATGGTGCAGACATCCATCATCAACATACCTCTTGCAAGGGAAGCTCTTTTTGGGACTGCCGTAGATGAGGCACTCCAACAATTAAATAAAGGCAATAAGACAAGCAAAGCCATGGGTGCCTTGCAGTTCAGATGGTCCTTAATGAGAGGAGGAATCTAATACAAAAGGCGGGACTGGGTTTTCAACAGCCCTACAGCAACTACAACAGCATTTTTCAGCCAACAAACCACACACTAGCCTACCAAATGACAGTGGCAACACCCGGCGAGGCAGCTCTTTGTGGCGTAGGAAATCCTGCAAAAGGGGGTACCACCAAGCAAGTGATTGTTTGGCCACAGCCCCACCATAAAGCACCAGTTGTCAGGGGGTAGGAGGATTCCTCCAGAAGTGGAGGTCAGTCTCCTCAGACAATAGGTTCTTAAATATAATAATACATGGTTGCTGCATAGAACTCACCAAACTACTGCCACATGTACCTCCGAAGACAAGACCCTTAAAGGAAAAAGGACTCCTACAGTTGTGACAAGAAGTCAAAAGACTTGTTAGTCAGTTAATATTTTTTATTCTTGCCAATAGCCATAAAAGAGACAAGCATAAAAACATATTTAAAAAAGAAATACCAAATCATGTAGCTATGTACATAGTTCAACGACTCCCTGAAGGTATTCCACTTTCCTTCAAAACTCTTGAGTCCAGCTAGTCGGGTGATGACCTACTGGACATGGAGGCACCCTTGATGCCAAAGCAGCATGAAAAGGAGTAAGAAGACCTTTTCAATAACAAAGAGAACCCACAATGCTGGAGTGGGGCAGAGCCAGTTTGACGTGTGGCAGGATCCCGTTGCCAAATCTCCCCCAGAAGACCGCTACCCCCTCAAGGCCCCCGCCTTTAATGCTGCATGCCCTTGAACTGAGCCTTACTCCATGCTGTTTCACATTGAAGTAGGGTACTCTAACGAATGTGTTACTGCACTCAACCTAGTGTTTTTGATTGTTTCACTTCTGCAGGTCACCTGTGGGGGTGCACATACCACATCTTGCTGGCTGCATGCTATGGGTTCGTTACGGGCTGGCCATGCGCCGAGAGTGGCCTGTGATCCAGGAGACCAGTGCTTTGGGTTGTGTAGAGGCTGCATCCACTTTAAAGTCAGGGAGACCGTGTGTGTTTTTACAGGCATTCTCAGTATCTGAGTAACCAGGTTGTCTTGGGAGACTGCCCTGAGATCCTGTCCTGAGATCCGCAAGAGCTGCACTATGCTACAGGTTGTGTAAAGGCTCGACCACCAGGCTTCTTCAGAATTGGTGCCACGAGAACAGGGCGACTGATCTGATCTGTTATTGGGTGTGTATCTGTCACATTCAACAGTGAATGGTCTGTCTGTGTGAGAGCAGAGGTAGTTGTGTGACTGTATGAGCACACTAGATGAGCATTTTGCCTTCATGAGTGAGGGTTGATTGGTTTGAATGCACTGGATGAGTGGTGTGCCCTTGAGAGTTACGGTTAGCAGTATGCTTGTGAGAGTAGGGAGAGTGAAACCATGTGCATCTGTAAGTGCAGGTTGAGCAGAGAGAAGTTTGAGTGATGTGTGTCTGTGTGCTGGAGGAGTGATGTGCCGGTGAGCGCAGGTTGAGTGGTGCCTGTGTAAGTGATGTGCTTTTAAGAGTGCAGGGTGAGGGATATGACTGTGTGAGTGATGTGTGTCTGTGTGTGTGCAGGTTGAGTAGTGTGCCTGTGTGAGTGCAGGGTGAGTGGTGCATCTGTGTGAGTGCAGGGTGAGTGGTGTGTTTGTGAGTGCAGGGTGAGTGGTGCATCTGTGTGAGTGCAGGGTGAGTGGTGCATCTGTGTGAGTGCAGGGTGAGTGGTGCATCTGTGTGAGTGCAGGGTGACTGGTGCATCTGTGTGAGTGCAGGGTGACTGGTGCGTCTGTGTGAGTGCAGCCAGGGTGACGTGTCTGTGTGAGTGCAGGGTGAGTGCAGCCAGGGTGACGTGTCTGTGAGAGTGCAGGGTGAGTGGTGCATCTGTGGGAGTGCAGGGTGAGTGGTGCATCTGTGTGAGTGCAGGGTGAGTGGTGCGTCTGTGTGAGTGCAGCCAGGGTGACGTGTCTGTGTGAGTGCAGGGTGAGTGGTGCGTCTGTGTGAGTGCAGCCAGGGTGACGTGTCTGTGAGAGTGCAGGGTGAGTGGTGCATCTGTGGGAGTGCAGCCAGAGTGACGTGTCTGTGGGAGTGCAGCCAGAGTGACGTGTCTGTGGGAGTGCAGCCAGAGTGACGTGTCTGTGGGAGTGCAGCCAGAGTGACGTGTCTGTGGGAGTGCAGCCAGAGTGACGTGTCTGTGGGAGGGCAGCCAGAGTGACGTGTCTGTGGGAGGGCAGCCAGAGTGACGTGTCTGTGGGAGGGCAGCCAGAGTGACGTGTCTGTGGGAGTGCAGCCAGAGTGACGTGTCTGTGGGAGTGCAGCTAGAGTGACGTGTCTGTGGGAGGGCAGCCAGAGTGACGTGTCTGTGGGAGTGCAGCCAGAGTGACGTGTCTGTGGGAGTGCAGCCAGAGTGACGTGTCTGTGGGAGTGCAGCCAGAGTGACGTGTCTGTGGGAGTGCAGCCAGAGTGACGTGTCTGTGGGAGTGCAGCCAGAGTGACGTGTCTGTGGGAGTGCAGCCAGAGTGGTGCGTTTGTGTGAGTGCAGCCAGAGTGACGTGTCTGTGGGAGTGCAGCCAGAGTGACGTGTCTGTGGGAGTGCAGCCAGAGTGACGTGTCTGTGGGAGTGCAGCCAGAGTGACGTGTCTGTGGGAGTGCAGCCAGAGTGACGTGTCTGTGAGAGTGCAGGGTGAGTGGTGCGTCTGTGGGAGTGCAGTCAGAGTGATGTGTTTGAGTGCAGGGGGAGTGTTGTCTGTGTGCGTGCAGGTTGAGTAGTGTGCCTGTGTGAGTGCAGTGAAAGATGTGTCTGTGTGAAAGCAGAGAGAGTGGTGATTTGAATCAAGCTCACTCGCACTTTATATTCAATTCTAAGATTTCTGCTTCACCACTTTTAGGATACCAGCTGCCACTGGCGAAGGGCACACAAACTATCTATATAAGAGACAAAAAATATTTGAAAAGGAAACCAACTCTTTGTCTTATTCGCCAGGGCAATGGTACTCCAGCGAAGGGAACAATTGCACAATGGTTAGTGGAGACTACTCATACCTGCTATACAAAGCAGGGAAAGCTTTGCCCACACCTCCCAGGGCGCACTTAACCAGACAGAGGGAGGGCAACCCTACTGTTCCTAGGAAACATACCCATTAGTGACATCTGGTGTGCTGCAACATGGTCTTCCACACACACCTTCACGAAAGACTACTCTGGGACAGAGAATGTTACAACACATGTTGGCCAGTACAACCCTATTTCCACTCATCTTCCCAAATGAACCAGCTTCGGATGTGTAATCCAATGCTCAGCATGTGAATCCAGAAAAGGATTCATGCTGCACAACAAAATAATTACTTACCAGTGTTAGTCTGAGGAGTTTATGGATTCACATGCGACGCACCCATTGCCACGTTAATGGGGTAAAGCAAACAGGCGAGGTGAACAACACTTAAAGCGGGGGAAGATTCAACTAGCACAGGAGAAAAAAATCTGAAAATGGCGACCATGCACGGGAACTTATGGGGTGCAGTCTGATGTCACACAGGGGATGGACTTACCACCAAACACTCACACAAAAAAAGGAGGAAGAAAGACGAGACATGATTCAGGACCCAACCATTAAATGGTGGAATGGATTTTCAGCATGTGAATCCGGAAAACTCTTCAGGCTGCAACTCTACTCACACTGGTAAGTTTACTACACTTCCGGAACACAATACACCTGTTAATTCAATTAATGCAGCCGGTTTGTAAGGAAAGGCAATTTGAATAAAGGTGGGTTATAAGGGAAGGGGCAATCTACAATTGAGATGCTACAGCCTTTTACACATACATATATTTGCCATAAATTGCTTCACATGTTAAATAACTGTATCTGGCAGTGCAAAATGTAACTGATCACCTCTCAGCTGTTGAACACTGCAAGCTATTGAGAACACACTTTTACTCAGATTATGTTAACTTCCCAAATTGGTGGACTGGGGTAGGGCTTTTGTCTGTAGCAGGAAACCACAAATAATGGCCTGGTCTTGGCAAACTGATGCAATGCGTAATTTTTCTTTATTTGTATTGTATTGCAAGCATATTCCACATAAATAAAAGGGAAAAAATACTCTGTCACCTAAACATGACTGCTTTATGTTTGCATTGAACATTTAAAAATTAAAAACGTTCACCAATGCAGTAGTTTGCTAGAAATGTTTTTGAAAACCAGGTTTACCGGTGTGTCATACATTTTATTATCTTTGTTTTTGTGAAGGAGAATAAAAAAATCACCATGCATCCAAGTACTCGCGTTTTGCACAGCTTCAGCGTTACAATGTCAAACACTTAAAACGAAGTGCAGGCAAATATATAGCTGGTATTTAAAAGTTAATGTAAAAAAATCCATGAAAAGCACACTTTGAACTAGGTTTGCATCTGAATAAGAAGGAACTATTTTTATGCGGATTTGAACACTGTGCACAGACTTTGTGCAGTCACTCTAAGTGCAGCGAGCCAGTAAGAGGGTGAGCTGGCCAATTGCACCATGCTGTGGTGGGCAAAAGCAAAATGTGAATGACCATTTACCAGCCTAGTAAATAAAATCTGCTGACAAGATGCCCCTCTGTTTCTATTGTTTATTGAGGGAAAACAATACCCTGGTAGCACAGCTGAAGCAGCCGCAATGGCCAGACATAGAAACAGAATCACATATAAATGTAAGTAAAATTAGGTATAAAGAATTATTCCCTCTTTATTGTGATTTTATTTTTTGTTCTGCTACGAACACATCATAGACTTTCAGGGAGCTACATGGGAAAGTATACACCAGAACACTGCAGCTGGTCCACAACCTTTGGCTATCCGAGCCTGGCACAGGGCGCTATACAAGTGACTTAGCGCCAGATGCACTTACATTAGGAATACCAATTTCCTAATTGCGATTCTCTCGGAATCGCAATTAGGAAATAGGTATTCCTAATGTATGAAACTCTTTTGGGTTTCATTAGCGATTCCTGGTGGGTCGCAAATAGGCCTACTGCATGCATATTAATGAGGTAGGTCGCAATTTACAACCCATTAGGAATCGACTCCGGATGTATGTCGTTACAACGCACACTTTTACAACGCATGCACTTACAACGCATTTTTTACAACGCACAATCCATTACAACGCATGACATTACAACGCAGGACACTACAACGCATTTTTAAAAACTACCTTTACAACGCATTTCCATTACAACGCATACTACCTTTACAACGCATAATATTAAATTGCATTTAAGGTAAGTATTAGATAGTATAGGGGTAAAAATTACTATTCTAACTCCAGGGGGTGCAACAGTAGGGTAAGTGTTGGATAGTATAGGGGTAAAAATTACTATTCTAACTCCAGGGGGTGCAACAGTAGGGAAAGTGTTGGATAGTATAGGGGTAAAAATTACTATTCTAACTCCAGGGGGTGCAACAGTAGGGTAAGTGTTGGATAGTATAGGGGTAAAAATTACTATTCTAACTCCAGGGGGTGCAACAGTAGGGTATGTGTTGGATAGTATAGGGGTAAAAATTACTATTGTAACTCCAGGGGGTGCAACAGTAGGGTAAGTGTTGGATAGTATAGGGGTAAAAATTACTATTCTAACTCCAGGGGGTGCAACAGTAGGGTAAGTGTTGGATAGTATAGGGGTAAAAATTACTATTCTAACTCCAGGGGGTGCACCAGTAGGGTAAGTGTTGGATAGTATAGGGGTAAAAATTACTATTCTAACTCCAGGGGGTGCAACAGTAGGGTAAGTGTTGGATAGTATAGGGGTAAAAATTACTATTCTAACTCCAGGGGGTGCAACAGTAGGGTAAGTGTTGGATAGTATAGGGGTAAAAATTACTATTCTAACTCCAGGGGGTGCAACAGTAGGGTAAGTGTTGGATAGTATAGGGGTAAAAATTACTATTCTAACTCCAGGGGGTGCAACAGTAGGGTAAGTGTTGGATAGTATAGGGGTAAAAATTACTATTCTAACTCCAGGGGGTGCAACAGTAGGGTAAGTGTTGGATAGTATAGGGGTAAAAATTACTATATTATGCGTTGTAATGGTATGCGTTGTAATGGTAGTATGCGTTGTAATGGAATGCGTTGTAAAGGTAGTTTTTAAAAATGCGTTGTAGTGTCATGCGTTGTAATGTCATGCGTTGTAATGGATTGTGCGTTGTAAAAAATGCGTTGTAAGTGTAGTGCGTTGTAAAAGTTGCGTTGTAAAGGTTGTTCCCCATCGACTCCATTACAGAGATGGTGGTCTGCTGAGGTCAGCAGACCACCATGTCTGTGATTGCTTTTAAATAAAGCTGTCTTTTTCTTTTCTTTTCATTTAAAAAGCATAAATGAAACTTTGCAGTTTTATTTTTAAAAAAAAGTAATATCTTGTATTTCATTCTCAAAGGGGATTTGCAAATGGGTTACCAACTCCTTCAAGGAGTCAGTAAAATGTGAATGTAAAATGTGAATGTTTTGCGAACGGAATTCGATCACAAAACATTCATACATCCCATTCAGATTTGATATTTGGAAGGGATGCCCTAAACATGTTCCTCCCAAATACTGAATTGCAAGCACAAATCACAATTTGTGTTTCATAAATGTGAAAAATTATTTTTGCGGTAAGAAACGGATCGATCAGCCGTTTCCGACTGCGAAAATGCTTATTGGATGTGGCCCTCAAAGTAAAGAAACAAGATGCAGGTACTGGTGAAAACCTCCGGACAGGCGGGGGCAGGAATAGAGGTCCATTAGAATGCACTCTATAGTACAGCCGCAAGTTAGTAGAAAAACTCTCCACTTTTAGGTCAGCAGAGAGATTACGATCAGGGAAAGCCTACAACATCTGCACAGCAATAGGTGTTAAACAAGCATTGGCATGGCCAATAGGTTTTGCCTTTGGGACCTTGTAAGTAAAAAACCCCAAAAAACTCAAGTGTAAGACTTCACGTTTACAATTACTTCGTATTTAGGATGCAGTAAATGTAAACGTGAAGTCTTACACTCCAGTTTTTATTTTTACTTACAAGGTCCCAAAGGCGAGACCTATTGGCTATGCCAATGCTTGTTATCAGCATGTAGGAAGCTTTCCAGATGCAATTTCACCCGGAGTGCAGAAAAACTGCGCATTGCTCCTGAAGAAGAGCTGAGACGGATCTGGTTTCTGTGGCTCTCCGGGTGTTAGCTGTAGCGAGCAGCAGATCTGGCGCGTGCGGCTCTCCGGGTGTTAGCTGTAGGGAGCAGCAGATCATCTGGCGCGTTGAGGAAATATGAATTTTGTGATCAGTTATGTCCCCTATCGTAGACCCCAACGGCTCCATGTGCATGCTATAAGTACATGTATGTTCCCTCCAGTTCCAGTTATGAAGACGCAAATACATGTGCGTCCACCGTCAACATGTCCTCTTTCAGACCCGCCATGAATGGGTCAGATATTCCATTCCTAAGTATGAAAGGCCACCGACTTTATGTGGTTCACTTTCCACATTTTACAGATTCAGGCGAGTAGGCCCTGAATTCTGCCTTCAAGCCTTTTCCTGCCTTCTGCCTCTGACAGCTCCAGTCCGAACCTGCATCTGTATCCATGAACTTTGTCCTACTCCCTGCGCGGCTAACTGTGCCTGATCCAGCCTGTTGCCTGCCAAAAACTGTATTTCACCTTCAAGATTATCTGCTCCGCTCCTCATCCGATGCATTCCTGTCTAGTAGTTTAGGTAAACATTCTTCCAGCTACCGTGCAAAGGGCCAGGCCTCACTGTCCTCATGCAAGTAATTCATAGCCCCTGTTACCATGGAAGATTCCTGCCCCCTCGCATCTCATTTAGACATTTAGACGCTTGTACACACACTAACAGTCAGTATAGAATAGATTCCGTCCGAGAGACCTTTCCTTTTGGATAAAACAGTTCTTTAAACATAAGATATTAGATATGATTTGGGATTAGGTTGACATGACCCCCCAGACTTCTGTCTCCACATGTAGAGCTAAATGTCACCCTCTAGTTGCACGTCAATCACACGTCATGCGGCTGCGCGCGCATCTCTGCCAAGTATTTTCTGCTGACATTGCAGGATTCTCTTATGGATCCACCCACTTGTGACATCATGTTTAATGACGTTTTTAGTTACGCCTATGTTTACGCCTTTTTTCATTACGTATGTGTATCATTATCTGTATTATCAGCTGTTACGCCTCTTGCATCTGTCTTAATGTAATATTTTTCATATAAATATCATTACTTGTCAATAATGTATTGCCTTCCCTTCCTGAACCTTCGTGGTGATGGAATTTGAAGCCTACAGTTCGAACTGTAATTCCTTTATAGAGGAATAAAGCCTTTTAGAACCTCTAATACCACGGATTCTGCCTCTTATATTTACTGAGTTATTCTTACTAGACTTTACCGCATAAAAAATAGTACCGGTAATGAAATATTTACCACATAAATTGGCGCCCGAACAGGGACACTTTCTCATCTCACGCGCCGGAGGTGCGTTGCAGGCCCGGTCTCCTGCCACAGCTGAACGGACAAAAACGCGTACCCGCAGGATTTCCTGTATCCCCCTCCGGCCAAGCGGGGGCGACTGAGGCTGCGATCAACACCCAGATGAGGCGGTGAGAAGTGCGAAGTATCCCGACCAGAGCCTAGCTGAGAGAGCAAGATCCGAGGTATACAGAGGCCCACCAGGTTCCGAAGTTCCGAGTCCAGTCGAGTCCAGTCCAGTCCGGTCCAGTTTCAGTTCAGTTCCGAGGCCTTCCGTTCCGCGCTACCCGGTGAGTACCATTGCCGGGGAGGCATTTAAACGTGCACATAGGTTGTGCCGGTCAAGACGGGTTTGGGTACACAAATCCGGTCTGCACTGTTTCAGCAGTGTATCTGTACTGTCTCGCAGTATATCTAGTATGTCTTGCATATAATTCAGTATTATCTAGTATCAGTATTATGTCAGTAACTAGTTTTCTATTAATTATCATCGTTCATTAAACTGTTAAATGTTAAATGTTTTAATACGTTCTACATATTGTGGTATGAATGATTGTTCATTATTGTGTTTATTGTATTAAGTGTGTTCAAGTAATAAGGTCTAAAAATGCCGCTCTTTTCAAAACTAAGACAGATCAAAACCAGAAAAGGGGTACTCGAAGAAGCTGTTCCCATTCCACCTAGGGACACTCCAGGATACTTTATGTATCATAAGCATGGCCTAGATGCCGTGTTATTTCTTGATTTATGGGTGGACTACACCAAAGAGTTGCCAGAAAGTCAGAGGTGGCCCGCAGCGGGGACCTGGGATGCAGATTGCATCATGAGAGTAGAAGAAGAATTATGGAAAAAGAAAGCCAGACAGTCACAGAAAGATGCCATTGAATTATGGCGTAAAGAATCATATAGGCGTACAGAAAAAGCGCTCAGACGAGAAGAGAAAGGTAGGGAGAATTCGAATAAAACCCGAGAAAATTTATTAATTGAGGAAGGTACCAAAGTAAAATCAGAACAAGTAGATAGACAAAGACATACCCTTATGAATGGTATGTATCCTCTTCTGGCCGAAGGGTTACTTAAGGCTACCCCGGAAATACCAAAAGACTTGCCACCTCCATTGCTCCCGATAAAAGCACATCCCAAAACAGCAAAAGATGTTTTCCTTTCCTCCTATTTAGATGACGTAGCTCCCGAATATGCTAATGCCACACCACACACACCGCATGACGATGGTGTTCAACGTCAAGATCATCCGTCTGTATCCCCGCAACAACAAACTCCTACGCCCATTCCCACAGGTCCGTCCGTTTCTACTGTTTTTCCCGCATCTACAATTTCTATCTTACGTCCAACGAATCCTGTCTTGCCCAGCACCTCAGATGGTGCTACAGGAGGTACGACAGACATGTTTGCCACCCCGCCGCGAAATAAACAGACCCTTAGAGATTTAGCACTCCAACGTACACCCCAACTAGCGACATCCGACATGTTTAAAGAACATCTTGTGGATTGTAGATACGATCCAGTGCCAGGTAAACAGGACAGATTGCTACTATCATCACTACGTATACGACGAGCTACATTGTATTTAATGACGATACCAGGAATGGTTGAACACCTAGACAATATATATCACTTTGTCCAAACAGGGCGAGGCCCAGAAAGTATTAACGAAGCTATGGAATACCAGAAAGTGGATGTACAAAGACAACTACTACGTTTTTTCATAAACTGCGTGATCAGGAACCAAGACAGGCCTGAGGCAGACCATGATACCATGCAAAAACTTGCCAAATGGGGTCAGAACATATCAGACGAGAAACATGATAGACAGGCGTGTATAATCGCCATGTATCGAAAGATCCGCAAGGAAGTAGAACGAATACATAAAGAAAGACGAGAAGCAGACAGAATTGAATCAGAGGGAGAGGAGGAGCAAGAACCAGAACAATTAGATACGATAGCTTACGTAGGTAGAGGAAGACCCCATAATAATACTAGAGGCTTTAATGATCCGATACGTCCGATACGTCCAGAATGTAACAGACATTTTCAAACCCCTATGTTAAATACAAGGTCCCCTGAACACCTATTCCAAGCCGCTGATAAATTACTCCGAGATCGAAGGGGGTACCATATGCTCGATTCCATGGATGAACAAGAATTGGCCAGGTCAGCAGTACAATGGGCTGACTGTCCCGACAAATACAGTGAAGAGGCACTAGCACACACATTTCTGAATCTTACCCCATACGAACAGCGTTTAGCTAGTATATACATGATTCAACACCTCCTTATATTATATAAAAGTCAACACTCCGATCCTGGACCCTTACCTGACATATTGACCGAATTACTCACGAATAAATGGAGAGGTTCAGGTACTGATTTGATTAAAGAAATTCTAGAATTTCGAAACCAGTATATAGTTTTCGCATGCCCAGAACACGTTCCAATTCCCACTATGGGAAGAAAAATATATCACATAGATAGACAGAATCCGTTACGCGAAGTACACCCAATCAGAGGTGAAGATAATAACTTTACACGCGTGTTTGTGTACACGCCTATAACTAAAATTGAATTATTAGAAATGAAGAAAGTAGTACCCAGCCATGACAAGGATCCAGCAGGTTTCCACCGTGAGATAAAAGACATGTTACTCATGGGAGAGTATACCTACCCCGACATCATGAAAATATTGAAAGTGTTAATGCCTGCCGGTGTTTACGAGAAACTCAAAGAAAAGGAATGGGAGGTGGGAGACCAAAAGATAGACTGGACAGCATTAGAAAACGAAGAAAAGGCCCGAGCTGCAGGATCAGGGCTTGGAGAAAAGACTACAGCACTACCAGGATTACTAGTACAGGTACTGCCACGTTTATTAACTACGAAAAAGGAGGACTGGGGTGCAATCTCAGCCTGTAAACAAAAGCAAGATGAAGACACTAGTGATTTCTATTCCCGATTTGAAAAATGTTTTGGTATCAATAGTGGCATAAAAGCAAGTAGCGAGTCATATCCACATCTATTTGTGACAAAATTAGTTGAAAATTCCCTACCGCAAGTTAAGAATAGAGTATTGAAATTTGAGAGTACCTGGCAAGGTAACACCCCGTCACAGATGTTACAGATGTTACAATATCACCACAATAGAATTAGAGAAGAACAAGAACATGAACAAAGACGTATGAAAGATACGAAAATGAAAATGCTTGTTGCTCAGTCAGTTCCAGCTGATGGTCATAAAAAAGGTGATTCCGCAGGTCCGACGAAAGGGACATGCAACTATTGTAAGCAACAAGGTCATTATATACATGATTGTCCAGTTCTGAAACATAATATCGCCACGGGTAGAACACAGGAAAGACCACGTCCACCTAGACAGGATCAGAATCAACAACAAATCCCTCAGCATGCACAATCTAGGCCGACTCCGCAACAGCCAGCTCCGCAACAGGCAACAGACCGTAGCACCACCACAAGCGCAGCCTATTGCTGCCACACAAGCAACTACACAACAGATGTACCAGTATGCACAAAATGACTATCCCGATTATCAGCGATACACATGAAATAGCCTAGAGAGGGAAGTTGGCTTACCCCTTATCGAGGTTCCTGTAGATCAAGAGGGACCTTATGTACATAGTGAACTATTAGGGGAAGACAGAAAGTTTTTACTTGATACAGGGGCAAGCAGAACAACTATACGACGCAGTGAAGTTCCGGGGGCACCCCTCTCAGGCTCACAGAATATTTCCCTTGGATTCTCAGGAAAGCCTATCATTAATGAAGTAACGCAACCCCTTCCACTTACGGTTGGTCCATTGACACGAACCACAGATTTATTGCTTACTAAATCATGTCCAGAAAACTTGTTAGGTATAAAAACATTGAAAGCTCTAGGAGCTATAATATGTTGTTCTCCGGAAGGAGTACGATTATTTTTACGTGATTTCAAAGGTCACTACGTGTCTAGAGACATGGATCACCGGCTGCAGAATTTACCTACACATTTATGGGCACAAGGCCCGACTGATGTTGGTTGCATGAACATTACACCATATCGAGTCACACTAAAAACAGGAGTAGTACTACCACGAATGCGACAATACAAGTTACCACCAGATGCTGTTGTGGCTTTGCTGCAAATCATTGACGAGCTCATTGCACAAGGAGTGGTTGTAGAAACCGACTCCAATGTATGTAATTCCCCGATAATTCCGATTCTTAAAAGAACGGATCCAAAAGCATCACCAGTATATCGATTAGTTATTGATCTGCGCGAATTAAATAAATGTATTGTACCACAATACCCTGTGGTCCCAGATATCTCTTCATTACTAACAGCTATTGACTCAGAAGCAACGTTCTTCACTGTAATTGATCTCAAGAATGCCTTCTTTAGCGTCCCAATAGATCCGGAAAGTCAATATTTGTTCGGATTCAGTTTGAATGGACGAAGTTTTAAATTCACACGCGCACCTCAAGGATTTACAGAAAGCCCCAGCATCTATAGCCAAGCACTGAAACGAGAACTTGACAGTATCCACATGCCAGTTAACACTGCCTTGCTTCAATATGTCGATCTGCTGATCACCGCCCGAAGCGAACTTGAATGTGAAAAAGCGTCACTGACGGTTTTAAGATTTCTGGCCGACAAGGGGCACAAGGTGTCCCCTTCTAAGCTGCAATTCTGTGTCCAGCAAGTTGTTTACCTTGGGCACTCGCTGTCCAAGGAGGGAAGACAGCTTACACCCGACCGCATCCAGTTAATTGCTAACATGTCACCACCAAAGACACAAAAGGAGGTGCGGGCTTTTATAGGTCTCACTTCATACTGTAGGCAGTGGATCCCTCAATATGCATTTCTAGCAAAACCACTCATCCAGTTGACAACACAGGAGGCAGCCACATCGACTGTCCTCCCTTGGACTCAAGAACATACACATGCCTTTGAAAGCTTAAAGAAAGCTTTATGCCAAGCACCTGTTTTAGCAACACCATGTTACAGTAAGCCTTTTACACTCTTTGTTACAGAACGCGAAGGTACTGCCTTGTCAGTACTCACTCAGGAACAAGCAGGATCACACAAACCATGTGCTTATTTCTCTAGTACATTAGATCCAGTAGCTCAGGCTCTTCCTGCGTGCCTGAAATCAGTGGCAGCAACAGCTTTAGCAATCAGACAAAGCGATGCCATAGTGTTAGGACATCAATTGACAGTACAAGTACCACACGCAGTAGAGGTTCTCTTGAACCGCACACAAACACAACACTTGACTATAGCAAGACTCACCGGTTATGAATTAACATTGTTTCAGCCACATATAGAAATCAGACGTTGTAATACGTTAAATCCTGCCACACTTTTGCCCGTAAATGGAACAGATCCATTAGCACATGATTGTATTGAAGTCATTACTATCACGACGAAACCCAGACAAGACTTGACAGACATCCCTTTATCAGATCCAGACCTGACATTGTATGTAGATGGTTCATGTATGAGAACAAGTACAGGAGAGTTAGTGGCCGCTTACGCAGTCACAACAGACACTGAAGCCATTGAAACAAATTGTATTAACACTTTGTCAGCTCAAGCAGCAGAGCTCATCGCTCTGACACAAGGCTGTATTCAAGCCAAAAATAAGAAAGTCAACATATACACAGATTCACGTTATGCATTCGGAGTCGTCCATGACTTCGGCGTGCTGTGGCGAGAGAGAGGTTATTTAACCTCTCACGGTGCCCACATCCAACACGGACCCCTCATTCAAGCCCTATTAGACGCGATTCATCTACCTACTGCAATATCGATTATGAAATGCAAAGCCCATATAAAAGTTACCGATATCATTTCTCAGGGTAATGACCTAGCTGACAGAACAGCTAAACAGACTGCTCAGAACCAGACTCATACAACTGACGCGACAAAGACAATAGTTTCGACACCAACACATTGCATGACAGTTAAGGATCCCGCCCTTGATGTAATTGACATACAGACACATGCTACACCAGAAGAAATAAAGAAATGGACTGAATTAGGAGGGATCCAAACGGATCAAGGATGGATGACGAAGGAAAAATCTATATGGTTTCTTCCCGACTCCATGGTTCAAGTCATCATTAACACAATACATAGTCCAGCGCACCTAGGAGAAAAAGCTATGCTAGACAGTATTCAACACATTTGGTTCAACAAACACTTGCGAGCAGCAGCCAAACAGAAAGTACGTACCTGTATGATATGTTGTCAGTTTAATCCAGGTAAAAGCATCCCCGTAGAGCAGGGTGGATTTCAACCTCCCGATCATGCTTTTGAAGTCCTCCAGATGGATTATATCCAGATGGAACGATGTCGAGGATTCAAATATGTTCTCGTAGTTGTCTGTGCTCTTTCCCGTTGGACAGAAGCCTACCCGGTTTCAGATTACACTGCCCCGACTACTGCCAAACAGCTAGTTCGAGAATTCTTCCCACGATTCGGTTTACCACGTGTTGTATACTCAGATAACGGCCAGCCATTCTCATCCGAACTAATGAAACACGTTTCACTTCTGTTAGGTTACCAATGGAAATTCCACTGTGTTCGACATCCCGAGGCAGCAGGTCTTGTGGAACGTCATAATCAAACTCTGAAAATCAGATTGTCCAAAATATGTAGAGAAAAAGGTGTCGATTGGATAGTAGCCTTACCAGTTGCGCTCTTTTACATGAGAATGGTAGCACATTCTCGAACAGGGCTATCCCCGTACGAGGTGATCTTCGGTAGACCACCAAATATGTGGGGGACGCCTATACCTCGTAAAATCACTGATGTTGACTGTAATATGCTGACAGATTACCTGGCTTCCTTGATGTCTGCACTACAATCTTGTCGTTCACAGGTAGCTGCAGCTTTTCCCGATAACACTGAGGTGAAGCCCCATGACGTGGTTCCAGGTGATCTGGTGCTTGTGAGGAACTTCGACCGGAAGACCCAGCTGGAGCCCAGGTGGAAGTCGCCCAAACTCGTCTTGCTGACAACAAGGACAGCCGTGAAGGTTGAGGGACGTAAAGGGTGGTTGCACTCGAGTCATATCAAGAAATTTTATGGACTACCGTCCGATGTGAACACTCAGCCCTGCATTCCCTCACAGACAGACTCAAAGCTCCCCTTGGTTGAACAGACAAAACACGAACTCTATAAACTGAAATTAAGGTCTAGCAAGTCAGACAATTTGATTGTTTAAGTCCTCTCCAAGGTGAATCGGTTGAATTTGTCTCTGACATGTATCCTCTAGACCGAAATAGAGAGAGAAATCGACAGATGCAGCTTAAAAAGCATGCGTATTGTAAATCACTTCGTAGTCATTGCACAGTAACATTATTAATTTTGTTTTTTCTAAGTCTTCTGATCATCATAACTAGTGTATTGCTTCATATGTATTACCCTATTTCCAAACGTGCTTACAATGTTACTGCTGAACATTCTTTTAGCGAATTACCTCCGCATGAGTTGTCCTATAGATTTGCGCTGCGCAACAACACTTTTATTAGTATGTTACATCATTCCCATCGGACCAGCAATGCTACCAATTGTTGGATATGTGGCCGACTCCCTCCCTATCAGAACTATAAGGGAGTTTTGCCCCTCTTTCCGTATCCGTTCACACACAATGGCTCCTGTGGAGCATGGTTTAGTTTGATTAATTCCCTAGATTCAAATTCCGTAGTTTATCAAGACAACTGGGTATGAGGAAACCTGAACCTAGTTTTGCTTAAAGTCTGCTACCCTAACAAGGAGGGACTTCCCAAAAGAACAGGAACTGATCTAGAAAATGAAGTATATGGATTAGGTAATTTTACACTTAACCTCCTGATTCTGAATGTTGAATCCGAAGCTACGCCAATCTTGCCCGCTATGTCAGTATTTCCAGTTAGAGGGGAATTATGTGTAAGAAAGAATGGTTCCATACACATGGGCCATAGTAAATGCACCATTGTAATAAAATTCAGTGATCAAGGCAAGTCTACATTTAGAGCTTCCCGTCATTCCTACTTCATATGTGGCCAGACCGCATATATACGTCTACCTCTAGATTGGGATGGTACCTGTTACATAGCATTCCTTCTGCCACCTGTTTTCCTAGCCCCTCCTGATTATCACAGAAATACCCATTTAGTACACAATAGACGGCAGAGAGATCTCCCGATTGTCGATTACACTGAAACGGCATGGGAGCAATACACAGATTTCAATAAAGGTTTCTTTCCCTATATAGGTACAGTCACTAATAGTAAGCTGATACGTAGATTAACTAGAACCCTTGAAGCAGTAGTGAACGAGACTACTTCCGCCTTAGGCTATTTAACAGAAGAGCAGTCTGCTATGCGGATTGTTGTGCTTCAAAATCGTCTTGTCCTTGACGTCATCCTGGCCGATAGGGGCGGAGCTTGTAGGGTCATCGGATCAAGTTGCTGTGTTTTCATACCAGAAAACTCGCCGTCAGTATATAAAGCCATAACTCGCCTTCATAAGATTATAAGCCAGATACACCAGAGTCCAGGCACCTGGACTTGGTCCGGTTGGTTCTGGAGCGTGTTGTCAGCCTGGAGATGGAGGATCCTATCCTTCCTAGGTATTGGCTTTCTCATACTATTCAGTTGCTGCTTATGTCTACAATGTGGGCCAGCGATTTGTGGTCTGTGTGCCACATCGTGTATCCCGCATCCAAGTTTTCGTTCAAGATCCCGGAAGAAGAAAGAAGAACAAATGATGCTATATGAACAGATCGATGGATTAATGAAGATCGATATCTCATGGTTGTCCGTAGGGGACAAGGAGGGAATGAGGAAATATGAATTTTGTGATCAGTTATGTCCCCTATCGTAGACCCCAACGGCTCCATGTGCATGCTATAAGTACATGTATGTTCCCTCCAGTTCCAGTTATGAAGACGCAAATACATGTGCGTCCACCGTCAACATGTCCTCTTTCAGACCCGCCATGAATGGGTCAGATATTCCATTCCTAAGTATGAAAGGCCACCGACTTTATGTGGTTCACTTTCCACATTTTACAGATTCAGGCGAGTAGGCCCTGAATTCTGCCTTCAAGCCTTTTCCTGCCTTCTGCCTCTGAAAGCTCCAGTCCGAACCTGCATCTGTATCCATGAACTTTGTCCTACTCCCTGCGCGGCTAACGGTGCCTGATCCAGCCTGTTGCCTGCCAAAAACTGTATTTCACCTTCAAGATTATCTGCTCCGCTCCTCATCCGATGCATTCCTGTCTAGTAGTTTAGGTAAACATTCTTCCAGCTACCGTGCAAAGGGCCAGGCCTCACTGTCCTCATGCAAGTAATTCATAGCCCCTGTTACCATGGAAGATTCCTGCCCCCTCGCATCTCATGTAGACATTTAGACGCTTGTACACACACTAACAGTCAGTATAGAATAGATTCCGTCCGAGAGACCTTTCCTTTTGGATAAAACAGTTCTTTAAACATAAGATATTAGATATGATTTGGGATTAGGTTGACATGACCCCCCAGACTTCTGTCTCCACATGTAGAGCTAAATGTCACCCTCTAGTTGCACGTCAATCACACGTCATGCGGCTGCGCGCGCATCTCTGCCAAGTATTTTCTGCTGACATTGCAGGATTCTCTTATGGATCCACCCACTTGTGACATCATGTTTAATGACGTTTTTAGTTACGCCTATGTTTACGCCTTTTTTCATTACGTATGTGTATCATTATCTGTATTATCAGCTGTTACGCCTCTTGCATCTGTCTTAATGTAATATTTTTCATATAAATATCATTACTTGTCAATAATGTATTGCCTTCCCTTACTGAACCTTCGTGGTGATGGAATTTGAAGCCTACAGTTCGAACTGTAATTCCTTTATAGAGGAATAAAGCCTTTTAGAACCTCTAATACCACGGATTCTGCCTCTTATATTTACTGAGTTATTCTTACTAGACTTTACCGCATAAAAAATAGTACCGGTAATGAAATATTTACCACAGCGTGCTGCTCTCCGGGTGTTGGTTGTAGGGAACACGTGCCAGCAGCAGATGTTGGTCCGGTGCTGAAATGCTCGGTTTAGGCTGTCTCTGTCCTTAGGGGCTGATGCTCGCTATGTGCAGGACTGCTTATCCCTGGGAGCTGAAGGCGGCTATGCTGGCGACTCTTGGCGAACATGGGGTGGATGTTAGAGGCCACCCGGCTAGCGAGCCATAGGGGCCGTCATTCTGCCTTAAATTATGAACATCCCTGCTGAATGGTGTGAGTTGTTTGTAAATAACGAGGGAAGAGTGGACATATGTTTTTGGCCAGTTTAAGGACCCACAGGGTGTTTGTGATTCAGATCCTCGCTTCAGTCTCTTGAAACATCTATATATGGCTTAATCTATAACATCTGTGTGAATACGTCTTGGAACTCGACAAATGTGTGTTTTTATGTGCCATTTGTTATCACGGGTTTAGCGCTTACTATTCAGTAAATAAAACAGGACGCACTATTACCAATGTCAAATGAAAGGTGAAAGGCTGCATCGGCCCTGCTGAGATTCAAACTTCTGACCCGCAGGTTAGGAGCAGAACACAGCAGGGAGCGCTTTATAACGAAGTGTTAAATATCTTGGTGTTAATGACTACCATTAAACACAATAATAACAGATCTCGCCCTTCAAAACAATACAGTAAATACATCAGATCTCAGTGAGCACTAACTTACACAATTACTATAACTAATGCACAAGGAAACAAGGGGCAAAAAAACATGCCCCAAACGCGAAATACAAAGCGACTCTGCGCCTACCCCAAAAATTACCCTTCCCTGTGCCGAAGCACCTTAAAAATACACAGCCTTTCATGGATACAATGTTTAAAGGAGAAAAGCTTAAAAGTGCGAGGAAAAAGTTAATAAGGCTCGGGGAACCGCGAGAGCTCAGCCCGGAGAAAGCCAAACCAGGAAGTAATAAATGGGACCACAATGAAAGCCGCGGCCGCGAAAGTTAAAGGTGAAACAAAACACATGTCAGCCTGCGTGCCGCTTCTGGCTCCCGAGAGCAAAATGCTCTGGGAGTGAACATTTTCCTAAAAGCTGGGACATCCACACGTCTTTGGCCAATTGCGTGCTGAAGCCAGACGCAAAGGCCAATGGCGTGTGAGCAGCACCACATGCACAAGCTTTTCCTGAAGCTGAAGTGATTTCCAAGAGGTCGATTTCCTATGCAGCGCATGCGCGCTGCCATAGGCTCGACCTAAAAAACTGAAAGGGAGCAAGCACATGATACACTCAATGGGAAATATTTAAACAAAATAGGTGCAAGGCAGGAGGCTGAATGCAAACTGTACATAAGCAAGATCATCCTCTATCTTAAGGCATTGCATCCGGAAGAAAAAACCTTGACCTTTCATATTGGATTCAAGCTTTAAGTGAGACTCATCCTGGACTAGGGAATAGAAGCGCGTACTCTCACTTTCGGTTCCTCTGCTTTATATATTCTGTTTACTCTGGCAGGTAGAAAGGATAGTGTTACTAAAATGGCGTTCCTGTGCTTCATGGCAAGATGAAAACATTGATGCTGTAAATACGGTGTACAGTTTTCTGTGAAGAAACCTATGTATTTCTTTAGCATTAGCTTTCTTTTTGTATTGTAAAATGTATTGTAATATGTCAATGAAGCTAGATAATGATGCCACAATGTTTTGACCCATTATGTTGCATAGTTTGCCCTTCCTAAATAACTTGCCTTTTTCTGCCTCATAATGTAGTCTGCCCTGCTGATTAATTTGGGCCAATTTTACCATTTAATTGCAGTGGTCCTGGGGATGGCAGTTTGTTTTACACCTGGAACCTGAGGAGTTTAGTCTTTACTATGACCAATTGGGAGAGTTGAGGAGCACATCATGCATACCGTGAAGGTTTCAAGTGACATACTTCTATTAATCTATATCCATTACAGTGCACTAATGTCAGATACCCCACAAATAATACTGAGGATCCTTCTATTCTGTTTTCTCATTTTCCCCATCCTACAGATTTTAAATTCTTGGAGGATCACTTTCACAAATGATCTTGGGTCTTTAGCTAGCTAAATAACGCTACATAAGATTATTTTTGCCATTTTGTGTCCCGATACTGGATATCTAGTGTTCGTGTTTGTTCATTGTAGGATTCTACCGCTTCAGTTGTTTCCCTGCATGCGCATGAGTCTTTAATTCCATTTTGAGCGACTGTTGGGATCCCCAAGAAAAGTTTTGCTATCACTGTTTCTCTGACACCTTTTTTTTTTTTTTTACATTTTTCAGTCCTTTGACAAAGCAGAGCTCTTGGAATGTATTCGTAAGCTGATTGAAGTCGACCAGGACTGGGTGCCATACTCTGATGCAGCCAGCCTCTACGTTCGACCTACCTTCATCGGGGTGGAGGTGAGTGAGTGCTGGTATCCTCTCTCATGCCCTCTCAGTAGTATTTCCTCCACCAATATCTGAAAAGTGAACCTGCATCTTGCAGATGTATGTAGCCTTCATTGCAAAATCAGGAGAAAATTCCCCAATCCGTATGTGCAGAGACATAGCTTCAAGGGGAGGGGGGTGGTGGGGTGTTACTATTTCTTAATAAATGTATTTTCTGGAAACTAGTTGGGTACAGCTGCTTTCAGTCAGGTATGGTGTGGTGCTTATCTGATTTCACAAGGACATTTTATATACTCACACACAAACTCAAGTACACTCTCTCCCTCACTGTTTTGAAAGTCTTAAAAATGTTGGATATTTTACAAATTTTTTTTTTCTCTCATTTAGTTCCCCATCAATCTGCATTTTTCTCTCTTTCCACTGTACTTTAGCTCCTCTTATGCGCCCTGCTCGTCGTATAATGTATTTTAACAGTACATGCCATCGTGCTCGCACCCCCCCATCCCCCAAATCTTACTAACCAAACTACACACCTGGGTATGCGCTGAGTGTCACCTCATGATTTAGAGATTGAATAAATGCAAAGTAATGTACTGTAGCAATGTTAGTAGATGTTTTTGCAAATCTCTTACGACTAGGTTTTTCTAATGGTAACAAATGCGTTTGTACTGTATTACTGTACCAGTGTATACCACTGTATATTGTACTGCATTTCTCAGAAAACAGATTTTAATTTTTTATTTAAACAAATTGTCGTGACACAGCTGTATGCACACAACCCGGAGGCCGGCAGCACAGAATGTACTATTACTTGACTATCATCACACAGCTTTCATGCCTACAACCCAACGGGCTGGCAGCGAAGTCAAACATTTGTGTAGCAGCATCCCCATTGTCTTCTGATGAGACTGTCGCAGCGTATGTCATGAGTTTATAGTCGAAAAATCTTAACTTAACAGTAACCCCCCCCTCCCACCTGCCATATTCGAATGGACTGTAGTGCCACCCTGTATGTCGTGTGATGTATACGAGTGATATAGTTGGACTGATCTTCCATACCCTTTCATGTCTCTTTTCTGGATCCTCACATCTTGTTTCCCATACCCTAGTTTCCAGTCCGAAGTGCTGAGTGATTACCCCCAGCCCCCGCCGCTCCACCCCAGCGTATCCGCTTAGTTCCTGCATAGGTCTGAACCTCCCGCGTCTAGCCAGGTAACGAATGGCTGCCAGATATCCAAAGGTCTGGATCTGCTAGGCATTAATTCCCAATAATTGGACAACTGGTCTTTGCAGTAGATTACATTATTCAACCAAGCTGCTATTGTAGGGGCTCGTCGCTGCTTCCAATTGAGCGCAACCTGCCTTTTAGCTAATAAGAGTAGCATGGACGTAAGTTTCCGGGACTTCATCGGGACCTCGGTCACGTAGCCCAAGAGTGCCGTCAGCGGGGAGGCCCTTACCTCGTTATTAGTTATTTGCCTGATATGCCCAAAAACTGCCACCCAAAAGCACTCAATAGGTCCGCAGTCCCATGCCAAATGGGAGAATGTGGCATCCTGGGCCCCACATCTCCAACATTTCGTGTCTGGATAAATTCCCATACGATGTAGCTGGGAGGGCGTCCAGTATAGTTCTGTGTAAAAAGTTAAAATGAATCAATCTTAGTCTATAATTGGGTGAGAGGCTTTCAAATTGTGAACAGCAATATTGCCATTGTTTTTCCGTGATAGTGAGGTTGGAATCCCTCTCCCATTCCGCTCTTGTAGTGCACATAATTATAGGTGACTCTTTTTGCGTTATGCTGTAGATTCGCGTAATCAATTTGCGGGGTGAGGGGTTAGCCAATACATTCTCTAGTGCAGGCAGTGCGGGAGGCGCTTGCGGAAATGACGCGTATCTAGCGCGGCATGCAGCCCTAATTTGATAGTACAACAACATATCTGATGACGTGGGTGCTTTGGGATTACACATTTGTTGTATCGACAGGAACGTGTCCCCCAAGAACATTGTTTGCCTCAGTAGGAACCGTCGAGCTGGTGCTTTGTCTCTGCTCCTTGGCAATCTTCTTTGCGTATGCCAAATCCGCCTTCGCATCCGTGAAGAATGTGGGCTTGCCAGGACCCTGGACCCTTAATTTGGCAGGATAGATCAACGAGTATCTGGTGCCGAGCTGTTGGAAAATCTTCTTGGCTGGCATGAACTCTCTGCGGTCAGCTAGGACTTGTAGCGTGAAGTCGGGGTATAGCGCTATATTGTTCCCATTGTATTGTATGTCCCCTTTTTCTCGCGCCATTCTAAGAATCATGTCACGATCCCTGTCATTTAGGATCCTCGCCAGGATGGGGCGTTGCGGTGTTCCTGGTCGTGGCTTAGGGCCCAGCGTCCTGTGAGCTCGCTCCACTAAGAACATGGTGGACAAGGCGTTTCCGAAGAGGTCCTTCATCATGGTCTCTACGTACTTCTCCATGTTTTGTATGTCTGTGGTTTCCGATATTCCCGTGATCCGTACGTTATTTCTTCTTGATCTTGCATCCAAATCCTCGTTCTTTAACTTAATTGCGTGCAGCACCCTGTCCATTTCACACAATTTTCTGTCCAGTTCGGTGTGCCCCTCTTCGGTCTCCGCAACTCTGGTTTCCAGCACGTCCACCCGGCCTTCCTGTTTGTCTACCCTGTGTGACATCCTGTCCAGCCTATCTGCCAGGGAGTCCATCTTGGAGTCTAGGCCTTGAAGACTCGATTTCAGATCTTTGAAAATTGAGCGAATATCTTCTACCGGCAGCATCGCCGAGGTCGTATCCTCCGTTAGACTCTGCTGGCTAGATTCGCCGTCTGTCGCCTTGTTGGATTTTTTTTCGAAGGTGATTCTTGGTTGACGTGTGTCAGGTTTACCCATCCTGGCTGGCGATTGGTGTCTTGCGACGATGGGGACCAGAGGCAGACCCAATACCTGCGCGGCTCTCTGTTTCCAGGCGCAGGATGAGATGCTACTGCGTACCTCACCGAACTGTCCGATATTGGTTACTATCTACCACCGCCGGGCACGATCTGCAGTCTACCCCGGAGTGAGTAGGCCCATCTGAGTCAGGTTGGTCAGCTGTACCGCAATCGCAGTTTTACTCTCTTCAAGCGGCCCCCATAATCGTGACGCTTATCTGGTCTCTTCGTTCTGCCTGCGCGATGACGCCGTCAATCTTCGGGCACCACCCCTTACTGGCACCCAGGTCGACAGCCTCCTTATCCGAAATGTGCTGCGTATTCTCGACAGGCCTTACCCTCTTTGCACAAGTGTTCCAGTGGGGCCCCGCGTAATCCGTCTCAACGACCACCGAAAACAAGCTTCCACGTGCCCAGTGGCATAGGAATGTCTGTACCGCTGTGGTGGCGGTGATCTCCTTGACAGCGTTAACGCACCTTATCTGCATGAGATAGCAGGATCACTGTGCCCCTTCCACTTACACGAAATGCAGCCGCCGGGCTCTGTTCCCTATGTCTGTTCTCTCTTGCTGAGTCCCAGTTGTAGCGTCACAGTGGTCTCCCATTAGATCCCCAGCCGGACCGTTCCACACAGCCGCCAAAGAATCATCCACCGCCTTGCAGATATGCTTTTCCCCAATGCTGCAGATGACTGTGTGCAGAAAATGCTGGGCTTTGCTGCCCACGGAGGTCTCACACCAAGATGGCGGCGCTCCCAGAAATCCGCGTCAACACTGTATGCCCCAGCGTCGGTGTCAGCTCTGTTCCGCCTTTTGCTCTCACCATGGCATTCACTACGTTGCAGGTCAGCCGCTAAACAACGTATGCACCGCAGCGCACTGTTCCGCTACTCACCGCCGCTGCCCCCGGGGCTTATAGCATTTGTCTGGTGACGCTGCATGTATTTATATTGCTGCCGGCGCTCGGGGCTTTATTCCTATGCCTCGGTCAAGTCCCCCGGGGTCCGCCGATGGTCCGCCGCTATGGCTCGGCATATGCGTCCAGTGCGCTCCCCTTCCTCCCGGTCTGGTACGTCCTGCACTGCGCCACTCCTCCAAACACCGGTGCAGGCTTCCCGGGGCGGCAGTTACCCGAGGTCCCGGCTTCGCCGTCTCGGATGCGGGAGGGCCTCACAGACTTCTCTACATTTACACGCTCCACTGCTCTCGATTGACGGGTCCCAGCACTTCCACACCTCCAGAAGGTCAGCTACCCAGCAGCCGGTTCACGATGGAGGCAGTATTTTAATATATATGACGGATTAATTATACTCAGCCGGCGGAGCCGAACTAATGCACGGCCATTTCGCAGCCCTGCGAAGCCACACCCCTCAGAAAACAGCATTAACTGTTAAAATACCTGCCAATCTTGTTATTTTCCATATTTTAACAGCATGACTTTAAAACAGCATTGTAAGTGACCTGGGTGAGCAAAATACCCACCAGTGTGATATTAAAAGCTGGCAGAAAGCATTTTGCACAGGAACTAAACAAGCCTCCATAACTGGTCAATTTACTCTGCTTATCATATGGCCAAAGTGCACTAAGAAACAGGAACTTGTAGTAAGAAGTACGTGAACTCAAAGCATTTCTGGAGCTCTCTTCCTGCGGATCTGCGGTCAATACCTTCTTCATTGTTCAGGTGATACCTAGGAGATCCTTTATTCCGGCAATCCATGGATTACATGTTTTTATTCTTGCCTACGTCTTACCTCTCACAATAGCTTTCTGTTCAGTCCTAATGTTTGTATTTGTTATTCACATGTAAAGCACCCTAATACTGCGGAGCATCTCTGCACAATACTATTGAATAAGTAAATAAAATGACAGTCGCATTCTCTGAACAAAAAAAACCTGTGCACAAATCTTCTCAAGGACTCTTGTTTGTCTTAACATGGCCTTATATTTTCAGTTCAAAATTGTTGATTACACATTTTTTCACCCTACCAAAACCCTGCGATCTACCACAAGTTTTCTTCAGGTGTTCATAAGGCTAGGACACCACTGTCAAAAGCGGGTCAAAACTAACCAACTGCTGGAAAAGCCATTCTCGATTCCTTACAAAAACAGCAGCGGGTCTGCCCTGGCAGATGTCGGAGAATGCATCAAAAAACATCAAGACTCGAGCCAGCGGCGCACCCTCCTTTTGCATGTTTCACCTAAACATCCTTCTTTACTTCAGCAATTCTTTAAAAAATCTCCTGTTTGCCCATTTAAAGCGACTCATTCCTTTGTGTCTGAAAGCAATGTAATTGCCTGTTTCAGTTCAGCCTGGCATCTGTCACATGAAGTATCCCAAGCCCCTCACTGCCGCCTACATACATCTTACGGCTAAAGTTCTCAGGTCTATGTATGCAAATTACTTGCATCTAGTGGCATGTTAAGGGTGGTAGCACATAGAGTCCAAAAGTAGGGTACCTGCACCATCTGATATTGCCTCATCTTCCAGACAATTGGAGCCACCACCAATTGTCGGTAAGCGGTGAGAGCACTCCGGATTTATCACTAATTGGTGGGAGCTTTGACCATTTCTAACTGGCCACACATCAGCCCAATTGTTTTTATTTTCAGTATCTGGAAACCCTGGGAGTGACTCCTCTCCCAAACAAATTCATCTGCATTCTAGAATGTATCCAGTTAATTTTAAAACCATCTTTAACCATCACTGAATTCTGGCCAGTTATGTGACTAATACTCGTAAGGCCTTGATAAAGATGTCATTGGCGGCCCTCAACATTTTGACCCAGTGCAGTCCCAAGCCGAAGTTTGGAAGGCTACACACATCCGCAAATCCCCAAAAATGTTAAGGCTATATGGTTTCTGCTTCTTAATGCCATGGAAGCTCATGAATCAACACAAATAATCCAACCTTAGGGGCCTATTGGCTCCAACATATGCTGTTTACAATACATAACTCCGGCCTACTGCCTTTGTTGTAACTTCATCATAGATGCATTTGATAACGTTATTTCAGACACCACACAGCAGCAATTAGGGATACAGTCATGAAAGTGTAGATAGGTAAACGATTAAGTTTGGCAAAACACTCTACAACTCCATTTACAAAGAGGTAAAAAGGATCATCACAGTTCAAATCTTCGATATTCAAGGTTTGTTCGAGGACATAACCAACACCATAACCCTTGCCTAAACTGGTAATCTGTGAGAAATTTCCAAGTAAGCAAAGACTTGTCATTAGCCTTTAACCTAGTGTAATACAACCAACTCACTCTTAGCAACCCTTTTGGCTATATACATATGACTCACAATAAATATATCAGCCCTATTGCCTTTGCCATTACCTATAGAGACGGTTAGCATAACTTTTCCCAAGAAACATATGAGGCCAATACCCTTGTTCATTGGCTTGCCACTAAAGCCAGCTCAGGCCTACTATACTGAACATACATTTTTGACAAAGGCCTACCACTATAAAATTGCAACTATGCAGAAAATCAGTTTGCAAAATAATATATAACTCCTTTTCTGATCTGTTAACCAGGATTATTTAGCGCAACACTAATCGCTAACTCCAGGGTTTGTCAGAGGAAATAACCAACACCAAAACCATTGCCTACTACGGTAATCTACATGTAAAAGATTTAATTTACGTGTAAAAAATGTCTGTCAAAAGGTTTAAACACCGTGTAATCATAACCCACCATTGAAGGCCTATTTGCTTTAATATGTCCTTTTCGGGAAACTTCGATTACAGCCCGGTGTTTGCACTGCAATACCTTTACAATGCGGGTATTATAACGCAAGTCATTACAATGACTTGCGCTGGATGGCGCTCTAACCTAAGGAATAGTATGATTTACTATTCCAATACCTTCCCTACTGTACGTAGACTGGAGTCGGAATAGTAAATCATGCTATTCCTAAGTCCAGCACCCTCCAGCGCAAGTCGTTGTAACGACTTGCATTGTAATGCCTGCGTTGTAAAGGTATCGCGGTGTAAACACCGTGATGTAACGTCGTATATTCGTGCTTTTCACATTAAATAGGCCTGTCATAATGTTTCATTATAAAATAAATTATCAGGGCCATGGCATCTCGCAAAAGCTTTTTCGATGAACCAATAAGACCTATCGCTGTTTCTTGCTTATTACTGCAGCAAATTATAAAAGTATTTCTTAGCCATTAAACTCAAATATTCTATAATAAAAACTTGTCTTGCAAAGTTCAACAAGTATGGAGAAAATATGACTTTTCTCTGATGTTACGCCTGCCACGACGAGGCGTAATTTGTTTGATGCATGTCCATTTCTATCAAGGGATTGGCGTTCGAATCCGTGGGTGAATGCCCATTTACCAGTGATATTATGCCTCCTTGATACAAATTGGCACATTCCGCTACTTTAGGGATACTTTGTAATGCAAATCAGGATTTTGCTCAAAAGTAACCCCCCCCCCCCCCCCCCCCCTGGAAAAAAAAACACTTTGCACCAGGTTTATGTCACTTTTGTGACGCAAACCCAGCAAAAAGTGTTGATAAACCAGAACCACCAACTTAGGATTTACAATATAAGTGTTTGGGGCAGTCTGCATTAATGAGAATTATTACAATCCCATTTTAGAATAACAAAAAATTATTTAAAAAACCAAATATAGTTCTAAACCTATGACTTTCAGTTTGCAAGCAGCTCTTCATAGCTCACTGTGTTATATTAGGACTGTAATTTATAAATTGGAGGCAACAAACACAGTGACCCACTGAGCTAACTACATAAAATACAAACCTGCAATCTCCATTTTTACTCCTTTCGCTTAGAAGCCCAAAATGTAACCCTCTAAGCTACTTTACGCTGAGTTAAAACATGACTAGACAAATCACAGATCTCTCCATCACTTGCATTAAGCATCAGAATGATCTTGTCCTTATTCTCTGACCAATAGTGGGCACACAAAGATCTCTACAGAGAATGCTTGGATACCCCCAAGCCCCTGGATGGACATTGGAATGGACATTGCATCTCCTCAGCATATCCCCTCAACTCTGCCCCTTCAGAGACCGAGTACAGGACACAAACAAAACTGGGAAGGAGCACAGATTGAAACAGTCGCACACCAGAGACAGGTTAGCAATTTAAAAAATAAATGCAGAAGGGGGCCAGCTATACATGCACGCATCAGGACATATTTGGGGAACACTGCACCGCTGCACTCCAGTAAACCCGCGCACATCAATGGACTTGGGTGAGGTGCACATACATTGACACGCTGTCTAGGCTGGACTACTCTGGGTAGGCTTCAAACTCGCTTCTGTTGTTCTCACCTAGTCGCTAGAATGATCAACAACTTGAAGTTGATAAAAATGGAATTAATGCATTTCCATCAGCCACAAAGTCATTCTCTGCCCCTTGCACCCTGTGCCACCTGGAAATACTAATTGACTGATGGAGCTGAAACAAAGAGAGTGGTGGGAGTGTTTCTGGCCCTGGAAGTCATGTAAGAGCAATATTTCTTTCTCTGAAGCCATGCCATGCTATTATGCTGTGGAGGAAGAACTTCAGAGACGCATATCTTGCTTGGAACAAGTGCAGCACAGGCCGCAGGTGCTGCCCCGTGAGCGCTGCCACTGAAGCATGTTGTATGTCATTTTCCCAAACCCTTAGATGATTGACATTCAATGTAATGAATACAACATACTGAAGGTGGAAGTGGGGGCCCTAACCTGTTAGTGTGATGGTTCCTGTCAGCAGCACACAGGGTATTAAGTTCTATAAGGAGCAGTAGAATGGTGAAGTGGTTGAGCTACTCATTAAAAGGACACAGAGCCCTCACCCTCCTGGAAGTGGCATGCTTCATCAAAGCACTTTCTCTTCATATGTATTGTGGAAGACGCTAATGGGCTCTACCAAACAGTAAAGAAGTACATGTAGGTTTTTGCTTGTGGTCCTGTAAAGTTGGAAAAATAACACATTTACCACTAGTGCTCCAGGTCCACAGTAAAGGTGCACTCCAAATAGGATAGCCAAGAGACTTTCTTACCTCTCTGATTAGCGAGGACGCGCTGTTAAGGCTCACTCCGGGAGGTGGAGGGGCTTAGACACTCCGAACCACCCTGACTATAGCAATAGCATCTATATTCAACTCGTTTTTTACTTCATAAAATGAAAATAACTTTTGTGCCAGATGAGTGAAAAAGTGCACTTGATGGTCCTAGCGCCTGGTAGGCCCAAGTTATGGCCAGAAACTTCTCCATACTTTTCTTGCCCTAGGTACTAGAAGTGTAATCAACACTCGTTTCAATAAGCAGTGGTATACTGTGAAGAGAAGCTTCCGTTTAACTCTGTAATGTTCGGAAGCTCGTGGGTCTCCCAACAAAATACACTTTTGAGTGATGGAATACAGATGAGAATACTTTTTTCCTTATTTTAGGAGCTCTTGAATAAAAGGAGGCACATCCAAAAATAGCTCAACCCATGGCCGTTAAAATGGTTTTGCAGCGTGAATCTTTCTGGATTCACTATGCTGTGCATTATTCCGCGATCTTGTGGTTGGGTCCGGATTCGTAGTCTTTTCTTTGTTTTTTTTTTTTTTTTTTTTTGTAGCCCAGGTGGGCGTCGACGTCCACCATTTGGTGCACCTCCCGTGACGTCGTCGTGCTTCCTGCGGAAGTCCCACCTTTGGGGCGCCATCTTCAGATTCTTTTTTCCGCCGTTGGGTCTGGATCGTCATCGGGAAGCTCCAGAAATTCACTCGGAGGAAGAAGGAAGAAAAGCGAGTTTCATCGATAGAATCAAGAGAAGACATCAGGAATAGAACAGATTTCATCAGGAGCGCGAAGAAAGAGGACCAGCGAACCTTTTTTCTTCGACAGCCTTGGAGAATGCACGCTCAGAGACCCTGAGCGAAATGGACAAGACGCCATTCAAGTTCTGCCCAAACTGCCACCACAAGTTCGCGCAGAAAGACCAGCATCCGGTCTGCAACCTCTGCCTACCGGTGGATCACCGGAGTATCGACTGCAACGCCTGCTCAGCCTTCGCGCCGAAGACACTCAGAGTGAGAGAGAGGCAGAGAAGAGCCAACGCCAACATGGATGGCAAAGGGAAACCCCCGACACTCTACGAGCTGGGCCTCGACACGGACGACGAGGACAACGTCGCCGAGACAGCCGAAAACTTCACGGTCGTAGAGACCGACAAGAAAAAAGAAGACGAGGTAAGAGAATCGTCGAGCGCAAATCAAAAGACACCTCGAAAACACGAGGGTGACTCGAGAAAAACTGAGTCAAGGTCCACGAAGGGAGCCCCGGCGCCGAAAACTTCGACGTCCAAAGGGGGAACTTCGGACAAAAGGCCCAGCGGATCCTTACAAAAGGACTCCCTGGGGCAGAAAGACGCCGAAAGGCAAGGGTCGTCGAAATCGTCCCATGAAACTGGCCGATCGACGCAGAAAGAACGTTCGACGTCGACGCAAGTTTCATCGAAGAGACCCGCGGTCGACGCCGAAAGCATCTCCGAAATGGAGAAAAAGAAGAGGCGGCTCGAGGCCGAAATGGAGAACATCCTTCAAAGGAAGAAGGAGTTCGACGCCAGGATGAAGGAATTCAAGATTCCAACGGTTTCATCGGCGGACGTCGTCGAGGTCGAAGGCGAGTTCGACGCCGAAGGGCTGACAAGGGATCTCGAGGAAGAAGAGGAGCCCTATTATGAGGAAGAAGCCGAGGAAGAAGACCAACAGTCGTTCTACGAATCGGCGGCATCTACCAGCAACGACGTCGAATGGCACGATCTCGACACCGAAAACCTGGAGGAGGCCGTGGACACGTACCCCTCGAGGCCTTCGCCACCCGACGACATCGGGGTATACAATATGGTGGTGAAGAGCGCAGCAATGGCCTTCGGCGTCAAACTCGACGAGGAGAGGCCGAAAGCCGATTTTCTCGTCGAAACACTGCTCCCCATCCAGACTAGGAGTCAGTTCTTCCCCATGCTACAAAGCGTGATGAACCAGGGGAGAGAAGCCTTCAAGGAGCCTGCCACCTGCCGGTCGATCACGCCCAGGACAGAGAAGAAATATAAGCACTCCTCCCTGGACCCACCTTACATCAAGGGTAGCGTCACCGCAGACTCCATCATAGCCTCCACGGCCAGGAGAAGGGCCAACGTTCCAGCAACTTCGGGCCCACCTCCGGATAAGGAGAGCAGGAGGATCGACCTCACAGGCAGAAAGGTCGAGAGGAACGCCGCAATGCACTGGCGCATGGCGAATTCGAATGCACTCCTCAATAGACACCAATACCAACACTGGGATGAGATGGGGGAGCTAGTAAAGCACCTCCCCGAAGAATACCGCCAGAGAGCCTCTCACCTGGTGGATGAAGGCAAGAACATCGCCAACTCCTGTATAAAGACGGCGTTGGATGGGGCAGAGACTTCAGCAAGACTCATGGCCATAGGGGTCACAGAGAGGAGGCATGCATGGCTAAGAATCTCGGGATTCAAACCGGAAGTGCAGAACAACATCCTTGGCACCCCCTTCAACGGAGAGACACTGTTCGGAGCAACGGTGGACGAAAAGCTCACCCAGCTCAAGAAGGAAAACGAGACAGCGAGGTCCATGGGGGCCCTACAGCTGAGGGGAATGAGACGAGGAAATCCCTCGAGGAGACCCTACGGTAGGGGTGGAAGCCAACAGGGGACGTCGCACCAGACGTTCCAGCAAGGTCAGCAGGGCGAAGGTCACGGACAAAGTCAGCAGAAGCAAAACTGGCAATATCAACCTCGGGGCCAGTCCTTTCGCGGGAGAGGGAACGGACGTGGCCAAAGGAGGAGAGGGGGCGATCAGCCCTCCTCGAAGTGACTCAGCACGCAAGAAGACGCCTACCCTCGTAAGGTCCCCAAGGGTGAGGCGCAAAAGTGTGTCATCAGGGGGAAGAGAAGATTCAAGAGCCTACGAGCATACGTCACCAGTAGGCGGAAGGCTGAGGTTCTACCTTCAGGAGTGGCGGCGTATAACCACAGACAAGTGGATACGGAACATCGTGCAGTACGGATACTGCGTAGACTTGGAGAAAAGACCTCCAAACAGGAAGCCGAAGGGAAGGCAGAGATCGGCCCAAGAACTGGCAATACTCAGAGAAGAAACGCGGAAACTCCTACAAAAGGGAGCCATAGAGACGGTGCCGTTCAGGGAACGCAACAAAGGGGTCTACTCAAACTACTTCGTGGTGCCGAAGGTAGACGGAGACCTCAGACCCATACTGGACCTCCGTTACCTAAACAAGTTCATCAGAACGCAAAGGTTCAAAATGACTTCACTGCAGGAGGTACTGCCACAGATAAGAGAAGGGGACTTCATGGTCACCGTGGACCTCAAGGATGCCTACCTTCACATCCCAATAAACAGAAGGCACAAGGGCCTTCTAAGATTCAACATCGAACAGGAACACTACCAGTTCACAACCCTGGCCTTCGGATTAAAATCTGCGCCAAGGGTTTTTACGAAATGCCTGTCGGCGGTAGCGGCACACCTACGAAAGCAGGGAATACACGTATACCCCTACTTGGACGACTGGCTGGTCAAGGCAAACTCACGCGAGAAGTGCGAGAGGCACGCAAAACGCGTAACAGACACCCTCACAAATCTGGGATTTTCCATCCACTGGGGAAAATCATCGCTGGAACCGGAACAGGTAAAGATTTTCCTGGGGGCAAAGATCAACTCCCTCAACATGACAGTAGTGCCCAGCGACAGGAGGACAGATGCTCTACTGAAGGAGACGCAGCTCTACCAGAAGGGGCGAGCTCTGACAGTGAGGGCGGTGAGCAAGATGATGGGGATGATGGCGTCCTGTATCCAGCTGGTGCCGAATGTACGCCTGCACATGAGACCATTCCAGGAATGGCTGCAACAGCAATGGTCACAAGCAAACGGAAGTTGGGAGGATCTAGTGGTTGTTACGCACGCAGTGCAGGAGGAGATAACTTGGTGGAACAGAGACAACATAACAACGGGGAGAAGCCTGACACCACCAAGCCCAACAATGACCATTACCACGGACGCATCGCAGAAGGGATGGGGAGCGCACATGGACAACCTCAGAGTGAGGGGTCTATGGGCTCCAGCAGACGCGGTCCGCCACATCAACTACCTCGAGTTGAAAACGATACTGTTAGCCCTGAAGGCATTCCAGAGGCACCTGTTCGGCCAGAGGGTGTTGGTACAGACAGACAACACCACGGCGATGTTCTACATCAACAAACAAGGGGGGACACAGTCGTTTCCCCTCTCATCCCTAGCTCAGGAGATTTGGAGATGGGCCATACCTCTCAAAATAGATCTACTGGCAATTCACCTACCAGGGAAGGACAATGTGGAGGCAGACTGGCTAAGCAGACAGACCTCAGCATCACACGAGTGGGAGCTCAATGGCCAGGAAACGGAGAAAATCTTCCAGAGATGGGGGACTCCCACAATAGACCTATTTGCAACACGCCACAATGCAAAATGCCGAAGCTTCGCGTCCAGGCAACCAGATCAGCAATCCAAGGGAAATGCCCTATGGATAAGCTGGTGGAGGACATTTGCCTACGCCTTTCCACCGATACCCCTGTTGCACAGAGTGCTCGACAAGTGCAGAACCAGCAACATGACTCTGATCCTGGTGGCTCCACAGTGGGCGAGGCAGACATGGTTCTCACAGATTCAAGAAATGGCGCAAGGCAAACCGTACAGGTTCGAGAGGAGAAAAGACCTGCTCTCAATGCAAAACGGGGAGGTCCTGCACCCAGAGCCAGAGACACTCAACCTAGCAGCATGGCTCCTGAAGACCTAGAGTTCGCACACCTAAGGTTACCTCAGAGCACTATGCGAGTGCTACGGGAGGCAAGGAAACCTACTACAAGAAAGTGCTACAGCGCAAAGTGGAAGAGATTCACGGTGTGGTGCAGGAAAAAGGGCCTGCAAAACAGAATGACAAGAGACTCAACTGTGCTGAGGTACCTCACACACCTTCTAAAGAGTAACCTCTGCTCGAGCTCCCTAAGGGTACACCTAGCAGCGATCGTTGCCTACACCAGAGGTGAGAAGGGTGGAAGCTTCTTCACCTCGCAGGTGGTGAAGAGATTCATGGAGGGAGCCAAAAGAATGGCACCCCCGAAAAGGTTGCCGCCGCTGGCATGGAATTTAAACGTGGTTCTGACGGAGCTCATGAAGGCGCCGTTTGAACCCATTCACAAGGCCACTCTACAAATGTTGACGATGAAAACTGCCTTTCTAGTGGCCATAACCTCACTACGCAGGGTGAGCGAGCTTCAAGCACTAACGCTGCAGGAGCCCTACATTCAAATTCACAAAGACAGGGTAGTCCTGAGGACGGACCCACACTTCATGCCCAAGGTAGTGTCGGCGTTCCACATGAATCAGAGTATCCAGATACCGAGTTTCTTCCAAAACCCGACTACAAACGCAGAAAAGGCCCTGCACATCCTCGATGCCAGGAGAGCGGTGATGCACTACATTGAAAGAACCAAGGAACTCAGGAAGTCGAAGCAGCTGTTTGTGTCCTTTGCTACTAGCTTCATGGGTAGACCAGTCACCAAGGGCACCATCGCTAGGTGGATTGCCCTCACTATTCAATTCTGTCACAAACAGGCTGGACAGGAGCTAACGGAGGGGCCCCAAGCTCACTCCACAAGGAAGAAGGGGGCCACAGTTGCCTTCCTGGCAAACACGCCCATCCAAGACATTTGTCTCGCAGCAACTTGGGCATCTGTGCACACGTTCACAAAGCACTACTGCGTGGACATTCAAATGAATAAGGAAGCACAGGTCGGACAGAAGGTGCTACAACACATTTTCAACGACCAGCGATCATCTTCCACCCAGCCACCACAAAAATAGGAAAACCGCTACAAAATCTATGCACAGCATAGTGAATCCAGAAAGATTCACGCTGCAAAACGAAAAGTTTCTTACCTGTCGGTGTAGTTTTGCAGCTTGAAGATCTTTCTGGATTCACTAGCGAACCCACCCACCTCCGCCAGGAAGATGAGGCTGGAGGAAGAGGGGGTGAAATGGATAGGATCAAAGAAGTGGAAACGTACAGAAATATGGACAAAAGGATTAATCAATCGCCTAGGGTTAAAAAAAAAAAAAGGGAAAAAAGAACCTGAAGATGGCGCCCCAAAGGTGGGACTTCCGCAGGAAGCACGACGACGTCACGGGAGGTGCACCAAATGGTGGACGTCGACGCCCACCTGGGCTACAAAAAAAAAAAAAAAAAAAAAACAAAGAAAAGACTACGAATCCGGACCCAACCACAAGATCGCGGAATAATGCACAGCATAGTGAATCCAGAAAGATCTTCAAGCTGCAAAACTACACCGACAGGTAAGAAACTTTTCGTTATTCCTAAACCCATCACACAAACAAAACTTCCCAGTCACAAACGTTATTGGAAGCTTCCATGATATAAAGCGGGCCATATGGATGGCTATTAGTGACCACTAAAGATCCGAATCAGTTTTAGGAATCTAGGAACTAATTAAGTTCTAAAATGGTCACTTTGGCTGTCAAGGCAATAGATCGAAAAGCAGTGGGCCAGTTGCCATGATTTGTTTCAAAGGGGTGCCAAAGACCTTTAGCTTCAATCTATTGCTACCCAAAGAGACCATGGATACTCATACTGTACCAGGATCACATGGGTGATCACTGGCTACTGGTCAAAACAGATGGAAAGTTCAGCATCTCTTTAACCAGCCATTTATCCTTCACCATTAGGGTCTAAGTTCATGGTTCTGAAATCAGCAGAATGTCCTCCAACTTGCAGGAGTGAACTTAGTCACCTTTTAACGTAGTTGAATTGGCATATTCCCAATTGGTATATTTAACTTGCCCATAATTCCCAGGTATATTGTAGAAAACGTACCCAGGGCACTAGTTGACTGCAGCCACTTTTGTGCCATCCTATAAGGTGGCAGTACTAACATGGCCTCAGGCCTACCATTGTAGCCTGACTTTAGCAGTATAAAATCTGCAATTCGACCCCTCAAAATAACATTTTTTGAGAGGTAAAAACCTCCCTATTATAAATAAGTATGTTACCCCCATGTAGGGTTTGTAGCCCACAAGGCAGGGTGCTTGCTGTTTAAAAGTGGCACATGTAGTAATGTTAACATGTCCTTACAACTAGCACTCAAAAGCTATGCCAAGCTGTCCTATGTAAAACCCAGGATACAGATTAAAATACTAATACTGTATCTCAGGAATGGGACTAGCTGAAATAAATAATTAAATAACTATTTTAAGTAGTTATTGAAAACTCAGTTCAATGATGAAGCCAGATTTCTTAAAAATATTAAGGAAAAGTACCTTTCAGAAAGTTGCCTGACGTTCCTGGAGGCTAACATACATACCCTGTCCAGCTTCTACCAGCCATTAATTAGCCTGAATAGGTGTAAAATGCCTCCCAGGACTAAACAATAGTGTTGGACAGGCCTCACAGACGGCTCGCTCCCTCCCCAGTCGACAGGGCCCGAACTCCGGCCCACCTGGCATTCCCCCGCGACAAGCACCTGTACTCCGTCTCCCGACGGAACCTCTGCCCTCGGACCCCTACTCATCCCGGGGTCCAACCCCACCGGCTCTCCCGGCCGGGTCGAGCCGCCATCTTGGGCCCTGCACCACGCGGCCGCATGGCCTCCCCTCGACCCTAACCCCGGGCCTGGCCGGCCCCGACATCCCGGCACCACCATCCACCCAGGAGGTGAGCGGACCACTTGGCAGGTCAAAGGGAGACCGAAGTGTCAAGGGCTCTCCCCCGCCAGGTGCCGATCGCCCCCAGCTCCCCCAGGCACTGGCTCCACCCCCTGCTGGGTGTCTGGACACCATCATCCCGGACCCTCCGACCTCCCAGTGCGAGGGTCCGGACATCAAAGGGCACCAGCCCTATAACTGAGGCAGCTCCGGAGCAGGAAGGCAGTTGTATCCTGGAGTCGAGAGACACCGAGTGAACTCAACCCTGACGGTCTACTGGCGCTGCCGTAGCCCGCTCTTGTGAACCATCGTCCTGCCTGCTGGCGCTGCCGCGGCCTTCTGCAACATTCATCTTCCTGGGACCTGCTGGCGCTGCCGCGGCCCGTTGTAACGACCATCCTCACCGGGACCTGCTGGCGCTGCCGCGGCCTTCTGCAACAGTCATCTTCCTGGGACCTGCTGGCGCTGCCGCGGCCCGTTGTAACGACCATCCTCACCGGGACCTGCTGGCGCTGCCGCGGACCGTATATCTTCCGGGGACCTGCTGGCGCTGCCGCGGCCCGTTGTATCGACCATCCACACCGGGACCTGCTGGCGCTGCCGCGGCCCATACCACCTAACCACCAAGCTCGAGGATTGTGAGCTCATCCTCATCTCATCCGAACTACCTGATTGGTAGATAGACTGTCCCGCTACCCCCTTCCCTACCTTGCGAGACTCTAATCGAGGGGACCCCTGAGTCCAGACCTCCTTGTACCATTTAACCGTACCTTAAATAAGTGCTTATAAAGAACACTGAACCTTATCCGTGTGTGATATCTGTCTGTGGGGGGGGAAGTTACTTGTCTGTACGATCGCTGGAGACGGCTCTCCCCGGAGACCTCTCCTCCTGACCCCGGCCGACCCTCCCGGTCCGTCTACCTTTTCTAACATTGGTGGCCAGCGGCGCGATCCGAATCAACGCGTAATCGTACAGAGAGTAGCTCACCCCACGACAAAGCACGATGTCGACCAAAGATAGCAGCTCCACCGAGAAGTTCCAAATGGAAAAATTAGAAGAATACAACCACCGCGAACTGAGACAATTTTGCATAGAACTTGGCATTGCTACCACCGGCCTGAGCACCAAGGATGATCTGAAGCGCGCTCTTGAGTCGTGGACAGAAACTGGGGTCGCAGGACCCTCCGACCAAAGCAACGTCACACCAGACCAAAACAGCATCACACCAGAGGGGAACGCCACGGCTCCCGAGGAGCGGGGAACGGGCCTCTCACAGGAGGAGATACGAGAAAGAGACAGAGTCAGACTACACGAATTAGAGATGGCACGACTCAAGATGGATGGGGAGCTCAAGTTAGCTGAACAGAAACTCAACCTCGAGCATATGCGGCTTCGAGAGGAACGAGAAGAAAAGCAGAGACAGAGAGAGCTGGAAGAGAAAAAAATAACGCTCGAGCACGAGCGCCAACTGGCGGAAATAGAACTGCGCAAACAGAATAAGGAACTGGGGGTGCCTGAGCGACCACACACCCCGGGGCCAATTGAGAAAAAAGTTCACATCCCCAAGGATGTGGTCCGCGAGTATGTCCGAGAAGACGACATACAACAGTGGTTTAAAGCCTATGAGATCGCAATGACTTCCCACCGGATCGACCGGAGTGATTGGGGGGCCGGACTTTGGGGGAGATTTATCAACGAGGGTCGCGATGCCCTGCTGCAGCTCCCCGATCACCAAATGTCGTCCTACGACCACATGAAGGCTGCCCTCCTCACCCGCTACGGCCTCACGCCCGAGATGTACCGCCAGAGGTTCAGAGATTGCACCCGGATCCCAGGTACAACTTGGGTGGAATACGTGAACTATTTCAGCCGGGCCTTCGAGGGTTGGATCAAGGGAAGCCAGGTCACCACCTACGAACAACTCTTCAACCTTATGGTATGGGAGCACCTGTCAAACAACTGTTTCGTCGAGCTCAGGCAGCACCTACTCGACAGTAAGCTGACTGACCCCCGGCAGCTCGCCGCCGAAGCGGACCGGTGGGAAAGCACCCGAGTGGGCCGGAAGGGGCCACACGACCAGAACAGAAGCAACCAAGGCCAGCACCGTCCTCGGGGAGGAGGAGGGGGCCAGGGGCGAGGGAGAGACGCCTTACCAGCAACACCCGTGGCCAGCACCCCGCCTCCGGCCGGCCGGGGCAACCCCCCGTTGCGACCTGGGTACCGAGCCAACGTCACGTGCCACCGGTGCCAGCGACTAGGCCACTACGCCAACGATCCGAACTGCCCGCTAAACCAAACACCCAAGCCCCGCCAGGTAGCTGCCGCTGCCCTAGGGGAAGAGCAGTCATCGGAGGGACCCGAGGAGTATGAGCCGGACCAGCAAGGGTGGGAACCGGCCGCCATGGTCCTGGCATGCTTAGGGGGAAGAGACATGGTTCCGCGGGCTCCCCTACCCGCCAACACCAGAAAATACGGTCAGTGGGTGACCATTAATGGACAGAGAGCCGAGGCCTTGCGTGACACCGGCGCCAGCGTGACGGCCGTCCGCTGTCACCTGGTGAAGCCCGAGCAGATCCTGCCGAACATTCTCTGCCCCGTCCGCTCGGCAGACAACTCTGAAAGCATGTGTAAGATGGCCTGCGTCCCGTTTGAATGGGGAGGGGTCTCCGGCCTACTGAAGGTGACGGTCCGGGACGATGCCCCCGTGGACTGCCTCCTGGGGAATGACCTCGAGAGTTCCCCGTGGGCCACCGTCGAGAGAAGAGAGCACTTGGGGATGCTGGGCCTCCCGGACTGGGCTTGCATAACCACCCGATCCATGGCCGCCCGTGCCGCCCCCCGATCAGAAGAAACCGAATGGCCAGCACCTCCGCCCCCGGTTGCCCCCGTAGAGGATAACGGCGAGTCCGACCTCCCGGACCCGACTACAGAAGAAGACGCGCAACCCCAGGACCTTCCGGATCTGGCTCAGTGGCGGCAAGAAGGGGGGCCCACCCAAGAACAGTTCCGCCAGGAACAAAAGACCTGTCCCTCCCTCGAGGGACTCCGCCAGCAAGCCAGCACCCAAAACGCCGGGGACACCACCGGAACCCACTGGGTCTACTGGGATAACGACCTGCTCTACAGCGAGCAAAGAATCGCCGAGCTAGGGGCCGGTCGAGTTCTGGTGGTACCGCTCCGCTTCCGAGACTTTCTGCTCAACCTAGCCCACGATGTCCCCCTGGCTGGACACCTGGGCCAGGATAAAACGTACAGTCGCCTGGTGACCCACTTTTTCTGGCCGAAAATGAGGAATGACGTCCTGAACCACTGCCGATCGTGCCCCACCTGCCAAGCCAGCGGGAAGAGTGGCCGGAAGCTGAAGGCCCCTCCACAACCCTTCCCGGTGGTCACCACCCCGTTCGAGAGGGTGGGGATAGACATTGTGGGACCTCTGGACCCCCGCACGGCACAAGGACACAGGTTCATCTTGGTACTAGTGGACCATGCCACCCGCTACCCCGAGGCGGTGCCCCTACGGACAGTGACCGCTCCAGTGGTTGGCCGGGCCCTGATGGGGATCTTCTCCCGAGTAGGCTTCCCCCGAGAAGTCGTCAGCGACCGAGGTACGAATTTCATATCAAAATACATGAAGTCCCTCTGGCAACAATGCGGGGTCACCTACAAATTCACGACCCCCTATCACCCCCAAGGGAACGGACTGGTGGAGCGTTTTAACCGCACTCTCAAAGGGATGATTGGGGGATTGGAAGAGCCTCTCCGTCGCCAGTGGGATGTACTGCTCCCGTGCCTTCTCTTCGCCTACCGGGAAGTTCCCCAGAAGTCCCTCGGTTTTAGCCCCTTTGAACTCCTATACGGACACCCTGTGCGAGGGCCCCTCAGCCTAGTCAAGGAAGGTTGGGAGATGGCCCCCCTAACGACCCCTCCAGACGTCTTCAAATACATCCTGGCCTTACGAAACCAGACCCGGCGCTTCAGGGAGATGGCCAAGGCGAACCTCGAGGCCAGCCAGGAGGACATGAAGAGGTGGTATGATCACAATGCCTCCTCCGTTGAATTCGAACCTGGGCAGCAAGTATGGGTGATGTCCCCCACCGAACCATGTGCCCTGCAAGATAAGTGGACGGGGCCCTTCAAAGTGGTCGAGCGCAAAAGCCCCGTCACTTACCTCATCGACATGGGGTCCTCCCGGAACCCCCTTCGGGTCCTCCACACCAACCGGCTCAAACCGCACTTTGTGCGCTCCGAACTAAGCCTCTTGATGGCTACGGACAGTGGCACAGAAGAAGACTCCGAGCCCCTCCCGGATCTCCTGAAGACTCAGGAGAAGGACGGCTCCGTGGACGGGGTCCGGCTCTCTGACGCCCTCACTTCGGAGCAACGCCAGGACTGCCGGGACCTCCTGCTGCAGTTCGCTGCCCTGTTCTCACTCACCCCCGGGGTCACCCCCTGGTGTTTGCACGACGTAGACACCGGGGACAGTCCCCCTGTCCGGCACCGGGCCTACCGCGTACCAGATCGGGTACGGGCCTGCATACAGGAGGAAGTGGCCAAGATGCTCACGATCGGGGTCATCAAGCCCTCGGACAGTCCCTGGGCCAGTCCGGTCGTATTAGTTCCCAAGGCCGCTGCCCCCGGCTCCGCCCCTGAACTGAGATTCTGCGTCGACTACCGGGGCTTGAACGCTGTCACCCGGACCGACGCTCATCCCATCCCCCGAGCAGACGAGCTGATCGACCGGCTGGGGGCCGCCCGCTACCTTAGTATCTTCGACCTAACGGCGGGCTACTGGCAGATCGGCCTCACCCCCAGGGCTCAGGAACGGTCAGCCTTCTCTACCCCCGATGGCCACTATCAATTTAAGGTCATGCCCTTTGGCATGAAGAATGCCCCCGCCACGTTCCAACGCCTTGTGAACCAGGTCTTGGCGGGGCTTGAAGAATTCAGCGCTGCCTACCTGGACGATATCGCTGTATACAGCCACCACTGGTCCGACCACCTCCGTCACCTCCAAGAGGTCCTACAAGCCCTCCAGCGGGCCGGCCTCACCATTAAGGCCGGCAAGTGCCAGATTGGCCAAGGGTCTGTGACCTACCTTGGGCACCAAGTGGGGAGCGGGCTGGTGGCCCCACTACAACTTAAGATTGCTGCCATCCAGTCCTGGCAGCCCCCCGTCACCCAGACCGAGGTCCGAGCCTTCTTGGGGCTCACCGGCTACTACCGGCGGTTCGTGAAGGACTACGGCAGCGTCGTGGGGCCCCTCACGGGTCTCACATCCAAGAACCAGCCGAAGCGGGTCAACTGGACTCCTGATTGTCAAGCTGCCTTCGAGGAGCTGAAGGCCGCCCTGTGCACCGCCCCGGTGCTCCAGGCCCCCGATTACAGTCGGGAATTTGTGGTGCAGACCGACGCCTCCGACCACGGCATCGGAGCCGTCCTCTCTCAGTTGAACCCCGAAGGTCATGACCAGCCGGTGGCCTTCATCAGTCGACGCCTCCTGGCCCGAGAACAGCGTTGGAGCACCATCGAGAGGGAGGCATTTGCAGTAGTGTGGGCCCTTAAAAAGCTCCGACCCTATCTCTTCGGTACCCACTTCCGGGTACAAACCGACCATCGACCCCTGCAATGGCTGATGCAGATGCGGGGGGAGAACCCAAAACTCTTGCGCTGGTCCATTTCCCTGCAGGGAATGGACTTCACTGTGGAGCACCGACCAGGCCAAGACCACGCCAACGCGGATGGCCTGTCCCGCTTTTTCCGCCTCGACGAAGAGAGTCCCCAAGGAGATGGGTGACTCTCCCCGCCTTCAGCTGGGGGGGACGCATGTTGGACAGGCCTCACAGACGGCTCGCTCCCTCCCCGCTCGACAGGGCCCGAACTCCGGCCCACCTGGCATTCCCCCGCGACAAGCACCTGTACTCCGTCTCCCGACGGAACCTCTGCCCTCGGACCCCTACTCATCCCGGGGTCCAACCCCACCGGCTCTCCCGGCCGGGTCGAGCCGCCATCTTGGGCCCTGCACCACGCGGCCGCATGGCCTCCCCTCGACCCTAACCCCGGGCCTGGCCGGCCCCGACATCCCGGCACCACCATCCACCCAGGAGGTGAGCGGACCACTTGGCAGGTCAAAGGGAGACCGAAGTGTCAAGGGCTCTCCCCCGCCAGGTGCCGATCGCCCCCAGCTCCCCCAGGCACTGGCTCCACCCCCTGCTGGGTGTCTGGACACCTTCATCCCGGACCCTCCGACCTCCCAGTGCGAGGGTCCGGACATCAAAGGGCACCAGCCCTATAACTGAGGCAGCTCCGGAGCAGGAAGGCAGTTGTATCCTGGAGTCGAGAGACACCGAGTGAACTCAACCCTGACGGTCTACTGGCGCTGCCGTAGCCCGCTCTTGTGAACCATCGTCCTGCCTGCTGGCGCTGCCGCGGCCTTCTGCAACATTCATCTTCCTGGGACCTGCTGGCGCTGCCGCGGCCCGTTGTAACGACCATCCTCACCGGGACCTGCTGGCGCTGCCGCGGCCTTCTGCAACAGTCATCTTCCTGGGACCTGCTGGCGCTGCCGCGGCCCGTTGTAACGACCATCCTCACCGGGACCTGCTGGCGCTGCCGCGGACCGTATATCTTCCGGGGACCTGCTGGCGCTGCCGCGGCCCGTTGTATCGACCATCCACACCGGGACCTGCTGGCGCTGCCGCGGCCCATACCACCTAACCACCAAGCTCGAGGATTGTGAGCTCATCCTCATCTCATCCGAACTACCTGATTGGTAGATAGACTGTCCCGCTACCCCCTTCCCTACCTTGCGAGACTCTAATCGAGGGGACCCCTGAGTCCAGACCTCCTTGTACCATTTAACCGTACCTTAAATAAGTGCTTATAAAGAACACTGAACCTTATCCGTGTGTGATATCTTTCTGTGGGGGGGAAGTTACTTGTCTGTACGATCGCTGGAGACGGCTCTCCCCGGAGACCTCTCCTCCTGACCCCGGCCGACCCTCCCGGTCCGTCTACCTATTCTAACAAATAGACTGACCTGAATGGCCTGAGTTGACTTCTCCCAACTTCACAGCATGTGGGCTGTAGGTATCGTTTTTGACACTATAGGGTCAAGTCCCGCTTTACAGGTCTCCTGGGTTTACATATAACACTTGGGACATACTTGAAAGGGGAGATAACAGGATGCCAAGACAACTTTTGTGGAACCTCTGTTTGGTTTCTGAAGGACTCTGCTTGTGTCCTACCAAACTTCTGTGTCTGGGTTTGTTGTGGGTACAGTGGCTGCCTCAAACTAGATTTTAGTGTTAGATGTGGAATGACAGTATGATTACAATAGTACTCTGCACGCTCTCTCACACATTCCACCATCTTGAAAAGGCCCAAAGTTGGTAGGGGTGAAGCCCATTTTTGTTAGTGAGCCCAGGAGTAATTCCTACCTACAAGCTAGTGCCAAGCATAAATGTAGCACCTCCAGGCACCTACTTGAGAACACTTTCTGGACCTTCAGAAGAGAAGTGGATATGCTGTCTTTGACGTGAGAGGAGCCCTGACTGAATGGACCTGCACTCTCTTGTACCCAGGACAAAGAAGCGGATTCCAGTGGTCAGTTGCCTAACCTCCTGTGTGGCTACAGGTAGACAAGAAGCTGCAAGAGGCCTTTTCCTGGAAGTACCCAGTTAACCAGTGGCAAATGGACCTAGACTGGATCCTGCTGTTGGGCTCTGCCTGACACCCTGTGAGTCTCTGAGTGCCTCCCCTGAGGTCTTGGGGGCTTTGCAAGAACACTCCTGTGGTGGATTAAGACTTAAAGCACCAAGTCGGAAAGTAAAATCATTGTCATGACGATCCTGGTTGGTGTATATGGCCTGTGCTCCATCACGGTCAACCTCAAATTGTTCCTAGGTTCCGGTCTACCACAACCAGTGACTATCATTAGTGCTTTTTGCCCCTATTTCTACTTAGAATATTAAAAATACATCTCTCTGGCTCCGCTTATTATATGTTTTTTTTTGGTGTAATTGTGTTCATTATTTTTTTCTCAAACATCTTTTTATTAAGAATACACACATACAGGTGATGGCATTACATCGTCTGGCCTTTCCCCAAAGCCGAATCAGTTCATAACGGAAACCTAGTTGCTCAACGAACAGCAGAGAAATGCAATGCTTGGCACCTTAACTTCCTCAGGCCTACCTGCTCAACTTTACGCTACTAGTGTAAAAATGAACGTGAAGGCGATCCTATAGGCTCCTCGTACTGTAGGTGGTTCATTGGGTAACCTGGGCATGCTCTAAAACTGAAATAGATGCATTACTCTCATCGTGGGGGAGCACACCGCCAGTGGGAGAGATAGGTCACCAGAGCGCCCCACCTATATTAAAAATTCCTATAGTCATCTCTAAAGATGTCTCCATCCTCGCCATAATCAGTACTTTCCAGAGTCTGGCGTGCCACTGGGCCATCGCGGGCGTGTCTCATCTTCCAGGCTGCTGTAATCGCTATTTTAGCTGCCCCGAGACTTGCCCACATAATCGCCCGATCTTCCTTTGACAGGTTTTTTAGTCTGTGATCTCTGAACCCAGTAGTGTACACCCAGGTGTGGTAGGTACAGGATACCCCAACATATGTTTTATTTGTGCTAACAACTCCTCTCAAAACAGTTTAATTGCTGGACAATCCCACCAGGTGTGACGGAAGTCCCCTAATAACCCGCAGCCCATTTAGTAGAGGTCGGAGGCTTATGAGAATATCTTTTTAATTCTCATGGGGTAGAGACATCAATCAAAAAGTATCTTGTAATTAGCTTCCCTTAAGCCTGATGAGTGGTTGTTCTTAGCTTGTCTCTCCAGAGGTATCTTCACTCTCCCTCTGCGATCTCCTTCCCTAACGTCTGCTCACAGAAGCTGATGTGGCAGGGTTGTGGGGAGTGCAGTGTAGAAAGTAATAGCCCATTTAGGAAGGAAATCCCCCCTTTCGAGGCTCCTACTCTCCACACAAAAGTTTCTATTGGCATCAAGTCTCGTGTAGCTCCCTCCTTGACCAGTGGTGTAGGGCCCAATGTTTAAGCTGAATATAATGGAAAGGGAGAGGGAGGGAGGTGATAGTCGCACTGGAAGTGCTCAAAAGTCAGCATGTCATAGTTATGAAAGAGATCGACAGTGTCAGACACCCACCCTCCCTCCAAGCCTGGCTGTTGGGGGAAATTCTGGGTTAAAATGGATCTGGGTGTAGGGGGAGGGAAATTACGTCTATCCTGCCGCCTTATTGACTTTCTCCCTGTAAGGGTAGGCCGGGTGGGGGTACTCAGATGTGCATTCCTGGGGTCTATCCTTTTTTGGTTTTCCAAGCACATCCCAAATCATCCTGCCCACAATCGTCCTGTCCATGTGCAGCCAGTGTTTGTCCAATTCCCTCATGGACCACTCCGCTATCACCCGGAGTTGTGCTGCCTTATAATAGATGTCAAAATCAGGCATAGCCACTCCTCCCTCCCCCTTTGAGCGTCTTAAGGGAGCAAAAGGTAGTCACGCCCTTCCATTCTGGTGGTGAGAGTGTGTAATTTGGGGAGGAAATCTTGCTCTAGCTCTGTCACGAGGGCCTGGAACAAATACAATATTTTTGGTAGTACCGTCATTTTAATTGCTTGAATGCGACCCAGCCACGAGATATATAATGGCTTCCATTGTTTTAGGGTCTTGTTGTATCTGGAGAAGTAGGGGGAATAGTTAGCCCTAAATAGCCCTTCCAGATTTGGTGTGATCTTGATACCTAGGTACAGGAGTGTGTTTAGCCCATTGGAATGGGGCGGTCCTGAGCAGAGAAGTAATCTCCCTCTCTGACAGAATAAGATTTAATATTGAAGATTTGGATAGATCGACGTGGAAGCCAGATACTTCCTCAAACACTTGTAATTCTTCCTGTAAGGCCTGCAATGATAACGGGGGGGAAGGTAAGGGTAAGCAGGATATCGACTGTGTCACTCAAATTCGAGCCGCCAAGGGTTCAATACTTATGGTGAACAGCTATGGGGACAGAGGGTAGCCCTGCCTCGTCCCCCTGCCCAGGGGAAATGGGGGTGAACCAACTCCATTAACCTGTACTCTGGATCGGAGTTGAGTGTAGTCTGCTTTAATCATGTTGATAAAGGTTACACATAACCCAAATCGCTGTACTGTGTGAAAAAGAAAGGGCCAGTCCACCCTATTGAAAGCTTTTTCCACGTCCAGCCACACCAATATTACCGGTATTTTGTGTTTCGATACCTTTTCAATCAAGTGGAGTACCCGTGGGGCATTATCATGGGTTTGTCTACCCTTTATGAAGCCCGATTGATCTGGGTGGATAAGTTCCGGCATCAAGTCCTCCATTCTGGTTTCCAAAATTGCACAATATCATTTAGCATCCAGATTTAGAAGGGCGATCGGCCAACAGAATGAACAGAGATGAGGGGGGGGGGGGGGGTTTCCCTGCCTTTGGTATCACCGTTATCATGGCCTCTGCCATCGAAGGGGTCACTGCTCTGCCTGCCACTTTAGCATTAAAAAGGTTAGTTGGATGAGGAGTGATCTCTGGAGCAAATGTTTTCTAGAAATGCACAGGCAGCCCATCAGGCCCTGGGGATTTATGAGGCTTAAACACAGCGATTGCTTGCTGTACCTCTTCTTCGATAATTAGACCGACCGGTCTAGCGTTCTGGGTGGGAGTGACTTGAGATAGATCAATCGAGTCAAAGTATGTTTTCTGAGCAGAGCTCTCTGTAGAGGCTGCCCAGTATAACTCATTGTAAAAAGCTCCAAATAAAGTGGCTTTACCCGCGTGAATATTCAGTGTTCCCTTCCCCATCATGGATCCTCCCTAAATTCCTTTTCTCAGAGTTGCCTTGAAAGGTGAGCCCCTACTTTATTCCCGTGTCCATAGGAGAAGCGACGCAGGCGCAGCAGGGTAAATTCTGCTCTATTCTTATAAATCGCATTGATTTTCCCCTTTAGGCACTACACTTACGTTGAAGGGCACCTGTGGGTGTCAGTTTGTGTTCCTGTTCCACTTGTCCGAGCTCTACCTCCAGGGCTGCTGCGCTACTTTGCCCGTTGCTTGTTCTAGGCGAAGTTGAGTTCAATGCATTTACCTCTCAGCACCACCTTGAAGGAATCCCAGTTATTCAAGGGTGATGTCTTGTGACAAGTTCAATTGGAAGTATTCTTTAATTGCTGCACTCAGCTCATCGCGTAGCACTAGGTCCTGCATTAGGGAGACAGGGGGGTAAACCATCACGGTGGTCCAGGCGCCCGGGACCTCCAGGTCAGGCAGGGAGAGACGGAACTGTGATCTGAGATGGTAATAGGGTGAATCTTTGCTGCTTGTAAGGAACCCAACAGACCTTGACTGAGGAATACATAGTTTAAGCTGGAGTACATCTGATGTACATGGGAGAAGAAAGTAAAGTCCTTTGGGGTAGGGTTAAGAATCCTCCATACATCCCTGAGTCCCATATTCTGACTAGCTTCTTTTGAGCCCTTGGAGAAGCTGGGAGGTTGGGGGTGTGTACTATCTAGCCCTGAGTGCTCAGTGCCCTGTGAGATTAAAATCCCCCATAAGGACTACACTGTATCCTGAGAATCCTCCCACCATAGTTAACAGAGTGGTAATAAAGGCAAGATGTTCATATGCTGAAACAAATTTACATAATATCGCCCTAAGTCTGCCCTTCAGCATAATCTCGATCAGCTTTGACTCCTTCCGGTTGGAATTTCGTAGCGCCATGAAATAACAGCACAACCTCTTTCTGCTTTGTACCTGCGGATGATTTATAGTCTCAGGGGGTAGCTTTTATGTCTCAACCTGTTTTCATCTAGTCGCTTGAGATGTGTCTCTTGCAGTGCCACAATACCAAATTGGTGGTCTATCATGTATTTCCAAACTTTTTGGCATTTAAGAGGAGAGTTCAGCCCTTTCACAGTCCAAGATGCTACTGTAATCCTATTTTTCTATACCCTGCCCCCCGTGGGCCCCGCCCCGCCCATTAATCTGCAATGGCCCCTTTCCTCCTAGAATCCATCCCCGCCTTCCTAGCCCCTGCGGTGTGTATCTATCTCTTGCTGTATCTATCCAAACCACCCACTGAAACCCCTGAGAAACCCCCTAAACCCTATGAAACTAATAACATAGATGGGCAACAGCTGTGGCGTCTTCTGACCCCCAGTAACTTAACAAACAAAGAGAAAAGGCATGTCGGCAGGAGTCTTGGTCAAGGCCCGCCGCCACAGCTGTCTGTTTGCAGTAATATGTTCAAGCACTTCCTCTCTTTTTCACCGAGTATGCATTCTAACGGTTCCGCCAGCCTTCGTGAAGCCATAGTTAGTCCCACATGACCTCGTCAGAGCCCGGGCCCCTCTTATCCCTTTCAAATCCCTCGATTGTCCAGGCGACTATTCTCCCATTATCTCTTTTGTCAGGGCCAAGTCAGTGTGTAGGATATCACCTCTTTTCCACCTCAGTTCTTTGAGTGTCATCTTCTAAGCTGGGTCCACCATTGGAAGGTTTTGCTTAGCTCTGTATCATTGCCTTTTGCGGAGGGCCAGACGCCTGCTGCTTCCAGGTGCGGTTGTCCCAGGATATCTAGTCCCTCCCTCAGGTCTGTGACCTGTCGCTCTTTGTTATTGAGTTCAAAAGGCAGCCCAAACGCATAAGTCCAGCGATATTTGATGTGGTCCTGTCGCAGTTTTTCCGTCACTGGCCTGAACTGTTGGCGTCATTTCAGGGTTGACTGCGCCACGTCTTGAAACAATGTGCATGTAAAGCCCTGAAAAGGTTACAGAAACCCTCTTCCTAGCCACCTGAAGTATGGCCTCCTTTACCTTGAATGAATGTAGCTTGACCAAAATGTTGCAGTTCCGTCGTCGTTCACTGGGTGCCTGTCGTCCATCTTGGTGGGCTCTCTCGGTTTAGATTTTCGGCTGATGTGACCCCAGCATCTCTTCATATAGGCCCTCAAGGTCAGGCCCTTCCTCTAGACCCCAAATTCGAATGTTTTCTTTTCGGGATCTATTTTCCATGTCTCATTCTTCAGCAGGACCTGTTGTAATTGCGCATGGAGATCTTGCGCCTTGTCGTGGGTGTCCTGTGATTGGGCCTCTACCTGTAGCAATCTTGTGCCAATGGATTCTACATCTTGTTGGATGAAGGTCATGTGCTCCATAAGATCTGCTTTAAGTTGTTCCAATGAGGCCTTCATATCCATCTTAAGCTTTTTGCGCAGTTCGGTTTTGAACTCCTTCAGAGAAGCCAACAGATCCTCCCTAGTGAGTGCCATGACTGTGTTCGTATCTCCTTTTCCTGTGGATCCCTCTTCTCAGCGGGAGCAAAATAACCGGATACTCTGAGGATTTTTTCGGTGGCATAGATGCGGTCTGCTGAACAACCCCCCCCCCCCCTTCCCCCAAAATCGCGAGGTCAGATATGCCCCCTGTCCTCAGGAGGCCACCTTCCCCTCAATCCCAAGTCCTTGATATCTCTGGGTAGCGCAAGCGCTAAACTGCCCTGAAAGGCGAAGTTATCCCCTGTTCGAGAGGGCCGCCTTTCTTTCTTTTCACAGGTGGTTCATGCGACTGTCACCATCTTGCGGTCAGGCAATGTGAGGAAGCTTGTCATGGGGCTACCGCGCTTGATCTATCCCCCCCACTTTCCTGGTACCTTGCCCCCAACAGCCCCTCTGCTTTCTCGGGCTTCAATATGGGGTCTCTCCCTGGCAGCCCTGCCTTCTGTAACTGTCGCCTCACAGGGCCGCCTTGTTGAGGTCCAGCAAGTCTGTCCTCCGTCCTCTGCTCTATCACTGCACCTTGGCGGTCGATGTAGTCCGCCTTGGGCTCCTGGCCCAAACGCTTTATTGCGCTCGCGGTCTGGTAGAGGCCTCTCACTCACTGCCTCTCGGCCCTCGTGGCATGAAATCGGGTTCTCCCGCACTGCCCAGGTGCAATCCCCTTTCCGTTACTGGCGGTGTGTTCCAGCGGATGCTCGCTTCAGCAGTCATCCTCTTCCTGGGTTGTTGCAGTACGCCTCTTGTCTTCATGATGCACCGGCGCAGTTGATCCGTGTCCCGGAGCGGTCGTCTTGTGGGTGCGGGAGCCGGTGGCGCCATCTTGATGATTGCCAGGGTCATCCTCCCTCGTCTGCCATCCGCTAAGTTTCCCCTCCATTAGGGGCCTGAATCGACCGCTGTTCTCTTTCCACGGTAAGTGGTCTTGTCTGTTGTTAGCTGTTGCGACTTTGTGCTTCGATTTCTTAAGAAAGACAGCTAGCTGCAGGGTGGCGGAGCCAATGTGGATCACGTCCACCCTGCCATCTTCTTGTTCTTCTTCTTTTTTTTTTTTTTCCCCCAATTAGATTTGGGATTTTTACTCTTTTGCATTTTTACCTTATTACTTTTTTTGGTACTGCATAAATACTTTACACATTTCCCTAAACTAAGCTCCTCTATTGTGTGCCAAAGCTACCGGGGCTGAGCTCTGGTTAATTTAGTGGCTTGGAGAGTTCACCTTTACAAGTGTGATTATTCCTTGAGGTGGGTAGTCACCCACCCGACATAATCCAATTACATACATGCTCCTTTACTTTATGTTGTAAAGCGGGTGGGCATTATGGCCATACTAGAAAAGGACACAAGTTGTTGTGGAAGGATGACTTGAATAAGTAATGGGGCGAGAAATATGGACTAAGGCAAATTATGATTACTGGTAAGGAAGTTACACATTACTTAGCCCGAGTCTCTGGAGACGGAGCTATTAGTCCTTATAGAAATGCACTATCATGAGTGGGTGACAACACTATACCACTTCTGGACACACATCTGTAGGACGACCTCCCTTTCCAATTAGAGAATCAAAAACCAACAGATACTTCACGAGCAGTTAAAGCCAGTTATTTGTAATCTAAAATCGGGCCCCTCTCAAAGAAATGCTCAATACTTATTAAAAAAACAACAACAAAAAACAGAACTTGTAAAATTTGAAAGGCGAGAAAAAAAACTAGATAATGGGAAAAGGGGGCCGGGGGATGGAAGAGAGAAAAAGAAGACGACTGTGTTAATCCTGTGAAGAAATGAGAGAACAAAGTAAAGTAAAAAGGAGATTGGGACAGAGGGAAAAGAGCAAATAAAAAAGAAGCAAAGAGAATAGCAGCAAGTATTGGCAAAGCCAATCGGTTTCGCCTATGAGAGCTTTTAGCTTTGGCAATGCTTTTTAGTCATGGCTAAAAATTAGAAATAACAAGCATTGGCATAGCCAATAGGTCTCACCTTTGGGACCTTATAAGTGTTTAGCCATGCAACAGTTGCATAACTAAATACTTATAAGGTCCCAAAAGCGAGACCTATTGGCTATGCAAAGCGGCCGTGCTGCCGCGAAAGTGATCGCGATTGCGATCACGATCAAACTTCAAAGCGGCTGCGAAAGTGAAAGTAATCGCGGTGAAGCCCGGCGCCCGCGCACATGCACTGTAGCTCCAGGCTGGCCTGGTATCACTTTTTGGAGCCCTCTCAATAAGTCTCGCCAGACCAGCGCATGCGCTGGGTCAGGCGAGACCTAAAAAGCGTTAAGACTTGGCCTGCATCTATACATTTTTTCTTTTTTTTTTAAACGGGAATAGACCAAACGGAGGGTGGGTGAGGGAGAGAGAGAAGTACATGGGTTGGGGAGAGGACATGTGAGAGACAATGCAGAAATACATGGACTCTGGAATTAGGGCGGGGGTGCACTGGCAGCGAGCAAACAATGGATGGCAAGTGAGAGTGGCTGCAGCAGCAAGCTGACAACGGAGGGCGGGGGAAGGGGATTGGCAAGCAAGGTGACATCGGCAGGTGGGTGAGAATTGGTGGGGAAGCAAGCTGACATAAGGTGGGTCTGGTCCAGCACAGAGACCATGGAGGGTGAGTAGGAGGTTATAGGGAAGCACGGACAACGGAGGTTGCGAGTGGATGGGGAAGCTCACAGACAATGGAAGGTAAGCGGGAGCGGATGGGGAAGTACTTGAACAAGGCATCTAAGGAAACACAGACAACAGAGGGTGGGCAGGACTGGGAAACCAAGCAGATAATGGAGGCTGGGCATGTGGAGCTTTGTCAGCAAATGGACAAGGGGGTTCTGGGCAAGCAAGAATGGTATGGAAAGGTCGTGGGGGGAAAGCAGGAAAGGGCAAGAAAGAAGAACACATATATTACATATGAGGGAGGCAGCTGGAAAACACATGCATTCTTGTAGAGTATTTAAAAAGAAAAAGTAGCGCCGAATAAGTAAGCAGTGGAGGGACACAAGTAATGTGCTCATGCTCTGGTAGGACAAACACAGAAAACGAAGGAAAGCCTGTGAAACTGACGAATAATGGATTAGCAAATAGGGGTGATAATGAAGCTAATCAATGGTAAGCAATGGGTGGGCTCTAAGCTCACCATAATCTAACATGTCTTGCAACAGACAGCGCATGCGCTATATTAGGCGAGACCTAAAAAGGGTGTGTGGAGTTACCTCACTGAAAGAGGAAAAAACACAGGAATAAATCCATTGACAAAAAAAAATGAAAGAAAAACACAGGACCAAGAAAATCACACAAAGGAAATGAGTATTCCACATTGGGAAAAGAGAAAAGTGGATGCATAGAGGAAAACGAAGTAAAAATAGGAAGTTAAATAAACTGTAAAACTAAAAATGTTACATATATGAAGTAAATTCCCACAGGGATCTTTGGGCATGCTGTTCCTTGGTTCGCAGCCACTATTTTTCTGATTATGGTGGAACATATATTCATCATTTTTGAAGAGGTGGCTGCATCTATGCTTTCTGTTGGCCTCCAAATCAAGAGATGCATCCATACACCTGCCTGAAAGTATTACAATTGTGAGTACTACTCCACTTTCAGCTCTAATTTTCTAGCACTGGTTACTCAGTGCTCAAGCCAGCAAATGTGTAGTAATTGATGTTGTGAGAATTGAGCTAAATAAGTTACGCGTGTTTTGTGAGGGATTTAGCATGCAACACAAATTTTGCTGTATGTTTTTGTGCCTTAAACTGTGATCTTGTTAAAGGTAAGACTGTAAACCAATAACATTTGGACAGGTCAGATTTTTTTTAATGGAAAAAAACACTGTTGTATGTCGCAGTCTAGACTACATATGGCACGCATTCTGCCACCCTCTACCTTCTTTCACCACTATAAATGTTAACATGACGGATATATATATATATATATATGCAAATAGGGTCTCTTTGATGATTTGGTATTTGAATGCTTGACTTGTTTAGCAATAGCATCCATTCATTCTTATTTGTCACATCCTTCCTTACTCTTCTTGCAGCCGTCTCTTGGGGTGACGAAGTCCAACCACGCCTTGTTGTATGTCATCGTCGGGCCGGTCGGGCCCTACTTTTCGACAGGCAGCTTCAGCCCTGTGGCTCTCCTGGCTGACCCCAGATATGTGCGCGCCTGGATGGGAGGCGTGGGAGACTGTAAGGTCGGGGGGTGAGTGTCACAAGACTTCTTGAGTTTTGCTGTTGAATCGTTATAGCATCGTGATCTTGATTAATCCACTTCTAGTGTTTCCTCGTAAATTCTCATTCAGCAGGACCTCATTATATCCAGCTCTTGAACTAGTTCAGGTCCTTGTTTGAAAAGCCCTGGTCGATTGGTTTCAGCTAGGGAGCCACAAAACCGGAGTCTTAACCCGGCTTTCCTATGTGACCCTGCTTTCTTTGCCCACAAAAAAGTGGACGCTCCCAAATGCAGGCTTGAGTACCAACCAGAACTGAGTTATATTGAGCGCACAAAATATTTAAATTTTCCATTTAAATTGAGACTAGATCATCTTGTGTTATGGTAAGTAAATAGAAAATAAACATTCCACCTGTACACCACAGAAACGCAAGGTTCTTTTGTCTTAATATGATGACGCTCAGTTAGCGGAGCTGTTTTTTCTTTTAAAACCTACTCTCTTGAAGTCTGGCAGGCATATGATATCCTCGCCACCAATTTGTTGTTACTCCTTGGGGATCCTATCATTTATGCAGACTCCTGGTCAAATTAGTTCATAGGCTTGTGCTGTGAACATAAACCATCTCTTGTTAGAGCAGGCACCTTTTGCCAGTCACCCAACTAGATTGGCATAAGTCAAGATTAGGCCCTCTTTAGACATTCAGCATGTAGAGCCAGATGTGTGCCGCAGAATAAAAGTGGGTCCGAGTATTTAAGCTGTCTACAACTTGCTGTCCTCGAACACAAACTCTGGAAGTCTAATAAAGAAGTTTTGCAAGATGCTGTTGGCCGCATGTACTGGAGGGTCTGGAGAGCATGTTGAAGTTAGTAAAATATCCTTACCTGTCACTGGAAAAAAACAATGCTGTTGTACCTTATGAAGGTATAATGGAAGCAGCATATTTACGCATCCCTTTCAAAGTGTGCAAAGCACTCGCCCATTGTACACTGTGGTCCATCCTGATGTTAGACGTGCACTTAGTGACCACAATCAAAAATACCTGCCATCTAAACAGAAGACATACTCTTTCACACAGCCCCCTTCTTTCAGAAGTCTGGTATACACAGAACTAACAGTTGGTCCAACAAGAAGAAAGTAAAACATTTAAAGCACAGTAGCATGGAAGGCCCAGTATGTGTCCAGGCACCTTTCCATAATATGTATGTGTGTCCATACGCCAGTCCCTTGTCTGTGTGGGGGCAAATAAAATGCATCTTTGTTCATGGAGAAATGTTGGTTTCTCTTCGGTTGGTACTACATCCCGATATTTAAGTATGTTGACTTTTTGGCAAATTTCTCACTCCTGCTGTAAATCAATGTTTCAAGAAATGTTATGCTGCAGACACTTTTTCTGAACAGCAGCTCTGCATAGACTATGGCTGGTTCTGTGTCCAGGGATTTTCATCAATATTCAATAACACTGAATTTACCAACAGTTCCAGATACTTACAATGGAGAGGAAACCTGTTCTTATAATTTTTGTATTTTCTAAACAAATATATAAGGAATGTTCGAGGCATGTGGGCTGCTGAATTCATATCTGTGCATAGATCGCCGCCTAGTGTTGGGTCCGGATGATTGCACATTGTTGTCCTGGAAGAGTCTTCGAAGTATCACGAGATAGGTGACTCCTCCCCTGGACCATAGCGCGCATGGGCATCCTCTCCATCCTTAGATTGTTTTTTTCCGCCATTGGGTTCGGATGTGCTTATCTTAGCTCAAGTTAGGAAAATTCAGTTTAAGGCCAAAAGGCCTTTAGTTATCGTCGGTACTGTTCCCGTTCGGTGTCGACTAGTTTCTTTAGTGCTTTAGCACCTTCTTACAGCTTTTCGGATCCGCTTGGTCCGAACATCAAACTTCGATCGACGATGGAATCGAGGACTCCATTCAAAAGGTGTCCTTTATGCCACGCGAAATACCCACACATCGAGGTCCACCCGGTATGCAACAAATGTCTCTCACCGGATCACGATGAGTCGAAATGTATGGCCTGTGCCCGATTCCGCTCGAAGAAGACTCTCCGGAATCGACGGGCAGCGAGATTGGAGGCGCAGCAATCGGCGCCTGCCCCGACTAACATCTTTAGCACCGAAGACGAGGACGCCGAGAGCGTGGAAGACGTAGACTCCAGCCCCGCTTCCGAACACGATTCCCGATCGGAAGACGACGATGAGGTGATCTTTCAGAGAGAAGAAGTCGTCGAAGAGGTAGGAGACTACGATGAGGCCTTTGGGGCCGAGGAAGATAGCTCCAGCGAGGAGCTAGGCCCACCCGTCGATACGGAGGCCGAACAAATAAGTCGTCATAAGGCTCCGGTCGCGGGATCGCCTTCGGGCCTTACCCGAGATCAATCTCACGGTTCTTCGGCCCGCCTTCAGGCCCGGCCTCGGACATTTTGCAAGAGCCATTATTATCGAAGACGACTGGATTCCATTCAGTGAAACCGAAACCATCCATCGCACCAGTTCCATCGAAAACGAAAGTGAAACTGGTTGTGATCGGCTCGAAGGCCTCGAAGCCCTCCACTCCTTCGACGCCGGCAAAGGTCATCGGCTCCGACCGCGCAAAAAGGGATTTCGGTGCCGAGCTCACCGCAGCGGATACGGGTGCAGAGGCAAAGAAAAAGGCCCTCGGTCCCCACAAGGCACCTCGCCCTCTGGCACCAAAGACATCGGCCCCGACCACCAAGTCTGCGTCGACGTCTAAAATGGCGGCGCCTGCCAAGTCATCGACTCCAACAAGCGTCGATACCTCCCTTCGGATCGATGACCCCATGACTGCAAAAACGTCGGGGGCCGCTTCGACGCCTACCTCCAAAGTGCCGACCGGCTCCAAAGAGCCATCTGCGTTCACCGTGCAACAGGTCTCGGCATCGCTGCAACGCATCAGAGAACAGGCAGCCCTCCACTCTATGTCGGGCCCCGACACGCACAAGGCTTCGAAGACACCCTCGGCGCCGAGCAACATCACGTTTGGGTTGCCGCCGCCGAAACTGTTCAAGATTCGGACACATGTCCGCCTAACACAGTCCCCATCCACAGGACAAACAGATCTCGAGCCTTCACAGCCACGATTTATCGACGCCAACACTGGTAGGTTGATTCTCCGCAAGCGGAAGATCACACCAGAGAAGGGATTGGACTCCTATAAAATTCCTCTCAAACACAAATTACCAGCAGGGTCCGAGCCAGTGCTTCATGAACACTTTCAGCCCTTCCATCAGGATCCACCGTCCTTTTCTCCTACGCCTTCAGAGGCAGACGCAGTAGAGGACTATGTAGGGGATGATACCACCTACCCTGGGGATATCGATCCTGATGATCACCTGCAAGACCCAGATCAGGCATGGGACGACCCCACAGACCAGGGTACCGCACCAGATACCCATGACACGCAGCTTTATAACATAAAGACATCTCCCACAGAGGATACTGCTGCCTTTAATGCCCTCATAGAACGGGCTGCTGCCAATCATGGAGTAGAACTCCATTCTGACACTGTCGAAGAAGACTTCTTGGTGGACACTTTCGCCTCTTCCGAAAGAACTGTCAAAACTCTGCCCATGTTAAAAGGAGTTCTCAAGCTTGCAAAAGACATTTTTAAAGAAACAACCAGGGCGCGGGTGCTAAACCCCAGGATTGAAAAAAAATACAAGCCTGCACCCGGAGACCCTATGTACATCAAGGGTCAGTTACCTTTGGACTCCATGGTGGTTGCTAATGCTCGCAAAAGAGCCCACTCTCAAACAGGTGATGCTCCTCCCCCAGACAAGGAGTCCAAGGTGCTGGAGACATCCGGCAAACGGATTGCAGCGCAAGCAGTGAACATCTGGCGCATTGCCAACACACAGGCACTCCTGGCCCATTATGATAGGTCCCACTACGACACACTAGAGTCACTACTCCAACTTTTGCCAGATGAATATAAAGAGGCAGCGGAGCTCCTCATCAGAGAGGGACAACTCCTTACCAATGCATCCATCAAGTGCGCACTGGATGCAGCCGCACACAGCGGCGAGGGCAATCAACACAAGCGTCCTGTTAAGACGGCATGCATGGTTGAGAATCTCAGGCTTCAAGCCGGAGATTCAGAACAATATCCTAAATCAACCGGTCAACCCAGACTATTTATTTGGCCCTGAAGTTGACACTACCCTCGAGAAAATTAAAAAAAGACACTGACACTGCGAAATCAATGGTGGCTATAGAGGAGCAGCTAGAGGTCAGGGGTCACAGCAGCAATACACTAAAGGAGGCACACAAAGTACCTATGATAAAACCAACAGAGGTGGATATCGTGGCTCCAGCACCAAGGGCAGAGGACGTGGTTACGGCAACACCAGGTCCTCCCCCAAAAACAAACAGTGACGCCCTCTCCCTGCCCCCCAACCACATAACACCTGTCGGGGGGAGACTCCAACGGTTCCTGTCAGCGTGGAAAGCCATTACCACAGACAGGTGGGTCAGGGACATTATCCAGAACGGTTACTGTCTCGAATTAACGTCCACTCCACCCAACATACCGCCAAAGCACCGTCCTATGTCCGTAGAGCACTTGGCTTTATTTGTGCAGGAAGTGCTAAGTATGCTGCAAAAAGGTGCAATAGAGGTCGTGCCCGTCAACCAGCAGGGGACAGGGGTGTACTCTCTGTACTTCTTAATCCCAAAAAAGGACGGGTCGCTCAGACCTATACTAGACCTGAGACCCCTCAACCGCTACATTCTCTCAGAGCATTTCCATATGCTCACCGTACAGCAGGTTCTCCCGCTACTCAGTCAGGGAGACTTCCTAGCCACACTGGACCTAAAAGATGCGTATTTCCACATACCCATACACCCTTCACACAGGAAATATCTCAGGTTCACTATTCAGGGGCATCACTATCAGTTCAAAGTTCTCCCCTTCGGAGTAACAACAGCACCCAGGGTCTTTACCAAGTGCCTAGCAACAGTGGCGGCACATCTACGAAGACAACACATTCATGTCTTCCCTTACCTGGACGACTGGCTTGTTCAGGCAAAGTCAGCCCAACAATGTGCCAGCCACATGTCCCTCACCATTCACCTTCTTCACAGTCTGGGATTCTCACTAAATTACCCAAAATCACATCTCCAACCCGCACACGTACGACAGTACCTGGGCGCGACCATAAACACTCTGGCAGCCACAGCTCAGCCAAATTTAGTGGGGATCAACAGCATGCAACTGCTGATCTCAAAGTTCAAACCTCAACACTCCCTTCCTGCGCGAGTGTTCATGCAGTTGATAGGCATGGTGGCCTCCTGCATTTTCATAGTCCCGCACGCGAGACTACATATGCGCCCGCTTCAGGAGTGCTTGGCACGTCAATGGAATCAGGCTCACGGGCAAATAAAAGACCTAGTGTTGGTGAGCGGTCGGGCATACAACTCTCTGCATTGGTGGACTCCACAAAACCTTAGCAAGGGCCGACCGTTCCAAGAGCCTGTTCCACAAATAATACTGACAGTGGACGCCTCTCTCCAGGGTTGGGGAGCTCATGTACTCACTTACACAGTGCAGGGACTATGGACAACGCAACAAAAGAAGATGCACATCAACGTTCTGGAACTGATGGCAATCTTCCTAGCCATGAAAGCATTCAAAGTACACTTGTGCAACAAAGTCGTGTTGATCCGGACGGACAACATGACTGCCATGTACTACATACAGAAGCAGGAAGGAACACACTCTCCACAGTTGTCTCATCTGGCTCAGAGCATGTGGAAGTGGGCCATTCAGAGGAACATATTCCTCATGGCGGAACACCTCCCCGGCAAGGACAACCAGATGGCGGATCTGCTCAGCAGACACAGCCACCAGATGCACGAGTGGGAGCTACATCTGTCAGTTCTTCAACCGTACTTCCAACAGTGGGGTCATCCAGAGATAGACCTATTCGCCACAAACGAAAACGCAAAATGCCAAAGCTTTGCTGCCAGGTTCCCACATCCACAGTCACAGGGCAATGCGATTTGGATGAACTGGTCCGGCAGATTTGCGTACGCTTTTCCCCCAGCGCCACTAATACCTCTAGTGGCACGCAAACTGCGACAACACTCACACTCATTCTAGTTGCTCCCACATGGGCGCGCCAACCATGGTACACCACCTTTCTAGAACTTTCCGTGGTGCCGCATCAAAGGTTGCGGATCAAACCCGCGCATTTGACGCAGAACCATGGCGAGATTCAGCACCCAGATCCGCAACAGCTGAACCTGGCAATCTGGCTCCTGAAGTCTTAGAGTTTGGCTACCTAAACCTGCCACCTGACTGTATGGATATCATCAAGGAGGCCAGGAGACCCACTACCAGAGCTTGCTATGCGGCTAAATGGAAGAGGTTTGTCATTTACTGCAACAACAATGATATTAACCCGCTGGACGCATCCATTCAAAATATCATCTGTTGCCTCCTACACCTATACCGATGCAATCTAGCATACAACTCAATACGTATCCATTTAACCGCCATAGCGGCCTATCTCCAAAACAGGCAGCACCTCTCTTTATTCAGAGTGCCTGCCATTAAAGCCTTCTTGGAGGGACTCAAACGAGTAATTCCCCCAAGACACCCACCGGCACCAGTGTGGAACCTCAATTTGGTCCTCACCAGATTAATGGGTCTACCCTTTGAACCTCTCCATTCATGTGAGATTCAGTTCCTCACCTGGAAAGTGGCTTTCCTAGTGGCAATCACTTCGTTAAAAAGAGTTAGTGAACTCCAGGCACTAACCATTCAAGAGCCATTTATACAGGTTCACGCAAACAGGGTTGTACTACGTACCAACCCCAAATTCATGCCCAAAGTCATATCTCAGTTCCACATTAATCAAACTATCGAACTGCCTGTTTTCTTTCAAAATCCACAGAATGTCGCAGAGAGAATGCTCCATACACTAGATGTAAAGAGGGCCCTCATGTACTATATAGACAGAACTAAGGACTTTAGGAAAACAAAACAACTTTTCGTTGCCTTTTCTCCACAACACAAGGGCAACGCCATTTCCAAAGCAGGTATAGCCAGATGGATCGTTAAATGTATTCAAATTTGCTATCAAAAAGCTAAACGCACATTAATGATTCCCCCACGAGCCCACTCAACACGAAAGTTAGGGGCATCCATGGCTTTCCTTGGAAACATTCCTTTACAGGAAATATGTAGAGCAGCCACATGGTCCACTATACATACATTTACCAAACACTATGTAGATGTACACTCAAAACAGCAGGCAGCTGTAGGACAGGCTGTTCTCAAAACTCTTTTTCAGACTGCTGCAGCTGGCACGGGTAGCCGCAGCTAATAGGAGGTACTGCTATGTATTCTATGCACAGATATGAATTCAGCAGCCCACATGCCTCGAACTGAATATGCTACTTACCAGTATGCATCTGTTCTTGGCATGTAGGGCTGCTGACATTCATATCGCCCACCCTCCTCCCCGGCGCCTGTAGCGGCTGCAGCACTCAGAATTACTGTATAGCATGGTCATCACTTACTGTATCTACTCCATCACTGCCACAATGGCGAAAAACAATCTAAGGATGGAGAGGATGCCCATGCGCACTATGGTCCAGGGGAGCAGTCACCTATCTCGTGATACTTCGAAGACTCTTCCAGGACAACAATGTGCAATCATCCGGACCCAATACTAGGCGGCGATCTATGCACAGATATGAATGTCAGCAGCCCTACATGCCAAGAACAGATGCATACTGGTAAGTAGCATATTCAATCTCAAAAAGCCACACACAAAATTGGGTCCAAAATAAAAGTTTTTTTGAGATTCTGTTTCTAATTTTTTTATACAAACTACCAGGTCTACCAGATCGATCGGAAGTTGGTGGGCCCTAATTGTATCAATAAGGGCCAAATACTTCTGGTGTACTGGCACCTCTGTACCGCCGACTCTCAAACTGCGAACTTGACTCCGTGAATAGCGTGGCACAGTTGTCCCAGGCTGACTCGGGGACATGGTGTAGTCTGGTAACTCAGAAAAGGTGCTTTAATACACACACAACTAAATACATGGCACAGAATCACAAATATGTTCCAAATTTCGTTGGTAAAGGCAGTTTGGAACTCTTTATAAGAGGTCTCGCAAAAATAACCAGACCATAAATTGTCCAAACTTAATTTTGTTTTATTAATCTGTTTATAGGTTGGCTAGCAACCTAAGAAATGCTCTTTTCCACTTTCCCTTGTGCTGTTCTGAACAAAACTAATAGCTGCACTAGTGGCTTCTTATTTGTGGTGGGTTTCTGCCTGAATTGGGCTTCCCACACTCACCCACCAAGCCCTGTGTTTTTTGTGGGGCACCACTCGGGAACAGTGGGGCATCACTCGGGAACAGTGGGGCATCACTCGGGAACAGTGGGGCACCACACGGGAACAGTGGGGCACCACACGGAAACAGTGGGGCATCACACGGGAACAGTGGGGCATCACACGGGAACAGTGGGGCAGTGTTCTTGATCCACACCAGCCCAAGTCTTCTGCTTACCAGGCACTCTGCTTCATTGGTCAGTATCGGAGAGGCTTTGCCCGCTCTCTCGCGTATTATTCTTATTGGGTGCGTGGAGCAGTGAAGAAGGGTGACCGCACTACCGGTGCCTCTTTTGGACTCCACTGCAGGACCATGTGGTGAGTCCTGGAGATTACCGCAAGCAGATGATGTGGCAAAGTATTATCGACCCAGTCTCAAGGCAATATGGGACTTTGAAACAGCTTATGGTTATGCTCTGAGTTTATTGGCCTGTCTGCTTCCAAGGGGCCTAATTTCCTGAGCGGATGGTCAGGCTAAATGTTTCTTAATTTCAACAGAAGCCTTCATCTTCAAAAAGCAGTGTACGAATGGCAAGGAAACATTCAAATATTCCTTCCCACCCAGATTGATTTCAGCAAGGTTAAGAGCATTTTGCTCCAGCTGCCCTCCCCTAGCATTTGCTATCAGCAGCTGCTAAGGTTTCCTCAGACCCTACACTGCACCACAACCCACACCTCCTGTAAAAAGCAACTTCACCGGAGGGGCTCTCAGTCTACTCTTGCGTGCAACCATGATGGTCTCCTGATCTGTGACACTTTGTCTCCTCAGTAGGGCCTCACAGATCATTCATCCTTCATGGCATACCACATTCTGCATCCGTACAGTGCGCCAAAGTGTTCAGTTTCTTGCAGGGTGATTGTACAGGACCAGTCATGAGTTGGTCGCCTCTCAGGCTCCTGACAGCGGTAGATGGCTGCACTTACCAAGCTCTTGCTCAGCTCTTCCGGTCAGTACCTGGATGCCTCCCCAGGGGGATAAGCTGCGCCATATAAATACTGCCTGATAGATGGAGTGCAGGAGTTTAAGAATGGAGATAGTTGTGCAATTGGTGAGGCGTTAATCTAGAGATGCTGCATCAACCCTCCGCCTCTATCTGACATTCGAGGAACCAGCCACCGGATTATCCCTCTCCTGCACAGCATGTTTGGGGGGGAAACCCAAGATCAAGAATGCTTTTGGAGTCTGAGCACATTCTCTCTCTGTCTGGGCTGGTCTCCGTCCATGCCGGCCTTCTGCTTTCCTCCAAAGTCTTCAAAGGACCTGCCGCTGGGCACACTGCCCGTTATTTAGTTTGGGAGTTTCCCTTTACGCAGTCGACTAGGAGTTTATGGTAATGGTTATGGAAATGTTTTTAGCCCATCCTCTTCCCCAGTAGGTAAAAAATCACCTTAGATTTGGATTCTAAAATAGACCTGTCCAAAGTTATAATTTAAACATAAAGTGCACAAACTGAAAAGTGCTGCATATCACACACTTTAACCAAAACATATGGTGCAGTTTCTTTCAGTACACAATTGAATTATAACAATTTAGACTGAGTTCCTTCTGCAACAGAGCAACCTGAGTGCAGACATCAGGCTTCCTCGGTCTGACTGCACATACATGTTCACACATTGACTGCAAACTGCGCAGTCATGTCCCCTAATGACCCACAGTCAGCTTACCTTATATTTAAAGGCGGGCACTGGAGGCTGAAGTCCATAGTCCATTTAGGCAGAGCGTTACTGGGAGGGCGGTTACTTGTGGGAGCCTCAGTGCCACAGCAGCAGTCGCGGACCAGTGGTCCAAAACCCCCCAAAAAACGTTTTCACAGCTACAACCCATTGTCTTACAAAGCACCATTGCAGTTCAAGAGAAAAAGGGAAATGGACCCATGAACCTGCAGCCTCAGCCTTTCATAGAGGTTAATTTGTGCTGCCTCTGCAAAGCTGCACGTGTCACCTGAACAATCCCAGCACACAACACAGTGATCCTTGGCCCCTTAATTCTTTTTTCCAGATTTGTAATTTTTTTCTGACCAAGGATATGCCTATTGTGGACTTTTGATGCAATGTTTTTAACATTCTATACATTTTTCTAAAGCTTGCTCAGAGGTAGATTGTCTGTTCTCGCCGTTTCTACTCTCCGGTTTTGCTTACCATGGAGTCCCTTCTTGCTGACAAGACAATCGAAGTGTCGGAGTCAGTTGGGATTTTCTAGAGAGCCGCCTAATGCTTAGTCCATATTTGCACATTTGCACTCCATATTATGCAGGGTTTTCTGTACTAGTGCAGGGATCCTTTAGCACGCATCCAAAGCAAGGATGGGGTTGAATCCCTTACAGAGTGAGTCCGGCCACCCGACCAGTCTGAGGCAAATTGGCCGTGGAAGGGGTGCAGGTTCGACCAATGTGTCATCCTGACGTTTCTCCTCCGTACCTCCGTACCTCGATTCTGAGGTGTAGCTCGACAGTAAGAGTGATAATTGCTCATTGACACCCTCAACAAAGGTCTTTGTCAACCCTGTGGGATGCCCTTGATATGAAGGATGGGCTTCAACATTGGCTGAGTTGGACATATGACGTTTGAAGCCTCCACTTTCAGTCTAAAGCCCAAGGTTGGATTTGATTTTTGCACTACAAGATTTAAAGGCGGCTTTACGTATTGGTCAGAAGGTGAAGCGCCTGTTTACTAAACATGATCTCCTTTGTATAAACAGGCTTCGTTTCTCATCTACTGGAGATGTAACAGTTTTCTACTTTTTATCATCTGTCAGTTGGTGAGACAAGCAGGAGGACAGTGTGAAAGAGGCTTTAATGACCGGTTAGGTGGGAATATTAATGCAGTAATTTCAAAATGCAGAATTACTGTTCTATTCAGAGATGCCACCTACGGACTTGGGAATTGGGTCTATACCATCTTTGAAAAGGGCAGCTTTTGTTCAAGAATTTCATAGCTTAAACATTTATCTAGATTCCCTCACTATCTTCACCAAGTTTAAAGCCCCCTTCTACAATGCCACATTTAAACACTGTTTATCCTAGACAAAATTGCACTTAGGTTCTTGGGTCCCATTTTCTAGTTGCATGGTGCTGGTGGCACCTGTAATTACTAGGGGTGGAGGAAGAATTTTGCTCCGCTGGCAGAGTGCGCAGAGGTTTGCCCATTCCGTGCTCTGTACGGAGTTCCAAAAAACTCAGCGAAGTGCCACGGAGCAGAGTTTTTTCCTCTCGAGTGGCTTGTCAACAGTAAGTTCGCCAGCGCTCACGGGAAAAAATGATGCACTAGACCTCCTTCCAGTGAGATTTATCAACATTGGTGGTCACGGCAGGTTGCGACTGCTTGCATTGAGAAATCTTCTGCTTGCATTGAAGAAGCTGCTGTTTGAGTAGAATGTCTACAGAGCCCTCTGGCATGAGCGTATTTCAGTTCATGCGGATTTTACATACTCCTGCTGCTAAAAATCAGTGCGAGCAGCATGACTTAACAGACTTAGCCGCTGGCGGAACTCGGTGGAGCGCGGCAGAGTTTTCCAGCACTTCGCAGAGTTCCGTGGAGTAAAGCCCCGCGAACTCGGCCCAGGCCTAGAAATTAGCAGTGCTCTGTGGTAACATCCCACCTGTACTGTGCAATCACGCGTTCGACTCCTCAGAATGCATACAGAATTACTGTGCAGAATTCCTCATAGTGCTGCACAGGATTTAAAGCCCCTACCTACCACCTGATCTGAGCAAGTGGTATATAATAGCAGGGCTTTTCTATGGGGTGGAGGAAGAGGGGCTGGGAAGGCAAGATAGGTAAGGGGTAAAATTGACCTGGTGGTGGGAATATTGTATGCCCCCACCCCTCCCCCCCCCCTTCCATAGAAAGAAGTCGGGAAGGGATGGAGGCAGAGACTTCCTTATTGTTGCAGCCAAAGACTCTCGTGATTTTTCCAGCATGTCAAATTGAGTCTGGTTTTTACTGCACCTAGGAACACCAGACGAATCATGATCCAGCACAGGGAAATTCCACATGGGAATTCCGCTCCACCCGATTCATAACCGGGGACTTTTTACCAGATATGTCCAAGTGTGTCATGAATCGATGCAGATCTTAACAAAGACACTGTGAGTGCCCGAGTTACATCCTACAGTAACCTGCACTGACCGGAGCATGGAAGCAAATGACCAAGCAGGATCTTGGGTAATATAGCAGAAAGTTAAACTGCGGATTAGATCTGCGTTGGCATCTTTCTCTGTCTTTAGGTGTCAAATTACAGAGGAGACATGGTATGTTCCTAGCAAGCATCTGCTCATGATGATGAAAAATGAATTGAAGAATTCCGTGGACTAAATCGATCTTTTTCTTCCGATTCTGCAGCAACTACGGTCCTACTATCTATGTGCAGAGCGAGGCGGCGAAGGTGGGCTGCCAGCAGGTACTCTGGCTCTATGGGGAGGACCACCAGATCACGGAGGTGGGCACAATGAACATCTTCTTATACTGGATCAATGAGCATGGAGGTAAGATGTCATCAAGAACCTTCTTGTCCTTCGATACTTAGATCTTAAACTTGTTATGGAGGAAGAGAGGCGTGAGGGCTGGTAATTGCAGATTACCGTGTATGCGCTATTGATCCACCCACCGTTTGCTATTGCACATGAGACTGAATGTAGCACCGACAGAACCAGTGCCTTCCATTGACCAGGTGGGTTAGGGTGGCCTGTCCTAAGCTCCTTCTGTGATTTTTTTTTGCAGAAAAACATGGGTTGGTTAAGTGAATATCAGTGCACAGGGAGCTTTTTGTGGTAGTACACAGTATTTAACTATCAAAAATGATATTTTATACACAGTGCATGTCCATTAGGCATTTTTGCCAGAAAAGTGGACAGAGAGTGATTTCCCGCCTTAAGTACAGTCTAGAGTAAACTTGAAAGTGATCGAAGTCTACAAAGGGTGACGATCCCCACCAGGCATCAATATCAAACATATAAAAAGTGGTTTATAAATAATCCATCACTATTTCCTACTATACCTACATAGCAGCTTAACATGACTGGTCTGAGTGCTGCTTTGGAAAGCTGGATGACCCGAACAATGTATTTGCACAGTGTTTTCCTGTGTCGATAGGTGTGATGTGTTTGGTACTGATTATAGATTTTTTTTCATTGCTAGTATGTGTAAGGATGCTTCACACGCAGTAGCCATCAGTAAGGCCAACTGGCCTTGCATTTGACCATTTGGCCTTATTTGTGGTTGAAGCAGTTGAAGATTGTTAGAGGGTTGTGCATGGAGTAACATCTAAGGGGCAAAGGTGAGCTTTCAGGACTCTCTGAAAGTCAATTTGTATTGCTGCTTTTAACTTACGACTGTTTCATACAGTACTATTTTCAAAGCTTGTTCTAGGAGAAGACTCCATATCGACCTTAAGCACTACGAGCAGTCATTTGTTTCAGCACTAAATAGTTAAAGATGGTAAATAACACTACAAGCAAGTGAATTTAAAAAAGGCACAAGCCTCATTACAACATCGTAGTGGTTCACTTGTGCTTTGCTTCCTTGAGAAGTGACCATTGAGTACACAATGGTGCGGGCATGACTGTTTCAGCCTTCGGTTTGCCTTGCAATTTGTTAAGTCTGTTACCTACTTCTGGCCTATTCAGCTGAAGTTTTGGGCATTGCTGAAAGCATGTCTTGTTTAACCCTTCGCAAATGTCCTCCCCTGTTTATCCACAGCTGCTTTTCCCATCCATAGTTGCAGAAAATTTCTGTGCTTAGGCTCCACCACATCTAGCGCATTGCCGTATGCCTTTTGCTCGTCAAATGACCTGCGATTCCTCCATGTCGGGTCCCCTTGATTAAACCCCTCTTCCCAGGATGCGCTGCCCGGGTGTCCAAGTGAAGGCTAGAGAGGAGAAGGGCATACATTTGTGTCATCTTCCCTATTTAGGCCTGGTACAGCAATGGGGTCTGTTCCCTCTTCTTCATATTCTCCCTTTATATTTTTCCAACTTTCCACTGGGCTGCCAAAGTTTAGACTTATTTTTCTAAAAGGATTTCCGATAGACGCTTGCTCAAACTGGCTCCCAGTAATATCCTCAAGTGGGGATTGCGGCATCACCACACTTGGAGGACCATTTAGATGCTATTTACTCGCTGTGCGTCTTGGTTTCATTGGGTTGCAGCATCATAACTCTTTGATGGCCCCCGTCTACATATGCACTTGTGTCTAGTAAGAACTTGGCAAACACAAGGAGATGATGGACGGAGTGCTGAAACTTTTCAAACACACACCCCCAGTTAGATCTGGGTTGAATCCATCATCATTTTTTAGCTCACTTTGCCACCCCAGTTCAGACACAGCTATATGCAAATCAGTCTTGATCCTGTGCCTCATGGGAACAGTCCAGCCCGAACTGCCAAGCCATGTCTTCCAAGGACCGGAAACAAGCATCCTGGGACCGGTTTCGAGCTAACAGCACTCATCAGCCAGGCTAGCTTGAATCCAGTGGCAACGTGAGCAAGGGACCCACGTCTGATCATACCCTGCCAACTTAGGGCGAATTCTTGGGCCAGCAGATTTTCTTGGTTTGCAGTTTCACCCTTCCATTAGAGTAGGCTTGAAGCCCTCATCTACCCACATCTCTGTGCTTCACGCCATGCTTACAAAGAACAAGGTGATGGAAGGAATGCTTGAATTAGCTCAGCCACTGGCAATTGCTCAGGCCACATTCCAGTCCATAATGTTTTGTCCTGCTACAGAACACTGTCTTACGCAAATCAGTGGTAACCCTGCTCCTCATGGGAACAGCCCATCCTGAACTGCCAGGAGAGGCTCCTCCCGAAAGGAAAACTAGCAACCACAGATCCGTTTTGGCATATAAGGGCCACATCTTAATAAATCAATGAGCAGACCTAAAATTGGGAAAGAAGATGGAAATAGCGCATTGAGCCTCACTTAACACCATCAAGATCAATAGTTCGAACAGCCAGGAAATCCAGATGCCCCTTCTTTTTCAGTGTGAAGCAGTTAGCCGGATCTCTATTGTTCAACATATAGATATGTTTGAGGGGTGTACATATGTGTGCAATGTTTTTGTCATTTGAATAAAGCACATCTAGTCAAAACGTAGTGGAGTGCTGTACACAGTCGAAAGCAAGGATGGAGTCAACGAGTGATTGGAGAGGTAGCTGGTTTTGGGGAAGAGAAATGTACTGCCGCTGCATCATGCTGCAGGGTTCTTTAGAAAGGTGTGTCTCAGCGCTTTCAGTAGGGTTGAGGTGATCCTGTTAGTTTATTTATTATGCATCCTTGTTTCCAGACTGATGGTGTCCTGGCAGTGAACGGTCCGAGAACCACCAGAGATGTTGAGCTTCTCAGCCAGATAGGCGGAGGTGCTGGTCTTGGTGACTTTGTAAATGATTAAACACATGGAATCCTCGGGTCTAAGAAACACCTATGCCTGCAAAAGAGACAGCAAAAATTACCTCAACTTGCTACTAAAGGAGTCCCTAAATTAGGACGTAATCCCATCACCCACCAAGCTGGCATGCTTCATCATCTGGGATTCTCCTCTTGACGGGGACCCCTAGCCCCGCTAAGGGCTACAACCCCCTCACTGTTGGGGTGGAGCTCAGGGATGTTTTTATTCCTACGTTGTTAAGGATGTAATAAATCCTTCAGAGAAGAAGACACTTAACTGGATGGGTAGCGGGCGCAGTGCAAAACAAAAGGCGGTTATAAAGTGAAGGAAGTGATGCTAAAACTAACTACCAGGAGCAATAAAGACTTTATTGGTTTGTTCCTAGAGTCGGGATTAAAAACGGAGCACCTGCAGTTTGAAATAATAACTGCATGTGGTGGACGTAAAAGGGTCTACATGTTTCAGCCTCAGGGACCCTACAAGGTATCATGGCTTTCATCAGGACCAAAGAATATTTTGTGCTACTGCGATGAAAGATTTGTAAAAAAAGATGTGAGAACAAATGCAAAGCCAGTAATCCCACGCTTGGTGTATTCGATTTACTGTTAGCACCTGTGAATGACAGAAACAACAGAGGAAATTAGGAATGCATACGTCTCTTAAAAGCGACAAAAGGAAAAGTTGATGAAACCATGTGAGACTCTGTTCTCATCCCTGGTTTAAACATGTTTAGGAATGACCGAGACAAAGAAAAATAGTAGCTTACCCATCGTGTACGTATAAAACGCCTCGCCTCAACCTGTCGACAACTCTGGGGAGAGGCACCGCTCTGGAGAAAAGGGGGGGATCACTGTGTCAAAAGTATGATTTATTTGTACTAGTTATTTTGACACAGTTCCAATGTTATAAATTTAAAAACTGTTCACAAGTCAATCGGCAACAAGAGTTTAGGCAGTTCACAAGCTTGTGTCACCAGGGGGACGTAGAGACACAGCTCCTAAGTAAGTATCTATTAAATTCATAGATTGATCGCATTACAGTATAGATTAGGTGTCCGGTTAGCAAGATGTTCAGTAACCAAGACACACATTATCTTTGCATTAGATGTTACGGTGGCCGCAAATCCTAGTTAAATTAACATTATCAACTAGGCTTGAGTCTATTTGGCAAGTTTATTGAAAAAATTCACAGAGTAAAAAGCATGTCCATGGGTAATGTACAGGCAAGGTGTCTGGTAAATGATGCCACTTGTTTTCAAGATTGTGCAGGCTGGTGATGGGAGCGAATGGAGTTCCAGTAGGATGGGGTGATGTGATCATATTTCTCAGGCAGTGAAAGGGGGTCACAGTGTGGAGTCTGGGAGTAATGCAACATCTGGATGCGAGATGTACACAAGTGAGACAAATATGAAGGCATGGGATGAAAGAACAGTAGATGGTTTCAGGGAAAACTGTCCACAGAGCAGCACCCAAAAGTTCTGCTGTCTCTGGCAACGCCTGTAGTGCAGAACAGAGCTGCTTCCTTGGGTATGATACTCGTCTTCTACTGCTGGTCCAGAGTGCCTGTTGATTGACTTTCTGTAGAGGATTTGTAGTCTTACTGCCATGTGGTGCTGTCCACTATTAATTGAGTCGTGGAAAAGTAGTCTTGCCACTCAAAGTTAAATGAACAGATAGACTTTGAAATATCCAGTGCATGCATTGGAAAGTGCCCGAACTATGCCAGTAATCGTACAGCGAAATTCTTGTTTAAGTTGCAGTCCATGTTGAGGTGTTTTTGAAGTACTTACCCAAGGCTGGGTCTGCTTTTGTGTCTAGTAAAACCACGAATCCGATCAAATATACTTGTGTAATCGATTTAGAACTTGTTAGTGGGTAACTGTTTTTATTATGCTATGAATTGTTTTAACTGATCACTGTATTGCAGTGGTAGCATCCTGCTACGGAGTGGCTGAGTTTGCCAGATTCTCAGTAAGCTGTGTAAATGCAGCCTTCTCCCACGGGTTTGCGGACCTCTGGCCTGGGTGGTGTCATAGCTCTGTGTATGTATGAAGAGCATCATATACATCCGAATATGTATACATCGCTGGCACGCCATGCATCTCTGGGCCTGAGTCATGCCGGAAGGCACGTGGAAGCGAACGTTACTGCCTGTGGATTTCATTGTGTTTTTTCCGATCTCTACCGGGGGCCACCGTGGGGAAACGATGCCTGTGGTCCTGCTTTGAGATTCTGGAAAGATCTGGTTCCGATGCTTGAATATGACGGAATGCTGGTACTTGCTTTGTAAAGTGCTGGCTTGTGGGGGGTCGCATAGGGTTGGGCCATGTTGAAGAACTTTCAGACCCGATGTTCACCAGAAGTTACGCTGTGCACAAAGCGGCCCTGCTTCTTGGATACATTTAAAGTGCCCCAGGCTGTGCTCATATCTGGTCTCCTTAACCCCCCAACAATAATTACAGGGTGTATATATACTATTTTCACAACCTGGCAGGTCTGCGTCATCCAGACCTTTCTACAGTGCCAGTAAGAGACAGAATAGGTACCTGTTGTTTCTGGCTATAGTTGTTAATTGTGTTTTATAATTGCGGGAACAGCTGCTTATTTGTTTACACCAAGTTTCCATTAAACGAGGGGCCCTAGGTGACAACTACGCCTCACTGGCTTGATTACTCTCTCTACGTCTGCCTGGGGGGGTGAAGGGGTGGCGGCGGGCCAAGTGTAAATGTGCCCCGGATGTCATTTCCCGAGTGGCCGCAGCTGCGTGCTTACGTTTTCGCTTTACACTTGCAGAGGAAGAGCTCGTGACACCGCCGCTGAACGGCGTCATCCTGCCGGGAGTCGTCAGACGCAGCCTGCTGGACCTGTCGCGTCAGTGGGTAGGTGGCAGCCGTAAAGTAGTAGTAAAACGGATTATTTGAGCCATCACATTGACAGACAGGATATTAAAACCAAAAAAACGTGCAGTTAAAACAATTAATGAGACTCTAAGCTCCAGCAATAAGAAGCAACTCTGCACATTCCTGGGGCTGGCGGAGCATTATGCAAAGTTTATATATCAAATATTGCCAACAAGACGTGCAACATGAATAAGTTACTTAAAAAGATGTGAGGTATGAGTGTGTTGAGAGTGTGATGAGTTGGTCAGATTGCAGGATGAGATAGGCCATGGCTGATACCTGAAGCTTTTTGAGAAGCTGAAACCCAATATTCTATGGTGAGAAGAAAGTGCTGTTATCCTGTTGTTCGGGAGTGAGTGACACATTCTGACAATATGTATGATAAACCAGCTTTGTGGTTAGGATTGACAACGAGCCATTCATTAATTTATTCATCACAAAGCGAGCTTTCCACGAGGCTTTTCAACTTGAAATAATTTATGCTTAGAGTGGAATACGCCCAAGGGGTAGGTGGGGGTGCACCAGTGTTCTCTTTAAATATTGTTCTCTCTGTGCGGCAGTGACCTGTTTGTGTGCAGATGTTTCTTGGTTGGGTACTCAACTGATTCCTTTGGACCAGCATCCTGCTACTATTTGGTGGACTTGAAAGGGAACATTCCACACTGCATTTAATCATTCCAGCCATATTTCCCTACTAATGTGGCTAAAATGTCACAGCTTTTATAAAGCGTTTTAAACGAGAGCTCAATAAATGCATGTTCCCATTACATGCATTCCAGAATTCACACGTCCTGCTGTGCATTGTAGCAGTATGTGGCTCAGACACATTAAGCGACAACCATGGCTTATGTGCTGTACTGTTCCATAAGTCACATTTTCCGCCTGAGGTGTCGTGTACCAAGGTACCCCTGTCCATCAGTTTCATATCCCTAGCAAGTACAGAAAACATATCAGGGGCTCAGCCATTGGATGCTTGCTGTTGATTGTGTACCCTTCACTACAGAGGCATACATACCACATATTGTGCCACAGGGATGCCAGGGCTCAGTCTCCTCCTTTGTAGAACACTATACCCTGCATCCCTCCTTCCTTTCAACATCCCACACCCTCCTCACCGTTTTCTCTCCCTCCTGTCTATATCATCTGCCATCACTGTGTTTAGCGTTATTTAAATGTATTGTTTCCTCTCCTAAGATTGTTTCTCACCCTTTCAGGTTACCCTCTTTCAACCCATTACTGGTCTACTCATGTTGGCTCTGACACCTTATTCAAGCTCCAACAGTTACACTCACCTTTACTTTCTCAGTGTCACTCGCCCTTACATTCTCTCTCTCATCCCTCACTATTTCTCATTTTCTTCCTCACTTTATTGCCCTGTCTTACTCTGACAAACTTTCTCTATAGCATTCAGTAGCTCCTGCTCAAATTCATGCCAATTCTCTCAATCTTTGGCTTGCCTTTTCCTCAAGTTCTGTCACCATGGTAGACGCGTTCTAAGAGTTACTGACATTCACTCCCTCTAAAAGTGATAAGAAAAATCCTGTAAATGTGGCAGCTGAGCAATGAAATATGTAGTCCTCTGTATGGAAGTAGTTAGATTTAAGATGAGAGGTGAGGTGAAAGGGTAAAGAGGAACGGAAAAGCGTGCATAATGAGAAGGTTCTGGCCAACGGTACTTCTTGGTTCTGCTCGCCCCAAACTGTTGAGATGCCATTGGAGAACACCCTTAGTTTCTCTTCCTTTTACCTGTATACCCTAAGAAGAGAGATTCGGTACACAACTCGACCAACTGGGAGTTGTGAGCTTGTTTCATGACCACTCCTCTTAGCTTATGGCGCCAATGGGAAGGACCAAAAAGAATTTGGATCGTGCACAAACCTCAGGGTGATGAAGTTGAATTGTTGTCGTGTGCCACAGAGGTATCACTCCCATAACCCAAGGAGTGTAAGTGGTCAAAAAATTCTCATGCGTTGGCTGTCAAAAGACAGCGTCCCTCTGGGCGCGCCGTTAAATCTTCGCTGAAGCAAATTAAAAGTTTGTAATGAACCGTTGAAACAAAGAAGGTTGATGCTTTATTAGTCTCAAAGTTTATTGACAAGACTCTATGGGTAATCCATATAGTTATATACTGGAGACTTCCCAATGAAATGATATCGCTGTGTAAGCTTCGTCTCAAATATTAGACGTGATCCCAATGCATTTCGGGCCCATCAGGCCCTTCATCAGGGGAATCTAGATAACAAAAGAGTATATACATATAACTAAATGTTACAATGAGGGATTATTCCATTTCAACAAAAGACAAAAGGACAATGCTTAGAAAGTGAATTTCAGTAAAAAGCCCACGGTGTTACGGTGCTTTAAAGTGATAAACGCCATAAACTGATTTGTGCAGAAATGTCACAATTTCATCATGTTGGTAAACAAAATCCAAAACTTAAAGCGCAGTGAAAACACAGAAGACTGCTATCCGCCATTATAAAGAACGAAAGTGTGTTAAATGGATGTTTGAAGCCGTATTAGTGAAACACGAGGGTCGTTGAAAAGAAAAGTTCGTTGAAAACATCGCCGTTAAGCATGCTCCGTGACTTGTTTGTTAAGGAAAAAGTGCCTACAGAACCAAGCTCTATAAAGGACGCCAGTGCGATGTGTGAAACGTGGCTATGTTTAACCATTATCGGGGAGAAAAAGCCGGTGAGTGCCATAAAGACACGTAACGAAAAAAGGAAAGAAAACGTGCTCCGGTTCGAGTCGTTAAAAAGGAACGTGTAAGTGAAAATCGCCAGTTTTAAATCGCGCTAACAAAGCAGCGCTTCTTACCTGTTAAATGCAATGGTGTCAAGCAACAATCCTGTATCGGGTTTGTTGGTGCTTCAAGGGGCGTGCTCTTAAAAAGAAAGATATCCGTGAAAACCGGATGTCGGAAGTGATGAGAAGATGTTAGGCTGCGAGCGTGTGTTACAGTGATTACACTACTCGCAACATGGCGCTTGCAGTTGGCAAAGTGAAAAAAGGTGATAGATGTGATGAACCAGATCAATGAGAAAGAAAACACATGCTGCATATTGAAACAGATGTTGGTTGATCAGACAAAAGAACAAAGAAGAACTACAATTTCAAAAAAGTGTGATGGGTAATGCATAAATGATGAATAAACAAGAGGTGACATTGATCTGGTTCATCACATCTATCACCTTTTTTCACTTTACACTACTCGCAACATGGCGCTTGCAGTTGGCAATCACTGTAACACACGCTCGCGTTGCTTGACACCATTGCATTTAACAGGTATGAAGCGCTGCTTTGTTAGCGCGATTTAAAACTGGCGATTTTCACTTACACGTTCCTTTTGAACGACTCGAACCAGAGCACGTTTTCTTTCCTTTTTTCGTTGCGTGTCTTTATGGCACTCACCGGCTTTTTCTCCCCGATAACGGTTAAACATAGCCACGTTTCACACATCGCACTGGCGTCCTTTATAGAGCTTTGTTCTGTAGGCACTTTTTCCTTAACAAACAAGTCACGGAGCATGCTTAACGGCGATGTTTTCAACGAACTTTTCTTTTCAACGACCCTCGTGTTTCACTAATACAGCATCAACATCCATTTAACACATTTTCGCTCTTTATAATGGCGGATAGCAGTCTTCTGTGTTTTCACTGCGCTTTAGGTTTTGGATTTTGTTTACCAACATGATGAAATTGTGACATTTCTGCACAAATCAGTTTATGGCGTTTATCACTTTAAAGCACCGTAACACCGTGGACTTTTTACTGAAATTCACTTTCTAGGCATTGTCCTTTTGTCTTTTGTTGAAATGGAATAATCCCTCATTGTAACATTTAGTTATATGTGTATATTCTTTTGTTATCTAGATTCCCCTGATGATGGGCCCGAAATGCATTGGGATCACGTCTAATATTTGAGACGAAGCTTACACAGCGATATCATTTCATTGGGAAGTCTCCAGTATATAACTATATGGATTACCCATAGAGTCTTGTCAATAAACTTTGAGACTAATAAAGCATCAACCTTCTTTGTTTCAACGCTTCATTACAAACTTTTAATTCGCTTCAGCGAAGATTTAATGGCGCGCCCAGAGGGACGTTGTCTGTTGACAGCCAACACATGCCAATGGGAAGGAGGCAGAAGGTGCCACAGGCGATAAGGCGCGAAGGGGCAAATTGATCAATTGAGGTTCAACTCTGATGAAGTGCCAAGGTTGAAGTCCCAGGAAAGCCATGCTTATTGAACATTCAATATCTTCAGGGCGTAGTTCCCAGAGGGCTCTGGTCCCCCAGGCTGTAAAACTGAAACAGAAATGAACATAAAGAATTCAGTAGAGAAATGAGGGCGCAGCATGTGCATTTTGCACCTGTGCAGTGTGTATTACAGGGGCCGTGCAGGCCATCTGCACTATCTGGGGCTGGGCACATGTTTAAACGTAATCGTAGGCATAAGACCTTATTCCAGCTGTAGCAAACAAAGACTAAAACTCCACGAATGCACCAAATGAAGCCCAGGACTAACGACCTGGTGTCCCCGGCTACTCCATCAATGTATGTTTTCGTTTTGTAGCTGACCATGCTGGATTATGTGAATGTCAAACACACACTATTTGTATTTTAGCTGAAACTCCACTTAGCACAATGTGGCTGCATCCACTTACCAAACAGAAAAGTCTCAATGAAATGCTATTTGATGTAAATTGGCGACAACCTTCACTGTAAGCGTACAAGGAGCATTAATGACTGACCCACTCAGCCCCTTACAAAAGTATGGGAATGACACTAGAAGAATAATCCAGGTTCTTAATGTGTCGAAATGGGACAAAAATATAAAATTTGCCCTCTAACCTGACTGTTCATCATTCAAGAATTGTCAATTTGTACTTTTATGAGGTCACTTTTTTAAATATACAGCATTTGCCTATCTCTTTACTGGAAGATACCTGCAGCTTTGCAGTCCTTTTGTATGTTTTACTTTCTGCTGCCAAAGTAAACCATTCCAGATGTAAATCATATTTTTTGCCCAAGTACTATTTATGGCATTTTCTTTAACTCCAGTAGTTCATATAGAGCAATAAAAACTGCTTAAGACTCCTGCAGTTTTTTTGGTATCCTTTTTAAATATAATATCGCACAACCAACATACTGCAGAGCCTATAAATCGTATGTACTAATTTCGCAACTAAAGTAGCAGCTTCTGACTTTGTTTTCCTCCAGCGGCTAAAAAAAATCTGTGAGGTGCAAGAGCCACACTATAATCCAAAGCATGTTTGCGTTGGTGCTTGCTTTCCGTGGGTGAACTGATGGGATTTTCTATTGGGCTTCTTTTGTCTTTCCCTATCCACTTTGAGTTTATTTACAGTTGTTAATGAGTTTTTCTGCTGTGATCACGGGAGTCCTTTGTAGTGCGGACACTTTAGAGCTCTCTGTACGGTTAATTCATGTTACCAGCAGGAGTACTAATCGAGTAACTACCCTGGAGCTCTCACCAACTTGACTTATTTCTTAATGAAGTACTAAAATAGAACATTTCACATCATCCCAACCAATGCTGATTTTACTAAACCTTCCTTTTGTTCCACAGGGGGAGTTTAAGGTTTCAGAGAAAACGTTCAACATGAGCGACCTGATTAAGGCGCTGGAGGAAAAGCGGGTGAAGGAAATATTTGGGTCTGGTACGGCCTGTGTTGTGTGTCCTGTGAACCGGATACTCTACCAGGACAAGGTAAGACCGTAAATTGGTTTTCATCTTGTGTCTCTTTGTATGTTTGTGTATGAATGAATGCGACTCCTATTATGAGCACCTATACACAAGACCATGGAGCCCTGGACATGATGGGGGTATTTCAGGCGGTAGTGCAGTGAAGTTGGTGAGAAATGGAGGTGTGTGGTGTTTTACAGCATCTAGGTTAATGGTTTTATTGGATCGGTGATGGGCTAAAGAGGTGTCAGGGGAGCCAGTGAAGCATCAGAACTGCTGGATAGAGTGTAGAAGATGGATGTGCGCTTATAAGGGAGAAACAGCAAGTTCTTTATAGGTGATCTGGTATCTTGGAAGTAACCCTGTAGTGAGTTCCTGCTTGAGGAGATTGATTAGAGCTCAGTGGATCATGTCTGGGATGCTGTTTCAAATCGAAGGATGTAGCGGAACGCAACCTGGTACCCCATCTTCTATTTTCTGCATTTCCTGCTCTGTAGACCGTGCAGCAGGTGTTTAAAGGATTTGATCATGCAGTGGAATCAGTGGATATTCTAAGAGTCTAAGTGATACTTTCCTGCTTGTAAAGATTATTGATGAGGCTTGCTTCGTGGAGGATCATTTAGTTGAGGCAGGTGTATCACAAGGACACCAGCCAGCGAGGCTTTATTAATCCAAAGCATGAAAATACAATAGAATGCACAGCGTCTTTCTTTGATCAAAAGGTTTGCCTCTGCCGAATTACTGGTGTTCAGTAGGCTAACATACAAATACTGTTTGCAAAGAAGGGTGTGCCCAATGCGTGTTCTTTGGATGCATCCCTTATCCTTTTTTCCAAGTTCATCCAAGACTCCGTATTGTGCCTAGCTCATTATTCCAATCAGTCTAATATTCATTTTTCGAACACGTTCAGCAACAATTCTTATTACATTTCTGTGGTCATTTTCCATTTTATGGTAGAAAATTCAGCGGTCATCCTTTCATTGCATTTAGTGGGTTTTTTCCCCAATCCATTTAGTCATCATTAACTTAATCATCTAGTCGTCCTCATCCCAGTGCATTCAGTATTCATTCTTTCAGTGCATCCAGTGGTCATTCCTCCAACACATTACATTGGGTAAAACACACCTATTAAGTGTAATAGTAGGTATTCCCTAAAAATATCTGTTTATAGGTGAGCAGAGGAGGAAAGGCCGTTCGCTTTTGCAGAACCAATCCGTAGCGGAGCGAACCTCTGCTTTGTGACCTATGGGGCCACTACCTACCGATCCTATGGGTTAGACGGTTAGGTCACTCAATTTTTTTGAAACCGTTATTTTTTAGTGAATACCTACTATTGGACTTAATAGGTGTGGGGTAGGATATTGAATATCCCTTTCTAGGTCCTGAAAAAGCATTCCGGATCTGGTCTCGTTAGGCCACAAGACGTGAAACATGTTGACCTACGATTAATATGATCACACAACTGGGATACATCATCTGTCTACAGAAGAACCAACCTAAATTTGGTCTTTTAACCCTGACAGGAGAGCCTCCAGAATAAAACTATCAAAGTAGACCTCTTCTAGTCAGCTTTAGATTGTTTTCACACGCACCCACCCTCACTTATCCTACTGATTTAAGGAACCCTCTCACACACACTTGTCATACGGCCAGAACCACGAAAAGATCTTGACCAAAGTAAACTTTCGGAGGACCCGTATGGCATTGTAGCGCTGGGCCGATGAGGAGCAAGTCTGATGATGAAGCATGACATCCCTAGTGGTGTGTGAGGGCATCACAAATAATTTGTAGGATTTTCCACCTCACCGCCTGCCTTCCTTTTCCTCTTTTCTCGACAGGAACAGTACCTAATTTTTGTTTAAAGCATTAATTACATATTAAAAGTTCTAAACATTTTTAAAGAGAATAAATCGTTAAAAGCAATTCTAAAAATTGAGAGAGAATAAAGGTTTCAAAATACAAACAGTAAATAATTCATACTGTACCCTTAATGTGCACAATAAGCATTACTACAATTTCCCCCTAGGGTGTTTATCCATCTGGCTGTATCAGCCAGGGCTACACACCTCCTTTATTCCAGATTCCATCAAATTGGGGCTCCCCTCATAAACCAGATATGCAAGATCCACCTTACACAAAGTAGGTATTGCATCGGTAATCCGCTGTCTTGCATTACAGTATTGTTTGTTCCCTACACAGACAAACCTAATATGAAGGTTATCGCAGTACTGGAGTTAACACTTTGTAATATCTGTCCACATATGTGTTATCCATGCTGCGTGCAAATATTTAGCTATACTAACCATAACCACTTTCCTTGTATCAGATTTCAGTACCCAAAAGGCTACCCCCAAGGGTCCTTATTCCTAGAAGACGGCATGCTGGGATAATCTATTTTTAAGGCAGGGTACTATAAGCAGGGCAAAAGAATACAAAATGGATAGTGCTATCAGGGCTCGAATTGCACACTGGACAGGTATTTCTGGATCTATTGGCATTCCCCAATGTCCCTGTAAACTCCGCTAATGAGAGAGTGCCATATCGGAACTTCAGATAAAGTTACCTTGGAAAGGAACTTTGTATCATATCTAGGGACACTTCATAGTGAGGAATAAACTTATGATCTAAAAAAAAATCTTTTAAACTTCATAAGACACATTTTTTAATCACTTCACCCCAAAGGTTGTCCATACACCAATCTTTTATCAGGTGCCTTGTTACCTTAATGGCTTCATCAGGTGTGTCCCACAGAGATTCCAAGGAAAGGGCTTTAAACATTCTTTTTAGATAAATCAGCCAAGGTGTTCTCAGAAGGCCTGGTGAGTTTAAAAGATCTCTGAGGGAGAGTCTATAGGGATTCAGTTCAAGGGTTGTCCAAAGTCTGTACCAGACTAGCAGAGGTCTCAACTTGCTAGTCATTTTTTCTTTGCATTGAGCATTTGTTCTTCTAATTCATTCTGTGAACAACTTTCCAGTGCATCAACTGATATTCCTTTCAATGCATCCAATAGGGACCTAATTGCCAAAGCAGTCTGTTAATTTTTCTTATGCGTCCAGGAGTGATTAACTGGCTATTTTCTAGTGTTTCCAAGTAACTTTATTACAATGTAATGTACTATCCTTCAAATGTTTTCGATAGTAACTCTTCCATTCAGTCAGGGACCATTCTTCCAAAATAGCCTCTGAGTTTTCTCCAGTTGTCATTATGCCTTATCGTGCAGTGTATTTTTATCACCATATCAGTGGTGAACATTGCAACGCTTAGTAGTCGTTTTACCACTGCATCCATTGGCCATTCTGTCAATGCATCCAATGGTATTCTTTGACTGCCTGCAGTAGGGGTTATTTCAATGCATGAAGTGGTCATTCTCCCATTGCATTCAGTGCTAGGTCCAATAGTTATTTTTGCCAATGTTCCACTTGGACATTCTTTGAATGTGTCCAAACGCCCATCCTCTTGTGCCTTACATGGCCAATCTTCCAATGCCTAAAACCTAAAACTGTTTAACTCCTGATACTTGCAGAACATACACATTGAACAAATATTTAATGCTGGATAAAAGTAAGTCAATATTTGTTTTCAGTAGTTATTCATCCAATTCATTAAACAGCCCTTCAAACTTATTTTAAGGTAAAATTGCCTATGCCTGCAGTAGGTATCCTTCCAGTCAGTTCAATGATTCTTCTTCGTACAATTTGGGTATTTCTTCTATTTCATCACACACAAAAATCATCTTCCTGGCCTCTTTAGTGGTGATGCTCCCAATCCTTTTAGTGCCCATTTTCCATTGTATTACATGGTCGTTCTTCCAGTGTATGAATTAAATGCCCATCTGATATTGCATTTAATAAAATACCAAACGGCGGACACTGTTGGGCATTCGTAGATTACATGCTCTGTTACTTCCTCCAGTCCTGTTCTCTGGCAGCATTGGGCTACTTTGCAACATGCTTCTTACTTGTACCTAGATAAAAACTGGACATTTACATTCCAGTGCATGGAGTGGTGATTCTTGCAGTGTATTCCCTGGGAATCCTTTCAACACTCCCACTGGTCTCTACTCCAATGTATTAATTGGTAATTCTTCCAGGAAGCCAATTGCTCATTCTTCCATTGCATCTAATAGTTACTCTTCCAATGCACTAAATGGTAATTCTTCGAATGCATACAATTGGCTCTGTTAAAGGAATGGCCGTTGACCATAGCAGTGACCACGCTTCATTATTCCAATAAATTAACTGGACACTTTAAAAAAAACAAAAAAAAACATTCAAAGGCCATTTGTCCGGTGCACCCAGTGGTCATTCCTCACTGATCCAACAGTCATTCTGTCAGTGAGACATGCATTGATCTTTCCTTTCCATGCACTTGTATGCACATTCTATATGTACAGTCTTATGATGCTCAAGTTCACACGTAGTGCACATCATGAAACGCTCAGATACCACATTATATATAGAACTAATACTTTCAATTCTAAAAATGCCTCCAGAGATGCAAAACGTCAACTTTCTTCTAAAGACTGCATGTGCATTATTTCAATATAGTATTTTTTAGGAGGAACAATAAATCATAAAGGAAATCACTGTCATAGTCTGTTTAGGCAGGGTTGTATTTTGACCTGGCAGGAAAGTTGAGAGTCTGCACCTGCTTTAGCTGCTTCAACTACTGCTATGAAGTCCAAAACAAAACAGAAATGGAAGTGTCTTCCCTGTCTACAAATAAAACATTGGCAGACAGACACATACATTCGTTGTTATTCAGGCCATCTAAATAGTATTTAAAGGTATTGATAAACATATTTTTACTGCTGCCTGTAGTCATCAAGCTAAGGAGAAGGGTCTGCGACCCATTCTGCATCTTCGCCTTCAGAACTTGTCCTCTCGGCAGGACAAGATCAAGATGCTGCCACCGATTCATGTCTTGCTGACCCCAAATGCGAGATGTTGGTGAGCATTTCTGGACCTCCAGGTTACTTACTTCACCTCCCGATTTGTTTCCGCCTTGTGATGTTACCTGAGGTTCACCGCGGAGTCCCAGCACTATCAGTTCACAGTTCTACCATTGCACTAAGTACTGCACCTCGCATTTTTGAGAAGGTGCTGACAGTTTGGCACCATGAAATGTCGCAAGTCAAAGTATGGCTGGCTTATGAGAATGGAGTCTCTAGTGGTAGTCAAAGAACAGCTTCGATGTTTCATGTCACTCCTTCACAACTCATTCTTTACTATCAGTGCTAAAAAATCACCTCTCACTCCCATGCAGAGACTGTTCTTTATTGCAGCTGTCCTGGACACAACTCGCACGGAGCCCTTTTTTTTCTCCTCAGAAAATCGCAGATGTTTGGGAAATAATTGAGATGTTTCTGACTCAGAAACCAGGTTCTGCGCTTCATTCATCTGCTTGGCCATGTGGCCTCATGTACCCTGTGTCCTGTTGGTGCCTCACACCCAGATGGCAGATTACAGCCCTTTACTGGTGCCTGAGAAAATAGTGGCTCTAAGGTCAAGCAAGCATCTCGTCTCTAGTGTAGCTTTTTATGTAAGTCCATTAGGATCTTGTCAAATGTCACCCTTTTGTTGATTCATCACATCAGCCCTCCTCAAGTGCTGGCTACCCTGGTCATGGAAGCCTCCTCACTGGACTAAGGCACCCTCTGGGTGACATGAAGTGGCACCTTTTGTCCATGTTAGAGCAGCTCCTGCACAAACAAATGCTGAAGCTGCTGGCAGTCTGCTTTACTTTCAATGCCTTCCTCCCTTCCATCTCAGGGAAGCACCATTTAGATTCTGTCAGCGAGTTCCCCCACCTTTCAGTATATCAATAGATAGGACAGCAAGGGTCGTAGACCCTGTGTTTGGAGGTAGCACAGTGGCAAGGTATTTTTCCGATAGGTTCTTACATTAAGGGCTCACTTAGCATGTGAGCGGTTTACTGCGAGTAGCTTCTCTCTGAAGGGCCACAAGTTAGAGTAACATTGACAAAAATGATCCTCTCCAGATTGGGGTGTTCATATGTGGCTCTGTTCACCTTAGTCCAGAACTAGAAGTATTGTCACATTTGTCTCATACAGTTCCGTCTGAGTGGTACCCTGGGAGATGCCTTCAAGTTCCGCTGGTCTCAGGGCCTGCTATGTACAATCATGCCAGTCCCACTTATGTTGAAGTTCATGTGGAAGGTGTGGGAGGATCAGGCCCAGTTGATCCTTATTGTACCAGACTGGTAGACAAGGAACTGGTATGCTTATCTGCTGGCACTCAACATTCAGTCACCTCTTCGTTTGACGCACAGGTTGGACCTGGAGGTTGGTCAGGTTCTTCACCCCAAATGTCATGGCTGTACTCGTGGATATTGAGTGGTGGCAGCTGAAGGCCTTTTATCACCCTCCTGAACTGGCGGATGCCATCTTGGCTGTCAGTAAATTTGCTACAGAATCCATTTATGAATGTCATTGGAGAAAATGTGTTTATTTGGACTGCAAGGCAAAGTGTGAATCCTTTTCAATCAAATCTTAATGATCATGCAGCCTCTTGCACAACAGGGCTTAATAGTGATCACTGTAAAAGTTATTTAGCTTCCAAATATGCCTTCTTTTGTCTCCCTGACTGGCTATCTCTGTTTCCATAGCCACTAGTGAGGCGTCTTCTGAAAGATTTACTTTTTCTCCCACTTCATTAATTTTTACTTAGTGGGTTTGACCTTTGTGTTGATTTTCTATTGACATCTCCTTTCTTGCTGTACCCATTGTTGATGCCCATTTAGATGTCGCACTCTGACAACTGTTTTCTTGGTGGCAATTACTTCACCCTGTCAATTAGGAGAACTTCAGGCCTAACCAGTTTATCCACTATTCACAGTATTCTACTTGAACATGTTGTTCCTCTGTTCCTGCACATCCTTTCTACCTACGGTGGTATCTGCTTTCCACATAGGTCAGTTCATTAACCTTCCATATTTATTTCCTCCTTGTCTGACCAGAGGAGCTGCATAAACTGGACCCTGGACTTGCAGTATCCTATTACATCAACCTCAATCAACAAGCAAAATGATCCGCTCTTTGTGGGCTTCAAGAAAGTTGAAAAGGGCTTGGTCGTCACCAAGTGCAGCATTTCATGCTGGGTCATCCTTTCTGTCAAGATCTGCTTAGCCAAGAAAGTCCCTCCAGGAGGCAGTTGTGCTCACATCACCAGGACCATTGCTACTTCCACAGCGTTCACCAAAGTCACGTGATCATCTTTGCATACTCTGTTAAACATTGCTGCCTGTCAGCCCAAGCACACTTTAACAGGTACTTTGCAAGGCCTTGGTTAATCAGCCCAGAGGGCATTGCTTTGGGATTCATTCATAAGGTCAAGAATCTGCTGGAAGATGTATCCTAATCTTCCCACATGTTACTCACCACCGTGTCTCCTTAATGGATCCGTCAGTGCAATGATGAATAACATCACAAGGTAGAGGCATACGAGTTATGTGCTGCATTTATGCTATGTCGCTTCCTTTGCACATGCCTCCATGTAGCAAGCAAATGGTTACAGGAACTGATTTGAGGTTGTCTGTCTGATCCTTATATCTCCTGATGGCCTCACATCTTGGATGAGACCATGTTACATGCGAAGCCAAAATGGTGCCACCTGGTGGCACTGGAGAGCCATTGCTAATGAAAAATTTCCTGGTCCAGTCTGGCACCTGGAGAATATTGATAAGGTGAGGAATCCGCGAAATGATGTATTGCCCTCCAGAAATATTATTACCTAATATAAGTAATTTTCCGTCTCATTCTTGACCATCACCGTGATAAAGAATCTGGATTTGAAACTTTTATTTCTTCCTGACACTTGTACTCATAGAGTTTCTCGGTATTCTAAGTGAAAAAAGTAGTCCGCAGTCCTAGCCTTTTTCACGCTGCCATCCAAAGACCAGTAGTATGCTCTTCTAGCTCAGTAACTTATTGCATCCACAGAGTGTACCATGTGTACCATTCACCTGTTGCTCATGGCTACAATATTACCTGACAACATCTTGTGTAGCCTGGCTGGACCGATCATATAATTGAAGGGATTGAGTATATATCTTCTTGTAACCCAGGTGACAGTTAACCCCTTCCCTGCCGGGGTAATTCCCCTGGGGGGATGGGGGGGGTGGGGGGGGGGGTTGCGGCGCCGCTGTGCTCATGACTCACAGTGGAGCTGTCCTTATGACGAGCTGAGCTCGTCACGACCCCTCCCACTCATTAATTCTCCCGCACAGGCGGGGAATCAATCGCGCGTGGGTGGGCCGCGGCAGTTATGACGAGCTCAGCTCGTCATGAGCACAGCTCCACTGTGACTCATGACGAGCTGAGCTCGTCACGAGCACTGAACGGGTTAACCTTTCATTTGAATACATTGCTGTGGGGTAGCACTTTTCAGTTCATCCTCTCTGGTTCACTGCACCTCGTGGCTGTTTATGCGTTTAAGAAAAACTGATGTGTATGGGCCTTTTCTGCTTTGGCTCAACCTGTCCTGAACTCTCAGATGCTAATGCTAAGACTGCTTAGCAACCATTTGCCATTTATTAAGGCAATTAATACATGGTTCTTCTTAAGATGGATCTGCAGGATTCAGTAAGTACCCACTTCTTTAGGGCCGGGAGGCCGTGTGTGAACTAGGAACTTACAGGCCACACATAAACAACTTACTAGCCAACACAAACAAACTTAATGCAGCTGTCTTATAATGTAAGCCTCAGCCTGCTGATCGGTGTATCAGTTTCTACAGAGCCAGTAGTTTATTTTCATAGTACCGTTTTATCAGGTTGAGAATTGTTTAGAATACTTTTATAGCCCTTTCTAATCATTCTGGATGTCTCCATTAACTCACTTATTTATAGGGAAGTTTAGTAATTGTTTGTGTGTCTCAGGGAATGGTGTGTGTCAAGAACACACCACATAACTCTAAATAGTGGCAGTTGCTAATGTTGCAAAAAATAGTATTTTCATGTTTTCTCAGTTCTCCTGTACCACTGCCTTTACTTACAAACTTACAGCGTTTTTTAAACAGCATTTGCAATGCAATAGGTCAAGCAAGCATTTATGAGAGTTTGAGCTATTGGCATTGTAATAACAATGCCTTTTATTTATGTGCTGTTTTTAAAACAGAAAAATAAAAGGCATTGACATTTACAATGGCAATAGCTTAATCTCTTGCATATGCGTGCAAAAAAAATAAAGCGTTGGGTGAGAGCGTATCGTGCCTGCAGCATCAGGCATGGCAACTCTATTTGAGAAAATAGTGCTTGGAGGCTGTAATTAAAGCCTACTGAGCAACAACCACACGTAACGGGGTGTCGCCATGGGAGGTTACAAAATGAGGCAAGGCGGTACTAAGGAGGGAATACTAAGCCTTTTGACCAATGAACAACCACAGTTTACAGTGGACAATGACACAAGCCGATGAAAAATGTGGGCGGAGCTTCAAATCCCTATTCAATACAGCATGCTGCGCAGATCAGTGCTTGCGCTGCCCAGGCTTGACCTAAAAATGCCGATCTGTATTTAATCACACTCTGTAAACTCCCTCTCCTCTCTCTCTCCTCTCTTTCTCTAAAAAATGTACTTTTAGTTTCTTAGTTCTTGTATTTGTTTGTTATTCATGATCTTATTTTTTTTTCTTTGCAAAAGAACTACCACATTCCCACCATGGAGAATGGACCCGACCTGGCAAAGCGTTTCCTCAAGGAACTAACTGACATACAGGTAATCCTCCTACTGAGATGGAGCACAAACCTGGCACCTGGGCACTGTTTTGTTACATCTTGCTAATTTATCCAGTCCTATGCAAGCATGTTATTAGAAAGGAAAAAAGGAGGTGCCTCTGTACGTGTTTCCAAGAGATCAACCACTAGGCACCTTTGGGTTATGGAGGCTCACAGTTTAGTAGTGAATAATCTTGAAGTTGTTCTGCATCTTGGAGATTCCTTCATTTGCAGGAAATGATATTATTATGTGTGGCCCAGAATCCTGCAAACGTCTTGTTGCTGCTGGTTCCAAGTTTTGCATTATTGATGGGGAAAAGCTTGTTGTTTTTAGTTCAAGTTTTGCAATATGAAACAAACACCTGTTTATTGCCAGTGCCTTTGGAAGTAGTAAGCAAAGCTTTTATTTGTGTAAGTAACCATCCTGTTGTGTGGCTATGCAGTGTTGTGAGGTCAATTTAATGTCAGTATGATTAAACCACTTGTGGTGTTGTAGAAAGCACATTATTACCAAAACACCTTTAGAGAATGGGCGCTCACGTTTGTACTCTGCTACTGTTCTGTCTCATGAGACTTGTCTGCTGTGGTGGAGTTTGAACTTGCAGCATCTGTGACCTCTCAACTGGTGTGGATCTTGTCTCCCTTTTTCCTCCTCCTCTTATATCCTCATTTGAAGGTTCAAGAAGTAGAGTGTGATGCAAAACCTGCTGGGAAATGAGGGTGCAGTAATCCTCGACATACCATGGGCAAAACAATTTCTTTACAGAAGAAAACTGTTTTCAAGACATGGTGCAAATAAACTTTGTCAAATATAAACTGATTGACTGCAACTTCTAAAGTATAGGTCTATCCCAGGCGACCTTGGTGATGTAGAATTACTGTAGTGGTTCCCATTGTCCATTGTGTTGATCGATTCCATTTAGTTAGTACAGCATTTTCGACCTACATGTTGTTCACAAAGACCACAAGACCAATTTACAAAGTTCATGTAGTATAAACTCATAGTAATGTTTATTAAGTTTAGTTTAGTTTGTGGTTTTGTAAAGTTCATCATTCACCCACAAAAGGTATATAACTGCAAATTACCACAAACCTTAGACATCTCAACAACAAGAGAGAGGAGAGGAGTTGAACTAACGGCTAGGGCGATCGACCTCGAATCTGGGGATCTGGTTTCGAGGCTCTGCAATGACACTGAGCATCCTGTGATTCTGGGCAAATCACTTAATCTCCCCGTGCCTAACAAAAATGTATGTGTCCTAATGTAACGCAACTGGTGCTATGTAAAGGGCTTTGCTTCCCGATTCGGGTCAAGTTTGCGCTATTTAAAACTCTTAAAAAAATAAAATAAAGTGTATTGAAAGTAATTTATACGTATCTTAAACATCCAAGTTTAAAGCAGCCAAGTTTTAAGTTCCTCCCATATTGGACGATAGTCAGAATTTATTTTAGATGCAGAGGTATAGAGTACCATTCCCCCACAGCTGCCATGGAACCAGCTTGGCATCCCAGAGTTTGATGATGAATTTTAAGGCAACACAAAAAGATGATGGACGGAATACTGAACATTGTCTTACATTCACCCCCAGTTACAGATCTGGGTTTAATCTATCGTCATTTTGCTCGCCATGCCATTCCCGTTTGAACCCAGCCATATTATTATTATTATTTATGGTTTGTAACGCGCTAGAATCGACTCTATACAGAGTATCTCTGCGCACAGAAAGCGAAGAGAAAGATGGATACCAGCAGCAACAGTTTAGCTTATAGTTCAGTTCAGTATGGACATAGGGTATATGAATTAAATGTAAAATAAAAATGTTTTACGTTTTTTTCTAAAATTAAGATGTTCTGGACATTGCCTAAGCTCGAGAGGAAGTTTATTCCAAGAAATTGGTCCGACAACCAACAAAGCTTTGCCACCTTGTCTGGCCTTCTTTGTGGTTGGTACTCTCAATAAAAGTTGGCTGCTTGACCCGAGAGATCGTGTGGGGTTATATGGGATAAATTTATCCTTCCAATAGGAGGGCCCACATCCATGTAGGCTCTTGTGGATCAGGCAGCAAATCTTAAAATTGATCCTCTTACGGACTGAGAGCCAATGTAATTTATCCAGGAGGGGTTTCGATGGCGTTCTTGGAGGGGCATTCAACACGAGCCTCGCTGCAGTATTTTGTATCACCTGGAGTTTTGCTAGGACACCCTCATAGGCTGACAACAGGAGTCCATTGCAATAATCCAGGCGACTCAATACTAGTGCCTTTACCAGAGTTTTTCTGGTGGAGTCCGGTAATATTGGAAAAACTTTACGTAAGAGTCCAATAACATGGAAACATTGGCCAACCACCCAGTTACCATGTTGTTTAAAAGAGAGCTCTCGATCGAGGCGTACCCCTAGGTTTTTTACAACCTGTTTAGGTTCTGGCACTTGGCCAAGCTCGCATGGCCACCAGTCCGGTATCCACAAAGCTCTTGCCTCCCCGAAAAGCACGATTTCGGTCTTATTTACATTACATTGGAGATAGTTCGATGTCATCCACTTTGCCACAGCTTTCATGCCTTCGGAAAAGGCCATCCTCACTTCGTCGGTGAGACTTTTGAAAGGAAATAAGAGCTGGGTATCATCCGCGTAGGAGACTGGGATGAACCCAAACTCTCTCAGAATTCTGGCCAGGGGTGCCACATAGATGTTAAAAAGAGTCAGGCTCAAACAAGAGCCCTGTGGCACCCCCTTCGTGATGTTCGTCTCAATCGACCGAAATGAGCCCATGCTGACAGCTTGGGTACGGTTAGATATAAAGCTCTTTAACCGGGCTAATGCTGTGCTCTCAATGCCGATCATGGTCAAGCGTTCGATTAAGATTTTATGGGATATCGTGTCGAACGCTGCCGACAGATCTAATAGTACCAGGATAACAGAGTGCCCTCTGTCTTGGTACATGTGAAGGTCATCAGTCACCGATAGCAGGGCAGATTCGGTGCTGTGTTTTGGTCTAAAGCCAAACTGAGAACAATCTAGCCTACCAGTCTGTTCAATATAGTTTGATACATGTTTATTAACATGTTTCTCTATAAGTTTCCCCAAAAAAGGAAGTAGGGAAATAGGCCTAAGGTTAGACATATCAGTCCGGGGAGTGGAAGGGTTTTTCCTGATGGGCCTCACTAATGCTTTCTTCCATTCCCCAGGAACTTGACCCTCCATCAGTGAGAGATTCACAAGACATTGAATCTGTGGGCTAAGAGTCTTTCCTACCACCGGTACGATTCTGGCCGGGATGATGTCTGAGGGACTACCGCTCTTAATCTGGCCTAGGTAGCATTCAAACTCTACCACGGAGATGGGGGGGAAAGGTGTCCAAGGTCATCGATCCTGGTTCTTTTCCTTCTTCCAGGAATAAGGGTGCATCTCCTGTAGTGGATAAATTGATTCTAGTGATGTCATCATGTATCCTATTTATCTTGTTAGTGAAAAACTGAGCAACTTCATTGCATAATTGTTGTGACGCTAGTTCAGGAGTTTCGCAAGCAGCTGGTTTCACAAACGACTGGAGGGTTTGGTATAAAATCCTGGGGGTATTTCCTGCGGCAGAGAGAAGAGACTCTATATGTGTTTTTCGGGCGCATCGAATTTCTTTATGATAAGTGGTGAGAGCTGCCCAGTAATGGTTCCTGTGAGTTTCACCATGGGTCGTTCTCCACACCCTTTCTAGCTTTCTAGCCAATTGTTTAAGTGATTTTAAATGCTCCGAAAACCATGCTTCCTGTTTACGAGCTAAGCGTGGTTTAAACGTTTTCATGGGGGCAATGCAGTCGACTGCTTTAAGAATTGCATGATTATAATTGGCTAAAACCGTATCAACATCCTCTGAAGAGCTAATGAAAGGTTCAACAAATTGCTCCTGGAACGCTTCAGGGGTGACCTTATGCCATTGCCTGCGTGTGGTAGGAAAGGCTTGCACCTGAGGTGGGGCTTTACCTGGATGGGAGGTGTGGAATTCCAAAACAAAGTGATCTGTCCAGTTTACTTGTGTTAGAGGAACGCATGTCATGGTGTTAAATTTATTCGTAAAAATAAGGTCCAAAGTATGTCCTGCTAGGTGTGTAGGACCAGTATTCATTAGAGTTAGTCCAAGCAAGGAAAGATCAGTCAGTAAGGACTGTGCATCTCCATTTTCCTTCAGATCGCGGTGTACATTGAAGTCTCCTAAGAGTATAAATTCATTCTCAGTGTCAATGTGTCTGGCTAATATCTCCAGCAGTGAGATGTTAAAGTCAGCACAAGGGCCTGGGGGGCGATACACTAGTGCCCCTTTGTAACTGATTTTATTAGAAATGCAGACTTTAAAAACCAGAATTTCTAGATCTGGGGTGCTATTTTCTTCTAAAATGGTGATCGATAAGTTGTTTTTATATACGATCGCAATACCTCCCCCAATCTTAGTTGGACGATCTAACCTGACTATTTTGTAGCCTTCTGGGATCCCTAGGGTAATAGCTGGGACCGAGTGGGGTTTTAGCCATGTTTCAGTCAGATAGCAAAGTTCCGGTTGCACCGAGGAAATCATGTTCCATACTTCACTATAATGCTTAGACAGTCATCTGATGTTACATAAAAGGTTTCTGCTTTTTAAAGGGCCCTGTGGGACTACCTTTAGCACGGTGGTTTCATATGGAAGGAATGGCGAATGATCATAAAGGGCTTGGTATTGACATTTGCGACAGGCAAAAGGTCCCTCTGGAGGTGGTACTCCTCCTCCTGAGCAACCCTGATGTGGTGGCTTCCAGATACGCAATAGATCCAGTGATGAGTATCTTACCCGAGGTTTGGCCTGGTCAACGGGAGGGGCAGATATAAGGGCCATATCCTCTAGCCCCTAGCCTCGTCCAGTCGCGGATGGGCGCAGACGGGCTTCTCTTTGGCTTGTCTTAGGCGCGTTCTTAGGCGCACCCCTGCGCGCGACCGCTGCGCGCTCCGAGTAACGAGAGGGCTATGTAGTCCTCGCAGCTGGAAAAGCTAGAGCACTAACCGCTCGTGATGCGGAAGTAACTGGGTCTGCCTGTCTGCCCTCCGCTCAACGGTTGCAATCACCGAGTCGGACCGAGGCGTGCAGGCTGGCAATTGAGCCCAGACTTCCCTACCGGATCTGTGCGAGTGAGTGGAAACTATTAAATCAGTTTACAAGACCGTTTTTAAAAATGATTCGTAATTTTAAAATTTCATTGGAAATAAAGATTGTGTAGCGCTGACCCTTCCACTGAGTCTAGTTCGCTTCCTGCAGCGCTTGCTGGCGTCTAAACGGATCAGGGGAGAGTCTGCCACCGTCAACACCTTACCTTACCTTGAAATATGCAAATCTGCCTTGACCCTGCTCCCCATGGGAACAGTCCAGCCCGAACTGCCAGGCCAGGTCCTCCCTGGACCGGAATACAAGCATCCTGAGACTGGTTTCAGGCTAGTTTGAAACCAGTGGTATAGCGAGCAAGGGTCCCACCTCTGGGCATACGCTCCCCACTTAGGGCGAAAATGCAACACTAAAAGATGATGACCGAATGCTGAACATTCAGACATTCACCCCCGCCACAGATCTGGTATTAATCCATCGTGATTTTGAAAGGGGCCAATGGTATGCCCAGACATTTGTCCCTTGCGTGCTGTGCCACTGGATTCAAACTAGCCTGGCTGATGAGGAGTGATATCCCGAAATTGGTTACAGGATGCTTGTTTCCGGTTCAGAGAGGACCTGGCCTGGGAATTCGGACTGGACTGGTCCTGTGAGGAACAGGGTCAAGACTTGGTCCAAACTGGGGTGGCATAGTGAGCAAAAGAACAGTAGATTAAACCCAGATCTCTTGACTGGGGTGGGTGGTTGAAAAGTTTTGGCACTCCATCCAGCATCTTGTTGAGTTTGCGATAAATTTGAAGGACCAAAAAAGTAATTTTTGCGGTGACCTAAAATAGTGCAGCGGCTGATCGAAACAAAATTTAGTACTTAAGACAGAGGTAGTTGGCGAGAGGATGGATCTATGCAGCATACACAAGGACTTGAACAAAATGTGAGCTTTCATTGGTACCCAGTGTAAAGAGATCAGCGCACGAAAAATATGATCTTTTATCTTCTATGCACAAATCTGGCTGTAAAGTTCCAAATCAGTGATGTCTATGCAGGGGAGGCTTTGATATGGAGAAGCACAATCTCAATATTTAAAATGTACCACAATGTTTGGGGGGTTGCCTTTATAAATAAGAATTGATTTCTACCCAAAATGAACCCTTTTTGTTGCATTAGGGTAATAAAAGACTGGGAAACAAATCATAACGCTCTAACCTATAACTTGCAGTTTCCAGGCAGCTCGTTGATGACTGCTGATAGCTAACTGTTCTATATTGGGATTTTAATGTATAAATTGCAAGTACAAAAATGATCTCTCCGACAAATGCAGTAACCCACTGAACTATTTACATTATATGCAGTTTGTGATCTGCATGGTGCACGAGCTTGCAGCAGGCATATTAAGCCTCTATGCTACTTTATGATGAGTCAAAACTTCCACTAGACAAAACTCGATTGCTCTCCAGCAAATCCATTAATCACCAGTTATCTTGACATTTTTATTTTTGCCTGAAAATTGTTGGAGGCAAGGAACGTGGCAGCAGGTTCTTTTAAACCTTCTATATATTTGACAATACAGTGCCCCCTGAAGTCAGCGTCTGGTGCAGTGGCACCAATCGCACCACCCTGAAGACGGCCCTGAGTCTAGGATGAAAGTAATCTAGGAGCCCAAGGTAGAAAGAGTTACATTAATCAATCCGTGAGATGGAAATGGTATTGATGACTTGGACCATGTAAGAAAGTGTGAAAAGGTATAGAATGCGCGTCAGGGAGCAGAGTTGGAACAAAATGTTCTTTGTCACAGCTTTAGGTTGGTCCACCAAGGAGAGGGCCAATCAATGAGAATCAATGTTTACTAACACATTTTTACACCTGTAGACAGTGCAGGTTTGGGACAAAGGGAGGCGCAAAGGGAGAGGGGCAAATTGGGACACTCAATATCCCATCAAGTTCTAAATTATTCTTGCTCATCCTGTCCTCATCCTTCAAAAGATGCTGTAGCTGCTTCATGGATATTGTCATAAATCTTCATGATAATCTCAGTATTGTCAGCAGATAAGAACAAATCTTAAACACATGACTGAATTATGTTGGCCAGTAGACTCCTGTAAATGCTAAACAATAAAGGGGACAATTGATTCCAAGGATTCGCCACAGTTCAGGGATCCAACCGTAGAGGAGGAGCAGCTGCAGAGAGATACTTGAAATATCCTACTAGATAAGCTGTTGAACCAGGAAAGGGTACATCCCTGATACCAATCTCTCAAAGAGACGCTTTATAAGAATATCATTCTCAACGGTATCAAATGCCTCCAATAGATCCAGAAGATTCTGGTTAGCACAGCAGGATAGCTCGTCTAGGGCGGAAATAGCAGCCCATTCACAGCTAAATTCAGTGCGAAATCCGAATTGTGCAGTGTAACCGAGGTTCATAGTTACAAACTCTTGGATCTGAAGAAAAAGCTTGCTCAAGAAGTTTGGCTTAAAGTGGTAGTTGGGAGATAGGCTGATCATTCTTAAAAGCGTTCTTATCTAGTGCCTTTTGTTTTTGTTAGAATAGAGGTGACTGAAGCAAACTTAAAAAACTTGAGGACTCTTCCTGATGCCAAAGAGGCATTGATAACAGTCAATGGGCAGTAGTGCTCCCAAAGGAGCGACTCGTTATGCAATTTAGTAGGAAGAGGTTCAAAGCAGGAGTCTGAGGACTTACTCTTTAAAAGTAAAGAAAAAAAGCTATTTATGTCAACAGGGGGACCAGTCCATCGTATGTACGGAAGAGGACTTAAGGCTGGGCTTCTCTACTGGCTGAGGTTGAAACAACCGACCATGAAGGGTCTGAGAATACACAAATGTATTGCACACATCTCCCAAATTGTTTTCATATGCCTCTATATTAGATATACTAAGCTCATCAATCTCAGAAAAAATACCATGAGCCACATTGGGGCATTAAATATTTTCAAACTGCAAAAAGCTGCTTGCACTCTCTGTATGGCTGCTTCTGAGCATGACTAAGTTTATAACATTCTTTTTTCAGTGCCAGTGTCTTTCGGTGGAGTATATGACCTGCTTAAGCAAAGCAAGTGCCGCTGTAAACCACTGCTGCAAGATTTGATTGCACTTTAAAAAAAAAAAAACTTTCATGGGAATTCTATCCAAGGCACAATGTACTTCTGAGCAAAAATGATTAACAATAGGATCGGAATTGGTGTAAGCAATAATATTTTCAGATCAACGCAGTAATTAATCTTCAGTCTACACAGATTTCCGGTCCTCTCTTTCTGAAACAAATACTGAGGTGAAGTGGCATCTAGTTGTTTTGAAGGAGGTGCACAAAAAGGGGTGCCCCAAATGATTGTCTTAAGGCAAAGCACATGTAGAAAACTTGACAAAATGGAGTATTGGAGCAGACAATGTCTAAACACTTATAGCCCAACAAATAGTAAGCGAAGGGTTCATGCTGAGATAGCCCAAAAGAGGAGAAAATATCATTATATTTAATGGTAAGTGTGACATTCACACTATCCGAATGAGAGTTCAAATCACCAAGAACTACCAAGTGCGAGTCATCGGTGGCTACTTGTGAAGAGAAATGAGACAGGCTAGTCAGTCAGTGTGTAGGGAGGTCCACAGACTACCATCAGAATCCCAATTGTTCTAGAACTGGTTTGCAACAAGAATAGAGTGTCCTGAACTTCAGAGAACTGTTAATAAACAATATCATACCCCTATATTTTTCACCTATTCAGTGGGATATAACTACAAAGTACTTGAAATAAAGTAAGCTCGTAAGCGATACCATGCATGTCGTCAGTAACCACATGGGCTTTAAATCCACAATGTCACATCCTTGTTTACTGAAAAGACCTTTTATGGTCGAGCAGTTTTTCACTGTAGACCTTACATTTAATACCTGTCTCGAAATTGTGCACAAGTTTGAAGCATACACCAAGGCGTGTGAAAAAAGGGAATTGAAATTTTCAACGTCAAGATTGCTCAACATTAAAAGTTGGTAAGTGCCTTCATTAAGAGAGTGATAATGGGAGAAAAGATTGAATAGGTGGCCACGAAGGGAATGAAATTGTGGCATGTACGTGGACTTTGCATTTTACAAATTATTCATGTGACCCAAATCAACAATGTTATTTTAGTATCCCAGTTAATTTCAGATACTATAATACTATAAAACTAGATAAATACATCCATAAATGTAATTGTGGTCAGTAGGTACAGTACCTACCTTAATACTTGTACACAAATTCTTTGAACGTTTTCTGAAAGGAAAATAATGGATGACAGCAGTTTTGGCTGCCCAAAAACAATAACGGCTGCATTTCAAAGGCCCATAAAACAGTATGAATTAAGTTTATGCAGGTCTAAATTTCTAAGTCGTATGTGTTTTCACTTGTTCTAATACAAAAACTCATAGCTGTGTCCAACTGATTACAATCCCAATCCTCCAACCAACATACACATTTTATTTTGTATGGGAAAGTGGAGGTAGAGCATTACCTCTAGCTTATAACATCCACAATATCCAAAGCATGTAGTAAAGTATAACTCTTTCCCCATATTAGTGTCCTCTCGTTAGAAATTAACACTGTAAAAACAATATAGCTAAATGACTCTTACAGGCACTGTGCCATCTTGTTTAACAGTTCAGACTGGTTCAGTTCAAGTACTATTTGGATGCGAGCGACTTTAACAGAAGGGAATGCAGGGACCCTGTAACAATTGTAGTATAATTTTAATGTAGTGCAGTACACTTTATAAAACATCACCTTTAATAAGCCAGATGAGAATTGCTTTGTATGGGGCTCAACTGCATGCGCCTATTCGACATCGAAGTGCTGTATCATACGTAGTCCTAACAATGAGAAAAGACAAAATAATTACCTACCATGGAGGTTAGGACTTTGAAAACTAAACCTCTAACTTGTACTTGAGCAAGCTTTAATGAAGTAACTTCAACACTAGAGACTGATCTGTTTTATGCACTATCATATAAGAAACCTATATCGAAAATTAGTTATCTTATTTGAAAAGGACGACATTTACCAGGTTAAGTAAACAAAGCGATAACTCCCCACATTAATCAAGTGTGGGAGTTGAATTGAGCAAATAAACTGCATTCCAGTTGCATGTACTTTAAGCATCAAGAAGACAAAAGTGTTGCAGCCAACGAGAAATACTTTTATAAAAAATGTTTTTAAGAGGAAATGAAGACTAAAAAATATTTGGAAAAAAAGAGATCAATGGTCAACTATAAATAAAATGTATGGTAAATGTTTAGAATCTTAACACTATAGCATGCATTGGAGTGTCAGGGCAGCAAACTTTGCTCAGCTTGCTCAGTTTTAATGCCAAAAAAGGACTGTAAATCGCTAAAGGTACAACATGGAAAACGGGCAATGTTGGGGGAAAAAATACTTGCACAGTGATGGTGCTCTGAGTGACACAGTTAAGAGCGGCTATGCGTGACGACATGAGAAGTGAACAAAGACTTAATTGCATTTTTGTGCCTTCTACTCAGATTTAAATTGGAATATACGGGAACCATTGTATGCTCCACATCACACAAAATATATCAATTGAAAGTTTTTAAAACATATTTAACAACATTGTACTTTCTATAACAATGTTGTCAGATTTGATTCCTCTTGTGTTAGAAACGTCCCTTAACAACCACTATCTTGCAAGGACAAATCCTAGAATAAATGACATTTTAGGACCCATAATTTGTGGGCAGTTTTAAACTGAATGTCACCAAACCTCGTTTGGACAGTTTACCTACTGTTGATAAAAGGCACACAGAAAAGCATGATGACTTTGAGTAGGCTAAAGTCCCCCAAATGTCTAGTTAGTTAATTTTCCCTCTTAAAATTGGAGCCTGGGTTATCAAATGAAAAATCCTGAGCATTTGAAATATGCAAGTTTTTGAGACTCTGCCTTTTAATTGTATTCCATCGTAACTGATTTTGTCCTGACACCTCTTTACTCCTGATCTCAAACAGAGCATCCTTTTTGTATACCATGCTCATTTCTCAGCACAGATATGGGCTGCTATGCATATGAAACCCTCATCGCTATGGATTCTGCTTTATTTCCAGTTATCTGCTGTTATCAAATAACTTAATAAATTTGATTGAAGCTTATTTCCCAATGAAACTCGTTACAGGAATTATTTTTGTGGAAGGAATGGCTCTATCCAGCCCCGAATGGCACCAAAGAGGGATAGTGTTATGGAACACTGCCACGAGCAGTTACAGTTGCCACATACTGAACTTTATAAACCACTCAAGCACCTTCGCAACTCACTACCAGATGCAGATAAGAAAGCAGATGTTGTTAAAAAGCTGGTGCCCCTTGCAAGTCACGGAGCCAGCCCACAAGGAGAGGGGAATGGCCAACTGATGATGAATGGGTCCCGACCTCAGTTAGGAACTTGTCCCATTGCATTCAGTTCCACTTAAACGGCATCATGTCAATGTTCCAGCTGGTCAGAAAATTGTACTATGGAAATGACTTCTCCGATGGGGTCTGCAGCGCTTTAAGGCATATTTCAGAGCTAAAACATGCAGAATTAAATGAAGTGCACCAATAAAAAAAAGACATACAAATCATCATTTGAATTGTTAATACAGAAGCCCAACCTTTGTAAAGATATTAGGAAGTGGAAATTGGCCATGAAAAATGTTATAAAAATGTGGAGTTTAAAATGTTTATTACATATTGTAATAATGAATTATAATGTCGCTTCACTATTAAAGGAAAGGAGGTTTTTCACCAGGAAGTCAACAAATCGCAAATTAGTCAAGATTTTTCCTAAGCTACAGGGACGTAGGGAAGTGTAATAATGTTGCATATTTGTTGTCATTCAGTGCTGGTTCATTAAAGTGAAGTATTCTCAGTAGCATACTATGTGGAAAGTTTTTTAACTAATGCTAAATAGGTTTATGCAATGCCCCATTTGCCCCAGTGCAAGTAACCAGGGTACTTTAGTCTTGGTAGAGCTGCAAGAAACAGACATGATTTCAGTAGGATTCACTGTGAACCAGCCTAGCTTGGTTACTGATCCAGTTAATTAGGTTCAGGTGCCAATGACTTTAATTCTTTTGTTTCTAATTGATTCCTGTTTCTTTCTCCCTGCAGTATGGCCGCACTCCCAATGAGTGGATGCTTTCCATCTGAACATTCATTCCGTGTTCTCAGACTGGATCTTCATCCTACCTAGTGTCTTAAGTCTTTCAATCATGAACCTCCAAAGGCAATGTCATATTTATAATGGACTTTGACTTTGTAAAATCATTGCTATCATATGGTGTAATATGGGGTAGGGATTGTCTTTTTCCTCTGAACAAATTCCTGCCTATGCTGCCCTCATTCTCTGTGTTACAGATAGGTGGAGCATTGTTGCAGCTGGCCTCCTTCCAAGGTCATTGGAGAGTTTTCAGGAGATTTGAAAAATGGCAATGACTGCTGCCGACATGTCAAGAGCTTCGATCAACTGATAGCATTGCAACCCCATGCTAGAGGTGCACTCGACCACATGTGTGTATTATCCCAAGAGGCCAGAAATACCATGCAAATGTCACCTTGGTTGACCTTTGTAGTTGATACCCAAGTTTGGAAACACTCCTCAGAAACCTCTCTCAACATTCAGAGTTACTGAAGCAGCTCTTTCTTTGTTCATGGACTGAAGATCTACAGACATCATTGATGGAGTTGCTCACATTTCATGGGAGTGATGACTTCCCCAGGAGCAGAAGTATTCTCAGAAAACTGTTTGGATGTATTCTAGCTTTCAAAGCATGCCATTGACTTCGAATTGTGTGTTCTATGAGCGTTAGAAAAATATCCCTGGTATCTTTCTCTGTAGAACTCTATATGTTACAGTTGGGCTAATATCCACACTCTGGATATATATATATCTGCCCTGTACCTTTTGCAACCTTGAAGAAACCAATGTGTTATGAAAAGCAAAAAGGTTTGTTGGACAGGGTCATGTGACCCTACGGCACAGCAGAACTTTTCCAACAGGAAGAAACATACTAGATCAACCAATCGAAATACAATATGTCGAAAGGAGATGTGATCTAACCGCTCCATTGTTGTATCCCCCACTTTAAGCGACTCTGGACAAATCACATCATCTCGTAGTGCCTCACTTCCTTTGCCTGGCAAAAGTAACTTGCTAATCTATAGTATTACGCTCTTCACTAAACTGTTACATTTGTGTATGGTGGCTCAGGTTTCTTCCCCATCATTTGGACAAGTGTACAGGCCAGGCGTGCCCTCTTGGATTTTTAATGAAAGATTTTGCTGAATGTCCCACATGCTTGAGTCTAGTTCATTCACTCAAGATCCAGCCATGTACTACATTACTCACACATACCTCGCTGCAGCTACTGAAGTGTATTATCAGCGTAAAGAATGCAATAAATTAAACATTTAAATTCAAGTTAAGCATATGGCCTACTAATACCTTAGCCAAGAAGTCCAATGTGCTGCTAAACTGTTTGCCCACTATTTGCGAGATGAAATTGCCCCTTTTGTGGTGCCTGTTGTTACTCCATTTCAAACATGTGAATTGTGAAGACTATGTGATTAAGCTGCAATGCTGTATCTTTAATTCATCGCAAAGATATAACTAGAACTGGTTGCATTTAAGGAGGACAGTGATAGCAAAGTTATTCTATTTCCGGGGTGGGGTTTGTCACAGCGTTTTACCTCTTTTATTATGAGGCAATCAATGGTTTGGTTAAATGGTTATCACAAATGTCACAGAGAGCCAAGCTCCATCACAGAAGCTGAGAGTGTCAATGAATGTACCTTGGAAATAGCCATTTACTGCGACAGTAGTCTATGGGAATGCAGGTGTGAACACAGCAACGTGAATTTTCAGCATGCATAGCTCAGTAGGTTCGTGTTTATTCTCAAACTTTCTTGCTCTTAAAATAATCCACATAAGCACATGACCTCTTTAGGCGCTGTAGAGGACGCTTGTCTATGGTCCTACCTTGGTGTTTCCGTCTGTGGAACGAAAGAAGATGGCTACCCAAATTGTCCTAATGAACAGAAGCCTTGAATTAAAGTATATGCACCCCACAATAGACAAAGCTTAGATACAATATTTGGGAAGGGGTTGAAGGTCGAGTGAGTAAAGTATCTTTCTAGTGCTGATGTTTCTATTCTGCACTCCCTTTTCAGTGCTGCCTAGATTTGATCGATGGCCTTAAAGCACAACATGAAGGAAGTGTGCTCATGGTTTATAATTCTGTCTCCAAAAGTCGCATGAAATCAGGAACAGTTAAGTCTCAGCTGCCACACTGACAAGGTAAAGTGGAACTTTGTGTGTATTGTGATCCATAATATTTATGATGCAGAGTTTAGACTTGTGTAGTAATAAAAAAAAAATGGAAATGTTGGACCTGAATACTCAATTGTGACACATCTCTTTCCTGGCAAGCTGCGGATAAGCTGCGTGTAACATGCTGGGTCTTTTATGTTCTCCTCTATTTTAAGTTCCCTTTCTGAATTGCGCAATTAAACTTGTGTACACGCATCACAGTCTCGTATGTGTCTTTTCGTGTCGTTTATGTTCTCCTCTATTTTAAGTTCCCTTTCTGAATTGCGCAATTAAACTTGTGTACACGCATCACAGTCTCGTATGTGTCTTTTCGTGTCGTCACATGAACATTGGTAGAACAAAACGTGCCTGTCCTTAATTGAGGGGTGAATGAATTTAGAATTGAGGCAACCACATCAAGCATTGAAGCCCTGCTTTTCAACTCAATCGGCTGAGTATTTTGTTCGTTCTTATTTTCACCATCACTTCAGCCACGCAGGTATCCAGATTTTCTATATGGCAGTTGGTTTTTTGATATTCATTTGCTAAATTGTATTGCCATAATGTGTGAAAGCATGTAAGGAGACCGAGAGTAGCAGTCTGCTTTTTTCTAGGTGGATCTGCCTCAGTCCTTAGGATACTTGTTTTACAGTTGTTGTTTTGTAGTGGAAGGTTGGATATGAAACCTCAACATCAGCTAGCGGTCCACCTATAGAATATACCATGGACCTTGTATGTATTATTGAGACGTGGCATGCAGAGACAAGTGATGCGTTCATGGATGAATTAGTATCGCCAGGGCTTAAGAAAACATTGCGAAAGCCAAGAAAGAGAGGCTGTAATAGCAAACCAGTCCCTAGTTATAGAGTTAGAACATCCTCAAATACTAGCTGAGGTTAGCTATTGCATGTAAGATAAAGGATTGTAAAATACATTTCCTCCACTTGTACTGTCCTCCCAATAAGATAACACTGAAATGCTTGGTTGAAGAACTAGAACTTTATACCCTACAAAATATAAAATATGATCTAAAGTTGTTAAATGACAAACCTACTTATGAGGCTGGATACCTCTTAGATGCTGTCTCATAACCAGACAAACATATTATACTTTTCATGCACTCAACTGGCCCCAATCACGGAGACGACCCAGGAGTCGATGCTGGACCTGATATACCACATGAACACAATGCAAGTCCAGGAACGGAAACCTTAGAACTCACACTGTCTTCCTGGGGGAATAGGGGTTGGGATAAAATTTGTAGAGAGCTGTGCATTACTGGATCTGCTCCGTGGCTGTAGAAAACCATGTAACAGGATTTGTCACTTCTGAGGCCATCTACGTTCGTGAGGTGGACATGCACTGAACCAGAACCTCTGGCTTTGTTATGATGTAATGCACTGGAAATAACAATAGGAGGCAGTTACCCTCAGTACACTAACAAGTCTGAACATACAATGAACATGTATTGACTTTAGAGAAACAGACATAAAATTTCGTCAGCAACTCCGCATGAGAGCCAAAATACCAAAATCACAGATTGGAGTTGCACTCCTAGAAATAAACTTGAAATACAGATTGAAGGTATCCACACTCCTCAAGATACTCTCGGACCATAAGGTGTGCTGTTCCTAACAGGGGGACAAGGGAAAGGGGAGGTCTTTCTTCGTGATGCCCTCACACACCCCAAATGATGTTATGCTTCATCATTGGGCTCTGCTCCTCGTCGGGCCGGCGCTGAAATGCCCAACGGGCTCCCGTAAACAGGGCTCTTTGGTGGGGATCTTTTGAAGAAGCCGTGGGGTGCATGCTAGTATGAGGGCAAGGATAGAGTAGTGCATGTGTAGTGGGTTTTTAAAATGAGTCTCACTGCTCAGTTACTCCCCAACACTGCCCCAGCCTTCATGCAGCTTCTGCTGCCCCAACTTCTGTCTGCTCTGCCTATGGCCTCTGCTCTATACGTAGCCACAGCCTCTATAATGTCCAACCACACCGCCTTCTTCACTGCGTTTTGTTAGATGATGCGCTTGATGCATGTCACACTGCCACTTCTTCCTAACATATCCGCCACCTTCTTCATAAGCGCTTTGCAGAGTGTTGAGCTATTGCAATATCCCTCCTGTTGGTCTCCAATGTAAAGAGGTCCCTGGACAACTCCTTATATTAAACTAGGTTTATTCAAGTATATCATGCCTCATCCAACATCAAGTCCTGTTCTGCAAACCTCTAACTGCCGGTCTCAGAACCTTAGATGTTACACTTTCCATAACCTCATGGTCCAGGTATACCTGGATGCCACACCCTTGTCTTGTGCACCCCATTGATGTTGTAGGCCATTATCGTTTCGAAACTCCTCTTTTTGTACAACATTTAGGTGCTATAGAAGTTATATGCACTCATACACTCATATAAGCAAAAGACCATAAACAGGAACAGAAATGGATGCACACTACTTCCCAAGCTGGCATAATTCAGCTAAAGCTACTTCATGCAACAAACACCATATCACTGCAGCAAAACAACCTACTAGAAAGCATCAAAGCAAGCCCTATCTATGGCTGCCAAGCACTCATTTGACCATCTTTCTAACCCATCAGTTCCAGAGACTAAGGACGCATACAACGCAACCATTTCTTCACAAAGAAACTGTCTTCACTGAGGAAAAAATAGTTGAAACTCCTCTTTAATAGCACAGTGCAGCCTTCCATCCTGGCTCTCTACCCATTCCCCGCCTCTAAAAAATGTCTGCCTTCAAAGTACACACCTCTCTGACATCCTCTGAGCCTCCAAAGCCACCATTTATGAAGGCAACATCATGCTTCCACCATTATGAAGACCCTCTCCACAGAAGCGCTAACGCCCTATCCAACATAAACAATGCATCCCTCACAAAAGGCATCTTCCCTCATGTACTCAAAACTTGACAACTCAAACCATTTCTGAAGAAAGCAATATTGGATTCCAGCGACCTTGCCAACTGCAACCAGTTACACATATGAAATTCCTTACAAATATACTTGAGAAAGCTCTATTCAACCAGCTGCATGAATCATCTACTCAATGGCTTAAATCCTTGATGCAGATCAGGTTGCAACATTGTACTGCAATCATGTAAGTTGTGTATGAAGCCCTTCTCCTCACTCAATTATGGTCTCTGCCTTTGGATCCTCTTTGATCTCTTGGGCAGAACATCAAATACTAAAGCAAAGCCATCAGGTCTTGCTCTGACTAGCTATGATTAGACACGCCAGAACACAACACTCCTGGATCTCTCAGGAATCGCGGTAACAAGACACACCTTTTCGCTCACAGTCTCCTACTTGTCCACAATAGGAACTGACCGAGACGCGAATATAGTTTAAAATGTTTATTTTAACTATTGTGCTCTAAAATGCAGTATACAGGCCATGACCAGCAGAAAAATGTATAACACTAATATAGTTAGCATTGCAGCTAGGCCATACATCATAAAGGGAGATGTCATCATATAAAGACAATGGAGAAAGGACTATAGTACCTAACCTCCCTCTGCTTGGCAAGAAGAAGTATTAATATATAATAGAAGATTCATGGGTTTTGTCAGCAGACACCATACATTAGACTACAGATGGTATTTCTACATCGTAGGTGCGTGTTGCTCTTCTCCCTCGAAAGGTCCCTCTCCAAGTGTGTGTTACCCAAACATGCATCCCCATAATATCCATGTACGAGTTTCCAGCAGCAGCTGCATTAGTATGTTTTGTCTAGGTGCTAGGGACTGAGCAGAACAGAATAACAAGGGGCATTGTTGATCGACCTTGATCAGTGTTCGGACTAAACTCCAGGAACAGTCAGAGAACGAACACATCAGACGGTTCTCCTGTGTAAGGCATAAGCAGTCTTCGAAAAATAAAGCCATGTAGTAACATGCGCACAATTAACATATCGGCCAAGTGACACCCTCCCCTTGGCCAGGTGGTAGCATATAGAAAAACAGAATGCAACGGTAAGCAGAATCAAAAATTGCTTGTAAGAGAGCCAAATCGGAAAAATGTAAACAGTCTAGCTTAAAATGTTCTTAAGGTGAGTCCGGAGAATTCACCAGAGTATGTGAACCGTGGAATGCAAATTGTTCCAAAAGGTCATCCCTGTCGTTCATAGCAAAGAGGGATGCCATCCAGCTGAGCAGTTCGAAGGAACACACGTGTTCCTCATAATCCAGTGCCTCCAGGAGCCTATCCAGGCAACTTGCGTGATATTCGATAAAACTCAGTTGCAAACGGCGCTGTACAGCCTCACAGGTATTCCAGCCTGCCAACACTACAAGTGCAGACGCACGCATTAAACGGCCGTCCCCAGAACAGGCCTGGTCATGGGCCAGTAATGGACCCATTAACAGATCATAATCCAGGTCAGTGCGGATGTATTGGAGAGGCAGATATCCAACGCCCAACAGAAAGGGCACTGTCGGCAATAGAACACAGGTTGCCCGCAAGTGAAGTAGGCGAGGCGAAAGGTAAGTCCATAACTTACACCAAGCATCGCCAACGGCAAACATCCAAATAGTTGTTGTATTCGGTTATGGTACAGTTGCAATTGGCTGAGTCTGTACAGTACCACAAGATGGGCAGCCATTGCGTAACAGGAGCAGAAGTACTAGCACAACGCACGCCAGCAAGAGGATCAATTGAAACCCTCCAAAGGCGCTGGAAAAAATAGAATAAATAAAGGCCAGTATTACTTCAAAAATCGTCTGAAAAGAAGAAACCAGGCCGGATCCCACACGTTTACAAAATGAGCAAGGCCTTCAGTTTCAGACGCATTAAATATTTGGTGTATTTATTCTGCAAAATTGAGTGGGAGATTTGTGTTGAGTAGCGAGTGTATCTCACTTGCGGTTCTCGCCACTTGCAATTTGAAGGTGTCTCGCACCAATGTGAGAGCCACTTCTTGTTGAAACAATAGCGCTTTGAGTCTGCTTAGTTTTTCAAAATCTGTTTTCAGAGTTGGAATGGAAGGCCAAAGTGAACTATCTACAATCCAATTCAGGGGTGCAACAAGTAATACGTTGCAAAACCGTTACTATTTATGGGATGCCGACCCGTAAGCCACAGCAGTCGTGGTTACTCAAAATAAGATAACTGAAATTTGAAAGTAACGTTAGTGCTAGTGCGGGAATAATAGCTGGGACAGGTGTACCTTTTAAAAAAACAAGCCAATTTAGGGGTCGACACGTTACAAGCGAAGTGCAATTTAGCTTGTTTGCAGAGTAGGGAATGTCCTATTGTGGAATCACAATCCCCCCTGTTAGGAAAACTTCCTTATCTGTGCACTGACATCTGAGGGTAAAAGGTAATTACCACAATTCATGAATAAAAACACTTCCCAGGGGCTCAAAGCGTCCAACCGGGTAGTGTTTCATGCAAGATGTAAACTGAAATAGTGAGAAGGGCAGTGAAATAACTCCATGTATAAACCACACAGCTGAATCAGTCTCTGCCACAGAAAAAGGTAACTGTTCTAATTGTTCTATATGTAACAACATGTAAGTTGCGTTCTTCATAGACATACATTTCTGTTTGGGAGTCATATTAAATTGTAAAAACAGTGCAAAAGCATTCAAATACTCCCATGGAACTTTTCCATTTTTGAGCGGTTGTAACATCCATGCAGATTGCATTACAGAGCGCAATTGATTTTGACCATGATACAACACAGATGCATCATTTTGTTCAATATCAATAACAGAGGAAACAATATTATCTAAGATGTAAATACGTGAAGACAATGTATTGATGCTATTATCTACCACTGCAAGATCTTTTTCCAAATTAGCTTGGTCAATTTGGCGGAGGCGCACCACAGCCTCCATCTGCGAAGGTTTCCACAATTCATTATATGCTTCATAAATAAATCGTTTTGATCTACTTGATTTTAGACCCAAAATAAAATCCGCCAAATCAATGTCACCCGACAAAAGGGACCTGTGTTGTTTCACCGATGACAGAGTGGAGTGTCCCAACCATTGCTGATACAGTTTCCCCATCGAATACGTGCTTCCCGAATGAGAATGGGGGAAACGTTGGTCAGGTCTGCTTTGTGTGAAACCTGGTGTTGCGTTGAGAAAACACAGTTGACATGGTTTGTAACCTATTTGCCACAATAACCATCCCAAGGAGTCAACATCATAAACATGGATACTTCCATTTTGGAATAGGGCAAGCAATACATCAGTCGTATGATTGGTGTGTGTACGCCACATATACTCAGCTAATGAGGGAATAGAAGGAACATTCAAATTTGTGGCCGTAGCCAAACCAAAACAAGTAGTCTGTTGCACCGTGTCATTTCAAAACAAAATTTGAATCGGAATTAGACATGCACGATGCAGAGCTTCAGTGCCTCGCACCTGCCAATGTTTAGAACCCCAAATGGAATTCAAATCGTTGGTGTCTTTCCAATGATCGTAACCATACAAGGCCAAATCAATCCTAAAAGAATTGGAATAAACCAATGTAGTGTGAGTTAATATGAATTTAGATTGAGATGTCAATTTTAACTTCTAGTAATAGGACTCTGGATTGGCAATATTATAATTGGAAAAGTATGTGAACTTATGCCTGTGAGCATAAGAACTGCTCTGTAAAGGAGTCGGGCAATGTTCCCATTGTGTAAAATTAAAAATCGGTCTTACTTTGTTCATTTTATGCAAGAAATGATGGCCATAATATTGATAACCGAATAAATCTGAATAATTGGCCATATTCAAGTACAAATCTTCAGCATCAAAAGCAGCATAATATTTTATATCAGAGAACAATGAATGAATACCCTGAACATCCCAGTTGTGTGAGTGTATGTCCGGTGATACCACATCTCCTAATGAAACGCGGAACACGTATGGAATGTTCAGGACCTCCGTTGGACCATGAATATCAAATGTTACTTTATCCCAAACGATGCCATCAGCAACCGGGAAGGCCGAAATGTTCACGAGGGCTTGATCTCTTTTCATGATATGGGATGATGTATGGGGAACCGGAACTCCATCAACAAATTTGACAGCAGAATGTCAGGCAAGTAATGACCATTGATGATCAAAAAGAACACTGTCACAAATCCAATCCACATGAAAAGGGAATATAAGTGTACCCACGGGTCCGCGAGACCAGAGGCCCGCCTGGGATGCGGTTGGAAGTTCCTGCCTCGTATACTTATACACCAATAGTAATTCCAAATGTGCCTCTGTATGTAATGTCTATGCAAATGGCAATAAAAAATAATTTTCCAAAAAAAGAAAAGGGAATATAAGTGTAAGTACCATCCAAATGTATTTCCAGGGCGGGACCAGGTAAGTCTTCCTAAACCAGGCTATGGAAAGACTGGTACGTGTCGGTGGTGATAACACAGATGAGGATGAAGAAGATAAATCGTAAGAGAAATTAGTACGATCCATGTAATAACCACTTGCTCCCAAACGCAACAATGGAGGCTGATGCAGCATCAGATGGATCATGTAAGGGACCATCAGGAATGTCAATGACGACCTTAATTGGAGGAGAATCATACTCGATGTCTGCATTATTTGAAGTAAACGTTACCAGTATAAGATCTTGGCTCAGAACCACTGGAGTCATGTTATGTTAAAAAGACTTCTATAGGGCTCGGTTACCCAGAGGTGTCCTGGCGCTGTACACTAACCACCTGAGATTAGCCAATGATAATGCTGACAAGGAAAATTTATATGAATAACCAGGTCTTTAATTCTTTCCTGAAGGAGAAGAGCTCTGTAATGTTCCTAAGCTTAAAAGGCAGACCGTTCCAAGCCTTAGCGACACAATGGCAGAAACTCCTGCCTCCCCAATTAGCTTTATTAAAGCGGGGGAGGGTAACTAGATTAGCCTCAGCCGAGCATAAATCTCTTCCGGGTACATACCACTGAAAGGCATGTTTCAAGAAATCCCGACCAACTCCACTTAGTGCCTTAAAGACAATACACAGTGCTTTGAACTGGATTAGTTGTTTAACAGGCAAACAGTGGAGTGTCCTAAGACCCACCCTTACAGAGACAAATCTAGGTGTCCCTGTAATCAACCTGGCTGCCGCGTTCCGCACGATCTGGAGTCTGGCCAAATGTCTCTCCTGGATGTTGATGTAGAGACTATTACAGTAGTCCAGTCGAGATAGGATGAATGCCATGACTACTGTCTTCAGGCTATCTTCAGGGAGGAGGAATTTGATTTTCCTAAGGGTTCTTAAAATAAAAAAGCAGGAAGAAACAACCCTGCTAATTTGATCACCGAAGGAGAGTTTAGAATCGATGATTACTCCCAGATTCTTAGCTCGAGCCACAGGTAGAGGGGGTAAGCCCATTGCTGATGGCCACCAATCTGGAGTCCAGAGGTTGATGTTATTCCCAAAAACGATCACCTCCTTTTTGTCAGCATTGAGCTTCAAACAATTGGATGCCATCCAGACTGAAATCCCTTGCATACAATTATGGCAGCTGGATCCAACCTCAGCCTCGGCCCCCTATTTAATGGATAACACAATTTGTGTATCGTCCGCATATGAAGTCAGCTGGAATCCGAACGATCTAATCCGGGCGGCCAGCGGAACGACATACACATTAAACAGGGTAGGGCTAAGCGAGGACCCTTGTGGAACACCACAGGGAAGAGCGAAAGGTCTTGATCTATTTCTACCTAGATCTACTGTTTGAATTCTATTGGTCAAAAACGACTTAAGTAGATCCCAAGCCTTGCCTGTAACCCCGGCCGCAGATGAACGGGCCATCAAAACCATATGATGGACCGTATCAAAAGCGGCCGAAAGGTCCAGTAAAATAAGTATGGCAGCACCTCCCTGGTCTAATGCTTTCCTGACCTCCTCGGTTGATTTGATCAGTGCAAATTCAGTGCTGTGTTCAGCACGAAAGCCAAACTGAGTCGTATCAAGCAAGGAATTGGTTTGGAGGAAAGAGCTAAGTTGACCATTCAAGGCCTTCTCAATCATTTTCCCAGGGAAAGGAAGCCGAGAGATAATAATAATAATTACATGGGTCAGATGGATCTAGGTTGGGCTTCTTTAAGAGGGAGAGGATAGAGGCTATTTTCCAAGCACTCGGAAATTGACCATTTTCACAGATGGCTGCAAACAGGGGAGTAAGAACTTCCACACTCACTTCCGGGACCTGTTGCAGAATAGAAACTGGACAAGGGTCCAAAGGGGAACCAGATCGAATATCAAATAATAATTTAAAAACCTCAGATCGGTTTGGTGGAATAAAACGATCTAGTGTTAGGCTACGCTTGTTATCGTTGGATGGTTGAATTGAAACGGCCTCCATGGCATCAGAGGGCGTGAGGGAGAAGGAGGAAAAGATCTTTCCTACCTTTTGTAGGAAAAAAACAGCCAGAGTCTCGCAGAGTTCTGGGCTACTTTCGGTTTAAAGACTTAACGGGAGTGGTAAGTCTAATAATTGTATTAAACAAGACCTTAGAGGAAGGTCCCGCCTTCTTAATTTGATCTCCAAAATATAATTTCTTTGTTTCAAAGACCAGTTTTTTATATTGGGAGAGACCTAATTTATAGATCTTTTTCTTAGATATCATATCTTTCCCTCCACTTGCGTTCAAGTTTTTTGCATTCAATTTTCAGTTTTTTTTTATTTTCCGAATACCAAGGGGCGGATGGCACTCTCAGTTTAAGGATACATTGTTTGCCTGGCGCTAATTTCTGACAGACAGAATCTATCCATTCCATGCATGTATGTATGTTTGTGTCTAACTCAACGTTTAAAGAGGGAACAGGCCGTGAAATTTCCAGCAAATTCCCCAGTTCCCATTTATCAATGTTTTTCCAGTCCCTAACGGTCGTGGACACCTTAGTAAAGGATCTAAAAGAATGACGATTAGTTACTTTGAGGTCAAAAAGAATCGCCGCATGGTCCGTCCAAGTGAGAGGGACAGTTTTGGAATAGATAAGGGAGGGATTATTTGAGAAGATCCCGTCCAAAGTATGGCCTGCCAAGTGGGTGGGATCTGTCACTAATTGCTTAAGATCCCCGCCACTAAAAATCTGCTGTAATCTAATATTATCAGTGTCGGTCAGGTCTTCAAGATAAAAGTTGAAGTCTCCCAGCACCGTAAGAGACTTATTACACAACCTTTCCTCCAATAGTGTGCCAATTGAATCTTAAAACCTACCCTTGGACCCAGGGGGTCGATCTAAAAGAATGGCATTAAATGTATCGTGATCTGAAATTTGCATATTAATAGACACTGCCTCACAGGTCGAATTAGAGGCCTTAGTAAAGGTAACCTTTAAAGTTTCGTCGTATATCACTGCCAGACCACCTCCTTTTTTTGGTAGGTCTGTCAAGTGTATAACCTATAAAGCCGGAGGGAGTGGCATTAACGAGGTCGGGGCCCGACAAATCATTTGTACAGGACTCTGTTATGAGGGCTAGTTTAATGTTGTAATTTTTCAAAAGTAAAGCACATTCTATACTGTGCTTAATTAATGACCTTGCATTAAGAAGGAGGCATTTCAGAGGCTCATGCTCAGAAAAAGCGGTCATGCCACCGACAGGTATGCCCTCCATAATACCAGAGTTCTCCCCAGACCATATGTTGAGGCATTTATGGCATCGCTCAGTTTGCAATCTTCTAATACTGTCAAGATTGACCCGGGGGCAGCTGGCTTTACCTCTTTACCATATGGATCCCAGCTCAGCAATTCCTCCCTGGAATATCTTCTAACAATGAATGGAGGAGGACCAGGGGAAGTGGCCCTATGCCCGGACTTGGCGCGGACGCGCACAGACGGGCTTGCCTTTAGCGCGCCTTTGGCGCGCTGGCGGCACACCCGCTGCGCGTGTCTGCTGCGCGTGTCCGCTGCGTGTTCGAGACATCGTAAGATTTTATGCCCAAGTATGTCCAACCACTGAAGCGCTAACCGCTAGCAGTCAATCAAGATGGCGGTGAGCAGTGAATAATTCCCCTTCCGGCCCCGTACAAACACAACTTCAAAGCGTGAGCAGCAATAAGTAAAGTGCAAAGTTCAGCGAATTATGTGCAAATAGCGATCAAAAGTTAAAATCAGCTGTAAATCAAATGAGCTTAAAACGATAGAGTAATTAAAGGAGTTTCAGCAATTTCTCTATCACCAACCTGACTAGCATTTAACACAGCTTCGTCTGAGGTGGTAGCTATTCAGTATATCAACAAAATAGGGGACAGGAGGGTAAGTTTAGAGAGGTCCAGTGTACATACCCTGAAGACTAGTATTACAAAAAGGGTACAAAGTTCCTATAGTCAGAAAAAGAGATATTGAGGGGGGGATTGTTAGTAGGTCTGTCATGTGTCACGGAAGGGGGGAAAACCCTTTTAGGAACTAGGGCTCTAACACACCCAGCAAGCTAGGTGTCATGCTTCATCATTTGAGCCTGCCCCTCGTCAGGTCGGCGCTGCAATTCCTGACGGGCTCCCAATAATGGGGCTCTTTAGCAGGGATCTTTTATTCCTGCCGAAGGGTGCTGTGGGGGTAAGAGGCCCTAGAGTGTGTAGATGTAGTGAAAGTGTTTAAAATAGGTACTGTTGGTCCACGAATGAAAAATGTATTAAAGTGGTGAACAGCCTAATTAAAACAAATGGAAAATGAGGTGGGTATAGCCACTAGTGGTTTATGTAGCTAGTTGTGTATGCCCTACGCTCAAAGAGATCAACATGTTTCATGCCTAGGTAGCCAAAAATTGGTCACGGCAATTCCTCAGGATCAAAGAAACAAACTATCTACAACAAAGGTGTGTGGATTCTACATACCTAAAAGGTGCTTGGAAGTAACCTAAAAAAATAAAAGAGAAAAAACAAAAGAGAAAAACAACACATGACAGTATATCACATAATAAAGTTGCACTCACAAGATGAAATCATCAAGAGATTAGTGGTAACATACTCCCAAGTGGGTAGTGGAGAAACATGGGGGCGAAAACAGTGACTGGACCAAGGGTAGAGACAGGGGAAAGAACCAGGTGAACAACTCACCTAAACTACTGGCAAGGAAATCTTGCAGCAGTGACCGGCGGGTAAAAGGACTCCAACGTGGGTCCAACGTGGGTCCTGAAATCAAACCGGAGAATGGGTTTTTTTTTTTAAAAAGGACACAAAAACAAATCTCGTATGGCTGGAGAAGTTGGCTCATATCATGACCCCAACGGGGGTGAGTATGAATCAGCGAGGTGAGGCAGCCTAGTCCTCCGTGATGTACTACCATGGGCGGTTAGGTGTGGTAGCTATTCGGTATCAGCCATATGGTGTAGCCTGACATTGTCAATTGAAATAAATTAGTTTTCTTTGCGGACAGGCAATGGTGGCAAAATCACTGTACGAGTACTCTTCAATCCAAGAACTGGAACCGGTGCACAATGAGAGGGACCAAATTGTCTTCTCCAGCTTTTCTCGTAGCGGATCACCAACTTTAGGAAGCCAGCCAGTTACAGAAATCAGCACCGCTGCTTCAGCGGACGAAGGCGAATGATCTTTAGCCAGTGTGTCATGGGGCTTTTGTAGTTACTGTAACATAGTAGAATGGTTATCTACGTCAAATGTTCCGGCAGCCGCCACAAAATCTAGACCATCAAGGTCTGGCACAAACATTTTAATGCCAAAGAGCATTTCGTATGGGGTCCGCCCACCCAGAGATATTTTCGGGAAATTTAGTGCATGATGAACCCCCATACCAATGAGTCAGCCAACCCTTGCCAGTACCTAAGACTAGCTGTCAAAGAATGCTTTGAGTAACGGTTCATTCGCTCCACTATAGAATTGCCCTCAGGCCTGTGTGGAGATTAAAACTGCACCAGCACCTCCACAGACCTCATTGCATCCTTGTAAGCCTTAGAGGCAAATGCAGGACCATGCCCAGAATGGAAGGTGCCACAGGCAAAAGTCCTGATAAAGACCCGCAAATATCTAATGACATATAGAGCGTCAGCACTGTGTTGCGGCCAAACCCAAAGGAATCGAGTGCACAAATCAACTGCAACCAAAATATGTTTAATATGCAGTGTCCGAGGTCAAAGGAACGCAGTGATCAAGATAAATACAACCAAACGATTGATTCGCAATGTATAGCTGTGTATTTGGTGGATGTGCAAACGTAGACCGTTTAATCTGTTGACAAATGTCACAAGACAGTACATAATTACTGGTTTGTTTGTATAAACCATGCCACCGAAAACGTTACTGCAAAATGGAAACAGTCGCAGAAACTGTGGGATGTGCATAAGCCATGCCTTCATGTGCGGCTATGATCAAAGGAAGTCTTCAGACCTCGTTGGGAATCAGCCGATCCCCGACGGACGGTATCGTAGCAAATGCGGCTTGCTCAGATGACAAATGATAGGAATATTTCAAAGGGAAACCTTGCGGGAACTCCGTCCCACCCTTCGTAGGAGCAATTGCCGCTAGAATATCATTATCATTTTTAGTCATGGACCTAGTAACTGCTGCTACTGAACATGTGGCCACTGCAGATTTGGCTGCCTCATCAGCCAAAGAATTACCAACAGCATGTGTTCCCACATGCTGATGTCCAAGAGTATGAATAACGTGTGTGAGTGGCAAACGTTCCTAAAGTTCCGCCACTCGGACCCAAAGCGTTTTATGCTTTATTGTGCTACCTTTAGAGTCTTGATAGTCATTCTGAGACCAAATGAATGAGTTGTCATTGAAAGATTGCACACAGTAGTAAGAATCGCACACAGCAAGAGTGACCACTGCAGGATCAGCTAATTATAGAGCTAAAATCAAAGCACGTAGCTCCACTAATTGAGCTGCACAGTCCCCAAGCGCCTGTGTGGACTATGGAAGACCTAAATTCACCATTTACAATTGAGCCAGCCACTATAGCGTAAGCTGCCGAATAAGCATGCTTTGACCCCACGGCTGATTGAGCAGATCCGTTGGTATAGATAATACATTTGTACTGATCTAGAGTAAGCAAAGACAACGGAGGAGGATGAACATGTTCATATTGTAAAAACTCCTTTGTCTGCAAAGAAGGATCAAATATAAAAGTGACATCAGCCGATGTCAAAGAACTTGCCCATTGTATCCAACGCGGATGTAAAGCTTTAGAATTTGGTACACTTGCCTTTGTCACCGCTTCTGAAGCAGGCACGGGCGAGACCATTAGAATGCTTTTCCCCTGTGCCAGAGAACGTTCTTTCAGAATCGCCATCTGGACAGCTGTTTATATTTTCTCAACTGTGGAAAAGCGCATTTCCACTGATGTGTACAAATGCGATTTATAAGCCATTGCTACTGTCACCTTCATTGAACGTCAAATAAGTGAAACTTACAGTCCCTGGCACAATTCTTATAACCAAGTTCATAGATTTATCACATGTTAACACAAATTTAGTCGCTAGCAGATCAGACTGCAAAGACCAAAGAATTGTGGTATGTTCCGGAAGCCAGCTGGAACACGAAAAAGAAGGTTGTATCAACACGTAAAGTGGTTTGGTACGCTGGGCATAATCCGGAATGTTTGTCCTCCCGAAGTTCAAAAATCCCAGCAATGCTTGCAATTTCGCTAATGTAGATGGAGGTTGCAATTGTGCAAATTTCTCTAAAGTGGGGGCCAAACCCCTTTGTTCATTATTGAACTCGTAGCCCAAGAAATGTACCGCCAAATAGGCGATGTGTGACTTAGCAAAATTAAATGTGTACCCCAAGTCGGCAAAAGACAGAATGATGCGATCCACATGTACAAGATGTGGTATTAACTTGTCATCTGTCAAATAAATGTCATCGACGTACGAGAAAGCATCAGGGTCTATGTCGTGCAAAAGAGACACAACCTGCACAGCAAAAGCCCCAGGACTCTTCTTAAAGCCCATAGGCAAACGCGTAAATCACTTTCGATTGCCTAACTGCGGTAAATGGGGTCAAGTCACGGCTACCAGGATCCAAATTGTGACTATAAAATCCATTGGCAATTTCCAGTGTTTTATATTTTTTACTAACAATATTGTTCACTAACGCAGAGCTGTGTGTGTTTTGTACTGCAAATGTACGAACGTGACTGTTTGAATATCTATAATCCAAAACGATACGATACGAACTGTCCGGTTTCAATGTCGGAAAAAGAGGATTATTCGTGGATGAAATACAAGGTTCATTGACACCCTGATATTCCAACTGGGTCAAAATGTCACGTACGGATGCTTTCGCTTCATGTGTAATTGGATATTGTGACTGTGGCATAGATCATAAAGAAATTTCATGTGCTGGGTGATCTTTATCCCAGCCCACCTCATTACGATACACAGCCGGCGCTAGGGCTAATGCCCTTGCTGACTCGTAAGCCTGTTTAGCTTCTTCAGAGACATAACGGGAAAAACTCTGGAGTATCACGTCCTCCCCTCGGGAAGAAGCCAAAACAAATGGAGGAATGCCAATCCGCCTCTGCCAACAAAATGTCATAAGAGGAGGTAAGGTTGTCATACAAGACTGCCTTAATTGTCCGTTTTATATCACCTTCAATTTGGAGGACTATCTCATAAAGCCTATCAGGGGGTGCAACTCGTGTATCTGCTGTTTCCACGGTTGTGAAAGTATCAGTTGCTCTCGCCTCCAGACAAGGATGGAGTGCCTCCCGCACTATGGTAACTTCCACTGCGCTGTTGAGGAGTGTCACTGCCCATCTCCAATCGAGGAGCAGGGTTCTCACCGTCTGAGGCATTTTTCTGTTAAAGCCGCAACTTTATTCATCTGAAACTGGGCACGAAAAGGAGGTGGTCCCTCCGGTTTGGCTTTTACGTCAAACTGGTGTGGCAAATCATGTTGTGGTTGAGTGGTCTTGCCTTGTCTGGAATCCTGTTAACATTTAGAATTTCTAAATGTTAACAGAGGTGTCTTTCACCAATGTATTGTATACGTTTTGGGTAGTATGGTGTATCTGTAACTATTAGCACCTCAACCAAATTTCTTCCTGTGCTAATCTTTGGAAAGTTTATATGGGCACATGCCAATTAGTAGTGCGGCCTTAGAAAACCATCACTACCCATTATCAGTTTTGTCTGCGATCCTGTCGCTCCCCACCACCGAACTGCGGATCCCATGATTCCTGAAAGGAACGAAGACAGCGGGGATCAGGACTTGAAACCTCTCTGGTGTCTTCATTTTAGAGCGGTCACGCAAATCATATCTACACTCAGAAGCATCAGGTGTCGGTGAACCCTCATGCAAACCTTGCTTCTGCTGCTGCTGATTCCTATTCAAGCCATTTTAGGAAAGACTGGATGCCCCTCCTTTTCAGGCAGGGGTTTATTCTACATTTGAGTAAAAGGTCTAATTCCCAGATTAGTGCGTCCCAAGGATTTATATACGTTCACAATAATCTTTGGCAATTCAAGATGTTTATCTATGTCAGCCACAGCCTCTAAGCGCTGACTCACCTGCAAGCTAACTGCTTCCCCCTTGACGTTAGCAAGAATCATGTCGGAGACAAGAGGGAACACTCCACCAAGCTCATCCCCAACTCCAGGGCAGCCTCTGGCACATGTTTATCTTGAACCTTTTTAAGAACTGTCTGTAGCACAGTCATGGAAGGGGTGCCAAAATGCAGCGAATAAACCGCCACAAACACCTTCCCCCCCAAGTTGTGCAATCGGCCAGATTGGGAACAAGGCCTTTTAGGTAAGCTCACTGTGAGGATCTTGTGTTTATCTACAGGAGAAGTATGAGGAAAAACAGCTTTGAGTTGCTCAAACTGTTCGGCCAACCAGAAGGGAAAATCAACCCTATTCTGTGGACGTTTCCCCATCGCTGAATTAATCATGATAGGACTGATCTCCATGTCACCACCATGCCCCGGAGCCACCGGTACATTATGTGACAAATATTGAATGACACTTCTGTTTATAGGAATTATTGAAGTGTGTAAAGTGCATAGCTCTGCATGTGAAACACCAAGATAATTTGCATGTGGTGTAAATCCAACCAAAATGAGCCATGTGGCCCTGTCAACCGATAAGGAGCCGAGACAGACCACAGATACAGGGTGAGGAAGGACGCCGTTAAACCATATGGTGTGCTCCCAAGCCGACAACGGAATTTAAAATAAACGATATGGACGATAAACTTGTGAAATTGCACCACGTTCATATTCATGAAAGAAGTTATCGTTCCCATCAACAGTGGGAAACCTAACCCAAGAGTAAAAAAACGTAAAGCGGAAAGCTGCATTAGCTTCGACCACAAATATAAAATCTGCACCCGCGAGCAGGACTCCATATCGAGTCAAATGAGCAGTAACGGTGGCGCGGTTTGGCACAGCAATATTAATCACCATTACAGAAACTGTAGCGTAACAATGGGTCATATAAGAAACCAAACTAAACCTTTTAAAAATCAAGCTTGAAAAACCTGTAAAAAATTCAAATATAGAAGGTTAACACTCCTCACCACAGACGTCTCCGAAACTGGTTAGAGGGTATTGCGGACAAGCACAAGTGCTGTTCAGGGGTCTCTTGAATAGGTACCAGACCAAACGTTGGTGGCACCATGTTGCAGGAATTCTTCACATACACAGAACTATGCACAGGATTATGGGACCTTGGTGTATAGGGGCTAAGGCTTTCTACCACCTTAGTGCCCAGGACCGACTAGCTATAGTGTCTCACTCGCTCTCCTTCACACTCGCAAAGAAGCAAATGATTAGACACCCCAGAACACAACACTCCTGGATCTCTCAGGAATCACGGTAACAAGACACACATTTTCGCTCACACTCTCATACTTGTCCAAAATAAGACCTGACCGAGACGCGAATATATATTAAAATGTTTATTTTAACTACTATGCTCAAAAATGCAATATACGGGCCACGACAAGCAGAAAATTGCATAACACGAATATAGTTAGCATTGCAGCTAGGTCATACATCATAAAGGAGGATGTCATCATATAAAGACAATGGAGAAAGGACTATAGTGCCTAACTTCCCTCCCCTTGGCAAAAAGAAATATTAATATATAATAGATCTCTGGGTTTTTTCAGCAGACCCCATACCTTAGTCTATAGATGGTATTTCCACATCGTAGGTGCGTGTTGCTCTTCTCCCTGGAAAGGTCCCTCTCCAAGCGTGTGTTACCTAAACATGCATCACCATATCAAAGTACGAGTTTCCAGCAGCAGTTGCTTTAGCATGTTTTGTCTAGGTGCTAAAGACTGACCAGAACAGAATTACAAGGGGCATTGTTTATCGACCTTGCTCACAGTGTTCAGACTAAACTCCAGGAACAGGCAGAGAACGAACACATCAGACGGTTCTCATGTGAAAGGCGTAAACAGAGTCTTGCAAAAATAAAGCCATGTAGTAACGTGCGCAGAATCTGCATCATGGCTGTTGGGCTCATGCTAACTTAGTGATGTCGACAATGTCCCTATCGGCCACGTGACGGATCATCTTCATGGTCAAAGTCTGTGGGTAAGACAAAGAAAAAAACATAAAATGGCCAAGCGGGACTCAGCCCATTTCAACCGCTCTCATTCTCCGGAGAAGGTGTGAAGGCATAACTGCGCCTCTGGGTCTCACTCCGATTTTATTAAGGATCCTATTTCATCTTTGGTCCCAATGCATCCTGAGTTCCCAGGTCTGTCAGCGACATTGCAGCAGGTCAAAACCTTTCGAGACACTGTGCTGTACATCTTTGGCATGCTTCCATTCACCATGACCGGGATGTGGCACGTTTGTCATCTGCTTAGGCCTGGACACCACGGATTTTCTAGGAATGGCTATTCACGCATGGATGAGATCCACTAGTTTCTCAAGGTATATTCACGGCATTCTTTATGGACTGTTTTGCATAGAAATAGACTCAGCCCTGGGGCATTTTAAGGAGAGTTATGCCACTGCACACTTTTTAGGCCATTCAACAACAGTCTGACAATCCCCTCAACAGTTTTACTCTTTACATGGCAATGCCACGGGGCTTGGTGTAAACACAGTTTCAGACCTGCCACCTTCATAACAGCCTCCCAGCCCTTTCGAGGTCTGGGCTGTGGACCCAACAGACAATGACCAGGTAATCAGGCAGCATACAGTATATAACCCATCGACAATGACCACAAAAACGTCTTTAGTGCACCTTTAGGGGCACGCAGCCATTGAGTAGGAGGCAGGGTCAGCCACTTACTCATTGAGTGGCATACCATTACATTCAACAAGTGGTCTCTCCAAATTATGCATCTGGGTTATGCCTTACCATTGCTTTATAAGCTGCCACCTACATCAGAGCATCGTTTGGAGGACCATCTGTCAGTTTTTTCCCAGGATGCACAGGCTTTTCTGGCCAAAAGAGCCATAGAGATGGTAACAACCTTAGAAGTAGGGGCTGGATGTTATTCCTGTTACTTCCTTGTGCCTTTGTCCTATTTTTCACCTTCAACCCCTCAATGCTTTACTGTGCAAGGACAAAAACAAGATGCATATGTTGGTTCTGGTTCTTTCTGCCTTGGATTGTAGAGACTGGATGTTGGAATTGGATCTGCAGGACTCCTAATTTCACATGGTTGTTCTATAGGCCCACAGGTGGTACCTGCGGTTCAAGATGGTCAACATGCACTTTCAATTTGCTGTGCTCCCCTTCAGACTCACCAGTGCTCCTTGGGTGTTCACAAGTTGATGGCGGTGGTCGCTGCCCATCTACGGAGGGCGGCGGTACCAGTCTTCCCCTACCTTGAAGACTGGCTTTTGCAGGCAGGCTCGCCACAATCACTTGTGGACCAACTCAGGACCAAAGCACACCTCTTGAAATCTTTGGAATTCTCAATCAAACTGCTGAAGTCAAAACTTTCATCGAAGCCGTGCTGGATACGGTGCACTTTCACGCTTTTCATTTGTGCTATGATCCCAATGTTTCACACTCTGACTTGGACTCCATACCTCATGTTCGCTGATCATGCCCGATGGTATATGTGGTCTTTGCAGTGGATTCTAAAGTCTCAGTGGACCCAGCACCTGGGGAACCTGTTAGATTCCATCCAAGTGTTGGAGAAGACTGCAAAAGATCTGCAGTGGACCCTTTTTTTATTTTATTTATTTATTTATTTTTGCATATTTATATAGCGCAAACTCGACCCGAAGGTATTGGAGCGCTTTACATAGCACCGTATTTACATTACACATTCAGGCACGGGGAGATTAAGTGATTTGCCCAGAATCACAGGATGTGGACGCGACCTCGAGGCTCGAACCCTGGTTTCGTGCACCAGAGGCGGCAGCGCAGCCGATGGACCACATCCTCTCCCCTTCTTCTTACCCCACTCAGAAACAACAGTGGTGATGGACACATCACTGTTGGGTTGGAGAGGCTATCTGGGAGAGATGGAGATCTGCGGTCTTCAGTTGAGTTCCGCCTCCACATGGTTCATGTTCTCTCAGATTTGATGCAACAAACAGCCCACAAGGCAATGTACATGGTATTTAAAAGTAGAACAGGTGGAAATTTAATGCAAACATAATTACAGTGACTAGCACCCAAAAGATATTTTCCATGTAAGAAGGCTGGCTGGTCCATAGAAGAGTACCAGGAAGCAAAATTGATTATCAATTCTGCTATCTCAAGGTAGGAAACAGCTGGACAAATAATTCAACAACTCTCTTTTTAATGTTTATTAAAAGCCCAACTCAATGGTGAAGTCGGATTTTACTAAATATTAAGGACATATAATTTTTAGGGAGTTACCTTTTCCCTGCCTCAAACTTTTACATTGGCCTTCGAACTATCGCTGAAATGTTGAATGGCCTTGAATGAGGCATTAAAACTGATTCCGGGAGGCGCGCAAAACAAGATGGCCGCCGCCCGCTGACCTTAGCTCGATTTTCCCCGTTTTTGGATCCATAACGACGATATTCCTGTCAAACTTGATTCCAAAATGTGGTTGCTGTAATCTAAAAGCGCTTACTTGTTGCAGTGAGGCTTTTCTAGGTCGGTTCATCAGTGGAAGTGGTGTTTTATTCCTTCCTGCTTCAGCTCCCAGCCTTGCTCTGAGGTACTGTCTGGTTTGTCTGGCAGGGGGGCAGAGTAAGTGATTAGGAGAGGGCCTGGCTTTGGCCTAACCACTCCCACAGTCAGTTTTAGCTGCTGTACCATTCATTTTTTCAAGCTTTTCTCAGCAATTCTTACAATATTTACAAGCTTGTCTCAGCAATTATTAAATTTTTATTATTTTTATATTTCCTTGCAAGTTTATTTCTTTAAACAAAAGCATGGATCATAAAAATGCGCAAACACCTTATAACAAAAGGAAGCAACAAGTTTCTCCTCCTACTGTTAAATCTAAGGTGGTTGAGTCAAGTGAACCTTCTTTGTCACTAATTCTTGACGAGATTCAAGCTCTTCGTGCCAACACAGACTCAATTGCGACAGAGATAAAAAAAATGTGTGCAAATACATGGCTAGTATGTCAATGAACATTTCTGATAATTCAATTAAAATACATGACAAGTGAAAATCGACGCTTTCTCTCCACTTGTGCCGAAAATCTCTCCTATGTCTGCTCTCCTTTTGGATATGGAAAATCGTTAGACAATATAATTTACGCATTTTTAACTTGCCAGAGTATGTTGAAGGTTCTAATTGCAGATTATACTTGGATAATCTGATTCCTGGCCTTCTGAACATCAAATTTCCAGAATAATTTGAAATTGATAAGGCGCATAGGATTCCATCACATCGTAATCCTCGCCATACAAAACCTCGAAAAATGATTTTTAAAGAAAAGCAGCAAGAGAAATTCCTTCTTTGATGGTCAATGGAAATAAAATTTGTATCCACCAAGACTTTACTAAAGATACTGTTTCTATTCGCAAGGAATTTACTGCTCTTCGTCCTCAGCTCAAAAGTCTTGGTTTTAAATATTTGACCCATCAACAATGCGCATTTGGAAAGACAATTTCTCTAAATCCTTCCAAAGAACTGAAGATTTAAGATTGTTCCTAGATTAGCATTCACAGCATTCAATGGATACTCATGTCTCTGTTACCTGAACATCAGTTTTATGCATTTTTCGGACAATTTTTATGATTATTTTCACAGAGGGCTTCAACGGTTTCAGTCATGCTTGTAAAGTGTGTGTGCGCGTTTCATTCCTGTTATTAGTGTTTAGTGTTTGTCGTTTTTTCTATATTTGTTTGTTTTCTTTTTTTCCTTCTCTCTCTTTATCACCTGTTTTGGAGTTACTATTTTCTTCTTTCTATCTACACCTTTGTCTCCTCTTCTTGACCTTCTTTTTCTTTCTTTTTCACTATGGCTAGGGTTCATAATATTAAAATAGTGTCTTTGAATGTCAAGGGGTTACGTCATCCTGTTAAACGTACGAAAATGGTAGATTATTTCGGTGGTTGTAAAGCGGATATTTGTTTTATACAAAAAACTCATATTGATGACAACATGTTAGAGTATATGAAAAAAAAATGGGTTGATAGTATTGTTTCTTCTCCTGCAAATGGCAAAAAAGGTGTTGCTATCCTTTTTGCAAAAAGACTACATTGCCAAATTCTGAGCAAATTTTCAGATACAGATGGAAGATATGTTATTGCTAAAATTAAAGTGAATGATTCGGTATGTTTTTATTAAATGTATATGGTCCTACTGCTGATGATCCTCACTTTTGGTCTGTCCTGACAACTGAAGTTCTCAAGTTGGGTATAGTTCCTCTCATAGTTGGAGGAGATTTTAATGTTATATCTGACCCCTTATTAGATAGACTATCTCTTACTAAATTTCGACTTCCTAAAGCTTTTTTTGCTTTTAAATAATTTCTTCAAACTGCAAAGCTAGTTGATATTTGGCGATTCCATTTTTCCACAGAAATGTTTTTTTACATTTTTTTCTAACTCACACAATTCTCATTCTAGGCTTGATTATCTATTAATTTCCAGACAATTAATTAACTCTGTGGTCAGTCCTAATATTAGTAATATTGATATTTGGGATCACGCATTAATTTCTTTCATTTTGAAATTGAATTCTAATGTTACAACGCAATCCAGATGGAGAATGAATACTAGTATTGTTCTTAATGAACAAAATAAACCTAATCTCTTAAATGCTATACAGGATTACTTTCTTCTTAACCCTGAAGGCTCTACTTCTATGGTGAATAGATGGGATGCCTTTAAAGTTTATATTAGAGGTGCTACTATTTCTCTTATGGCCCATGAAAATAAAACTTTTAATGCAAATATAAAAAATTTAGATATACAAATTGCAAAATATGAGAGACTTTTTATTACGTCTAATGATCCTCAATACAGATTCAAATTACAGAAACTTAGATATGAGTTTAACTCAATCCTTAGCAGAAGAGCTGGTATTCAGCTTTCATATTCTAAAGCCAAATTTGCTTTTAATGCTAATAGATCTGGAAGACTTTTAGCCAATTATTTACGCATCAAAAAAGATAAAACACAAATAAGTTTAATTCATGGCTCTAATGGTAAAATTGCTCTATCCCAAAATGATATTGTTAATGAATTCTTGAATTTTTATACTACTCTATATAACAAACCTAACTTTGACGATGCCTCCTTAATTGATTCTTTCTTATCAAATTGTGGTTTACCCAAGATTTCTCAATCAGATAAAATGTAACTTGACTCACCTATCACTCAAGATGAAATTTTATTAGCCATAAAATCTCTTTTAAAAAAAAAAATCCCTTGGTCCCGATGGTATTCCCGCTGAGTTTTATAAAGAATTTCAGTTACAGCTTATCCCTAATTTATTTCAACTTTTAACTTTTTTTGGTTCTACGGGAACTACTACCGGTTCGTTTACTGAAGCTTTAATTATTGTACTACCCAAACCTAATAAAGACCCTACCCTTGTGTCAAATTATCGTCCTATCTCTTTAATAAATCAAGATTGTAAATTGTATGCCAAAATACTTGCTTCTAGATTATCCTCTGCGTTAGAATCTATTATTCATCCAGATCAATCTGGTTTTATGAAGAATAGATATTCTGCCAATAATACTAGAACTCTGTTGCACGTTATTGAACAGGGATCCACTTTATCTCTACCATCAGGAATCCTTGCATTGAGCTTTTGATAAAATTCACTGGCAGTTTTTATTTCATACACTATTATCATTTAATTTTGGTGACATGTTTATCCGTATGATTTCTGCTTTATCAATCAATCAATCATAGAATTTGTAAAGCGCACTACTTACCCGTGAGGGTCTCAAGGCTCTGGGGGTAGGAGGTGCTGCTACTGCTTCAAAAGCTAGTTCTTGAGGAGTCTTCTGAAGGTCAGCAGGTCTTGGGTCTGCTGTAGGTGGATGGGGAGGGTGTTCCAGGTCTTGGCGGTGAGGTGGGAGAACGATCTGCTGCCAGAGGTCGCTCTTCGGATGCGTGGGACTGTGGCGAGGTCGGCGGAACGGAGCTCGTGGGTGGGGGTGTAGAAGCTGAGTCGTCCATTGAGGTACAATGGTCCGGTGTTGTGTAGTGCCTTGTGTGTGTGGGTGAGGAGCTTGAAGGTGATCCTCTTGTTGACGGGGATCCAGTGCAGGTCTCAGGTGGGGTGTGATGTGGCTGCAGCGAGGGATGTCGAGGATCAGGCGTGCAGAGACGTTCTGGATGTGTTGAAGCCGTTTCAGGAGTTTAGCCGAGGTTCCTGCGTAGAGGGCGTTTCCGTAGTCCAACCTGCTGCTGACGAGGGCCTGGATGACCGTTCTTGTTTCGGTGGGGATCCACTTGTAGATCTTGCGGAGCATGCGGAGGGTGTTGAAGCAGGAGGAAGAGACGGCGTTGACCTGCTTAGTTGACCTGGAGGTGGAGTCGAGGATGACCCCTAGGTTGCGTGCGTGGTCGGTGGGTGTTGGAGCTGTTCCCAGTGCGGTCGGCCACCATGAGTCCTCCCAGGCCAAAGGGTTGGATCCGAGGATGAGGACCTCCGTCTTGTCCAAGTTCAGCTTCAGTCGGCTGTTCCTCATCCATTCGGCGACGGCTTTCATTCCTTCGTGGAGGTTGGTTTTGGCAGTGTGGGGGTCCTTGGTGAGGGAGAGGATCAGCTGGGCGTCATCAGCATAAGAGATGATGTTGTGGTCGTGCAGTCGGGCGACGTGGGCGAGCAGTGCCATATTGATGTTAAACCGCGTTGGGCTGAGGGAAGAGCCCTGGCGTGGAGAAGTGTGGCTCAATGATTAGAGCGGCAGACCCTGATGCAGAGGTCTAGCATGGGACCAGGGTTCAATTCCCCGCCTCGGCGGGTCTTGGGCTCAAAAATTCCACGGACATGATAATTCTCGCCTCGGTGCCTATTCCAATCATGGAGTCCCACTCTGCAACTCTGGGCAATAGCTTGCTTAATCTCCACAACGGCCCCCACAATGCTAAGGATGCCTGGCCTCCACCTTGGGGGTGCCCAGGAGTGGACGCCTCACAGGGAAAGCCAGGATGGGTTCCACAGCGGTATTCGAACAAGCGCCTTGAGACCCTTGCGGGTAAGTAGTGCGCTATACAAGTATCAATTTACATTTACATTACGCCGCAGATGATCTCGGTGGCTTCTGAGTGGAAGGGGGGTAGGCGGACGCTCTGTGTTCTGCCGGAGAGGAAGGCGGTGGTCCAGTCCAGGGCCTTCTCTTGGATCCCGGCGTCGTGGAGGCGTGTGCGGTGGCAGACCATGTCGAAAGCGGCTGATAGGTCCAGGAGGATGAGGGCCGCGATTTCTCCATTGTCTAGCATGATCCTGATGTCATTGGTGGTGGCGATGAGGGTGCTGTGGTTGCTGCGGAACCCGGACTGGGACGGGTCCAGGATGCTGTTCTCCTTGAGGTAGACGGTCAGTTGTTTGTTGACTGTCTTCGCGATGTCCTTCGCCGGGAACGGGAGCAGAGAGATGGGCCAGAAGTTCTTGAGGTCCTTGGGGTCCACCTAGGGTTTCTTGAGTAAGACGTTGATCTCGGCGTGCTTCCAGCTCTCCGGGAAGGTAGCTGTCTTGAAGGAAATGTTGATGGCTTTCCGGAGATGGGGTGCGATGGTGGTGCTGGCTTTGTTGAAGATGTGGTGAGGGCATGGTTCGGACGGAGATCCGCAGTGGATGGTGTTCATGATCTTGATGGTGTAGTCGTCGTTGATGCTGGTCCAGGAGAGCAGGCGGTTGGTGTGGAGGGTGGTCATGGGGGCGGTGGTCTCAGTGGTAGTTGGGGCGGTCGTGGCGTTGAAGCTGTCGTGAATGTCTGCAATCTTGCGATGGAAGAAGGTGGCCAGCGAGTCACACAGGTCCTGCGAGGGTGGGATGTCGTTGGTGTTGGAGCTGGGGTTGGAGAGTTACTTCACGATGTTGAAGAGCTCTTTGCTGTTGTGTGCGTTGTTGTCTAGGCGGTCTTTGAAGGAGGCTGTTTTGGCGGCTTTGATGAGGTGATGGTGTCTGCGGGTGGCGTTCTTGTGGGCTGTGTAGCTGTCTAGTGTTTGTTCCCGGAGCCAGTTCTTCTGGCTGGTTTGCTTGGAGGCCTGGAGGTCTTCAGTGAACCAGCTGGCTTTCTTGCTGGTGTGGTTGTTGGAGGGTTTCTTGAACAGCGAGGGTGTTGGCGCAGTCGTCGATTCACTGTCTGAGGTTGCGGGCTGCGGTGTCGGGGTCGGCAGGTGGGCTCTGGTCGAGGGTGGTGGCTAGCTGGTCTTCGCTGACTTTGCTTTAGCAGCGGCGAGGCATCTGTTGGGTGCGGTGGTGCGTGGTGGGTTTCCGGAAGGTGAAGTGGATGCAGTGATGGTCGGTCCAGTAGAGTTTGGTGGTGTGGTTGAAGGAGACGTGGGGGCTTGCGGAGAAGATGGAGTCGAGCGTGTGGCTGGCGGAGTGGGTGGGTGTTGTGACGAGTTGTCTGAGTCCAAGGTTGGCTAGGTTGTCGATCAGGATGGTGGAGTTGGTGTCGGTGTTGTTCTCGAGGTGGAAGTTCAGGTCCCCGAGTAGGATTTAGTCTGTGGAGGCGAGGGCGTGTGTGCTGATGAAGTCGGCGATGGAGCCGTGAACTGTGGTCAGGGTCCGTGGGGTCTGTAGACGAGGGTTCCTCTGAGGGTGGTGTTTGGGTCAGTGTGGATCTGGAAGTGCAGTTGTTCGGCAGTGCTGAGGGTGTCGTCCGTGTTGGTCGAGACTCTGAGAGTGTTCCTGTGGATGATGGCGATTCCTCCTCCTACTCCGTTGGTGCGGTCCCTGTGGGTGATCTTGTAGCCTTCCGGGATGGCTATGGCAATGTCGGGTGCCGAGGAGGGGTTCAGCCAGGTCTCCGTCAGGAAGGCGACGTCTGGAGTGGTTGAGTTGAGTAGGTCCCAGAGTTCAACGGTGTTTTTGCGTGCGGAGCGGGTGTTGAGATGAATGCATCTGAGGTAGTTGGGTTCTTTCCTGGTCAGTGGGTTGGCGGGCCTGATGTAGGAGAAGGGTCCTTGGGTGCTCTTCGGGGCGGCCAGGCAGCAGGTGCGTGATCGTCCGGCATTGAGTCCAAGGAGGGTGCTGGAGTCGTAGCAGTGCAGGGTGTTGTGGCGGTCGCGAGGGCCAGGGGTACTGGCGCTGGGCATGGTCCAGGCGCGGACGGGCGCAGATGGGCTTGCCTGCGGCACGCCCGCTGCGCAGCCTCCATATAAGGGGAGGTGGGAGGGAGGAGCAGCTGGGAGGCGGTAGCAGGGCGGCGAATGGGTGAGCAGGGGGGCGGGGCTGCAGGGATGCATCAGCGGGAAAAACGGGTGGAGAAAGGCGGGGGAACAGAAGGCAAACAAGGCACAGAAAATGGCGGGAGGGAGAAAAAGTAAATCAGGCAATGCAAAACAGGCGAGTACAACCAAGCAAAAGACAAGTACCACCAAAGCAGTACAGCAGCGTGGGGAGCAACCTGCCTGAGAGCAGGGTCAAAGGGTCCTACTGCTCGTTTATTTATTAACGGCCGAATTTCTAATCCATTTTCTCTTTACAGAGGTACAAGACAAGGATGTTCCCTCTCCCCCCCCCCCCCCCCTTTTGTTTCTTCTCGGTATTGAACTGTAGTGAGTTCTCTCTGAATACGTACAGGCATTGTTAAGTTAGCATAACCACGTTAGATGTTGGAAAGCCATCTTTTTGCTTTTGCACACGGCACTGCGTTTACATGTTATTTCTTAAAACAGACTGTTGACTCGAGACTTGCTTCACACAAGCGCGATCTGTTGCTACTATCCCAAGCTCTGCGCAGCGACCTTGGTCTGTACATGGTGTGACAAACAGTCTGGGGTATTACACAATGCATGTTTTTCACTCTAGGTTGATCGGCCCACTATTTAGCCATAACACACGCGCAGCTGCAAATGCCTGAAAATTAGTGCTTTTAGTATCACAGACATCATGTTTATTATTCAGACCGAAGACGAGCCTTCCTGCGAGAAGTCTCCTGATGCTCCTGTGATGTGATTTCACTAAGCTGATCTTTGAGGTATGGGGTCCCCTATTCAAGCCTAAGAGACCTTCTATTAGCATAATAATAATATTAGCTTCTTAGTAAAGGGAAGGTGGTAGTATCCACTGTCATTATAATATGATCACCCCTTTTATATTCTATGGTATTGTAACTATGTTGCTGGTTTTGATATTAATCATTTGTCTGCTTGTATTAGCCAAAGTACTGCATCTTAGGACACGTGGTCTATAAAAATAAACCCCTTTTTATTTACAACGTGTCTCTGTTGATTATTGTTGTGGACTGATGTGAGAATAATATACGAACAGGTATTTCCGATTCCCACCATTCCTGAGTATGTACTGAGTCGCTTGTTCTGGGTTGTCTACACATTGGGACCGCCGAGCTAAATCTCGGATAACGAATGGGACACTTATGCTAGCCGGATACTGGGTTCTGGGTTCTGAGGTGAGTTTCTGGTACACCACAATTCACTGAGGTCCTGGGGTTCTTCGCATAGTTCTGTGTATCAGCAGAATCCCTGCAACATGGCGCACCTAACGTTTGGTCTATGAGTTGAAACGCCTTAGTAGTGCTTACATTTAGTCCACAGCACCCTCATTCTTGTTTCCGGATAACAAGTCTGACGGATTTTAAACCTACCTAGTTCTATTGATATAGGTTCCTTCAAGCTTGATTATTAAAAAGGTTATTGAACCCTTGTGCTACTGAATACTTGAAGTGTAGCTTGTCCTTATGGCAATTAATATTGCGGCGCATAGCCGTGCGGCCCTGAAACGTCACTTGACGCAGTATGGGGTGCCGGACGCGGGCATGGACGTCATCTTTGTGGTGGGAGCCGATGCGGCTCACCCCTTTGAGTTGTTCTACTCTTGGGTGACGATTCCGGCAGTCAGTGGTAATGATAATACATTTCATTCTTACACTGCCACTGCCGTGCCTGCCGCCTATGCGCCTTATAGGACACAGGAGATACCAATATCTGCTTGGCAACATCAGATTTGGTTTAATGGCGCCCTCCCCCATGTGGTTATACCGCCGAGAATGGGCCCTTTATCAATTGCGGGGGCCACTTGGCCGGTACTAGCCGGATTTACGCCTCATCCCCGTTACCTCACGGTGACGGTGGATGAATTGCGTGTACTACACACTGCCCTTATAACAGTATATAGGGCGTTAGTGCAGTATGTGTCGCGCACTGTACAGGCGGGGGCGCCTGTTAGTGCGGGACAACCTAGTGATCGTCACGCGGTGGTCATTAGTCCTGTTATGGTCAATTCTGTTGTGGGCAAGCGCCCCCTCACAAGGGATGATTATCCTTTTTGGCTTGCTGAAAAATTTGACCAAATAGAGGCGGTTTATCCGCATACAACTCCTGTGGAAAAACACAGGATCCTCACCATTAGTTTGCCTAAAGACTTAGTTCCCCATATAGATGACTGTGTATCCTGGGGTAAGATTTTTGCTGCGACGTACGCGCAGTGCTTCGGCACTCCGTCTATGTTACAGCTGCCCTCCATCATTAAACAGGTTCAAGAGGACCATGGAGCGGAGTCTGCGATAGAATTGGGGATGCGGCTCCTCGGAGATTTTGGCCTGGTGGCTACCATGATAATGGGAAACCTTAAGGGTGATGCGTTGCACTTTCAGGTTCGTAATGAACTGAAGAAGGTTGCTGAAGAGGACAAGCCGCAGGAATTTGCTAAAATAATCGCAGAAGCATATCGTGATTTGGGTCGAAGCTCTTTAGGAGTTAAGCCTGTGATCAAGAATCCCGATTCTAAGCAGCAGGGTAAGGCAGGAACTTCTGGTAAGGATGAACGTCCCTTTTTTCCAAAACAAAAGTGGCCGTTTAAACAACAGGGCAAGCAGCAGCAGAAACAGGGCTCTCGGCCTGCCTCTCCCGTACAGTCAAGTAGTGAACGCACTTATGATCTGCGAGATCGTGCTACTATTAAGTCTCCTGATAGATTTCAGGTTTCTGAACCGCGTTCTCCTCGTTCTTCACAGGAAACATCGGCTACACAGTCTGGTGGCGGAGGCGGTGGCAAAGGTCGGGGTGCTCCACAACAGCGTGACCAACCCCGACAGACTGAGGGTAAAGGCAAGCAGGACGAGTTTGCTCGACAAAGACCCCCGTTTCAGAAGAAGAAAGTGGCGGCTCTGACGGCAACATATGCCTCAGATAGTGCGGACACAGCTTCAGAACCGGACATGGGCGCTGACGCTACTAGACAGCGCAGCGGAAATTACCATAGTCCGTCAAGCTCTGCGTCCATTTCTGGCGGCGACAGCAACTGATGTATTGGTTACTGTTGAAACAGCTGACACCAGAGTGGCTCCCCCTGATAGACTTTATGAAATAGTCTTGTTAATAGAGGGTGACATACAACGTACTATAAAAGGGATTTTTTGGGATAATCTGACCACCACCTATGATATCCTCCTAGCGGAGGCAGATTGGCCCCCGGCCTTCATTTTGGATGCTCCTAGAGGGGAGGAGAAAATCCTCCCGTCCTTTGCGCACACGGTGCCTAAGGACCAAGCTGAAATGTACGCTGGTGAGTGGGCGCTGGCGCTTGCGCCAGCGGTATATCGTACTCAGGTGGGTTGGGACCGGTTGTCCCCCTGCCATGAGATTCCATTGCGGTCTATGCCCCAGCCTCAGCCCCAATATCCCATGCGTCGTGAGGCTAGACCTCACGTCGCGGCGATCCTTGAACAATTGGAATATCAGGGTGTAATTGAAACATGTGTGTCCCCTATGAATAACCCTTTATTCACTGTGACGAAGCCTGACGGCTCGTACCGTTTAGTTTTGGATTACCGGCACCTAAACTCCCATTGCCGGACCTGCGCGGTACAAAATACACATAGCTCGGCTCTAGTCGACAGTCTCGTGCGTAAACGATTTAAAACGACACTTGACATTTCCAATGGCTTTTTTAGCCATAACCTGTCCACACTGAGTAGCCAGTGGACAGCGTTTACCTCGGGCGGTAAACAAAAACAGTTTACGAGATTAGCCATGGGCTACAAAAATAGCCCAGGCGTCTTTTCCGCTCGCGTGGTCTCTCTCTTAGAAAGAATAGATCCCGAGGCATACTCCTATGTTGACGATATCTACCTAACGGATGATGAGCTGTTGCCGCATCTGTCTCGAGTCGACAATATTGTAGTGAGTTTTGCTGACTATGGCTACAAATTCAATTTTGCGAAGTCTCACATCGCGGAATATACAGTGTTGTTTTTGGGCTACGAGCTCAATAATGAAGGAAAGGGGTTAGCTCCCCACTTTCTGGAGAAGTGCGCATGCTTGAGTGCGCCAACGACACTAAAGAAATTACAATCTCTACTGGGCTTTCTGAATTTCGGCCGTACGTACATTCCTGATTATGCCCAGCGTATCAAGCCGCTTTACGCCTTGGTACAACCCACATTTTCGAAGTCTAGCTGGCAGCTGGAACATTCTAAAATTCTACAGTCTTTACAGGCTGACCTTCTTGCTTCACAATATTTGCTGACACGTGATAACCGCACCAACCTGGTAATAAGAATTGTGCCAGGCGCCGTGGGTTTCACGTATTTGACGTTTAATGAGGGCGATACAGTCCCCATTGCGTACAAATCCCACTTGTACACCTCTGCTGAATTACGTTTTTCCGCGGTCGAAAAAGTTCTGACTGCTGTACAGATGGCGATCCTTAAAGAACGCGCACTGTCACATGGGAAACAGATTCTGGTTGTAACACCCTATCCCGCCTTAGAAGCGGTGACAAAGGCAAGTGTACCAAATTCTAAAGCTTTGCATCCTCGGTGGATACAATGGGCCACAACACTGACGTCGCCAGACGTCACCTACATCTTTGATGCCTCATTACAGACTCAAGAGTTCTTGCAGTATGAATTCGTTCATCCGGCTCCTCTGTCTTTGCGCCCGCTCGAAGAATACCATTGTGTCATATACACTGACGGGTCTGCGCAGCCCGCAATTGGATCAAAGCACGCCTACTCAGCGGCTTGCGCAATTGTCGTAGGTACTTTCGTAAATGGTGAATTCCAATCTGATGCAGTGCATACGCAGTCATTGGGCGATTGTACCGCGCAATTGGCGGAGCTTCGGGCTCTAGTGCTTGCACTGGAGTTTGCCGATCCCCGAGTCACTACACTAATTGTGAGTGATTCTTTCTACTGTGTCCAGTCCTATAATGACAATTTACACTTCTGGTCTCAGAATGACTATCGAGACACGAAAGGTGGCACAATTAAGCATAAAACGCTTTGGGTTCGAGTGGCAGACTTTAAAGCACGTCTCCCTCTCGTGAATGTTATTCACACTCTTGGTCACCAGAGACTTGGTGTCCATGCTGTCGGCAACAGCTTAGCTGACGAGGCAGCAAAAACAGCAGTGGCTACATACTTAGTGGCAGCAGTTACCAGATCAAAGAGTAAGATTGATGATGACATCTTGGCAGCTATTGCTGCTACAGAAAAGGGAGGCGATTACCCGAAGGGTTTTCCTTCTCGTTACATTTACCGTTTAAGTCCTGATAATGTCCCATTAGTGAGGATTAACGACGTTGGTGACAGAATTATTCCCAACGCGGACTGCAGACCCGCACTGATTTTGGCTGCTCATGAGGGGTTGGCGTCTGCCCACGCCGGAGTGTCAGCCACAATATCTCTGCTACAACAACGTTACTGGTGGTTTGGTTTATATAAACAAGCGCGAGCTTATGTCCTTGATTGTGACATTTGCCAACAGATTAAACCTTCTACTGTTGCGCGCCCATCACAAACACAGTTGTACATTTCAAATAAACCATTTGGTTGCGTTTATTTGGATCACTGCGGTCCTTTTTCTTCTGATACTGCGTACAAGTACATCTTGGTTGCAGTAGATTCGTGCACACGTTTTCGGTGGGTATGGCCACAAAGGAGTGCTGACTCGCGGACTGTCATCAGGGATTTGCGTGTCTTTGTGGGAACTTTTGCGTGTGGTACCTTCCATTCTGATCAGGGCCCTGCGTTCGCCTCTAAGGCTTACAAGGAGGCTATGAGAAATTTGGGGGTCCTAGTCAAATTTTCGTCCCCCTACCGACCTGAGGGTAATAGTGTGGTGGAGCGAATGAACCGTGACTTAAAGCGATCATTGACAGCCCGTGTTTTAGGCACAGGCCGGAACTGGCTAGCCCATTTGTATAACGTTCAACGTGCACTTAATAATCTCCCTAGAAGGTCTCTGGGTGGGCGGACCCCGTACATGATGCTCTTCGGAATCAGAATGTTTGTACCAGACCTTGATGGTCTAGACATGGCGGCGTCGACCGCACCCTTTGACGTAGATGATCACTGTGCTGTTTTACAGACTCTGCAAGAAGCCAGAGACACTCTATCGAAGGAACACATGCCCTCCACATCTGAAGCTGAAGTTCAGATTCCGGTAGTCGGCTGGCTACCCCGAGTTGGTGATCTGGTCCGTGAGAAGGTGGAGAACAAGAAGGAGTTCGGCCCCTCTTATCGTGCACCAGTTCCAGTGCTTGGAGTGCAGGGTACAAGAACAGTCATTTTACCTCCACTTCCTGGTCGCAAAGAAAACAGGTACATCTCTATTGACAATGTCAAACTTCAGCGAGTGGCCGATACTTCTTAGTGTGACTCCAGCAGTTTCATGCCAGACGATGCAAAGAAATTCGATGTTGACTCTTGCTTCTAACACCTTGCCTGATGTTGCCATCGAGATGCAATCGGTTACTGATCCCTTGTTGATACCATCGGCTGGTGGTTTGCCCGAAGAGACTGAGTATGCTTATCCTACACGTGGTCCCTCGCCTGTTTTACAATCTACAGCACTTGGCCAGTCCCGTTTCTCCTTTGACACTAACTCATTGCCCTCAAGCCCCCCATCGAACATTGCAGTTTTTTTCAGCTGGTTTAAAAGACATTTTTTGATTGCCCCTTGGACATACATTTGGCTGTTGCTTTTCAGTGTTTTTTTGTTCATGTCCATTGGATTCGTAATAGTTTTTTTCCGCCTCGTGGATGGCCACTATCTCAAAGAGAGATCTACAATTAGACTTATCAATGGAACTTTGGCCCCCCACTCCTCGTCCCACATCATGAAGAGGGACCAGACTTTTGTGAATATTACTGCCTGGCCCGTCTTGGATGGAATCGCATGGGATGCTGTTAAATTCCAAATTCATGGGCCTACAGAGGTCATTAATGTACCTAATGTATTTCGTGTTTCTATGGGTGATGTGGTTAGGCAGAACATACGTTCTGATGATTGGGATGTACACGCCATTGAATCACTGTTTTCTGATTTGAAATATTATGCCGCTTTTGATGCTGAAGATTTATACGAAAATGCGGCTAATTATGCGGAACAGTATTGTTTTCAACATTATGGCAATCATTTCCTGCATAAAGCAAATACTTTTAGGAATTTTGTAAATTATACCCAATGGGAACACTGTCCTACTCCTGAATTCGGTAGTTCACAAACTCTAGTTAACAAGTATTCATATTTTACCGATTTCAGTGTTTCCAACCCGGCAGCGTTTTATTTTAAGGTGCTGCCTGAGTCTGCCGCAAAGGTTAGACTGACACACACGAAGCTACTTTATTCTAAGTCCTTTATGGACGAGTTGTCAATCAAAGGTTATGATGTGTGGAAGGCTACTATTGATCTAAAGTCGGTTTGGGGTTCCAAGCCGTGGCAGGTACAGGGTACTGAGGCTTTACATCGTGCCTGTCTTATACCAAATCATATTCTATTTTTAAATTCATCCATCTTCCAAACCACCTGTTTTGGATTGGCTACTTCTAAACAATTAAAGTCACCTTCTGTACCGGATCTGGGTGCTTATCCCGATTGGGATAACCACACAGATCTATCCCTTGCTGCTTTGCAATCCTTAGTTTCAAACACATCTTTCAATATTTCGAAGATTGATAGTGAGGGTTGGTTAATTTGGCAAAGCAGTTCTGATATCTGTCAAAGACGTTTTCTGGGACTGAGACCGGGTTATACTAATGAACGCGTAGACCCTCGATTTGAGTCATCACATACTGTAACTACATACTCTGTGGGGAAGCTATGTCAATCGTGGCTGCGACATTCCACTTTAGCGTCTGTCAAGGATCATTTATCACAATTACATGACAAAATGGATCTGAATGATTTTGTTAAGGGTCCTGTGGGTGGCAGAACCAAAAGGTGGGCGTATGCTATTTACAACGAAGTCTGGAAGTTGTCGCAGATTGAGGCGGCTTCCAGATTGAGAGCGATTGACCAAGCAAACATGGAAAAGGTTTTAGCCGTTATAGATAATAGCATTAGCACTCTCTCTTCTAGGATTTATACATTAGATAATATTGTTTCATCAGTTGTTGATATTGTGCATGATGATATGTCTGTGTTATATCATGGTCAAAACCAGTTGCGTTCTGTTATGCAGTTTGCATGGACGTTGCAAACGTTGAAGGCAGGGAAGGTCCCTTGGGACTATCTGAACACTACATCGTTATTCCTTCCCTTTAACCTTACTGACAAGCAGCGATTTATGTCCATGAAGGATGCTACATATTCATTATTACATATTGAAAAATTAGAACCGTTGCCCTTCTCAGTAGCGGAGATCAATTCGGCTACGTGGCTAGCACACGGATTGATAATTCTCCCTTTCGCGCTTTTTAAGTTTACATCTTGTATGAAACATTATGCTTTAGGTAGATATGAACCGCTGGGCACCGCTTTCATACATGAGGTTTGGTCCCTCCCCTTTACGTATAGATGTACTAGGGACGGAACTGAGGTTTATTTGAAAGGTGAGGAATGTACCACGTCACCAGACCATTCCTTAGTATGTAGGCACATTCAATTACACGGCGCATGCAATGTACAAGCCCCGAATTTGGCCTGCGTTCTGCGAGGTGTCCCAGTGCCTGTGATTACCCCCTCTTTTACGCTGCTTGCTAACGGTAGTTATTTGATTTTGAATAATGAAGCTTGCTGTGGGATGTTAGTGGGAATCCCATACATAGTAACTGTCTCGCAGAAAGTTGTCTGCTGCAATAATGTTCTCTTTCCACCCCCGCATGGGCGGCTGGATGTTTCTATCTGGCCTTCGATTCCAACCTTGAAAGCAGAGTTCAACAAGTTGAGCAGAATAAGAGCCTTATTGTCCCAAAAAGAGGTGTCTTTGACTTCCTCTCGTGAAACATTCGACCTTCACGTAGCTAATACGCGCACAGAGGTACAGGCGCTTCTGAATACTGACCTCCCCCTACATTTCGGCTCTTTGATCCAAACTATTTTCAATGCCTCGTCCACGACCGGCCTGGCTCATTTTTTTAAACTTGTGGGCTCGGGTCTCGTGACCTCTTTCCAAACTATTTTTGGTGTGGTTCCGGGCTTTTTTCATTCCCTTTTCTCGAGCATCTTTGGAGGTGTTCCGCTACTTCTGGCGCTAGTGGCAGGTGTGCTGCTTTTCCTTTTCATACTACGAAATGGCTGCTCCATCTGTGCCACTCGTGCACCTGTCCCGTCTGCAGCTTCTTCGGGATAGGATGCTTGACTTTTATGGAACTCTGCCATTGGCGACATTAAGCCTGGCGTATGGATTGTCCTTCCGGTATTGCTACTTCACCTGCGTGCAGCCTGTGCTACACTGCCTGGATTGCCCCTTTGAATGGCCTTTGGATTTGTGCTTGACCAGCCTGGTGTCTCCGGTGCCGGATTTCGATCGACTAATGAGGCCCTTAGTGTCTCACGAGTTGACCTGTTCTGGTGTCCGGATAATGGCTTGTGGAGCAGCACATGGGATCCTGGGTAATTGGGACATCTCTACAGCTGCCTACAACTTCTTGGCTATGAGCTATTTGGAGGAACATTCCGGGTGCCCTCTGATCGTGCTGGAAGCTCCGCTGATTGAAGAACACGTGTGTTCCTTCTCGTTGATGGATTGGATGGCTGAGACTTTCGCTGGCCCTGCAAATGATTTTTTGTTGGAAGCGGTTGCCACATATGCTGCCTATACATTCATGGATTGACTGAACTATCGTCCTTGGCGCCTGTCGCTCCTGGACAGCACCCTGCCGCGGCATATACACTTTTTTATTTTCTCCCTGATGGTTGTTTTGAGTTTTTTTTTTAATTGATTATATTTTTTTCCCGGACTCCACAGTTTCCCCTGTTGCTTTTCAATTTTTTTCGTTTCAGACTTTAACTCATTCTGAACCTTTGAATTGGTTACGCCTTGTTCTGCTCTGACGAAACTGAACTCTGCGTTCTCTCTTTTCTTGCCTACTAAATAGTGCTTCGATCAAGGGGGCGTGTAGTGAGTTCTCTCTGAATACGTACAGGCATTGTTAAGTTAGCATAACCACGTTAGATGTTGGAAAGCCATCTTTTTGCTTTTGCACACGGCACTGCGTTTACATGTTATTTCTTAAAACAGACTGTTGACTCGAGACTTGCTTCACACAAGCGCGATCTGTTGCTACTATCCCAAGCTCTGCGCAGCGACCTTGGTCTGTACATGGTGTGACAAACAGTCTGGGGTATTACACAATGCATGTTTTTCACTCTAGGTTGATCGGCCCACTATTTAGCCATAACACACGCGCAGCTGCAAATGCCTGAAAATTAGTGCTTTTAGTATCACAGACATCATGTTTATTATTCAGACCGAAGACGAGCCTTCCTGCGAGAAGTCTCCTGATGCTCCTGTGATGTGATTTCACTAAGCTGATCTTTGAGGTATGGGGTCCCCTATTCAAGCCTAAGAGACCTTCTATTAGCATAATAATAATATTAGCTTCTTAGTAAAGGGAAGGTGGTAGTATCCACTGTCATTATAATATGATCACCCCTTTTATATTCTATGGTATTGTAACTATGTTGCTGGTTTTGATATTAATCATTTGTCTGCTTGTATTAGCCAAAGTACTGCATCTTAGGACACGTGGTCTATAAAAATAAACCCCTTTTTATTTACAACGTGTCTCTGTTGATTATTGTTGTGGACTGATGTGAGAATAATATACGAACAGGTATTTCCGATTCCCACCATTCCTGAGTATGTACTGAGTCGCTTGTTCTGGGTTGTCTACACATTGGGACCGCCGAGCTAAATCTCGGATAACGAATGGGACACTTATGCTAGCCGGATACTGGGTTCTGGGTTCTGAGGTGAGTTTCTGGTACACCACAATTCACTGAGGTCCTGGGGTTCTTCGCATAGTTCTGTGTATCAGCAGAATCCCTGCAACAGAACCCTTACTTGCTTCTATAAGAAAATGTGATATTACAGGAATTACTATAAAGGATGTTATTATTAAAACTTCATCAATCAATTGTGTGTCTTTTTCTTTCTCGCCCTAAGTGTGCCAGGTATGCCCAGACGTGGGTCCTGGGCTCACTGTGCCACTGGAATCAAGCTATCCTGGCTGAAGAGGGGTGAAACCCCGAAACCGGTCCTAGGATGCTTGTTTCCGGTCCAGGGAGGACCTGGCTTGGCAGTTCGTGCTGGACTGTTCCCATGAGGCACAGGGTCAAGACTGATTTGCATATGGTCAGGTCTAAACTAGGGTGGCATGGTGAGCAAAAGAATGATGGATTTAACCCAGATCTCTTGACTGGGGGTGAATGTTTTGATTTGTTCTGCATTCCGTCCATCAATTGTGTGTCTTTTTATTATTAAAACTTTAGCATATGCTGATGATGTACAGTTCTTTATTAGTGATCCTTTATCCTCATTCCCTTCCCTACTTCAAATTATTTCGTTTTATTCCAGTGTCTGGATATGTGAAATACTAATAAAACTGAATTCTTGCCTTTAAATATTTATTGTACTCCTGATATGATACCCATGAATTATATAATTTGTCAAAAAGATAATTTGAAATATCTTGGAATTGAGTTCTCTTCATCTATGAAATCAACAATATCGCTAAACTGTGACTCCATCATAAATGATGTTTAAGATAAAACAACCAAATGGTCTTCACTTCATATTTCATGGTGGGGTAGAATGGATTCTATAAAAATGATTATCGCACCAAAATGTTTTTCGCTCTTGCCATGATTCTTACTCAATTTCCTTTAAAGCTTCACAGTGGGAGTTTCATGCTTTCAAAACCATTGGTAGATTCAGAATACCAGGGTACCCTCTTGTTTCCATCCATCTGAGATTGACTTTTACTGAACTCAAGACAGACTTTGTAGGAGTACGGAGTGGATGGAATCCTACATGAACAAGTCCCAGGATTTGATGGCTCTTAATAAACCCAAGATGTTCTCACAGTCTTTCTCAAGGTGTTTCTTCATTGAGGGAACATTATGGTGATATTTGATGATGACAACATTTTAAACTGAAACCCATATAACCGTTTCAATGTGCACGGATATTGTAGTCTGCCTCACTTCTGAGAAGATCATCCTGGGCCAGTGCAAATGTTGTCATGTACAGCTGACGCACTACTGTTTTACAACATGCATTACTGGCACTAGCACAATATTCAATCAACCTCTTACAAATTAACTTCCTGAAGACTTAGGTCATACTTTTTGTAAGGATCACGTTGAAGCAAAAGATGTTTGATACTTTAAAAAGAAAAATGATGTTGTAATAAAATATTGGCTGTGTGGATGTTTGACATTGACATCAATTAGTGTCCACAAGAAGGTGGAGCTGCTTTCTTAGTAACTTTCCCTTTCCACCACTGGGCCCACCCTGGTGGTCCTTTGCTCAAAAGCTGCAATGACAATCAAGAACTGAAAGTCAACACATCTACTTAAGAGGTCTGTTTCCTTAATTGTACTGTATAATTTTATATAGCGCTTCATATCCTGTTATGGGGCGCTGTAGAGTGTGTTGGATTCATATAGGGCTTCATACCTTGCGGAGGGGTGCCTAAGCGCATTAACAAATGGGTAGCATGCTTGTGAATTTATGTAGGGTGTAAAGTCAGAAGAGCTATTGCTCAGGTCACACCAGTCATGCAGGTATGATGTTAAGACAGCAGAACAATCTGCTCAGGTTATATCAATCTTGCAGGTAGAATATAGATACAGCAAGTCACTCAAGTCACCCCTATCTTGTAGATAGCGTGTAAAGACAGCTGAACAATCCCGGAGGTCAGACATATCTCAGAGGTAGAGTTTAAAGAGAGGAAAGCTATTGCTTAGGTCACATAGATCTCACAGGCTGGGTGTAAATACAGCAGAGTGATCACTCGGTCGCGCAGGTCTTGCAAGTAGAGTGTGAAGACAGCAAAGCTATCTCCCAGGTTACACAGGTCTTGCAGTTCTTTGTTCCTCGGGGTCAATAGGAAGCTTTTGAGGGATGCAAAAGGTGTGGCAAGAGAGAAAACTTCCATCCCTTTGTTTCTTGACTTACACTCTCAGCAGCATCCTGTTGACTGCCAAAGAGCCAGAAAGAGAAATACTATGTTAAAACTTTGCCCAAATTGACAAAAACGCCAGCTTGTATCTGCTATGCCTGATGATAAAATTGTTTGAGTGGTATGTTTGAAACAATTGACTATAACTCAGGAAGTATGTGGATGCATCACAGATCATTAGCTTACCGAAAGAGTGCTTCACAGTTCCTGGGGATGTGTGCAAGGGGGCCCAATCAGGATATGTGCAACTCTAACTCTCAATTAAAGTAGCATAGTTGTCATCTTGGAAAAGTAGCGGGAATGCTTAATATGTTTTTTAGGTGTTGTAGATTTTTAGCTTGGTTGCTGGGTAAACAATTATTAAGGATCTTCATACAATACTCAGCCTGCTAGGTTCTTCCATGTATCTCCAAAAGCACCCCACTCAGGATGGCAGGACCTGGGCTTCGACCTATTCCAATTGCCTTACATGCTAACTTCTGACAGGGGGTTCGTCTCCCAGTCACAGTGATTTCAGCAGGCTGCAGCATCTTAGGTCCTCAGGAGTCAAGTCAGGATTTATTTTGTTTGGCACAGCTCTGTTCTTATGCTTCAACTACTTCTGCCCCGTTAGACTTGTCATTCTTAGGGTGGGCCTTCCTCCAAACGTTTTGCCTGCTTACCTCTACTATTTGCTGTATCTTTTTGTTGACCTTAGGACCCTGAGCACTTTACTACTGCTGACCAGTGCTAAAGTGCGTGTTCTTCTTACATAAACGTAGTGACATTAATGTATAGCCAATTGGAATTTTAGTTTACTTATAAGTCCCTTGTAAAGTGGTATACCAAATACTCAGGGCATATAATCTAGATGCCACTAGTGGGCCTATAGCACTGGTTATGACACCCACACAAGTAGCCTTTCAAACTTATCTCAGGCCTGCGATTCTAAGGCCTGTGTGTGCAGTTTACTGCCACTTCTACTTGGCATTTAAAACCACTTGCCAAGCCTTAAACTCCCTTTTTATTACGCACACCACCCCTAATGGCAGGGTACAGTGTAACTAAAAGGGAGGATGTGTACTTTTAAGTTTTATATGTCCTGCTAGTGACAAACAGCTAAATTCGTTTTTCACTACTGAGAGGCCTACTCCTCTCATAGGCTAGCATTGGGAAGTCCTTAACACACTTTGACACTGTAATTCCTAATTAGAAAGGTTAGCTACATTATGTTTCATATCTTTGGAATGGTAATAATAAAAACTCTTTACTGGTGAAGTTGGATTTAACATTACTGTTTTAGAAATGCCACTTTTAGTAAGTAGACATTGCTCTGTTCTTACTGCTCTTGCAGCCTGTCTACAATACATGTCTGGGGTGGGTGGCCACTACACTTTGTGTATTCCCTCTGCACAGTCACAAATACAGGAAGGGTGGGTGGGTGGGTGGTTGTGACACAGAACTCATCCGCATTCATCTACATTCTGATAGCTCTTCCTGGGCAGGAAGAGGGAGGGGATGTTCTGACCCTACCAAGACAGTACCCTACTGGACCTGTGAATAACTCTGCCAGGTCTGCTGTGCTACACTGATTGCCATTCTAGTTTGCGGACTGTTCTGAAGGAACTGCTGCTCTGATTTGCTGAGCTGCACTGCTGGCTGCTGAACTCTGCCCTGCTGAAGACAAAGATCAAACCCATCTCACTTGAACCCAGAGGGACTCCAAGGGCTTGCTGGCTTGCCCCCTATTCTGAGGTCTCAGGGCCATCAAAGACTTCCTACAACTCTGCTGCTGCTCTCTGCCATCTGTGAGTCCTCCCTTTCCTGAGGTGCCAATCCAGTCCTGGGCCGCAGAAGTGGGCTCAGCAGCTGTTTTTGCTTCCAAGTTGATGCATTGACGACTTTGCTGCGCCGAACAGAACCGGCGCATTGCCCTTTGATGCTGACGGAGGAGCAGATTGAATACATCGACTGCATCATGGAGGGCCTTGACGCCGAAGCCTACATCAACTATGCGGATCGGCAAAGGTGCTTTGCCTTCATCCACGGTACTTTGACAGCAGGTCCAGTCTGAGTCCTGTAGCTGGCCTGTCCTCCATCACGGACGGGCTGAACTTTGGATTTACCCTGGTCTATCATGACCTCAAGTTACCGCTTAGCACTATTGACTTCTAAGCACTATTTTTGGTTTATTCTTTAAAAGTTCATATCCCCGGTTCTACTAATTGGATTTTTTTTGTTTAGGTCTTGATTTTCTCATGAATATATTCTATATTTTTCTAACTCTATGGGGAGTTTTTATATGGTGTTTTTTTATTGTGTTACTGTGTGTTGCACAAATACTGAACAAATACTTTACATATTACCTCTTTAGCTAAACCTGACTGCTCTCTGACAAACTACTAGAGGGTGAGCACAGCTTATCTTTGAATGTGTTTGTAGCTTACCTTGACTAGGAATGTGGTCCCTAATTAGAAATTGGATCTCTAGTTGGGAGAGGTATGAGCCCTAACACTTCTTCCAAGTTCAAAGGTGGATCCGAGGAGCTGTGTTTTGGGATATCTGAAATCTTCATATCTATATCACTAGAGAGATGATACTATACAATCGCCCTTAAATTCACATCCTAGAACATACCCCAGCTACTGCCCTTGGAGAGTGCCACGTGATTGAAATTCTTTCGAGACATCTGTACAGACAAAACCAAAGACAGCAGGGAAAGAGCTCACTTATCAGAGCTCATTGTTGACCTTATACAAACGGTGTGTGCATAAAGACAAGTGTTTTCTCTTGAGTATAAATGGAGAAGGCTCACAAAGTGCACAACAACAGAGGTCCTATTGGCCATCCTGTGCTTCCTGCCCCCGACTGAATGTTAGTCTCCATTGGTTTTCCTTGGAGAGGCCCAATGGGCCACTTGGAGCATTAGCATTCATTAATTGTTCCCTCACCCAGACAGGTGTGTGAATTCACACTGATTCATCCTGAACTTATTTCTCACAAATGGTAAAACAAATCCAAAAGGAATATTTTATTTTTATCTTGAACGGAGTCTTTGCATGCTGTCTAAATCTCACCAGCTGTCATCGGTACAGAAAAGAATCATTCTATGTACTAATTAAAGAAAACATTTTTGCAGTGATGATTAAAGTTGTGGATGCCAAGTTGCATGCTACTTTTCATGGAGGAATGACGTGGTAGTGGTCTACAACAAACGATACATTAGTAACAACGCTGCCTGACTTTCTATGGTTAGCTTGACATTGTATGGGTATAAATCTTGGTACCTGGGTGTGCTAGCTGCTTGGTTTGCTAAAATAAATATCAATCTAGTCCATAGTTATGGATAGCTTTACCGACAGGCATGAAGAAAAACAATGTAAAACAGTGCACGTTTGCTCAGCACACCTCATAGAAGACAAAGTCAGAGTCAAAGCAACAGTAAAGAACTGACGTGTGCAAAGATACAAAAAGTGGGGGCCACACTATACAGAGAGATTTCCTCTCAGCCACAGAGCTACCACTACTATTGTACGCATACACCGTGTGCCCAGGAACACAGCTGCAGCAAAATTGTTCCGGCCTATATTACAGATGGCAGAGATGTCCTGTATTGCGATGCCACTTTACTTACTAAATGCTCACAGAACTGCTGTGAAAGCTAAGCCTCTTTCCCCCTTTTTTAACTATAAAAAACGTGTGACACACTGTTCTGTTCCAGTGATTTGCACTAAATACTCACAAGCACTGAATATTGGCGATTTGTGAGGAGGTTTCGGCCCGCTTTTTAAAGTGACTGGGCCTGGAACAATAACCATCACCCAACCTGGGGCCCCAAAGTTCTTTCCAGAACACCAGGATGATGCCTGGCTCAGCATGGATACCTGACTGACATAGAAGAGGGCAGGGCAGAGCCCCCAAGCTGAAGCAATGCACCAGCCATCATCTCATCATCTCAGGACGACAGGCACATGCCACAATGTAAATCCAGAAAACGGATCGACTGGGGGGCATGTTTACAAGATAATGACACAGCACTGCGCACCACTGCAAGCCGTTTTGCTGCGCCGAGCTGAGTCATTAGGAAAGTGCAGGGATGTGTCGCATTTACAACAGTACTATGCATTCCCGTGCTTTTTAGCTCTCGCCTGACCCAGCGCATGCGCTGGTCTGGCGAGACTTATTGAGAGGGCTCCAAAAAGTGCTACCAGGCCAGCTTAGAGCTACAGTGCATGTGCGCGGGCGCGCGTGCCGCTTTTACCGCGATTACTTTCACTTTCGCTTGCCGCTTGCAATAGCCAATAGGTCTCGCTTTTAGGACCTTATAAGTATTTAGCTATGCAACTGTTGCATGGCTAAACACTTATAAGGACCCAAAGGCGAGACCTATTGGCTATGCCAATGCTTGTTTTCTGTGCTGATGCACAATGGGCTGCCGTGTGCCAACGCAGGCACCTGTGTACAGTTCTGCAAGGGTGCCTGTGTTTCAGGGATGATTGTTTTTGTGCATGAAGACACACATTCCTGCACAAAACCAATCATTGATGATGTTTTCCTCCTTCTATGTGTGAATGCAGCATACATAGAAAAAGGAAAAAACGAAGAGAAATAAAGGTATTTCTCCTCGTTGCTCCACTTTCACGCCTCCCCTGGGGAGGCGATAGAATGTGATGCATTCCCGGTTTATGAAACCGTGTAAATCTGGGAATGCATCAGAATCCATGAGTGTTGCGTGGGAACACCCTCAGAAACACCCATCGAACGCCTCTTTCACACAGAGTAATGCGTGAAAGGCGGACATATTTACAAGACCATGAAAAGCCACGCAGGGTGGCTTTGCATTGCCTTGGAAATATGGGCCAGCGCACTGTGCCACCATAAAGTCAAAAAAATTGAGGCTCCGGTGGCACAAGGGGCTATTAGTTATGCCCATAGGTTTCATCCAACAAAAACTCTGAAAAAACAGAAGACAACAGAACAGCCCATACATCTCATCCACATTTCCCCGAAACGGAGAGGGAAGACCAGTTGAATCATAACCTATACAAAGGGTGATTCACAATGTAAACGTGACAGTCCCCATTACAGAGCGTGGGCAGAAAAATAAACTTGTAACGGGTTTCATACTAACAACTCCAGAATGAACATGAGGATTTAAGCCCCTCAACAACCACTCTACAGTGTGTTTCTTATTGTGAAAGTCATCGACTTTTCATGTATTGGGAAACACTGAAACCCTTTGTGATGAACAGATCTCCAAGCAGATAAATGTTCATGGGAGCAATGAGGCTTGAACTTTAACACCCTAGGGATGAGCGAGTGAGCTCTTAACCAATAGGCCATAAGAGGCACTCCCAAAAAATGGAACAGGAAGCAGACAAAGAAAGATCCCCTGTGTGCACTAAATGCAATATCAGCTTCAATGTGTTTGATTCAAGCAGAACGATTCGTCTCAGAGTCCTAAATGATTGACAGACGACCACAAGTCCATAAAACAACAAAAGTTAGAGCGCAACCAGCATTGAGCTAGAGACAGAGGGGACTATCAAGCGGGTTGAAGCCCAACTATAAGAGAAAGAAAATGCACGTATTTTCTAACAGTCTCCTTCGTGTGCTTCTTCCCCACCACACCCCATTACCCCTGTTATGTTATGTTATGTTATGTTAAAAACTATTTGTAACGCGCACTTTCACCAACGGTTTCTTGGCGCTCAATGACAAGTGACGATGAGCCAGGATGAGAGAGTTAGTCATATGCAGAGCGGAAAAGCAGAGTTTTTAAAAGTCTGCGGAAGCAGTCATACTTTGGGCAGAGACGGAGTGAAGATGGCAAAGAGTTCCAGGTGGACGGAGCCAGGACAGAAAAGGACAGGCCACCGTGCTTTTTCCTTTTATACTTAGGGGTATCAAGGAGATTAAGAGATGCGGATCGGAGAGCTCTAGAGGGGATGTGACGGGACAAGCTCAAAGAAATAAAGGCGGGGGCTGCATCCGAAAGTGCCTTAAAGGTAGAACATGCCAGTTTGAAAATGCAGCGTTTGGAAATAGGGAGCCAATGCAGACTGTGGAGGAGGGGAGTGACATGCCGATATTTGGACTGGTGGAAAATCAGGCGAGCGGCTTGTTTCTGCACCAGCTGTAATCGATGAAGGTGGTAGGCAGGAATGCCCGCGTACAACATGTTGGCGTAGTCGAGCCTGGAGGTGATGAGTGCAATGACCACTAGGGTCAGGGCTTCTTTGGTGAGAAACCTACTGATCTTGCTAATCCGCCTGAGATGGAAAAAACAGGCTGAGGTGACCGAGTTGATTTGCGGTTTCATCGAAAGGTCATCAGAAATGATCACCCCCAGGCTTTTGACAGAGCGCAGAGGAGTGGGTGCAGACCCTAAAGATGTAGGCCAGAAGGAGGAGTTCCATGGGTGATTGGGGCCACCTACCAAGACAAGCTCAGTTTTTGTAGGGTTCAGCTTTAAGTGGCTGTGATACATCCATTCCGCAATGGACATCATGGTGGACTGGAAATTAAAACGGGAGGAAGGGAAGGAGTCAATGGGAAAAATTAACTGAAGGTCGTCCGCATAATTAAAAATTGTGGCCGGGGAGTTGCGGAGGGAGACTAGGAGGGGTTGGAGATACAAATTAAAAAGAAGAGGGGATAATGCCGAGCCCTGAGGGACGCCGCAGGGAAGGGATGTGTAGGGTGCGGACAAAGTGGAGAGATGAACAGACTGTGATCGCTGGTGAAGGAAGGATCTGAGCCAGTCAAGGGCCACTCCCTGGATACCGGCATTGTGGACACGGTCGATCAAGATGGTATGATCGACCGTGTCGAAAGCCGCCGAGAGATCTAGAAGAACAAGGGCCTGAGAGGTGTTATTGTCAGCGCCCTTCCTGAGAGTGTCCATGACTGCTACTATGACCGCCTCGGTGGAGTGGAGGGGTCTGAAACCCGCTTGTTGAGAGTCCAAGAAGGAAGATTCCTCTATGAAAGAGCTCAAGCAGCGGGTAACGTAGGTCTCCAGAATTTTTCCTAGGTAAGGGAGAAGGGAAATGGGTCTGTAGTTACTGAGTGTAGAGGGGTTGGTATTAGGTTTCTTTAAGATGGGTACAATGGCTGCTTGCTTGAAGGAGAGAGGGACCTCCCCCGTGGCAAGAGAGTTGTTGAGTAGTGCAAGGGGGGGGCCTGGACATGCGAGGAAAGCTTCTCTCAAGATCTGCGGGGGGCAGCAGTCATTTGGGGAACCCGACCTGACTTTGTGCAGGAGTGAGGTGAATTCTTGTAGGGAGATGGGAGGAAACTCTGACAAGGTGCTAGTGTTTTTAAGGGGAAGAGGAGGGGGAGTAGGAGATGCCGGGGTCGGGATGTTGTTTTTTATTGTAGTGATTTTCTCTATGAAATAGGAATTGAGAGAATCACAGAGGGGTTGAGTCGGCAGGGGCTGGGGGGTAACCCTATCCGGCAGGGAGAGCTCATTTACAATAGAGAAGATGGCTTTTGAATTGTTATTGGAGTCCAAGATAATTTTGGAGAAATATGCCGTTTTAACTGCCAGGATCGAATGTTTGTAGAGTTTCTGAGCCTCGGTGTAGACAAGTTTGAGCTGGGGGTCATAGTGGCGACGCCAGCGGCGTTCAGTTTGCCGCAAGGCAAGTTTGTCCGCTTTAAGTTGGTCCGTGAACCAGCGTTGTGCGTCGTGGGGGCGCTTAGCTTTAATCTTTTTAAAAGGAGCTACTTTGTCACTAGCTTGGCGTAACCATTTATCAAGATTGTCAGCCTGAACATCAAGTGGGGTCGGAGAGGTGGGTACAGTAGAAGCTAGTGAGGCATGGAATTCAGACAGATTGGCTTTTTTCCAGTTGCGAGCCATAAGATTCTTAAGACGGGGGGGAGGACACAGAGTGTGTAAGTGAAGGTAAAAAGAGATGAAATAGTGGTCAGACCAGGAACAAGGGCAAACTGAAGGAGGTGAAATATCGAGGTCGGACGTCCAAACTTGGTCGAGGATGTGACCTTTCTGGTGGGTGGGAGTGTAAATGTGTTGGGAAAGATTCATGCCTTTTAAAAGGTCTGTGAATTCCAGTGACAGTTGGCTTTCGTGGATATCAGAAGGCCAATAGTTAAAATCGCCAATTACCATGATATTAGCATGGTTAATTGCTAATTGGGCGATGGAGTCACTGAAAAGTTTAGGAAAAAGGGGCATATAGTCGGGAGGTCTATAGACAAGAATGCAAATGAAAGACGACTTAGGGGAGGTAAATTTTAGAACTAGGTAGTCAGTTTTAGGGATCGGGGTCGCCGTAACCTCGGAGAAAGTGTGAACCGAACGAATAATCGCCGCCACTCCGCCACCGGTCTTCCCCGCAGGCCGGTTGGCGTGTATAATGTAGTATCCCGTAGGGATTGCTGCAAGAATGTCAGGGGCCGAGTCTTCCGAGATCCAGGTTTCTGCTAGGAGAAGGATGTCGATAGAGCTCTGATGCAGTAGCTGGAAGATCTCGAGCTGATTGCAAATAAGAGATCGGGTGTTGAGGTAGTAAATCAGTAAGGAAGCGGTGATCTGCTGAATTGGGAGTGAGGGATCATGGGAGGAATCCTGTGCCAAGCAATCAGATGGAACATATATGTCACATGCCTGAGCCGCTCTTGTAGCACGTGCGGGAATGGGTCCTGAGGATTTGAGTCTCAGGAGATCGGAGGAGGAATAAGAGTAAGATTGGGCATTACGACAGGGCCCTGGGCCTGGTCGGCCGCGGACGGGCGCAGACGGGCTTGACTTGTGCGCGACTTCGGCGCGAAGTCGGCGCTCCCGCTGCGCTCGTCCGCTGCGCTTCCTCCATACTGCCATTTTATACTAGGGGTGAGGGAGCACTAGACCGCTAACCTGCGAAGGTTTGGTGCAGGGCGGAAGTGGTGTCACGAGCAGGAAGTGACGCTCCTCGAGCTGACCCTCCGCACAAACGGCACAAGCCGGGGCGGAACGGGGTCACGAGGTGGCGGAAATACAGGTCAGTGCAATTTGTAATTTTTAAAATGCTTTTAAGCGTGCTCATTAAAAACAGCAGCAAAAAACAAAGAAAGACAGCATCCACAATAACACACGAACACACAGCCTAGCTCGCCGCGTTTGTCAATGAGCCTGGGAGCTGTAATCGCACTCTATATACTCTGCAAGTTCAGCAGCACTAGACCGCTAACCTGCGAAGGCATTGGGGCGACGCTACTCTGCCATTTCAGAGCAGCCACCCCTGGAGGTTAGCTTTCCAGTTCAAAATACTATGCTTAGACACACTTTAAAACTTTTTACTGAGCGCTATGTTGCTCTGTCCATGTGCTGCTACCCCTGCTAAATCCCCCCTCGTGTGCTGCTCTTCCACTGCTGCCTTCATCCAGCTTTATTTTATGCTCCCACCGACCATCCCCCTTTGTTTCCTCCCTCGCTTGCCCCCACGCTGTCCTTCGTTGCTCCCCCACTTCTTGTGGGTATTTCTCTTTTTTTAATTTTATGTGTAGGGTTTAGGAGGCCCCGCTGCTGTCATTTGCTGTCGGGTGCTCCTCTACAGAAAGAAAACTTTGCAGGGTTACAATTTTTTTAATTATTATTCATCAATCATTGGGGTAGATTTACAAACATTGGGGCTTATTGCTTATTGCCAAGCCCCTTGCGCCACCGTTCTGCCACTTTTTCCCATGTAAAAAGTGATGCACCAGTGGCGCAAGGGGCTTGTAAATAGCACAAAATGTTTTTTCCCTAATTTTCTTTCCAGTGCAAAACGTATGCTGCGCTGGTAAGTAGCCTACAAGTAACGCAAAGCAGCGCAAAGCATTGCTTTGCATTACTTAGCGCCAAGGGGCGGTACAGGGGTGGTACATGGGCGTTCCCATGCAACCACTCATGCCTCTTGATGCAAAACACTATCTATAAACAATAGTAGACAGGGTTTAGCTCCAAAACTTAACGACAATGGAAAGGAGGTGTTTAAAGGAGAAATGCTTTCGTTTTTCCTTTCTTTTCCAACTTTTCATGCGTGCTGCACTGTGCAGCACACAAGCAAAGTAGGAAAAGTTTTAAAGTGTGTCTAAGCATAGTATTTTGAACTGGAAAGCTAACCTCCAGGGGTGGCTCCTCTGAAATGGCAGAGTAGCGTCGCCCCAATGCCTGACTCAGAGCCAACAAATGAAAAATAAAATGATGCTCTAGCATCATTTTATTTTTAATTTGCTGGCTCTGAACCAGCTGGTGCAGGGAGGGGCGGGGCACGTGAGGAGGAGTGCCATGCGCACTCCAGTGCGCATATGTGTTTGGCCGGCCATCTTAGGCCGAACAAAACACAAATGCGCACTGAGGTTTCTCCAGCCCCAGCTGCATTGAACATGGGTTGGAGATACCCCCACAGACTCACTGGCCTGAGCGTAGCATCTTTTCAGTCTGCCCAGGCCAATCCCTGCGCTGCGGGGATTGGATAGAAGTCTGTGACCTGGTCCCAGTGTCTGTTGGGGCAAGGAAGAGAAGAGAAAGCAGGACGGGGGGAGGCTTGCACCTTAAGGTAAGTTATTTAAAAATATATATATATTCTAACACCCCCACGCCCCATTGTGCACCCTCTCCTGCATTCCCTACACCCACCCACCACTCTTTGTTTGTGGTGGCCGCCACTGCTAACCCTCCAGTACAAAACCTGTGGTAGACTCACGCACACACCCTAGCACTATTGCGCTAAGGTGTGTGCCTGGTGTGCAGTGAGAGGGGAGGAGAGAACCATATCTCCATAGATCTGGCACTCTCCTGCCCCCTCCCTGTCACGCAGTGCAGATCAGCATTTTAGGCTGCTGCCCTGCGTTCCGTGACTGTTCTGAAAATCTCGGCCTAAGTGTCTCTACCAGCTTACAGCGGTCAAAAAACAAAATGTCGCCTGTGTCATTCCATAGTCAAGCCCATGTGCGACGACGCATGAAAGAGCATACCTCACAGCACATACAAAATGACGCAGCCGGGTACAGCAACTGCGTCATCGTGCCTTTTTTCTTTGTTTGATGCATAGCATTGGCAAAAAGCATTGGCATATCTAATGGGTCTACAAAGTGAGATCTTTTGGCTTGGCCAATGCTTATTTTATTTGTCTCATCTTCCTCTTATCTGTCCCAAATGATGGCATGTATGCAAAAGAGAAATTATGTACTTACGATACCCCCTGCGAGCAATGCCGTCCGTGTAGTACTCACTCCCGACGGTGAACTCGGTAGGGGTGGCGACTACGAGCCAATGCAGCTGCCTGAAGACCAAGGTGATATGTTCATGTCCAGTGTCGGATTAGCAGGGCGGGCAATCGGCTGGTGCCCGAGGGGCCTGTGGCAGATGCCTGCTTGTGGGACGATTTTTTTTAGTCTGTGGATCAAGAAACTCAAAATACCTGGGCGGATTTTCCACGTAGAGCTCCAGCTTCAGGTGAGAGGTAGTCTGTGCAGACCATATATTAGGCCCATTTATTGTTATTTTCAGAATGACAATAGGGCGTCAGGAGGTGGACTTCCTCCCATCCAGGGCCCCAGGAGGTGTCAGTGAGCCTTTGAGAGCGGTGCATCATGTGGTGCACCTCCTTCCATCCCGGGCCCCAGGAGGTGTCAGTAACAGTAGCAGCTCCTGGAGGGAGTGAGGCGGGGGAGGGACAGGGTGGGGGTAGTAAACTCCGGCATATAGCCAAACGGAGGTAAATACATAAATAAATAAAACAAATTACATTGAGCACGCTGCAACGCCAAATGGCGATGCAGCGTGTGCAATGTCATTCATTTTATTTAATTATTTATGTACTTGCCTCCGTTTGGCCGTATGCCGGAGTTTACTACACCCACGCTACCCCTCCCCCGCCCCGCAGCACTCCCTCCAGGAGCCGCTACTGGTCAGTGTACCTTTGAGAGTGGTGCATCATGTGGTGCACCTCCTTCCGTTCCGGGCCCCAGGAGGTGCCAGTGAGCCTTTCAGGGTGGCGCATCATGTGGTGCACCTCCTTCCATCCCGGGTCCCAGGAGGTGCCAGTGAGCCTTTAGGAGCGGCGCATCATGTGGTGCACCTCCTTCTGTCCAAGGCCCCAGGAGGTGCCAGTGAGCCTTTGAGAGCAGCGAATCATGTGGTGCACCTCCTTCCGTTCCGGGCCCCAGGAGGTGCCAGTGAGCCTTTCAGGGTGGCGCATCATGTGGTGCACCTCCTTCCATCCCGGGTCCCAGGAGGTGCCAGTGAGCCTTTAGGAGCGGCGCAACATGTGGTGCACCTCCTTCCGTTCCGGGCCCCAGGAGGTGCCAGTGAGCCTTTCGGAGCGGCGCATCATGTGGTGCACCTCCTTCCATCCCGGGTCCCAGGAGGTGCCAGTGGACGTTTGGCAGCGGTGCATCATGTGGTGCACCTCCTTCTGTCCCCGGCCCCAGGAGTTGCCAGTGGGCCTTTGGGAGCGGTGCATCATGTGGTGCACCTCCTTCTGTCCAAGGCCCCAGGAGGTGCCAGTGAGCCTTTGAGAGCGGCGCATCATGTGGTGCACCTCCTTCCATCCCCGGGGCCCAGGAGGCGCCAGTGAGCCTTTGAGAGCGGCGCATCATGTGGTGCACCTCCTTCCATCCCCAGGGCCCAGGAGGCGCCAGTGAGCCTTTGAGAGCAGCGCGTCATGTGGTGCACCGCCTTCCGTCCCCGGCCCCAGGAGGTGCCAGTGAGCCTTTGAGAGAGGTGTCTTTTGAGCAGTGCAATTAACAAGTCGTCGGTGTGGGCAGGAGGCTTTGTCCCCCACAGCAGGTCACGAAGACCAGACAGACAAACCTCAGGTGCCTGCTGACAGTTTTCTCGGATTGAGGTTAGGAGTTTCATTCAAATACATTGCAATGAAATGAGAGGAAAAAAACATGAAACACAAAAGTTTAAAATAACTTTGCAATTAAAAAAAAATCTGACTAGAAACGGATAAGAAGAAATCACCCTTTTCCGGCATGAACTGCAATTGTGGGCCATGTATGGGATGCCCGGGCCAATTTAACATCCCAATCCGACCCTGTCATGTCTCTTTATAGAAATTTGTAATCGGATTGCTCTCTGAATCTCATTGATGATTATATCATAATGCAAAATTCCACTGCGGATAATACTGTGCTGATGACATCACTGTTCACTGCTAAATCGCTGATGATATCACTTGAACATGTTTTCTCTGACGATTTCAATGTGTATGCTTATCAGCCTCTCACAAAAAACGTGTGATATCCTCAGCGTGTGACCTTGGGCATTGTTGCCGGATTGTGCGATGGAGCAAATTTCTTACAGTCAAACGCAAACTTCACTTCGCAAGCAAGAAATGAGAAACAGAACGCATACTTTAATTGAAAACATGTGAAAGTTGTGCAAAATGGGAAAACACAGTTCTCTAACGTGGCTTTCTAGAAAACCCTTTTCCACTTGAAGGGTAAGTTTTTTTTCTTGTTCTCGTAGTCCTTGACACCAATCCAGGTCACAAGATTCGCCAGACGGTGGAGAATGGAAGCAGAAGTGACATATTTGGACAAACTGGAGTTATAAGGGGGCACGTTTACGAAGCGGAGGAGTTGGAATGTTCCACGAGGGCCGTATTCAAAACTTCCTGTAAACATGACGAGCGAGCAACGAAAAAACACGTGAAGACCAACACATCTGTCCAACGAAGGACGGCTGGAGTGGGTTCCACAATGGATTTTCTGTGTACACTATTTCCGGTTTGGCTAGATCCGGTCACCTTCTGGCATCCGGTTAAAGTCTTTATGACAGGAGTGGGCGACTTCCGCCGAACAGCCTCGAACACAAACAGGAACGCACGTGACCTGCACACTAACAACCCTACCGCCGAGATAATGTCACACAGTGGATGGGTTAAATTTACCCCCACATGTCCATCCACGAGTCCAGTGTGAGGAATTTAACAGGGAGATTCTAATATGGGTTAGAACATTAGAATGTTAGGAACTCCATTGAAGACGACACAGTGTGTGTCCGTGGGCTATTAATGGCTGACCTACCCCTTCTGCTCCACCTAACCAACCACCTTTCCAATGCTTGCCTGCGGCTACGGGCAATAATTGGGACAGAGGAACTGTAACAGCCAATATAGCACCCCACAGCAGGCTATAATGCTATATTAAACTGAGTTCAATGAGTCAACCTAATAAAATAATTTACATAGCAACAGCAACACTGAATGCTGCGAAAATAGGACATGTGCAACACCCCTTACCTCCTTCAGAGATGCCTGACAACGGCTTATTTCAATATTAAGATCCCAACCCAAAGACTGCTGTAGCGATCCTCCTGCTACGGCGGGTAGTCTTAGTGTCTACTCCCAATACCAGGCCCGTGCCCTCTAAATGAGGCCCCTACAGATGATCGTTATCGCTAATTTATGCCACGCTTGTTCCGCCGCGGACAAGCTGCTCATTCACCATCGCTGATTGACAGGTTGGCTAGACTCCAGCCCAGTCCACGCTTCCAACTCTTTCAAACATCGATCTATGTACCAGTGTTCGGGCGGAGTAGGGTGTTGTGCTGGGGGTGGTGTTACCTTGAGTAGCGCGGGGACACCCCGTATGGAGTAACCAGGTGCTTTATAAATCATTTTATTATCATTATTATTATTATTGTTATTATTGTTATCGGAAACCACCTAGCTGGAATGCAGAATATGGATGCACCAATCACAAATGAGACTTTGCATTTCATCATTAGGAAGAAGAGTCAAGAGGTGAGGACTGTACAGCATGTCAGACTCCTGGCAAGATACTGAGTAACCTTCTTACTGGTGTGATAGTGGGAAATCTTTCCAGGGACTCGCTTTCTATCTGTGGAGGTCAACTTCACTAGTCCTGTATAAAATATATGAGTAACCATGGGGTATGTGAAAGTACCTTTTCTCAAAATCAGGTAGATGACGCCTTGGGGCATATTTACCGGGGCATTGCGTCACCGGAGCGTCACTTTTTCCGACGGTCCAGTGGCACAGGACCCTGCTCCATATTTACAAGGTCGTGCTAAGTCACTTTGCGTGGCTTAACACCACCTTGTAAACATGCTCCTCCTTGATGCCGTTGTCTGCAGCAAAGGGGCGTGCAATGGGTGTTGCTGTGGACGTTCCCAAGCAACTCCCATTACATTTTGTCACTGTCTCAGATTTACAAGGATGTGTAAATCTGAGGCATCACCAAAAAGTAAGGCCTTTCAAAAGGAGGCATTAATGTGGTGCAACAAGGAGAAATACTTTTATTATTTGTTTAGCTCTTTCTAAGTGGGCTGCATTGTACAGCACACAAGGAAGGAGCAAATCACCATTAATGATCATTTTTGTGCAGGAAGGTGTCCCTTCCTGCATAAACACAATCATAAACACAATCATCCCTGCAACGCAGGCACCCTTACATCATGGTGCAAGGTTGTCTGCTCTGGCGCTAGGCTGCTTTTTAATAGCACCGGCACACGGGAGAGCCCTGCATTTATTGAATTGATTCAGTTCGGCGCAGCTAAAGTGCTTGCAGGGTCACACTATTTCATTGTAAAAATGCTCCCTTGTTTCATCCAGACTCATGTGTTGTGACAGAGGTAGGGCATGACTCACCCAGGTGCTGAAACACTAAGGGTTTTTCACAATTGAATGAGAACCAGGTCCTACTTTGGGCACTGAGGTTTCCAGGCACTATTGCATGGAGGAATTAAGACAATCTCTTCCTCAGGGTGTGGTTTTGCACACTTGTTACACACATAGGTTGAGCAAGCCGGCCTTCCTGAGTACTTGTTGAAGAACCAAGCCTTGGTTTGCTCTTTTGACTGGAGATTTGCAGCAGGGAGTCAAGAAATCGTCCCAGTGGGCCGTGTATATCAAAATCCTAGTATTGCCATATCGGTCCGACACATGACTCTCTCAAGTAATAAAGAAGAGCACCACAGTCAGCAAACGGAGAACCTCACTTGGGAGGTCACCATGACAACAAAGATAGACATCACAAGGAGAACATGACAAGACCACTCTCTATGCTGATCCAGTTCTTGGAGAAGTCATTTATCACCAGTCTGACTAGCACAACCATCTATCCTACTCAAAGTCCTTGGGAATCTGCATTCATCTCTTTAAACTAAAGCCACTTTTGCCTCTCCCTCTCATGCTAGTCCACTCAATGATTGACAGATCACACTTATCCAAGGAGTAGCATCTCCCGCCTCCCTGCAAAGAGTAAATTAGTTAATATCAGGTGATCACAGACTAACATACCTGCCTGAAACAGCAATCCGTGTTCAGGTTGAGTTCCACTCTAAGGTTTGGAGAACCACTGGATATCTCTTAAGTTGCTATTTATTAGATTTCTAAATATAAATTACAATCTGTGAAATGAATAGGATAGGGACCCCAGGGCCTTCAAGCAATGCCGAAGGAGATTGCACTTATTTACTTTGCTCTAAGTTCACTATAATTATTTCTGTTGCCCTTTTTTGAACACACTATTTTGGATTCTAAACTCCCGGTCCCCGCTGCACAGATGTGTACCGTAGATATGCAGTGCAATAAATAATAAATCCATAATTGCTTTGGTAAATTCCGAATTGATATTGTCTCCATTTTATTGTTCCACAATGGTATACATGGTTTCTATCACCAATACGCTCAAATCATTCGCAGATCTATGCGTTTTGTACTGAACGAGCTTGTCGGTGTTGATTTAATGGTTTCAGCAAATGCAAAAACATTTCCAAACTCGTATATAAAATGTCCAGGTTCTACCCTATTGCTTTCCTCCAAACATCTTGTGCTACAAGCCTCCCTTCTGAGCCCCACTTCCTCCACCTGTAATTCAAACTGAACCCCTCAATTCCTTTTCAGTTTCAATACCGTGCTGAGTCTATTTCCTGTCTGCGTTTGGTCCCTTTTCTGCTTCATTTGCAGGCTCCAAAAGGTGATAATTCATGTTTTTGATTGAGTGCTCTGGGCCACACTGTTCCTAATTTGAATCTCCAATAAGCTTCTTTTTGCAGAAAATTTTCATACCTTTGTGTCGAATCGACTAGGAGGTATAGTTTTGAATTCCAAGAGTGTCACTTGGTGTAAATTGTGTCCAGGTTCTTTAAAATGTCTTTGGAAAGGGAGCTTCACATTTGATCAGTTAATTTTGCTTTTATACGTGAAGATGCAAATTTAAAATTTCTGTTGAATTTTATACTGCTTAATTCCAGATAATGCTGAAGGCCACTAACCCTTCAAGAAGATATTTTTAGTTCACACTTTCCATTCTTTTTATTTGTTTTTGCCTCCTCCTCCTCCTTATGGTGCTCTCCTCTGATGCTAAGTTTTTGGCTTCACAACATTGTTTACTAAGTGCAAACTCTTTAGAAATGCGCACAAAGCATGTGACTATAAAGCATCAGACCCACATCATGGGTGACAATTTGCACATTGCATGAGACAATGCTTGTGCATGTGCATCCCATTTTTAGGTCTCGCCTGAGACAGCGCTTCAGCGCTGCTCTCGCGAGAGCTTTTGTAAATGGGGGATCTGGAAGTGCAAACGAGTGCTTTCAGGCCTCCAAATACAGTGCATGTGCGCCAGCCGGGCGCGCGCACCATTTGGAGGCCTGAAAGCACTCGTTTGCTTTCACTTTCGCGGGCCGCACGGCCGCTTTGATGTTTGATCGCGATCACTTTCACACAGTGCATGTGCTCTGGGCGCGCGCACTATTTGGCAGCCTGCGTGTACATTTCGCGGGCGCTTTGATGTTCGCAGTGAGCCGCGCGGCCACTGCGAACATCAAAGCGCCCGCGAAATGTACACGCCATTTGCCACCCCCTCCCTTATCCCACTTCCTGCTTGTCTTGTTTGACAGGCGTCTTCACTTGATTTTTCGAGTACCCTTGAAGGGAGTGATGCAACGTGTTGATAAAGTAACTTCTTGCGTAACTAGTGCTAGCACTGGCCTCCATCTGCCATAGGTCCCTTTGATGGTACTAAAGTGGTATTTTTCCAACACATTACAGCGTTGGTTTAGGCTTTTCATTCATTGATTCAGTCCAGCTCTGGTCTCCAGCTATGCATGCTACTTACACTAACAAGCATTTGCAATGCAATAGGTTTCGCAGTTACACGAGTTAAAGCTATTGGCATTGTAAATGACAATGCCAATAGGCATTGTTATTTGCAATGTCAATAGCTCAAACTCGCGTAAATGCGAGACCTAATGCATTGCAAATGCTTGTTTCTCATGGTCCTTGGGGCTTTTTAGGTCTCGCCTGAGACAGCGCATGCTGTCTCTTCAAGACATTTAGTAAGTGGCTTTTAAAAGTGCCACCAGAGGCTTTTGGTGGCCTAAAGCTTGAGTGCACGTGAGCGTGCACGCCCGCAGCCACCATCTGCCTTTCTGTCATGGCTCATTAAGCCTCCTCCATCCCCTTGCTGTCTGCTCTCACTGCCCCCCTCCCTTCTCCCCCCTCCCTTCTCCCCCTCCCTCCTCGTTAGCTTGTTATTCTTAACTTCGGAAGTATCTGATGTGAATTCTTCAAGGGGCAATTCACTTCCGACTAAGCCAATGCCGCCTCAGACAGCAGACATTTTCTGGTGCTTGTTGTGTGTTTCTTTTCGTCGCATTTGGCATATAATCACTGTATATAACGTTACACCATTAAGCACTCTTAGATCTTTTTCACTATACGGTAACTTGTTGCACAGTGCCCGTTTTTGATTTAATTATTTAATTCTTTAATTTGTTACAATTAGCGTCCAGTTGTATTAACTTTCTCCACCCCTGCTTAGCTGTTTTCACTGTAGTTGCCCCGTCTACTGTTGGGGTTTCCGTTTGGACTACAAACAGTTGGGACGAGTTTGTGGGGTTACATTGTGCGTCAGCCTGTCTATGCAAGCCACTGTGCTTTACCTATGGGATTCCCTTAACCAGCACTGCGCTGTGATTAGGCCATAAGCCCTATCTTTCATTGAGATCGCACTCGTATCTCACCGTCTTTATAGCGTTTAGCTCCCACGCACGTCAGACTTTAATGCGAACATAGGCTAGTTCACGCGTCTCCTTCACATTTTTATTCCCCCACTGCGCCGCCACTCTCATTTCTTTACTTCTTTCACTGTCCTCGGAACCTCTCCCGTTTTGGCATCGGATATCTATCCACGATTTGGGGCATTGTGATTGTGCATGTCATGCTCTGCAGCAAAATTACAGTTAATCAGTTTGCACTGTCATTATATTTCACGTTCACCGTAACACACATGCATCTCGTGACTCCTAACGTAATGCAACTCAGTTACCTGCATATGAAGCTGCTACTTGCACATAGCCTGGTCTGTGTCCGTGTCTTTTTTGCTGCCTGCAACCACTACGGGACTTGCTGATGACATATATTTCCCCACATTTCAAGATTTTCATAGTGACGTGACAAAGATTGCAAGCTTTTGTGAAGCTGCAACAAATTTCATAGAATTTTGCAAAGTATACATTTCTGTGCAATTTGTATGGCCTCATTCAAAATATAGAACCATCTTTATAGTCAGTGAAGAGGGTGGCCTCAGCAGTACAGGAATATCTGTTTGCTATATATGAATGCACACATGTATAATCAGATCAGACCCTTTATTTCCAAGAAATGCATTATTATAGAAATATTGCACATTATTCAATTCATTGACATAAGCAATTACAAATATCAAAAAAATCTACAATAAATAGCAATTAATTAAATCAATACAGCAAACACAGAACACCAACCTAAATCAAATATAAAATGGTATATAAATTAAAATATCGTAAAATTAATTAAGGGATCTGCAGGCCATTATCCCACACGTATCAAAATGTTTGTAAGCGCAACAGTTTAACCAACACATGCAAAGCTAATTCCAAAAGTTAAGGCTTCAAGAGAGCATTATACAGGCCTACATAACATAAACCGGCAGAGAGACAATCCATTTAAAACAAGCATTGGCATTGCCAATAGGTCTCACTTTTGGGACCTTATAAGTATTTAGTTATGCAGCACAATATCCTTGGTGCAACAACATCAACTGTTGCATGGCTAAACACTTATAAGGTACAAGGTTTAGCCATGCAAAAGCTGATGTTGTTGCACCAAGGATATTGTGCTGCAAAACTAAATACTTACAAGGTCCCAAAAGTTAGACCTATTGCTATGCTAATGCTTGTTTATCCCTTGACACAGATAATAAAATAGACAGAAACTCCCGGCCTGGCGAGTCCAGGAGTGAAGCACATCTCTCGGGCATATGTTTGTTCATTCCTGCATGTTCCTCGACAGCCATCTTGCTGATAAATCTAATGTAAAGCAAATACCAGCTGCACTGCACATGCGCCTAAGTGATCTAGGGTGAAATAGGTGAAATGGTAAGCCCACGATATATAACAAGTAGCTGTGTTGTTTGTTACTAAACCACTGGCTACTGCTGGCCCTTTTGAAAGGAGCACTTGGCATTCTTTTACTTTTAGTTACACCTGCCTGGCTTGTGATTACAATCCACCTAGAAGCCCTGGGAACCCCATCCCCCAGGGTCAGCAGATGTAATATGTGAGGTCATAAGCAGTGCATGGTGGGGGCGCAAGTTATAGTTAGCTAACTATAAGAATTTCATTTTTTTTTGTTCAAAATGTTAGCATTGTCACTGAGAAATTCACCTAACTATTCCATTACTTGACCCATTGTTTTTTTCAGTACATTTCTAGTTTTTCAAAACAAAATTAAAAACAGATCTTTTTATTACACCTAACTTTAATGTTACTTTAACCTTTGATTTTTCAGTGAATCTTTAGTTTCTTTTAGGTAAAGTAATGTTGAATTACCAACATAAACCCAACCCCAGCTGCGCAATGGCCTCACGGCCTTTGCCTTTTTAAAGTGGTGGAGGTCCACGTGGCCCTCATCCCCAGGCATAACAGCAAGAAGAGGCAGCTGCATTTTTCAAGCTGAAGAACCACAGCTTACTCTCACAAACACGGCTGATGATGCCACATACACAGTACTGAATCTGGAATATATCGAGCCAGAAGATATCTTATCACCAACAACGTCTGAGGACACCATCATGCAAAGTACTACCACTACCATTTCTGTCACACAGGGACAGTCTGGACTGGATTCTATCACAAAAAGGTTGAGCCCTCAGAGAAGTGAACAAAATACTCAGAGGATGCCGGGCTCTTAGCACAACATTTTTGCAAACTAGAGAGAGCTATATTAACTGTCCAAAAAACCCAGCATAGAGCGATATGTGCTGACCTCAAATGCTACTTCTGGTCAACTTTGCTATGATTTAGGGCAATTTAAATGTGCAACATTAAGGACCACCATGCTATCACTACTTTAGGACTATCAACTACAACAGCTCAATAGTCTCAGCTCCTCACACCATTCCCTTAACAGAGGTCAATCTACACCTTTCTCTAAGGCCACATCCAGTTAGTTGCCATGCCTAGAGATAAGTCAAATTCTAGTCTGTTAACTTGTGGGGAGATTGCTGTCCTTGCTCCAGTATTTGTTTTTACTATACAAGGTGTTTGTTTTCATTGGTTTGTCAGTTTGCTTGTGTGTTATTGGTTCTTATGCTCTTTCATTTAGCACTTAGGTCTTATTCAAATTGGACCAGTAATTGCACAAATAGTTTAGACTGTAGACCAGTGGTTGTGTTACAACTTTATTAAACTTTACACAGGTATGATGCAGTACTTGTTGGAAGGCTGGCCTATTGTGATGGCAATGAAAATGAGCAATCCAGTTGGGGATGATAATCTAAGATGAACTTCATTATAAGATGAAAATCCAGCTAAACCAGAGAGAATTAGCAGAACAGCTGAAAGCAAGGACTCTCCAGTTAAGCACAAACCTTTTTAATGGAACAAATCGTGACCAGGTGATCCAGGTATGTATTGGCACCAACCAACTAAGCAAAACAAAAAATAAGAAACAATACGACACACCTCCCTGCGATAAATACAAGAAAATACCCAAAAGCAAATACAGGAAACAAAAAAACAATCCATCAACGATATACAAGAATGTAAGAACAAAGTATAAAGATATAGGTCATAGACTTTAAGAACATAAATATCACTTTATCACTGGAATTCTGTTGAAGTTCAAGAAGCATCCATCATCCAATTTAACAGCCCACCAAAACACTTTGATAACTCTGTTGCTCCCACTAAAACAAGAACCTTATGTTTTCTTAGGTAATTTGACCATTACAAAGATCACCAACATTTACAACCACAGGTTTAGCTTCTTTACACAGATCAAACCTCTCCTTTCTTTTCTCTTGCAATAACAGTTGCCTCGCACAACTTCTTTCCCTGAACACTTTCTCATTGAAAGGCATCTAGCAAACACCCTCAACCCAAGAATGAGAAATTATTGTATAAGGATTGTGTTTTTTTAAACAACTCAAACATATTCATGCCAGTAGTGGTATGAGTGGTAAACCTATACTCCCTCACCCTGCTCTACACCAATTCCACCCAGTTGAGACCCTGGCACTTTGCCAATTGTATGGTTTGCTTAAGCTTTCTGTTGAATCGCTCAACCATACCATTGGTTTCTGGGTGACAAAGCACACCTTTTATGATGAATTCCTCTTTTACCCAGAAACCTCTCAATTTTCTTAGATGTAGGTTGCACATCATTATCAGTGAAAATGCTCTTAGGATTGCCCTCCCTGAAAAACACGTGTCAAAACTTTTACCACAGCAGAAGTGGTAATCTTGTTAGAAACTGCCACTTCAGGCCATCTGGAGAGCACATCCATTAACACAAACAGATTTAATGTAGAATTTCCACCTCCAATGGGTCCCACAATAAAAAATGCAGCCTTATCCTGGACTCATTCAACACTTTAGCAACACCTGCTAAACTTTCATCGGTATTCCTCAAACTCTTGCCCTCCATAACGGCTCTACACACCCTATTCAACGCAACATCTCTCTCCATCTTCGATAACTAATCCTTGTCAGAAACACATCCTAAAGTGATGCTTTCACTTTATCCTCCATCCACCAAGAGTCCAGGTCACTCTATGCCTCCACTGAATCCACCCCCAGTCTAGACAAACAGTCAGCAGTCTTGTTTTCAATGCCAGGTAAGTATGTCACCACAAAGTGGTAACCCTACAGTGCTACTATGCACTTATAGATATGAGATGAAATTGAATCTAGCCCCTTCTTAGCAAATAATTCCTGCAAGCGTTTATGGTCAGATTTAACCACATAATTAACACCCCACAAACATTGCTTGAATTTCCTTGTTGCCCAGTACATCGCAAGAGCCTCTTTCTCTATTGTGGAGTAATGCTTCTACGCCCCCTTTAACATCTAGAGGCAAAGGCAATAGTGATCTCACCTTCATCTTGATGCTATTTCAACAATGCTCCAAGACCCTTGTCACTGCATCAGTGATCACGCAACAGGGTAAGCCTGGAATGAAACTTTTCATACACTGTGCTGACAACAAACCAGACTTCAAATAATCAAACTCCCTCTGACAATTCTCACTCCAAGTAAATTGAACATCCATTTTTAGTAAGTCACGAATGGCACAAACGTGCTTGACAAAATTCAAGATAAACTTGGCATAAAACTCAGCCATGCCCAGAAATGCTTGTACCTCATTTTTCGTGGGATGTGGCAAATCTACAATGTTCTTATTCAAATGTTCTTTAGGTTTAACTCCCTCTCCCATGATGAGATGTCGTAAATATGAAATCTCAGGGCAGCAAAATTTAAACTTACTAGCTTTGAGTGTAATCCCTTTCTTAGTGAAAATGTTCAACACAGTTGTGCTTTTGTAAAGATGTTCTTCTATCATGTTGCTAAAAATCAGAACACCATCTTGAAAGAATTTAACACCTTCCTCTTTTCCCAGTATTTCTGACATGAGCCTCTGTAATATCAAAGCCGCTGAACAAATGCCAAAAGTATTTCTTGTAAAATGAAACTCACCAAAGGGAGTTATAAACACTGTTAGATGCCTACATTCATCGCTCAGACTTACTTGATGGTATGTCGAAGTGAAGTTGAGCATAGCAAAAAACTATGCCTTACCCAACAGGCTTATCATTTCCATTTTATTTGGCAAAGGGCATTTTTCTTCAACAACCTATCTGTTGAGGTGCCTGAGATCTACTGAAAGTCATAAATCACAAGAACCTTTGGCAGCAACAACCACTAGAGCCAATCACTGAGAAGCCTCCACAGTTTAAATTATCCCTTCATCCTTAAGGAGGTCCAACTATTTTTAAACTGCACCTTGCAAACTCAAAGGTATGTTTCTGACTCTGCATGTTACAGGGTTGGCTTTATCTTAATACCATGCACATACACTTTTACACAACCAACTTTATTAGCAAAAACGTCTGGAAAATCTTTTGTAAAAACCTCCATCATGGTGTCAATCTTCCTCACTTGAACTTGAAGGTTCGAATTGGGATCCAAGTATATCCCTAAAAGTTTTTGATGTGGTCAACTCAAAACAGTCTCCCCCTTCTCTGGAACTTAAATTTTCCCCATGCCATGATTGCCACGGACTTCTATATCAGCTTTTTACAACCCAATTAAATCAACAAGATTACCCCCATAGCTATAAGTTGAGGCATCTAGAGCATTACGATGAATCCGAAATCTTGCAACAAAATCCATCATCATGGATATACCGGTACCCATCAAACATACATCATACGAGGGATGGTCACACCGCACACTGGAGAAAATAATTGACATCATTGATAATTTGCAAAACAACTTCTGCATCATCTGAACCCACTTCCCATACTTTCTCTTTCACAGACTTACAGCACTTGGCGAAATGTTCCTTCTTTCCACACAATCTAGACAAGGCTGATGTAACTGGATATTCCTTGGCTTTAGCTAAGTGGTTGGGATTTCCACACCTAAAGCAGACATTTATTAGTTTAGACAACATAGCTTAGATCCCACAGTCGATGCAGACATAGTAGCATCCTTGGTTCTCTGGAATTCCTGGAGGCATATCATGGAATGCTCAATATATTTGGCAATTCTCAAAATCTCATTTAAACTAGGATACTTGTTGGACCACAGCTCTTCACGTATTTTATTACACTTACATTCAAGCATAAACTGATCCATTATTTTCACCTCTGTATTTTACCCACAATTACACAAAGACGCTAGCTTTCGGACAGGTGTGGTATAATCTTCCACAGATTCCTCATCACCTTTCTTTCACTTCCTAAAATAATATCACTGTAGAATAATAAATACCTTTGGATGAAAATTAATATGCATTTTTTTATAGCAATTTCCAGGTCATTTAAAGAAGTGTAACCATTGTCCTTATTGATCATGTTAGGCAAATTTTCAAAAATCTCTTGACTTTCTGCTCCTAGGCAGTGTATCACCATAGATACCTTCTTCTGCTTTAACATTTATGCCAATCCAAACGCCCAAGAAAAATCTGCAATATTCGTAAAATTAACACATGAGATAGCTGAAGTGAGATCTAATAGGGCGGCATGGGAAATAATTATAACAGGTGATTTCAACACACATTTAATATCTACACCAGATGAAGATGAGCAGCTAGTAGCCGAAAATTAATTCTAGTCAGTAAGCGCACAAGTAAACCAGCCCCGAAAACGAGCCAATCAAGCCGGGAAAGAACTGGTCACAGCCCTAGAACACTTTGGCCTGAGAGTAGTTAACGGTAGAACGCTAGATGAGGATCTTTTAAATTTTACATACTACGGACCAACATCAGGATCAGGAATTGACTATACTAGTCTCTTCTTATCGTTACTACAAGAACTAAGAACATTTGAAATTAAATGCTCGACGGACAGTGACCACTCATTTCAGCAAATTGTTATCAATTTAAATCCAGACAGGCATCTATTAGCACTTGCATTAGTGGGGGAAGAGAAGCAATACATCTAAAACAATTAAACTGGTCACATCACTCACTACCAAAAGTGGCAGACAAGGCAAAAACAATTACGGAGGCCAGTACTGCATCATCCTCCATTCCAATAAAAGCCTAGATAGGTCCCGACACGGTTGATAAATTACACTCCAAGTACAACATCTAGAGGGAGCCTAACATCTAAACGCCTGGTGAGACTGAAAACCAGAGATCTAAGAAAATAACTGAGAAGGGAGATCAGGAAGCCCAGGAAACCCAGAACACAAATGATTGTATGGGAAAAAATAAAAAAATTGAAAAAGCAATACAAAACATCTCTGGCAAGACTGAAGATTTCTTGACTAAGCTTTTGTACAACTGTAAACGATCAATCACCAAAGCCTTTTGGATAACAATAAATGGCATTGGTAGGGAACGGAGAGCAATTAATGCCTCAAATGTCACCAAAAAATACTGGGCAGCTTATTTGACAAAAATCTTTGATAATAAAGAGCAGCCTTCAGGGTACAAAATTAACAAAGCAATCAAGTCAGACTGTACCAAAAATTCTGCAATATCGCCCCTGTGTGGCAGTTCAATACATCCAGAATATGCACAAAATACGCTGGTAAGAGTGGAAAAAGTCATCAAGGCTGGCAGAAGTGACAGGGCGCCAGGCATTCTGCAAGCTATATAAAACTAGAAAATATTGGAGCAACCCGATAATGGCATTGTTTAAAGAGGAGGAAAACATGGGTATAATCCCAAATAAGTGGAGGTCATCAATAATAAATCCAATTGTCAAGGGGAGGATCGAACAAATCTAGCATACTATTGGTTAATAGCGCTTATCGACTTGGAAGCCAAGTATTATGCCTCGCTGGTACTGGAAGATTTAATTGATTGGTCTAATACCAACAATCTGATTCCATCACAACAGACAGGTTTCCAGAAAGATTACGGAACCACCATCAACATGCTAGCAGGAACAACAATTGCGGAGAAGTGCAAACGTTTAACCCCTCCAGTGCCCATGACGAGCTGGACTCGTCATGGAGCACAGTCGCGCTGTGCCCATGACGAGTCCAGCTCGTCATGAGGCATTCCCTGGGGAATCCCTCTGGTGCGGGCACCAGAGGGATTCCCTTTAATTAAAAATAGCCTCGGGAGCTGGTGAAGAGCTTCCCCAGCTCCCGAGGCCCCCCCCCCTTTCACTGTAATGACGATCGGCGCGCACGTCGCGCCGACGTCATTACAGTGAAAGTGAAACTGAAATGAGCCAAGAGGCTCATTTCAGTTTCACTTTCTACGTGCTCAGGGGGCTATCTCAGCCCCCTGAGCACGTAGAAAGACGGGAGAGGTATCGTTGGAAAGGGGAGAATCTCCCCTTTCCAATGGTACCCCTCCCCAGTGGATCCCTGCTTGGGGATCGCCACAGGAGGGCGATCCTCAAGCAGGGATCCACCCACTAGACACCAGGGAGGGGGGGAGCGGCCCCTTGGGCAAGGGCCTTTGCTCCTCCCTGGTTATTTTGGCGCAATTTAGTCTTTTTGCCCCCCCTGGGGGGCAGATGGGGGCATTAGCCCCCAATCTGCCCCCCCGGGGGGGCAAAAAGCCCACTAGACACCAGGGAATTAAAAAAAAAAAAATAGGGGTGGGGGCTGCCCAAAACGGGCAGGCCCATGCCCCCACCCCACCCCCCAATTACTACAGTCTTTCTGTCCCCCCCGGGGGGCAGATGGGGCATTGGCCCCTAATCTGCCCCTTCGGGGGGGGCAGAAAGCCCACTAAATACCAGGGATTAGTTTTGAGGTTTTTTTTAGGGTGGGGGCTGCCCGCAAAGGGCACGCCAATGCCCCCACCCACCCGCCACCATTACAGCCTTTCTGCCCCCCCTTGGGGGCAGATGGGGAATTGGCCCCTATTGCTGCTTAGTGCCCTGGAGGGCTAGAATACTATCGGTGCCCTGCTGCTGTTCGCGCTGGTCGCGCGTCATCTTTGCTCTGCCTAGATTTTAAACTACCCCGTTTTGTGGAGTTCAGTTCTTTTATGTTTGCTTTCCCCCTGTTTTTATAACGCGCTCCTGGCCCCTACCTTGCACCATAATTTGTCATCACCACCGCTGTTTGGCGGGTCCGGGTTACCGGGAGGTCTGTGGGTTTTGCAGGGTTCGGCGCCATTTTGCATTGGGGAGGAAGCGCGAGCGCCATCTTGGAGCGTCCAGGTCACCTGGGACGCCGAGACGACGCTATTTAGGGCGAGCTGAGCAGCAGGTGAGTCTGCTTAGTGCCCTGGAGGGCTAGAATACTATCGGTGCCCTGCTGCTGTTCGCGCTGGTCGCGCGTCATCTTTGCTCTGCCTAGATTTTAAACTACCCCGTTTTGTGGAGTTCAGTTCTTTTATGTTTGCTTTCCCCCTGTTTTTATAACGCGCTCCTGGCCCCTACCTTGCACCATAATTTGTCATCACCACCGCTGTTTGGCGGGTCCGGGTTACCGGGAGGTCTGTGGGTTTTGCAGGGTTCGGCGCCATTTTGCATTGGGGAGGAAGCGCGAGCGCCATCTTGGAGCGTCCAGGTCACCTGGGACGCCGAGACGACGCTATTTAGGGCGAGCTGAGCAGCAGGTGAGTCTGCTTAGTGCCCTGGAGGGCTAGAATACTATCGGTGCCCTGCTGCTGTTCGCGCTGGTCGCGCGTCATCTTTGCTCTGCCTAGATTTTAAACTACCCCGTTTTGTGGAGTTCAGTTCTTTTATGTTTGCTTTCCCCCTGTTTTTATAACGCGCTCCTGGCCCCTACCTTGCACCATAATTTGTCATCACCACCGCTGTTTGGCGGGTCCGGGTTACCGGGAGGTCTGTGGGTTTTGCAGGGTTCGGCGCCATTTTGCATTGGGGAGGAAGCGCGAGCGCCATCTTGGAGCGTCCAGGTCACCTGGGACGCCGAGACGACGCTATTTAATGCTCGCTGGTCTCGCGCAGCGGTAACGCGCAGCGGAGCGCCTTCCCTGCGCCTGAGTCGTGCCAGAGTCCTGCCCGTCTGCGCTCGTCAGCGTCTCGGAGGCGGACGAGGTCGGACTCTGGCCCTCGACTCCGGTGTTTGCTGGATTAGAGGTGCCTACCTGTGGCCTCAGGATGATTACGTACAGTGCGGCTTCTTTGCGTGCTTTGCGCCCTACACGCTCTGCTTGTCTGTCTCTCTTCCCTGGTGGTCGCCGCTTGGGTCGGGGTTGCCCCGTGTGTAATTGGCTCCCCTCATTATCATCTACCCATAGTCCATCTACCCCTCCGCAACACTACCAGTGCGCGCTGCTTAACACTAGGTCCCTGCCTCGCCATACTTCGGATATATGGGATCTACTCGCGCACTCCAAGATCTCTTGTTTATTTTTAACTGAGACTTGGCTGGGTGCGGGCTCTGAACCCGACATCGCCTGTGCTGTCCCTCCCAATTATTCCATCTTACGGAGGGATAGAACTGAGGGACGAGGCGGCGGGGTGGCTCTGGTAGTGGACAAGGTCTTTGACTGTTCCTCCTTTGTGGTGGACAGCATTGCCGGATGTGAAGCATTAGGCTTTACACTTCATCTATCGGCGTCTCAGACCTGTACTGGTATTCTCCTTTATAGACCCCCTGGACCCATTGGATCCTTTTTTGAGGATCTACAGTCGGCCTTGTCTGTACCTTGTATGCGTTCGGCGCACTGCATGTTACTGGGCGACTTAAACTTGCATATGGACTGCCTTACGGATTCGGAGGCTATTAAACTCCGCGAGATTACAGAGATGTTAGGGCTAGCCTCTTTTATCCATAGCCCCACTCACGAGAAAGGCCACACATTAGATGTGATCTTTGCCTCCAAACCTATTGAGGTGTCCCCTCCACTCCCGGTCCTTTGGTCAGATCATTATCTGATAAATTTTGACTTGGTGCTTGAATCCAAGCTTAGTCAAAGGGCTCGAGAGGAAGGTCCCCGGCATTTCAGAGCCTACCATCTTGTGTCAGCAGATATGCTATCCGAGGCTCTTGGCAAATATCCGTGTCCAGTGACAGGGGTTCTGGAAACTGATCTCATCTTGGTCCAGAACTGGATGCAGGCAAGATTTGAGGAGTTGGCCCCTCTGAAGCTTGCTAGAACAGCTCATCTCAATTCTGCTCCATGGTTCTCGTCCGCTCTACGCATAATGCGACAAGACTGCAAAAAGTTGGAAAGGCAGTGGCGGCGCAAATACGATCTTGTGGAGCGAATGAACTACCGTGGTGCGATAAAATCTTATTATAAACAGATTGTCGCAGCCAAAAAGAACTATTTGGAGCAGAGGATTGATAAAGCGGATAATATGAGCCGGGAACTCTTTAGGGTTGTGAAGGAGTTTGTCAACCCGGCAGTTGGGACCCCGGTCCATTCTCACTCGGAGCAATGGATCAAACAGCTCGCTGACTTTTTTGTGACTAAGATCACAAAGATTCAGGCCACTTTTCCAACGGCGGATTTTCAATCAGTGGACGTGGTGTCAGGGGACAAGTTGACTTATTCAGCGCCCTTGCAGGCTGAAACTGGGCCCGTATTGTCTGCTTTTCCCCAGCTGTCCTGTGAAACATCGCTTGAGCTGCTATCCAGGCTACAATCTGGTTCGCCGTTGGATGTTTGTCCGGCGAAATGCTTGGGCAAGGTGGCTCCGGCGGTGAACGGTCTGCTGAACCCCCTGCTTAATCTTTCATTGAGCTCAGGGGTGGTTCCACGCCAATGGAAACACGCACTTATTCTGCCGCTGATCAAGAAGCCTCTGCTCGACCCCCTGCAATGTGCTAACTACAGACCAATCTCCCTCCTCCCTGCTCTGGCGAAGGTGTTGGAGAAACATGTTCAGCATACTCTGACCACCTTTATTGAGAACAACAAACTGCTGCATGACTCCCAGTCCGGCTTTCGTGCGAATTATAGCACGGAGACGGCTCTGGTTGAGGTCACCGACGCCATCAGGGAGACGCTTGATCATGGGGGAAAGGCTATGTTGGTTATGTTGGACCTATCGGCGGCATTCGACACCGTCCCACACGCAGGCCTTCTCTCAAGACTTAGGGAGATTGGTCTGCGAGGGACGGTGTTGGACTGGTTTCAATCCTTTCTTGCCGACCGTCGACAGGTGATCTGGGCCCCACCGTTCTCGGCCGAAATGCTTCCGCTGGAGGTGGGGGTGCCTCAGGGCTCTATCCTGAGCCCCACCATCTTTAACATATACATGGCCCCTCTTGCGGAGGTAGCGGAGGCGTTTGGGGCCCGGGTCATCTCATATGCTGATGACACCCAGCTCTTGTTCACTTGCAGGAAGGGAGAGGCCTTTAACGGCGGCAGAATTAAGGACTGCCTGAGTGCAGTCTTTGCGTGGTTCCAGCGGCACAGCCTGAAATGCAACTCAGACAAATCTGAGCTGCTCTTTTTCGGCTGTGCCCCTGATCCGGGCTGGAAGTCATGGTGGCCCCAGGACATGTCCCCCCCAGAGAAGCCATCTTCCCAGGTAAAAAATCTCGGAGTGGTGTTTGACGATGTTCTATCTTTTCGTCCACACATCCTGGGATTAGCAGGGAAATGTTTCAGCATCCTTAAGATGCTTAAGAAATTTCTTCCCCTACTTTCACTGCAGTATCGTAGGAAGGTTGTCCAGGCGCTTGTGGGCTCCCGCCTGGATTATGCAAATGCTCTTTTTGCAGGCCTACCTAAGTATTTGTTATCCAAACTGCAGATTGTCCAGAACTCGGCGGCCAGAGTTATTTATGGGTTGCCTAGGAGAGCTAGTGCCTCTGCGCTTTTGGCTAGGCTGCACTGGCTCCCAATTTTGGGGAGAATCAGATTCAAGCTCCTCTCTCTGGCATTCAAGGCCCTTCATGCGATTGGCCCTCACTACCTGAGGAAGCGTATCGTCTTCTATGTGCCGCGGAGGCTGCTGAGGTCAGCGGACCTGGCTAAAACGGAGGTGCCGGTGGTTAAACGCGTCCGGATGGGAGGCCGCTCCTTCCAGTATGTGACAGCCTGCCTGTGGAACGAGCTCCCACTTTCCCTTCGGAAAGCGAATAATCTTCTGGCTTTCAGGAAGGAGTTGAAAACTCTGCTTTTTACTAAGTAACCTAGTGTGACGGTAGTAGGTCTTTCCCTATGGTTTTCGTGTTTCTCTGGGTCACTTTGCCAAAGCGCCGGGACACCCTTTTGGGGTAGCCGTGCGCTCAAAAAGTGCGGAGTAACATAACATAACATAATCTGCCCCTTCTGGGGGGGCGGAAAGCCCACTTGACGCCAGGGATTTTTTTCGCGCAATTTTCTTTAGGGTGATGGATTGTATTTAGGGTGGAGGCTACCCGAAACGGGCACGCCAATGCCCCCACCCCCCGCCACCATTACAGCCTGTTTTGGACCCTTGCCCGTGGCGGGTCCTTAGGCCTCCCACATGAGTGAGGCACCGTTTTTATCGGGAGACCCGGGGGAACACTGGGTGGTAGGAAAATTGTGTCAGCCTGGTGATGCCACAACTTTCCCACACAAAAATGTGTCAAAAAGGTGAATTTTTCAGCTAAATTTGAGGTTTGCAGGGCATTCTGGATAAGGAAACTTTGGGGGATCCACGCAAGCCATATCTCCCTGGAATCCCCCGGGTGTCTAGTTTTCAGAAATGTGTGGGTTTGGTAGGTTTCCCTAGGTGGCCGCCGAGCACCGGGCCATAAACCCAAGTGACCCTCCTTGCAAAACCAGGTAGTTTTGAGGTAGGCAATTTTCATGTCGCCTCAATACGTTTTGGGCCCTTGCCTGTCACGGGTACTTGGGCCTCCCACACGAGTGAGGCACCGTTTGTATCGGGAGACCCGGGGGAACGCTGGGTGGTAGGGAATTTGTGTCAGCCCGGTGATGCCACAACTTTCCAACACAAAAATGTGTGAAAAAGGTGATTTTTTCAGCTAAATTTGAGGTTTGCAGGGCATTCCGGGTAAGGAAACGTTGGGGGATCCACGCAAGCCATACCTCCCTGGAATCCCCCGGGTGTCTAGTTTTCAGAAATGTGTGGGTTTGGTAGGTTTCCCTAGGTGGCCGCCGAGCACCGGGCCAAAAACCCAAGTAACCCCCCTTGCAAAACCAGGTCGTTTTGAGATAGGCAATTTTCATGTCGCCTCACTACGTTGTGGGCCCTTGCCTGTCGCGGGTACTTGGGCCTCCCACACGAGTGAGGCACCGTTTTTATCGGGAGACCCGGGGGAACGCTGGGTGGTAGGAAATTTGTGTCAGCCCGGTGATGCCACAACTTTCCCACACAAAAATGTGTGAAAAAGGTGATGTTTTCAGCTAAATTTGAGGTTTGCAGGGCATTCTGGGTAAGGAAACGTTGGGGGATCCACGCAAGCCATACCTCCCTGGAATCCCCAGGGTGTCTAGTTTTCAGAAATGTGTGGGTTTAGTAGGTTTCCCTAGGTGCCGTTAGAGCTAGGGTTCAAAAACTACAGCTAGGCACTTTGCCAAAAAAAGTTCATTTTTCACTGCGAAATTGAGGTGTATCCACGATGCGTTTTGCGCCGTTACCTGTCGCGTGCACTAGGCCGACCCACACAAGTGAGGTACCATTTTTCTCGGAAGACTTTGGGGAACACGGGGTGGGTGGAAATTTGTGTATCCACGCAGATTCCAGAGCTTTCCACCACAGAAATGTGGGGAAAATGTGTATTTTTTGGCAATTTCTTAGGTTTGCAAGGGATTCTGGGTAACAGAACCTGGTGGGAGGCAGTCAAGTCACCCCATCTTAGATTCCCCTGGGTGTCTAGTTTGTAAAAATGTATAGGCTTGCTAGGTTTCCCTAGGTGCCGGCAGAGCTATGGTTCAAAAACTACAGCTAGGCACTTTGCAAAAAAAGGGTCATTTTTCACAGAGAAATTGAGGTGTGTCCACGTTGCGTTTTGCGCAGTTTCCTGCCGCGGGCACTAGGCCGACCCACACAAGTGAGGTACTATTTTTCTCGGAAGACTTTGGGGAACGCGGGGGTGGTGGAAATTTGTGGATCCATGCAGATTCCAGAACTTTCCACCAGAGAAATGTGGGGAAAATGTGTTTTTTTTGGCAATGTTTTAGGTTTGCAAGGGATTCTGGGTAACAGAACCTGGTGGGAGGCAGTCAAGTCACCCCATCCTGGATTCCCCTGGGTGTCTAGTTTTCAAAAATGTATAGGTTTGCTAGGTTTCCCTAGTTGCCGGCAGAGCTATGGTTCAAAAACTACAGCTAGGCACTTTGCCAAAAAAGGGTAATTTTTCGCTGTGAAATTGAGGTGTGTCCACGTTACGTTTTGCGCCGTTTCCTGTCGCGGGCACTAGGCCGACCCACACAATTGAGGTACCATTTTTCTCGGAAGACTTTGGGGAACGCGGGGGTGGTGGAAATTTGTGGATTCATGCAGATTCCAGAACTTTCCACCAGAGAAATGTGGGGAAAATGTGTTTTTTTTGGCAATGTTTTAGGTTTGCAAGGGATTCTGGGTAACAGAACCTGGTGGGAGGCAGTCAAGTCACCCCATCCTGGATTCCCCTGGGTGTCTAGTTTTCAAAAATGTATAGGTTTGCTAGGTTTCCCTAGGTGCCGGCAGAGATATGGTTCGAAAACTACAGCTAGGCACTTTGCCAAAAAAGGGTCATTTTTCGCTACAAAATTGAGGTGTGTCCACGTTACGTTTTGCGCCGTTTCCTGTCGCGGGCACTAGGCTGACCCACACAAGTGAGGTACAATTTTTCTCGGAAGACTTTGGGGAACGCGGGGTGGGTGGAAATTTGTGGATCCACGCAGATTCCAGAACTTTCCAACAGAGAAATGTAGGGAAAATGCATTTTTTTTGGCAATTTTTTAGGTTTGCAAGGGATTCTGGGTAACAGAACCTGGTGGGAGGCAGTCAAGTCACCCCATCCTGGATTTCCCTGGGTGTCTATTTTTCAAAAATGTATAGGTTTGCTAGGTTTCCCTAGGTGCCGGCAGAGCTATGGTTAAAAAACTACAGCTAGGCACTTTGCCAAAAAAGGGTCATTTTTCACAGCGAAATTGAGGTGTGTCCACGTTGCGTTTTGCGCCGTTTCCTGTCGCGGGCACTAGGCCGACCCACACAAGTGAGGTACCATTTTTCTCGGAAGACTTTGGGGAACACTGGGTGGGTGGAAATTTGGGGATCCAAGTAGATTCTAGAATTTTCCACCACAGAAATATGGGGAAAATGTGGTTTTTTTGGCAATTTTTGAGGTTTGCAAGGGATTCTGGGTAACAGAACCTGGTGGGAGGCAGTCAAGTCACCCCATACTGGATTCCCCTGAGTGTCTAGTTTTCAAAAATGTATAGATTTGCTAGGTTTCCCTACGTGCCGGCAGAGCTATGGTTAAAAAACTACAGCTAGGCACTTTGCCAAAAAAGGGTCATTTTTCGCTACGAAATTGAGGTGTGTCCATGTTACGTTTTGCGCCGTTTCCTGTCGCGGGCACTAGGCTGACCCACACAAGTGAGGTACCATTTTTCACGGAAGACTTTGGGGAACGCGGGGTGGGTGGAAAATTGTGGATCCACGCAGATTCCAGAACTTTCCACCAGATAAATGTGGGGAAAAAGTGTTTTTTTGGCAATTTTTTAGGTTTGCAAGGGATTCTGGGTAACAGAACCTGGTGTGAGGCAGTCAAGTCACCCCATCCTGGATTCCCCTGGGTGTCTAGGTTTCCAAAATGTATAGGTTTGTTAGGTTTCCCTAGGTGCCGGCAGAGCTAGGGTTAAAAAACTACAGCTAGGCTCTTTGTTAAAAAAGGGTAATTTTGCATTGTGAAAATGTGGTGTGTTCACGTTGGGTTTTGAGCTATTTCCTGTCATGGGCACTATGCCTACCCCTACAAGTGAGGTACCGTTTTTATCGGGAGACTTAGGGTAATTCAGATTTGTAAAGGAACTGTTATTACCTATTGACTTTCGATGCATTTCTGCCTTCCAAATGAAAGACATTGTGTAAAAAAGAAGTCATTCTAAAAAAATGACTGATAATTCTCATGCTAGTATGAGTATTCCCAATTTCGGAAATGTGCAAATATCTACTGTTTCTAAACTCTATATTTTGTTCCCATTTCAGAAATACATAGGTGTGTTTCATACCGATTATTCCATGTACACATTTTTACAGAATAATTACTATATACCCGGTACATAATAAAAAACCATTGCAAGTTGCTGCTCAGTTTTTGGATCTGGGTTCGTCGGGTTCTTGGTGAACCTACAAGTCCTATATATCCCCACAACCAGTAATGTCCAGTGGATGTAACGGTATATTGCTTTCAAAGAGCTGTCATAATTAGAAGAAGTTACAGGTGAAAACGTTGACACAAAAGGCTTTTTTATTCAACAAATTTTCAATTTATCCTATATTTAACTGTTAGTTTCTATAAAAAAACCTTGATGGATCTACACAAATGACCCCTTGCTGAATTCAGAATTTTGTCTACTTCTCAAAAATGTATAGCTTTCCAGGATCCATTATTGCTTTTGTACCCATTTCTACCATTAACTGGAAGGAGGTCGAAAGCACAAAAAATAGCAAAAATAGGCTATGTCCCAGAAAAATGCCAAAACTGTGTCAAAAATGTTGGGTTTCTGAGAAAAGTCTGGTATCCCCTAAAAGCTGGGAAAATGGTGATTTCAGCCCCACAAACCCTTTTTTTATTAAAACACTTGCAGGGAAAAACCCAGAAGCTTTCATTTGCAGCCCGTTTTTCCCATTTTCCCAAAAAAAAACTAAATATTGCTGTATTTTGGCTCATTTCTGTGACCCCTCCAGGGGAATCCACAAACCCCGAGTACCTTCAGAAGCCCTATGATGTTGGAAGAAAAGGACGCAAATTTGGCGTGGATACCTTATGTGGTCAAAAAGTTACCGGGGCCTCAGCGCGCACTACCCCAAATAGCCAAAAAAGGGCGTGGCACAGGAGGGGGAAAAGACCTGGCAGCGAAGGGGTTAAAGAAAAAACTGCAACTCTGCATTATAGATTAACCCTGGGCGTAGCTCGTGTAGTCGCGCTATGCGAAGATGTTCTTGCACTACGCGAGCTACGCGTAGCTTCGCGAGCGCGCATAGTTGCTTGGGGCGCCCGTTCACGATGCCTTTTTCTTGTTCGGGAGCGCGTTGTGCGTGTTCAGGGAGCTGTTTTTGCATGCTCGGGGGATAATATCTCGCGATCTTACCCATGTGGTCACCAATGGGCGCGGCCATCTTGTTTTTCAATTGTCCCGCCCGCCCGTGCGCGATGCCTTATTTCCTGTTTCGGGTCGCATATAGCGTGTTCGCGATGCGCATGTCGTGTTCGGGAGCGCATTTTACTTGTTTGCGACGATTATTGCATGTTCGTGAGAAATATTGTGCGAACTTACCCACGCAGTCACGAATGGACGCGGCCATCTTGTTTTTCACTCTATGCTATGGTTCTGGGCCTACTTTTCTATCCTCCCTTAATCTTTGGAATCCTTAGTTTTTTACACATTTTTTCTGACTTTTTTTAGTTATCATCTATTTCTCTCTTTCCCTAAGTTTATATTTTGCATTTTATTTCTACTTTTACTGTGTTTTTTTTACTTTTATTACTTCTTTCTTACTTCTTCCCCCTAACTTTCTTTTTTCCCTTCTAACTTTTCTTTTCCACCTCCCACCCACCCCAGAACCATGGCCAAGGGCACGTCTTGCTCTAGCGCATCCAAGGGAAAGGGGCCTGCGCCCAAGAGCCGCCTGCCTTGCGGCAGAATGTGTCCTGCAGGGGTGCATGCCCGGCAACTTTTTGGTGAGGCGGAGGTAGCCGCCCTTGTTTTTTTCATCCAGCACCACCTCCCCTTGACCTTGGCAGCAGGCGGCAGGCCCGGCTCCGGGTGCGCTACCCAGGAGCGTCACCGTCGGTGGGCGAAGGTACGCCGGGCAGTGTTCCAGTGCTCAGGGGTCCGGCGCACCCATAATCAGCTGGCCCACCGATGGTCTGACATCCTGGACCGGGAGCAGGACCTGTTGGACCTGCTAGGTGTCGAGGTCGTTGGGCTTGGTGAGTAACTTAGTATAGGTATTGTTGTGTATAACTTTTGACGAATAACAAGATTACTGCTGCTCACGCGTTGCTGGTAAATTACGTTTCAAAATCTTCTGTGATTGTAGGACCCAGGTGCTCGGTGCTACTCTTACTTGTTTGCAACTTTGCGCTAGCTTGTGCGGATTAATGTAAGAGTTTATTTTAGAGAACTGAAGTTAGGTAATGCTATTGCTAGAGAGACTCTAGTCCTTCCATTGTCCTCCTGTGAAATAGTGGTGGATGGATATTGGATACCAGGTTTAGTTAGTATTAGTTAATAATTGTTTTACGGTCTGCGTGATGCCTCCTCTATCACTGAGTGCTGCTTACCCCAGTCCTCCGTAGAACCTTTTGTAGTTTGTTTAGTGAGTGGTAGGCTTAGCAGGGTCAGTCAGTAGCATAACTAGATCAGATGCAACCAACCCACAATTTGGTGTATGTATGCACAAATGTATGCATGTGTCCTCCATCTCATCCATGCATTTGATGGCTAAAAAAAATGGAAATGCAGACTTAGTGAACAATTGGCCCATCTGGAATAGGTGGTCTAGGTCAGGTGGTACTTACTAGACTTAGTTAGTATTTGTAATCAGAATGATTATGGAACACTGGAGTGTTCATAAATAAGTAGACGATCCATGAATCCAGCAAGCAGCCCAGTAGTCGATCCATCTGATTAGATAGGTCAATTTTATTGCAATTGTTGTTTCCTAAAATGTTTTTTCACGTATTTTTCCAAATGATTTATTTGTTTTACAGCACTCCTGAATGTTTGTCTCTTTCTTTATAATATCTTACAGGAACATCAGCACCACCCAGGGGGAAGAATACAGGGTCCGAGTCGGCGGGACAACATCAACCAGGAGAGGACTGCTCCTCTACTGAGGCTCCTGCTGCTGGCCCCAGTAAGTCCTCCAGTGGTTAATATTAACAATTATACTTCCCTAACTTTTACTGCATCTTTTTTTTCCGAACTATAAATTATGGTTCCACTTTCTAATTCTATTTTTTGCAAAAGATTCTTTGACCTTGACTATCTATTTCTAAATTCTGGTTATCCCTTTCTCTAACTAAGTTCCTTCTAACTGCCTCTGATATGACTCTCTGTACTACTACTACTACTATTATTCTGTCTGTAGCTAAGCTTGCACAGTTGGCCACTCTTTATTGAAGGTTTTCTTTGGAATAATAAAACTCCGATTGACCAATAGCTCTAGCCACTGTGTCCTGTCCTTTGGGTTGTCCTCTTCTAGTCTTCTTAATGTTGAGGCTTTGACAATTCCCACCAACAAAATGCCCAACCAGATATTTGACTAGTATTTTGGATCGGATAGTACATACTACTACTGTTGTAGTGATTCTGCAGAGCCACATACAGAACTATGCACAACAAAATAGGATGTTGGTGATGGGAGGTTGGACCTTATTTATCACACCTCAGTCAGAAGAACCCACGATCCCCTGACCGACTAGCTATAGTGTCTCACATTAGGTCCCACTCCTGACTCCCCACACGAAGAAGATACACAATGATGATGACTGAGACAGACAACCCAGAACATAATAACACCCTTTTGCTCACTCACTTGTGTAAGTCCACCCCACCGCACCAAATACCACAGAGTCTATGTGTAAGTTCAAAAGGTTTATTTGAAATAAGTAACTAGCTCTGTACGTCGTTATATGAAATTTTACTACAGCCATCGTCAACAGCAAAAAGCATCAGATTAAAACAGTTAACATTTACAAGTGCAGCACAACAAGAACAAGACAAAAGATCTGTGTGAATTCTGGAAGATCCCTCACCGTAGAACGTAGAAATACTGGTTACATCATGCATCATAAGCTCTGCAAATCTCTGGTTTGTAGAAGGAATCTTCAGCCTATTATGAGAAAAATGCTGCGCGTTAGATAGTATAATGCAAGCATTTCGCAGTCATGGCAAAAAGTGTAACATGTACATGTGATGGCTAAGCAATACGGACTAACCAAAGTCCATAACAAAGTGGCTTGTTTTTCGACCTCTTCACTTGTACGCAACCGTCATGTGGCCTCAAAGGCGTCTACTGCACATGTCAATAAGCTGCGAGGTATAATTAAATATACGCAAAAAGAGTAGTAGACATTATGAATCTAAAAGGGTTACACATGGCTCAGGCTAACTTTCAAAAGAGTAGACTAGGACTAGATGACCCTAGAAACCATATAACACTACTAGTGTCTGTCTACTGACTGTACTACTCTAGTGCTGATGTATGTTGTATTAACTTTTTTTTCAATCTTCCAAGTGAACACTAATAAAATAGGGGGAGGTTTCCAGGCATCTAAAAATGTGTAATGTTTTTTCTAGGCATACTACCAACCACCAGTGCCGGCGGGGCCAGCGGCGATGGCGATGTGGCCATTCCGGAGGGGGCGGGAGAACAGGCGGCACCTGCAAGAGCTCCATGGGGGGAGCCAGCAGCAGTGGCGGGCGGTGGTAAGTTATATTCATTACTTCTTTACATTACTACTTGATGGAAGTGTGTTCACTACTTCACTCACTGTACTGTGCCACTTATTAAGTTGTAGTGAACATTATACAACGGTTGAAGAACACATCCTTTACTTAGCATTAGCAGCATGAGTTGAGTAACCAATGGCCTCTTCTATCTGACTCCAACTCAGCTGTGAAGGTTTTATGGAGAAGACAAACTCAGATCAGATGACCTTGATGGATGTGTTGAACAAAGAGGGGAAGAAGGGTGGAAGGACGGGCGAGATAATATGACTGACTGGCAGAGAAGGATATGTTGGAAGCATGCATAGGTGGCTGATAGTAATCAGATCAGATGCATGGGTTGTTGAAGGATGGGTGGAAGGTGAAAGAGGATGCCTGCCTGAGTGGGCAACACAGTATGAGTGGATAGTACTAGATAGCAAGAATCAGCGGTGTTTGGTTCAAACTCAAAGCCAAGGCAAGCAAGGAAGGAGCGGACGCATGGGTGGTTGTTGGTGAAACCAACTAAGGTTTGTTAAGAGATAGATAAAAAAGAATGATAGACATTGACTTTAATGGATGTATGCCTGGATGTACTATCATCAATAGACAGCATAGGTGGAGACTATCACTGGAGAGTCTTACTTTGAAGAAAATGCAAAAGAAACTGTGCCAGAGTAGCAAAGCGGAGGGGAATATAAGTAGTATTTTCAGAATACAGTTGACTCGCAGTAGTTTGCAAGCACATCTTATATATATATATATATTATCAAGCTGAAGTGCCTTCCTCCTACTCCGAGGACCACTCCCTACGTATGTTAATGTATTTTCGATTGTGTCAGCCAGCCTGCAAAGGGTGGCCTATCTGTGGGTTACACAATCAAGGAAAGCAAAGTACCCTATGCAGTAGCGGTCGGTGGCGGGAGTGCTGGCGGGCGGTGACATGGGGAGGGTTAGGGTGGGTGGGAAGTAAACTATGTATTACGGCCAAATACAGGTAAGTAAACATAAAAATAAATAAAATGATTTTCATTGTTCGCACTGCACCGCCAAATGCGATGCAGTGCGTGCAACGAAATGTGTTTTATTTATTTATATGTATTGTTTAATTACCTGTGATTGTCCGTAATCCATAGTTTACTACCCCCACCCTCCACCTTCCCACGTCACCGCCCGGCAGCACTCCCACCACCGAACGCTACTGACCTGATATCGTATTACCATCTATAATACAAGCAATGATCATTGGATCTGATAAATAATCAGCCTTTTTGTAGTACCCAGGGCAGGGTGAAAGTGGAATTGAGCAATTGCGCTCATGTAACAGACAGAGTATGGCCAGTGCCACCCGTAACACAAAAATATGAGCTTCCCCACCTGCAGACAGTAGTAGTAAATAAAACTAACGTGAGTCTGCATCATGTGACTCATATCTGTTTCTCTTGGGTGCAAGCTTAGCTGACTGAGCTGGCATGCCGGCTACAACAAGGTTATGTAATTTAGCTAAACTAGAGATAAGAACAAGACGACTGGTGTGTACTGGAGTACATAGTGCTAGTATAATGTCAGAAACTTCCACAAATGTTAGAGTCCGAGGAAGTAGGAGTATAGATACTTACCACAAAATCACAAATGTTATGTACTGTGCTTGCTAGTGATACTGTGCCACTATGTGTTGAATGGATTTTGTGTTTCTGTTTTGCTAAGAGTATTGGTTACAACAATGTTCTTTTTCTTTCTTGATACTCCTTCCCAACCAAAACCTACGAGGAAGGAGTTGGCAGCCAGGGCCCGGCGCCGTAAACTGGAGGCCATTTGCGAGGAATATCGGTGGCTCTTGCGGAGGAGGATGAGGAAGCGGCTGCAGCTGCAGCCTCCTCCAATGCCCCGGGCCCCAGTCAGGCCCTGCCTCCAGTTTTACGGCGCCGTGGTCCGGCAGCCGTCCGCCTCCGTGCCTCTATATCTAGCAATGCTGCCCCCACCCTGTATGTAACTGCAGGGCATTTCGCCACCAGATGCTCCGCCGGATGGCCAGCTTGGAGGAGCACCAGAGGAGCGTGTCAAAATCCTGGTTGACAAACACCTGAAAGCCTGCCGAATTTAGGACCTTGTCGATTTGCCCCTTTTTTAATTCCTTTTGTTGTTGGTTGGATTTTGGGCATTGGGATTTAACTTTTTTATGGACAGTTTGGATTTTGACTTTTGGACATTGGTTGGGGTTAGGGAGGGGGGTGGGTCAGGTCAGAGTGGGATAGTTTATTTTTGTTAGGGTATATTAAATGATATATTATTTACTTATCATACGATGTTAATGTTTTGTTGGTGGGTTACTGTTTTACGAATTCAATTTACATCACATGGTTTGTTACTTTGTTTCCTTGCTGCTGCATGCCCGCAGCCAGTGTTTGATTTAAAAGATCTGCCGATTTTGTAACACACAAACAGATAGATGCGGTACCCCTCACTAAGTTATTTTATTTCTCCTACTAGTACTGTCAGTCTCTCCTCCTAGTCCATTATACCTCCCACCAAACGTATCTTACCTGTGATTGATGATGATGAAGTTCGGCACAGTGATGGCTGCATGGTTGGTTTCCCAAATGAATGGAGAAGATGCCATTATTGTGGTGGTAGTAGTAGACACTGGCACTAGCATTTGAAAAAAGAAAGAGAAAGTCACTTGACTGAGAGAGACTGTGGGAGGAGTAGTAGAACAAAGTAAAGTACAGCATGGGTGGGCAAGCAGAAGAAGATCCTTGCCCTGCCTTGAAATTCAATTAGTGTTGCTTTCACCACATCTGCCCCAGCAAGCGTGTGATCAATTGTTGGTATACATTTAATGTAGTCACATCACACCTCAATATAAATCACACAGCCTGGGGTAAGAGGGTTAGGGATTGATGAATGGATGGGAAGGGGGGTTTGGGGAAAGGTTTGACAAAGAAAAACAGACAGTATGCATGGACACAACAAAAGTAAAACACAATCTTGGAAGACGACCATGATCCATTATCAAAGAAATCTATAAAGGGAGAAAAAGGAAATGCATGCACGATGAAGAAGAGAACTTGATGGTTAATGAGTTGTACTTACTAACTACTACTACACAATTAGACTGTACAGGGCAGAAATTATTAATACGAAATTTACCTTGCCTGTCTGCCCGCAGAGCGAACCAAATTACATGCTGTACCGGGCTTACTTTTATTTTTCAAGCTAGCAAAGGAAATGAAAAAATAGTTGTAGGGATCAATTACCAAACAAACCACAACACACAGTCGTAATGATTGAAGAGAAAAAAGGAATCAAATAAATTTAAAGACGAATGATGAATGATACTAAAGTTACTGTATTATCCTGATCCAAATGTGGAGTTGCATCATTCTCGTCATTCATCTTGGTCCTTCCTTCCATGGACACTCCGCACATAAATCTTGGGTACCACAGCCTGCCTGATGCGGATTGGTAAGGTAAGTGTGAGTTATTTCTCCCACTATAGCACAGGGTAAAGGCCGGCCTGTAAGTGTAGATGGAAAAACAAAAGGGGTATTGAAAAATAACTGAACTAAAAAAAATAAACTAAATTACAGTGGAGTGCAAGAAGAGAAGACAAGACTCTTGAGAGAACACTTTCAGACTGAGGCGGCTTGGATACATAGTGTCTACTCTACAGCATTAAGCTACAACAACAACGGGACAGGAGCCAGCACAGAACAGGCCAACCACGGCACAGGCCAGGCACCCTACCCCCATTTACCTTAAATTTTGACAGAGCCAGACAAAAGGCATATGCACTGCAGCAACCTAGCATTTTCCAAATGAAGTGACTAAATCAATGCGCCACTGTCCCTCATACCCCTACACTCTACTCCAGTCCACACCACTACACTGACTAGCCTAGGTCTGCTGTGGTTCTTTTTGAAACTGTTTACCATTAAAGGCAGTCCATGAAACGCAGTTATTCCATCAATTATCTCCGATCCAACTGACTGACTGTGTGCAAAGATAGTATGGTCAGCATCATGACAGTGTGGTACGTGTTCTCCAACACCCACTCAGTCTGTAGTGACTGATTAAGTTCATAATATATTCCATATTACAAAATTGCAATGGATATTGGCCGGCACCTGCAGTAGTAGGAGTACAATGTGGTTATTAAACAACAAGGAAACATTGACTGTCACCTGAGTCACTTTTACTTTGTAGATAAACAAGTATAGTTTGACTTCATGCACATTCACTCGTAGTCAGCAAGCATCCAATGCAATGCATGCCATCATTCATAATAATCATTACCTGTCTTGCTCTTCTCTTTGGCTGTCAGATCAGATGCCTAGCCTTCTGACAGTGATGAGTTTTGGCTTGGAAACAAAACAGAAGATAGCTGTAGTCACGTTTCACTTCTTATGGAGGGACTGTTAGAGGCAACATGTATTGTACTATTCTCCATCTCCATCCAATGTCTGGCTTGCTTGAAATGTATTTAGGGAGAGTAAGGAAGATGGAGCAGGACTCTGAGGAGTGGAGTGGACAGTTATGCACAGACGTGCAACTAACTCCAATAGGGAAATAAAAAGAGGAGACAGTGTTGATGGAATTGTTGTGATTAGATTTGAACCAGAAAAACATATATACACACAAATAAAGGAAGGAAGAACAATTTGAAAGCCTAGTTGTCAGGGAAGAGGAGCTTGTCCTCAAACTCTGGTGGTTCGGACAGAAGTACGTCATGTAACCCACTACTTATGCCATTGAAGTCGCTCTCCTCTTCCTGCTGTGATTCACGTATTTTGTACTCCGGTGGTATAAAGTGCTGATTTATTTTGATCATGGTTAACCTCTCCATGCTTTTGGGCAAGAGACTGGTCCTTTTCACAGTAACAATGGCACCAGCAGCACTGAAAACACGCTCTGAAGAGACACTTGCAACACGGCAAGCCACATACTTTATCGCCAGCCTGCTGAGCACTGGCCATTGGCTTCTTTTCCCATACCAATACACCAATGGACTTTTCTCCATGAAGACCTCTGTTGTGTCATCCAGATAGGCCAGATCCATCCGCTCAATGTTCAGGGGTGCTCCGATTTGCTTGGCCTCTTTTGCCTTTGCATCAGTAATGGAAGTACAAAACCCTTTCTGTAGAAACCAATCACCTGCCATTTTTTTAAATGTGGCTGATGATCCTGTTGGTGCTGTTATTGTTATTGCTGGTAGTGTTGGTGACTGCTGGGAGGCAAACACACTGTTCTCTGGCTCTGAAGTAGAACTTGACTCTGGGTGCCCTGTAGTACTTTTTCTGGCCTGGGGTGGCGGGCCTCTAATTAAGATCCGTTTGTTTTCAGCTATCAAAGTTTTGTACTTGGCAACATCCACTTCTGAAAAAGGAATTACTTCATTACTGCTCAGCAATAATTTGTAACGTGGATCCAAAATTGAGGCATTAATGTACTGTCGATGTGACACAATGTTATTTTGAATCCTTGTATTGTCAGATAAGTGAACGGGTAAGGTGTCCGCCAAATAATATGCGTCTACTTTGTCATCCACACCTGCGTACATTTCTGACACCTCCTTCAGCTCTTGCTCTAGCATGTACAACAATGGGATAGCTTGGCCCATAGTACAATCCTCCCTGCTGACTTCACGTTTGAAGACCTCAAAAGGAAGTAGCATCTCTGTCAGGCATTTAAGGAGGTCCCATTGGGCCATCTCAACGGTCATGCCTTTCACAGTAGGATCTCCTGACCTTTTCATGACATAAGCATTGAGTGGTATGTACTGCTCAAACAAACGCTCAAGCATGTAATAAGTTGAGTTCCAATGTGTTGCAACCTCCTGGATGAGTGCTTTGACTGGCATTTTATGCTCACATTGAATGACCGTCAGCTGCTTCCGGGCTTTAAAAGAATGGTTGAAATGTGTGCATATTCTTCTGCAGGTGGTCAGTAAGTTGCTGACTTTGCTTTCATTTTTCAGAAAGTCTTGAACAACAATGTTAATGCAGTGTGCCAAACACGGGACCCTGAAATAGCCACCATCTTTCATGGCCCTAACTACATTACTGCCATTGTCCGTGGCAACAAAACCAATGTTAAGCCCTCTTGGTCGCAGCCACTCAAACACCTTGCTGTTAAACTCATCCAAAATCTTTGCAGCAGTATGAGATTTCTCCATAGCAAACACGGCTACAGTTGCATGTTTGCGAGTGTCTTTAAAAATCTCAGCGGTGTCAACAACACCTCCAGATATCTTTAACACCCGAAAAAGAGACCTAGTGTGCAGTGATGCACATGTAATCAGTGGCTTGGCAACTGGTCCACATGTCTGTTGTCAGGTGGATACTCTGAACAGCACTCTGTTTTAAGGCTTTTCCAAGCAATTCCAGCACGTCGTGATGTAGTGCTGGAACAGCAACTCTGGCGAAACAGTAGCGGCTGGGAACCTTCCATTTTGGGCAGATGGTTGTCACAAATTCCAGAAAACCCACCCCTTCAACAAAAGAAAAAGGGAGAAGGTCCTGTGCTAACATTTTAGCCAGCTTTGCATTGTACAAACGTGCTATTGGGTGGTTGCGTTCGTACTGCCCCTCCGGCCTAGTAAACATGCTAAGAATGGTAGGCTGCATGGTATTCCTTCCTGTGCTCAACGTCGCACTTTTTTTAAAAGCAGTACTCCTTGGTGTCTCAGGCTGACTCTTACTCTTGTGCCACTGAGATGTTGCTGAGGATGTGGGTGTTACCACTGCAGTGCTGGGGACAGGGCTACTTTGTATACCACTACCACAGAGAATGTCTCCCTCTTCTTCTTCTTCCTGTTCCACCGTGAGTGGACCTTCTACTTGTTTATCCCCACCAACAGCAATGGTTCCAGTTTTTATGCGACGAAGGTGCTCCTCCCACTGGATTGCGTGGTGTTTTTTTCAGATGGGTCATTTGGCCTCCGGTACCATAGTTTGTACCAAGCTTACCACGACTAACAGAGGTATGACAAATGGAGCATATAACAATGTTCTCCTCCTTTCCGCTAACCGTAAAGAAGTCCCACACTGGGGAGCTTAACTTTTGTCTCCTGCTGGAGGTACCACTTCCAATGTCGGATGAACTGGAGGGTGTGCGTTGAATTTGACTCTGTGCAGTACCACTTCCTACTTCTGCTGAGGTGGTGCTTGTGCTGGGTGTAGGACGCTGCCGGCCCTTTGCTAATGTAAATATGGAAGCTGGAAGTCATGTTGGTGTTACCTGTGTTGGAGGTATGTGTGCTACATCCCTCGCAGCCATTTTGGATAGGGTAAAAATGTTGGTCTCCATCTCCTCTGGGCCTGTGTGATGTTCATCATCGTCATCATCATCCTGCTCTTCTACATCAACCTCCATAAGTGTAAGGCTTTCTGGAACCTTCCTTTTCCCATGCCTGCTCTTGTGACATGTCTCCCTCTCAGACTCAGTTTGTGGCTTCCAAGTGGCATCTAGATCATCAGAAGGGGGACTTGGCGAAGAACTTGATGTGCTAACCCTCCTTTTCCTTGCTGGGGATTTGGAAGACAATGGAATTTCTGAAGGTGTGGCTTCCTGTTCTTCCTCTGCATGAGGCTCAATTTCCTGAACTGCCCCTACTTCGGGAGGAACAACAGCTACTATTGCGGGCGGTGGTTGCGGCTGTTGTTGTTGACCACTTATCTGCTGTGTTCCCTCCAGCGTTGATTGTGTACTACTTTGAGATAGCGATAAGTTTAGTTCAGGCTCAGCATCACTGCTTTCCACCATTAGGCTGGCTACCTCTTCCACACTCATCCGGAGGTGCTGCCCCCAGCTTGGCCCCCGGACACCGCTGCTGCAGGCGCCATTTTTGGTGTCCCAAAAAAGGTTTTGGGCGGCACACCAGACTTAAGTGACACTTCCTTCTTCTTCTGTTCCTTCTTCTCCATGGCAACTTTCTTGGTACCGGAGGACCTGCTACCTGCTTTCTTTAGGGGCATGTTCTTCAGATCTCAACAGCACTCAGTTGCACAAGTTGCAGAGATGGCTGGTCAGGTCACTCACACGTCACGTCGTGTACAGCAGCAGGACGTTGGTCTGGCACCACAACGGGCGATGATGACACACCTCCTCCGTCTTTTGTGCACCTAACAGCAAAGAAGCCAGAAGAACATCAGTCAAAAGATAGTACAATCAAACTAATATAATATATAACTTCTTAGTGTGTGGTGAGTGGTTACAATTATTAAATTTTATTAAGTCAGTGAACAACAACAGTGTAGCCATTTATGAGACTGACAACAAGGCCAGGGCCCCTGGTGTACTACTGTACTGTGTACACTCAGGAAGAATAAGAATAGCAAAGAACTAAAACATAAATGTAGTGTAGCCTGTTTGCCCTAAATAAAAATTTGTGCATCACATGGGATGGATGCAGCATCAGGGAGCAACAACAACGAACATATACACATAAAAAGGCATTTATTTACAACACCCAAAAAGTTAAATATACCCCAGAAAAAAAGTAAAGCCCACATTTTGCAATTCAATCCAAAGCCATACATGATGTTGAAATTCAACGCACAACACAAAAACAGTTGTTTACCTTCCATGTACCCGTGATGATTGATGAGTAGTACCCCTGGGCCTACTGGCAGACTAGGCCACTAGCTTGGAGGCCTATGGAAAAAGCACAGTGGCTGGTCCCACAAAATGGCCGCCACCACATGGCCAGGCCACTCACAAAAACAAGAAAAGGTCAGGAATACAAGACAGACAATGCAGGCCTATGGCAAAAGCACAATGCCTGCCTTCACAAAATGGCCGCCACCCACATGCTCAGGCCACCCACCACAATAATAACAAAAAAGTGAATACAAAGGACAGGAGCAGGAAGTTGGAGTCTCTGTGGAACTTACTTCCTCTTCTAAAAATTTAAAAAAAAAAAAAGTGACTGTGCTCCAAAACTACAGCAAAATGATAACCTCAGGATTTTTTTTTAGCAAAATGCACAAAATCAGCGTTTTCGAGAAGGTTTTATGTTGCTCGCAAGATATTGTTTGCCAGATTGCAAATTCTGCGTGTTCGGCATCGCGAACTGTACAAAAAGTCGTTATCGCGTGCGCGAACACTCATATTGAGAGCGCGAAAATGACAAAAACTGTAAGTCCGCGTTGTCGCGCTGTGCAGAGTTGCCAAAAGTACGCGAGCTGAATTCCTAGGGTTACCTACTGGCTGAAAAGCCCTATTTATTTAACACACACCCAAAAACTGCAATTCCACCACAAAACCACCTTTTGCAATTCAATCCAAAGCCATCCATGGTGTTAAAATTCAACAGACAACACAAACTGTTTTTATGCACCCATGATTTGATGATGACTACCTCTGGGCCTACTGGCAGACTAGGCCACAAGCTTGGAACAGAATGGCAAAAGCAAGCACGCTGCTTGGATGGCTCCACAAAATGGCCGCTACCCACCCACAACAACAAGAAATGGAAGACAGACAATGTAAGCCTATGCCAAAAGCACACTGCCTGTCTTCACAAAATGGCCACCACACACATGGCCAGAACACAACAACAGGCATAAGCCAAGGGGAACAAAGAAAAGACATGCAGGCCTTCATGGAAAAAGAAGCACACACTACTAAACTACCACCACAAAATTGCCACAAGCCACATGGGCACTCACAGTCACAACAGGCCATGGAAAACAATGAACTGAAGCAGGCCTATATATAACCGGACAAAGGAGGCCTGTTAAACAACACAGCTTTAATACAAAAATGAAAATCAACAGGGCTACGAAAGGATTGGAAAGAAGTTACACATCAAGCACACACACACATCCAACAAAGGTATTTAACACACACACACACACAAACAGTGAAATACACCACAGCCACATTTAGCATTTCAATCCTATGCCATCCATGCCCTACATGATGTTTAAATTCAACAGACACCACAGAAACATGGACCCATGGGTACCCTACTGGCTGAAATTGCAAAGAAAAACAACTAGGCCCCTATTGAAAGTACAGGCCACCCACAACAATAATTTTTAAAAACAATGAAAATCCCAGAAAAATGTAGGTACAAACAAGCCCAAATGAAACAAACATGTACACCAATTCTCCAACTTAATTGTAAAATTAAATCTCAAATCAAAAAGTCCTCAAATAAATCCAATCCAATGATATGATGCAGCAGACAGACACAAAAAGTGATCCAAATCCAAATGAAAGTGAACAGCACATGGACAAAGCACTGGGAGGAGCCTGCTGGACAGGAACAGGAAGCTGGAGACTCAGGGGCACTTCCTTGCACAAAAGACTACAGCCAAATCACAATCTGAGGAGTTTTTCTGAGCAAAATGATCATTTTCGAGAAGGTTTTATGATGCTCGAGAGATATTCTTCGCCAGATTGTAGTTTTTGCATGTTCGGGATCGTGATCTTACCAAGACAGCTGCCGGAAGTCAGCTTGTGCGTCCGAATGACGTGTTCGCGTTCGCACACTTTCGCCGGATCGGGCGGCCATATTACAAATCTTGTGGCGCACGCGAATGGACAGAAAAGCGAGTTGGCGAACGCAGAATCACGGTAAGACGTTACCGCACGCGCGAGAATGAATATTGAGCGCGCGAGGAAGCAAAACAACTACGCTACGCGTTAGATTGCATAGCAATCTACAACTTCACGCTCTACGCGAATCGCGAAGTTACCTAAACTTCGTAAGCTCCGCGAGCGGAGCGTAGTTCACCGCCCAGGCTTATTATAGATCTAAAAGCACCTTTCGATCAAGTCACCCAAACCCTCCTGTGGGTGAAATTAAGATGATGGGGCCTTCAAGATTTCTTTTTAAGAGGTATTGAATCATTATATACTGACACATGGATCCAAATCAAGGTGGCGGATGGTACAAGATTGTCCAGGAGAATACTCACAGCCATAGGTCTCAAGCAAAAGTATGTTTTTGCTCCACACTTGTTCAACCTTTTCATGGCTGATCTATCCCCCCAGCTCCAACGGGTAAATTCCCATGTTCCGAGACTGGGACCGCTGACCCTATCACACCTTTTGTATGCAGATGATATCGTATTGCTGAGCCACATGAGGGTGGGACTTCAAAGATCAATTGAAAAGGTTGTGGTGTTTAAAAAGACCAACAAATTGGAAATGAATGTAACAAAGACAAAAATAATGTGAGTAGGGAATAGATCCAGTGCTCCTCTGAAAATCAAACTAGGAAATGCAAGTATAGTAGAGGTCAATAATTACAAATATTTAGGCATATACCTTGATATGAATTTTGGATTCCAGACACACAAGCAGTACATGGTGAGGAAAAACAATGGCTTAATACATGCTTTCTGTGCGCTTGCGAAATAATTGGATGCGCCTTTTTTCAGCCATTACTAGCAATCATCATTGCAAAATTGCTGCCTATGCTAGCTTATGCAAGCATGGTGATGCATGGTAAAGATGTGCAAATCTTGGATAAACTCCAAACAAATACTTATAAACATGTTTTTGGGCTTCCCTGTAAAGCCTTACCCGCACAAGGCCGTCTGAAATTTGGACTGACACAACAAGGCACAACAAGAAGATACCATACTATTACAACTTGGCCAAAATTTGAAACACCCTGTCTAGCTCTCTGGTCAGTGCTCTATGGCAGTAGTTGAAGAATGACACAAATTCCAGCTACAACAAGTATATACTGTCGTCACTAGAAAAAACCAAGACAGTGGACTTATGGGATCTAAATCTGTCACACACAACCTTTTGCTGGGTGATTAACAAAGCAGCACAAATTCATTCCCTTATGGATGACAAGAACATATTTTTGCAGTGGTCACATGCCTGGATGACAATACAAGGATATGTCACTTTACAACCAGCAGCACATCTTTCTTTAACTTATCCAGTGTACTTAAAGAAAAAGTTACTGGCTATTCGTCTAAGAGTACTGCCGTCCTTCCATCTTGGAGATACAACGGACCGAAAACTTGCAGGCTATGTGCCGCCTTTACGAAGGATCTCGTGCCTTTGATCAGGCACATGTCCGGCACCTCTCACTGCTCTAACACATCCTCAATGAGCAGGGGATTCGCTCTTGCCGAACGGCTATAATAAGGAGCCTAGACCCTACGGACCCTCAGATAAATTGTAAATTCCTGAAATTTTTGCAATCACATGATAAATTACTCAAACAGATCACCAAGGGCACAGCGCAGCCAGTGAGCTAGTACAGCGATAAAGAACCACAGGACTGTTCAACATTGTTTTAAGAACTTTGAAAAACCTGGGACTGCAGTACTCTGCACAAATAGAAATAAAAATCTAATTTGTTACGCTTGTGCACAATGACACTTGAACAATAACTTAGTTGAGAGTCAATGAGGATTTTATTCAAGGAACACTAAAACGTTAATATCAGAGTTGTGTAGTAGTTTCAGTTCGGCCACTGATCTTTACTATATAGCACTTTTGTACAATTAAACAATGTAGTAAAGGCGTCTGAACCCCCACAGCCTAGTGATTTCCATAAATCCTGACGAAACAACGGAGTAGCCGGAGTCGGAGGACCCGGCAACTACGTGGCGAGTCAGGTAGGATTTACATCGGCAAACGTTGGGGTTGAGAGGAGTGCATTATTAGGGGGAAGCGCTGCAATTTTCCGAGCACAGATTAAGTTTCCCCTACTACACAAAGACATTAATCATTGCCATGTCGGATGACACGGTACGTAATAGAGAAGCGGCGGCATTAGAAATGTTTGACGATGGCACGTCAGCTAGCAAAAGTGACTCGACAGATAAACCTAATGAAATTCAGACAAATACGTTGAAGGACAAATTTAAAATCCTTGAAAAGAAATGCAAAGCGGAGCAGAGTAAATGATGGGAGTCCCGCTCCCTACAACGTTACATAGATGTGGGGAGAATTCCCCGTGGTTTGCGAATATTTCTGACCCCGAGCTATGAAAACCCCAAAACACAGATGATGTGCGAATGGGCGGAATGCAATTTAGATTCATCCAAACGGCTTGTACTAATACTGATCAAATACGCTGACATAGCCAGGACAGTGCTCTTAGAAGAAATTAACAAATTAAATGAAGAAATCGACGAGATGGGCACAAGCGAAGACAGAGATAAACTGCGGAAAGAAATGATGACCCGCCTCAAAATGGAGGAAGATGCAATTAAAGAGAGAAAGAAATATTAGCTCCATCGAGATAAGATGGATTACGAACGGGGACAGCTCTTCACCTTCGCTAAAAAGTACGAAGCCATACGCTCATCTAAGAATAAGCAGGCAGTTCTCCCCAAAGTTGGCGCATCACATGGAGGATCTACAGGGTCCAATTCGACATTATCTGACCTTAGTTCCACGGTGGACAGTGGGTCTGAAAATGAAGTCAGCGGCCCAGAAGGGTCAGTTCAGACCAAAACTAACATACTAGTCCAAGAACTAACTTTTTTATACTCCGACCGACGTCAGACACTGCGCCCCAGAAAACAGAGGCACAACGAAGGACACACAACAACTCCAGGAGGTGACAGAGGTGAAAAGCAAACAGAAGACAAGACAAGATCAAAAAAACAAAGAGGGGGACGGTGGCAGAGCAAGTAAGCAACGGTTACAGTTGAAACAGACAAAACCATCATGAATCTGGCTAATGTTAATCTGAATAATGATGAAAAACGCATTTTGTGCTTTGGTCTATCGTTTTGCCCTAATGTCAATTTCAACTATGTAAACACTAGATTGGATATTTACAAGGCTGTGAGAAAACTCAAATTGAAAACATTTCACAAGACCAACAAACAAGTAGAGACTACTACAGTGACAGAAATTGCGGGCAATTTGTCACAATCTGATTTGCCGCTTATTGAGACCTTGCAAGAATTATGGATGCAACCACAGGATACAATAGAAACTACGATCAGTCTGGCAGATGATAACACAATAAACACAGTAATATCCCAAGGCAGTGTAATCAAACACACAACCAAGTTTAGACCCAAGTCTACATTTAATCCAGTGACTTTGAGGGACTCCATCGATATCTTTCATGAAACTGTGACAGAACAAATCAAGAAGTTGAACTTCAAAATACAAGGCAAAAACAACAAATATCGATGGCAGGACCGTAAATATCAAGATCTCATTGGAAAACTCAAAGACAATAAAGCCATCGTCATACGAAACTCTGACAAAGGTGGCAACATTATGATTTGGAGCAAGATTGAATACAACAAGGAGGCGTATGCGCAATTAAACGACAGGGCTTGCTATGTGAGCATGAGCAGCACAAATCTTAAGGCTGTCTACACACGATATTATCATATGCTACACACCTGGCAGAGGAATGAATTGATCACTACACAGGAATTCAAATTTTTGAAAAACGATCATCCTGTCATACTATCTATTTCATTCCTAAGACTCACAAAGATCTGCTCAAGCCCCCAGGTCAACCAATCATCTCGGCCCGCAAAAGCCTTCTCGTACATACTTCTCAGTATGTAGATTACTTTCTTCAAACGCATGTAAAAGCTTTACCATCTTATGTCCGTGATATGACCGATTTCCTGATTAACTTAAAGGAATAGAATGGAAGAGCACTTATCTGATGATGGCTTTAGACGTTAGGTCTTTGTACACAAGCATCAGGCATGAAGACTGGGTCAAAGCTATCAAACATTACCTAGACAAAGACTGTGACCACTGTGAGGAACACAAGAAAATGATCATAGACATGGTGATGTTTTCTCTCCATAACAATGTGTTCATGTTTAACAGTATCTTGTATCAGCAAATCAGGGGTGTGGCAATGGTGGCCAGCTTCTCCCCAAGCTATGCCTGCCTCCATATGGGGTGGTGGGAGGAGCTGGTTCTAAACACTACATTAAAGGATAACAACAGGGTTGTATCGTGGCTATGATACATAGACGATCTATTTGTAGTATGGGATGGCACAACTGAGACAGCCTTACAGTTTGTATCTGATATTAATGACAATGAGATTAATTTGCATTTTACAGTAACTTTAAGTAACAACTCTGACATTTCTTGACACACAGGTGTACATTGTAGACAACAGGATTGAGTCCAAACTATACAGGAAACTGACATCGGGCAATTCTACATTGCATGCCAGTAGCGCGCATCCGCGGCATCTCGTCGATAGTATTCCATATGGCGAGATGCTGCAGATGAGGCGGCTGCATAGCAATAATGATGATGATCATGTGCATGCACAGAACGAATGTAGAAGTAGGTTCCGGGCAAGAGGGTACTCACACAGGACCATTGAGTGTGCCATTACCAAATCAATGGCCAAACCCAGAGAAGATTTATTGCAGGACAGAGTTACTGCCAGCCAACATGACACAGGACAAGATACTAGAAGTGAGGAGGCCAGTACCAATAATTTCAGGCTTATATTACAATATAGTAACCAACATAATCAACTACGGCCGATTATACAAAGGAATTGGCCATTGGTCCTAAGTGACCCAATAATTGGACCAGATGTGCCACACAGAGGTGCCGATTACGATCCGGTAAAAACCGGGTACGAACCGTCGGTCGGAGCGTTTTCTCCGTCCGACTCGTACCCGGTTGTAAAACTGTACAAACATGGAATTACGATTCGCACGGAAACACCATTTCCGTACGAATCGTAAAAAACACCGACCGACGAAAATAAACGTACAAATGCGATCCGGGAAAGCGCCGACGTGACGTCGGGACGCACGCAGCCTGCCATTCACGAACCAGGAATCACGATTCGCACCGACGTCATCCCGCACGGTGAATATTTTCCGGCTGCCAAAAACTGCCGGGAAATCAGGACGACGCGAACAAGGAGGACCTGTACGCGACGGACAGACAGGACGACGCGAACAAGGAGTACCTGTATGCGACGGACAGACAAGACGACGCGAACAAGGAGTACATGTACGCGACGGACAGACATGGATCCGAACCTACGTGTCATCCTGGCCCTCATAGCAGTCGACCTCCTCTACAGGTTCGGACGCAGACGCAGCAGAAGGTTAGAACAACAAAGGGAGGGGAGAAAGGGGGGCGTGGCAGGACCAGGGGCAGGCCACAAAACCCCCACCAAAGTCACACAGCACACATGCCCTGGACATACCTGACCCTCAGGCCCTGGTCACTACGAGGGGGTGGGGGCGTGTCCAGCTAAGCCAGCGACCGCCACAACGGAAGTTCTTGACGACGCGAACCGGCAACACAACAATACAGGTACGTCCCGTACCCACGCCTTAAGAGCGTGGGTACGAGTCGTACCACGCCCACACCTACGTCACCTCAACAATGGCAGGACGGCTCGTACCCACGTGGCAAAGGCCTGGGTACGGCCCGCACAAGCATTCCACAGCGTGGGTACGGATATGTACGGACCGTACCCCCACCCGCGTATGCATGGAGCGTACCCCCCACCCCAACAGTGTAAGTACGACCCGTACCCTCACCCGCGTACGCATGGAGCGTACCCCACATGCCAACAGTGTACGTACGGACCGTAACCCCACCTGCGTATGCATGGAGCGTACCCCCACCCCAACAGTGTAGGTACGACCCGTACCCCCACCCGCGTACGTATGGAGCGTACCCCCCACCCCAACAGTGTAAATACGACCGTACCCTCACCCGCGTACGCATGGAGCATACCCCCCATGCCAACAGTGTAAGTACGACCCGTACCCCCACCCGCGTACGTATGGAGCGTACCCCCCACCCCAACAGTGTAAGTACGACCCGTACCCTCACCTGTGTACGCATGGAGCGTACCCCCATGCCAACAGTGTACGTACGGCCCGTAACCCCACCCGCGTATGCATGGAGCGTACCCCCACCCCAACAGTGTAAGTACGACCCGTACCCCCACCCGCGTACGTATGGAGCGTACCCCCCACCCCAACAGTGTAAGTACGACCCGTACCCTCACCCGCGTACGCATGGAGCATACCCCCCTATGCCAACAGTGTAAGTACGGACCGTAACCCCACCCCGTATGCCTGGAGCGTACCCCCACCCCAACCGTGTATGTACGACACGTACCCCCACCTCGTATGCATGGAGCGAACCCACACACGTGTATGTTCTAAGCGTACATATTGTGAAATAGGAGGGGTGTGTGCAGAGTCCTCCCAGCAGTGCCCAGAGACAGGAGGGGTGGGTGCCTAACACTCCCAGCAGTGCCCAGACACAGGAGGGGTGGGTGCAGAGTCCTCCCAGCAGTGCCCAGACACAGGAGGGGTGTGTGCCTAACACTCTCAGCAGTGCCCAGACACAGGAGGGGTGGGTGCAGAGTGCTCCCAGCAGTGCCCAGAGACAGGAGGGGTGTGTGCCTAACACTCCCAGCAGTGCCCAGACACAGAAGGGGTGGGTGCAGAGTCCTCCCAGCAGTGCCCAGAGACAGGAGGGGTGTGTGCAGAGTGCTCCCAGCAGTGCCCAGAGACAGGAGGGGTGTGTGCCTAACACGCCCAGCAGTGCCCAGACACAGGAGGGGTGTGTGCCTAACACTCCCAGCAGTGCCCAGACACAGGAGGGGTGGGTGCAGAGTCCTCCCAGCAGTGCCCAGAGACAGGAGGGGTCTGTGCAGAGTGCTCCCAGCAGTGCCCAGAGACAGGAGGGGTGTGTGCCTAACACTCCCAGCAGTGCCCAGACACAGGAGGGGTGTGTGCCTAACACTCCCAGCAGTGCCCAGAGACAGGAGGGGTGTGTGCCTAACACTCCCAGCAGTGCCCAGAGACAGGAGGGGTGTGTGCAGAGTGCTCCCAGCAGTGCCCAGAGACAGGAGGGGTGTGTGCCTAACACTCCCAGCAGTGCCCAGAGACAGGAGGGGTGTGTGCCTAACACTCCCAGCAGTGCCCAGACACAGGAGGGGTGGGTGCAGAGTCCTCCCAGCAGTGCCCAGAGACAGGAGGGGTGTGTGCCTAACACTCCCAGCAGTGCCCAGACACAGGAGGGGTGGGTGCAGAGTCCTCCCAGCAGTGCCCAGACACAGGAGGGGTGGGTGCCTAACACTCCCAGCAGTGCCCATGGAACGCAAAGGGTGGAGTAGCCACAGATACCATGCCCACAAATGTCAGTCAGGTGCACAAAGACCCTGCAGTACATGTACCACATGTGTGCGAGGCTGGGAGTATACACATGCATAGCGCCAAAAAGAAAACATGTCCACATGAAGTCATGTCAATCGTCCACATATACAAGTACAATGACTACCAAGGATGCCACGAATGATGCAGGTGGAGACATCGCTCAGCATGCATGTGCAAAGTTGAAGGAGTCCGTCACACACCCAGCTAATGTACACACAGCTCAGCGCTAAATATTGGGAACACCCTGCAGGGAAGATGTCAGGGTACACAGAGGAAGGAATACACCTTGGGACAATTTCACCATGCAGCAACTGCTTACATGAACAGAGAAACCTAGCTAACACCGTGTGATGGCACACAGATCCCAGGGTCCCCCCTATGACCAGCACACTACTACATTTCCCACACACCCAACACATGAACACCACCCAAAACCATGTAGCAGCCCCACCAACAGCAATACCAGCAAAGCAGTAGTGTTCCAAGGGAAAAAAATAAATTGCTTTATTCAGCATGATCCAATAAATCTTGTTTGTAGGAAGTTCAATATTTACAAAGCCCATAGGGCAGTCCAGAAGTCACAGCTGGATGGGGGACACAGTGGGAAGCATGTCCCCTAGCTTGCCTGCACAGTTAGATTCCGTCGTCTTCCACAGGGGTGAGGGCATCATGTGGGGGGGGAAGAACCAGGCACCGCAGGGACAGGAGGGTGAAGGGTAGGCGTCGTGGGTGCAGGGATGGAGGACTCCACCACAGGGGGTGGGGCAGGGCCAAAGGCGGAGGCCAGGATCTCGCTGCACACCTTAGCAAGGTCCTCCAGGGAATCCCCTGCACCCGAAGGAACCACAGGCCCCAAGGAGGGGGGGGGGTCAGAGGGATGGGTCGCAGCGCCACTGGGGGAGGGCGTAGACAGGGGGGGGGACTCAACCACCCTGACCGGGGACTCCCTTGGCCGCTTGCGGGGTGGTGTCACTGTGGGGCTCACGGACAGAGCGGCCATGAAGGAGTCTTTGTGTGATATGTGGCCAGGAGAGCTGAGGGGAGGGGATTTGGAGGGAGTGGATTTGGTGGAATGCGGACTCCCACTCTGGCTGCGTGTCTTACGTTTGCCCCCCGACCCAGTGGGTGTGCCTACTTCACCCTGTGTGTGCGTGCCAGGAGGTGTGCGGGTGACCTTCCCTGCTGGTGTGGTGCCAGGGGGCCCGATTCACAGAACTAACTTAAGACAAAATCCTAAACTTACTACCATTTTGGTATTCACAGAAGGCACTTACTCATTTTGGTATTCACAGAAGGCACTTACTCATTTCGGTATTCACAGAAGTTAGGAGTCCTAACTTTAGGACGCCTAAATGCCTTCTGTGAATACCGAAAGTCTTAAAATTAGGATTTTTCTCAGTTTAGTAGTAGTATAGTTAGGACTCCTAACTTTAGGACTCCTAAATGCCTTCTGTGAATACCGAAAGTCTTAAAATTAGGATTTTTCTCAATTTAGTAGTCCTAAATCTAAATTTAGGACTACTAAATTGAGAAAAGTCCTAATTTTAAGACTTTCGGTATTCACAGAAGGCATTTAGGAGTCCTAAAGTTAGGAGTCCTAACTATACTACTACTAAACTGAGAAAAATCCTAATTTTAAGGCTTTCGGTATTCACAGAAGGCATTTAGGAGTCCTAAAGTTAGGAGTCCTAAATTTAGGACTACTAAATTGGGAAAAATCCTAATTTTAAGACTTTCGGTATTCACAGAAGGCATTTAGGAGTCCTAAAGTTAGGAGTCCTAACTATACTACTACTAAACTGAGAAAAATCCTAATTTTAAGACTTTCGGTATTCACAGAAGGCATTTAGGAGTCCTAAAGTTAGGACTCCTAACTTCTGTGAATACCGAAATGAGGAAGTGCCTTCTGTGAATACCAAAATGAGTAAGTGCCTTCTGTGAATACCAAAATGGTAGTAAGTTTAGGATTTTGTCTTAAGTTAGTTCTGTGAATCGGGCCCTGTGTCCGTCGTGGTGGGTGCATGCTGACGTCTGGGTGTACGTGGGACAGGCATGGGAGTGGGAAGTGTGGATGGGGCAGGGGTAGGGGGTTGGATGAAGCGCTGCAGGAGACCCACTGCTGCAGTCAGTGTCGAGTCTATCGACCTCAGCAAGCTGCGTTGGTCAGCCTGCGATGAGTGAATGCCCTCCAAGTATGCCTCCATGTTGTTGAGGACCTGGCTGTGGCCATGGAGGACATTAAGGATCGCAGCCTGACCAATCTGCAACTGCCGCTGGATGTCCACAGACTCGGCATTGGCGGCAGCAGTGGAGACAGGGGCAGGGGGTGCGGTGCCTGGCAGGAAGGAGACATGTGGTGACCGGGCACGTTGGGAAGGGACACGAGCAAGTGGGAGGCGGCTGATGGCAATGGAGGGGGCGGGGTGCGATGTTGTGCCGCTGTCAGCTGGTGGTGCAGCCTCCGCCCACTCGGAGACATCATCCTCGGCCCCCGTCCGCTTCATATTCGGTGGTGCCAGTGGACAGGTCCTCGGCCTCACTCTCCTCCGCCTCAGTACCACTCAATGTGCCAGCCACGATGTCAACGCTGGCACAGGTGCTCGGTCCCTCCGCACCGTCTGTGCTCATGTCTCCCTCCGTGTCCCCCGACGATGCTGTGGGCAAGGTGAAGAGACAGCAATTAATCACACACCTGTATACATATGTCACATGAGTTCAATCTACATAGGTTACAGTGCATAGCCTGCAAAGAAAGACCAGTAACATCTACAAAACAAGGTACAGATGTAGGGCATGCAACACACAGTTAGTTCATCCACCATGCCAATGAAAACCCATGGAGAGCATGACACAATAGCAAATGACATGAAATGGAGTTTGACATAGGAGCCAGGCCCTGGGGACAATCCAGCACTGCATCTGCACCACACATCGTTGCCGACAATAGGGATGAGGAGGGACCATATTCATGAACTTGAGGCTCATGCTGCATAGGTAATACTGAAAACATGCCCACCATGACTGGCTCACTGCACCTTGAGTGTATGTCCAGACAAACATCACACACTGGCCAGACCTAGCAAGGAGAATTCTGGTTTTGACATGTAGGCTTGGCCCGCACCATCCACCCCCTACATGAGACAATTTGTGGAGACACAGGTGGCACTTACATCTCTTAGTCTAGGTGAAATACACAGGGGCTGCAGAAATGCAAGATTGGACGCCAAATACCCAAGGTGCGCCTGTCCAAATAATCATGTACATCTGGGCATCATCAGAGGATTGTAACTAGACACACAGGCACTGGCCACTGTGACTATGAACAAGGAAAATCAGGTCAGGCTGTACAGTGGACACTTGTACTACATTTCACGTCAATATACATGGTGCCAGGGGACAATGGCACAGAGCCCAACCTATGCTGTAGACACTGAGAGTGTCCACGTTTTGTGATGACACACATGACACCTAGGAAAATATGCCCCAGGGGACAGTAGTGGCAACACAACTCCATGGTCCTGAATGGGAATGACTGCAACACACCCCAACATCCCTGCACTATGCGTATCGCACACTCATGCACATCATGTCACAGGCCACAACAGAGGACATGCGCGTTGTAAGGCATGACACTTGTGAGACTAACTCCCATGTCTGGACTCTGCATCAGTGCCAACTGACATGGAACCCACATGTACTGAACTGGACAGGGCACAGCCAAGGTCCCCAAACCTGTTACACACCACCCCCACACATGATGCTACAGGCATAGTTCACGTGGAGAAAGCGCCAGCCTACATTACCTTGTGAAGGAGTGACTACACACAGACCAGGGAACACATTGCAAGGAGGGGAAGGGAGGCAGGAGAGCACAGCTATACTGTGGCTAACAGGATCTGCACAGCACCTTTAAACCCTGGCAGTGTATCCATGCAACTGTGCACTTACAAATGCTGGTGAAACACAACAAACACACATGTACCTACCCCCTTCCTGCTGCTGCTTCTCCTAAAAGCGCCTCTCCAAGTCTGGAAATACCACCGGCAGCACACGCTTGTGGATGTGGGTCAGTCGGTGGCGCCCGCGGTTCTTATGGCTCTCAGGTGAGTCCCCCAGCAGGACCCGTGCGATCCTCCGCGTCCAGCACCGGATATCCTGCCAGCGTTTCCTCACCTGGGACAGGCGCCGCTTCCGACCATCCGCACTCCTCACGGCGCTGACGGCGGTCAGCCATATCTGCTCCTTGGCAGAGGCGCCTACCTGTGAGGATGAACAAGTGACACTACATCAATACACCTGGCACATGTCACAGAGACACATATTAGAACACATTTGCTGTTTACAACACGGCATGGTATGCATCCAACGCATTGCACCTTTGTCATAGGGACATGATCCTCTGGGGAAGGGCAAAAGCAGTATGTGCCATTGAAAGTACACAGGTGGAATGAGGGCAACTACACAATCAATGATCCTTGCTCACACTGTGCATCACAAGCTACACCAGGATAATGTGCAGCACCTCTAAGCAGTCACATGCCACAGGCCACTGACGCCACCGCAGCAGAGTACACAGACACACACAGGCACAGGACATTCACCTGCCATTGCCAAATGCAGCGACATACCTCACTCTGCACATTTGCCACTAGACGGGGGGGGGGGGCCCACAGGTGTGGGGCTGGCTCTGCACGTCAGACACACAGCACTGCTCCCTGCTCACATCACATGGCCAGGGTATATCCATCCCTCATGCAGCTGGGGTGCTACACTCCACATATGCACCCACCCACATGACAGGGGACTTACACACACACCGATGTCCAGGGTACGAACACATCATGTGGACACTCTCAGCACAGGTACACAGAACTAACATTTCATAAACCCAAAGAGTCTGGAGGTCTAGATATACAGGAGAGAGAAATGAAAAGAGAAATGCAAGGAACAAAGACCCTTTAAGTGCTCTATCGCTCGAAGGATTTCCATCAATAACCAGTGATTGGTCAGTTTCATCATCTGGATATCCAACCTTACCACCACTGCCAACCTCTCCAACATGAGGTGTTTGTTTCGGTTGGGTGTCAACCAACTGACCAATGGTGTAAAAGGGAAGGAACCGGAGAGCAACAAGGGTTCTTGTCCTGACCAAGATGTATATCACTAAATGATATAGAAGGGTGCAGTGCAAAAAGGTGAGATAAAAAGGATTTAGAGGAAGAAGAGAATGTTTATTCAGGGTATTCCAACTAATCCATAGATTAAAAAATGGTGCAACAGAACAGCTTTAAACAAATAGGCTGCGTTAAAGTACGGTCGACATATTTCAGCCTTAATGACCCAATGGTCAAATGGCTTTCTTCAGGACCTCATGCCATGTTAGTATTGCTACTGCAACATTATTCGTGAAAAAAAGAAAAACTGTAAAATACAACCTTTGTGGTGTGTTTCCTTCCGTGTAAACGGTATATCTGTAATACGTGAATACATAGGAAAGGAAGGAGACAAGGGTTGGAAAATTACAATGACTCTATTGTACATTTCACTCTCCTGTGTTATAACAATTTCGTGTAAAAACAGCAAAACACTATAATGATTCCAGGTGCTTACCTGTTTCGCACGAGGAATATGCCTCACCTACCCGGAAAAAACTCAGGTTGACGGAGGCCCCACCCTGTGAAGTGAAGGGAATGTTGCCATATGAGGCTATTAATGAGAGAGTAAAACATACGAAACTCCCATATGTCAAAAAAGTACATTGTGGTTTAAAAGGGATCCCATTGTGGATCCAAAGGTAGGTACCCATAATTGACACTCCTCAAAAGCAAATCGCCATAGGTGGAGGGATGATGTTAAAGGTAGAAAACCGAACAGGGGTGCCCGTTCGGAGGAAGACACTGATGTACTGGTAGACTGTAATAGCGAGCAACACTAAACCGCCCCCAACATATACAGAAACAGCAAAAATGCAGCAAAGAAATATTGCGCTGCCTAGAGAATCCTTTCGCTGTTTGAGAGAAGCTCCGGTTAAATACATGATTTCAAACATGCTCGTGATCTAGATACAAGCACTTGTTAGACTGATTCGCCTCTAGTGTCGCTCGGCATTTAAAAGTTATATTACCGAATACATAGCGCTGCTTGGAAAGTTAATTACGCTATTCAAGAACTCTTGGGAAGTTAGCCTTACAGGGCAGCAAAGAGAAGTAATGCAGCAACAGAGCGTTTACCTGTCCGTCGGTACCTCAGAGTTTTCCTGAGTCGTGTGGGAGGTAACTGGCGGACTGGGTCGCGGTCCTTATGTCGTCAGTAAGGCGCGCGAGAGACTGTGTCTAGCAACCAATGCCTATCGAGTGTCATCGTTGCTCAAGGAAAAACTACCAGATGACGTATCGAAACTCGGAACTAGTAGTCCGTGGGTCAAAAACGTACATTAGGGAGTTTTGCATGTGCAGATCTGTGTCTATATTTGTTTATTAGACGCAGAGTGTTATTAGATAAGGTGTGGTGCTCGCTAGTGTCTACTGCAGTATAATAGTCGCTTAACACCCTGTGGGCTAGAAATGAGGCGTCTAATGTAAAAAAGCTGTATTGAATGTATGCAACTATATTGAGTCAAGGGATAAAATACAATTACTCGACTCGTACGGATAATTGATTTAATCCTCAATGTGTAAGATATGTGAAATATCTATTGTTTTGTAGAAAGCAAAAAGCCTCAAAGCACTCAATATAAACCATAGTTTAAGAGGTTTTAAATAGAGCACCTTGCATACCAGCTGTATAGAATGTGTAGGACTTAATGAGTTCGATGAAGCGATCGCAGAAAGAGTAGGGAGAATTACTCAGTGAACGATGCCCACATGACTGGCCCACTGCGAACAGCGCTCAAAAAATAGTGGTATCTATTGGTCACAAGGGATGGCAACAGTAGATGACGTAAAATCATTTGTAAACACATGTTTTGGAAACGGTGTGTTAAAGAGAGGACCATGGGATTGCATCATTCAGACCTGAAGTGTCGCTGTGAATTTTGAAGACCCATCTTTGTTCTTTCCGGAATAGGAAGTGGGATACATCACTCACATGAGATGGTACAAAAGGTTTCTCCAGGACTGTCCATGTGAAGTCTGTGGCTTGATGGTTGGTTTCAAGAAAATGCCTTGTCAACCTAGTGTTGTTTTTCTTACATCTGAAAGTGCTTTTGTGCTCAAGCATACGTAGTCTGACTTTACGAGTAGTCATACCCACATAGCGAAACTTACATGGGCACTCAATCAGATAGATCAGATTGTCGCTGTTGCAATTCGTGAACGTTCTTTGTTCCCAAGATGTTCTCATGCCAATGTCTATCGAATTCGAATGTTTAGTTTGTGGACAGATTGAACAAGTGCTACAAGGATGGTGTCCCTGAACTGCTGGTAAATCCCACAAAGTTCCAATTTGGCGTGGTTTGATTTGTTGTGGTCTGGTGTGCACCAATTTGTCTCTAAGATTCACACCTCTCTTTAGAGAGAAAAGAGGTAGTTGTATCTTCTCTTTACATGAGTTTAAGAGTCGCCAATGTTTTTTGACACATTTCTGGATGCCGTTGGTCAGAGTGCTAAAAGTATGGACAAAAGTTAGTCGGTCCATTGGAGGTTTTTCAAACGGAGGTTCTATCAATGCCTCTCTGTTGTTGTTAGTAGCTCATTTGAAAGCTGTTTTAATTAGTCTTTTAGGATATTTCTTCTCCATCAGTTGTTCTGTCAGGTTGCGGGCGTGCCACTGATATTTATCTGTTGTGGAACAATTGCGTCTCACGCGGAGAAATTGCCCATATGGTAGATTGTCTCTTAATGATTTAGGATGCTGACTATCATACCGCAGGAGGGAGTTACGAGCCATAGGTTTTTTGTATAGTTCGCTTTCCAAACCTGTGGGGGTTACAAAGATAGAAAGATCGAGGAAAGCCAATCTTTCTTTATGAATCTCCACTGTAAATTTCAAAAAGGCATTGCGGCTGTTCAGCCACTGTAAGAAAGCTGAAATGGAAGATACATCCCCTCGCCACACTACAAAAATATCATCGATGTAGCGCTTCCACAGCCTAATTGAGTCGTGGAAGGGGTTGTCAGGGTTGAGTATGTACTCATGTTCAAAAGAATGCACATATAGATTGGCCAGACTGGGTGCAAAAATGCTTCCCATGCTGGTACCTGAGACTTGAAGATATATTGTATCTTCAAACCTGAAGAAATTTTCCTTCATCGCTATATGTGCCAGTGTCATAATAAAATGGACAGGAGTGATGGAATCTAGGTCTGTGTCGTTCAGAATGGAAGAAACAGTGTCAAGGGTTTCGTCTTGTGGAATGGATGTATATAAAGATTCTACATCAAAAGATACTAGAAAATCTTTGTCAGAATCAAATTCCACAGTTGGTAGAAGACGTAAAACATCCTTGGTATCTTGTAAGTAAGTAGGCATACTCTTTACTAATGGCCTTAGAAAGTGGTCAACAAAAGTAGACAAGGGCTCGAGTAGTGATCCTAGACCTGAGATTATAGGTCTCCCTGGTGGAGGACGTTGAGTTTTGTGAACTTTAGGCAGGGTATAAAAGTACGGCATCACGGGGTTTGGAGTTTGTAGGAACAGAGCTTCTTGAGAAGTGATCCACCCTTCAGCTACTGCTTCTTCAACAGCTTCTGTGATAACCTTTTTGACTCGTTCTGTTGGATCCATGTCTAGTGGTAGATAGAATCTCCTATCTTCTAGTTGTCTCCTACATTCTTGTCGGTAGCTTTCGACCTCCTGTATGACAATCGCACCACCCTTATCGGCAGGCTTGATGATGATGGTATGGTCTTGTGTAAGTGCTTTCAATGCCAATTGTTCTTTTTTCGGAAGATTACTGTATTGGTTCTTCTTCTTTTTATCTTGACACAGAGTTGTGATTTCTTCTGTGACAGCTTTTTCAAAAGAAAGGACTTGGGGAGGTACACTGTGTAATGGAGGGTTGAAGGTAGATCGTCTTTTTAATCCAGTATTAGTCTCATTCAAAGTGGTATTAGGCAAATCTTTGTTGTTAAAGAAGAAATGTAATCGTATTTTACGAAAAAATTTGGCCAGTTCACATTGTATCTGAAAGTCATCTCCTTTTGTCGTAGTTACAAAACCCAGGCCTTTGTTCAAAACAGATATTTCATCTGTGGTCAAAACTTTCTGACTAAGATTGATTATCAAGTCGTCTCTGTACTCGTTCCTGGTTGTGGTTGGCTCTTCTTGGATTGGCTGCGTGTGTTCATTTGTTGGGGCATGGAGGTTGGCAGATTCCAATGCACTTGTGTTTGTCGGCCTCTTCTTCGACCCCCGGGCCTTCCTTGGCCAAACCCTAAAAAAGACTGGTAATTAGGGTCCTGTTGATTCATGAGGAACGGATTCTGTGGTGGTAACTGAAATTGTTGGGGAGGGTATTGTTGGGGGGGGATAACCCCAAGGTGTCGGAGGCCACCAATGTTGTACCTGGGGTATATACTGCCCTCTCCAGGTCCTCCTATTTCCTCGTCCTCTATTTTGTTGTTTGTTCATTTCTGAGCCATCGGTGTCAACCACATCATCATCGGAGCTGCTCCCAGAGTATGTGGAGCCATAGCGGCATCCTTTTCTGTTGAATTCTGGTGGTGTATAGGTCTCGCTGGTGTATCGATAGATCACCTCGTGCTTGAATTTGGCTAAGTCCTTCTTGAACTTTTCGATTTTTGAGGTCAAGATTGAATCTTTAAGTTCTTTGTTACTTTTATTAGCCTCTTCTTGATTCTTTTTGAATAAAGCTGCTGTAACAGTGACTTTTATTTGGGCCTCTAGCACTTGTATTTCCAAAAGAATGGTATCTGCCACCCGCTTGGCTGTGCTAACTATAAGGATGAGCCAGTCACGCGTGCAGCGCCACGCTATCAGAGACCAATCTTTTAAGAAGGTTTTATCCTGTAGAAATAAGCGAGGGGCGTTGGTAACGATCAAGCCCGCCGGGGCACAATTGCCCCGTAAATATTCGGCCATGATAGCGCCATGTATCATGGTCCGTGTGTGGGATTTTTTTAGGGATAGTACCTGGCTCCAATCATCTGCTGTTGAGCCTAGTGGTGCCATGGCCATGTCTAAAATACTTGGTGTATTGTCAAGTATGGATTGGTATATAGCGTCGTCATATGCTAGACCACCAAATTCTGCCATTGCTAGGGAGATCAGGGACCAATGATTGTCCTATCTCTGACAACCTAAGTGTAGAGAGCTAAAGAGGAGTGTCAGGGTACGGGGAACCAAGAGGTTAAACCAAGAAACGGAGGCTAACCACAGGTTTAGTCGCCTTAATGTGTCACCGCAGCAGAGTACACAGACACACACAGGCACAGGACACTCACCTGCCATTGCCAAATATAGCGACATACCTCACTCTGCACATGTGCCACTAGACGGGGGGGGCCCATAGGTGTGGGGCTGGCTCTGCACGTCAGACACACAGCACTGCTCCCTGCTCACATCACATGGCCAGGGTATATCCATCCCTCATGCAGCTGGGGTGCTACACTCCACATATGCACCCACCCACATGACAGGGGACTTACACACACACCGATGTCCAGGGTACGAACACATCATGTGGACACTCTCAGCACAGGTACACAGAACTAACACACATCTGTGGGTACAGTCACCTGTCACACTGGGCTGAACACAGAATCACATGAGGACTGTAGAGGCTACATTCCCAGGAGGACAAGACAGGCAGAATGTGGCACCATGCAGTGATTGTCACAGTAAACACCATGCTAGTGAGGAAGGCAGACATGCACCACAGCATGCTCTGGCTGTGAGACATCAGGCATTCCCCCCCCTGGGACCCCCCCCTACAGGACAGGGCATGTGTGTCACACCTGGACACAATGGCAGAAGTCACAGTCTTAAAAAAGGGACACAGTCTGTGCTAGTGGACTCTGCACTCACCTGATAACCTGGTTGCCCATACAGCAGGGGGTACTGTGGGAGGATCACATCCAGCAAAGCCAGGTTCTCCTCCAGGGTGAATGGCTGTGACCTCTTCACAGCCCTTGACATGGTTCCAGGGAATCAGTAGCAGCAGCTGGGTCGTGGAATACAGAGATGTGCAGGCAAGTGCTCCCTCATGGGACCTGGCTGCCTTATATCTGCCTTGCTGGCCTGTTTCATGCACAGGAGTACAGAGTGATTGGTCACTCACATTTGCATCCTATGTTTCCTCCAATCCCTTCAAACCTAGCAGTCAGTGGGTTCTTATTGTGTTTTTTTCTTCAGCATGATGTCAACTCCACAAACACATTGCAACAAAGTAGATTCATTCCAACTGACTTCTGCTGTGCACCTTCCGGAAAAAATTCAAACTTTAAACTTGGTCTCCATGACAACCAGCATGCATGTAGGCCTTTATACTTGTCCCTCATGTGTCCCCTATGTAATTTGGAGCTTCACACACAGGTACGGTGCGTTCCGGGGCCCTAGGGCACCCCAAATGCATAGCAACGGCCCGTACAGGCATGTGTACGCTCCGTCTCACTATGGGTGTTCTGGCGTATGCGTACTCATGGTGGTACGGACCGTACCCACGCCTGTACGCTCACTATCACTATGAGTACGCATACGCGAGAACACCCATAGTGGTACGGAGCGTACACACGCGTGTACGGGCCGTCTCACTATGGGTGTCCTCGCGTATGCGTACTCATGGTGGTACGGACCGTACCCACGCCTGTACGCTCACTATCCCTAGGGGTACACATACGGCAGCACTCCCATAGTGATACGGGAACGTACACAGGCCCTTTTTGCGAAAGTACGGTGCTTTTGACACATCACAGTGGTGACAGGCAGCACACAGGAAGGAATAGGGCTGACATACTTGTCCATGGATGGACATCAAGGCATTGTCTGGGCAGTACTACATGTGTGGGGCAGAGGTGTGAAAGGCTGTGATGTGGCACATTACTCCTGAGTGGAGAAGGCACCAGATGTATGATGAGATGTGTACACATGTAATGTGTGACGGTGCAATGTGTGCCAGGCATGCCCTTGACTCCTTTGACATGGGTGCATGTTGTACTGCACACTTGGGATGAGCGTCACTGGCATGGCACGGACAACAACACACGCAAGTGTCCCCTGAGGCCCGGTACAGGGGTTACCACACCTGACATGTCACTACCCACGGTGCACGATGTGACTATGTCATGTATGTGTGGGGGGTTCCCATTAGGTTGATGTTGGAGCTCCCTCACAAGCAGCAGCTGTTGCAGCAACCCTCATGTGTCTGTGTGTAGATTGACATGGCACACTGTTCCGCACACCATGGCACATGTGGTATTGGATGTGAGGTGCGTATGTATGCATGGGACACGGAGTAGCGTAACAAGGACATGTCTGCATCCTCTCTATGAATGTGTGGTGAGTCATTACATGCACACCTTCATGGCAAGGTGTGTGGGCTGTCCTAGTGTAATGTCATGTGACCTGTGGCTCTAGTGTTCCGCTACCAGTATCTGCAATCGACATCCTACTTCTGCTGATGTGTGGATGTATGTCACTCCTGTCTTGCGTCTGGCTGTTCACTTACACTGGGACACAGCTAATCCCATGCCATGGCATGTGGAGGTTCACAATCTCCGTGTGTAGCTTGGTCTTGGTAGGGGTGTCACCTGGCAGCCATACGTGTCCAGGGCATGTGGCACATACCTGACTCCGTATGTAGCATATGTGTATTGACAGATTAACATGTGCTCAGTACAAATAAATTGTTGTTGTGGTGCACTCACTCTTCCTTGTCACTTCCAAATTACTGCAGGGCGCCGCCTCTTCACCGACCAATTCCGGACTTGGCTGACATGCGGGAGAATGACTGTATACGCTGCTACCGCTTCCCCCAACGATTGATTCTGGAGTTGACGGCGAGACTGGCACCACACCTGCAACCGCTGCACAGGTATCCTACGGCACTGACACCCAAGCTGAAGGTAATGGCAGCCCTACATTTTCTTGGCACGGGTACCTTTCAAAATACCATAGCTCATGTTGGTGGCATGTCCCAGAGCATGTTCTGCCGTGTGCTGCATGATTTTTTAGAGGCCATGTTGATTCACCTGGATGACTTCATCCATTTCCCAACCCCTGAAATGTTGACTGGGGTCAAGCGTGGATTCTATGCCCTGGGAGGGATGCCCCATGTCATTGGGTCCATAGATGGGACACATGTGGCTTTGGTACCACCACAGGCACAGGAGGTAGCGTACAGGAATCGCAAGCACTACCACTCCATCAATGCCCTTGTGGTGTGTCTGTCCAACATGGTGATTTCACATGTCTGTGCTCGTTTTCCAGGATCAGCACACAATGCCTACATCATGAGGCGTAGCAGGATGCCTGAAATGATGACGCAGCTGCGCAACGAACGAGCATGTGTTGTTGGTGGGTACTGTCTGTCTGTCCTGTATCTTGCGTAGACTTCCAGCACAACCGCTTCTCCTGTCCTACTTATGTCCATGTGCTTTCCATGTAGGGGACGCTGGCTATCCCAACATGCCATGGCTGATCACACCTCTCCGCAACCCCATCACGCCGGCCCAGCTCCGCTACAACACCGCCCATGGCCGGACAAGGTGAGTGATAGAGAGGACGTTTGGCCTCCTGAAGAGCCGATTCCGATGCCTCCACAAGACCGGCGGCGCCCTCCCATATGCCCCGGCGAAGGTCTGCAAAATCTTCATGGTCTGCTGCATGCTGCACAACATGGCAGTTGAGAAAGCTGTGCCACTCATCCTGGATCAAGATGATCAGGACCATCCACCCATGGAGGACGAAGGGCTTGGCAATGGGGCTAGTGATGTGGAGGACGTGGTTCCGCAAGAGGACATCCGGACTCGGCTCATACGCGACTTCTTTGCTTAGTGGTGAGTACCAGTGTCTGTGTGTGCACGCATTGGTCCCCGTGGGGCATGTGTTGCGATGTGTGTGTCCATCTGCATGTATGGCACGTGAGTCAGAGGTGTGTGTGGATGTGTCACTGGAGTGATGGTGGCAGTGATGTGTATTTCCCCAGTCATAATTGTGACCTGGCATGTTGTCATCCTTACATGTGTCGAGTACATGCACATGCAAGTGGCTGTGCTTTTTGTGGCTGACTTCTTGTGTCTCTCATATCCCCAGGTACTTGCGCATGCCGTCTGCTGGTTGCATTGTTGTGGCACTGCTATTCCTCATGGACACGTCATCGTGTGCTGACTCAGCGTTACACGCACGGACAAGTTTGGAAGTCTCCTTAGGGTAAGGGATGCATCAGGGGTGTATTGGGTGTGGCAGTTGTTTACGATGTGTGCACACTGCCCCTGTCGATGTTTGGTCCCTCTGCAGACATGTCGCATCACCATGGTACACATTACATGCAGCTGGGTACACCTGAATAGATGGTCAGACTTGTTGACAGTCATCAGTGATGGGATTGTGGAATGTGATGATGGCATCAATGTGTGTTACACTGCCCTCGGACACATACGGTTTGCCTTGGCTTGACATGCTGTGGGACTTCCACATCAGCGGATCAATGGTGTATGGCAGTCTCTCCGAGAGCAGCAGGGGGTGTTTAGCTGTTAGCCGACACTTGTGTGCCAGTTCCATGGCTATCACGCATTTGGGCTGCAGAAGGGGGGTTCCAGTGTTGGACCCACATGTTACTCCACATTACCCGTTCATGTGTACTCCGAGTTGCCTCTGCAATCCCGAATACATGACTAATAAAGGTGTCCCTATGCCTCAAAGGTGCCTCTTCTCAGTCAATGCTGGTGTGTTGCCACGGTGCATCCGGCATGTCTGGCATGGTTTTCCGTGATAGTGGCTCTGTGTCTATGTGTCGAGTAGCAAGATGCAAGCTGTTTGTGTGGGATTAGACTGTGTATTGTGCATGTAGACAATGACTGTGTGGGTATTGTGACATGTGCCATCCCCATGCATCCCACGTTGGCCAGGCCACCATTCACTGCATCCACCTGACTCAAGCTTGCAGGACATGGTTCTGCCACCTGTCCACACATACCTGGGTGCCCCCCAGGACACTCCACATGATCCCTGACCTCTGCGCATGGCTGTAGCTGTACTCAATATGTCTGTCGGCACGGTTGTGCGGCCACCCCCTCAGCTGGTTGGGCCCATCACGGGTGTGTATGGTGCTCCATGTCTGTCTTGCCTACTACAATGTGACCCATGTGTGTCCTGTGCCAGACTCAGGCCCCAGGGTGTGGATGGTTGAAGTCAAATGAGAACTCAGGCATAGTTAGACTTTACAAGACACATGTAAGGTAATAATGCAATCAGTAGGCATCTTCTCTTTATGGTGTGACTTTTTATTTTGGTTGGGGTGGGGGGGGGGGGGGTTGACATGAGGGGCTTTCCGGGTGTGTGGAATCCAAAGTTCACTAGGGGAGTTGGTGTCCTTGCCATTTGAAATCCTCAGAGTCCATGCCACAGTCTTTGTCAACATTGGTCAGACAGTGACCAGCAAGTCCATGTGGCAGAGAATGTCTTTTGATGCTGTGCTGCTGTTGCTCCAGTGGGCCAGGTGCCAGGCCAGGTGTCCTGGGAGATGGTGCTGTTGCGCCGACCCTCACGGTCTTTTCCGTGGACGACCCGCCCTCCTGCGGGGACCCTCAGAAGCAGGCCGTGACGATGTTTGGGATGCTCCGTCGGATGTCTCCTCCTCCTCCTCATCCCTCCCTGTGGGTGGTGATGTTCTACGCCTGCTGGCACAGGGAGGGTTGCCCATGTTGTCGGCCATCCGACGGAGTGTACTGTGAATTCCCGTGAACACCGTCACGAGCTCAGCCTGTCTGTCCTCCATCCGCCGTTGGTGTCGCAGTAGACAGGCATGTTGCTCCGCATGTTGCTGGGCCTGCTGGGTCTTGATCTCATCGAGGGTCCCCTTCATCTCATTGAGGGTGGACACAACCTGGCCCATGCCCGTGGTGTCCTGCCGGTATGTGTCCAGGATGTTACGGACATGGGAATATAGCGGTTCCCCAGCCAACAGGTCAGGCTCGCGCCTCCGCCATCCTCCACTCCCACCACCCCTGCCCACTTGCCCCTGGCCTGCCCTTGTGGGCACATCGGGTCTCCGGGACCCCCGAGGGGTGGCATTGGCGTTGTCGCCTGCCTCCTCCTGGGTGCCCGGAACACCGTGTCCCTCCTGGCCAGCCTGGCTGCATTGTGGTGTTGGGGCAGGGATCCTGGGTGTCTCCTGGGATGTGGCAGGAGTGGGGGCGGTGGTTGGCCCAGTTGTACCTGACGCTGGTGCTGCAGGTGGTTGGACATCAGAGGGGCCAGGTTGGTCGGGGTCGGGTTCGTCCACAGAGTGGTGAGAGTCGTCGCTACGGTGGCTCCGTCATCCCGCCGAGCCGGGTCCTGTGAGTCTTCCCCCCCAGTGTTGGGGGGTGATCCACGACGTTGACCTGTGTGTGAGAGAGACAATGTTAATTTTGTTCCATGCAACATCCATGTTTCATTGGTTTCTAAGTTGGCACATTTCCTCTGGGAATTTGGATATGTCTTGCATTCCACTGACAGTGCACTTGTGCATGGGTATGTCCCTTGGCGACAGCTTTAGCGACTTTACCTATGTGTGGCACAGTCTTACTTGCTGCGTCAATTGTGACTGCAGTCAGCAGTGGAGTGGGCAGGTGTGGAGAGCCATGCATTGGCGCCTTCCGTGTTGCACTGTACGTGGGCACATGGAGTGGTTCCACACACTTAGATAATGCAGGTAGCTGTCGTTGTGCTCGTGCACAGGTTGTGACATGGCCCTGTGTTTAGCCATGGAGAAGAGGGGGGGTTCTGGCACTGGCCACCCTTGTCTACATGCACGTAGTCCACCTGCTGATGAGCAGACATTCCCACACCCCACAAGGCTGATTTGCTCTCCCTGTGTGTCCCTTTCTCGCTCCCTCTCTGTCCCCCTCTCCCTCCCTCTGTGTGTCAGCCTCCTCCCTCTGTCCGTCTCCCTGTGTCTCCCTTTCTCCCTCCCTCTGTCAGCCCCCTCCCTCTGTCCGTCTCCCTCTGTCAACCTCCTCCCTCAGTCCGTCTCCCTCTGTCTCCCTTTCTCCCTCCCTCTGTCAGCCTCCTCCCTCTGTCCGTCTCCCTCTGTCAACCTCCTCCCTCAGTCCGTCTCCCTCTGTCTCCCTTTCTCCCTCCCTCTGTCACCCTCCTCCCTCCCTCTGTCTGTCTCCCTGTGTCCACCTCTGTCTCCCTCCCTCTCTGTCCCCCTCTCCCTCCCTCCGTGTGTCAGCCTCCTCCCTCTGTCCGTCTCCCTGTGTCTCACTCCCTCTCTGTCCCCCTCTCCCTCCCTCTGTGTGTCAGCCTCCTCCCTCTGTCCGTCTCCCTGTGTCTCCCTCCCTCTCTGTCCCCCTCTCCCTCCCTCTGTTTTTCAGCCTCCTCCCTCTGTCCGTCTCCCTGTGTCTCCCTCCCTCTCTGTCCCCCCCTCCCTCCCTCTGTGTGTCAGCCTCCTCCCTCTGTCCGTCTCCCTGTGTCTCCCTCCCTCTCTGTCCCCCTCTCCCTCCCTCCGTGTGTCAGCCTCCTCCCTCTGTCCGTCTCCCTGTGTCTCACTCCCTCTCTGTCCCCCTCTCCCTCCCTCTGTGTGTCAGCCTCCTCCCTCTGTCCGTCTCCCTGTGTCTCCCTCCCTCTCTGTCCCCCTCTCCCTCCCTCCGTGTGTCAGCCTCCTCCCTCTGTCCGTCTCCCTGTGTCTCCCTCCCTCTCTGTCCCCCTCTCCCTCCCTCTGTGTGTCAGCCTCCTCCCTCTGTCCGTCTCCCTGTGTCTCCCTCCCTCTCTGTCCCCCTCTCCCTCCCTCTGTGTGTCACCCTCTGTCACCTCAGCCCAGCTTCCTGGGCACAGACTGCTGTGGTGGTGTGTGCTGCCACTCTTTCACAGTGTTGGCTGTTCATTAGCTGCTGTCATGTGCAAGAACGTGCCGTCACCCCCATGTGTTGATGCAAGGCGTCCGCCATTTGCTGGCGAGTCTTTCCTGTGTGGGGACACAGTGTTTGTCTGGCTGTGACCTAGGCCATATGGGCAGAGGGCATTGTTGTCTGCTTCTGAGTTGCACTATGTGATTTTTGTGGCCCACACTCCCGCCATCCGGGTTACCGTGTCTTGTGTTGGTGTTTTCTGTGGCCTGTGACTTGACATTGTCCAGCTGGGTGCATGGGGCATGGTGGCGCTAGTGGCATGTGCGTGTTCATGGAGTGTGGTTGAGTCATGCGATAGCTTGGGGTGGTTGCGTGCCTGTTTGTGAGTTTGGTTGTGGATGACGTTCCCCCCATGTGAGGTGAGTTGTTTGTGTACTCACCCGGGTCTCGGAGTCCTTCTAATCCGTCCACTGCCACCTCCGGCAGTATGACCATCACCCTCTCCTCCCAGGGATGGTATTGTACGGGTCTGCGGGGCGGCCCTCCTCCAGTGACGTTGGCCTGGTTGTGTTCGTCCGTCATTTGGCTCTGACCCTCCTCCGCAGATCGTACCACCTGGCTCGGCATTCATGCCTGGTCCTTCTGGTGTCCGCAACAGCATTCACAGCATCGACGATGGTCTGCCACATGGATGTTTTTTCAGAAATGCTGGTCTGTCTGACCAATGTTCCAAAGAGGTGTGGCTCAACTCTGAGGATTTCATCGACAAGGACCTCCAACTCTCGGCTAGTGAACTTTGGATTCTTGTTAGTGGGCATGGTGAGGGGTGTGGGTGTGGATGGGGGGGTGTGTGTGTGGATGGTTGTGGGTGTGTGGGTGTGGTTGTGCAGGTGTGTGTTTGAATGTGATGTGGGGGTGTTTGTGAAGGTGTGTGTGTGAAGGTGTGCAAGTGTAAGGTGTGGTCAAGCTTCTAGTATGGTGCTGTAGGTTGTCTGTGGGGTCTGGCAGCAGTGAGTCTGTTGCAAAGGCTCATGGTTTGTGTGTGTGGGCCCTTTTTATTGGTCCATTGGTGGGTGTGGCTGTGTTTGAACTTTGGGTGGGTGTGTTATAAGGAGTGGTTGTGTTTTGGGCCTCTGTTTTGGATTTTGGCAGTTGCAGGTCAGTGATTGTGTTGTTTTTGAGCCTGTTGGACATGTTTAGTGGCTATGTGCCATTCGAATGGTGTATTCTTGTGTTGTTTTGCTTTGTCCTGGTTGTGTACGTGCATTTTTAACGTGTGTACGGTGTGTACTTCGGCCATTTGGTTGTCCAGTGCTGTCCTTGTGTCTGGCTTGGTACGACTCGTACATGCGCAATGTTGTGTGAAGGTGCTGGTGTTGGGGCCTGGGGTACGCTCCATACGTCCGCGGGTGAGGGTACGGTTCGTACATACACAGGGGTACAGCACGTACACGGGTGGGGGTACGACTTGTACGTACACGGGTGTACATACATGGGTGGGGTTACGACACGTACACGGGTGTACATACACGGGTGTACACGGGTGGGGGTACGACACGTACACGGGTGTACATACACGGGTGGGGGTACGACACGTACACGGGTGTACATACACGGGTGGGGGTTCGACACGTATACGGGTGTACATACACGGGTGGGGGTACGACACGTACACGGGTGTACATACACAGGTGGGGGTACGACACGTACACGGGTGTACATACACGGGGGTTCAACACGTACACGGGTGTACATACACGGGGGGTTCGACCCGTACACGGGTGTACATACACAGGGGGTTCGACACGTACACGGGTGTACATACACGGGGGGTTCGACACGTACACGGGTGTACATACACGGGGGGGTTCGACACGTACACGGGTGTACATACACGGGGGGTTCGACACGTACACGGGTGTACATACACGGGGGTTCGACACGTACACGGGTGTACATACAGGGGGGGTTCGACACGTACACGGGTGTACATACACGGGGGTTCGACACGTACACGGGTGTACATACACGGGGGGTTCGACACGTACACGGGTGTACATACACGGGGGGTTTGACACGTACACGGGTGTACATACACGGGGGGTTCGACTAGAACGTACGGGGGCTGGGTGGGGGGTTCGACTCGAACGTACGGGGGCTGGGGGGGTTCGACTCGAACGTATGGGGGCTGGGGGGGGTCGGCGCGTACATACGGGGGCTGGGGGGGGTGTTCGGCGCGTATGCGGGCACATGTCTCCATGGTTGCTATGGGTGTTCGGTGCGGACGGTGTTTTTTCCATACAGTTGTAACATCGGACGCACGGGATGGATCGTAATTCCGCAGTCGGACTTCACTTTTCACATTTGTACAGTAAATCGTCCGTGGACGTGTCGGACACATTTTCCGACCCGAGGACGTGTGGGGAATAATTCCCAATGCGATTCGTATGGACTTTTTACCATGCGAATCGTAATTGTCAGTTTGTACGGCACTTGTACGATTCGTACGGTAAAAAGACCGGATACGAGTCGTACGGGGAATTTTTTTACCGGATCGTGATCGGCACCTGAGTGTCACTCACATACAGTCGAGGTCCTTCTATGAAAGATCAGCTCGTAGTAACTAGTCCTGAAAACATAGACACAACCAATTGGCTCCAGAATCGCAAAGGATTTTTCCGTTGTAAAACATGTAAGGCATGTCAGCATGGAATAAACAAGACCATATACAAAAGACCCTTCAGTGACAGAACGCATGTTATAGACAAATTATTAACTTGCAAAACCCATCACGCGGTATATGTCGTTTCTTGTCCGTGCAACCTGCTCTATGTTGGTAGTACTAAATTAGCAGTACACAAACGCATACTTCAACATCTCAGGGCAATAAGCAACCAAGACAACACCTACCCGCCATTTCAGAGATAGTCACCTCTCAAATAACAAAGATTTAAAATACTTTGTAATTGACACAGTACCACCCAGCAGACGTGGTGGGAATAGAGAGAGTGCACTAAGACGACTGGAAACACGTTACATCATAGAACTGGATTCTAAGCAACCTAATGGTCTGAATATGTCAGAAGATTTGTACACCTGTCTATAAATTCTTTTAACTTTCAGAAAATCCCAAGCTGTTAATCTTTAAATCTAGTAAATAGAAATCAGGCAAATACAAGGGCATTAATCATGATACGCCAAGGTCAATTTTATTAGCGTCAAACATATGGCTTCAAATACCAACTAACACTAACGTAGGCATCCTTTACCTATTATTTTACCCAATGTGATTTTACCGTTTATTTACTATGAAATGACAAGACATATGCAAATGGCCTATTGATTAATATGAAAAGGCAACATAAGAGTTCATAAACTGCAACTATGTACTATAAGGGATTTTAATAATTTTATAGTATGGGTGCATTTAGCATGTATTAACAAATTGAAGTATTATAACAATTTTTAAAATCCTTTTTTATCATTGAAATGTACTTTTACCAACTATATGTATTTTTTCAAATGGTTATTTAATAAGAGATATATATATGTATTTATTTATTTATTTATAGATATATTTATTTGCGATTTTGCACAATTTATACATAATTACTCAATTTGTGATTTATTGATAAACTTAGTAGGCCATATCGATATCGAACACCAATCGTTGATCACATAAACAAAAACTAAATATAAAGGGTAACATCACCACATGCACCTTCGGGTATAATACAGATGGAAGGGCCATAGTGAATAAAATACAAAATCTAACATGGGCACCTCATTTTTGGTATTTCACCTTAACCAAGGCCCACAGTTCAGTTGCACAGACGGCAATATGAAACATAAATAAACATGATTATGTTATAGGCAATTGGATCAGAGTCGACACAGGCATAAGACGCTTTGCAGTAAAGATCTTACGAGCACAACATATATTGCATAATGCAATTAACATTTTTGTAATACCAGCATTAGTCGAGACCAAGGTGTTTTAATTATGGCAACATGAAAATTAATTGTGACTAACAATAAGATGTCAATTTTAACCACACTCGCACTGTTATCACTTTTTACTGGAGCATGACTCAATTTTTTCACGTACCTATAAGTAACACACAGCAGACTCTGCACATCAGTTCAGGCACGGAAGCACAACTTACTTGTATGGAAATCATTGAGGATGAATTATAGTCTCAACCAATTATAACTAAAAAGTAAAATGCAAATGTTGTGACAAATATTGGAAAGTGATTTTAATATGTGACCTCTACAATATTTTTCCGTGACTTTAGGCCTGATCAACTATACATTGTTGAATATTCTGTGCATTAAGTATTCACGTACCATTTTGAGTGTTTCTGCTATGCCTATTAATGATATGTTACCACGTGATAACTCACACTTAGCACTGTCACTTTAAAAATGCCAAAAAAGCTTACCTCCGTGTCATGTGATCAAGGCTCATCCCGAGCCCAAACACGTCAGGACCGAGCAAGGCAATAAAATTATATCAGCACTACACCATGGTCCGTTTCTGTCTATGCGAGCAAGCTGAGGAGTGACGGAGTGCAAGGATATATATATATATATATATATACATATATGTATATATATATATATTCACTGAAAAAACCATAGGTTTCACACATGTTATAGTTAGCTGGACATTTTACTGATAAAAAACCAATGAAATTCCCCCGTTATAGTTACTGCAGGCAACTATAACTCACGCGACCGCAATCCTCTGCTGATGCTAATACTGTATTTAGACACTTATTTGCCCATGTCTTCTTCCATTAAATTTTAGCTTTACATATATTACAAATATTTTTTTTTCATAAAGACACATATGTCATCAGCAGAAGATTGCGGTCGCGTGAGTTATAGTTGCCTGCAGTAACTATAACGGGGGAATTTCATTGGTTTTTTATCAGTAAAATGTCCAGCTAACTATAACATGTGTGAAACCTATGGTTTTTTCAGTGAATTTGCAAGGTTTTTTAAATGCTAAGTTACTTTACGCCATTCGTGGCGTGCGCGCCCAGTTAACGCAGTTCGTTCCGTGCGCGCACGGTGCGCTTCGCGCACCGCGCGCCCACTTTACGCAGTTAGTGCCGTGCACGCACAGTGGTCACGCGGTGCGCTGCGCGCACCGCGTGCCCACGTTAAGCGGGGTGGACCATGTACGAACGATGCGCTTCACGCACCGTGCGCACATGGGGGACATATTTTGCGCATCTTTGTGAAATGTATTCTTTGTTAACTTCTTACATGTTTTATGCCATACACAAATGGTGCCCTTCGGGCACCATTTGCACACGGGGTGGGGAGAATGTGGATATTTTTTTTTTTTTTACAATTTTTTACCGTACGCGTACGGTAAGCGTAATCGGCGATTTTCCGGGGGTGGTTTGGGGACCCCTGTATCAATACTGGGTGGTTAGGATCTCATGAAACTGCCTCTTTACACATTTTTGGGGTTCGTTTTTGCTGCCCAACTCAGGAAGCGAGAGAGAAAATGGCGGCCGCCACTTCCTGGTTTCGACCGATTCGAATGTTTACTAAGATCTCACAGCCAATCAGAATCGCGCTCGCGCACGCCACCGTACGCGTACGGTAAGGTTACGGTAAGCGCACGGTAAGCGCACCGTAAGCTGCCACAGATATATATATTGATTTAAAGGCTATTTTCTCAGAATCTACTGAACAGATTTACACCAAACCTACAAAAGGCACTTCCTTGACCTGGGGACTACCTCTCTGCCAAATTTCATTAAATTCTGTTCAGCCGTTCGGGCTGTAGCCCTGTCTAAAGGTCCTATGGAAAAATGCATGGGAAAAACGCGTTTTGGGACCCCCCTTTTATCTCAGCCCCCGCTTGACAAATCCCCCCGAGACTTTCAGGGTAGGAGCGGAGCGTAGCGCCCCACCTATTTTGAAAAATTCGCGAGGATTCGTCGACCGGCGCCAAAGTTATTCAAAATAGAATGTTGCGGATTTCCTATGGAAACGTGGTCCTAACTATAACTACCTACTGGCGACTGCCAGTAGGTAATATATGTATGTGTATGTATGTGTCTTGTAAAGCGCACTGCTGCCCTGAGGCGTCCTGGCGTTGTAGACCGCTGGGGAACCCGTCCTGGCTATCCCTGTGAGATTGTCCCTCCAGGGTATCTCCAAGGTGAAACCAGGCATCCCCGGCGAATGTGGGGGGCCGTTGTGGAGATGAGGCAAGCTAATGCCCAGAGTTGCCGAGTGTGTTCCTGGTTAGAGTAGGTACCGAGGCGAGAATTATCGAGTCCGTTTTGACCCTGGTCCACGACCCTGCCACGTCGGGAATTGAACCCTGGTCCCTGGCCGATTCTCTGCTTACGGATCTGCCGCCTCTAACCAGTGAGCCACACCTCTCTCTCTCTCTCTCTATATATATATGATCAAAGGCACGGAGGTGCTCGAAACGCGTCATATAACGGCTTGAAGAAATAAACAACCTATTTTGCCACGTATCTTGGAGTCCGGGTCTCTCTTACCGCCGCAAAGGAAGTGTAAGCTTTGGGAGATCGAGTACACTTTTCATATATATATATATATATATATATATATATATATATTACCTACTGGCGGTCGCCAGTAGGTAGTTATAGTTAGGACCACGTTTCCATAGGAAAACCTCAACATTCTATTTTGAATAACTTTGGCGCCGGTCGACGAATCCTCGCGAATTTCTCAAAATAGGTGGGGCGCTACGCTCCGCTCCTACCCTGAAAGTCTCGGGGGGATTCGTCAAGCGGGGGCTGAGATAAAAGGGGGGTCCCAAAACGCGTTTTTCCCATGCATTTTTCCATAGGACCTTTAGAACGAGCTACAGCCCGAATGGCTGAACAGAATTACTCAAAATTTGGCAGAGAGGTAGTCCCTAGGTCAAGGAAGTGCCTTTTGTAGGTTTGGTGTAAATCTGTTCAGTAGATTCTGAGAAAATAGCCTTTAAATCAATATATATATCTGAGCCAGCTTACGGTACGCTTACCGTACGCTTACGGTAAGCGTACGGTGGCGTGCGCGAGCGCGATTCTGATTGGCTCTTAGATCTTAGTAAACATTCGAATCGGCCGAAACCAGGAAGCGGCGGCCGCCATTTTGTCTCTCGCACTGAGAGAGATTTTTAAAATCGGAAGCCCAAAAACATGTAAAGGGGCTGTTTTGACAACTCCCTCCCACATAGTCATGTGGAGGGAGTCCCCAAACATCCCCCAAGTGCAAAAACGGTTTTATTTTTTTTTCGGCAATTTCGCGGGGTACGCTTACCGTACGCTTACGGTAAGCGTACGGTAAAAAAATAAAAATAAAAAAAACACTATCCACACTTACCCCACCCCCTGTGCTTTTGGTGGCCGAAGGCCACCAAATGTGCTGGGCTTATTACAATGGAAAAAAACACTATCCACACTTACCCCACCCCCTGTGCTTTTGGTGGCCGTAGGCCACCAAATGTACAGGGCTTATTATAAGGGAAAAAAACTTAGCATTTAAAAAACCGTACTAATTCACTGAAAAAACCATAGGTTTCACACACGTTATAGTTAGGAATTAGCATTTAAAAAACCTTGCAAATTCACTGAAAAAACCATAGGTTTCACACATGTTATAGTTAGTGGAAATTTTACTGATAAAAAACCAATGAAATTGCCCCGTTATAGTTAGCGCAGGCAACTATAACTCACGCGACCGCAATCCTCTGCTGATGACATATGTGTCTTTATGAAAAAAAAATATTTGTAATATATGTATAGCTAAAAATGTATGGAAGAAGACATGGGCAAATAAGTGTCTAAATACAGTATTAGCATCAGCAGAGGATTGCGGTCGCGTGAGTTATAGTTGCCTGCGCTAACTATAACGGGGCAATTTCATTGGTTTTTTATCAGTAAAATTTCCACTAACTATAACATGTGTGAAACCTATGGTTTTTTCAGTGAATATATATATATATATATATATATATATATATATATATATATTAGATCCAATCCTGAGTTTCTATGATCTGAAGCAGGCGCTGACTATATATATATATATATATATATATATATATATATATATATATATGTATATATATATATATATTACCTACTGGCGGTCGCAAGTAGGTAGTTATAGTTAGGACCTATTTTCCATAGGAAATCCGCAACATTCTATTCCCAATAAGTCTGGTGCCGGTTGATGAATCTTCGCGAAAGTTTCCAAAGTTTCCAAACTTCCAAACAGGATAGGAGCTCCGGTCCGCTCCTATCCTGAAAGTTTCGGGGGGATTCGTCAAGCGGGGACCGAGAAAAAAGGGAGGTCCCAAAACACGTTTTCCCCATGCATTTTCCCATAGGACCTTTAGCCGCAGCTACAGCCCGAACTGCGGAACGGAATTACACCAAATTTGGCAAAGAGGTAGTCCTCAGTGCAGACTCGTGCCTTTTGCTTAAATGGTGTAAATCCGTTCAGTAGTTCCTGAGAAAATTACAGGTAAATGTACATATATATCTATGGCCTCGGAGGATCTGCGCACCCTGAGCGCACCCTCTACGCACCGTGCGCGCACCCTCCCGATCACGGGCTGAATGCTAATTGGCTGTCAAGTGGCTGTCAACATTCGAAACCAGGAACTGTTGGTAGCCATTTTGTGCCTCGGTAGAAGCGAGGCTGAAGAAGTAGGGGAAATAAGTGTGTAAAAGATATAAAGGGGGAAGGGTATCCTAAACTTGCTTAGGGGGTCCCAGAAGGACTCCCAGGACCCCTTTTTTTTTTTTTAAATGGCAAAATGCGCGCAGGGTGCGCGGATCCAGCCGTAAAAAAAAAGGAAGCGCGTGCTTCCGCACTTCCTTAATAATTAGCCCCCGGGGGGCCAAATCCCGGAGGCAAAATCCGAGAAAATTAATGGGGGGCCCAGGGGGGCCCCCCAGCCGCGGGGACCGCTGCCCCCGGGGCTAGAAAATAAATAGGGTGGGGGGGCTGAACGGCCCCCCCAAGCCCCGGGGACCACCACCCCCGGGGCTTTATTTATTGAGGGAGGCGGGCTGCATGGCCCCCCTCCTGGAGCCCTCGTGGGCCCTGGGGACCTCCACCCCCCACGGCCGGCTCCTGCAGTGTCCTGGGGTGCCCACCCCCAGGACACTGTTGTTTGCTATGAGAGGGCGGGAGTCTCCCGCCCTCCCATAGCAAACTTCGTTTGGATTTCGAAAGAGAGAGCAGGGAAACCTGCTCTCTCTTTCAAAATCCAAACCATATTGCTTTTCCACACGGGGAGCTGCATGTCAGCAGCTCCCCATGTGGAAAAGCAATGCCGGCTCCCGAAGGACGCGGGGAGCCAGCTGGGACCGTGGGGGCGGTGGGGCTCCCCCACGGTCCCCAACATTTTTTATAAGCCCCGGAGGATGGGGTCCCCGGGGATAATAAAAATTAGTGATAGGGGCTTTTTTTTTTTACGGTAAAATTAGGAGTCGCGCATCCTATCGCGTTGGGTGCACGATTTCTCTTGCGCAGGGTGCGTGGTTCCTATCGCGTTGGGTGCGTGACTCCAAGCAAAAAAACCTGAAATTTTTGGGAGATAATCATCAAGCTTATGTGTTTCGTTCTTGAGTGGCTCTAAAAAGAGCCGTTGTGTTCATTGAGAGTTTTTGGTACTTATAAGTAAGTACCTATACAGAGTCTAAAGTTGTTGAGGGAGACTCTGTTTCCTTCATCGGTAAAGTGTACTCCATCTCTCTATACATCTCTTGCATATGAAAACGCAGATTGTTATTGTAAATGGACCCCATTCTATAGTCTCGGAGAAAAGCAGAAACAGATTTATTCAGATGTTTCCTAGCTTTCTCAATCTGTGGACAAAAATGATTGGACCAGTTCCATTTCTGCCTTTGGCATATGTTAGAATACACAAAGGCAGTTTTGGGAAAAAGTGAAATCAGTTCTGCAAAGGTGTCCTTGATAAGCATTTCCAGACCTACCCCAGTCAAAGTGCAGGTCATTGCCACCACAGTGCACTATTATGAGGTCAGGGTGTTGGAGATGCATAAAGGATTTTACCAATGGCATCAATTGGTGCCACATTAACCCTCTCTGTCCAATCCAATTAATGTCTACATTTGGCAAACCTAGGTCTTTGTGAATGCCTTTGTTTTCTGCATACCGTTGGCTCCAGAAAATATAGCTGTGTCCCACAATCCACACTTTAAGCATCTTGAAGGGAGGTCTGGATGCACTCAGATGGTCTCTGTAAATGAAATGGCAGTTTGAAAAGTAAGATTTTTCTAAAATGGTGGATAAGATGCAGTTTTGAAAAAAGAAAAGGAATGATTGCTTGTTTGACAACCTTCTACACTGAAAACTAGGGTGCATGTTTCTGTTTTTCAAACGCATGATTCTTATTGGTTAACAAAAACTGATTGACAGGAACATTATATATGATAAGCTGATATGTTGAAAAGTCAAGCACACTTGCTGTTTTGATTAGCAACATTGTGTGCTGAACTTGTGACCTGTGTGCTCAGTTAAGTGTTCCATGACCTGTTTCTATGGTAACAGGCAGAAGGCAGATTGGGGGTAGGGTTCAAATTTATGTCATTTGGAAAGGGTTGAAATGTTTAACCAATAGAAATGTGTGTTAGCTTTTGAATTAATGTGGGAAGGATTGTGATTTGATGTTTACATGTATATGTGTGCAAAATGAGAGGGAAACTTTGCCATTCTTTGGTTTTGCTGACAGGGGCACAGTGCAGAGATTCTGTATAAGAAAATCTGGTGTGTGAGTGACATACTTCTTAATCTACAAAACAACCTGAAAGGTGAGTTATTTATTTGTGAGGGGATGTATGTGGTCTATTTTGATTTTAATCAGACTAATGTATTTCGCCTGCTAAAGTGCAGGGAGAACTTTTTTTGTCTACAATCTTATTGACAGTGTGTGTGCATGTAGAAACCATTCTGTGATAAGCATTTGTGTTTTTCATGTGTTTGCAGACAGATAACTGTGCTGTTTTTATGTTTTGGTAGAATTAGAAACCAGTCATTGTTTATGTATTTGCAAAATGAGTCATGTTTCTACACTAAAATGTAGTAGTCCTTCTAAATGTATGTAAATGTATGTGTCTTGTAAAGCGCACTGCTGCCCTGAGGCGTCGTGGCGCTGTAGACCGCTGGGGAACCCGTCCTGGCTATCCCTGTGAGATGGTCCCTCCAAGGTATCTCCAAGGTGAAACCAGGCATCTCCGGCGAATGTGGGGGGCCGTTGTGGAGATGAGGCAAGCTAATGCCCAGAGTTGCCGAGTGTGATCCCAGGTTTGAGTAGGCACCGAAGCGAGAATTATCGAGTCCGCTGGCCCTGGTCCACGACCCTGCCGCGTCAGGAATTGAACCCTGGTCCCGGGCCGTCCTCTACTTCCGGGTCTGCTGCCTCTAACCAGTGAGCCACACCACTCCAAATGTGTTTTGGTACAGTGCAAGGGATAGTGTTGTTTGTCTAGAGTCACACAGTGAGTCTGTGTGCATTTAGGAATCATTTTGAGAGAAACATTTTGGCACTAATGTGTAGTAGAAAATTTTCTGCAATGTGTGCAGTCACCTTACATCTTGTAGACTAGTAAATGTATTTTTTACAAGGGATAGTTGATTGTCTACAATTACATTGTGAGTCTATGTGCATTTGGGAAACTATTGTGAGAAAAGCATTTGGTAACATCATGTATTTATTTGCTGGCAGATAACTGCTTTAAAACCTGTTTTGTTGTCAAATTTTAGTAGCATTAGAGGCCAGTCATTGCTTATGCATTTTCAAAATGAGTCAGGCTTTCACAGTAGTGTGCAGTATTGTAATATGTAGAATGTATGCAGTCATCTTACACCTTCTTGACTAGTGATTGTGTCTTGGTAAAGTACAAGGAAGAGTGTTGCTTGTCTAGAATCACACTGTGAGTCTGTGTGCATTTGGGAACCACCGTGAGAGAAGCATGTGGGTACTTTATATGTTTGCATACAAGTAACTGCTTAAAAACCTTTCCTGTTCTCAAGTCTTGGTAGAATTAGAAGCCAGTCATTGCTTATGTATTCGGAAAATGAGTCAAGCTTTGACACTAAAGTGCAGTACTAAAATATGTAGAATGTGTGCAGTTACTTTACTTTTTCCTGAGTAGTGAATGTGTTTTGGTAAAGTCCAAGGGATAGTGTTGCTTGTCTTGAATCACACTGTGAGTCTGTGTGCATTTGGGTAACCATTGTGAGAGAAGCATTTGGTTACATCATGTATTTGCTGATAGATAACAGTTTAAAAACCTGTCATGATGTCAAGTTTTAGTAGTATTAGAAACCAGTCATTGCTTATGCATTCACAAAATGATTCAGGCTTTCATAGTAGTGTGAAGTATGAAAATATGTAGAATCTCTGCAGTCACTTCAGCCCTTCCACACTACTGAATGTGTTTTGGTAAAATAGAAGGAATAGTGTTGTTTGTCTAGAATCACACTGTGAGACTGTGTGCATTTGGTAACTAATGTGAGAGAAGCATTTGGGGGTTTCATGTTTTTGCAGACACATAATTGCTTAAAAACCTATCCTGTTTTTTTTGTAGAAATAGAATCCATTTATTGTTTATGTGTTTGTAAAATGAGTCAGGTTTATACACTAATGAGCAGTAGTAAAATATGTGGAATGTGTGCACTCAAATTACCTTTTCAAGAATGGTAAATGTGTTTTTGTAAAATTCAAGGGATTTTGTTTGTTTTCTAGAATCACACTGTGAGTCTGTGTGCATTTGGAAACTGTAGTAAGAGAAGGATTTGGGTATTTTATGTGTTTGCAAATATATAACTGGTTAAAAACCTATCCTATTCTCATACTTTGGTAGAATAAGAAACCAGTCATTGGTTAGGTATTTGTAAAAGAGTCAGAGTTCCACAATTATGTGCAGTAGTATAATATGTGGATTGTGATTTGGTAATATGTATGGGATAGTGTTTGTTGTGTAGAATCACAATGAGAGTCTGTATGCATTTAGGAACCATTTAGAGAGAAGGTTTTGGGTACTTTATGTCTTTGCATACATATAAGTACTTAAAAAACGCAAATCATTTAGTCAGTACCAAAGTACTCCTACACTGAGCCAGACCTTAGGTCATGGACTGTTTCAAACGCCTATCCACTATGCATGCAGGCCTCTAACCACTGACACACTTGTCTTTCACTTCTTCAATTAACTAGTCAGTATCTATATACTTCAATAAACACCCTGTCGCTCATCTTGCACACCTCCAGTGACTGATCCAGTATCATGTACTAATCTATTCACTGCGCCAAAACCGAAAAACTTAAAAGTTTCACCCAGGCAGTCTCCTAGCAGTAGTCTAATGATTCAGTCAGTACCCAGGTACTCATGCAGTGAACCATTCATTACCACATGGACTGCTTCAAATGTCTATCTAGTATGCATGCAGGCTTCTAACCTACAATACACTTGTCTTTAACAGCTTGAATTTCCCAGTCAGTATCCATATACTTCCAGCAAACACCCTGTCACTTCCCTTGCACTCCTCCAGTGACTCATTCAGCACCATGTAATAATCCATTCACTGCGCCAAAACCCAAACACTTATAAATTCACCCTTGCACTCTCCTTGCAATACTGTAAACATTCAGTTAATATCCAAGTAGTAATGGAGTGAGGCAGGCCTTAACACATGGATTGATTCAAACGCCTATCCTCTATGCTTAGAGGCCTCTAACCACCTACACTATTGTCTTTCTGACCTTCAATTTCCCAGTCAGTATCTATAAACTCCAATAAACACTCTTTCAGTCGACTTGCACACCTCTAGTGACTCATCTGGCACTATGTACTAATCTATTCACTGCGTCAAAACTTAAAAAGTTTAAAAGATTCATCCAGGCACTTTCCTTGCACTACTCTAATGATTCAGTCAGTACCCAAATACTAATGGAGTGAGGGCGGCCTTAGCACATAAACTGCTACAAACCACTATCCACTATGCATGCAGTCCTCTAACCACCTACACATTTGTCTTTCACACCTTCAAAACCCCAGTCGGTATTCATACAGTTCCTTCAAACACCCTGTCTATCCTCTTACTCTCCTTCAGTGACTCATTCAGCACCATGTAGTAATCCATTTACTGCGCCAAAACCGAAACACTTATAAATTCACCCAAGCACTCTCCTTGCAATACTGTAAACATTCAGTTAATATCCAAGTAGTAATGGAGTGAGGCAGACCTTAGCACATGGATTGATTCAAGCGCCTATCCACTATGCATGGAGGCCTCTAACCACCTACACAATTGTCTTTCAGACCTTCAATTTCCCAGTCAGTATCTATAAACTCCAGTAAACACTCTTTCAGTCCACTTGCACACCTCTAGTGACTCACCCGGCACTATGTACTAATCTATTCACTGCAAGAAAACCCAAAATCTTAAAAAGATTAACCCAGGCACTCTCCTTGCAGTACTCTAATGATTCAGTCAGTACCCAGGTAATCATGCATTGACCGAGGCCTTAGCTCATGGACTTTTTCAAACATCTATCCACTATGCATGCAAGCCTCTAGTCACCTACACACTTCTCTTTCACACCTTCAATACCCCAGACAGTATTCATACAGTTCCTGCAAACACCCTGTCACTCCTCATACACACTCCTTCAGTGACTCATTCAGCACCATGTAGTAATCCATTTACTGCGCCAAAACCCAAACACTTATAAATTCACCCAGGCACTCTCCTGGCGAAACTCTAAACATTTAGTTACTATCTAAGTCAGAGGTCTTCAAACTTTTTTAGGTTGAGCCCCCCAGCTGAATTATTTTAGATGTCGGGCCCCCCCCACCAACAGACAGATATTTCTGGAATCTGGTACACTACATCAATGACTGCCATCCGCATATCCCAGGCTATATCCGGCAAATAATGTTTAGTAAACTGCAGGTTTGTGAGTGGGTGTGGTTAAATGACAGAGGCTTATTAACCAGTTCAAATAAAAACTTTCCAAGATAAAATGTGCACAAATTGTTTTTGCTAGGGTTTTACTTATGCAGTTGAGTCATATTGGGACAGTGCTATCTGGAGCAGCCCATTCACCTCCGAAGTAATTACCCTCAGGTCAGGTAAATACCTTTCCTTCCATAGCAAGCAAGTGAAGAAAGCCTAGTACATTTATTTTAAAAAGAATGATCTCACTGGGTGCTGACATCCCTTCCTGTGATGTCCTGTGACACCAATGCGCATTGCTTATGCTAATTAGTCCCCTCACTTGTTTTTTTAGGACTTGTGCCCTGAGTGAGGGTTTAGGACACGTCAGGCTTATGTTTAAAAAAATAGAACTAATAAAAAGTGAATGATGTTGCCTATTTTACTTCAGAGCAATGTTGTCTGACAGACTTTGTGGTGATCAAATGGATCTTGGTCCAGCTGCACAGTGAACTGGCAGCATTGCAATGCAGCGGCGACCGGTGCAGGTAAGAGCGGTGAGGCGGCAGCGGGGAAGTGGACAGATGACGGAATAGGTCAAATTATATAAAACCTATGCGGTCAAATTAAATAAATAAATAAAACCTACTCGGTCCCCCCGCCCCACTCTACTGCCCCACCGCACTTGCCTGCACCAGCCACGACTGATGTGTGCCCCTCCATGGAGTGTGGTCTAGGCAGAGAGTAGAAAAGACTGTTAGAGGCTGAAAGGGTTTATGGGAGATGCCCAAAGGCAGTTCTTAATTAATAATAATTTTAAAAAAGTAAAGGTGCCAAAGCTTTTATTATGTCACTTCTGCCAGCACTGGCTCTTGCCAGGGCGGCTGTATACCGGGACTGCTCAGTCTTGAACGAACCAGCACACGCCTCCTTCTTCCTCCACCCTCTTATTTCTGCCTCTGTCTCATTCTTGCAGGTTGTTTTCATCCCTGCCTTATCCCTTTGCCTCTGTTTCCACAGCTTTTATGTCCTTTTTCTTTCCCCCTATTCTGCTTTGCTCTCTCTTGCTCTTGGTCAAAGTTGGATGATGAAAAAATTGAGTACTGGGGGCCACCACCTGCCAGCTCCGATATAAAGGAAGCGCTGCCCACATGTGGAGTCAGGTCAGGTATGGACTTGTTGGAAGCACAGTTCGTAAGATCGCCCTTTGCCCCAGAACCACCCTTGGTCCATTCGCCACAGCCGCCTATGTGCTGCAACGTTAATCATGTCTTTTGTGTTCATTGCCTTTATGCTTCTGATTGCATTACTATATAATAGTATGTTGCATAAAGTGCAGACATTCAGTCAGGCAACAAGTGGCACTTTACAGAGGTGCTAATATAAGAAATAAATATAGGGAGTGAATTGCGTACATTGGTAGAAATCCTTCCGTTCGACACAGGCATGGAAAGGCAGCTGAAATTTCCCATCATCGAACGCTCTCTTCTGCCTTTCCGCAAGACTGGAGAAACCCTACTTTTCAGGCACGTTGTTGCGAGATCACGACGAAGCATTTCTTTGTGAGCAAAATGCGACAGCTGCAAATTGTGCGAACTAGCCACGCTTGCAATTTACATAGCGGCCCATTTGCTACTGGCACAAAATGAACATTGCACAATCAGTACATGTTAATGTTAAAAAAAAGATATTGAATATTTAGGTTTAGGGCCGGCCGCATGCTCAAAGGATGTCAACCTTGTCACTGACAAGAATGGCCTTCTTCATAGTTCTCACTTTCTTTTAGTTGCCTTTCTGAGGCTCCCGGCATAATTTCCACTTGAATTCCATTCTCTTAGTCCAAATAAAATGGTAGTTGCTTAATTGATTATACTCTCTCATGTGAGGGAACATCAGCTGCCAAACCCCACAGTAGCATGAGCCAACTGCGCTTCATTTGTCCCCTAAGCCATTTGTTTTCAGCCTAATATAAAGAAAGATCTCTTTTAAAAGTGTGCTCTTTGAACGCAATGTATTAAACAAGCATTAAAATGGCTACAATAAATGTGCACTTTTGAAAGAAAACCGTGAGTGTATGGCATGCCCATACTTACCTAATTTAAAGATAAACTTTGTGCTTCCTTTCTGTGAAAAGCTGACCATCCCGGCACAGTTAATTCCCAGAGCTGAAATGTTTCACTTTCGGTTTCACAGCACAGGAGACTCTCTGCCTCCCACTGCAGCTGAAGCATTACAGCTCTTGGAATTGGCTTTCTTTCGAAATTGCAAAAGTCTGGTTGTGCCCCATCGATTTGGAAACAGTGAAAGGTTAAATCTTGCAGTGGAGTTCGCGCCCCCCCTGAGATGGTGTTGCGCCCCCCTGGGGGGGCGCGCCCCACAGATTGAAGAACTCTGATCTAAGTACTAATGGAGTGAGGCAGGCCTTAGCATATGGATTGATTCAAACGCCTATCCAGTATGCATGTAGGCCTCTAACCACCTACACACTTGTCTTTCACACCTTCAATACCCCAGACAGAATTCATACAGTTCTTGCAAACACACTCTCACTCCCCTTACACTCCTTCAGTGACTCATTCAGCACCATGTAATAATCCATTTACTGTGCTAAAACCCAAACACTTATAAATTCACCTTTACACTCTCCTTGCAATACTCTAAACATTCAGTTACTATCCAAGTACTAATGAAGTGAGGCAGTTTGAAGATGTCATCGCATCGTGAAATTGGAGCATATGAATGCTCAGATCGGTTATCATCTGCAAGTCTATACTCCAAAAGTAGAAGAATCATTTGGGTGAGTCTAGGTCTTGCAGCAATGCGAAATCGGGTACTGAAATCTGTTCAAGAAATTGAATATTTAGCAGAAAAAGAACCAGAAAGTACAGATATTTTGAAAACGAATATGTTGGACACATATTACCCAAACAGAAGTCATCATCTTGAGAACATGTGTCTCTATGAAGTGCTGCAAAACTACACTTTTAAACGGAATACTACAGAGAACATCAATGATGGAAAATATGCAGTGATTGGTTCCGAAGGATGTTTGGTGAAACAAAGGAAAGTAAATGTAATTAATCAGAGGAAACTGAGTTGCAACACTGCTGATAAAAGGGAATTTTACTATTTAGCCCTTTTGCAAATGTTCAAACCATGGCGTTCAGAACTGGAATTACTTGGAGATTTTCAGAGCTATGAAGATTCATTTAATGCTTGTAAAGATAGCATACAATACAGTGCTTTTGCAAATTATGTGAAAATTTTGAATGATGAAATTGATCAAGAAGCTACAATTGCAGCTGAGATTGCTAGAGACAGTTCTCAAGACAGTCGAAGTTCTGCTGCACTGAGTCAAGATCCACTAGGACAACCAATTGTTGAAAATGAAGCAGCAATTGCCATGAATGAGGTGCAAACAGCAATGCATCAAGCTCAAGAAGATGTCATGCAGTTAGGAAACTTGGAAGAACAATTAAATGTTGAACAGAAACAAATATATAAGCATGTGAAAGAATAGATTGACCATGGATTACTTCATGAAAAGAAAGAGTGCTCATGTACATCATTTCAACCTATCCGAATGTATGTGAGTGGTCAAGCTGGAACAGGAAAAAGATTCTTAATTAAAGTAATTACAAGTTATCTGCAGAAAACAACTGAGTCGCATTTGTCTTGTGTTGTCACTGCTCCAACTGGGTTGGCAGCACATAACATTAAAGGAATTACTTTACATCGTTTACTAATGCTACCAGTAGAGCATGAGAACAAATTGGAATACCACAAGCTATCTGGAGAAGCTTGTTGTGAAGTTTCAAGAGTCCTGAAGAAAATGAAACTTCTCATTATTGATGAGGTAAGCATGGTCTCAAACTTGATGCTTGCCTTTGTGCATTTAAGAATGCAGCAAATTCTTAAAACAGAGTATGACGTGTTATTTGGAGGAAAACACGTCATAGTTTTTGGAGATCTACTGCAACTGACTCCGGTAAAAGGACAACCAGTATTTAAAACACTTGCGCATGAAGATACCAGAAAGTCTCTGGGTAGTGTTGGAAACGTGAACATTTGGACATATTTTGAATACAAAGAACTGACGAAAAATATGCGACAGGCAAATGATGCTGAATATGGAAGTATTCTTCAAGATATAAGAATTGGACTTCTAACAGAACATGGCAAACAAGCTTTGCAGAGTCAATTACTTTCCAATTTGTTTCCAAATGAAAATGTAGTTCCTGAGAAAGTATACATGAAAATTGCAGAAAATAAATCAGTGATCCGCTTAATGCCAACACTGCGCGAGTGTTCTATATCCAATGAAGAACTATTGAAACTGGAAAATGAAGAAATTATAAAAATGGAAGCCATTGATAAAATAGAGTATGAAGGAATCACTATTATTTTGATGGGAAAATTGAAAACAAAACTGGACTCTTTAGAAAAAAAGATATCTAAAACGGCTGGTTTAGAAAAGACTCTATATGCATGTATAAACTGTCGGGTAATTTTAAGGTGTAATTTGGATGTAGAAAAAGGTTTAGTTAATGGAGCAATGGGTAAAGTGGTGGATTTTGTTAATTATCAGAAACAAGAAGGAATTGAATTTAAAAAAATTTAATTTGATCAGATTGAAGAAGTTAAAGAAATTGGTCGTTGTTCAGTTCGTTTTTTGCTTGTTAAAGATTTATATGTCCGTAGGAAACAATTTCCATTTTCTCTGGCATACGCAGTGACTATTCATAAATCTCAAGGATTAAGTGTAGACAGTGCATTGGTGAACATTGGATCTACTGTGTTTAAAGAGGTTATGGCATATGTTGCTTTGTTGCGATTCAGAACATTATCTGGTTTGTTTTTGATTGATTTTGATGACACAAAGGTTACTGCAGATGCAAATTGTGTAAAAGAGTATAATAGCTTAAGAAGGGCGTATGCTCCCAATTTAAGTCAATATCCTGTATTTGAAAAGCGTGTGGTTGGTCGAAAAAGAAGGTTTGAGAATATCTGTACTGAAGGTGTAGAGAAGGGAAAAGAACAAGATAATGTTGTCATTGCAAGTAAAAAGAAAAAGGACACTATTGAAGAGATTGTTGGTTATCGGTTTGAAAATAGTTCAGGTGTCAACTGCTATGCTAATGTAGTGGTCAATGTTGTTTTTTATCTTGAAGGTTTGCAAGAACAAATTATGCAGAATCGGGAAAAAAGATTTTGTTCCTTGTTGCATTGAGAACAGATACAAGTAGAATACAAACTGTTTCAGATGTTCGTAATCTTTTGGATGTGTGTTCTGGTTCTACACAATTTACGCAAAATATCCAAAAAGATGCTCAGGAATTTTTAATGTATATGCTTACCATTTTTGAAAATGAAGGTGTAGAAATAGAAAATATTTTTGGCCTTTGTTACAAATGGGAACATCATTGTGAAAATTGCATGTATACATCTAGCACTAATGTAGACACTGAAAGATTTCTATATTTAACATTACCGGACTGTAAATCAGTGTCTTTCAATACATTAGTTAAAGGTGCAAATCAAAACATGGAGTGTAGCCAATGTAAATCAGAAATGTTATCCACATTATTTAAAAAAAAAAAATATGGACAATATATAATTTTAATGTGCAACGTTGTACAGCTGATGGAAGAAAATTGGATACTTTAATAACGCAATTTGTCGCAACACAACTATCAATATCAGGAAGGACTTTTGTAGCAATTCCAATAATTTTCCATGATGGTCCTTCCACAGCATCTGGACATTACACTGCCTATCTAAAATGTGACAATGGCTGGACACTTTGTAATGATGCCCAGTTGGCTTTCAAACAACGTTTGCCTAGTGAATTACCAAATTCCTACCTAATATTTTTAAAGCCAAAGTTTTAGGAAGATAATTCACTCTCTGAGGAATTTATTATTATAATTTATTAGGATTACCAATGGACAATTTACATAAAAAACAGTGCAAAAATACCATTTGGCCTCAAGGAAAGGTATATGTTTGTATTATGGACTTTTTCTTACTCATTGACTCAGTGAATATTTTAAAGTGACAACATTTACAGTTTTTATCAATTGAAGTTATAAAATTTTGTTAGCAATAAGCATTTTATATATGTGTGATTTGTATTTTCTGGTATTTTACTGAGAATAGCATGTTGGTTTTTTTTAAACAATCTTTTTGATTGTTTTTTTTGCCCGCTGTTATGTGATGAGTACGATTGAAATCACTATTTCTAGTGAAATTCAATATATTATGAGAACAGCAAAAAGGCAAACAAAATATTTTGTTTAAATTATGCTGTGTTGTTAAAAATGTATTATTACATGTTATAACTATTTTTTGTTTTATTTCACAGATCGTAATTCTAAAATAAGCAATTTACCACAATTTACATTACAAAAAACAACTGAAAAAAATGTGTACCATTTTTTATTTCTAATACTGTGAAGGTAAGTTTAACTAAGTATTAATATGGACAATGGGCACATCTGCAAGAAGGTACAAAGTTTTAATACGTTTTTCAAAACACCCTGTTTATACCTATGCAGTTTTGGAATCTCTCTGTCATAGGATATCATATGACCTCCAAAAAACACAGATTTGAGTGGTTCATAATATTTCCCATTCTACGTATTGAAGGACTGCAATCATTTCAATCATTCTTCTTTGAGCATCTTTTCAGACAAACATCCGTGCTTACCTCCTATCATTCACAAGCAATTTTCCAAACAGAAATATGTTTCTTTTTGTAACATAGTTATAGCGCAAGACACTCTTTTATATTTACAAATAGAGGAAAAGGCACTCTTTGTTTCTTTTTTTCTCAATGTAAATACGACCTCATCATACACACCACATTGCGTTGAAACGGTGTTCTATAAGTGTTGTTGTGCGTGATTGCACAGAATACTCATAGAACAAGACACATCTCCAGATTTATCAAAAATAATAAATCTGGACATGTGTGTGAATACTGCACCATTTCCCAAATGGTGTAGCAAAGTACAACAGGAGAATTGTTTTCATTTCTCCTCATTTTTTAACCTCCATACATGCTAAAATGTTCAGCATACATTGAAGGAGAAAAATGCCTTTACTGATTGTTTTTGTGCAGGAAGGTGTGTCTTCCGGCACAAAAACAAACACCTCATGACACAGATATCCTTGCACCATGGTGCAAGGGTGCCTGTGTCACCATATGGCTGCAGTTAAAGCAGCCGTGCATAGCGAAGCATAGATTTGCAACATATTTATGTACATTTGTTGCATCCCTGTGCTTCAGAAGTACTACAGCACACTGCAGTTAAAGAGGTTACTGTGTGATGCTGCAGCACTTCCTCATAGTTCTGCACTTATACATTCACCATACGCTACTAATGCATTTGTTCAGTCAATTACGCACTACACATACATTCAAATAAACTTTCACAAACTAACAAACAAATATAGCTCCTTTTTTAAACCAGGAAAGTTAGTTCTTAGAAGAACTTTTTTTTTTTTTTCTTGGTTTTCTGAACATTTTTTTTTTGGGGGGGGGGGTTTCTGGAACAAAAGGAAAAAACAGAATTGGAGGAACAAAACAATGAACTTCAGGGAAAAAATAATACAAAAAAAAAAATAGCAATGATGATTTTCTTGCTTTCTACAAATCAGATCAATGGACTGCTCTCCATAGCAAAGGACGGCGTTGCATTTTATGCAGAGCACTTTTAATGTGGCAAACTGTGGACGGATGTCCAAGTTTTGGACAGATGGATCCACCCTTGAAGTACTCGGCTGTGATGCCTCTGAAGGACCAGGAAGAACTCGCATTCTTCGGCACTGCTCACGTGCCAGGTTGACCAGATGCATGGTTTTCAGGTGGTTCTTCATGCTAGCTGTACCACATGAATACTTTTTGGTTGGAACTCCACGGGAGAGCACTCGCTGACAGATCTTGCATGTCACTAAGGTGGCATTAGTTTTGGTTTGCCCCTTAGGAAAAGTGAAAAATTTCTTTACCACAGATGTGTACCTTTCTGGGCATGGTGGGTCTTCCAGAAATTCATCTTCAGATAAATGAGCAGATGCTGGAGATGCCTGCTGCCCTGAAGCCATTGTTTTGAAAAAAAAGTTTGATCTAAGTGTAAACTTAGTCAAAAAAAGTTCTTCTCAGCAGAGATGCTCCTCCAAAGAAGGTCAAAGAAGAATGATTGAAATGGGTGGGGTCTTTCAATAGTTAGAATAGGAAGTCTAATGAACCAATCAAATCTCTTTTTTTCAAGTCACATGCGATCCGCGCACCGTGCGCATTGGCAGCACGCACCGAGCGCGAATCCGCGAACTTGCATTTAAAAGCAATATAGGATTAGAAGTAAAAATATATTAATTTTATGAGTAGCTTACATTATGTCTTCCCTTAATATTTACATGAATTACATATATATATGTTTTTTGACATTTAAAATATTTCGCGGGATTCGCGCACCCACCGTGTCAAACACGCACATGACATTTCACGGAAGCGCGCGAGCATCGCGTAATGTACTTTGTTCGTGTCGCGTATGGGCTTGGAGTTGCGTATCGGTTGCATAGCAATCGCGCACGAAAATATGTACCCAACGCACACCGTACGCGGATCCTACACTACAATCATAAAATGGCGACTTTGTTCTGCGCAGGGATCGAGAAAGGTGCGCATAGGGTGCACGAATCAAAAAAAAACGTGGAAAAAAATAATAATAAAGTATTAAAAATATAGTTTGAAAAATATTTAAAAAATATATAAAAAATAGTTTTTAAAAATGTACAAATATTTTTTTTAGAAAATTCATTAAAAACAAATAATATTTTTTAATTTTTCAAAGAAATAAGTTAAAAAAAAGTTACAAAATTGTGAAAATCCATATAAAAAAACATAATTAAAGGAATCGATACACTGAAAAATAAAGATTTAGAAATCCCATGAAAATCATTAAAAATCATAGGTTTAGAGGTAAGTTATAGATAGGAATTAGCATTTAAAAAACCTTTGAAATTCACTGAAAAAACCATAGGTTTCAGCACGTTATAGTTAGGAATTAGCATTTAAAAAACCATAGAAATTCACTGAAAAAAACATAGGTTTCAGGAGCGTTATAGTTAGCTGGACATTTCCCTTGTACACAACCATTGAAATTCCCCCGTTATAGTTAGTTCAGCTAACTATAACTCGCGCAATATCAGACAATGGTTTTACTGTCTGATATTATCTGGTAATATTGTGATGGTTTATATTAACTTATGACAATAAATTTAATTGAATTGAGAAGCCTTCTTCTCAGCTGATAATTTTGGGACATATATATTCAAGTAATTAATAAACAATTTGTTTCATTTTGCTAAGGGAACTAAAGGATCACCAGGAGAGCGTTGAAAGAAAGGAGGAGGCTGTATGTTTTGCATAGTAAAAGAATCAGCAAAAATAGAAATCAACAAGAAACAAATGTATAAAGTTCCCTAAATAGCCTATGCACAGCACAGAACACTGGTACTCGAAGTAGTATCCAAAATCCTCCTGTGAAAAAACTAAATGTTAAAAACAACAAAGATATATAAAACAAAAAGGAAAGGCATAATAGGTTTACTAAAGCTTCCAGAATCCGAAGTCCTATTTCTATGTAGATGCATCAAGTAGTTCTCAAAAGGCTGAGAAAACAGTCCTCTTGCTGTAGAAGTGAATTTTGAAGAGGGCATGTTTTACAGGATGTCAAACACGAGCCCACACCAGATAGTTGAGAGGTAGGTAGTTTATTACACAATGTTTGATTAAACAAAGGTACACAATCCAGTCCTCCGCCTGAATCTTCCTCTTGAAGGTGATTTTTTCTTGGGGTCTTCTCCTGGGTTCTCCCTCAGTGGTTGATAGCACCCTCGCGGGAAATAGAAGTATGAGGCTATGAATATCGGTCCAATTATACCCATAGAGCCTGTCACTACTTATCACCACTAAGTGTCCTTCAGCAACATCAGTGTACCGGTAACATGCCTTTGGTACCACCTGTACCTCGTGACAGTATTTGTTAGGAAAAACAAGTGCTCACACTGTAACTTTCTGTAACCGTGACCCACATGCATCATGCCCGTGATTCCTTTGACTGTTCTCCTCAGTTATAAGAGTTAACCCAGTGCGGACCCACAAGTGAAAATAACATCTTTAATGCAATGTGATCAAACCCTGGTCCTGTGAATTCAGTTGTTTCTGTCTGCCATGCAAAGACAGCTACACCCCCACCAAGTATGCGCGTCGGGCAAACCAAAACTCAATGGCGCAAGCACCATCCCCTGTCACTTGGCTGAAGCTGTCACTCATCGGCAGAGTCACGGCCATCTCATCTGTCTCGCCTTCCCCAGGGTGCTTGAGGGCAGTGTTGAGGTATATGTACACACTCCTTCTGGCCTTCTGATGCTGTAGGAGGTCCTGGACTACCTTCCACACTGATCTTGGGCTCCACCTTCGGCTCCCTCCGGTCACTCCGCTTCACTTTCCTTCCGGTCTCGTTCCTCTTTGTCCCACCACTCACGCCGCATTGAGGCCACAGTCTTTCCTCTGGTTCCCGGTTTACACACTACTTCCTCACTTCTCTCCAGCCTATGAGGCTGCTGCAGAAGAGAAAGAGGGGGGCCTCTCACGACGAGGACGCTAGTCGGTACGTCATCAGTGCCGTCACCCCCCCCCCTCCTGCTCCCCCCCGGGGACCCCACCGGTATCCGTCACGTCTGGGTTGACACAGCGTGACTCACAGAGAAATGTAGCTAGGTGAAGATGAGAACTGAAGAAGGGATAGTTCCTGGTGAAGCAAGTGCGTAAAAAATACTTCAAAGCCACAAGTAGATATGCATATAATGTCGTAAATATTACAAGCACAGGGTGTTTCCTCTACCAGTTTCCACAGTAACTACTTCATACAGCAAGACTTGTGACAAGGGTCTCAAGCTCATGTAAGAGAGGAGCTCGTCAATACAGCATGCTGCCAGAGCATTGAGGCCGAGCTCATGCAGAAAGAGCACCACTAAAGTCCAACTCCATCTCATGTAGGGCCAATGCAATCTTAGTCCACGGGAAGTCGACATTTTCCTCCACTTAGCCAATGGACACCACCATATTCTCTGATTTATGCAGAATCATTGTCATGTCTGCCTTTTGATTCAGATTTCGCCAGCCCTCAGCTGTCAAAGAACTGTAATATCATTAAGGTCTTTTATTATTGACATAGATACAACATCTAAGATGGCATTCATCTGGGTCAAATGTCTCCTCCTCATCATATCAAGGCTAATTAACACATACAGACATATCACCAAAGTAATGTAGTCTTAATTGATGTCCTTTGACCTTATATGTTCACAAGCAAACGTCTGGGGAACATACTTTGATGCACATCATCTATGTCTGACATTCCTAAACTTAAGTCAGAAATTCCAATTTCTGATACGAGTTAGGATATAAGGCCTGTCTCTCGACCACTTGTAACAAAAGGTCCTTCGCCCAGATTATCGCCCATGATTCTGTGAGAGACAGTCTCACCTGCTTGCAGCACACTTCACAATTTGCGGATGCCCCATCTCGCCTGAAGCTGATAAAGTCAAGTCCTGGAGGAAGACCGACTGACTTCTGCCACAGTGGGTGATTGCCGTCCGCGGGGAATACTGTCTTCATGCCTCCAATGATAAAGACAGCCTTTGCTGTAAACCAAGTATGCAGTGTGTCTCTTCTCCTTAAGAAACTCTAGACTGCAAGTTGCTGTGCCTTTCATGCTCTCATAGTATCGAGCATAGAAGTAGGCATTAGGGTATTGGGTTCTAGGTGACATTTCAATGACATTCTATCAATGCTAGAAAGGTTCATTTTATTTTTGTTGTTTGTGATGTGTCTTGTTGCTGTTATTATAACATTATTTGCCATTGTTGTAGATGTACTGAGAAATAGATTGTTCCTGTAATAATAAATACTTTTAACTTAAAAGTGTTCATTCATCTTAGTACAGTGTGTATGATACTGTGAATAACGAAAAAGGTTTATTGCTGCTTCCACTGTGTCCCTGATCGCTTTATGGGGTTGTTAGCAACCCAAAAGCAATTGTGGGACGGCCCGAGTAATGTCTTGTTCTTAAAGTTCTCAAATAAAAACTCAAAAAAATACTTGAATAAAGACAATACCTTCAACATCCATCTGTGTATGAAGTTGACAAGATATCAAATGAAAACTGCTGAATCTTCCAGTCCTGGTGTGTTGAAGTTTCTCCAGGCACTTGTGAGTTCAAAAATCTTCATCACCACTGTGATGTTGATAGAAATGAGTAATCCAGGAGGAGATGATAATCCAAGATGAACTTTATTATAAGGAGAAACTTCAGCCACAGCTGAACCAGGGAGAACCTGTGGAACAACTGACAACAATGCCTCACCAGTTGAACACATTCTTAATTGAACAAACCATGACAAGGTGATACAGGTAGGTATTGGTATCTATAAACTAAGCAATACAAATAATAAGAAACAATACCACACCTATGTCTATCTATCTATCTATCTATCTATCTATCTATCTATCTATCTATCTATCTATCTATCTATCTATCTATCTATCTATCTATCTATCTATCTATCTATCTATCTATCTATCTATCTATCTATCTATCTATCTATCTATCTATCTATCTATCTATCTATCTATCTATCTATCTGTCTGTCTGTCTGTCCGTCCGTCCGTCCGTCCGTCCGTCCGTCCGTCCGTCCGTCCGTCCGTCCGTCCGTCTGTCTGTCTGTCTGTCTGTCTGTCTGTTTGTCTGTCTGTCTGTCTGTCTGACTGACTGTCTGACTGTCTGTCTGGCTGACTGATTGACTGTCTGTCTGTCTGTCTGTCTGACTGACTGTCTGTCTGACTGTCTGTCTGTCTGACTGATTGACTGTCTGTCTGTCTGACTGACTGTCTGTCTGTCTGACTGTCTGTCTGTCTGTCTGTCTGTCTGTCTGACTGACTGTCTGTCTGACTGACTGACTGTCTGTCTGTCTGACTGTCTGACTGTCTGTCTGTCTGACTGATTGACTGTCTGTCTGTCTGTCTGACTGACTGTCTGTCTGACTGTCTGTCTGTCTGACTGATTGACTGTCTGTCTGACTGTCTGTCTGTCTGACTGTCTGTCTGTCTGTCTGTCCGTCCGTCCGTCCATTCATCTATCTATATTCAGTGACAAAAAGGTTGAAGTGATGTAAAAGATGACAACTCAATGTTTTAATGTAAAAAGAAAACACTGAAATTCACCAGTTATAGTTATCTCTAGTAACTATAACTAGCCCCCACCTCCCGCCATGCACCAATGATGTAAATTCAGATGTTGCAGTGATGTTATCAATTAAGTCATAGATCCTGCCATCAGTGATGTAATATGTGGGGTAATTAGCTGTTCATTGTGAGAGCATGAGATATAGTTACCTTAGGGCATGTGCTTTATGTACTTGAGTAACTAGAACTTCAGAATTTCAGTAGAAATTCAGTTGAGTTTAAAATGTTATGGTGTCACTGAAATGTTCACCTAACTATAATGTAACTTTAGCCTTTGGATCTTTCTGTGAATTTCTAGGATTTTTTAACGTAACATAATATTTTGTGATCATACATGAAAACCAACTCCTCACTGCATAGGTAGGGCCTTTGACTGTGCGCAGCGAGGGGTTGGCCGCAGGCCACCAAACCCTGCGGCCAACCCTCCTTGAGACGTCAACCCTGCGCAATGCAAGGCCTTCTGCAACACCAAAATATTAAAAGTGAGCCTACTGGCTTTATCAAGAGAAGGACATGTCAAAATATATATATATATATATATATTAAGCAGATCTATCATGTTTCTCCCAAAATCACCAATATTTTTTTTATCAAATTCATATTTCAATAACACACACAATGTAATGTTTATTAATATTGATTGTTATAAAAATGTTTAATAAAATGTTAATACAAACATGTTTATGACTCTTCCTTTTTACACAGTTTTATAACAATATTTTGTGGGTTAAAAATATCAAAATAGTCAAAGACATATTGTTTAAAAAAAGGAAAACATGTCTTTGAGTCATTTTTTATTGCATTTTTCAGACCGGGAATGCAATCATAAAAATGACCACAAGAGAGCCTTGCACAACAGCTGAAGAGCATAGAGCTCCAGCTAGGAGTGTTTTAAAAAAAGATGGTAAGTTCTACTGGGGATTTAATGACCCATTGGCCTTCTGTTTTTAATGGTGCTGGGGGCTTGTTGACACCAAACAACATAAGGAAAAAAAGCTTGGTGATACCCCTCCCTATTTTAGGGGCTCCACCAAAAAAAGAAAATGTGAAACATATATATATATATATCTATATATTTTAGGCTCGGGTGTAACATTATCGGCAATTCAGGATATTTATGCACTACGCATTTAAGTTGCATTTCAGAAAACACTGCATTGCTCATGGTTATATTTACAACAATATTACGTTTTATTAGCCAAAGCCTCTAATGTGATGATAATCCTCGAGCATTAAGATATGTGTAAAATGTTTCATTGCACTACGGGATATCTTTCTTTCATGTTTGTTACTTTCTTCTCTGCCTATGAGGGGATGGGCTATAAAAGCTTGCATGTATATGGCGTTGCCAGATTGAGAAATGCTGCTGTGACAGCCGAATCGTTTCTCTTCAGTTGCGGGCTCGAGGGAGACCCGAGGAAATAAAAGAAGCCTTATTCCAACAGTCTTGATTGCGTGCCTTCTTCAAATGTGGAGCAGGATTGAATGTGGATGTTGTTCAGCGTTAGCGATCGACGCTGTCCATGCAACACCAGTCGGTTTTGTGGCTTTAACGGCCGCACTGCGCCCATTCCAGGAACCGTACCATACTTGTGTATCTGCATTACTAAACACAGCCAACAGTCGTCGTATTTGGTGGTCATTGTTGGCCGCAGTTTTTATTACTTATTACATACGTCTCACTTGGACAACTCCCCTGGACACCCCCTTGGGGGCCGGGGTCATAAATCATTGTCACACATTATTACACATTGGATGTCACACATTGTCAGCTGGACATCATAAATCATGGGTCATAAATCATTGTGGGCCATAAATCATTCTGCCAAAATCGGTCCTTATTTTGTTGCCATAAATCACTCTGCCTGATCACCATAAATCAGCAGCCATAAATCATGGGTCATAAATCATCGGTATGTCATAAATCATTCTGTCACAAGCTATCATAATCCCGGTGTCATAAATCCTTCTGCATGAGCATCATAAATCATCAGCCATAAATCATGGGTCATAAATCATCGGTATGTCATAAATCATTCTGCCACAATCTGTCATCCTTCCGCTGTCATAAATCATTCTGCATGAGCATCATAAATCATCAGCCATAAATCATCGGCTGGCCATAAATCACTGGTTTGTCTTTTGCTCATTTGCAACTCCTAGGGTCGTAAATCACCCTGACAGCTCGTAGATTGTTCTTTGTTGTTTCCCACGCCCCTTTGCGTGTGGGGGGTAGCCTTTTGCCAGAAGTTAGGCCCCAACTCGCTACCTTGTTAGTCTCTTTTGTGCTCCACCTTCTGGCGGGGGCTGGGCTGCGAGCGCCGTCTCCGTTTGCTACCCCGATTTTGTCAGGCGCACTCACCCTGCCATGCGGCATCCCAAAGTGAGTGACCCTCCTTCTACACACTGCCCTGTCGGTGTGCTCCCATACAAAACCAATACACTTGTTGTTTCCGCCGTTGAATTTGCACTCTCAGTGCGCTCTTGTTGCATGGGGGCAGTTTCCACCCGGAGTTAGGCCTCAACTCGCTACCTTGTTAAGACTGTTTTGTGCCCTGCCAACTGGCGGGGGCTGGGCTGCGAGCACCATCTCCATTACCTGCCCCCTTTGTCGGCCAACTCACCCTGCCGTGCGGCATCCCAAGGTGAGTGGCCCTACTCCCACACACCATCCGTCGGTGTGTCTCCATATCCAACCCTTGTACCCGTAGTTCCTTTAGTTTTCGTCAGCACTGCGACGCTGCTGCTCCCTAGGTGTGGGTGGGTGGGATTTGAAAATCGTTGGCGCCGCTCCCCCAGCTCCCATGATGTGCAAATGGCTGCCCGAGGGGGAGCGTCGTCTTATATCCCCCCTTCCTCTTTTTCTGTTGTTCTTGGAAGGGGGTGGGGCGGGGCGGGGCCTGAGGGCGTTTCGCCCTGCGGCGCTTCCCGCTGGCGAGAACCAGTTCCGTTCCTTGTTCGGCTCTGGCGGCCATTATGGCGCTGGCCCTCGAGCCCCCTTCGGGGGCAGCCTCTGCTATTCCCCCTTGATCGTAGTTGGTTTGGAGGAGCATGGTAGTGCTATGGGGACTGCCCCCAGGGAGTTCGCCGGAAAGAGGATACAAGGGTGACAGCATTGGAAGTCAATAATCTCGAAGCGAGGCGGCTTGTGGACTGCCAGCACGAGGACTGCGCTTCCCTGGTCTAGAAATGCCTTGCTCAACAGTCCGGCGTATCTTTGGTGACTGGGCACCATGAAAGCCCATGCTGAAGCGGTGAGGTCTGTTTTGGCGTATGAAATCTTTTGTTCACTGGCCTCCTCCGACCCCGTTTTTGTGCCCATTAAAACAATGATATTGTATGCTGCTTTGTATAAAGTGACTCTGGGACTATTTCTAACAAGAGCTTGATCCGTCATTTGCCATTCTATCCGACACGTCTTGCACCAGGTGTTGGCATTTGGAATTCAGGAATCAATCACGTTCCCTTCAGGATTGAAGTGCTTATTTTTAGCACCCAATAAGACATTGTATACAATAATTTCATATGTCTATAACAGTCTTGTGCTGAAATGTATGATGCTATGTATTTGTGAGGCCTACATACTTCGGCATTTGCATGTTATTTCCAGTGGCATTATGGGGCTAGTAGTCCAGTTAGGGCCATTATGAATAACAAGGAGGCTGTCACATGTTGGTTACAGTATACACATTTTGTGCTGGCAGCCTCGTATTTTATATACTAGCCTAAACTTTTACTGCCATGATTTATTCAGCGTTTTTGGGAAAGCATTATATAGCTGGCTTTTTAGAACAACGCTTTCCGTACTGCCACACTAGCAAAGGTCAGTGTGCAGACTCGGTGATACAGCCTCCGTCAGCCTCTTTTTTATACTTGAGACAAAAGTTGTCTCTTACAAATGTTTTTAAAGACGTATGCAGTATATTTATATATATATATTCACACAAAAGGAGGTTGCCCTTAGAAGTTGCCACACACGGAGGGGTAATGCGCAAATCGCCACAGGCAGCAGGGTTTGTCGGCATGCCTCAAGCCTTCCAATTCGTGCCATACGTGTTTCAAGCTTTATCCATGCTCTTGATCACTGGCTGAAATGACGAGGAAAACGGGCTGATGAAGACAACCAATTTATTTAATTACAAGCCCCGCCCTTGTGGGCGTCACGAACCATGGCATTATGGTCACAGTAGGTCATGAGGACTCAAAATTCATCAATCCAAGTGGGTACTGCTGCCTCCGTCACTGTCTAAATGTCCTACCGTGTTGGGTGAAAAGCATTGCCAACATGGGCGTCCGCAGAAATTTTTCCAGGGGGGGGGCTAACCTGGAAAATTAAGGGGCGTGGCTAATGTTAATCAATAGGGGCGGGGCTAAAATGGCAGACAAACAGGATCGGGTAATGCTCAGGCCAAGCTGAGAAAAACAAGCATTGGCATAGATAATAGGTCTCGCCTTTGGGACCTTGTAAGTATTTAGTTCTGCAACAGGTCCCAAAGGAGAGACCTATTGACTATGCCAATGCTTGTTGTTATATCTGGGCATGTTGAGAGGCTACGGGACTGGGTCTCCATGTCGGGTTGGGAACACAGAAATGACCTACTCAATTTGAATGTATAGGTAATACAACCGGAGGGGTGAAATGAAAGGTTCTCTTCCAGGAATAACAGGAAGGTAGAAAGTTAGGCTGGTTAGAAAGGTAAGGAGGGGTAGAGGCAGGCATGGTGGTGAGGGGAGAAACAGATGCATGCTAGGAGAGCGCTGTGAGGGAGGGAGGCGAAATGGGAAGAGGCACTGAAAGGTGAGTCTGGTAAAGACCTTAGTGAGGCAAACAGAAGTGTAGCGAGGGGTGAAGGGTAGACAAAGAAGTGAGGTGTAGAAGAAAAAGATTCAGCAGCAGAGACAGGTAAATCAGAGCTGGAGAGGGGAGAATAACGCAGTCGTAGAACGTGAGAGGGCCAGGTAGAGAGAGGGAGAGGTGTGTCAGAGACAGGGACAGCTAAGGAATAGGGAATAATAAAGACTGAGGTAGGCAGGTGAGGTAAAGGGGGCCTTGATACAAAGGAAGTGCAGAGATGTGTCAGATGTTACTGAAGAGGAAAAGAAGTAGAGGTATTGAGAAAGGAGTAAGGTACTAAAAGAAGTAAGGGGTGAACAGAGGTAGAACGAGTGGAAGGGCAGAGAACACGTAGAAGATGAATGGCAGGGTAAAGTGAGCGATCAGGCAGTGAGTGTGAGGAGTGGGATACAGAGGGATATGCGGCAGTGAGCGTGAGGTGCAGGGTACAGAGGGATATGTTGTGGCAGTGAGCACGAGGTGTGGGGTACAGAGGGATATGTTGTGGCAGTGAGCACGAGGTGCGTGGTACAGGGGGAAATGAGGCAGTGAAACACAGGGTCGGGACGTCCTGCCAGACATGATAGGGTGCATACTGGCAGATAGATATGTTATTGACATGAGTCTGTGAACGTTTTAGTGGGATCTGAAATCCGGGCTATGCTGCAACCTCAATTTTTGACTTGGGAGAATAATGCATCGACTCCCCCCAGAACTTCATTCAGAAGACCCCTTGCTCTCAGGATACACAGTATTATAAGAAGGTATTGGTGTCCAGACCTAACCACTCCTAATTGTGGCGCGCAGCTCAAACTGGCCATTGTCATTCTGTTTGTGATAATCAGCCACAGACAGAATGACAATGGGCGGAAGGGGCTGCGAGGAGGAGTGCGAGGCGCCCCATCAGGGAGTTGAAGCCACTGGCAGGGAACACCTCTGCAAACTGCAGAGCCCGAAATTATGGACTAAAGGCGTCCGTAAAAGCATGGGCGGCCGGAGCAAGGAGGGGCGCTCCGGGGGGGGGGGGGAGCAAGCAAACCTCCTTGCCCCCCCCCCCGCAGACGCCCTTGATTGCCAGCACTACTGCAATCTTGTCAATATATTCCTGCGGTTGTGGCCCCCTTCGTTTCCGAAAGTGTACACGTTCCAAATACTCAGGATCCGCCCAAGAAGCAGCGGGGCATCTTCGCGACCGGACCAGCTGCAATTTATTCACACAAAAGAAGGATGCCCTTAGAAGTTGCTACACACGGAGGGGTAATGCACAAATTGCCACAGGCAGCAGGGTTTGTCAGCATGCCTCAAGTCTTCCAATTCGTGCCATATGCATTTCGAGCTTTATCCATGCTCTTGATCACTGGCTGAAATAAAGAACAAAACTCGCTGATATATATTGAGTCCACAGAGAGCCGACCCCAAGGAGCCACTCATTCAATATTCACTGCTCCGAGAAGCTGCAAGGGCTGTTACTTTTCACATTTTGTTTTACTCGGTGCTGATATATAGATGGATATATTTGTATATATCCATCTATCTATCCAACTACATCAATAACCCAGTGTCTGTGTTGCCACTGGGCAGTTATAGTTAGGTCAGCTTTTCCATAGGAAATGCCTTTTTGTTCTACTTATAACTTTGGCGCCATTTGAAGAATCTTCACGAAACTTTCATAAAAGATGATCTGTTTTGCCTAGTTCATGCATGGAAAGTGTCATGGTGATCCATCATGCAGGGGCTAAGAAACAAGGGGGTCTCAAATTGCAAAACCCCTATGCATTTTCCATAGACTTTTGTCAGAAGCGTTTTCGCAAAAACTGCTAACAGAAATGACACCAAACTTGATTGTACTGTTTGTAATTTGAAGTAAATCCGTTCAGTAGTTTTGAGAAATTAAGCTCCAAATATATTTGTTTATCAGGACGGTTGAGTTTTGCAAGAGTCCCTTGAACCCAATAAAAAAACAAAATAGAGAGTTCTGATTGGCCTAGGGAACTTTTTTTCTCTTGGACCACTTCAGTCCCACAGGAGACATGCTTCTGCAGGAGTGAGCGCTCTGATTGGCTGCCAGCAACATGACAGGACTTGGGGAATTAGTCCCCTGTCATGTAATTTAAAAAAATATAATATCATATGGGGGTAGGGTAAGGATCCCTGCCCTCTAGGCCCTGCGGAGGGTACCCAGAGGGATGATCATTCTATGTATTATGTATATGGGGGGTGAGTAGGGCCCCCACCTCCCCGAGCCATTATAGGCCTGTGTAGCCCATCCACCGGGCCACATTCTTTAATTAAGGGGAGAAGTGTGCACATTCCCCCTCCCTGAACCATTATAGGCTCTAGGGAGCCCATTCCCTAGGGGCAAAATGTGCAGTAACTGGAAGGGTTTCACGGCCACCCAGTTTACAGAGTCAGGTGTTTCACAGAAGGTCCCAGGGGGCTGGTCTTGTTAGGTATGTTCCTGGAGATGCAAATAGATGGTTCCAAATCTTTGAGGGCAGGGGGGAGTCACACACATTTGTAACATACAAACATAATTTAAGACTGTTGGTAAAAGGAAACAATGTTGTCAACTAATAGCTCATAAACAGACTTTGAAGCACATTGCAATCTATCTGGAACAATCCAGAAGGTTCTGGAACAATTCAAAAGGTTCAAGAACAAACCAGAAGGTTCTAGAACAAGCCAGTAAATACACATTGACAGCACATGGCAATCCATCTGGAAGAAGCCAGAATATTGTGGAACGAGCCAGAAGGTCCTGGAAACAGCTTTGTGATGGTGGCAGCCATCTTTGATTTCAAGAGGCAATCAGAGTTCCTGTATATACATCAACCGTGTTTCTCGCACTGACCCAGTTTACCTATGCATCCAGGAAACCTTCCTCTGTGAACATTGTGTTTCCTGGAGAGAGTTCTCGGCGATCTGCAGGAGATAAAAGAGAAAGCTAAATACATTTAATGTTTACTTCCTCCATGCATGCATGCAAGTCATGAATTTCAGACAAAGGAATCATGACTAAACATAAATAAAAGAACTCAGTGCGACAAAAATGCAAGATACTTGATTATTTACAAGATATTTAATTATTATTCAGTGAATCGCTCCATCTGTGCTAACCAAAGAGAGACATTAAATAAACCATGCAGTGTGTGTCAATCTAGAGACAAGTTTAATTCTAGTGAAGCAACAACTAGAAGAGAAAGAACCAATATTTTAAAGGATCCTCATGCAAATTAGCAGGCGCCCGCACACTGAGAGGCAGATGACAGGCAAGCAGGAAGGGTGATACAAGGAAGCTGTCATACAGGCAGCGGTTGACTATTTTCTTATTTTGTCCCATTCCCCCACTACTCTTGATGTTCCTCAAGAATGAGTGCTGTGTACACCTCTCTTGGTTGAGCCTCAGGGAAGGTGGAAGGACAAGCATTGTGCATTGATCCTGCCAGGCCCGGTTATCACAGGTTAGTCGCTCTCTGTTCACTACTTGTGATATCTGATAGAGGCAGGGACATTTTAAGGATTTTGGGGCCCCTGGGCCAAGCATATTTTGGGGGCCCCTGTTAGGAACAGTTTTGAATTCATGATCCAATTTCAGCTTTTTCATGCCCTCTTTGGCTGGGTCATTGAAAATGCACATGCGCACTCGTCCAAATTCTAATGATATTTACATGTAATATTCAGGGATAGTTATGTGCATGGGCGTAGGAAGTGTGGGGGATGCGGGGATATATCCCCCCCAGATTTTGGAGTGGGGGGACACGGGGGACAAGGGTGTGGGGGACGAGGGGACAAAGGAATTTCCCCTCTCCCTTCTGTTACCACAGGGCCATTAGCACGCGAAAGCGCTACCTAATGGCCCTGCACTTGACCTGCCTGGAGTCAGAGGCCACCCGCCCTCTGCCTTTTGTTATACTGCAGGAAGGCTCAGCCCTTCTGGGAAGGGCAGAGAATGGAGAAAAAATAAACGCTGTCTCTTTTCCTTCATGGCAAGGACCGTGTCCACTACTCCTGACCTGCCTCTGGCGGCTGCCCTCCTCTCTTTATTCCTCCATCTCTTTCTGTCTCTGTCTCGCTCCTGCTTACGCGCTGATTTCAAGAGGCAACTCTTAAGGTACTCTCTCTTGCCTCTCCTTTTCTTTATTTGTTCCCCTGTGAAATTGATCCAAAAAAGGCTGAACACTTTGGCTGTAAATGTCCTCATATTCTGACCGTTTTCTATTGAAAAGAAACACCTCGGAATGAAGAGAAAAAATAGTTAAATACCTAAATAAAGCAATACAGAGTGGACAGCAGACAGGCCAGACTGTTATTTAAACCCGCACACATTAGCGCAACTTTACAGAGTTTGCCAGTGAAAGCGCTACTTTCTTTTTATCTTCTTTCCTTGAACAACATTGTTTTCCCAGGGTGGGTAAGTGCGCCATTCCTAAAGGGACTGCAATACCTGGTTGATGGGTAGAGTGGAAACGTTTAATATGATCGTTTTCAACTTTTTAATTATTTTAGCTTATAAAATGCGGCTCTGTGTTTGGGGATGTGGTCTTTTTTAAACCAAACTGCATACATTTTGAAAGGATATAAGCAATGGACATTGAAAGGGGTCCCTTCCTGGTCCTGTAGCCATGTCTTGAACTTTTCAGGCAAAATCACTTACTGATTTCTGAATATTGAGTTTAAAACCGTTAAGGTAACCATGTATTTTCTGATTACAGTTCACATGCTTTGCTTATTCTTGCATTCCCTATGAGTGTTTGCTTTTTCCAGGGTGTTAATCATTTTTTTTCAGGCAGCATTTTACTGTTGTCTAGTGCATAATTTGAATTTAGTCTCAGCACAATTGAGTTGTGCTGAAGGCAGTGCGAGTTTCTCTCAGTGGGGCAGTATGTTGTTCAGTGTGGGAGAGAATGTGGCACTCTGGCCAGAGCTGCTGAATTTGGAACTGGAGAACCATGTTCAGACCTTCATGACCAGTTCACCATACCACACTCCTGACAGAGCGTATTCCGATGCTACACCTTAGAAGGCCCGATAGACCTTAGAAGCCCAGGTGTCTTAGCACCCGCAGGTGGACCTGTCCACCACAATCCATACTGCAGTTCACTTCCAGTCTTACGGGCAGGCATATGAAGAAGCACATCCTAGATCGACAGTGAATCTGTCACTGAGGTCACAAGACCCTTGAGGCCAGTCCACCTCACCCATTAGTACCTCCATTGGCCTTTCTCCAGCACTAGCAGTGCAACTTGCCAGGGGTTGGCAATGTAGGATTTGCATGCACACCAAACTTAGGGGGTGATTATAATGGCAGTGGGACCGCCACGTCACCCCGTCGGTGGCGGTCCCACCGCCATTGGTGACTGCATCACAGCCCGCAATATTACAATGGCGGGTGGTTACCTGGCGGTCGGAAAGACCAACCACCACGCACCCGACGGGCTTCTTGAGCCCGCCGATGTGGTGGAGGGGCTCGTGGTTCCTACAATGCTGGTGGTGCCTACCATGCACCGCAGCAGGGATTACGATGTCCCTTACCCGCCAGCTTATCAATGGCGGTTCACCTGCCATGGAAATGCTGGCGAAAGGGACATTGGGGGCCCGTAGCAGGCCCCTTTACCCCTGGCCCTCAGACATGGGTCCTGGGGGGCATCTATGATGCCCCACAACATATCACTGCACCATGTGGCAGGCACCGGTATATTTAACATGTTCCTTTTTTTTTTACTTTGCGGCGGATGATGCAGCCAGCAGCACCTGCTGCAATGTAAAAGATAGGCACTGCGAACACCGTAGTGGCAGTCACATTGTAATGCCTATCGTGGGGCCCCCACCTGGAAGGCCAGCGGTCCCATTCCTCGATTCGATGGCGGTGGTACTGAAGTCCGCCTGCCATCGTAGTCAGCCCCTAAGTTTGCATTTTATGAATATGATTCAGCGGGAAATAAATTGATGTTTGCAATTTAATTGACTTTGGTTGGCCTCTTATCTATGAGATTTCCCTGTTGAATGTGCCTTTACATTATACATTTTTGGTTGTATGAATTGATTGCATACTACACTCTCCTACAGGTATTAATTTGAGTGTCATTAGGAGTGTCTGGGACCAATTGTTTTCTTAGGAATTATTTTCTTTACTAACCTTTGCAAAGGGCCCTAAACTTTACAGCAACACAAGTCACATTTATTTTAGTAATTTGGGATCTGTTTGAGCTACAAAATTGTTTTGGAGGTAATCGTTAGATTATGCAGCAGATGATGTATTATGTGGCAAATATGATACAGCCATAGTTAAGTGGAAAACATTTTTCCACTTAATTTTGCCCCAACATTGTAGTTGATCAATTTGTAAGTTCCCCAAACCCAAAAGTCGAGTTTGGGCACAATTTGCATTTTAAAAGCAGCCCTATAACACAGGGCTACTTTTAAACTGACCTCAGGCTTCAGCAGTGCACACATGCAAGCTCAGAAAGGGCTGCTGGCCTCTAAACTGCCATGCCCTATTATATTCTAGGGACTTAAAAGTAGTTCTAATCCCCCTGCCCTATTATGTACTAGGGCCTTATAGGAGAGGTCATGCCAATCATAGGGGTACCCTAACCCATAGTGCACCCTAGTGTATGTAGGTGTTTTCACTGTATTTGTAAGTGCCTCTTTCAGAAGAGCACTGGCTGTTTAGGCAGAGGCCAGGGTCAGTCAGTCAGGTACCACCAGTACCAGTCAGCAAAAAGTTGGGGAGTGCCCAGGGCGGCTTTGCAACACTAGAGAAACACAAACTCAGAATGTAAAACATAACACCATGGTTGGGGGGTTCTCTTCAATAATCAGAATTGATTTCTATACTAATGAACCCATTTTCCAACATTAGGATAGGGAAAGACTGGGGAAAAATCACAACGTTCTAATCTATACAGTGAAGTTTTTATGCAGCTCTTTGATGACGGTTAATAGCTCACTGTTCAATGTTAGGATTTTAACTTATAAACTTCAAATACCAAAAGAATATCTCAGACAAAAGCAGTAACTCACTGACCTATTGAATTAAAACTTTCACTAGACAAGCCTTCAATCTCTCTCAAAAAAAGAACATTAATCACCAAAGTTATCTTCACATTTTTATTGTTGCCTGAAAATTGCTGGAGACCAGGAATGCAGCAGCAGGTACTTTTCAAACCCTAATGCACTTGCAAACACGACGTCCCCACCCTAAGTCAGCGGCCTTTGTTTGCTTTGTGCATTAAGATGCAAGATTCATATATATGTTTTTTTTAAACATTTGGTCTCATTACTATATGAATGTAAATAACAATAAAGCATACATGCAAACTGTGACTACATGCCCGCTTTTCTCAATATTTCACTCCGAAAGTATGCGATTGTATTTGTTTAATGGGCGGTGATTTGTATAGGGTCACTGGAAAGTGCACAAGGTTGTCCCTGTCCCCCCCAGAATTTTAGTGTCTCCTACGCCCCTGGTGATGTGTGTTTTCAATATTGTAACGTAGCAGCTGCTCACTAATATTACTGCAAATAATCTCTGTGACACTCTCCCATTTCTCATATGTGTGGTTCTGATTTGATTTTATAACTTGTTTATGGCTGTTGCATGTCACATAAACACAACTTTTCTCTACAAAATGTCTATAATAGACACTCACATATCAATCACATGGAAAATAAAGCAAAGGAAAACGGTATTTAAAATAATCTGTGTAAGAGTTATTCAAGGTCATCAGGGCAAGACTGCAGAACAGAGCTGGGTCTGTCAGGGGGCCCCCTGAAGGTCTGGGGCCCTGGGCCAGAGCCCACTTTGCCCCTGCCTTAAAACGTCTCTGGATAGAGGGGGCGTGCAGCTCCCTCCCCGAGCCATCTAGGACCCTGCGGACTCATCCCCAGGGTCGGCTCAGGGATTGTATCCCAAGGAGCCCACCCCCTGGACACAGTAATTTCCCTGCCCTCACTGGTGCAGGCAGAGAAATGTGTTTGCTCCCGTCGGGCTGGAGCATTTTTAAATCTCTCGTCAAACAAGAGCAAACAACAAGTCTGCTTCCAACAGCGGGAGATTTAAAAATGCTCCCTCCCACAGAGATCAGACTTGTGTTCAAACAAAGCATATATTGCTCCCTTTCCGAGGGAGCAAGCCAAATAGCAGCTGCTCCCTCCTAGCGCTGGCTCCCACAGCATGCACAGAGCAGCCTGGGCCTTGGTGGCACTGAGGCACCCCTGTGACCCTCACTGTCTTGGTTTCTGGGTGGCTCGGGTGGACACCGGCGTGCCCACATATAATTAAAGGAGGCCCTGGGGGATGAGGTCCCTGAGGTCAAAATAGGGTCAGGAGGGGGGCTATGCACCTCTCTCCCCTTTATTAATATATTTGCCCTGGGGATGGGTCTCCAGGGCCTGATATGGCTCAGCGAGTGTAGATGCACGGCCCCTCTCCCCTTTTGTGTTATATATGGCCCTGGGGGCCTATGAAGGCTCAGGGAGGGGGGACATATGACACCCTTCACTTCTTTTTGATCAACCCTGGTAGATGAGATCTCGGGGCTAATAAGGCTCAGGGAGGGGGGGGGGCTGCATGCTACTCTCCCCTTTGAACTCGGACCTGGGGCATAAGATCCTGCGGGCCCAAGAAGGCCTGGAGAGGGGGAGCCTGCATTCCCTCACCTTTTTATTGTATTTGGCCCTGGAGGTGTGGTCCCCAGGGCCTATTAACCCCTTCGCTGCTATGCCTTTTCCCCCCTGTGCGAAGCTTTTTATTGGCTATTTGGGGTAGTTTGTGCTTAGGCCGTTGTAACCTTTTGACTACATAAGGCATCCACACCAAATTTGCATCCTTTTTTTCCAACATCATGGGGATATTAAAGGTACCCAGGGTTTGTTGTAGAAATTAGCCAAAATACAGCTAAATATATATATATTTTTTTTAATGGGAAATAAGTGCTGCAGATGAAAGTGTTTTATTTTTCTCCCTGCAAACGGTATCAACAAAGGGTTTGTGGTGCTGAAATCACCATCTTCCCAGCTTTGAGGCACTGACAGACGTTTGTCAGAAAACCAAAATTGTTTACACAGTTTTGGCATTTTACTGGGACATAGCCTATTTTTGCTATTTTTTGTGCTTTCAACCTCCTTCCAGTTATGGATCCTGGAAAGCTATACATTTCAGAAAAGTAGACGAAATTCTGAATTCAGCAAGGGGTCATTTGTGTAGGTCCTTCAAGATTTTTTGTTATAGAAACTAACAGTTGAAAATAGGAAAAATTGGAAATAAGTTGAAAAAAACGCCATTTGTGCCAACATTTTCACCTGTAACTTTTTCTAAGCATGACAGATTTCTAAAGGCAGTATACCGTTACATCCGCTGGACTCTTCCGATTGGATGAATATATAGGACTTGTAGGTTCACCAAGTGCCCGAGAAACCCAGAGCCAATAACTGAGCAGCGTCTTGCAGTGGTTTTTATTGCGTACCGGGTATATAGCAATTAATTTAGAAAAATATAAACGGTGAACAACTGGTATGAAAGACACGTATGTATTTCTGAAATGGGAACAAAATATAGAGTTTTGAAACAGTAGCTATTTGCACATCTCCGAAATTGTGGTTACCCATACTAACTAGCATGTGAATTATAGGACATTTTTCAAAGTGACTTCTTTATTACACATTCTCTTACATTTGGAAGGCAGAAATGCATTGAAAGTCAATAGGTAATAACAGTTACTCCACAATTCTGTGTTCCCTTAAGTCTCCCGATAAAAATAGTACCTCACTTGTGTGGGTAGGCCTCTTGCCCGTGACAGGAAACGGACCAAAACGCAATGTGGACACTCCACATTTTTACAGTGAAAACAGACCCTTTTTTTGCAAAGTGCTGTGGATTTTGAAACCTAGCACAGCCGGCAACTAGGGAAAACTAGCAAACCTATGAATGTTTGAAAACTAGACACCCAGAGGAATCTAGGATGGGGTGACTTGAGTAACTCTCACCAGGTTCTGTTATCCAGAATCCCTTGCAAACCTCCAACTTTGTAAAAAAAAAAAACATATTTTCCTCACGTCTCTGTGATGGAAAGTTCTGGAATCTACGTGGATCCACAAAATTCCACCCACCCGCATTCCCCAGAGTCTTCTCATAAAAATGGTACCTCACTTGTGTGTATAGGCCTAGTGCCTGCGACAGGAAACGTCCTAAAACGCAACGTGGACACACCAAACTTTTACAGTGAAAACTGACCCCTTTTTAGGTCTCGCCAACCCAGTGCATGTGCTGCATAGGAGGACCTTTAGCCGTCGCTCTGCTCTTTTTGGAAGCACATACTCATGCTTGTGGTGGCATCCACCTTGCTGGAGCAAGCAGGGAGCGCACCACAAGCACGAGTATGTACTTCCAAAAAGAGCAGATTGCGCACTCACACACCACTCCCGGGCTGGCACTGCAATCTTGTGGCCAGCAAACACACGACTGCAGTGCCAGCCATGCATTTAAAAACACAGCACCATTTTGAGGGTTATCAGTAATTCTCTTCTCACTTGGAGTGGGCTTTGATCGCTAAACAGGTTCAATACACAGCTGTTTCAAAAGCAACACAGAGTCAATGGCTCACGTAAATATGTAGTAATAATAGCTTCTTTTTCATAATGCACATCAAGCTGCACCATGTGTAAGAGCTGTAACAAGTCTTACTGAGGTTATGTGGTATCCAGCGCAATGTGATGCCATCTTTGAATGGTACAACCATGACTTTGCATAAAAAATACCGTTTCAGTATGGCGTGCTAAAGCTTTTGGAAAACAAACAGTGCCGAAGTCAATACTTCGAATTTCAGCTCACAATTCTACAAGCATGAGGAAAACTGCTTTTTTTAATCTCTCCCACGTTTCTTCTCCTTCTTCCCTCTTTTTGTCCCCTTTTTGGGGGTGGGGAGGGAAGTGGATGTATTCCCGAGCAGCTCTTTCACCCATTTGTAAAATTAGTGTATTGCCCATTCCCTGTTCTTTTTTTTCCATGGGAACCCTTCCCCATCCCCATTTAGCCTCTTAACCCTTTACCTACCCAGCCTCCATATACCTCAGTATCCTTACTTCGTTTTTCACTTCAATTTTAAAATATGTCCTCTAGTTGACATTCTCTATGTGGTCCACAGTTTATTCTTTTTAAAACGGTCGTTTTTTAAAAACTTTTTAACTGCTCTTAGTTTTTTATTTCTATTATTTTCCCAAAAACTGTATTTCTATTCTCTTGTTTTTTTTCTCTAAATGGGTTTTCATTACTTACTTTCTCAGCAATGCGTTTTTATTACTTGATTTTTTGTAATGAATTTACAGCTACGGAAGAGAGCGTCATTAATTGGTCTAGTGGTCTCTGACTGCAAACCAGAGCATCAATCACTGTCAGGTTCCATCGACCCATTGTATGACCCTCTCAGCTTCGACTGACCGCTGTTTCTCAAAATGCTGTCTGCCCATGGGTCACGTCCTACAAAACGAGCCTGCAACTGAGACCTAAAATGCATGATCATAAGGAATCCATATGTGCCAACTGGGTTACATCAACATTCGGCCAGGCGCTGCTTAACTTGTGTTGTTAGTAAGGACACCAGCTACTGAGGGGGGTGGGGATCTGGTGGAAGCAAACAGGGCTGAACCCTATTTGTCCTTACTGGCCAGACAGGGTGGGGGAGAGGCACAAACCAATATGCTGACAATAATATTTCTTTTAACAGCCTCACATTCTTTTTCTTTCGTTGCTGCCCTACATTACACTCAGTACTTGTTTCACGATGTTGGCCACTTGATTGCTTTAATGAACAAGCATTGGCATAGCCAATAGGCCTCACCTTTGGTATCTTATAAGTGTTTAGTTATCCAGCACAAAATCCTTGGTGCAACATCAACTGTTGCATGGCTAAACACTTAAAAGGTCCCAAAGGCTAGCCCTATTGGCTTTGCCAGTGCTTGTTTGCAAAGTGCCGAGCTGTAGATTTTGAACCCAAGCTCTGCCGGCACATAGGGAAACCTAGCAAACCTATACATTTTTGAAAACTATACACCCAGGGAAATCCAGGATGGGGTGACTTGTCTGATTCTCACCAAGTTCTGTTACCCAGAATACCTTGCAAACCTCAAACATTGTCTAAAAAACACATTTTCCTCATATTTCTATGATGGAAAGTTCTGGAATTTGCTTGGATCCTCAAAGTTCCACCCACCCTGCATTTCCCAAAGTCTTCCGATAAAAATGGTACCTCACTTGTGTGGGTAGGCCTAGTGCCCGCAATAGGAAACGACCCAAAACGCAATGTGAACACACCACATTTTTACAGTGAAAACGGACCCTTTTTTGCAAAGTGCCTAGCTGTAGAATTTGAACCCTAGCTCTGCCAGCACATAGGGAAACCTAGCACACCTATACATTTTTTAAAACTAGACACAAAGGGTAATCCATGATGGGGTGACTTGTCTGGCTCTTACCAGGTTCTGCTACCCAGAATCCCTTGCTAACCTCAAACTTCGTCAAAACAAAACACATTTTCCTCATATTTCTGTAAATAGTTCTGGAATCTGCGTGGATCCACAAAATTCCACCCACCCAGCATTCCCAAATGTCGTTTGGTAAAAATGGTACCTTACTTGTGTGGTTAGACCTAGTGCCCTTGACAGGAAATGGACCAAAACACAACGTGGACACACCACATTTTTACAGTGAAAACTGACCCTTTTTTTGCAAAGTGCCTAGCTGTAGATTTTGAACCCTAGCTCTACCGGCATCTAGGGAAACCTACCAAACCCACACATTTCTGAAAACTAGATGCCCGGGGGAGTCCAGGAAGGTATGGCTTGCATGGACGTCCAACGTTTCCTACTCAGAATCCCCTGCAAACCTCAAATTTAGCTGGAAAAAAATCACACCCAGGGAGGCAGATTGGGAGCTGCTGCCCCCATCTGCCCCCGGGGGGGCAGAAAGACTGACATTTTGTCTGGGTGGGGGTGGGGCATTGGCATGCCCATCTTGGGCAGCCCCTACCCCTAATTACAATGGAAAACAAATCCCTGATATATAGTGAGCTTTCTGCCCCCTGGGGGCAGATTGGAGGCTACTACCCCCATCTGCCCAGGGGGGCAGAAAGACTGTAATTTTGCGGGGGTGGGGGCATTGGCATGCCCATATTGGGCAGCCCCCACACCTAATTCAATTGGAAAAAAACATCCCTGGTGTCTAGTGAGCTTTCTGCCCCCGGGGGACAGATTGGAGGCTACTGCCCCCATCTGCCCCCTATGGGCGGGCAGAAAGACTGAATGTACCTTTTGTAACTGAAGAAAGTGCTGTCATCATAGGTAGACCAGGAGCCAGAGATGTAGTTAAGTAGATTTATTAGTTCAGGTAAGATGGTACAGGGTGCCCCACCGGGAGCAGCATCCTGCTGCTCAGCCCCACTCAATCTAACCGATCACTCATTCAAATCATGCACATACACCCAACATTCTATGACATCACACTCATGCAGGCTGAACAGCCAGGACTAGGAAGGTTAGGATATAACAGTACCCAATTTAATTTGGGGGGAGCAAAGGCCTTTGCCCAAGGTGCCGCTTCCCCCTCACTGGTGCCTAGTGGGTGGATCCCTGCTTGGGGATCGCCCTCCTGGTCGTCCTGGTGCACGCTGATCTTCATTGCAGCTAAACCAAACAAACAGCCTCGTGAGTTGGGGAAGCTTATGCCCAGATCCAGAGGCTGTTGGGGGGGGGGGGGGGGGAAGAAATGCCTCTGGTGCCCATACCAGAGGGATTTTAATTGGCATGTGCGAGGACGGCTGGGAGCCGTCTTGAGCACACACCCACTATTTATTCTGAATGGGTCCCGGCCGTCCTGAGCACGGCAGGGGTTAAGTCTCTGGGAGGGGGGGCTGTATGTCCTCATCCCCTGTTTAATTGCATTTGGCCCCAGGTGACGGGGTCCCGGAATGCTCAGGAAGGTTGCCACATGGCCACCTCCACTGTTGTATTAAATTAGTCCTTGGGGAGAGGGTGGGGCCTATGAAGGCTAGGGGAGGGGAGTCCCCATCTTCATTTTTTTCACCTTGTGGATGGTGTCCTAGGGGCCTAGGAAGACTTGGGGAGACTCTGTTCACTGTTCCTGAGAGGATTGTTTGTTTGAACTGTGGGGGCCACGAGGAGAGGAGAACCACGCTCCTGCACTTCCCTTTTGCTGCTGTCCTGTGATTATCTTGCTGTCGCTGCTACCACTCGCGTTTCCTGCTTCGCGGGATACGCTCGCAGCTGGGGGGACCGCGGTCCAGAGGAAGGCTCTGGGCTTCAGGCCCACAATCCATCTGGGCCTGAAGCCGCCTCCCTGTCCCGCCCTCTACAGGTGGGATAAATTCAATCCCTGCAACGCGCATCGCGGGACGCGCATCGCGGGACGCGCGCGGGACGAGCCCGGCGAAGCCCGGGCAAAAGGCGGGCCATCTGTGGCCGTTCGGGGCCAGACGAAGCCGGGACGGGCCACACCTCTTGGTCTTCATCATCAAGACGAGAAGTAAGACTCTTGATCTGTGAACCGGACATAACCACTGATTTGATATCTCCTATTGTAATACCATATTACTGACTCCCTGCTAGCTGCGCGGCCACAATGTCAGAAATCTTGTCTACACACCTAAGTAAAGGCAAGAAACCATTGGTGGGAGGACATCGTAGAGGGACATTAGATCACTTTCTGTCTAAAGCTGCTCTGAAACTAGATCATGAGATAGCTGACACCGAACGTCGTCTGTCTTTAGATTTACACTCTAACAAACGCTCATCCTTGGGCTCTATTCAAACAGCGCTTTCTCCACCCATACAACGTACTGAAAATAACTCTATCAGTGACCCGGGCTTCCCTCTACTTTTACAAGATCAGTCGCTAACAATGGAATCTCCTAGGGGGTCTGCTATTATCATCCCTAACTCGGATCCTTCTCTAGATTCTATTCTGGAGGAGGCCTCACCAAATTTGCCACCCAAAACTAAACCCAGGAACAAGACAAATTGTAATTCACACAAAATATCAAGGCCAGGGGCCACATCAAAGAGAAAGCGGGGTGGAGAGGGTACTAAAGGCAGCCACACTAAAACACCTAGATTACACTTAAGCCCTTTACAAGAAAAAAATATCCTAACACCCCCCGTGTCTGACTTGACCCAGGGACTAGTAGAGAAAATAGAACACCTTGTAAAATCCCTACTACTGCCTCTTTTTGAGAGAATCAAGAAATTAAGTGAACAACTGGACTCCCTAGGAGATGTATCCTCATCGAATTGTAAACTACTGGAGGAACTGGCTACTATTCAACCTCATATTACTTGTGGCCAGAAACCCTCTAATTCTACCATTACCGGGGATATCTTACCGCCAATTACAGATAACATATTGCTTACAGTTAACACCGTAAGCGCGCCTGCCACAACAGGCTCGGTGAGACCACCAGCACGGATGTATGACGTTACAACGCATGCTGTTACAACGCATGCTGTTACAACGAAAGTTTTACAACGCGAGTGCATTGACAACGCAGGACATTACAACGCAAGTCTTTACATCGACTTGCACTAGATGGCGTGCTAACATTAAAAAAGTGTAATTTACTATTCCAACTCCAGTCCACGTAACAGTAGGGAAGGTGTTGGGATAGTAAACTACACTATTTTTAATGTTAGCACGCCATCTAGTGCAAGTCGATGTAAAGACTTGCATTGTAATGTCCTGCGTTGTCAATGCACTCGCGTTGTAACAGTTTCGTTGTAATGGTAGTGCGTTGTAAAAGTTGCGTTGTAAAGGTTGTTCCCCCACCAGCACATTCAAACACACTAGGAAGTAAAAGTACACCTATCACCAGGGCACCTCCTGCGGACAGGTCTACGAAAGGAACGGGTCAGCATATCGACTTGCCACCCGAGGCGGCCCCATACGTTATAGTACTTACAAGAGTCCCAGAGCTGACACCTGGGAAGACGGAGGGGTTCATAGAAGTCAAAAACAAAGCAATCTATTGGTTAAGGAAGAATAGACCTTTGCCCCCTAATATAAATGGCGAAATTCTATTTGTGAGAAGACTGGCCTGGGTAGGGCATAGACCCAAAGACATAGAGGGGGATGTTTTAATCATTAACTTCAAGGACCGAAGGGTAGTCACCCATTTAGTAGACTGGTACCTTGAAAGAGGAGGGGTAGGAATATCAAGCCGTGATCTGAGCTATTTTTACCCTCAATCTCTCCTTATGCCCTGTAATAACAGATCCACCCGTGAGACATCTAAGAACTTTAGACATGTCCCCCCAACCCAACACCCTAGGACATCTAGTCGCCGGGTAGATCCCTACCCTTTTCCACCACATGTAGATAGGCCTTCCCCCTACCAACATCATAGTACACATAATGTATTTCAGTATCCACTATGGTCCATTCCTCTAACCAATCATTTTGAGGCATTAACAGATCTAGACGATCTGGATTGACAGACGAAAAATAATTTGGAGGCCCACTCTCACGCAACTACCACTGTGGTACCCAACGTCCTTTCTAGAACTGTATGTTTAGGCAGGGACGCCTATAAACATTGGGATGAGGGTATCAAAATTCAAGAGGCAGCTAACGACCAAGGCCAGACCGATCCTGACATAATATACACGGACTCTATTTCCCAACCTGATCGTCAAATAAACTTAACTTCTTCTCCCCCCACAGCTGTCATACTTAGAGACACTATTGTTGATGACTCCTCTCCTAGGAGGGTAAAGGCTACCCAAAGTGTCATATCATGGAATGTTGCAGGTCTTTTAAATAAAGTGTCCCATCAACCATGGCTAGATATAGTCACCAATTATAGTATTATCTGTCTCCAGGAAACGTGGGCTGTAGACGAATTGCATATACCTGGATACCAGACCTTTCACACACCCGCACTAATAAGCCCACAGGGGAGAAATAAAGGAGGCCTGTGTATATATGTTTCTGTTACAGAGGGTATCAAAATAATCAGACATTCGACTACTGAGTATTATCAGATTCTATCAATTAGTTGGAGTAATATAAAGTTTCTGACCCTAATAAATTTTTACAACAATGTCCCAACAAATAGTTTAGAAAGCGTGATCGATAAACTCATGTACAGTGTTAATACTATTAAGGCCTAGAAAGAAGATGAGATGGCTCTGATCTGGTTGGGTGATTTTAATTGCATTGTTTGTCCACATGGTTCCAAGGGCATTTGCGGCCTCGGTGAACACAAGGACGAAAATCCAACCCACTTCATCCACTCGAACCTGGGAAATATCCTTAACAACATGATTTTCCATTTTAATTTGTCTTATATTAATGAGTTATGCATTCCAAATATTCCTTTTCAGCCAACTTTTCACGGGCGGGGTTGCAACTCAACAATTGATTTTACCTTTATATCCACAACTCACGCAGGGTTAGTATCAACATGGGAAACACATGATGTTATTTTTAGTGACCATTACCCAATTTCTTTTAACTTAAAAATCAAAGGGTGCCAACAGACCTCAGTGGATAAGTTTACATACCAATCCACTATTAACCTAGCTACTAAAAATGGTTATTCTATAAAATGGGATAGGGTAGACCCTGTAGGTTTCCTACACAATTTAACAGTAATTACTCAAGAAGATATGCTTGTCTGTCTGTCAGAAATTGAGGAGTCATCACAAATTATGAGCTCGTTCCTAAAAATACAGTTGGAACTCAAAAAGCTGCTAACAAGGGAGTACCGACCTAATCCCAATAACAGTAATGGTTGGTTTGATAAAAGCTGCACAAAAGCACTCAAAGCTCTAAAAAAGGCATTGCATGCAACAACAAAATGCCCTGCGGAGATTCGCCAAGCTAGAAAGCTGTATCAGCTGGCTGTAAAATCAAGGAAACTAGCCCTGAGGGAAGAGGCTTGGTCGGCCCTCCATGAAGCCTCTAAATCTAAGGATAATACAGCTTTTTGGAAAGCGGTAAATGCTCCTTATCTACAGAACAAACAGACAGACATTATAGATACAGCCATCAATGGGGAAATCTGGGTTAACCATTTTAAACACCTGTATGACAAAGTTAATAACTTTGACCATGTTAATCCCACGATTGATGGGACAGGTACCCAACATTCTATAAACTCATTGAACATATTCCCGCTAGGTATAATTTTTACCTGTCAGGAGGTCACTAACGCAATTAAAGAAAGCCCTTCAGGTAAAGCACCGGGCCAAGACGGAGTCCCGATAGACGTCTACAAAGCTGAGATTGATCTTTGGACTCCCTTGCTAACAAATGTTTTAAACCACTCCAACCGACATGGGTTTTTATCGTCCTGGTCCGAAGCTATAGTTGTTCCAATTTTTAAAAAAGGAGACAGAAATGACCCCACCTGCTACCGGCCAATATCACTACTAGATGCATTAATGAAGGTAGCCGGCCGGGTAATTTTAAACAGGATACAACTTTGGGCAGAAGAGAATAACATAGTATCAAACTTACAGTACGGATTCAGATCGGGTAAAGGCACCATAGAGCAGGGTTTAAATTTGGCCTTAGTTTTATCTAAGTACACTCAGGCTAAAAAGGGTAACCTTTTTGTTACTTTTGTGGACCTGAGTTCCGCTTTCGATTGTATGGACCACGAGAAATTATGGTCCACATTATCTGAAATGGGCATAGATTTTAACATTCTCCAGTTCATAAAAGCACTGTATAGGGACGCAGGTGCCAGGGTACGTTATGGCAACAAGGGTGAGTGCTCTGACAAGTTCCCTATTAAGAGAGGGGTGCGACAGGGGTGCATCTTAGCACCCCTTCTCTTCACCCTATATATAAATTCCATCGGTCAATACTTAAAGGAGTCACAGTACGATTACCCAACTATCCTGGGAACATCGGCACCATTATTTCTTTATGCTGATGATGCCGCCATTATGTCCCGAACCAGAATTGGCCTACAGCGGGCCGTCCTGAAATTTGCTAACTACATGAGAGACAGAGGGCTAAAAATTAACACTACAAAAACATACACCATGGCTTGTGGTCCCGGGACAAAGAAAGCACCCTGTCCAACTTTCCTGGATGGCAAGAGGATCGAGACCACGGATCGATTTTCTTACCTCGGAATAAACTTTGACAGGAAGGGTAACTGGCACGCAGCAATAAATGCCAGACATCTAGCTTTCACCCGAGCAATAGGAGCCCTGAAAAACTTTGCGGCCAAACTAGGTGGAAGACCCGTGAAAGAATTGATTTCAATCTATAAAGCAAAATGTATCTCTACTGCTATTTATGGGTCTGGCCTTTGGGGAATTGAAAACCCACAACTGATACAAAAAACTGAAAATCAGTTCCTGCGCTATTTATTAGGGGTCCCCAAATCATCAGCAACCTACATTGTACACATTGAGCTGGGTTTATTGTACATTTCTGATGTTATTAAAATCGCGCCTATATTATTGTGGCATAAAATTTGGGTTACCCCTGAGACTTCATTAAACAGAGATTTAATCACTGACTGCCTCAAACTTGATGGAATAAGTAATATCAAATGGCTTACCTATGTAAAGAACATGCTAACGGACCTCGGACATCCAGAGTTTTTTGTGAGGCCATCAAGTATGGAAATGGTGTCCAGAAAGTCGCTAAGAGAGCTGGCTCTCAACCATCTAACAAATAAAAGGTGGAATCTGGAAAAAACTAAAAATACAGTCATTGAATACCAGCAAATAACTGTTCATGAAGGGCTCCAAGGGTACCTGTCGATCCAGTCAAGTTGCTATGCCCGAATGCTATTGACCCGTCTTAGACTTGACACTTTTTTTCGTATGATCACCTTTCCTGTTTGTAATAATTGGTCAAATGACATTTTAGTATGCCCTTGTGATAATATCTCTGTTCAATCAAATATCCACTGTGTTTTATTTTGTAAATTTTATCAGATGCCAAGGGGGGCTTTTCTGAAACCAATTTTAAAGGCTTGGGGTATCCGTACGTGTAGACCAGCTATGATCAGGCTACCACAGCTAGAAAACGAATTTGTCATCTCTGCCGTAACTAGCTTCTTAAAACTGGTCATCAGGTTTCGGAACTCAAAGCAATCATTTTGAGTACTAACCCTACATTTTAGACCTTATTGATCCTCGAGGAATACTGGCTTCTTCTTAAATGAATTTTTTATGACTTACATATGACAGTTATATCAATGATATTTCCAATTCAGGTCACTGTCTTTAATTGTATTTAATGTTCATTGTACTTTTTAATGTATGCTTTTATGATTTTGATCCGAAAATCGAATAAAGCTTTCTTTTGATTTATTTTTTACTTGGGGAGGGAATCCGTACAGCCCCCTACCCTTTTATTTTAATAGTATTTGACCTTGGGGGTGTGGTCTCTGGGCCCATTTAGGCTCGGGATGGGAGCTGCATGCCTTCTTCCACTGTTTAATTGTATTTGGCCCTGGGGACTGGGCCCTGGGCTATTTATGTCTTGGGGAGGGGAGCCTCCCCTATACATTTTAAGGGGAGGGAGACATGAAGCCCCCTCCCCTTTTTATTGGAACTGGCCCTGGGACTAATTGAGGGTCAGTGAGGGGGACTGCATGCTCCCTCCCTTTAATATATATGTTTTGGCCCCAGGGGATGGAGTCCCAGGGGCTCAAATGCTAACCATACTCTGGGCACGCAAAAGCCTCTACATGCCATGGAGTTGGCAGCCTGCTGGGGGTTTGGCCTCAGGGCCTTGCGGCAGGCCAAGCCTTGTGGCCAACCCCCTCTGTGCATGGCCTATGGCTGTGTGCAGCGTGGAGTTGGCTGCGTAAATGGAGTTGAAAGCAGGGCCTGCAGCTAACCCCATGCTATACACGACATAGGCCATGCGCTGCATGGGGTTGCTGTCCCAGGGTGGCTGCAAACGTCAAAGAGAAGTGATTCAAGGTCAAGGTTGTCTCTGTAATCTGGAAATCCTCTCTAAAACCACAGAGACTGCGCAGACTACAGAGACAACCTTGACCTTGAATCACTTCTCTTTGATGTTAGCTGATAGAACTCGCCTTAAAAAAGCTCCCGGCTGTGTAGCCTTTGGGCGAAACACGTGTCGGCTGTTTGTTTTCCTTTCTCTTTATCGTTTTGCACCAGTATCTTACCTGCACATGACAATGAAGCGATTATTTATTGTCCAACGAACTAATTGTATGAACTTTATTTCCGTACAAATCGTTGCATGAATACGAAGGGTACGAACCTCCAACAACCACCTAAACTTGAGCGTTTAGAACTTGGCTTGTGTTTAATGTCTGTCTTCTACATCTTCTGACCATGCTTTTTCAGTGTACCGATAGTCAGTTACACAGACACTGATTACTTTGACAGGCGTCTTACAGGGCTGGTCAGTGGACGTTTCAGGTGTATACATTTTACCTTTGGCTTATAGACTTTGGGCATTTAGTACACTTCCAGTACATACATGAACGAATATTTTTGCATCTTATCATGGCTTAATTGAGGGCCTGCATTGTTAGTTTCATCTTGATGGGTGGTACATGTATATTTGCTTATGCTTAGCAAGTCAATTGCATATACATGAGATTGTGCGCTAGATAAGAGGCTTTTTAGTTTGAATTTACACAATTCCTTCTTTCTTTAGATCATAAGATACTATATATTTTTCAACCTGTATCATATTATTTATATTTTCAGATACTGGGAATGATCTTTGTAATAGGACCTCTTTTCTGATTCTTTGTGGTTGGAGTTGCATCCCCGGTAGTTTTTGAGGTATCTTCCTATTTCTCGGATATAGTTTATCTTACAAGCAAACCAAGGAATACATTTTGATTTACAACATTTTCTTCTCTGGGGTTGGCAGATCTTTGGTTTGTGGCTCTACTTGTAATTAGTGGACACAAATGATGATGTCACACATGCATAAATTGCATGTCAGCCATTCGTTCTATTGTTAATCTGGGTTCTATGTGGTGAATTACTGTGTACATACATCTTCTTTTTCTTTTTTAGATTCCACTGGTGTGCATATAGCTTTTTGGATTGGAGGATCATGTATTATATCTTATCCTTGGTTCTTGTGGCCACAATGAAGGGCAATATATTTATATTGATTTAGTTTCTTTTAGAAACTGGTATATATACATATATAGTGCAATATATATTTAATATATTTTGCAGTTTTGAAGAGGTGAAAATAAAAGGACCAAAACTACAAAGATATAGACTGCCTCCCTAAAATGATTAATAAGCAACAACATTTTGAGTGCTTCAGTGTCAAATGTTAATTATTCGTTTGGACTGTATCTTTTTAATCTACTGTACACCTAATTGGTGGCAGGGTGTGGAAAACGATTTGAGCACATCCAAATATAATCTGCGATCTAGATATGTAGTTGGATATGGAAATACAGAACCCGTACTGTTAGTACATGTGCGATTCTACAGCTACCATCAAATTGGGTATGTTTCTTGGAAACATGCAAACTAAGCTTTAATCCTCCCACTTTCACCTCCTTGCATATGAATTACACTTGCATAATTGTATGCAAGTATTGTGCAGAGGGCTTTAAGTGAGCCAAAGTCCCTCCTGGTCTCAGACCCGGTAATAATTAAAAATAGACATTGAAACAGATCCATATGGGGCCCTTGATTATTTTCCCTAACTCTATATACATAAATACTGATCGATTTCTGAACAAACACTGTAAAATAACGTTAAGGTGATCAATGTCAGCTATATAGTTCCTGTTTATAATTCACATGTTTTACTTAATCTTGAATTCCCTAAGGAGACACACATGCAGGCTGGTGTTTGTTCATCCCCACCTCCCTGTCTTTGCCTTCCAGCAGTTAGACTGGGCTATACTGGGAACCCAAAGCAGCCCTGGAACATTTGTCAGACTAGCCCCCATGAGTGGGGGAGGGTCGGAGTGCAAAGCACTTCTGCTTATGTTACTGGGGGCAGATAGTACAGCACCGCTGCAAAACCAGCCCCCAATCACAAAACCAGACCCCACTGCTGCCAAATTGGCCCCATTCCTCCAGGCCTTCTGGGGAAACGCCCGATGCCCACTACGGCCAGTCCGGTCCTGCATATCTGGTTCCTCTATGGCTTGGGCGGCAGGAAACCCACACATGTTCACAAGGCCGTCCCATTGCCTGCTCCTACTGGCAGCTCTCAGCCGTTCTGCACACCCAGCAGCTTCACACACGCTCCCGTTGCCATGGATGGATAAGAGGACAGGGCACCAATCACATGGTTTTGTCTGCTCCAATGCCACCTTGGCCAGGGCTAGGAACACAATACGTTGGAGTAGAGCAGGGATTGATTTCTAAAACAGTAAGTGCCAGGGCCCTTGTCAAGAGACCACTGCAGCGTGCATCACCCATCGCCCCTGCCAGCGCCGCCAGTGACAGTGCCAACACAACTGCTAGCCATCACACTCCTACAAGTGTGACAGTTCAGACTATTCTAGTCCACCAAGGCCTTTGGGCAGCAGGTACACCTGTTCGAGGCTTTGTTGTTTTTTTCACCCGGTCTTAGAGCCCCTGCATCTCCACTCTGCCTATTGCTGGAAGAATTACCCCCCCACGCCGAAATTTTTATTGGCCACCCCCGAAATTTCGCTCTAGTTGCGCCTCTGCCATAGGCCATAAGGTGCGCATCCAGCCATTGCTTTTTTATTTGTATTCTGGGGCTTGTAGTCCTTTATATACAATAGAAAAACCGCAGTTCCATAATGCAAGGAAACAACTGGACTAGATGAGCAACCCACGCCTGACCTGACGGGTCCAACAAGCTCCGTAGTGGTTAGTAGTGAAGGGGGTAGAAAAACTCACTTCCAATACGACATAAAATACCGTCATCTGCACCTGAAAAGGATATTACCAAGTCACCTAGGAACTCCCAGTCTTTAAAAATTACTTGCCCTCCGGCCTCGTGCCTCTATAGTTACAAACCTTGCCTGTGACTTATTCTCCATGTTCTATGGGAAAACTTTGACTTTAGCACATCAGCGTTTGCCACAAGGGGGCAGTGGTGAGCAACAAATGGCGCCAAAACTACGAGAGAAGCATCACGCGTGCTCCTTATGAACGACCCGTTGTTGGACACATACCAAGCGATCAGACACAAGAGGCTATCAGTATTTGAAAAGAGGTCACGCTTCACGCCGACTTAGACACGTTCGCCTCTCTGTCGCGGAATGCGGGATGTGTGGGCGGAGTCGTGGTTCAGTGAAAACTGATGAACCGAGGCCAGCGACCGCGCCATTGCGCTTTCTCTTTCTGTGACTCACACTGTGAACTTGAGTCAAGTATTGTAATACATGAAACACACTTTATTACGCATCCCTTACTGTAACTCCCTGGGCCCTTTTACCCGTCCCAACTGGCCCCCACATGCTATAATAATCTACGGAAGCACCTCATGCTCGAGACGCATTGCTGCTCCAATAAAAATGCTCTCTGCAAGGACAGCCTATGCCCCTGGAGGCCGCTTCTCCAATGCCAGTTGCACAATATCGAAGTAAGTGCACTAAAGGGATATTTGAAAGGTTTTGATTTGTCTCCTTGAAGAGTTTGAGTCGCTCTATAGAGCAGTCACCAGTGCAATAGGAGTATGAAAACTATTGCTACCAGTGTAGGGCAGTGCTTTCGATGGAAATATAGAAGTGCAGGTAGTCACTTGCTCCTGAGAAGTGCCGGCACTCTCTCATTAGGGGCCTCATTTATGAAAAATGTCGCAAAGCTGGGGGACACCAGTGATGTCCCACTTTTCAGTGCGCCCTCCTTGCGGCACCTTGGATGCGCCGTATTTACTGTACAGTTCTCCATCTCGCAAGGATTTACAGATGCGTCAGGAATCCTGACGTATCTGTAGGCTCAAAAGTTATGCATTGATGGGGTGTGTCTTAAAACAGACGCAACTCCAGCAATGTATCCTTTCACATGGGGTATGCCCCATGTGAAATGGCCTGCGTCACCCTTACGCCTGCTGTGAGGCAGGTGTAAGGTTTTGGCACAGTGAAATCTGATAGATTTTACTACACCACTTCTACAAGGAGGGAACGCCCACCCTGCATACATTATACCTGATGCAGGTATAATATAGTGCAGGGGTTTACAAAGGGGTGCATCTGCCTAGATGCCTCACTTTGTAATTATGGCGTAAGGTGGCTCATTATTTACGCTGCCAGTACGTCAACAAAGTGACGGACCGGTGGCATAAATGTGCTGCAAGGAGCTCATGAATAAGCCCCTAAATGTATTGCAGCAGTGCTTGGACTTGCAGGTACTCTCCTTTTCAAATTGAAAAAGTGCAGACACTCAGTATCGGACAGTACCTGCCCATTTAAAGCACTAGTGTAGGGTGTTTTAAAGATGAATGCTGAGTATGGTCCAAGAGACAGAAGTTAGGAAATGTATGGGGTAAGGTTTGCATATTTTGAAGTTCTCCTTCCACAGAGACATGGTCATGTTGGTGATGGTAGTGGCATTTTTGTTTCTGTTTCTCAATTCCGGGGTTCATCCATCATCCTGGTGCATCAAATAACTGAGTGAGATTTAACCAGTTAGCTAACTGACTGCAGAAGACAAAACAAAAGATTATGGCTCAGATTTACTTTCGCTTTGTGGCAGCTTGGGTCACCAAAGGGTTGTCAATCCAGGGCAGAGTGTAGTGGTGGGATTTACTCCCCCAACGCAAATCATGATTTGTGTTGGAAAGTTGACTATGCACTACTTTGGTCAAGGGGATGTACCATGAGTAGTACATGGCCGTTCCATGCTACCACCCATGGGTTTCGACGTAAATCACTATCAACTAACAATTGTAGACAGGGATGTGCATAAAAAAAAAAGCCTCCTCAAGGCAGGCATGACACTGGTGAAACCTTTATGTATCCAAATCATTCTAACTTTGCATGTGTGCAGCACTGTATAGCACACATACCAGAATGTGAAAAGTATTCTAGCATAATTGTTACACTGGAAGGGTGTTCTTCCAGTACAAAATCTATACTTGACAAAAAGCACACACACTTGCACTATGGTGCACCAGTGCATGTGTAGGCTTACGGCAGACTAAAGTAGGCTAATACTGTGGGGGCTATGGCACTACTTTTCTCACCCTTTAGCACAACCTAGCTCAGCAACTTTGTTTTCCGCTCTGCATTTTGCCAAAACTTAGTAAATCTACTCCTGTGTACGTAACTAGAAGAATCGTTCCTCCTCTGGTGTCATTAGAGAATTTATTCATGGGTGTCTGTCACGCCTCTTTCGGGCACCATGGGGCAGGAAGGGGCTAGTAGGCCAGTTGTTGGTGCTGGGGTGAATTGTCTCTTCTGTCCTGGGGTTTGTCCAACTGTGGCCCTGCAGAACTGGGCAAACTACAATCCCTTCAGCAGTTGACTTTCAGTGGTAGTCGAGGCATCAAGGCCAGTGCCAACCAGACTAAGGAGCTCTTCACCATCGTCATAGAGTTCACTTGCCCATCAGCCACTGAAAACTCAATCCCCTCCTCTCAGGAACTCTGCGACGCCATTGCAGACTACTTCCACAACAAGATAGCCACCATATAAAAAAACGTTGATCCCAACTGACCAACCTCCTCAGCCTCTCCACTCCCACGAAAACAGCTACCGACCACTCGCTCACCACATGGGAACAACTCAAGACACCGAACACAACCACCTTCATAAACTCCATCCACTCAGAAGCACCCTCTGACCCATGTTCCCATCGACCACCAGCTCACCACCCTCCTCAACGCCTCCATCGCCACAGCCACCTGCTGACGCCTGGAAACACTCAGAGGTCAGACCCCCTCCTCAAGACGCCCTCCACAGACCCCACCTATCTCCAGCACTAGCGCCCCATCTCGCTGCTACCATTCCCTGCAAAAGTCCTGAAGATAACCGTCTCCCACCAGACACCCATCAATTGACTGCGCCAGATCGGAATTAAAGACGACACTCTTAGATGGATGGCGTTATTCCTCACAGGGAATCCGCCTTCCTCCCTTCACCTCAAGACCCAAGCACACCATCTGCAGCATCCCCTAAGGCTTATTCCTCAATTCAACCCTCTTCAATATCTACATGACGCCAGTAGCAGACATCATCAGGACCCATCAACATAATTTCCTACACTGATGACACCCAGCTCGTCCTCTCGCTCTCAGCAGACCCCGCCAATACAAAGTCCAACTTCTACAACTGCATGAAGATGGTCTCAGCCTGGATGAAGGACAACTGCCTGAAGCTCAACACGGAAAAAACGGAAGTGTTGATTTTTGTCAGCCACATCTCCCTCTGTAACGACTCCTGGTGGCCATCAGAACTCAGACCCACACCTACTCTGAAAGCCCATGCAATTGGAGGTGGCATTCCTGAAGAAGGCAAGTTCTGCCGAAACGCGGGTACAGATGATATGAAAACCACCCGTCAATTACATTACCTTATGGGACAGTTGCTACATCTTTAGCCTGTGTGTTCTATCTTTTTGAAATCAACAAAAATATTCAATTGTGTTGGCATAACCTGGAATATTGTTTTCTTTCGGTTGAAATTATTGTTTATCAGGAACATTCAAATAATTGAGTAATGTGAACAATCTAAACATGACTATGATATGTATGTATGGATAGGTGGATGAATGTAGCATGTATGTGATTTGAATGTTTACTTCTCTGTTATGAATTGTATATATTGAATCGTATTTAGAGAAAATATTAAACACAAAATATTTTTGTATTTTTCTAATTTAGAGTGTCAGCTTTTCGCTCTTAGACTTTTTCATTATGGTTATTTAAATATGTTTTGAAGTTGCCCTAGGAATTTCACAACATCCAACCATTTCGTGCACTTTTTTCTTTGAATCTTTTTGATGTTTCTGTCCAACTCGTCATACATCTGTTATTTTGAAACGTTTCATAATTTTTTCCTTTTGGGTTAAGGTCTATCTCACATTGTGTGCATTTTTCCTCAGATACCTGAGCTGCATTATTTGGATCATTGATTACTTGTATTTAGGTCACATTGCAGGATCCCTCCCCTGATGAAGGGCTTGTCCCGAAATGCATTGAGATTTGTTTAACAAAATGAAAGATTAATTCACATTTCACCGCGTGACTATTGAACACAACAAATTTAAAATTGAACAAATAAAGAACCTCATTTCAAAATAACGAGGATATGAGTGAACATGAATTACTTTGTCGCAATACGTTTTATGCAAAACTGGAGTGCAAAGTGGGGATGTAGTAACTCCTTCAAAGCGTTGGGTGCAATACATTGGTTTATTGAAGTTACAACGAAGTAAAATACAAGGGTGCTGGCCACAACTCTTCCTGTTACATCTGTCACTCCTACATTCTACATTCCACCATAAATACCCATTCCATATATCGTCATGACACTCTAACCTTCTAAAGTTCTATTAACTTAAAGCAACACTATACTACACATCCTCCTTCTTAATAAATCAAACAATAAATTTGAATCACAAATACGCAAGTTATCATATATGATACAACTTGATACCATGCGTATCTTAAACATTTAACTACACAATAAAAATTCACTCTGAATTACTGCACACATACTCATTTAACCTTTTGGGCTTGACAACTCTTCTGCCAAACCTAGTGACTATAAGATTATTATCCACCTCACTGGTTGGTTCCGATTGAACAACATCATCAGAATTGGAAAGAGAATTCCCTTGGGACGACTCAAGATTTATTGCGTCAGCTTGGTGTTCCAACACACCATACTGTTCATTCGACATTTCCATACTCATGTCTTTACTAAAAGTGTTGTTACTAGGGTTGCTGTTATGTGAGCTGTCATGAGTAGTACCCGGACTCAAACTCACATTAGGGCTTAACCACCAAAAGTCATCCCCCATCCCCCTTTCCTCAATGTCATTATTAACATCATGGAGTTGACTTCTTGCGATTGCAACCCTGTTCATATGATGAACAGTACCATCTTCTAGCATGACTGTGTTCCGCATTACTTTGGAAATTCTTTTGGGTGTAGAGTAACGTGATTCAAGTTTTTCCACTTTTCTTCCCTTCTTGATTCTGACTAGTTGCCCCACATGCAAATAGACCTCTCTAGTACCATGTTTAGCATCAAAATACATTTTGTTCTTTCCTTGTGACTTGGCAATGCAATCTCTTACTTTATCGCATTCCCACACATATTTTTTGCTCCTGCCCATCCATGTTGGGTTAATATTGCAATAAGGAAATCTGCCTCTCATAAGCCCAAATGGGCTTTCCCCAGATGTGTCATGTTTGGTTATTCTGTAGGACCAAATTAATTTATCTAGTTCTAAATACCAATTTTTCCTTCCTTTATTGGCCATTTGTAAAACCCCTTTAATTACCCTGTTTGCTCTTTCTACAACTGAATTTCCCCTGGGATGGTACAATGCCGTGAATTTCTGTTCTATGCCAGTGGCACTCATAAAACATTTCATTGCTTCTGACTTAAATTGTACTCCGTTATCCGTTAAGATTGTTGCAGGTACTCCCTCTCTGATAAAGCATTCATCCAGGAATTTGATTACGACCTTGGTACTGATGGAATCTACCACCTTGACTTCAATCCATCTAGAAAACAGATCTACTAGAACTAATACATATTTGCACGCTCCATCCTGCCACATTATAGGGCCCATAATGTCTAATGCCAAATTCTCCCAAGGTAGTTTAGGACAACCTAAGGAAGACATTGGAGGATTAAGTGTTTTTTGACTTTTGTCAGCACCATCGCAATTTACACAATTCCGAACCAGTCTTTCAATGTCTAAATCAATCTTAGGCCACCAGTAAAGTGCCTTTATATTTTTTTTTGTTCTAGATACCCCTGGATGGCCCTCATGACCAACTGTGATGATTTGTTGTCTAATTCCCATAGGTGGAATTATTCCCCAGTGTAGCTTTCTGGAGTAATATCACTTGGCTCCAATTTTGTTCCAATGTGGGCAACAAACAATTCTTCCATACCTGTTTGTTTACAATTGTGTATGGAGACCCCGAATCGGCTGCTAACTGGACATCGACTCCACCCAGTGACATTTTGCATGTAGGCTTAGAGGAACAATCATCGGTGATGTTTAATACAACATTTTTCTTTTTAAATTGAATTTGAAGCTCCTCCTCAGAAGATGCTGAATTATCATATTGTTCAGAATCGTATATACATGCAACTTTGTTCTTGCTACTCTTTTTGGGCTTTCTACGGCAAGCTTTTGCAAAATGACCAACAATACCACATTCCAGACATTTAGCGGATCTTGCAGGGCATCTATCAAAATTTGCCGCATGAAGATTACTACCACATCTGTAACAAACAACATTCCCATACTTCTTTTGTTCAAACCTATCTTTTTTTTTAACCTCGGTTTTGGAATCATAGTACGATTTTCGAACTGTTTTACCCTCTGAAATCTTATTTACTACCTCGGTGTCCTTTTTTTCCACCGCCAAACTCACTTTTGCACATCTTTCTGAAAGTTCTGCTTTCTTAACCATTACTATAATGTCCTTGAGACTGCTTTCGCCTTCTACCCATAATTTGTCCTGTAACGCTTTATTTTTTGCGTACATGACAATTTGATCTCTAATCAATTCGTCATGTAATTGAGCAAATTTGCATTTGCTCGCAATTTTCTTTAAGGCAGAAACATATTCCTCAATACTCTCATTTTTCTCCTGTTTCCTTTGGAAGAAATTATGTCTGGTTACAGCAATACAAACCGTGGGAGAAAAATATTCATCTTAAGTCAACAATTGCTGCTTTGAACACATCCATATCTCCACCTTCCCTTTCTTGCCTTTGATTCTCATTGTATATTCTCAAACCTTCAGGTCCTAGACTATACAATAACATCCTTTTCTTTCTTTCAGGTGAGAATAAGCCATTAGAGTCTTCCATATTCGCGATATAGTTTATAAAATATTCTTTCCAGTCTGTCCAAGGAACAGGTGGATCTCCAGGTACAGTGAGGAATTCTCTAGGCGAGTTGATGTGCATTGGATTTGATGTAATGACAGGATCCATGCTAGTCGTGGCTGTATTAGCTGTATCCAGCATGTTGAACCAGTAGTTTTGTGGAACTTGCAATTAATGTACACGTGTTCAGGGTAAAATCTTTAAAAGGTTCCTAATCCTTTCTTTTCTTTTTAAACGTTCCACCGTATGTAAAATAACCAAACACCCTTGTACCCAAAGAGAACTCTAGTAAGGTTCGTTATAACTGATTTGCCATCTTACTTGTGAATATCTTCGTGCTCGCTTTCAACCAAAACAAAAACGAAGTGTTCCGATGCCTGCAGCGCTTCGTAAACCGTTGTTATGGCAACGTTGTACATAAAAAAAAAAAAAAAAAAAATATGGCCGCCGGAGTGTTTGACGCTTATGCGTTACGTTGGCACGTCGGTGATCACACGCACATCAACGCGCTGACGTTAGGAACTTGACGCACCTTCCTCGCGCAACACTCACCGGCTGAACGCGCTGATCTCGTGCAGGATTCAAATTATGCAGTCTCAACGGTAAGCGCCGTACACATTGCGGGTTACTTCATTTATATAAATACTTGCTTCTTCGTTGTCCGAGTTGCTCACAGCCACGTAGAGTGTAAAGTTCGCTCACGGAATTCTTGATCGTGGTAATCCTGTACATTAATCACCAAAAACCTGGTTCCGCTTCTTGTGCTGAATTTCCTTCACGATCGCAACACACTGTGTCTCATCCCGTCGCCAAAATTGTAGTAACTCCTTCAAAGCGTTGGGTGCAATACATTGGTTTATTGAAGTTACAACGAAGTAAAATACAAGGGTGCTGGCCACAACTCTTCCTGTTACATCTGTCACTCCTACATTCTACATTCCACCATAAATACCCATTCCATATATCGTCATGACACTCTAACCTTCTAAAGTTCTATTAACTTAAAGCAACACTATACTACAGGGGACGTTGTCCTTGTTTAGGGCAACGCATTTTCAATGTCATTGAAAACACTTGGAATCCCCCAGTGTCATCAATGACCAGTTGGAGAGTTGCTGCCAGTTGGGACAGACGTTCTGACCTCCTTTGGAAGATTTATAATAAAGATTCTCCTTGAATTTATAAACGGCTCCTGATTTACTTAGCACTAGGGCCTAGGACTAGTCCAATACCACCCCTCTGTCGGCATATAGGCTCTTTCAGACTTCTGACAATCTAATTGTCTCCCATGCTCTCCTCTGGTTGGCAGAGGGCTGGGGTAGGCCTTCCACAAACAGTGGTGGGCCGTGGTTGGGTCACATGGTAGCACCACTCAGGCCAGACAGGCAGAGGCTGCTTGGCAAAATCCTGCAGCAGGTGCAACTGCCTTTGAACTGCGACCTCATCTGGACTCCAGAGGTGTCTGCAGAAGGTGGGCCTTCTAATCTCCGCGGACCTGGCACCTCCACTCTGATGAGTCACAATGGCACTCGCTCAGGAGTCTCCATGCTATGAAATGATCTCACAATCCTCTTCTCCAAGTGCAGGACTCCTGAAGCAACTCACCAGTTTCAAGGCGATTTAGGGAATTGTGGCCAAGTCCGATCGGGAACATAGGTCTCTAGCACCATGGCAACCCAGCAGAGCTTTGGCGCAGAGTGCCTTAAGATAGCAGCTTCATATTTTGAAGTACTGAATTCTGCTTGTATCAGTGCTAGGCTAGCCACTCAGGCTAGTTGGTGCTCGGGCACAGGGCAGATAGTATGGTCATGTCCACCTCAATCTATATTTTGCTCCTAAACTGGGTTTGAGGGTGCATTTTCCTAGCTTGCATGGGAGCCCTCATTTAACTATGTGATAACAACTTGAAAGGATGTAGGCATGGAAACTGCCCTCATCACTGCCACCGATGAAACCCACATGACTCTGGACAGAGGGGACATGGTGGCCCTCATCCTCCTGGACCTCTCTGCCACTATTCTCATCCTGCCTAGACAACATCAGAATCCAAGGAAATACATTCCAATGGATCTAGAATGTAGAATTATATTCCCAAACTTTCTGTTTGAGATACTGTTTAACATCTAAATTTACTGCAATAGCTGTTTGCACCCCTTCTTTGATCACTCTGTTCCCTCTCTCTGCCAAACCATTGGAACACGAATAGAGAGCAACACACAAATGCTTTACATCATGTTTGTTCACAAATTCATTCATTTCCTTAGACACTAACTTGTGAACCATTGTCTGTAACGGGAGACCGAGGTGACCCTTCTATGGCAAATACAAAAAAAATATTTGCTTCAACAGTAGATGATGAACTGACATAAGAAAAATAGAGCCATTTAGAAAAGTAGTCTACTAACAAGATGGCTCACCTCATCTCTGCTGGTAAAGAAAGATAAGGACCAGAGAAATCAAGACCAACTTTATGTCAAGGTGCATCGGGTAGTGGAACAGGGTGAATAGGAACTTTGTTCAATTTGCAGTGATTATCAAACATCAGGCATTCAGGGCACTTGTCCACGGTCAATCTCATGTGGTTGTCTAAAGCTGGCCACCAATAATGCTCCTTAATACGCATGCACGTTTTAGTAGATCCTAAATGTCCTCTGTGCGCACTAGCTATAATCAAAGGATGCATTCTGGTGGGAGGCACACGAAGGTCACCTCTCAATGTCATACTCAATCCATTAACCATGGAAAGTTCACTAGCAACTTGTGCAAACGTTTTCAAATCACCCTGCAAACATCTTATAGCAGGCCATCCTTTTACTATATAATTACCGACCTGCTTCAGTACAACATCTTCTTGAGACGCCAAGACCCATTCATCAGTAGGGAACAAGACCTCATCATCATGCCAGGTAGTGGTGGCGTGAACAATAGCAACACATTCAATCTGGCATATGAGATAAGCAATCAGCCCTAAAGTTACTACCACCTGAAACATGATTGATGTTAAAGGTATATTTGTGCAATTTGCAAACTAATCTAGTTAATCTGGCAGACAAATTGTTATAAACACCTCCTGAAAAAATATTCACCAATGGTTTGTTATCGGCATGAAGTGGAAAACGCCTACTCCAATACATTTAAAATTGTTGTACTGCCCATATGCAAACTTGTGCTTTGTGTTCTATAGCACTGTACTGGTTTTCAAATGTTCTGAGAGACCTTTGAGGCAAATTTGACGGTTTACTCTTTACCGCCAACTCTTTGGCTCAACACTGCCCCCAAGCTTTTCGAACTTGCATCAACAGTAATGATTGAGATGCACTCTTCTCTGAATGCTGACAATGCTTGAACCTCCACTATCAAATCTTTCACTTTCTCAAAAGCTATTTGAACCTCCTCAGACCAAATGAACTTCTGACCTTTTCTCAATAACAAGCTGAGAGGTTCCACAGCTTGAGTATAACCAGCAACGAAGCATGCATAGTATTCAGCGAGCCCTAAACAGGAGCGTAGTGCATCGCGATCCACAGGTGTGCATGCCTCCTTGATAGCTCTCACCAAAGATATTTGGGTCTGATTCCAGACTCCATTATGGTCTGTCCCAAATATTCTAGCTCTGTGGTGGCAAACCTACAATTTTCTTTTCTAACGGTCATGCCTCTACGTAACAAGATAGACAATACTTTGTCAAGAATCTTGTTATGGTCCGAACGTGAATTAGCATATATCAGTATGTCATCTTGGTATGCCTGCACACCTTTTAAGTCTGAAAACAACACATTCATTAATTTTTGGAAGACGTTGACAGCTGATGCCAGGCCAAATGGCAGCCTCAAATATTTGGAGGCCCCAAAAGGAGTGACAAAAGCCGTCAGATCTTGAGAATCTTCATCAAGAGCTACTTGGTGGTAAGCCAATCTGAGATCAATAATGGAAAGCCATTTGGCACAACCCAGGTTGGCTAACATTTCTTGTATCCTGGGAAGGGGGTGGCAGTCTACCATTATATTGGTTTTGAGTGTTCTCAAACCCGCACAAAGACTGATCTCGACATTTTGTTTTTCGTGCGACTACGACCGGAGCAACCCATTGTGAAAATTCTGCAGGCACTATGATGCCCTGTGTACAGAAAATTTTCAACATCTGCTTGAGTTCTTTTCTGACCGATAAGGGAACTTGACATACTTTGTGAACAAATGGTTTGGCATCAGGTTTCAATTTAATGTGATGCACAAAACCTTTAACTGTACCAACTTGTTGACAAAATCTCTCTCGTACTTACGAAGGATATCCTCAGGAGATTCTTCAACACAGCCTATTGTCGTATCAGGTAAGTCACCGGCGACAATTGGGTTGGATGAACCTGGAACAAGATAAAAAACCTTGGCCAAATCTTGCCATCCAATTATGTTTTCACCTTTTACAGCTACATATATTTTGGTGGTAACTTCCCTGCCAACACACTGAACCTTTCCTATGAAATAGCCTACCATATCAATGGGGGTCTCACCAAATGCCAAAGGATTTAATACCAGGTGGAGAAAGGAGTTTATCCTTAGCCCACTTGTCATAGTAAGTGTTGTCTCAAACTATAGTTATTGGTGAGCCTGTGTCTGCCGTCTCCTGTAAAGAAATATTATCAAAAACAGCATCACATGTCGGACCTGTAACATAGGTTGAAACATGGTTACACTCAATAGTTCACACCATATTATTAATGGATTCAGCATATGAGTCAATGTCAACATTGATGTTGCTTATAAGCATGGGTGTCTTGCTGCCCCTGCACACTGTGTGAAAATGACACAATGTTTGCCCAAGGCAGGACAAGCTGGAAAATTGCTGATATGATTCTTAGAACCACAGCGAGAGCAGTACAATGAGTTTTTCCTGCTGTTTCCTCTCTGAGAAAAGGACTTTCCTCTGCCAACCACTGCGCACAACGTATCATCACTATGGTCATGAACAGAGCTTGAAACTGAATTCACTGTAGTTGTCGGATTTAGAATCTTTGAAGAGATCAAAAATCTTTCGATGCATTTGGCCAGGTCAAGAACTTCACTGAGAGTAATATTTTTGCAGCTGAGAAGTCTTTCTTGTACCTTTTTGGAGTCACAATTGAAAATGAATTGATCCCTTATGTATGTATCAACATTGACACCAAAATCACATGTAGCTGCTAAAATTCTCAAGGAGGCAACGTATTAGTCAATTCCCTCTTCTGAAGATTGCTTGCGTTTGACAAAATTATGTCTCTCCGGAATGATGCTTGGTTCCTCTGTAAATTGTTTGCGTAATCTTCCAACAGCCTCCATATAGACATTCCAAGTATCATCACCAGATTGGCCAAGAGGCCTAGCGGCGGGTAGCAAGTTATCAAAAATTTGCTGAGCTGTCAGTCCCAAACTGCTGTATAATAATGCCAATTTTCTTTCAGGGTGATAACTGGTAGCATCAATGGCTACAACGTGATTTTCAAATAAGTAAAATCAATCTGCCCATTTTATGATTGGTTTGCCTGGTTGAGCTAAAAAGGGTGGAGGCTGTGTAAGTTGTTGAGAAGAGGCCATAGTGAATCAATAAATATGCGCAAATAAGGTGAAAATACTTTAAAACATACAAAATGGAAGAAATTGCTTAAAGTCACAATGAAAGTATAATTCACATGAATTACCAGGTTTGAAACATGGTAAGTGTATCCAATAGTTTGAGTGAAATGAAGAAAAGTCAAAGTCATGCACTTTGGAAGAGACTTTCAAGTAAATAAATGTAAATAGGATATAAAACCTGGCTGGATCGGTGAAACCAGCCCAATCCAAGATGGCCACCACGTGTGACGTCACAGGAATCCTCTCGTTGGGGTCGCGTTGCCAAGCAATTCTAAACCTCACCACTGGAGGGCTGCTGAGAAGCTGAATTCAAGCAGAAGTCCAAGAAGAGAAAATAGCCAATCAGAGGAGGAGGCGTGTCCACAAGATAGTGGGGAACTGGAGGAAGCAGGAAGCAAGGCAAAGAAAAGCCGAAAATCTTTAAAATTGCAGGAGTGGGTGCTGAAGAATGTCGGTGGGTGACTGGAAGTCATCGCCAAATGAAATGAGCCCAGGAGTTGAAGGTAAGTCGAAATAAACTCCAGCTTTATTACAATAAAAGGTCACCCACGACGGCAGAGACTGGACGACAGCGATCCCAGCAGGAACTGAATCAACAGTTGGAATTACGGCCGACCGTCCGCTCCCGCACGAGACAAGCACAGTATTTCAAAGTACAACAATAACAATATCAAAAGACGCAGTGTGACTCGGGCCGGCACGAAGTCATGCACGAGGCAATTCATGAGTCACACTGCTTACATTACATCACATCACCCTACACCTTGAATGCCCGACCTCATCTGCGGAGTTCCGAAAGGAGCCTTCCTGAGCCTGACCCTCTTCAAGACATACATGATCCCTCTAGCCAGCATCATCCTCTCTCATGATATCAACGTCCTTTCCTACGCCGACAACACACAACTCATTCTCCTCCTCAGGAACAAGATGCCAAGGACCCAGATCAATGCATGAATTACTGAAATCGCCCGCTGGATGAAGACCAAATGGCTAAAGCTGAACTCTGACAAGGCCAAAATTGTAATCTTTGGAAAGGGCACTTCACCATGGTACTCCACCTGGTGGCCAACAGATCTAGGACCGACACCCACCCTCACCTATTACACCAAGAACCTCGGAGTCATCATCAGTAAGATACCCAAATGAATGCAGTAGCTGCTTCATGCTTCCCCGTCTTAATAAACCACTTGCCCTGTGGTCTCATACCACTATATAGTTACAAACCTTGTTGGTGACTTTCATTCTCCATGTTCTATTGGGAAAACTTTAGCACATCATAATTTGCCACAAGATGGCAGTAGTGAGCAGCAAATGGTGCCAAAGCTGCGAGAGAAGCATCACGTGTGAACCTTATGAACGACCCGTTGTTAGACACATGTGGATACATGTGGTACTGAAGACACTGAGGGAGATGGCAAGCTGGACTACAGGAACACACTCTTTGCTGGGTTTGAACAAAAAAATTACCAGAAAGCTGCAGACTGTTTAGAACTCGGCAGCCAGAATCACTCTCAAACTCCCACGCCGCACTCACATCACACCACACCTGATGGAGCTCCACTGGCTCCTCATACACAAGAACAATTCAAACTCCTCACCTACACTTTCAAGGCACTATATAACACTGGCCCGGCATACCTCAACAATCGCATCAGCTTTTACAAACCTTTCAGACACCTCCACTCATGTAGACTTCTAATTGCACACATGCCACGCATACAGAAAATCAGATTTGGCGGTCGAGCCTTCTCCTAAATCATGGAATGACCTGCCACTACACATAAAAGCCTTCTCCTCCTCACATCTTGAATTCTGCAATAAGATGAAGACTTGGCTTTTTGAGTTGTCCTACTAGGCCTAGGTTTGGCTAGGCTCACAACTGCTCAGCACCAGGATACCCTCCAGGGTGATAGTGGGCTGCACATATCTGCATAAGATAAAATAACACAAAATGACATGACATGACATCATATAACATAACATGATGCAGATTTTCGTGCAATAAGCTTGAAAATCTGCAAGATATCCCCCATTATAGCGAAATATTTATAAATAAACTATCCCACAATACAGTTAAATTCACCCTTATTTCCCTTTATCTCTACCCACCCCTGAACCCTAAAATCACCTTTACCTGTTTTTTACCTCTAGCCTCCTCTGAACCCTAAATTCACCCTAACCTCAGGTTACTTTTACCCATCCCTCAACCCCAAATTCAACCATACTTGATGTTACTTCTACCCACACCTGAACCCTAGAATTGCACTTACCTCCCTTTACTTCCACACAGCCTCGAACTCTAAAATCCCCATTACCTCCCTTTATCTCTGCCGACTCTAAACCCTGAAATCACCTTACCTTCCTTTAACTTCACCCCGAACTCTAAAATCAGCCTTTCCTCCCTTACTTCACGCCCTCCGAAACCCTACGTTCACCCTTACTTCCCATTACCTCTACCTATCCCCAAATCCTAAAATCATTATTACCTCAGTTTATGTTTACCCAAAATCAGCCTTTCCTCCCTTACTTCACGCTCTCCGAAACCCTACATTCACCCTTACTTCCCATTACCTCTACCTAGCCCCAAATCCTAAAATCATTATTACCTCTGTTTATATTTACCCACCCCTGAATCCTAAATTCACCCTTACTTCCCTTTATCTTTTCCTACCCCTAAACCCCCAAATCACCTTCACCTGTCTTTTACCACTACCCACCCACAAACCTATAATCACCCTTACCTCCCTTATTTCTACCCACCCAGAACCGAAAAATCACACTTGCCTTCCTTTAGCTCTACCCATCCATGAACCCTAAAGTCACCCTTACTTCCCTTAATCTCTACCCACCCCGAATCCTAAATTTACCCTTACGTCCCTTCTACTCGCCTCTGTATCCTAAAATCCTCCTTACCTATTTTATGTCTACCCACCGCTGAACCCTAAATTCACCCTAAATTCTCTTTACCTGTACCCACCCTAAACCCTAAAATCACACTTCCCTCCCTTTACCTCTACCCAATCTGAATCCTAAAATCACCCTTACCTCCCTTTAACTCTATTCACCCCTGAATCCTGAAATCGCATTTACCTCCTCTTAGCTATACCCACCCCATAATCTTAAATTCACCCATACTTTCCTTACTCCCACTACGGAACCAAAAAATCACCATTACCTCCCATTACCTCTACCTATCCCTGAATCCTAAAATTATCATTACCTCCCTTTATCTCTACCACCCCATAATCCCAAAAATAACCCTTACCTGTTTTTACCTCTACCCATCTCTGACCCCTAAAATCACCATAACCTCATTTTACCTCTACCCATCCCCGAACCCCACATTCAACCTTACTTCTCTTTAGTTCTACCCAGGACTGAACTCTAAAATCCCCCTTACCTCCCATTACCTCTGCCCACCCTAAACCCTAAAATCACCCTTACCTCCCTTTACCTCTACCCAATGTGAACCCCAAAAATCTCCCTTACTTTCCTTTAACTCTACCTCCGAACCCTAAAGTCACACTTACCTCCCTTACTTCTACCCACCCCGGAACAGAAAAATCTCCCTTGCCTTCCTAAACCTCTACCCATCCATGAACCCTAAAATCACTCTTATCACCCTTTATCTCTACCCACCCCAAATCCTAAATTAACCTGTATGTCACTTTATATCTATCTATCTTTATATTCACCCTTACCTTCCTTTACCTCTAGATCGATCCCTGAACCCTAAAATCACCGTTACCTCCCTTAACCTGTACCCATCCCTGATAAAATCACCCTTACCTCCCTTTACCTCTACCCACCTTATAGCTCTAAAATCACTTTTACCTCTACCCATCCATGAACCCTAAATACACCCTTACCTCCCTTTACCTCTACTCACTTGTGAACTCTAAAATCACCCTTACCTCCCTTTACCTCTACTCACTTGTGAACTCTAAAATCACTCTTACCTGCCTTTACCCCTAACCGCCCTGAACCCTAGAATCACCCCTACTTCGCTTAACCTCTACCCACCCCTCGAAACATAAAGTCACCTTCCCCCTTTACCTCTACCCAGCCCTTAACCCTAAAATTACATTCATCTCCCTTTACCTCTACCCTCACCTGAACCCTAAAATCACCCTTAACACCCTTTAACTCTACCAACCCGAACCCTAAAATAACCCTTACCTCTCTTTACCTCTACCACCCCTGAGCCCTAAAATCACTCTTACCTCCTTTTGCCTATACCCACTTGTAAATCCTAAAATCACCCTTACCTTTTTTTTTTACCTCTACCCACCTTTGAACCCTAAAATCATCCTTACCTCCATTTACATCTACCCACTCCTGACCCTAAAATCACCCTTAAGCCTTTTTTCCTGGACCCATCCCTGAACCCTAAAATCACTTTTTTTTAAATAACATAAAAAGTATGTATGTACCTGCATGGTAAAATACTGCATGGTACAGGTAGAAATACCTGCGTGGTTCTTACCTGTATGGTAAAGGTGCTGCGTGGTAAAGGCTGTTTCCCCTCAGGCCGGAAACGTCCCCGCCCCCTTCTTAAACAGTCTCTTCCCTTCACCCTATTGCCCCTAAGTCTTTTAGGGGCACTGTTGGTTTTTGCCCTTTTGTATGCTTGGCGGGCTCATTCACCTCTTTAACAGCTTCTCCCGGCACCCCTCCATACTTTATGCTTCACCTGGGACAGCACATGCGCGGTTTCTTGAGAGGCCTTTTGTTTACTTACAGAGGGCTTAGAGCTCGCCCATTGCTTACTGTTGGTTGGCTTCATCCTCACTCTCATTACCTTGCCTCACTTTTGTCAGCGAGTGACAACTTTACTTCTTCTTTGTGTGTTTGTCCCTACCCTGGAGTATTATCCAAGTACTGCCCCCTTGCCCAGTATCCTTCCACTGCTCACCACTTTCAGAGGTACTTTTGTTTCCTTTTACTTGCACATTTTTCCTTCATCCCCCCCAATACTTGCCCCGCTCCACCTCCCTCCTGCATTGTTGCTTATACAGTCCTCTCCTGCCCCCATCCCTTCCCCATCCCTTCCCCATCCCACTTTGCTGCTGGACAATCTAGTCCTGCCAGAAAAAGGGCACCCAAAAGTCGGCCAATGGGTTTCAATATGCTACAAAGATGTAGACGCTGCAGCGCTCTCTGCTCTGCAGGTCCTTTTGGCACTATATTCATGCAGGTCCAACATGGTGAACTTCAGCTCGGTGGTAAGAAAATTAAACAAGCAACTATATTTCCTTCAACACCTTTTATGTATCAATGAGTTTCAGACATTGCAGTCATGACATGATGCTTATCACTTTTGACAACTTTAGACCGCTTTAGGTAGACTGCAGCCCTCACTCCAATTTATAGATGGCAGTTATCATTTATTTTTGTTATCATTGCTTAATTTATGTGCCCAGCACCCTCAGCCTTCCGCTCACATTTCCTGACCCATTAAAAAAGACTGATGCCTTAATGTGTATTTTAATTTCTTATTTGTTTACGTTTGCTGACCAGGTGTGTTTTTTCTAACTTTCAGCCATGCTGCACAGCAACCGCACTTCTGTACAACATGGCTAAAAGACACTGACAAAGCCAATAGCTCTCGCCTAAGCGAAGCAAGAATGCTTGTTCTTTGCTTTCTCTGATCTGTTTTGATTTGTCTGAAATGAAACACAGAGATGAGAGCAGCATTTCGGACAGAGCCAGACACAGAGTACGTAATTTCGCAGAAACAAAATTTAACAATAGTCTTGCGCAGTCCTTTCTGATGAATGTGACACCTTATTGGGAATAATATACAAATAAAAGCTCGCTGAACTTTCACTGTAACTCCCACTGTAAACAACCTCCATTGCAGACATTCTCGTGGCTGCTTCTGGCTGCAAACTCACAGCTTTGTGATGCACTTAAAACTTGTCCAAAACTATTATGTATGAATCACATTGTGTTTCCTTTTTCCCTCTCTGTCCTTTGTCTAATTTCCTTTCAGTTCAATACCTTTGACGACAATAGTTGTGTCTGACCTTTGCTTGCTTGCTTTGTGTCCTCATCTCTGCACTATAGTACATTGCAAGTCTATTAATCACAAAACATCACTTTGCAAAGCTGCAAAGGTGTTTCCACAGGGCATGAGGGCGCATTAACCCTTCAGTCCCCTGCATTCAGGAAATATCTAAACAGGCATGGAGAGGTCTGAGCTTCAGGACTGTGGAGGTCTGAGGGCTTCAGACTTCAAGTTAAGATTTTGACAGAAGTTTATTTCCACTAAGCACTAAAGTATTACCAGCAGATTACTAATAACAAACAAGACATGCAGCCTTTTCCATCTATGTACCAAGGATCTGGGACAACATCCTGTATCCATCAGGACCACCCTAAGGCTGCTCCAACATAGGTGAGAGTTGAAGACTCACCTCTATAAAGAACACTATGTCACAATGCATTAACAGTCCACAAACTTCCATTTCTATTGCTGACTGACTTTAAGCTTGCCTTTGACCTAGTACAGTGCTCCACTGTCTTTTGCCTTGGTTTGTGCCATAAAAATAACATATACATATATATGGGCTCAGATGTTAACAGACAGCTTTTCAATATGCAGTGGTCTTCTTTGTGATCATCACAGCAAGGGTATGCCAAGTCAATAGGTCTGGCTTGCGCTTTTAGATTTAAGCCACATCTATTGGTTTTACCTTTGCTGAGGCCTCAATAATAATGTATGCGCCCATATAGGACAGGTGGAAATGAGGAAATAATTAACAAAAAGAGGTATGAGCAGAGAGAGGAATAGCCATGAACAAGTACGGGCAAGGAGAGGCATGGGCTGTGTATAGAATGGAAGATGCGCAGGTTGGGAAATATGTGGACAGAGAGCGATATATACAGGGAAAGATACAAAGATGGAGATACAGAAATGCAAGAAGGGAGAGAAGTTCTGTTTGGCAGGGACAAGTGCATGGAAAGATGAAGAATAGGATAGGCACGCACAGGCGCGGGCAGGGAGTATTACCTCTAGGAGAGGTGTGGAGTGTATGTTGACTGAGAGAGGAGCGGGCATGAAGAGGTAGTTTCAGTGAGAGGTATGTGAGAGCAGTATGTCAGAACATCATGTAGAAAAATATTGTGCTAAAAAAATTTGATAGCCAAAATATCAACTACTGCGATCCATACTGTAGGAGGCTGGCTTAGTATATGATGCTCATTTATGTAAGTGTAGCACCCTGCACTAATCATGGCGACCCTTATGGTGATTTTAGTGGTTAAGACAACCTTAGAAAGGCTCCCTAAGTGGTAGCTGTGGAAAGCAGCATTTAGGCTTAGTCTAGGAGGAGTGTAAAGCAGCTTGGTTTACCAATATCCAATCTTTATTATAGGCTAAGTGAAAAAGAACCACAAAGTGTACTTATACAAATAGATATTTATTACAGTCACTCGCTAACAGTATACAATATCTCCTGCCCAGATATATACTGACAATGCACACCATACTTCAAAATGGAACAGTAAGAAGCACTATTACAAAATGGCTCCACGGGGGGGGGACCAAACCATATACATAGATAGTGGAATGCGAACCACAACAGTAGATGAGACAGGACCCAGAAGGTGTAGAGAGTAGGGGACCCAAGATACTACCCCAGGTGAGAGTCTAGGTACCCCGCGATAGTCATATGCAAAGAGGATACACGACCGCGTACTCAATACTACTCAGGGTACATTGCGGTTGCAGTCTTGAAGACCCTTCCCAGTGGACTCCGAAGATACCCCGTGGAGACAGGAGGTGGAGGAACCACCCCTCCCGTGGATACTCTTGGAAGCAAGGATACCTACAATCACTGTCGAACACAATCAAGGACTTCAGGATGACACAGCTGTTGCAGAAGGATGAAAGAATCTGTTGGAACCCAGGCACGGGTTTGTGTCGAAAAGTACCTGAGGGTACAAAGTCTATGCCACTCCAGGGCATCCAGGATGCACGGATGACGAAGGCCACCCGAGTTCAAGGAAACAGGTCAGGTGATGAAGAGGCTTCAAGTGCTGGAACACCAATCCAGAAGCTCTGCCCGATCCACCGAGATGCTGAAGTCCAACCAACCCTGTTGGCGGATGTCAGTTATAGTGGGGAAAGACTCGTCAACAGAACCTTTTGATTCGTCTGACTCCTTTGACATGAGTTGGTCGTAGTAACCGATGCGGTTACCGTGTAATGAAGCGATGTAGCGTTGCGGGTACAGGGGTTCGGTTGCAGAGCGTTCTATGAGGGATGTTGGCCTTAACTCGACGAGAGGACAGCTCAGGCCTCGAAGAAATGCAGAACCACAACCTGTGTTGCTAAGCCTTTTGGAGTCCGTTGGAGCCCAGGTTCTGGAGACTGGTCGTTCGAGTTGTGGTGCCTGTGGATGCAGGGGAGTGACTCCTTCAATCCAAGGGAGATTCCTTTGGATGTCTTTAGATGTCCACAGGCCCAAGACAGAACCTGTATGGAGCACAGACACTGATGGTGCAGCGGGTTGCAGGACGAAGAGGTCAGGAGCAGACAGAGTCGTCTCTGTTGCAGTATCAGTCCCCAGGCAAAGGACGATGGGATCAGTCCGGCACAGTCAGCACGACTCGGCCAGGATGTCCAGATGGTCAAAGATGAAGGGAAGTTGGAGCTGAATCAAATCCCACGACGAATCTAGGGTCCCACCCACAGGTAAGCCCTTAAGTACCCTCAGGAGAAGGTTAGGATGATTCAGGGTGTGGAAATCGCAGATAATTGCCGTTAGCATGAGCTGAAGCCATCTTGGTTGTGGCATCCATTTTTGCTAGTTATGTGATTCTTCCGTCTTCACTGTTGCTTGCCTTTCTATTCTGCTTGAGTCATCAACTGTAGTTAACTCCTTCAGTGCTGAGCCAGAGCACTGTGTAAGCTCAGAAAGGCCTGTAGCTGCTAGAATGCACCTGTCTTAGAGTGTAACTGTCAGGATGTTCCAACTGATGTAAGCAGTTCTGTCTCCCCTCCCACTCTGCTAACTAAGTGATTTCTATCCGTCCATGTTAGTCAATATCTATTCCTGTGTATGCCTGGTTCTCCCATTTGAGTCTCCATGCTTATTCAGCTGTAAACTGGGTATATAAGACCCATGGTTTCTGTATTCCATGGACTACTTCCTACAGTGCCTGAGGGTGCTGTATTGATGTAGTCCCACTCATGAGAGATTAATAAACTTGTTATTTGATATTCCAGCTTCCGTGCCAATCTCTTCTTTGTTGGTTTAAAGAACCAGTGGACAGATAAGGGTGAACCCCTGCACCGGTGGGCCCCTAAAAAGGCTAATTTCCACAAATTGGCGCCCGACTCATGGGGCTCATCGGAAACGCGGCCATCCGAAGGAGCGGTCTTAACGGAGGACAGGAATCTACTGAGGCGGTACCCTGCACAAGGAGACCCTTTGTCTTTGCAGACCGACGTGTTTTTCCGGTTTTCCCGATCTAACCCTCCAGGTGTTGGGCGGTCCCGACTGAAATCTCCTTTGGCGTAAGTGACCATTAGGTCGACCCAGAGCTTGGCAGGTGGAGGTTGGAGATTTTGGTTTCGTAGTGTCGGTGAAGCGACACTCTTGTTTTGGATTTGCTTGGCCAAGATTCTGTTTTTGTTTGCTTGTCTATTGCAATACACAAAGGCAGGTAATGAGGAGATGTTTTGTCTCTAATTTTAATATATTTGTGATAAGTACTATATTTGGGATAAGTACTACTTTAGGTATAATATTATATTTTGTTATAATATTTTTGGCATGCCTGCTCCTAGCACACTTCGTAGAATGTGTTGCTGTCTTGGAGGTACCAATATGGATCTAGAAAGTAGTCAACCTAAAAGGCTATGTATATTAAATATGGTATTTATTCCATAATGTATAGTACACTGTGGAACAAATATACGAAAAAGGATCCTGATCTACTGTAATAGGCATGCCTTCTGGAATAAGTATGATTTGGTAAAGACACAGAGTGTTTGCGAACACTCTGCCAGACCAACTGCTAATTCGGCGTATTTTGGAAAAGGTCTGGGGCTAGAACCTGTCTTCTTGAATATGGAACAGTCTCTGGCTGTTTTACTTGTCTTAGTGTAGTCTCTGGACTGCTTTTGAGAGCTCTTTTTGTTTGTAAATATGATTTACAATTGGTTTGGTTTGAGTACAGTCTGTGGGCTGCCTGTTGTTTTTGTCCTGGTGTTGATTTGTGGTTTGATTGTGGGTTTGAGTGGCTATGAGGATTGTTCACTGACACTGGTGGTAATGCTTGTGAAGTACTTGTTTGAGTGAGTAGCGACTGTGCTCTTTATGTAAGAATGGCTTGCCTCAGCAAGTTGTGTTGTGTGTTATGAGTGTGTGGCCCCTGCTTGAAAATGTTTGGATTGAGCTCAATTTGGTTTGTTGTCGTCATTGTGTTCTGCAGATGCCATTGGAAGAATTACACTTTCATTTTCAAAGAATGAATTATATAAAATATGTTAAGTAGCCGCACGCTACAGTAAAAAGTAAAGCAGTAACAAAGTATAGATGTGTGAACATTCAATTATTATATTGCCACAATGGTAACAATTTTGAATTAAAACTCAATAGGAAAAAGTAGTCTTCACAGAGAAAAACTAATGTGTGTGTTTTACACAACTAGGACTTAACAAAATTAAAAATAGATGCCCAACATTTTGTTAGTACTGCCTATCTGCTGTGCAAAATGTTACAGCGCTATCCTTAGATACATCATATAAAATATTAAAAGGCATTCACGTTATATGAGTAATTGGCTGCTGCTAAAATAAAAACGTCCTCCTTTTACCACACTGCAAACAATAGATTTTGACTGGCTTGGAATGCCTGGTTTTTAATAGAATGACCTGAGTCTCATTCCCAGCACCAGAAAGAGAGCTTTTAACAGCTGTTCAAGCTGTCTGTCCGAAGGAAGCTGTCTGTCAGAGCAGAGAGAGGTAATGAGTCATTTATCAACTTTTTCGGGTTTCTGTGAGGACATTAGAATACAGCACATTGCTGTCATATTGGAAACAGATATCATCATAAGGGGCCCTGTGTCATTAATTGTCAGACAGGATTTATCAGTCCTAGAACACGATGCCTCCTCTCCTGAGAAAAATGTAGAAGCTAACACCTGCCGGTCATAAAACACAGCTAAATAAATAAGACAGGCCTTACCCAGGCACAAGCTACTCAGATAAACACTGTGACAACTAGGTTTTAAGTTAGTGCAAAATGGCATAAAAGCACGTGTAGAGTTAGAGATACAGCTTCATTATTTTGGATAAAAGAGAAAGGATAAAAGTAAGGACTTTCTTTCCTGTTGCTTTCCTAAGAAGCACGTCTGTGGATCTGATGGTAAATAATTACTACTTTCTAAAGGGGGAAACAAACTTTCTATGTTTCAGTATAGCTTCTGTGCTTAGTTTCAAAATAAGTTTTGTAAGTGTTATAAATAAATGCATTTAAAGACAAAAGGAAAGGAATGAAGGCTTGCTTTTCATATGTAGAAACAACAAAAGGGTTAGTGATAATTCTTCAAAAATGACTACATGAAAAAAGTTATTAAAAGTCATTGCACTTACATCGTTTTTGCATCATTATGATCTTTATAATGTCTAATAACACTACTGTGAAAATTCAATAATATTTAGCAATGTATAAAATTACCCTGTGTAAAGTGTGCATTAAGATTTCAATGTTAAAATGGTTAAATATATTGTGCATCAAAATTAAAAAGGTGAATATTAGTTTCTCTAACAATGACACTATTATTGTATCTTAGTGACAAACTTAAAATATGATTTCTAGTATGGCCTAATGTCTGCAGTCTCAAATACAATTAACAATTACACAAAAAGAGTAGCTTTAGAGACGTGAATTACATTGCATGCCTTAATGCACAATAGCTCTGGACGCATTATGGCATTCTGTACACTAAAATTTTGAGCCAGTTTGTTAGGTGCTAGAAAGCACAGTGCACAAGAATAAAAAATAAAGAGCAAAAGTTACATCCTACCCTTGGCATATCAGCACACAGGCACAGAGAAGGGATGCCCCTCAGTCGTGCTTCTCAGGGAGTTACTTTGAATTGTGCTGGCCACATGGAGATAACTTTGTTCAGACAAGGGACAACAGGTTTAAGGGTCAGAGGTCAAGTTCTGTATTTAGAAAACTAGCACGGCTGAAACCAAAATGCCCATACAGGAGGGTTTATTTCTGGCAGGCTTGCTCTGGCACTTTGATCTTAGTAGACATTCCGAAGGAGGGCCAGCAGCGTCTGTGGGCCATGTGTAGCTCCTGACACAGAGAGGGGCAATAATAATAAAGTTTGCATTAATGCGCTATCATGTTAAACAGCACAATAAGCTAAAGGAATTGGTAGTTGGCATTGGATTGATGATTTCTAGGTAGCTCAATGTGCTTGTACAAGCAACATTTACAAGGTGGTACTGTCCAATAGTATTGTACATGGCCTACTTGGTGTGGTTTCCCTTAGTTATTTACCTCCTACAAGTCTGTCCATGCCCAGCTGTCAAAAGCGGACAGTATTGTCGACAGGAAGTCACCTGCTTAGGTTACCTACTGTAGAAGGGGGGTAGGAGACTAGCTCCTGGGCAAATTAAGGGTATGCACAATTAAGTAACACGCTGTGGTTTTTTTGGGTTTTTGTGCTTGGTATATGTATTATTGTGTCCCTTTTTCTTGGTTTATGTGCCTATTATGTGTAGTATTGTGAGCTATTCTAGGTGGAAAGTACGCAGGGCAGCTTGTTGTTGTGTGTTCTCTCTCTCTCTCTCGCTCTCTCTCTCCCTTTTTCGAACCTGTCTAAACTGTCTAGGAACGGCCATGAGACAATTGGTTAGGCTCGCTTTAGTCATTCATTTCACAGGATTCTGTGAATATGTTCTCACCAGTGCACGTCTAATTGGCTATTAAGTAATACTGTTTGAACAAATTGTTAGAATCAACAAAATGAATAAATAAATATGCTATGTTACTGCCCCTACTGTCTGTAAACTGATGAAATTGGATAAGGATGAAAGGATGGGTAGAATAGACTGATGTTCCCTTATTTGACCTTTAAGGGGAACTATATGTGGGTGTTTTTTGTTCCAAATTCCCAGGTGGCAACACCTTTATTGTTGATATTATTGCAGCACTACATAAGTCGCATAGGCATCACAAGTCTCTCATTAGTTAGTCTGTAAGGGATCGGGTTGTGTGCGCCTGCATGGCCTACAAGCCCCAGAATGCTCAAGGACCGGAAAGGGGAGGAGTCGCGTAGTCATAAGGATCGACGTTCGCACAGGACGTCGTGCGTAATTCCGAATGGAGAGTCCGTTCCAGATGTCCGATGGAGAAGAGAGCCCGTCATCGTTTCTTCGACGCGGTGAGAGACTAAGCTGGTTCCAGTCTCTGCCGCTTTTCAGGTGCACCTGTTAAATGGTAGAGGCAGTTTCAATCGATAACCTTTCAAGTATTTGCCCGGCGGTAATCGCCTCTCATACCACTCGATAATTTACCAATGAAAGAGGCAGGCGCCGGAGACTGGAAGGCAGGAAACAAAGTTTTATTCCGTCGGAGCAGAACACATCAGATCAGACAGCAAGGTATCGTCACGAGGTGCTCTAACTGCATCTCTGAGACCTGGTCTCTTATACACAGGTTTATTGCTTTATTACACATAGTACATTCTTGAGATTCCCTTGATGCATGAGAGAACATCCCCTGAAGCCCCGGCTCAGATCCGATCCCACACATAGCTACAGTAGAAGTTCCCACCTTACCCGCAGTAGGAGATGGCTATCGCGCAGCAGGGTATTCCGCCAATTCCCGGGGGTGTGTGTGACCGGTCGGGTCTCAGGGGGTAGGGGCTTTGATCTACTGTAATCCCTTTGATGTGGGGTGTTTCCCTTACAGTAGGGGCAATAAACTGCATCCGCAGGGCTAGGTGATGGCCTGGGACCAGTTCGGACAATGGGGCGCAGAGGAAGGGGGTTATCAAAGGAGAGGCACGACCATGTATGGGATGTCGGTCGGATGTGGTTACGTAGCAGGGTCGCGCAGAAGGAGAGGGTTTACGGCCTGTAGGAGAGAGCGGGGGTGGCCGGCGCGCGGGGGATGCTCGCAGCGCCAGGGGGAAGCGCTGGCGATCGAGAATGAGCGGGGAGAGAGTGGGGTGCCTAAAAATGGCGGCCGTGCATTCGCTGTGCGTGGCGCTGGGGAGAGGCAAGATGGCGCAGATAATGTTCAGTTACAAGCTAAATTTCCACAGTCCTCCCTTTTAACATATCTCGCCAGCTTGTCTAGTTCGGATCTATCCCCATAATACTCCGAACTTCCACCTCATACAGAGCTTTCATTCGCTCAGTTTCAAAGTCCAAAGTCTTAGGGCAGATGCAGTTCATAAAAAGCGAACATAAAGGTGGCAGACACTGAATCCCCAAGCAACATCCACATAGTATCACAATTGGTATGAGGATAAATGAAAACAGCCTCCATCCCCAACTTTTAATAGTGTCCCAAAACCAGCTCCCAAGTGACCACCCTTCTTGCTCCTGATGGACCTCTGCGGAAAGTCTGTGGAGGTGTTCAATTGCTTTGTAGACTGAGGGTGAGTTATCCGGTACGTAGGTACAACAGCTGGACCCAATGATTCGGCATGCTCCTCCACGATCAGCCAGAACCACATCTAGAACAAGGCGGTTCTGAAGAGCCACCAGGCGGACGGCCTGAAGCTCAGCGGTGTTGTTGGCGAGGGCGCCAGCTGTAATGTTCATTGCTGTTTCGACTGCCTGGGTTAAGTGGCGGATGGCACGGCTGTTTACCATTGGACCCCAGAGTGGAACGAGTCCCTTTACTGCATCCAGGAACTGTGCTCCGGTGGAGTCGGCTTGTACAATGTCTTTGGCACGTTTCTGTCGGTGATGGTTTGCTGGAGCCACAAATGTCGGGGGAAGGACAAAAGCGATGTAGCAGGTGCCTCCCCAACCTTTCGGGAGCCAGGTGTAGGCCTTAGTACCACAGATGAAGTACATATTCGGGGAGGCAACAAAGGAGGGTGGATCGACTGAGTCCAATGTTCGGGTGATGAGGCAGGAGCTGTGGCCCACCAGCTGCGCCCCCAGGCCTTCGAGGCACACAAATCCAGTGATGTTGATGACGGACAGGGCCACTGTTAGGGTGGCGGCCGTCCGTTTCCGGAGGTAAGAGAAGGTGGGTCTGGCTGGGTTGTTGAACACTTGCATTTCAACTCGTTCTTTGGCAGGGATGTCCATGTGAAAGGAAGTGTTCGATCTCAGAGGGCAGAAAAGGGCAGAAGTTCTTCCAGTTTTGTTCAGCCAGAACCCATGGTAGAAGTGTGACATGGTTCTGCCGGAAGTGGCATTGTCCTTGTAGCTTTCTTGCAGGAGGATTAGCCAGGCGAGGCAGGAACCATGGACAGAAAAAGGTGAAGGGATGAAAGGGATAGAGTGTCCAGTGGCATGTGGTAGCAATCCACAGATCCAGCAATTAGTGGCGTTGGCAGCAAGATTGTGTTGGTGGAGCAACTGCACAAAAGAGTTATTCCAGAACTCCTTACGCCTTTCTCGGAGTTGGGGTGAAAGTGAGATCAGATGGTGTTCTTTCGTGGTGGTAGGTTGAACGGTGGTCAGCAATATCTTATGAGCGGGTGTGCCCTCCTCCATGATCCAGAAGGTGACCACGAGGAGAAGGCAAAAGAGAAGGGTAATGAAAAGTGCAATAGTCTTTAAGCTGTGCATTCGGTCAGTCTTTGGGTTTTTGTAGTGGATCTTCGGACGTCCGGTTGCTTCCATCATCTTCATGTCGGGCGCTTCCATCACCTTCAAGAGACTCGGTAGCGGGCAGAACCACAGACTTCGTTTAGTTTCTCTCCGGGTGGCCTTTGAGGTGACTAGGCTACCGCTCTGAGATTTCCACTTAGCCTGTGGTCTGCTTAGCCGAAGTTCTCTCCTTTCGTCGCAAGTTATACCCTTCCTTGGATGGCACGGTGGGATCAGGATATCTTACTAACTCGAGTGTCTCTGTATCTGGGCAGCGGCTCAGGGATGGTCGGTCTTTGTCCAGAAGTTCTTCTTGGGCGGTGATGTTGTCCGTGGTTGTCAGGGTCGGTGATACCTTCTTGCAGTGGTGTGCATGCAGCCAATTGCGTTTCCCCTCCACTCGAAGAGCTGTTCGGGTGGTGATCAGGACTTGCAGGGGGCCCGTCCACCGGGGCTCCAGACTCTTGGTGCGCTGGAAGTTACGCACTAAGACGAAGTCACCGGGTTAGATGTCGTGTCCGGGGCCCCTGGAAACATCGGGAATGGCGTGCAGCACCTGCTGATGGAGAACAGACAACGTTTTAGTTAGATTGTACAGATAATCAGACATGAGGACGTCCGGGACGTCGTGGATGGATGTTGGTTTTGGTGCAGTCCAAAGGTTCATGGGCCGCCCGAAGACGACCTCGTAGGGGGTTAAGTGGTGTTTGGTGGGGGTGGAACGCATTGATAGCAATGCTAGTGGGAGAGCGTCTGGCCATCTTAGTCCTGTGGTGGCGACTATTTTTGCTATCTTAAGCTTCAATGTGGCATTGTGTCGCTCAACCAGGCCTGCAGATTGGGGATGGAAGACCGCATGGAATTTCTGTTTTACACCCAACCCTTTTAAGATGAGTTGGATAACTTCGGCTACGAAGTGGGGGCCGTTGTCGCTCCACAAAATTTGACAAAGGCCGTATCGGGGGAAGAATTCCTTCAGTAGTACTTTTGCAGTAGTCATAGCGGTGTTGTCGTGGGTTGGATAGGCTTCCACCCACTTGCTGAAGGCACATACAACAACAAGTACGTACTTCAAACCCTGGCACCTTTCTAACTGGACATAGTCCATTTGTAGGACTTCAAAAGGGTGATTGGGGATCCCAAACCCTCCCCGGGGTACAGCAGTTCCTTTCCCAGGGTTGTGTTGGAGGCATACTAGGCATTGTTGGACCAGACGTTTGGCTGAGTCTGGGATCTTGTCGCTGTGCCAGACTTTGGAGACGAGTTCGATCATGGGGGCAGACCCTATGTGTGCGGGGGAGTGTGCCATGGTCAGCATGGGGATCAAGTATGAGTCTGGTAGCAACCATTTGTTCAAGTCTTTAGTTCGCCAGCAACCGTCATCGTCCTTCAATCCCACCCGGGCCCATTCAGCTAATCCGTGAGGTGTGCTGGCTAGTTGGATATCCCTAATCGTTTCCCTAGCATCCTTCCATCTCTCAGTTTGCGACCTGGTCACGTACATACGGGTCGTGGACCTATTCTCGGCTGTGGTTCGGGCAGTAATGTCAGCTAGTGCATTTCCCTGTCCTATAATGTCTGTCACCTTCTTGTGTGCCTGGCATTTGATCACGGCCAGCCGTGTGGGTAGGAGGACTGCTTCGGTCAGGGCAGAGACTAGATCTCCATGCAGGATGGGTGTGCCATGAGAGGTCAGGAATCCCCTCTCTTTCCATAAGAGCCCAAAGTGGTGAACTACCCCGAAGGCATACTGACTGTCTGTGTAAATGTTTGCGGTTGTCCCTGCTGCCAGAATGCATGCTCGTGTGAGAGCAATTAGTTCCGCCGCCTGTGCGGATCGCTGTGTGATGCGGGCTGTCTCAACAACTGTTCGGGCCGTGGTGACTGCATAGGCAGCTGAGGTGGTGCCATCGGGGAGCTTGATGCATGAGCCATCCACCCACAGTTCTCCGTCAGGGTCCGGGAAGGCAGTATCTCGGAGGTCGACCCTACTCTTGGTCTGTTCGTCGGTGAGGGTCACACAGTCGTGTATAGGGGACGCATTGGGATCAGTGTCAGGGAGAGGTAGTAGAGTAGCTGGATTCAGAGTGGTGCATCGTTTCAATGTGATGTGGGGTGCAAGCAGAGTCAGTTCGTAACCGGTCAGTCATGCGCTAGTCAGGTGTTGAGTCTTGGTTTGGTTCAGGAGGGTGTCAACCGCATGGGGTACCAATACTGTGAGGGGGTTTGAGAGTATGATCCCCTCGCTTTGCCGGATAGAGATAGCCGCGGCGGCTACTGCTCGAAGGCATGCGGGCAAAGCTCTGGCTACAGGGTCAAGAGTGGCAGAGAAGTAGGCACAAGGGCGTTGTTTAGGGCCTATGGACTGGGTTAGGACAGACAACGCACATCCCTCCCTTTCGTGGGTGTAGAGGGAGAAAGGTTTAGTGTAGTCTGGGGTTCCTAGGACTGGGGCCGAACAGAGGGCGTCTCGTAATTCTTTGAAGGAGGATTGACATTCGGGTGTCCAAGGGAGGGGGAAGGGGACATCTTTAGCCAGCAGGGAAAGCAGGGGTTTTACGATAAGACTGAAGTTTGGCAACCATTGTTGACAAAAGGAGGTGAGGCCTACTAGGGACCGTACTTGCTTCTGAGTTTTGGGAACAGGGGTTTCTAGGATGGTCTGAATTCGGTCAGGGGTAAGTTTTCTCCCGTCTTTGGATAGTAGGTGGCCTAAATATGTTACTTGGGGTTGGCAGAATTGTAATTTCTTCCTGGAGACCTTGTGACCATTCTCCGCGAGGAAGCGGAGAAGGTGAATGGTGGCTGTGACTGCAAGGGGAGTGGTGTCGGCCGCCAAAAGGATGTCATCGACGTACTGTATTAACACTACTCCATCGGGTAGTTGGACTGCATCTAGTTGTCTCTTGAGGGCTTGGCTATAAATGCTGGGACTCTCAGTGTAGCCTTGGGGTGCCCTACAGAATCTGTATGAACGGGCTTTTAGGGTGAAGCCGAAGAGGTAACGGCTGTCCGGGTGGATGGGGATGGAAAAGAATGCGTTCTTGAGATCAATAACGGTAAAGGTAGTGGCAGTGGACGGAATCAGGGTGAGGATGGTGGTGATGTCTGAGACCGCGGGGTACTGAGGTATGACTATTTTGTTAACTTCTCGTAAGTCAACAATAAAGCGGTATGCTTTCTCATCTCCCTCGCCTTGCTTCTTAACAATGGGTAGGATAGGGCTGTTGCAAACATTACTGACTACTTCTTCTACCACTCCTGCATCAACTAGGGACTCGATGATTTCCACCAACGCCTTCTCGCCTTCAGGCGATATCCGATACTGTGGAAGCTTTGGGAGCACTGCGTCCGGTCGGACGGTTATGTGTACTGGGTCAATCACCATGCGCCCTACATCTGAGTCGGTTTTAGCCCATAGATGTGAAGGTAATGTGTCGAGTAGGGACAGGTCAGCATCAGTTATAGAGAGCATACGTCGTGTGTGACAGGGTCTGGACAGATCTGGGTTATCGTGCAAGATGACCCGAACTCCGTCTGGGGAACATCTGATGGTAGCTCGAAAATGTTTTAGTAAGTCAAGTCCCATAATAGCATCGGGGGTGTTGGAGGAGAGCAGAAAGGTCGTGCCAGTGACGTTATCGTCTAAGTCAAAGGAGATTGGTGCTGATAAGGGGTTAGTGGAGGGCGTTCCATCGAAGCCTATTGAGGTTACGTGTGAGCCAGACAAGGGTGCCCTAGGAATCAGTCGTTTAGATAACGCGCTACGTGTCGCCCCAGTATCTACCAGGAATGGAGATTTCGTGCCCAGGACCTTAGCGGTGACGTAAGGACCTTGCTGGTCAACACGGAGTTCGACTGGATCCCTCCCTTGCCCCTGGCGGTCCTATGCGAAGTCATGAGTGCTTTCGTAGTCGGACTGCTGACACTGGTTTTGTCGGGGGCGATCAAAGGTGTTTGGTCTGCCTGGCCTGTCGTTGATGGCGTCGTTCGTGTGCCCTCGTCCCTGTCCTCTATTTCTGGGGTCATATGCGGTGTTTCTGGGATCCCTATTTTTGTTAAGTTCCAGAAGGACCGGGCACTGGGATTTCCAGTGTCCGAACCCTCTACAGAACGCACATTGGTTCCCATCTAAGTCTCTCCGTCCGTTGTAGGGTGTAGGGGTATGGTCTCTAGGGGGTAGCTTTCTAGGGGCGGTTGGTTGGTAATTCTCTTTCGGGGGTTCCCTTCCTATGGTCACCCCTTGCAACTGAGCTATCATTACCCTCTCCTTTAGTTCCTTTTTCTTCTTCTCTGACGCCCTATCGTTCTCGTTTTTCTGGTTTTCGTAGTATTGGGCCATCTGGAGAATTGCTGCGGGTTTGGAGGCTGCCCAACTACTCTCGCTGGTCTGTAGTTTCTGGGAAACTTCTTGTGACAGACCCTTCACATAATTCTGGACAAAGAGGTGATGTCCGGTTGCGGTGGTCATGTCTTGGCCACTGTAATCGGAAAACACAGTCTCGAATCGGGAGAAGTATTCAGACACATCCTCCTGGGGTTTCTGGCGGCAAGCCGTCACTATCGACCAGTCTACCTTTCTTTCTGGGATTAGAGTCTTCAGCTTTTGTACAATCTTGTCTGGGAGCTCTAATATGGCTTTCTGGGGTTTCTGTCCTGGTTCTCGCTGTTTATCTATGGTATCGAGTTGTACCCAGGTATATCCGAACGGCTCAGCGTGGTCAACTTTCCGGATTTGTTTCCACACATCAGCCGGCAGGCATAGCCCAAAGAACAAGTCGATATCTGCTAAAGTCATTATCGTTGAGCCTAAGGCTGTACCCAGTTCAGTGTAGAAGGCAGTCGGGTTCTTTCTCAAGTCGGGTAGAGTTTTTTTAAAGGTCAAAATATCTTGCCGGTCCCACGGCTGGTAGACCCAGTTATATACAACCCTTCCCTTCGCAACCTTGGTGGTTGATGTCTTCATGTGTTCCCTGACCTCGTGGGGGGACCCTGTAGGGGGCAGCTTCTTTGATGGGCATCATGGCATCAGCCCTTCCTTCCTGGGGCTTAGTCGCTATGGGGGTTTCTGCTTTGGTGGTCTGTCTATGTTCTTTAAGGTGTCGGTAGACCTCGAGTGTACGAGTGAAGAGGTTCGTCACGTCGCCCTCTCTTTCTTCTCCGATGTCTACCTTCCTATATAGGGCCGCTAAGCCTTCGGGACCTTTATCGTGGTATCTATCCTCATATGCATTCAGGGCGTGATAACAGAGCCGTACGACAAAGTGTCGTCTGCGGCTGTCGGCATACGAGTTATACACGTCTGTTATATACTCCTCACTTTCTTTTCGCTCCACCAGTGTCCCTACTATCTTATCAATTCCTGCTCATTCATCCTTTGTTAATCGATTCATTCTGGTGGAATCTTTCTTTCCCATCTCATGGTCATCTAGCGTTATAGCCGATGTTGGGTTCAGTACAAGAGGCTCAGCCGGCGCGGAGGCCGTGAGGACCGAGGCCCCTGTACTGCTTTCGCTCGTGTTCGGGGGTTGTGGGTGTTGCACTACTGACTGGGAGGGTGCATATGGAGGGGGCATGTAAATGATCGGGGGACCTAACAGTAATTCGTCATTCGTTCGCTGCTTGGAGGACAACTCAGGGTAGAGCAAAGAAGGGGTCCTAACGGCGTACTGGCCTGATGTTTCGGGCTCCTGCCTTAGTTTAGTTTCCCTTCTCTCCTTTATTTCTTCTTCTAACCTTCTAGCGGCAAGGTGGGCTGCCTTTCGTAATTCCTTTTCTGCTTTTACTTCTTCCCTCTTTTTCCGTTGCGTTGCTTCTTTGCGCCACATGCCGATACTGTCAAGCATAGTAGGCGTCGTCTTATTGCTACGCAGAGCTACTTCTAGCGCTTCTATCTTATGGTCGTCGAAGGATCCCATCAGTGGCCACTGACTCTCGGGGTCCTTCTTGGTATATTTATGCCACAGCTTGCTATAAGCTACGGCGACTAGTCCATATTTAGTGAACATGTCCTTATTAGGGGTGCCCTCCAGTGGAGCCGGATGGTTCACCTCTAATAAGCGGTCCGGGCAGAACCAACTACCAATCAGTGGGGAGAAGATAGGCATGACGGGTTTCAACGGGGACAAAAGTCAGCACTACCTATCTTTTCACTGCTTGCAAAGACTAGACAGAATATCTCTATTCCTCGTTATTTGTAAGCAGAGAATACCTCCAAAGAACCAATATCGAACAACTAGTGTTCGGACAATCAATCAATCAATCAATGGGGAGATAAAGATAGGCACGACGGGTTTCAACGGGGACAAAAGTCTGCGTTACCTACCCTTCACTATTTGCAAAGACTAGACAGAATATTTCTATTCTACGTTATTTGCAAACAGAGAATATCTCAAAGAGCACTATTCTTCAAAACAATCAATGTTCGGACAATCAATCAGTGGGGAGATAAAGATAGGCACGACGGGTTTCAACGGGGACAAAAGTCTGCGTTACCTACCCTTCACTATCTGCAAAGGGAGAGAGAGAGAGAGTATTTCTACTCCTCCCCGTTTGTAGACAGAGAATATCTCAAAGAGAACAATCAATGAGCACAATCTATGAGCAATACTAGTATTCCAAAGCTTCAAACAATCAATCAATTATTTCGCAATTTGTCGTGTATCACGACCTTACCCGGACCGCGTGGACAGTTTCTCGTCTTCCGCCTCCAGCGCCCGATCGTCCTCTACTCTCCGTATTTGCCGTGGCACTCCTGATGGTTCCCAGTCAGGACCGTAGATCACTCGAGAGAGGTCTGCTCGGAACCAGTGAAGTTCGGATGATCGGCTGCCAGACGAGGGTCTATTGGGCAGGAGCTCTCCCGATCGTTGCAGTCGTTCACTCTGTCGTCGGGACCTCTCCCACTGGATCCACGTGTCGCTGATGGGCCCCACGTTTGGGACGCCAATTGTTAAATGGTAGAGGCAGTTTCAATCGATAACCTTTCAAGTATTTGCCCGGCGGTAATCGCCTCTCATACCACTCGATAATTTACCAATGAAAGAGGCAGGCGCCGGAGACTGGAAGGCAGGAAACAAAGTTTTATTCCGTCGGAGCAGAACACATCAGATCAGACAGCAAGGTATCGTCACGAGGTGCTCTAACTGCATCTCTGAGACCTGGTCTCTTATACACAGGTTTATTGCTTTATTACACATAGTACATTCTTGAGATTCCCTTGATGCATGAGAGAACATCCCCTGAAGCCCCGGCTCAGATCCGATCCCACACATAGCTACAGTAGAAGTTCCCACCTTACCCGCAGTAGGAGATGGCTATCGCGCAGCAGGGTATTCCGCCAATTCCCGGGGGTGTGTGTGACCGGTCGGGTCTCAGGGGGTAGGGGCTTTGATCTACTGTAATCCCTTTGATGTGGGGTGTTTCCCTTACAGTAGGGGCAATAAACTGCATCCGCAGGGCTAGGTGATGGCCTGGGACCAGTTCGGACAATGGGGCGCAGAGGAAGGGGGTTATCAAAGGAGAGGCACGACCATGTATGGGATGTCGGTCGGATGTGGTTACGTAGCAGGGTCGCGCAGAAGGAGAGGGTTTACGGCCTGTAGGAGAGAGCGGGGGTGGCCGGCGCGCGGGGGATGCTCGCAGCGCCAGGGGGAAGCGCTGGCGATCGAGAATGAGCGGGGAGAGAGTGGGGTGCCTAAAAATGGCGGCCGTGCATTCGCTGTGCGTGGCGCTGGGGAGAGGCAAGATGGCACAGATAATGTTCAGTTACAAGCTAAATTTCCACACACCGTCCTAGCATCGTTCCTCGTTCCTCGTTCCGGTGGCTGACGACGTCAGGACAACAGAGTTCCAGGAGAATCGTGGGGAACTGTCAGCTAAGTGTGTTTGTCCTCGCATTAGGCGGGGGAGTGTCTCGTTTTCTTTCCATTACTTTCCCGAGGATCCCGTTGGCCCCTTTGTTTCAGGGTGTAGGGTTGAACTGTAATTACCTTCACGCCTGGTCTGAGACTATATTCAAGGAGGTGTGTGGGCTACGTCTGTTTTCCTATCCTTTGAAATGACTTTCCTCCCGCGGTGACGTAACCGTAATCAGAAGACAGTCAGATTGGAATCACTCGTTCTATAGGAATGAGTTTATCTGAACCTTTTACAAATACGCTGTGTGAGGCCAATGAACACAGCAAACTGTTAATCCTAAGTTCTTTCGGGCAGCTAGGTTCCGACAATTATATTCACACGCAAGAGAAGGGGCCTTAGTCTTTCACTTCTAATGCAGTCATGCCATGAATGAATGAGTATGAGGAAGCGGTCTGTGCTCGGTGTTGTTATATATATATATATATCTGAATGAGAATAATTGTTGGTGTTATTAATATGAAGTTTAGTAGAATGAGTTTATTTCCATGAAGGGAGCTATCTTTGCAGTGAGAATTTAAGAGAGCAGTCTTATTAGTGAGAATGTACGAGAGTAGTCTTATCTGACATTGTCTTGCTATTGTTTCGTATTTGTATGGTGTTTTTTCCTTTACAGGTTCTACTCCCTGCTGTCCCCTTCCTTCCCTTCCCTCACTTGATCACCCTAACCTTCCGTGCCATCAGTGCAGGAGTTGGGGGTGTCGAGAGGTGGAACCCCTATTGCATCGCCAGAATCCTGAGGAGAGTTGAACTGGGGGAACGGAATCGTTACATAGTCTATGTAATTAAGCTGACAAGCCTTGCTAGAGCTGGTGAATAGGTTTCTCCCCTGAATATGATGTTACATGGCCTGGATCGTGAAAATATGATGCGTATGGTTCACAATGCTAGGAAAGATGCCCATATGCCCTTAGCACACATTTTTAAGAACAAAATGTTCTTTGCTTGTTTTCTTGTCTGCCACAAACAAGTTCTACTAGAAAATTCATGGATCTATTAGGTTATGTTTAATTTATTAGTTAGTCATGTAATATGGATCTCTGTTACATTTACAGTTTTAGAGTTTCCCGCTACACCTATAATAAGAGAGCATGGTCATAAGTGCAAAACATGGTTGTTCTTATGCAAGGAAAATAATTTTAGAGGTTTCTGCAGTTTTGCACAATAGTGAAGGTTATTAATTATTTGTATGCTTTGTCTAAAGATTTCTGTTCTGTTCACTAACAGATATCTGCTGCCTTAAAACCATTGCCAGAGGGGCCCGGACATCAGATTCAGCATGGGGATTCAGCACAAGTCTAATTTGGAGCCGACTTGAAGGGACCCAGCCTAGGGGTTGCTGACCACTATAACAAAGGTGAAGGTGGAAGGCCGGAAGAAAGGTGTACCCCTACCACTGTCTTGGGCGAACGATGGGGTCACAAATCAGGACGTAGAGCTGATTCCTTGCTTTGTTCCTTTTTTCCTGATGCCCAACTGAGAGAGGCACAGACCGACAAGGACGGCAAGGAGGCTTTGCTTGAGGTGACCGTCGTTCTGTGCATCGAGCCCCTGAGTCCCGGTCCCCAAGTGAAAGTGAGCCTGCACCTCTGTTTGTTGAAATAGAGTGCCTGGGCACACTAGGTACAATCTGCGGCCCCAACAAAAGAACAGTGCACCAGCAGGGAAATACAGGAGTTAGGGAAGAAATTGAGTTCAAGGTACAGGTCCTATGCCTCTGGTGCCTGTTAGATTAGAGTGAAAAATACTGGTGCACTGCCTGAGACACTGGACAGGATCGTTGAGGGTATCTGCCCTGGAGGGTGATTGCCCTATCCTGAAAGAAAGACTTTTTCTTTAAGCCTGGGCCGTGATTGTTTTTCTGGGTTGCAAGTTGTGCAGGTCCACCGTGGGAGAAGTGAACACTTGATGAGCGACAAGAGCATGCCTGTGAGGCTCAGACGGACACAGGGAGAAGACTCTTCTCTGGCTGGTTGTACAGCGGCTTCAATTCCCCAAGTACTTTTTTGTTAGCAATGTACCCCTTTGGTCGTCCCATTTTTGAGGAGGAGCAGCCCTTTGCGGCTCCTCGTCCTAATTCACATGGCCCCGTTTGGTCCTCCTGGTCCCCAAAACAAAGATTGTTTTTGTGACAATGATTGTGTTTGCTTTAATATACGTATTTGGAATACTGTTTTTTCTGCAAGAAAAACATCTTGTGTACACTTTGATAAGTACTACTCCGCCCGCCCCCTGAACATATCATTGGTACTCTAGCCCTCATAAAGAAGAACACCGGAAGGTCTATCAAGATAAATGTTTTTAGTAAGACATTGCAACAGTCATGTGCTGTTGGCTATTTACAAACTGAATAAAATAGCCACTGAAATCCACCAGAACTCAGAGACAAGGACTGGATGGTTTTGGACACTGTTTTCTGTTTGGGGCAGGAAAGTATTATCAGCTCTAAGTATATTTGCTGCAATCCTTTTTTCCTGCTGTTTATGTATACAATGTGGCCTGATGCTCTGTTCCCTTTGTGCTTCTACCTGTACTTCATGTATACCAGCTAAAGAAAATACTAAGAATGTAAATGCCCGGCTAGTAACTGACCAAGAAATAAGCGAACTAATGTAAATTGGCATCCGTGATAACTTTCATGATCCGTCTACTGCATAGCGATGTCCTCAGCTAATGCTAAAAGGGTCGTCTGTGGAAATCGCAGATAATTGCCGTTAGCATGAGCTGAAGCCATTTTGGTTGTGGCATCCATTTTTGATAGCCATGTGATTCTTCCGTCTTCACTGTTGCTTGCCTTTCTATTCTGCTTGAGTCATCAACTGTAGTTAATTCCTTCAGTACTGAGCCAGAGCACTGCATAAGCTCAGAAAGGCCTATAGCTGCTAGAATGCACCTGCCTTAAAGTGTAACTGTCAGGATGTTCCAACTGATGTAAGCAGTTCTGTCTCCCCTCCCACTCTGCTAAGTGATTTCTATCTGTCCATGTTAGTCAATAGCAATTCCTGTGTATGCCTGTACCTCCCATTTGAGTCTCCATGCTTACTCAGCTGTAAACTGGGTACATAAGACCCATGGTTTCTGTATTCCATGGACTACCTCCTACAGTGTCTGAGGGTGCTGTATTGATGTAGTCCCACTCATGAGAGAATAATTAACTTGTTATTTGATATTCCAGCTTCCGTGCCAATCTCTTCTTTGTTGGTTTAAAGAACCAGTGGACAGATACGGGTGAACCCCAGCACCGGTGGTCCCCTAAAAAGGCTAATTTCCACAAGGGGCCCTCCCAGAGGAGGGGCTGAACTGTGGGAAGGATACTTCCATGTCCTTTGTCCAGTTTTGCACCAGAGCACAAGCCAATGGCTCCTTGAGCTATTTGAACTGGAGTATGTAAGGAGGGCTTTTAACAATTATGCTCTTGTGTCCCTAGAAAGCTGGGCCACCAACAGGCTTTGCTTTAAAAGTTGTGAGGGCTGCAGGGAGCACAGCAGCCTCCTAACAACATTGTTAAAAAATCACAGTCATTCTCCTTGGTCATTGAATCTGTGACCCCAGAACAGCACAATTTTTTTTAAAGCACTCTGACCTGAAGCTGTATTTTCTTCAACTGTTGTTCAGGGACTCCCTGTGGTTGATTCTACGGCTGTGCTTTGGGGCCTGAAAAATTGTAAAAAGGCTTATTTTGAAGATATTTTGTTGCAATCACTATCATTAAACATTGGAATGTGTATATTTCTATAATACAGATTTGATTATAGTTATTGGTGAATTGTTGACAAAGCCAACAGGTCTGCTTTACATATTTTGAAGCACCACCCCTTGATAAAGCGAATAGGACTTCATTTTATATTTTGGTGTCCTGGTCCTTTGACCAGGCCTGTAGATAACTTTATTTAAAACTACACTCTTTATATTGTTACATGACATGTGCAACAGTGGGTGGAGTGCCTGCAGGGGAGGGCAGAGAGGTTGGACGCCGGGCATGTCCACGTTTCCCATCCCTCGGCCAAAATACGACCTCGGCAACCCCCATCCCCTGGAGCATTAAAGTGACATTATAGTTTTGAATTTTAACAATAACTTACTTTACATTAAAAATCTTAGAAATTCACTGAAAAAAATAAAGGTTGAAGGGATGTTATAGTTAGGTGAAAATGTCACTTCAAACATAACATTTTAAACTAACAATACAACTGAAATTCACCAGTTACAGTTATCTGAAGTAACAATGGGCCAGATGTACGAGGGTTCCTTTTTGCATTACCTAAAGAGCGATTATCAAGAAATTGCTATTCAGGAAATGCAAATTGGTATGTACATACCCTGAGATTACCTAATAGCGACTCCTACAGAGTAGGAATCGCTATTAGGAAATCGCTATTTGTAAATCCTAAACCATTCATTCCTATATGAATGGCCGTAGGTACAAATAGTTTTGCATTCCCTAAATTGTGATTTCCTATTAGGAAATCACAATTTAGGAAATCCAAACCCAAAAGTGCCTCGGGCCTTAAGGCTCCCCTGGAGGCACCCCGAAATTAATAGTGCACATGTAAGTGTACATATGCCTTAGACTAGAGACATATGTGCGTTTCATGTCACATTAAAAAAAGCATGTTTCCAGTTCAAAGTATTTTATTGAAGTTTAAACAAAAGGGAAATACAAATAATAAATGGAATAAGTGATACAGCCTAGACAAAACAGTACATATGCAAAAAGTGTAAAGGAACGTATGAAAGCAGATACAAACAGAAGTCAGATGGCAATAATAAAAGGAAAAACTAATACAAAATGTCCCTATAAAAAGTATGAAAAACGGTACATATGTAAAGGAAGCATATATAATAGTCCGAAAACATCCGAAGATATTATGAAGGAACTGGAAGAAAACAAGCCAGGTATCACAAATTATGCCGTAAAAGTTAGGCAAGGGAGAACACACACAAAGAAAAAGGGGGAAATTTAGGGAAAGAGGGGTAAGGGTGCGCCAAGTGGAACAACTGCTTCAAAAATGAAAATAGAAAGAGAGATAGAAAAAAAAAGCGAAAAAATCTTAAAATCGTTTAGATGGTAGGGATGTTAACGGTGCATGTCCCGGAGTCCTGAGCACAGTGTCGAACATAATTGTCCAAAGATCTCCAGACTACGCTAGAAATAGTCAGAGAAGAGTGACTATCAGAGTGCAGCGTGTGAGTGCTACGAAGGTAGGATACCCAGGCCCACCAAGTGTGAAAAGAAAGGTGTTGGAAGGACTTCCATTCTGTGAGGATCACTTTGATTGCAATAGACAAAAGTAAGTCCAGTAGGGACATGTCAGTCTTGTCTAAAGGTAGAGAAACAGTAGAATCCCAGGGACCCAATATTACAATAGAGAAGGATGAAGTAATAGGAACATTAAAGATACTTGATAAGTGCTTTTATGTGGAGGCCCAATAATCAGCTAATAGCATACAGTCAACGAACACGTGCTGATGTGTTCCTTGTCCCAAATAACAACTCCAGCACCTATTATTATCCCTTAACTTCAAATTATATACCCGAACAGGTGTTCAATGTAGCAAATGCATTGTAAACAATATGGATTGGATAAGGGCTAGAGCAATTTTGTTGCATAGGGAGAGATTCTCTATCAGAAACTGGTCATTGGGAGAAATATGTTTGTAAACCCCTTTATCAAAGTGTTTAGACCATGTGGTATAAATAAATGAAGTTTGTGGGGCCTGCTGCTTCGATAAAAATGTATGAGCTTGGGACGCCACATACCCCGCCCGGAGCCAAAGAGTTAGAAGGTTAAATAAAGACAAATGTTTACAAAATTGGTATTTTGAGAGTTTAACCTTAACCTAGAGAAAGATATAAAAGTCTAGCTTAGCAAGATCATATTTTGTGGCAAAAGCTGCAAAAGGAAGTGGGTCACCATTAATGTCATAAAGGTCCTGAATAGTTTTAATGCCTTTAGAAGCCCAAACAGTAGGGAGGTGGGGATCGACATAAAAGGCGAGTTTTGGATTAAACCAAAGAGATGCCCTCTTAGAATGATTGAAATAGCTCTCAAGCCACTTATCAATGACCTTTAAAGCAGATAGTGTATCCGAAAGAATACAATGTGAATGAGAGGGGACAAATATTGTCATTGAGATGAAGGACGATAGACTATAGGGGTGGCAAAGAGAACAGTCAATATGTATTGATGGAGGAGAGTAAAGAGGATCTGGGGAAAACCAAACTGCCCTTTGAGACTCTAGAAAGGCTGTTTGATAAAGATACCAATTCAGAAAGTTACAACCACCCATTGCAACTGCCTTCCTAAGAAATTTATACGGGACCCTTGCTCGTTTGTCATGCCAAAGAAACTTAGAGGTAAGTTTATCGTTCAGGGAAAAAGCTGGCTGAGAGTCTTAGAGGTAGCATTGAGGATAAAAAATTAATTAACGGAATGATCATCATTTTGAGGGTATGCAGTGTTCCCCACCATGATATGAATTTGGGAAACCAGTTGTTAAGAAGATCTTTAACTTTGCCGAGTATATATGATCCATTGAACCAAAATGTTTGGCTACAGAAGCAGATACCCAAATATTTAAGGTGAGAGGACTGCCATTACAGACCTGAAATGCCCAGATTGGATGGAAAGCAAATGGTTTTATCTTTCTTCAGTGTATACCCAGAGATCTATAAAAAGTCCTGGATAAAACTAACTATTGATGGGATGGCCAATTCTACATCCTCAGAGAGAATGAGGATATCGTCTGCATATGCAGCCGTCTTAAAGCTAGAGCTAGACTACTGTAATGGGCTATACCTGAATGCCCAGAAGCAGTGTCTAAAGAAGCTTCAGATGATTCAAAATTCTGTGGCACGTCTACTGCTCAATATTCCCAGGCATATAGCGATATCTAATGAAATCCACAAATTGCACTGGCTCCCTGTACTTCAGCGCATCAAATTCAAGGCACTGTGTCGTGTCTATAAAGCCTTGAATCATACAGGCCCCTCTTTTTTCAGAATCTTTTCGTATGGTACCAACCGACTAATCATCTTCGGTCAGTGGGGGCAAGACTGCTGTTGGTGCCTAGAATTCGTACTGCACATTGGGGTGGCCGTAGCTTCCATTACGGCACATCTAAACTCTGGAATTCTCTTCCATTGGAACTTAGGAATGCCAGCTCCTTAACTGGTTTTAGGAAAAAATTAAAAACTTGGCTCTTTCAGTATTAGGCGCAGAGTATGCTGATTGGAGTCCCCAGCGCCAAGACACCCGTGGGTATTCGTGTGCTTTTATAAATCTCATTAACATTAACATTAAATGTAAGATGACCAAATTGAAGACCTTTAATGTTAGGTTTGGAATTAAGAAGTCTAAGTAGAGGATCAATGGTAAGTAAGAAAAGTAGGGCAGACAAAGGACACCCCTTTCTCATACCTTGGTGTAGGTTAAACAAAGAAGAAGTATACCCTTGAATTCTAATGTTTACCTTAGGATTTACATACAGAGCTAAAATCATGTTTGTAAAAGAGGTACCTAGGACATGAGCTTCTAAAACCACATGAAGAAAAGGCATATAAACCTTATCAAATGCCCTTTCCACGTTAAGAGCAATTGCAGCCGAAGGAAATGTTGATAAATGAGCATTTTCTATAATATGACAGCATGGTATGAATGTTATCCCTTGCAAGGCGGCCTTTGACAAAGCCAGTTTGTGAGTTATGAATTAGGTGAAGGATACAGGCTTCCAATCTGTTGGATAGAATCTTCGCATATATTTTGGCTTCCATGTGTAAAATCAAAATAGTTTTTTGGATCAGAATGATTCTTACCCTCCTTTGGAATGACCACAATGGTGGACTCAGCAGCTGTAGATGATACCCGATAAGGCGTATTGATCAAAAACTCTTTTGAGATGACCAATGAATGAGCGTGTAAAAGTCTTATAAAATATGATTGGGAAGCCATCCGTGCCCGGAGCCTTGCCCGACCACATGGTTTTAATTGCTTCAACAATTTCCTCAGAGTTTATTAGTTTATTCAAACACAATCTATCAGTGTCTGAAACTGTGGGTAATGAAATAGGGATAGGGACTCCAGCCAAGTGGATTTATCACATGACATTTGAGAAGTATATAGCCTTTCATAGAAAGTCTTGATTGAGAACTTTTTCTGAACTGTCTCTGTCTGTTATATGAGTAATTCGGGTACGTAGGTTGGTGGATTTAAGAGTAAGTGCTAACAGTTTACCAGCTCTATTACGCAATAGAAGATGACAAGATTTTTTAGCATGAATCCCTAGATAACAATAGAGTTATAAGAATATTTTAGCTGTCTAATATCCTGCAGGACGGATTTCTTATTGGAATGCCTATACAAAACTTCATTCCGTTTAATTTCCTCTCCAAGGGATTGAAGAGTATTTTTATTTTCACTGTTTCTTTAGGACATTTTTTGATGATCTGGCCTCTCATAACACATTTAAAAGCGTCCCAAAGGACTATCAGAGAAGTAGTCAAGTTTTCATTTTCATGAAAGAAAGACCAGATCTCTTGTTGGGAATCAAGACCATCAGACTCATTGTCCAAGATTTCAGTGCTTAAGCGCCACATGCAAATCCCACTCTTGACAGCTAAGCTCAGAATAGACATTGAGATTGCCGCATGATCAGATACAACTATTGGATGGATCTGTGCATCAGATGTACCTTGGAGAGAGAGGCCTCTACAAGGAGATAGTCAATGCGGGAAAAACTAGAATGGGGTGAAGAGAAGAACATGAAGTCACTGCCCTGCGGATTATGTAGTCTCCACTAACTGATGGGACGTGCAAACATTAAGTAATTGCTTGTGTGCCCTAGGGGCTCTATCTGAAAGCCGAGTGATGGTCTAAGATAGGGTCCAAAGGAAGATTGAAATACCCACCTACACTGTTTTAGAACATAAAGGAATATCAGAATGTTTTTGTTGATTGAACGCCAAAACTCAGAGTCATCGAGTTGGGTGCATAAATATTCATGACATATAATTCTTGAGAACCATTGGTCAGTCTAGTGAGTAGCCATCTCCCATTGGTGTCATGTTCCGCTGAACATGTACAGAAATTGTACAGAGCAGAGCTATCTGTAAGGCTTCACAAGCCTTAAAAGCTCTTGCTCTAGGTGTAAGTGCTATCAATCAGATTACACAGATCTTGTCGCTGTGACTATGGACAAACCTGATTGTTTAGAAATAAAGGTAAGAACTCCATTACGCTTCCCCAAGGCTTCAGAGCAGGCAATGTTAGCAAACCCACCCTTCCTCATGAGCAAAGCCTCTTTAGAACCTATCTTGGTCTCCTGAGGAGTACAATGTACCCCTTCAGACCTTAACAATAATCCAACATTTTGGCTTTCTTCGCGGGGTGGTTCAGCTCTTTGGTATTTAAGGAAACAACCTCTAGGGGGGCATTTGGGCAACAATAGATTACTGGAACCACACTGGATTGTAATAAGTTCAGAGTAAAACTAAGCAAAGAAGAACACTGACAGTGAAGCAGATGATCTACTAAAAAATGGGAAAAGAAGGGCAGTAGAAGTCCAAAAAAACAAAAAGAGAAAGTGGTGACCCATACCTACCCTGAGCCAGGACAGAGAGGTGATGAGACCCCCTCCCACCAGGACACGTCTGTAATAGACATCTTGCATGGGGAAAAGACGTGAAGAATGTGCAGCAAGGGCTGACAAAGATAGCACCGGAAATACTGCCAGGAAGTATAACTAGCACAGGTGGCGGGTCATGAGGAACAGTAAAAGCAGCTGGGAAAGCAGGTATTTAGAATAATACCACATAGTACACCAGGATGAAAAGCATGCTATATCAAATAACAAATACGCAATATATAGAAATAATGATTCTAGACAAAATTAACCAGATTCAAAGGGAACCTTTAATAAATGAACAAGTGAAATTAGAATCAGAGTCATTAACTTCAGGTGTAGGAGGAGACAGTACAGGCACTAGAGTGCCACAAAATAAAGGAGAGAGCTGAGTCAAAAATGTATAGAGGACCAGAAGACGTGGAAACTGAATTAAATAAAACCTTGAGATGACGATGTCTAGTGACAAATTGTAGTGACAATAAATGCACTGTACATAGACAACATTACATGAGCAACTGGAATGTCAGAAACAATATATAGCAAAGATATGTGGTGACATTGAATAGCGACATAATGGCTAGAAGTGGTGATAGAAGGGAGTAAGAAACATGGTAAAGAAAAAAGTGAGGTGATGATGAGTGTAGATGTGAAAATGCAATTGTGAACACGAATATGAAAGAGGACTAAAAGAATGAAGCAATTGATTTGAGAATGGTCACTGTAATACACAATTATACATAGCAAAGACGGCATGTATATGGATCCGATACCCCCAAAAAGATAATGAAATATCAAGAGATATCAAGAGTAATAACACCAAAGGATATAAACTGTGACTCAAAAACCAGAACAATAGACATGCATCAGTTCAAACACGTAGATGAGAAGAAGAAACACCTGGCAAAGCATAAGCTTCCATCTGTGTTTGAGATTGGTTATCCAGAAACGTTGCCAAGTCTAGAGGCTAAACAAAGGTTTTGGATTGGCCTTTACAGGTGATCCGGAATTTTGAAGGACCTGCAAAAGAGAAAGGAATACCCAAATCAAACAGTCTTTTCTGCAGATTCAGAAAACCCTTATGACGAATAACAGTGTCTCTGGCATAGTCTTGCGAGATTGAGATTTTGTGATCATGCCACCGATCCTATCTTCCTCACGGGGGCTAAAATTTGCTCCGTGTGTTGATGGCGCAAGGGTTTAGACATCAAAGGTCTTGGATATGCCATATTTTTGGGCTTGGACGTTGGAACCCTATGGGCTCTTTCAATCTCAAAATCTTTGTTGAAGGACAGCTGAAGGCTTCCGGTAGCCAAGAAATCAGAAAGTCAGCAGCCAACGGGGCAGATGATTCAATTCCCTCTGGTAATCCAAAAATACGCAGGTTGGTCCTACAGTTACGGTCCTCCTGATCAGTGAGATTTTTCCGCAGAGCTGAAGTGGACCGTTGAAGACTTTGAATCTGCTTGGCTTAAGAATTTGTGTAGTCTTCCACCGTACTAATTCTAGTCTCAACATTGGACATTCGTATTAACATATCTTTAAAGTCATTGTGGATAGCTGCCACTTCCAATTGAAGAAGAGCAGTATTTGTCTTCATGCTCTGAGCAATATCATGTACAGTATTGAGTTTGAGCAGAATGGCTTCCAACGTAGATGCAGACTCTGTGTTGCCTTTGATCGGGGACTCCGGGAGAGGTGGAGATTGCCTTGGGTCGCTTTAGTGTCTCTGTCCTTCATATTCACACTCACACCCTCCGCCATGTGACCCGCATCAACTAAACCACTTTTATTCGAAGAAATGACAAACAAAGAAAGCAGCAGGATACCTGTCTGAAAGATCAGGAGTAACTACTTGGCTTCATAAAATAAGAGAAGCGCTATCCAAGTTTGACGGAGAAATAAGCGGAAATTCTGTTATTTTGCTAATCTATTTGCTTCCACTGGCACACACAGGAACTCATAAGCCACACTGATTCCACAGCCTCCACTTGCTTACATTTGAAAACACTGGAAATCACTGTGCGCCACTGTATCCAGAAACCAGTGGGATAGATCGACAAACTCCTCCTCATTCAGTATGTGGGGCTAATCTTAAATATGAGAATTCGTCAAGACTCCTCATGTATGCTTAAAGACTGTATTACAGTAGTGTGACAGTCTTCTAAAACAGCAGGGTTCCAGCTGATGTTGCAATAAATGACGTGAACACTACACAGTAAATTGCAAGGATTTGCATACCAATGCGATACTGAAATGCACTAGACAGAGCATACCATCAAAACCAAGAAGGAGTGACCGCAAACATGAGGGAAATATCAGCAGGAGTCGTGACTGACTAAAAAAAATAAATGACGCTGCTGCCAATTTGAATAGCACAGGAGCCGCGTGCCAGGAGTGGGAGAGACACTACACTGCCCGGTGAGAAAATAAAAAATAAAGGAAGCTTACTGCTGGATGAAGGTGAGGAACTACATTTGGGATTAAAAGCCATCTCTCCTCAGAGTAGTGGTTTGTTTCCATGACGCGGGTCAGAGTGGCGGCGCAGTGGACAGATGCCACTCTCTTAGTGCGCTCATCGGCTCGGCATTGGCGAAAGCAGAAAAGTGATAGAACCGCAGACCACCACGAAGTGCGGAGGGTTCCAAACACACCTCCGAGGTCTCACATAAAACCACCACCTGTGCACGTGGTTAAATCTTCAAAGCAGATGTCCGGTACAGAATTCCGTGCCGGCATGTGAGCGGAGCTTAGCAAATGGCAGCCATCCTCGTCGCGCACCAAGCCACCCCTATGAAAAAAGATTTTTTTAATTTTGCACATGGTTACCATCAACTTTGAGTCAATAGTAACAGCATGTCTTAAATGCCCAATTCGCATTTAGGAAATGGTTTGTACATGTGCTTTAGGAATTGCAAATAGGTAATCCCTATTTGCAATTCCTAAATCGCGTTCGCAGTTTGCGATTTCTACCAGATAGAAATTGCTAATTTTGACAGATTTCGGGCGTTTGTACATATGAAAAGCCCATTTACCTTTTCTTAACGGGCCAAAATTGTGATTCGGTCCATTAAGAAATGCTAAATGGCTTCGTACATCTGGCCCAATAACTCACCCGCTAAAGTAACTATAACTCGCACCATTGCCATGCACTGCTTGCGCCCTCACATGTTATATCACTCGTTACATGTTCAGTGACTGCATTGATAAGATATAGAATAATACATAGGTAACAGTGAATACGGGGATGCTTTTCACCTAAAAGTTCTGAGTGACATCATATAGGCAACAAGAGCGAAGATCGAGTTGTTTATGATGTCACTCAGAACCCCGAGGTGAAAAACATCCACGCCATTCACTTTTTACCCTCCTATAATTTTATGTTATGTATGGCCCCCAAAATCATCTGGGGGGAGAGGAGTAATGGGGGAGCCATACACAACATGGCCTCTGTCATTTCTCCCGGCCCAAAAGGCAAAAATAATAACTGTTGCACGTCATAGCAGTGAGTTATCACATTTGGAAACTGAAATAAATGACAGCACTGTTCATGCGAGGGACAGAAATTACAGTCTAGTTAAATGTCCACATAAGCCTGTTTGCTCATCAGATGACGTTAATCTTAACAAAATAACTTTCTGTAAATACTTATTTCGACTGAAAGCAAAAATATTTACATAACGTACCAATATGTTTTTTGTTTGTTAGTTAAATGGGTGATAACTTCCGCCAGACTTGTGTAAATTGTCGCCAGTAATGTTACTTGGAATTTCAGGGAGGCTTGGCGGGCTGAGAGGCCAGTAACTGAATGGGAGCAGCCGCAGGAGGCGGGGGACTTGTAGATGAGAAATGTGGACGCGCGCACACCGGCGGAGTATGTAGTTGTACTTTTCAGACGGAGGCAGACACGGAGTAGTTACGCAGGGTAACGAATAGGACAAAAGACAGTGTGCACTTCCGGATGATACATAGGAAGCTTTGTTAAGGAAGATACCAAACAGATGGCTCCCTGGAAATCTGAGTGGAGTTCCCACTGTAAACAGTACTTTCTTGGATCCGCTGACTGTACACGTGCGCCTTAAGGTGAACCGTAGCATCTCTAGAAGTATCACGCAGTGACGAAGAAGGCAGCGCTTCCATTAGTCTGTCCCCCCCCCTCCCTCCCCCCTCGTAGAAGTCTAACGTCCCGGATTGTCTACACTGCTGACGTGAGGGGTTGTGTCTGAGCTTCCCTTGCCAGAAACAGGCGTCCCTCAGAGTCTGTTCGCAGACTCTGCAAACACTCCTATGCCTTTGGGATAGTTTTGTGCTACAAAAGTAACACATAGGTACACACAGAGGAGTAGCTTCAGGGGGATGTTAGGGGTGTTAGTCCGCCCCCCCCTCCCCCAAATGTAATTTGTGATATATAGTTGGGTGCAGGTGCTTTCAGTGAGATATGGTGAGGTGTCTGTTGGATTTCACCCGAATTTTTACACACTGAGACAAAAACGCCACACACTCAGGGCCGGACTGGGAACCACAACCGGCCCTGGCAAAGTGCTCGGCCGGCCCCCCCTCCCCCAGGGGGAGGGGGGAGGGGAAGTGGGGGTGAGCCACCGAGCTCTTTGCCAGGGCCGGTTTTCGGCCGATTTTGTTACCCTTTTATTTCCAGTCCTGAAGAAGACCCTCATTTGGTGCTACACTAAAGCACAAGATTCAGTAGGGTCAAAACGTGGACGCTTAATTAGAAGTAAAACATTCCGCAGTGACCCTATAAATTGTAGTAAGAAATTACCGGTCCATGTGTGAATATATGTACTTTTCCCCTATATAATTGTTTTGAATGTTACTCTTTATATTCAATGTAAGTTGTCATGATGTTTGTACGTTATACACAAAAATGCACTGTGTCACACATTTTTCACTTTAATTATTATGTGTAGTACTTGCCGTTTCATGATTAACCTTTTGATTTGAGCTAATAAAGTAATGTATGTCACAATGAAGTTGTGCTAATGTATTTTCACCACGTGTTTAGACAATTTTTGAAAAACATTTGTGATATCCCAAGTAAGCAAAGGGATCAATAACTTTGAAGTTATTTTTAATGTTAAAGTAAACTTGTGGCAGAACCATTGTTCTTTTCACATGATTGTTCCCAGGTTCTGCACAATATTGGGTATCCCCATTGATTAATACTGTCAGGTCTAGGAGTCAGCAGGTCAGTCCTTCTTTGATCCTTTCTCCAGTTGTGATGTGATCTGAAGTTCAGGGTGCCATATTTAAATCCAGGAAGTGCCCTGGGGGTATTATGCAGTTACTAGCCAATGGGCTACCAGGACCCCACCCACCCTGTGATGACTTCTGGTTGTGTGTGGCATCTAGAAATCCTGGGTGCATTATTCTGCCCACTTCCACAATGTCTGAATCCTTCCTTGGAAGGTAGGAGCTTGTTAGCCCACCTTAGAGGTGTGGCTACCTGTAGGCTACACGCCCCCTGGAAAACCGGTTTGGGCACTGGTCTCCCCTCTCTGTTCCTACCGCCTGCCCCTGTCTACCTAAACAAAGGGGCAACCCTTCAGGGGTGGGATTGCCATTTGGCCACCAAAGTTAGCTTTGCTTTTAAAGCTAGCCTTTTGGACCAACACACTGAGTGGCTTCCTGCAAGGTGGAGGTAACCTCTCCCTGTAGCATGCTTGTATTGTTCCTTTGCCTAGTAGTTGTTCACACTACTCCCCAGGAGAACAGAAAGCTGTCTAGTGGCCACTGGACACTTGTGCAAGTCCACTAGACAAACTCTGCAACAGAATGGCAACTTTCTAAATGTTGCCTTTCCTTAAAGATTACATTAAATTTGACTTGGGTATCATGTCGAGTTTAATGTCATGATTAATCTGATACCATGAAGTACCCATTTGAGTAGTCCTATTCAGAAGTTAGCTAGGCTGAGAGGCCAGCCTGTAACACGGTGTTAGCCAATAGGGCTACTAACATTTCCAGCTCAAAAACAACAGTTTGGAAGTTTGCTGTTAGGTCACGTCAATACTACATGTCCTACTTAATAATATACAGCTAACTGCCTGGGGCTCCATAGGCCTTCCTCAGGGAGGCTTACATATATTGTTAAGAGCTTGCAATTTGTTTAAATGGCAAAGTCAAACTGGCAGTTTTACAACTGCTCTTCCAGGGTGCAGTTGCAGGCTGGAAGCCATTTTGTATGTTGTCACTCCCAAAGTGGCACAATCAGTGCTGCAGCCTTTGGGGGCACTCTGTCTTACATGCCCTGGCTACCCTTAGTACCATGTACTAGGGACTTAGAAGTATCAGCTTATGATCATTTGGTGTAGCCAATTCATCATACCTTTTGTAACGGGTTAGAACACTGGCGCTGAGGTCTGGATGCACTCTCAGAGTCAAAAAACCAGCAGCACCAGTCCACAACTTTGGGGGTGATCATGCTAAAAGAGTCATTTCCTTACACACGCCTGCCTTGTGAGCTCACGGGGAAGAATACTAACATCAGAAAAATAGGGCACACTATATATTAGGGTTAGTGTGCCTTCACATTGAAATACAAGCTATAATCTATAAGATTTTTCACTGTGTAGGCTGGTCATAGTGATTTCCTAAGTAAGTTTAGATGGAATTAAAATCTTAATTCCCTATCTTTGATTACGTAAACACTAGCAAACTGCTTGAAAGTTATTTCCTGCTTGGTTTTCAAACTCTGATTTAACAGTGAAATCTGAGATTTGATAACCTAAGCAGAAAGAAACTTTGTAAAAATGTACATTTGCAAACCTAAGACAGAACTAGCTTTAAACCAGTTCTGCCACTTATCACAGTTCCAGAGCTGGAATACAAATTCTTGGCTGAGAGAAAAAATAACTCTGGCTCAGAGGACAATGGCCTGTTTCAGAGCCCAGAAGGGACCAATGGGTGTTTACTGCTGACTACTTAGCAGGGATAAGCTATAATCTGTGAGAGGATAGGAACAGTTGACAGCTTTTGCACAGCCTCTTTTGATTTGGAGATCGCCAGGAAGACTTTTCCTCTTCATTATAGTGGAACCTCACAGATAGACATGTTTCAGTCACAGTATGAGGAAAATGTTTTTTGCTCATGACAGGTGGGGGTATAGCTCATCTAAATAGGGTAGTGGCTTACCAGCTGAGACAGGCATGTCTGATGGAAGCTGGGTTTCACCATCTTGAAACAGGAGCTACTAGGTAATTTTCCAGTGCACCAAAGAGGAGGCAAAAGGAGATGGGGACTGTGAGAAAATAATTAGGATTGGGCAGTAGTATTTCTGCAATTACTGCATAGTGCACAGGATAAATCTAGCACTTCCACCACAGCTTCTCAGAACATTCCAAAACCTGGGAAGACTTTCTCTAAAGAAGAAAGCCCTGCTGGATAAAAACACCAGAATTTAGACTCTTGAATCCTGCTGGAAGAAGAGGACCCACACAGAGATGCAAAGACTCAAGATCTCCTGAATCCTGCTGGAACAGAGGCACTGGAACTGATATTCAAGGGTCAAGTGATTGACCTCTTGTTCACCTGCTTCCAGGATACAAAAAGCAGATAGACTCCTGACTCAAAGAGGACTAACCCTACAGGAGATCTGGCTGGAAAGAGACCTGGTGCCCGTAAGCCTAACCTGAGTAGTTAGGGACTGCAGGACTGACCAGGTTAGGTTTCCTTGCAGTTGGAGACTAAGGGCCTTTTTTAAATGCAGGCGGGTGGCCTGTTCCTCCTCTAGGGCGAAGGAGTAAACAACTCTGTTGCCCTGACAGAGATGCCTGTTGCCAAATTTAGAAATGACTGCCAAATGGGAATTAATTTCTAAAGCAATGGCAGGAACTGTCGTCACTGTGGATCTTTTGCCGTTTGATGCAGGGCTCTGTCAACAGGAGGGAGCCTTGCACCAAGCTGTTTTCTTTTTTCTTTTCAAAATGAAAATATCGAGGTTGGATTTTCTTTTTGAAAATAAAAAAAAAATGCTCCCCTTACCATAAGTGTCCACTCCTATGGTGAGGTGAGCCTTTAGCAGTTTTCAGTGCCCGCTACCGCCAGGGTTTTCGTGGCAGTGAAAACTAATCTTCTCTAATTCCTCCCATCTAGATCAGGTGGGCAGAATTACAAGTCTGTCTATGACAGCCCTTATTCCACATGGCCCAAAAGGGTTTAATCATGGCAGAAACAAAGTAGTTGCCACAGTGGTTAAACCAATGGTGCACCTGCATTTAACCAACAAAAGAGTGAGGCCAAACAAAGGAAAAAGAGAGAGAGAGAGAGCCAGCACGAGGAATCACTCTTGTTTAAAAGAACCCTCACTCACCAACCTAGTTGGTGACATGCTTCATCATTGGGTCCCCACCAGAGAGGCCGAGTGCCTCCCTGGTGTGCTACGATGCCTGGTTACAGCGGAGCAGGTTTTGGTGTGGTGTGAGTGCAATAGTCAAAAAGTGTGGTTTAAAAGATTCCTTGGTTTATTCCCAAAATAATTTTAATGGTGGAAAACCAGGTACCAGTGAAAACAAGTGATTTGGATGTTTCCTATCTGGCTAGATTGACCAGGCGCATCCTACTAAACTAAGTGAAAAGATTGGTCAACATGTTTCTGCTTCAAAAATGCAAATTAGCGCAGCATTCGTCGGGACCTTCCCTACACGGCGATATGCGCGCGCTAAGGCGCACCCTAACCTGTGGGGGATGAAACGAACAAACTCACGGTTTATCCATTCAGGCCTTCAGGATTTCCGAAAGCCTTTAAAATCTGTAAGAATAAACAAACATGAAAACAAACACAACAATTCGCTGTGCTCAAAGATATTTATGCTCAGGTGTTTGTACAAAATCCTGAGTGTTTTACCTCATGCTGTGGAAAACTAATTTCCGCTCAGTGGTGTATTCCGCTAAGAACCTCTATTAAGATACCCGTGTCAGTGATGGTGATTTTAACACTAACACTTAGTGTTACACAAGCGCATGCGGAGGGTGCTTGCTATCCGTATAGCAAAACGTTATCAGTGGCGCGCTACTATTTGTGCGCGCTATGTATAAGCCTTACCAATAATGCGATCAAGTTTATTAATGGAACATGATTTGTCCGCTAAAGTGAGATTATCTGTGGACCTCACGCATACAATAGGGTTGGCAGTAAAATTAAAAGTCTAGGACAGAACTTTAAAAGCATGGAAAAAGGAGGGCTTACATGAAGCAATGGATGACTTCACGTCATGGGTCCCGGTGGGGGGCTTTGGCAGCTAATCAAACACTATAGGGAACAGGAAAATCTAGGTCAGAACATCAATGACTCGGGCCTCGCTTTAAAATGAAAAATGGCCCACAGACTACTTACTTCAAAATCGTGCGTGCCCGCATCGCACCTGCCAGTTCCATTCCGTGGACCCGAATGTTAAACCGGCGTCCGTTTGTTTGGTAAATATACCAGAAGTAAACCTGGTCACGTGATAGGGGCGTGAGGCACGTGACGTGCTAGGTCACATGGGCAAAAGCTGAAACGCTAACCTCCCGGGCTAATGGTATTGAAGGAATGAAAACTTTATGCGCGGACGATCGAGCAAAAAACGCATTGGTGATGCGTGATGCTAAGAAATTTAAAAATCGTCCTCACATCATGTGTTATAAGGGACCTGAAAACAATGCTGGTGTGTGAGCGTACAATTACCCCTCTATGTTATTGTGAAAAGTAAGAAGGAGTCTTACCCACGAAAATCAAGTTGTAGGACCCCACTGGGAAGAGTCGCATAATAATCAATAATAACAGTGTCATGGTGCATACTAATTAGGCTGAGATTTTCTGGGTACATGGGACTAAATAATAATGATAGATATTATCATTAATAGTCCATGCACGAGAACTACACAGAATGCACGAGTATGTCTACATTGGGTTAAAGTCTCATCACGGATCCCCAGGGGATATTATCATTTAGTCCATGCACATGTTTAGAAAGACGATAAATCCAGCGCTGCTCCTTCTCAAACAAGACTTGTGATGATTTTTTCCCCTGTTTGATTTGTTTTATAATCGTCCAGCGCATATCATTGGTGGTGTGGTTCTGCTGTAAGAAATGTTTTGTTAACTTGGTGGTATTCTTCCGGCACCGAATATTGCTACGGTGCTCACACACCCGTTGTTTGATCTTGCGTATCGTCATCCCAACATATCTTGAGCCACAAGGGCATGCAATCAGATAAACCACATTAGATGAATTGCAGTTAGTGTGGTCACGATGTATCCATGTTTTGCCGGGTTCCAGATCCAGACTTTTCGTAGGGGTTGTAAGGTGGCACACACTGCATGAGCCACAGGGAAAGTGCCCTTTCAGTTAAGGGAGACCCCAAGCGTTGAGTACCGATGCATTCTCATCCACGTCAGTCTTTCTTGGGCGTGTATGGACAAGAGTGTTCTTGATGTTTCTGGCTCTTTTGAAAGAAAAGAGAGGCTTCTCCCACTTAAGGTTGTTGCTTCCCAGGATCCGCCAGTGTTTCCTGATGGATTTACTGATTGCGTTGGAAGCAACGCTGTATGTGGTGACACACGTGAGTGGTATATCTTCAGTATTTCTGGGATTGTCTTCAAGGAGGGCTTCCCTGGGTTAATTCCTGGCCCTCTTGCAACTTCTCTTCGGTATACTTTCCGGGTAGCCGCGCTTCCGGAGTTTGGTTGTAAGTTCACCGACTTGGGACCGATAATCCTAAACTTTACTGCAATTCCGCCTTAAGCGGAGGTATTGCCCGAAGGGGAGATTCTCTCGCAGTGGTCTTGCGTTGAAGCAGGAAAAGTGCAGTAGGTTATTCTTGGCAGTAGTTTTATAGTGGGTTTTCATAAGCAAACACTCTCCTGATTTCCTTATGACCACCTCTAGGAAAGTCATCTCTTCTCTTGAGTAAAATCTCGCTAATTTACATTTTTGAAGCAGAAACATGTTGACTGATCTTTTCACTTAGTTTAGTAGGATGCGCCTGGTCAATCTAGCCATATAGGAAACATCCAAATCACTTGTTTTTACTGGTACATGGTTTTCCACCATTAAAATTCTTTTGGGAATAAACCAAGGTATCTTTTAAACCACACTTTTTCACTATTGCACTCACACCACACCAAAACCTGCTCCACTGTAACCAGGCGTCGTAGCACACCAGGGAGGCACTCGGCCTCTCTGGTGGGGACCCAATGATGAAGCATGTCACCAACTCCTTCATTTGGCCTCACTCTTTTGTTGTTTATGATATTGATTAGGGGGACCAAGAGTGACTCCTTGTATATCCCACTCAGGGCTTTCTTATTCTAAAGAAGAGGTGTATGCCCTTCTGTCAGACCCCTCTCTCTTTTCAGATCCCTCCATAGCACAGACAATCTCCCAAACTACTGAATTTGACAAAGTCACGGAACAGAAACGCAACCGTATTCAAACCATTCTACATGGTACAATACTTACTGAACACTTGCGGAACAATGTGGCACAGAAGGGTTTATTGGTGACAAATGCCCCTCGTATCTTTTTGGAGGATGCAATATTTAGGAAAGAGTGGACCCAGATCGTGTGGCACTGTACCCGCGACTGGCTAGAACTCATTATAAGGACAGCCTTACGACTGTCTGAGGCAATGATGGTGGAAATCCAGCCCACCGAGACTCATTTCAGAACAACACTAAAGGGGTATAAAAAGAGGTTGGAGGAATTGAGCAAAAAAGTTAATGAGTATAAAGACAACCTTACCCAGTCGAAAGCCCAGAAGTTTCAAAAGGACTTTAAACGTTTCTCTGATACAAAGACCTACCCCTATGCCAGCCCTGATTACACCCCTCCACCTAGAACCATCCTCTGATGGGTCAGTGGATGACTCGCGAGTGGGTCGAGTGGGGAAATTATAGACCTAGGCAACGGGGCAGGGGCAGAAACAGGTGACAACAATATCAGCAGGCCTGGCCACCTTTCCCAACACCAGGAGGAGGTGGTCTCCACAATCCTTTCCAACCCCCACAATTCCCAACGATGGGCTGGAACCCTAACTATATGCCACACCCTCCACACCCACAAAACATGTACCGACCGCCTTTTTTAGAAAGAGGCCGGAGAGGCAGTGGGAACAGAAGAGGGTCAAATCAGGTACATAGGGAACACGGGGAGGCGGTGGGGGACAACACACGGAGCAAGTCGTGGGATTAGCAAGCGGGACCCAGCAACCAGAGAGTTTAGTTATCAACCTCTCTTCGGACGCCCTCTCTGACACTGAGAGCTCAGTCCTGGAAAAGGGACTGGGGTTTGTGCCCACTGCATGTCTGGACCGCTTTAGACTACGTTGTGAATTAGCGGATTTTTTCAGGAAATTGAAACTTAAATAGTTTTTCGAGAAACATACAAACGACGATGCACCCAGTTCTCCTAGTGACACTGGGTTTCGACTTAAATCTACATTTACCCCTCCACAGCATGCTCTTCCCCCAGAAATCATTGCTTTCGAACAGGCGGTGTTCAAAGATGTTGAATCATTTCAAGAGATGGGAGTCTTCAAAAACATGAGCGAATGTGAATTTTAGGCACTTCAATCACTGCAGTCCAACACCACCATTGTCAGAAAATCTGCTGACAAAGGGGGTGAAGTTGTTATCTAGGACGCAGTTAATTATGACAATGAAGGCAGTCGTTTACTAGGAGACCGAGGGAACTACACCACTCTGCAATCAAGAATCTTGTTGATGACGCAGAAGCCAGTGGTTACATCACCAAACACGAAGCGGATTTCTAAACAGCATGGAATGGCATTATTCCATACTTCTACACCTTGCCTAAGACTCATTAGAACAGGGCGCCTCCACTGATCGTCTCAGGCATTGGTTCCCTCCTTGAACCCTTGTCACGATACTGTGATTTTTTCCTGAAACCTCCGATTCAGAAAACCACTACATATCTGAAAGATACCAAGAGCCTATTAGCTCTGCTTCAGGATCTCAGCATTGACGACAAATCCAATTTTTTGGTCTCCCTGGACATCAAAAGTCTCTACACCTGCATCCCTCAGGACGAAACCATCCGGGTCCTCAATCAGGCTTTGAATGCAGCTCCTTGGGATTTCCATACACCCAGAGAATGTGTCTGTCGGTCAAATAGCTTTATTTCGATAACAAGTATCATAAAAGCATCATCATTCTTACAGTCCAGCAATAAAAGATACAAGTTATCATAAAAACATTGGTAAAAACTAAGTATGTACATTCCATCAGGGCATAGTATATAAGCATTTATTCATTTTGTTAGCGGTTATAAACAGTAACGGGCTAATCCTAGATTCAAGATGGAGAATTCATTCGTGCATCCAATAAATAGTAAAATGTAATTAGTATAAAAAACTGATTAAATAAAGTGAAAAAAAAATCATCTTTTTGGGCTATTTGAAGACATTTGTAAAATTTTAAAAAAGGGATCGCAATGTAACATCAGACCTCCCTACGTAAAAATTTGGACCTGACAAGCCAAATGCAACCAAGGTGCTTTGCCACACCACAGACAAAGAGGGATCTTGGGTCTAAATTCAGAATCCGCAGCGCAGCACAATGATCAGAGGTCCCCAGCTGTCTACAGATCGGTTTTAGCCATCTTGATCTAGCTCAGGTGTATGCTGGGCATGCACAAATGAGGTGGGCCACACTCTCTTTTGGTGCCTCACAGCATGGGCAACCTGCAATTGTCTGATGAGGGGGACTCCATTTTGCAGTTAGCTCGCGAACCAAGAGGGAGCCAACCCTAAACTGTTATATAGAGTGCCCTATCTCTTGGTCTCTGGATAAAATATAAATATGGTTCCAGAAGTATGTGCTGCTTGAACTGGTAAAAATCTTCTGTCAACCTTCCTGCTCTGGGATTACTGAGTTCCTGTGTGTCGACCCAGGTCCAATATGCTTTTTTGAGATCATCCTTACTGGGTGGGTTCTGACCTTCCCAAGAGTCTTTAAGGCCTAAGGCAAATACTAATTTCTTGACGTTGTTTATCCAGCTGACCCTGGGGTTGCCGTCTAAATTGATTACCTCTTTAAATGCAGCGGCATATTTGGTAAGTTGGCCAGTTTGCAACAAACGGCCCAAATAAAACAGAGGTCTTGATCTAGCAATGTCTCTGTAAGAGCGTCTGCCCATATCACTCATCAGGGGCTTGAGTGGGACATTTCGAGGAAGGGTCACTAACTCTCTCAGGAACTTGTGTTCAGATCTACAGATCTCTTCCATGTTGTCGAAACCCCACAGTTCGGTGCCGTAAAGGGCCAAGCTGACTGCCTTTGCGGCATAGATCGTGAGCGCTGGGGCAACAGGTCTGCCCTGTGAGGAGCGATGTTCTCTGCCTATTGCCCCTGCACGTTTGTGATTTAGGAGCATCTTGTTAATGTGGGATTTCCAATGCATTGTTTCGGAGAGTCGAATGCCCAGATAATCGAACGTGCTAACTCTCTCCAAACGCGTTCCATCCAGGGTAAGAATATGCCTAAAAGGCTTATAGGGGTTGAATGTCATCAGTCTGGTCTTAGTAGTATTGTTCATCAGCCCCCTGGAGGTGCAGAAGAACTGAAACCTATCCAGGAGTCTCTGTAACCCTTCCGGGGTCTTGGAGATCAACAGCGTATCGACTGTGAACAGGAGGGTAGGTACCCTGTCTCCTGCCAGGGCTGGGGCATCAGCTGCAATTTCCTGAAGAAAACTAACCACCCGTTCACGTATAAGGAGAACAGGGGGGGCTCCATAACACAGCCCTGGCATACTCCTTCTATTCACTGGAATCCTATTTTTTGCTCTTGTGACCCCATCTCACTTGTGCATAATTACCCTCACGCAATTGAACCAGCAATTTAAGAATAAAATGAGGAGGAATGCCCATCTCACTCAGGACTTTCTACAACTGATTCCGGGGGACCAGATCGAAGGCAGTCTTTAGGTCGATAAAAGTGAGGTAAAGACTGCCTCTACCTATCACGACTACCTTCCAATAAAGGAGAAGCAGCCTGAACGCTTGGTCAACTGTCTCGATTCTGGCCCTGAAACCCGCCTGATATTGGGAGAGGACGTTCTCGTCCTCGGCCCAAAGTTGAATTCCCTGCAGCAACACCCTGCCAACTACTTTTTGAATAGCATCAATCAAACTGATAGGTCGGTAGTTGGCAGGGTCTTCCCTTGCTCCCTTTTTGAAAATTGGCACCACCTCGGCACCCCTCCACGATTCGGGTATAGGGCATCCATTAGAGATGGAATTAATTAGGTGCGTGATGTATCTTGCCCAATTACGAGGATCCACAAGAAGCATGTCCCCCGGAAAACCATCTGGTCCAGGAGCTTTTGACGGTACTATTCTTTTCAGGATCAACAAAAGAGCATCTCTAAGGAAAAGGTTTTGGAAAGCACAGAAAAAAAGAGTTTACTTTTAATAAAAAGAACCCTCACTCACCAACCTGGTGGTGACATGCTTCATCATAGGGTTCCCACCAAGGAGGCCGAATGCCTCCTTGGTGTGCTGCGACGCCTGATTTACAGCGGAGCTGGGTTTTTTGGGGAGAGTACAGGGATGTGTGTGTTGGAAGTGGTGGGTAAGTTAAAAGGTAACAGGTTTTCACCAAAAGCAAATTTTAATGGTGGAGAAACCCGTAACCATTAAAAAAGGGTGACGAATGTTAGCTGGCTGGTTAGGTTAACCAGAACCATCCGATTTTAGCAAAATGAAAAATTGGTTGACATGTTTCAGCTTATTTACGCATATTCGCTAAGCTTTCTTCAGGACCGTAATACAGTTCCATGGTGGTATGCACTCGCTAAGGCGCACCCAAACCTATGGAACTACGTGTATAGTAAAACTCACGGTTCTACCAAAGTGGACTCCCTGGGATTTCCTAGGCCACTGAAATCTGTAGGAGTGAATAAACAAGACAAACACAAAAGAAAATTGATACACAGGAACAATGTGCTGTACATTCAATACTTTCAATGCTGTCATGAAACTATCTGTGCTAGACAACATATTTGTGTCAATTCTGAAAAGCGTCAAAAATATTTTGTTCCTCATAATTTTGAGCTAACGTATTCAGCGAGTCAAGTTGCTCTGTGGAGAAGTCTCATTCCGTAATTAACGGACAGTTTCTAGAGATGCAAAACAGTGGGATTATAATGCATAAAGCCCTTTCAGTGAGGGCAATTACATGTATTTGTAACTATTGTAACAAACATGTGTTTAAGGAATCATTACTCCCGGTAATTGGTGACTCGTAACCCATACACAAATTAGAAAAAATGCTGCAATAAGTGTATCACAGCGCTCAAATGTGTATATATGCATCCAAAGACGGACGCAGCTAGCAAGGAAAATAGGCAGCTTACATGGAAAGAAGACTTGTTTGGCGTCATGGGTCCGGAAGGGGGGATCAGTATGCTGATAGGATCTGCGGTGAAAGGGGTCAAAGAGTAAGAATACGAGTGAAAAGAGTAGGAATGTAGAACACCCTTTGTACTTCAAATAAACTTACTTCTATGTTCGCATACTCCCGCAGTACACCTAACGCTGTCCTCCTCGGCCCGGATATTGCCGTGAAACGGCTTTCCCGGGTTGAAATGTTTGTTTTGCGATCACGTGACGCTGATCTCAGTGCGTGTGACACGTTACGTTGTGGGTGGAGATCTCAGCACCACTAGACTGCGTGGGAAAGTGGCTTAGAAAAAACTTTATTGGTCGAAGGTTTTACACAAACAAAAACCAAGCATACACTAGGCTAGGAAGTGTTCATAAAAATTCGGGGCTTCATAGTTAACTCATTGGGTATATTGTTAGCCAGTAAGTGTGAATGTAGTGGTTCAACAACTTCTAAGCTCAGCTGATATTGATCATCACTGTATGTATACCAGAAAGCACAATGCAAAACATATTGTGATGATAATGGTATCGTGAGACCCAGACCAACTTTACATCAAAGGAAGGATGCACAGATATCAATTATTCAGAATAGAAAAACGACACAAGGGCATTGCGCAGCTAGCGTTTTAGCACTGTACCCCAGGGGATATTATCGTTTAATCCTATGCGGTGAGTTGATAGGCGATAAATCCAACGATGTTCTTTTTCGAACAGCATCTGTAGGTTGTTTTGACCAACATAAGGCTGCTCAATGATTGTCCAGATGAGGTCATTTACAGTATGATTAAACAGTAGATAGTGCTCGGTCAATTTGGATATGTTCTTACGGCAACGAATATTACTCCGATGCTCGCAGATCCGTTGTTTGATCTTGCGTGATGTCATTCCAACATATCTAAGGCCACAAGGGCATGTGATTAAGTAGACCACATTGGTTGAATTGCAGTTCGTATGGCACCTTTGTACCCATTGTTTCCCAGATTCCAGAGACAGTTCCTTTGTCATGGAGGTCAGGTGGCAGACACTGCATGATCCACATGGGAAATGTCCCATGATTGGTGGTAAGCCCCATATGTCTTGGATCGTTCTGTCATTTTTCTTTTCTGGTTTTCTTGGATGTGTGTGCACAAGCGTATCTTTTATGCTTCTCGCCCTTTTGTAAGAGAACAAAGGTAACTCCCAATCATGGTTATTACTCTTCAGAATTGGCCAGTGTTTTTTGATAGATTTGGTGACAGCATTGGAAATTGTGTTGTAAGTAGTTACACACGTCAGTGGAGGTGTCGTGATAGATCTTGACGGATTGTCTTCTAAGAGGGCTTCCCTATTTTGATTCCTCGCTCTCTTGCAGCTTTTTCTGAGGATCTTGTCCGGATAACCACGATTCTGCAGTTTTTGTGTCAGGTCATCAGCTTGTATTTTAAACTCCTGGACCTCACTACAATTACGCCTGAGCCGTAGATATTGGCCAAAAGGGAGATTCTCCCGCAAAGGGCGAGGGTGGTAGCTCGAGAAATGTAGGAGGTTATTTTTGGCCGTGGGTTTATGATGTGTCCTAGTCTGAAGGTGGTTATCAGTCTTGGTAATGAAAACATCCAGAAAGACGATTTCGTTTTTGTCGTGGGTATGAGTAAACTTCAGGTAGGGGTCACATGTATTGACCCAATCAAAAAACTCCAAGAGTGAATTCTCGGTGCCTTGCCATACAATCAGTATGTCATCTATGTATCTTCGCCAGAAAGATACATAGGGAGCGAAAGGGTTACTGTCTGATAGAATGTGCTTGCACTCAAAATCATGGACATACAGCCCGGCCACACTAGGGACAAAGGTGCTGCCCATTGAAGTGCCCGTCGACTGTAAATACAGTTCTCCTTGGTACTCGAAAAAATTCCTCTTGAGTGCTAGAGAAGCACATGAAACCACAAACTCGAAAGGGGTGATGTAATCCCATGTGGAAGCCTCTAGAGTCGTTTTTATCACTTGAATGGTATCATCCTGTGGTATACATGTATAGAGGCTTTCTATATCCATGGTGACCAAGAACGAAGGTTCATCTAGAAGCTCAATATCCTGTAGTAATGCCAGCAGGTTTTTGGTATCCTTCAGGTAGGTGTTGGTTGCCTGGATCAAGGGCTTTAAGAAAAAATCGCAGTAGCGTGATAAGGGTTCCAACAAAGAGTCAATTCCTGACACAATGGGTCTACCCGGAGGGGGTAGCCTGTTTTTGTGTGTTTTAGGAAAGGTATAAAAGTATGGTATCGTGCCCTTACTAGTAGTGAGGAAGTCTGCCTCATGTTTGGTGATATGACCCATAGACTCCGCCTCTTCCACAAGATTCGTAATTTCAGTTCGGAGGTCAATTGATGGATCCCTCAAAAGACGGGTGTAGCTGACCCGGTCGTCCAAAAGGCGCCTGCACTCCCTATCATAGTCTGCTGCGTCCTGTATAACAATCCCTCCGCCTTTGTCAGCTGATTTGATGACAATATTAGAGTTGGCCTGTAGGGATTGAAGGGCCTGAAACTCCTCAGCCCGCATGTTCTTAAATGGAGGCGTCTCCTGAAAAGATTCAACATCGTTGAATACTGCTTGTTCAAAAGCAGTAATTTCTGGTGCTACCATGTGGGGTGGGGGAGTAAAGGTGGATTTCAACCTTAGGCCTGAGTCCCCCTGTCGGTTAGAACCTTCATCGATAGGGTGCTTCTCAAAAAAATTCTTCAGTTTTAATTTCCGAAAAAAATCGGCGAGTTCACAGTGAAGCTTAAAACGATCTAAACGTGCTGTCGGGATAAATCCTAAACCTTTTTCAAGGACGTTTTTTTCTTCACTCGTGAGAGTAGTTGTTGAGAGGTTAGTAATCAGACTCTCTGGTTGCTGGGACCTGCCTTTTGTTCGCGAGATTTGCTCCGTGTGTTGTCGCCCACGGTTTCGTCTTGTTCCCAGTGCACCTGGTTGGGAAATCTCCTTTTTCCACGTCCTCTTCGGCCCCTCTCTAAAAAAGGGGGGCGATACATATTCTGTTGGAATTGGGGGTTCGGCATGAAAGCTGGATTCCAACCCATCATTTGATGGAACGGTGGTGGTTGGAAAGGGTTCTGATAACCTCCTCCACCCCCTGGTGGAAAGGGGTGCCATATTTGTTGGTATTGCTGTCTTCTATTCCTACCTCTACCCCGTTGACGTGACTTATAACTGTCCCCACTTGAGCCACTTGCGGTAGAGTCATTATCGGAGCTCTCTGTATTATAATTGTTCCTCGGTGGGGGAATATAGTCTGGATTGGCATACGGGTAGGTTTTTGTGTATGACCATTTGGATAAGTCCTTTTGGAACTTCTGTGCCTTGGACTGTGTAAGGGAATCTTTGTATTCATTAATTTCCTTGTTGAGTTCTTCTAACCTCTTTTTGTAACCAATTAGTGTGGTCCTAAAGTGTGTTTCCGTTAGCTGAATCTCTACCATTATGGCTTCAGATAGGCGAAGCGCTGTTTTTATTATAAACACTAGCCAATCGCGGGTACAGTGCCACGCGATCTGGGCCCATTCTTTTCTGAACTGTGCATCCTCTAAAAAGATTCGTGGGGCATTAGTCACCAAAAGGCCTTTCGGTGCTACATTGTTTCTTAGATACTCAGTGAGTATCGTACCGTGTAAAATAGTGCGAATACGGTTTCGTTTTTGTTCTGAAAGTTTGTCCCACTCAGTGGTCTGTGATATTGTCTGTGCAATAGAAGTGTCTGAAAAAAGAGAAGGGTCTGCCAGAAGGGCATCCACTTCTTCATTGGAAAAGGAAAGGCCTATATTTTCCATGCTAGCAAAAAAGAGAGGGGGAGTCACTCAAAAAATGAGCCCAAGGAGACAAATGAATCTCTCGCAGCTGCACGCTGCTGAATATATAAAGAACAACAAGAGAGAGAGGGAGAGTGGGTCGCTCTAAATCCCCCTAGACTATATTCAGGATCAACAAAAGAGCAACTCTAAGGAAAAGGTTTTGGAAAGCACAGAAAAAAAGAGTTTACTTTTAATAAAAAGAACCCTCACTCACCAACCTGGTGGTGACATGCTTCATCATAGGGTTCCCACCAAGGAGGCCGAATGCCTCCTTGGTGTGCTGCGACGCCTGATTTACAGCGGAGCTGGTTTTTTTGGGGAGAGTACAGGGATGTGTGTGTTGGAAGTGGTGGGTAAGTTAAAAGGTAACGGGTTTTCACCAAAAGCAAATTTTAATGGTGGAGAAACCTGTAACCACTAAAAAAGGGTGACGGATGTTAGCTGGCTGGTTAGGTTAACCAGAACTATACGATTTTAGCAAAATGAAAAATTGGTCGACATGTTTCAGCTTATTTACGCATATTCGCTAAGCTTTCTTCAGGACCGTAATACAGTTCCATGGCGGTATGCACTCGCTAAGGCGCACCCAAACCTATGGAACTACGTGTATAGTAAAACTCACGGTTCTACCAAAGTGGACTCCCTGGGATTTCCTAGGCCACTGAAATCTGTAGGAGTGAATAAACAAGACAAACACAAAAGAAAATTGATACACAGGAACAATGTAGTGTACATTCAATACTTTCAATGCTGTCATGAAACTATCTGTGCTAGACAACATATTTGTGTCAATTATGAAAAGCGTCAAAAATATTTTGTTCCTCATAATTTTGAGCTAACGTATTCAGCGAGTCAAGTTGCTCTGTGGAGAAGTCTCATTCCGTAATTAACGGAGAGTTTCTAGAGATGCAAAACAGTGTGATTATAATGCATAAAGCCCTTTCAGTGAGGGCAATTACATGTATTTGTAACTATTGTAACAAACATGTGTTTAAGGAATCATTACTCCCGGTAATTGGTGACTGGTAACCCATACACAAATTAGAAAAAATGCTGCAATAAGTGTATCACAGCGCTCAAATGTGTATATATGCATCCAAAGATGGACGCAGCTAGCAAGGAAAATAGGCAGCTTACATGGAAAGAAGACTTGTTTGGCGTCATGGGTCCGCTTCTACTTCATTTAGCGTAAAATAATCGCAAATGTTTGGGGTAAGGCAGGTGATTGGCTGGTCATAAGGCCCTTCTTGGCAGATTGTGTCTGGCCCCGTATAAAGTTTCCTGAAGTGATCAAACCAGTGTTGGCTCGAAATGTGATTAGGGATTAGATCAGGGTCTTTTCTGTTCGCCCCCCTGACAAGATTCCAGATAAATTATCATTCTTTGCTAAGCTAACGTCCTTCAGATCCTACCAGTGGGATTCTTCCCACTGTATTTTTGCACAATGCAACGCTACTTTGTACTCCTTCCTAGCAGATTGGACACAAGGACAATTTTTACTTTTGATAGCAAGGGCTAAAGCTTTCCTATTCTGTCTACAGACCTTGGAGAACCACATCTGCCTGCTTTTTGGGCGCGCGTTGTGGAAGTTAGAACTAGTAGCTATTTGGAAAAAAGACCCCATCTGCTCTACAGTTCTCATGTAAATGCCCAAAGCCTTCTCTGGGGCATCAGATTTGCAAGATGCCTCCTATTAATCGGCTATATTTTCTTCCAGGACTTGATTGATTCCAGCCATTTTTAGTTCATTAGCAACAACTTTGGGCCATTTGAGATATCTTCTACAGTTGGAAGGGGCCACTTCCTTAGTTGACATAATGGTGCTTGCACCAGGGGCAGGGCGAGAGGGGGCCTTCATAGTCAGACAAAATGGGTTATGGTCACTGTCGATAGTAGGGACTATTTCCATGTCAATCGTGCTTTTCCACAGTCTTACATCTATTAAGATGTAGTCAATGCGAGAAGGGCAACTGACTCTATTATATGTGCAGGCCCCTACAGCATCTGACAGTGTTCTGCCATTTGCAACCACCAACCCAAATTCCAAAGTAAGTGCGTTCAACTGAATTGCAATCCGAGACCATCTTTTGATGGGGGGAATACTTAGGGGTGGAATACCCCACCTTGCATCATCTTCCTCTAGCCCCTGCATGTCCTCCATGCTAAGAGGCTCAAAAGTGCAATTAAAATCTCCCACGATCACAAGATATGAGTCAGGGGGGCAACTAGATAGCTCTTGCTCCAAGGATGAAACAATAGATGAGGACACTCCCCCTCTTGTCCCCCTTACATATACATTAAACAGCTCAAGAGTTACATCTCCTCTGTTTCTGTTAATAGTGAGCCTCATTATGTCTGGGCTCGCACAGCATCGTTCGGTAATTCTGCAGCCCAGAGCGATATTGACCCAAATGATAAGGCCTCCCGAGGGGCGCCCTCTCCCTGTGGTAACAGCTGGTGTAAAGAAACAAGTATAACCGGACTTGTAGAGAGGAACTAAACTCCAGGTTTCCTGAAAAAGGCAGATGTCTTGGCCTTCTATTAGTTCGTTCCAGTCACGCAATAGCAATTTGCTGCTAAGCCCGGCTACATTCCAGGAAGTGGTCTTAAGCTGGGAGTAAGGGGCCGGAATGGGGGCTGGCTCGCATAAAGGAGTTTCTTGGGTCTGGGGCAATGAAACAGGGGGAACACCAGGTGTGTCTATGTGGGTGTCCATATTTGTGACTGCCCTCTGATCCCTCAACTTGTTGGCATGATAGCTAATGTGATCAGTGAGACTTGAGTTGATAAATGATTGGTCAAGAACAGTTGGACTCTGTATACTTAGGAGGGTTCTTAAGTTGCTATTGTGAAGAATGGCTTGTGATTCAAGGTGTGAGTTAGGGGCGATTCTCAGTAAATCAATAGCATCTAGTGAGGTCCCCCCTTCTGCAGGCAGCTCTGATGTATTATCCTGTACCCCAACAGCAGCAGTTAATGGGAAACGTCTGAACTGAATGGCAGAAAAGCCTGGAGGGCTAGTCCGGTATTCTAACGCCTAAAGATTTTCAGCCAGATAATGCTTACCCAGGGTAAGTTCGATGCAGTCCAAGGATTGGTTATGGGACGTGCATCTCCATGCCCTGACTATTTCGTCCCGTATTAGTGATCGGCAACCCCGGACATGGCGGATCCAGTGTATGGCCTTGTTTTTAGAGAGTCTTTATTTTTGTGGCCACAATGCAAATCAAGCTTGGGGACATTGACCATGAAGACTGTTCGCGTTTGTATGAGGGGACAAATAGATGGTTTATCTAAATGACAGGAATCTTTGGGACACGGACGTGAAATTGCTGATGTGTTATTGGGTCTGATGTGTTTTGTATTAATTTCCGGAAGAGGTTGTTTTGACTGGCTGTTAGGAGCGATGGCTTGGAGGGGACCCACCTGTCTATGATGGGCCTGGTCGGTGCGTGCTTTGAGAGAGGAGGAGGGACCTTTGTGTGTGATAACTCCTTCTGTATGTGTATTTGTAAATGCCCGTTGGGGATTGGAATTAGGTGGCAAACTGACTGCTGGTTGATGTAGGGTGCTTTCCGGGGTTATTAATTTGACTATGGCCACTAACTCTTCGATCATCAGCCTCATTGCGCCTATTTCCAACCTGAGCACGCTGTCTGTCTGCATAGGATCTTCGGGTGTGGAGGCGTCAGTTCCTACTGTCTCGGAAGAACTCTCAAAAAGGCTTGGGTTAGGCATTGAGATACTAGCTCCCCAAAGCAGCCAGGCGCATCAGCGAATGCTGCAAATCGATTAGAACAAATGGTAACAGAATGCTCTAAGTGACTTACAGCATCATTGACCACTGAATTAGTGTGCTGGGGGGCAGTATCTTCCTGCTGCCCTATCGTCGATTGAATAGCCTCGCTGCTACATGAGGCATTGTTGCGGGGGGTTTCTGAGGGTTTTTGAGGGTATTATAGCTGGGCGCAGTTGACTACAACTCTTCTCAAGTGTGGATTTGGTGACACCAGTAGGCACCGGCAATTCAGCTACTAGTATCCCTTCACATTCTGTGATTAGAGTTTCAATTCTATCAATCACACAATTGTTAGCAGTATTCTTAGTAGCTTTCCTCACCTTTTTCCCCTTACCCGCCCCGCCTGGAGCTCCATTTGCCCCCCGTTCCTTCCATGGTTTCCCTTTTTTCAATAGGTACACCGTCAGTGATTTGGTTAAGCACAATATTTCCTCCAGGTCTATTGGGACAAAAGTCAAAGGCAGTAATACAACACAAACTTTCCCCAAGTAACAAGTATTTAAATGTCTTAAAATTCCCGTTTTTTTCTTCAAGTAAGGGTAGGTTATCGCAAGTCAACACAGTACCTTGTTCAGTAATGAGAAGCTCTTCTTTGATTGAGTAAGATGCGAAAGGGGGATGGCCCTGCCCTGCCACTTCCTGGCGATGACGGGCCCGCCCTTGGCCGCGCCGCGGGGGGAGAGGCGGCGCTTTATGCGCAGAGATGGCGAAGTGCCTCCCCCTCATTAGCAGCACCTGGCAACAACTGGCTGCTCTCGCGTTGTACCCTGGGACTTGATGTTTCCACCAGGGTGTTGTTGTGGCTGAAGAGAAGGTGCAGCGTGACTTGGGCAGTGAAGATGGGCCTCCCCAGCAGAGCCCGGCAGGTACCGGCACAACACCAAGCACAACCTTAATGACACTTTAGCATGAAAAAAGTACAAATGTACACTCGGTACTGCATATTTATTGAACAGAATTTTAACTAGAGAATGAGATGAGTCCTCTGAAGGAAAGGGAAAATGAATATAAAACCTGGGCACCACCATCTAACCAAGTAATGGGGTGAGCCAGTTCTGCAAGCTCTGGAGTGAAGAGGAACACAATCCCACTCACTGATCCTTTCAACGTTAAGGCACGGATCAGAAACATTGTAAGCACCAGATATGGAAGAGTGGATGTTACATATACCGCTTTCAGGGCTTAACAACAAAAACAGGACTCCATGCGGCATCTGGCACTGTGGCTCGGTGCGCCCTGTCGTCCGCGGCCTGTCAAACACTGTGCGCGCCTCCTAGAGAAGCAGTGAGTGGCCGCTTGGGGACACCTCCAGGGTCCTTGGCTAACGAGGAGCCGTGCTTCGACTGACGTCACTGCGGTGTGAAACAGAGATTTTGTAATCTAATGTGCTACGCTAGCCCTGAGGAGAAATTTCTTTAAGTACAGGAGGGACCTGTACCTCCAGTCTACAGGAACTTCGATGGGCAGTACTTTTGCCCCTGGCGTAGCCGGGCTGTATGTCTACGATTTCGAATGAAAGCACATACTATCTGTGGGTAATCCATACGCGGCCTATGTATCTTTCTGGAAGAGGTACATAGATGGCGTGTTTGTCAATTGGCAAGGACCTGAGAGCACCCTATTGGAATTCTTTAACTGGATTAACACCTGTGACACCGATTTGAGATTTACTCATACTTACCAGAGAGAAGAGATGACTTTCCTAGATGTGGTCATATGGAAATCAGGAGAGCGTTTGCTTACGAAAACCCACTGTAAACCAACAGCCAAGAATAACCTACTACACTTTTCCAACTTCCATCCAAGACCACTGCGAGAGAATCTCCCCTTCGGGCAATACCTCCGCTTAAGGTGGAATTGCAGTAAAGTGGAGGATTATCGGTCCCAACAAAAATCCGGAAGCGCGGTTACCCGGAAAGTATACTGAAGAGAAGTTGCAAGAGGGCCAGGAATCAACCCAGGGAAGCCCTCCTTGAAGACAATCTCAGAAATACTGAAGTTGTACCACTCAAGTGTGTCACCATGTACAGCGTTGCTTCCAACGCAATCAGGAAATCCATCAGTAAACACTGGAGGATCCTGGGAAGCAACAACCTTAAGTGGGAGAAGCCTCTCTTTTCTTTCAAAAGAGCCAGAAGCATCAAGGATACTCTTGTCCATACACGCCCAAGAAAGACTGACACGGATGAGAACGCAACGGTACTCAACGCTTGGGGTCTCCCTAAAGAGACAGGGCACTTTCCCTGTGGCTTATGCAGTGTGTGCCACTTTACAACCCCTACGAAAAGTCTGGATCTGGAACCCGGCAAAACATGAATACAACGTGACCACACTAACTGCAATTCATCTAATGTGGTTTATCTGATTACATGCCCTTATGGCTCAAGATATGTTGGGAAGACAACACGCAAGATCAAACAATGGGTATGTGAGCACCGTAGCAATATTCGGTGCCGGAAGAATACTACCAAGTTAACAAAACATTTCTTACAGCAGAACCACACCACCAATGATATACGCTGGACGATTATAGAACATATCAAACAGGGGAACAAATCATCACACGTCTTGTTTGAGAAGGAGCAGCGCTGGATTTATCGTCTTTCTAAACATGTGCATGGACTAAATGATAATATCCCCTGGGGTTCCGTGATGAGACGTTAACCCAATGTCGACATACTTGTGCATTCTGTGTAGTTCTCGTGCACGGACTATTAATGATAATATCTATTGTTATTATTTAGTCCCATGTACCCAGATAATCTCAGCCTAAATAGTATGCACCATGACACTGCTATTATTGATTATTTTGCGACTCTTCCCAGTGGGGAACTTGATTTTCGTGGGCAAGATTCCTTCTTACTTTTCACACTTACATAGAGGGGTAATCGGATGCTCACACAATAGCATTGTTTTAAGGTCCCTTATAACACATGATGTAAGGACGATTTTCTAATTTCTTAGCATCACGCATCACCAATGCGTTCTTTGCTTGATCGTCCGCGCATGAAGTTTTCATTCCTTCAATACCATTAGCCTGGGAGGTTGGTGTTTCAGCTTTTCCCCATGTGACTTAGCACGTCACGTGTATCACGCCCCTATCACGTGACCAGGTTTACTGCTGGTATATTTACCAAACAAACGGACGCCGGATTTAACATTTGGGTCCACAGAATGGAACTGGCAGGTGCAATGCGGGCACGCACGCTTTTGAAGTAAGTAGTCTGGGGGCCATTCTTAATTTTAAAGCGAGGCCCGAGTCATTGATGTTCTGACCTAGATTTTCCTGTTCCCTATAGTGTTTGATTAGCTGCCAAAGTCCCCCACCAGGACCCATGACGTGAAGTCATCCATTGCTTCATGTAAGCCCCCTTTTTCCATGCTTTTAAAGTTCTGTTCTAGACTTTTAATTTTACTGCCAACCCTATTGTAAGCATGAGTTCCACGGAGAATCTCGCTTTAGCGGAGAAGTCATGTTCCATTAATAAACTTGATTGCATTACTGGTAAGGCTTATACATAGCGCGCACAAAGAGTAGCGCGTCACGGATAACGTTTTGCTATACGGATAGCAAGCACCCACCGCATGCGCTTGTGTAACACTAAGTGTTATTGTTAAAATCACCATCACTGACACAGGTACCTTAATAGAGGTTGTTAGCGGAATACACCACTGAGCGGAAATTAGTTTTCAACAGCATGAGGTAAAACACTCAGGAATTTGTACAAACACTAGAGCATCAATATCTTTAAGCTCAGCGAATTGTTGTGTTTGTTTTCATGTTTGTTTATTCTTACAGATTTTACCTGCTTTCGGAAATCCTGAAGGCCTGAATGGATAAACCGTGAGTGTGTTTGTTGCATCCCCCACAAGTAAGGGTGCGCTTTAGCGCGCGCATACCGCCGTCGAGGTACGGTCCTTACTAATGCTTCGCTAATATACATTTTTGAAGCAGAAACATGTTGACCAATCTTTTCACTTAGTTTAGTAGGATGCGCCTGGTCAATCTAGCCAGATAGGAAACATCCAAATCACTTGTTTTCACTGGTACCTGGTTTTCCACCATTAAAATTATTTTGGGAATAAACCAAGGAATCTTTTAAACCACACTTTTTGACTATTGCACTCACACCACACCAAAACCTGCTCCACTGTAACCAGGTGGCATAGCACATCAGGGAGGCACTCGGCCTCTCTGGTGGGGACCTAATGATGAAGCATGTCACCAACTAGGTTGTGAGTGAGGGTTCTTTTAAACAAGAGTGATTCCTAGGGCTGACTCTCTCTCTCTCTTTTTCCTTCGTTTGGCCTCACTCTTTTGTTGTTTATGATATTGATTAGGGGGACCAAGAGTGATTCCCTGTATATACCTCTCTCTCGTTGTTATGACGCACCTGCATTTAAATCAGGTGTTCAGACCCCTATTTTGCCGGGGAAGGAACACTGTCGCTGTTGCGATGGTGTGTCCTCGCCTGCCAACATAAATTTGTCCCTAAGTCTGAAGGTACAACATTTGACCTGTTTGACCCCCATGGTTTATCCAACTTTTGCTCCATGTTGTCAGCCTAAAATCGAGCCTAGGTGCTTTTCAACCGTGAACTGTTGTTTTCCTATGGCGTTTGACCTTTTCTGTTTTCCTCGAAAGTTTTTAAAATTAACATCTCTGGTTCAACTTTACATATTTTGATGATCTAAGTGTTTTCTGCTCATGACATGTTTCTCTATTATTCTAAAGTGCTTTGGGAATTGTATTTTGCTATTTTCTTTACTTTGAAGTTGTGGGTGCTACTTAAACTTAGTACACACTTTTCTGGGGATTGAATACTGCTTGCGCCATAGCTGCCAGGGTTCGAGCAGAGATTGTTTCAGAACTGGTTTTTGACCTAACCAGAGTGGACGTATTAAAATGGCAGGGGCACCGCCTCGGAAATTAATGTCTTCATTTCTGACAAAGAAAGAGAACAAAATTAGTTAAAATTGTGTTCAGGGGTGAATTTTCAAAGAGGTACTTGTACCTCTCAGCCAAAAGATTAAATATGATAAGGGGATTTGGGACCCAGACACTACATGTCATGGGTGTCAATATGTTTCAGCGTCCTTACAAAGTTTTCATCAGGACTGGTTTCTGCCATCATTCTTTTGGTCACCATGCCACCTCAGTTTGGACCCAGCCATATGCAATCAGTCTTAACCCTGCTCCTCTTAGGAACAGTGAAGCATGAACTGCCAAGCCAGGTCCTGCCTGGACCAGAACACAAGCAACTAAGAACCGGTTTGGCCAAAAGGTGATGAAAGGCTTGTTAGAACTGGAATTCCTGGTTGGCTTAAGTATGCGTCCGGGCCAGGCAGGAATCACCACTCTAGTCGGGGTAAGCTAAGTAAACACTAAAATATAGCCTATGCTCACCCTCTGGTAGCTTGGCACAGAGCAGTAAGGCTTATTTAAAGAGGCAATGAATACATCACAAAAATGCTCCACACAGGGTTAAAAATATAGAATATATTTATTTGAATAAAACAAGACCATACTGACAAACATCCAATAAATAGAACCCGAGTTATGAATTTTGAGAAAATAAACTAAAAACAGTGCTTAGAAGTCAATAGTGATTAAAGGTTACTTGAGGTCGCGCTAGACCGGGGTAAATCCAAAGTTCAGGCTGACCGTGATGGAGCGCGGGTCAGATACAGTTCCAAACAGGTCCTGCTAAAGTTTTACCTTCTCAAGTTCAGGCAGGGGGAGGTGGTCAATGAGAGCAATTAGAGCATCAGTAGCGATGATCCTGCTGGCGCAAACAGTCAAATGGAATTGAATGGAATTTTACCCAGAAATTGTTTTATTTCTGCACCTTTTTAGTTCTCCCTTTTACAAATGCCTTCTTGACTCTGACTATTTATTCCTGAGTATTCAGGAAGCTTATTTTATTTGATATTTATTTGCTATTTATTTATGCAGTATTATGGAGCACAAATGTTGACAGGTAAGTGAACAGGGAAGGTATATATTTATTATTCCCAACTCCACATCAGCGTACCTTGAGAGAGAGATATATATATGAGATATATATATATATATATATGTATATATATATATACATATATATATATATATATTCACTGAAAAAACCATAGGTTTCACACATGTTATAGTTAGCTGGACATTTCACTCGTGAAAAACCAATGAAATTCCCCCGTTATAGTTAGTTCAGCTAACTATAACTCGCGCCCCCGCAATGCACTGCTGATGACGTCACATATTACATCACTCATGACATGGTCAGTGACATCGCTCATGACATCACTGATGACATCTCAAATGACATCACTGATGACATCATCCAGTGAATGTGTATTTTTCTGAAAATTAAATATGTTTTATATATGTATATCTCAAGGACGATGGAAGAATAAATGGGTATATAAGTGTCTAAATGGATGATTTGTTTTTGAAAAATTGATTGTATAACTGACTGATTAAGTGTATCTTAGTGAATACATGGCTTAGTGAGTAATGTTTAAATATGTAAATATCTTTATCAGTCTCTCACTTTGTGTATAAGTGGCTGCATGGGTTGGTGAGTAGCTACATGGGTGTTTATATAGGTTATTAGTTGTTTTTTTTAGTATCAGTGTGAGTGTGTGTATGGTTCGGTGGGGGTATTACATACTGCATAGGTACATGAATGAGTGACTCACTGTTTGTATGTGTTGAAGACAGCATGTCTGCAGGACTGTATGGGTGGATGAGTGTGTGCATGGGTGTGTTAGTGAGTGAATGACTGTCTCAATAGTGTCTCTATGAGTAACTACACATGTTTTAAACTAGTATATGTGACTATTGGTGTATATAACTGAGTATATGTGAGAGTGAGAGATTGAAAGAGTTCCTGTATGAATAAATATGTGTTTCTATAAGTGATTGTTTAAAAGACTAAGTATGTGTACGTTCCCGTAGAAGTAAGTGTGGTGGTGTGTGTATAACTGAATATGTAAGTAAATGTATGTTTCTTCCTTTATTAGCATGAGTGATTATGTGTGTGAGTAACTCTGTGGATGAGTGGCATTGTGTAACAGGATGTATAGGTGTATGAGTACATATGATGAGTGAGTACATGTATGAGTGACTGTATAGGACTGTTGGTGAATGAGTGGATGTGTATGTGGATCTTAGAATTACTCAAGAGGTTGTTGTAACTGGTATTGGTATGTCCATTTTTTTGAAAATGTTAGTCTCTATTTTTGAATGTGTGTATCAAAGGTTATATTAGGGTGAGAGGAGGTCTGCCACTCTGTCACAAGGATGATGTCATCAGTGATGTCATTTGAGATGTCATCAGTGATGTCATGAGTGATGTCACTGACCATGTCATGAGTGATGTAATATGTGACGTCATCAGCAGTGCATTGCGGGGGCGCGAGTTATAGTTAGCTGAACTAACTATAACGGGGGAATTTCATTGGTTTTTCACGAGTGAAATGTCCAGCTAACTATAACATGTGTGAAACCTCTGGTTTTTTCAGTTAATTTGCAAGGTTTTTTAAATGCTAATTCCTAACTATAACGTGTGTGAAACCTTTGGTTTTTTCAGTGAATTTGTACGGTTTTTTAAATGCTAATTTTTGTATTATTTAATTAAAAAATATTTTTTTTTATTAAAAATAAAATTCCTATGTATTCATTTATATATTATCTGTATCTTTTTATTTGTTTTTGCTTTTTTAAAAAAAATTCAATTAGGATAAAGTTGAATAGTTTTTTTAATTTTTGCAATTGATTTTTCTCCACTTTTTTTTTTTTTTATATAAATTCTTGAGGTGCGCGCTCTAAGCGCGCTCCTAGTACAATTTCGTAAGTTTTTTATGAATACCGTCGTACGTTATTTACATACGCAAATATACGTCATAGTGCGCGCTGGGAGCGCGCACCCAGTACGTATGCGTACGTACGTACGCATGCGTGCGTCCTACTTGCTCCACGCGGTTTACTTCCGCATACGCTAAAATTACGCGCAATAACGGTCGCGTATACGCGTGTTTAACGTATGCGCGCTAGGTACGCGCATATGACGTATGCACATGCGCTCCTACGCGTTCGCGCATACGTAATCACGAGGTGTGCGCTCGGAGCTTGCGCAGTGCGCGCACCTCGGGTTTATGCATAATAAAACAGCACTTCTTATTGGTTATCATTACTTTCAGTTTCTGATTGTTTCAACACCACACCCAATCCCCTCATGGCAAGTCATGTGATCAAGAATCATCACTTTTGATTGGTTTGAAGTACTTTCAGTTCCAGATTCTTCCCAAACCACACCTACTCCCCTCATTATTAGTTCTGATTCCTTTGGAGAAGGAGCTATTCTGTTGTTGAGATACAATGGCTGAACAGCAACCATCTTCAGACAGTGACCAGGACACTCTTGAGAGGCAGAGGAGCAGGAAGCAGAAAGACAGCTTTATATGGCAGTTTTTCACTTTTCCAGAGGGACAAAAAAAGGTAAATGCACCTAAAGTTACATGTGTACTTTGTCAAAAAGTCTTGTCACGTGGGAATCCTAACAAGAAATATTCTTTTAGCATTCACACTATGTTGAGGCATGTTGACAAAATGCATCCAGTGACTTTTCGTCGAGCTTCTGGAGCAAACCCTCCACCTGCTCTACCGACGACATCTGCAGCAGCTCAGCCGAGCACATCTTCGGCAGCTCAGCCGAGCACTTCTTCTGCAGTGGTGCCTTTGCCTTCTTCCACACCTCGTTTTGGACCACCTTGTTTTGCTAGGTTGTCCACACGCTGCACTGATTGTGGTAAACTTATTTCTGTGTGTGAGACCAGTCTTGATCTCATTCAGAGAAAATTTGATGCCCATGAGTGCAGTAGGCCATAGATGTTTTTTCTTTTTTTTCGTTTTTCTCTTCCTGTTTCCCTCCATTAACTCAAGGGCTCTTTTAAGAGCCAATTATAAACTTAACCCCAAAAACTTTTTTGAGGGATTTTAAAAAAATTTTTTTTTTGAGGTGCGCACCCAAGGTTTTTTTTAAATTTTTTTTTTTTTTTTTTAAATTTAATGTACAAAAAGAGGTGAAGAAATGGAAGCATGAAAAGGGAGGATTGAGTAATACTAATATTTTTCACTTATTTTTTTTTGTAAAAAAAATTCGATTTTTTTTTTTAAAGTATTTTGCAAAGGAACAGAATTTTTTTTTATTTTTTTATTTCCAGTTCTGCAAAAAAAGAAAATAAGTATTAATATTCAATCATACATTACAAAAAGCATTACATGTTTTTACATATTTTACAAAGCAATTTTTTGCCCTTTTTTTGCTGTTTTCAGAATTTTTTATTTTTCACTTAAAATAGTGAAAACAATTGTATTCATCATTTAACAGCGGGCAAAAAAAAAACAATCTGAAAGATTGCTTAAAAAAAGCCCTAAAACTTTCCTCACTAAAATATACCTTGTTAGAAATATTACATATATATTGCAAGTACTTCTCTAGATGAATAAAAATTTTCTAGACAAACCGTCTTTAAACCTTGTCGCAAAAGCACACATGCCAAAATAATTTCTGTCAAAGGAGTCCACAATTGTTTTTATTACTTTTCCTTTAGGCCAAATAGTAATTTCAAAATCCTTTTTAAGTGATATCTTCAATTATAATCCTTTAAAATTACAAAAAATGCTTTCTTCAGATGCAGTTTTTAGTTTTCAAAATTTAGGTTTCAGAAAAATTAAGTAAGAATTGGGTAAATCATAAGGCAAACGTTGCTTGAAAATCAATTGGGAATCATTATACAGTGTCCAGCCTTTTTCACATTTAAGATAAACTGTGTAATGTCCAGAAGTTACAGTAGGTCCTTCATGAAAAATTATTGCAACTGTAACAAAAGTTTTTCCAGAAATTGATAATTGTTGTCCTATAAACTTCTTTATTAACCCCTTCGGTGCCCGCCCCTTTCCCCGCCCTGTGCCGGCCGTTACATTAGCGGGCGGGGTTTATGACGAGCTGGACTCGTCATGGGCACAGCGCCACCGCGGCCCATGACGAGTCCAGCTCGTCACGGGCACCGAAGAGGTTAAAGTATACAATTTTGAACCATCAGCTCTACAACGTTGCATCATTAAAATTACATACTGACCATATTTCTGTAAAAATAATGTAGAAAACATGTCTGATTTACATTCAGAACATTCCATGTTGTGATTGGCATCTTTAACTAATTTACTAAAATTCACTGATTTACTTTGTGGTAATGGTAAAAATATGAACCTTTCTGAATCAACATTACTACTACATGTGTTCATACAGTTTTCACAGCAATGTTCCCATTTGTAAGAGACACCAAATAAGTTTTCTACTTCTATTCCTTCATCTTCTAGTACACTCAAAATATATATTAAGAATTCCTGAGCATCTTGCTGGACATTTTCTTTAAACTCTGTAGAACCACAACATACATCTAAAAGATTTCTAACATCAGTAGCACTTTCTATTTCAGTTTTATCAGTACTCAGCTTCTCAAAAAGGAGACTCAGCAGAGAACACAAACTTTTTCCATGATTTACTATTATCTGTTCTAGCAACTTTTCAAGATAAAATACAACATTCAGCACTACATTTGCATAGCAGTTGACACCAGAGCTATTTTCAAAATGGCAACCAACAACCTCTTCAACACTGTCCTTTTTCTTTTTCCTTGCTATCACATCACTGTCCTTTTTTTTTTTTGTTCTGTTCATCCACATTACAGATATTCTCAAATCTCCTTTTCCGACAAACAACATGTTTTTCAATCACAGGATACTGACCTAAATGAGGAGCATATGTTCTTCTTAATCTGTTATACTCCTTTACACAGTTTGTATCAGCACTAACTTTTGAGTCATCAAAGTCTATCATAAATAAACCAGATAATGTTTTCACTCGTGACAAAGCAACATATGCCATACCTTCTTTGAACACAGTAGAACCAATGTTTACAAAAGCACTATCTACAGTCAATCCTTGAGACTTGTGAATAGTTACAGCATATGCTAGAGAAAACGGAAACTGCTTCCTACGTACATATAAGTCTTTCACAAGCATGAAACGAACTGAACAACGACAAATGTCTTTAACTTCTTCTATCTGATCAAATTTTATTTTTAAACATTCAATTCCATCTTTTTTCTGGTAATTAATAAAACCCACAACTCTTCCCATAGCTCCATTCACTAAACCTTTTTCTACATCCAAATTTCTCCTTAAAATCACTCGACAATTCATGCAAACATATAGATTTTTTTCTAATCCAGCTGTTTTAGAAATATTCTTCTCTAGTGAATCCAATTTATTTTTCAGTTTGCCTGTTAATGTAAAAGTAATTCTTTCATGCTGAATTTTGTCCTCTGCTTCCATTTTCTTAATCTCTTCCTTTTCCAATTTCAAAAGTTCCTCATTGAATATTGAGCACTCACGTAGTGTTGGCATTAAGCAGATTACAGTATTTTTTTCTGCAATGTTCTGGTATATTTTCTCTGCAACTATTTCTTCATTTGGAAATAAGTTATGTAGCAACCGACTCTGTAATGCTTTTTTGCCAACTTCTGTGAGTAGTCCAATTCTGATATCTTTCAGAATACTTGCATAATCTTCGTCGTTTGCTTGTCTCATATTGGTAGTGAGTTCTTTGTACTCAAAGAACGACCAAATATTCGCATTACCAATGCTTCCTAATGACTTCTTCGTGTCTTCATGTGTCACAGTATTAAACACTGGTTGTCCTTTAACTGGAGTGAGCTGCAGAAGATCCCCCAAAACTATGACGTGTTTACCTCCAAATAACACGTCATAGTCTCTCTTAAGAATTTGTTGCATTCTTAAATGCACAAAGGCAAGCATTAAATTTGAAACCATGCTCACCTCATCAATAATGAGAACTTGCATCTTCTTCAACACTCTTGAAACTTCGAGGCATGCTTCTCCAGTTAGCTTGTGGTATTCTATTTTGTTCTCATGCTCCACTGGTAACATTAGCAAGCGATGTAAGGTAATTCCTTTTATGTTATAGGCTGCTAACCCAGTTGGAGCAGTTACCACACAAGACAAATTTGAAGCTGTTTTTTGCTGTAGGTAGCTTCTGATGACTTTTATTAAGAAACTTTTACCAGTTCCAGCTTGTCCACTCACATACATCCTGATTGGTTCAAATGATGTGCATGAGCACTCTTTCTTTTCATGTAGTAATCCATGATCAATTTTTTTGATGACTTCTTCATAAATTTCTTTTTGTTCTTCATTCAGTTGTTGTTCCTGATTTAGTAAGTCGATTGAATCTTCCTGTGCTTGATTCATAGCCGATTCTACTTCAGTCATGGCTACTGCAGCTTCATTTTCTATGATCGGTTGTCCTAGGGGATCTTGACTAAGTGTTACTGAACTTTGGCTGTCTTGAGAACTGTCTCTAGCTACTTCAGCTGCAATTTTTGCTTCCTGTTCATTTTCTTCATTTAACATTTGGACATAAGTTGAGAAAGTACTGCATTCTATACTGTCTTTGCTAGCATTAAAAGAATCTTCATAGCTTTGAAATTCTCCCAGTAGTTCGTCCTCTGAACGCCATGGTTTAAACAGCTGTAAAAGAGCCAAGTAGTAAAATTCCTTTTTGTCAGTAGTTTCGCAACTGAGCTTCCTGTGATTGATCAAACTTCCTTTTGTTTGCTTCACCAAACATCCTTCCTCACCAATGACTTTATATTTTCCATTGTTGATGTCTTCTGTGGCTTTCCGTGAATAAATGTAGTTCTGCAGCACTTCATAGAGACACATGTTCTCAAGATGATGACTTCTCTTTGGGTAATATGTGTCCAACATGTTTGATTTCAAAATATCTGTACTTTCTGGGTCATTCTCGGCCAAATATTCAATTTCTCCAACAGATTTCAGTACCCGATTTCTCATTCCTGCAAGGCCTAAGCTTACCCAAATTATTCTTCTGGATTTCGAGTAAAGACTTGCAGATGATAACCTATCTGAGCATTCGTAGGATCCAATTTCTCGATGCGATAACATCTTTAAACTGAAACTGTACAGCTTCTTACTGACAGTCTTCTCGTGAGAAATCTCTCCCCACATTTCCTTCAATTCTGTTTTCTCAGATTTAGTGATGTAAGATGTGACATACCGAGCAACAGCAATAGAATTGTCTGCCACATACTGAATATCCATGTTAGCATTCCACATGGATAAAATGACTGGGTTGAAGTCATTTATAAATTTTGACTCTTCATTTCTTTTTAGGTTGTAGGTATTTTTGGGAGATTTTCTGGTTATAGTATGTCGCACAGCTGACATAAAACTGTTGACTCTTCCTTTTGAAAGAACAGGTCTAGGAAATCCAAATCGACACTTTGTGTAGAATTTATCTTTCGTCTTGTACTTCCGTCGACAGTATTTTCCACACCGATGACTTTGGAAACGTAAAACTTGCTCTTTTAACTTTTTCTCTTCTGTACTTTTAGGTATAGCACATGTTGCATATTCTTCAATGAAAGATAACACTGCTTCATCAGTATCTGTTCCAAACAACTTTGGGGCATCCTTGATCCACAACAGCATATGAATATGAGGAGCACCTCTTGCCTGGTACTCTTTTCTCCAAAAGAAATCCACTACTTCTCCAAGAGGTGGATTTTTTTTATTGCAGATAAAGGACATCATAGCCTCAAATCTATGATTGAAATATCTGCAAACATTAACTGGATCCAAAGAGCACAGTTCTCCAGCTGTCTTGTATTCAATGTTTTTAATGTTTGAATTTGCCTCTCTTAGAAAATCCAGTAAATCATCCCAAGCGTACTCGGCACAGCTTAGGGTAAGGAACCATGTTGGAGTTCCTAAATTCCGTAACATGCATTTTAATTCACCATGGCGTCGGTACCAATATTCATTTGTCCCACGCTGACAAGCCATCAGATTGATCAGTTGTGTTTCCAAATGATCATCTCAGTGCTGCACTTTCTCCATAAAATCCTTAGCAGACACATTTTGTAAATGTACTCCACTTTTTAAAATGTGATTTACTGCATAAGATAATGCAGACAAGTCGCTTTCAAATAAAAGATGGAACAAATAAGGAATACTTTGACGAAATCTTGGATCTTCTGCATATAGTCTTGTAGTCCGATACTCAGAAGCTGGAATCTGTTCTGGACGTTCATCGTATCGTCCTCCTTTTCCTGTAGGAAACAGCTGGGGAAAACATCGAGCTTCCAAGCTCTCCTCCCATACACTCACGGGAGTTCCTTTTTCTTTCTTCATCTGAAACAGATCAATAGTGTCTCCCATAACTTCTTTTGAATGAAGAGGATGTATGCTAAAATGTTCATAAATTTCTTCTTCCTTTGACTTGTCCACTTTTTCAATTTGACCAGTTGGTGTTTCTGTGTCTTCTTGTAAATCTTCTTCTTCTTCTTCTATATAAATTGATTCATACCATTTATTTATTTTTTTATACAAATTTGCTCTTTGTACTTTTCGTACATCCACCAGCTCTTGCCAAATCTTCTTATTCTTTGTAGGTACACCATTAACCAGAATTACTAATGGTTCAGTTTCCAAAGTATCTGCATCAATAGTTTCCATATTTTTTTTCAAATCCAAGGGCAAATACACCACTCTTCCTTTTAAACCTCTCAGTAAATCAGAAGGAGGTAATTTACCAGTTTTGGGCTCCATACGTACTATGGTCTGGAACGGATGAACACATTGAATGAGTATAGACTCATATGTATTTAATTCAGAAAGTTCGGCAGGAATAGCATCCAATTCTAAATTATTATGTACAGCTCTAGTCGGCATTCTATTTTCTTCTAACGTATTATAACAGTATTTACAAATACGCTGATCTTCACCCAATTCAAAACAATTTTCAAGAAATATATATGTTGCAAAATCCTTCCACTTATAATTATCTTCATTTTCACTTTTTTTATACAGATCAACACTCCTTGTTTGAATTTTATAATGACTTCTGCGGCAACAAATACAAGTAATATTTGGTCTTTCATTAGAGGTGATAGTAAATTTTGTCATTTCATCCTCAAAATTTTTAGTAATAATGAGTTCTACATTCTGTTCCTCATTTTCCTCATTTACCGTGTCCTTTTCTGCACTTTCTTGTTCTGGACCAAAGTAACAAAACTGAATCTCATCAGTAACCTTCACTACATCTGATACAGATCCACGGAACAGAGCATTATTCAACTCATTCAACTTTACTGCTGGACTTTTAGCAAAATACAATGTTCTCACAAACTTTCTCATTTCAGTATGATGAACAGCCAGCATCCTAAAATGATGAAAAACACTTTTACACACTTTTCTAGATAGACAAGCCAGAGAATGTCCCTGCAAACCAGTATTTTCTCTCACTCTGCATGGATCTAGTGTTTGAAGCACCTTCATCTTCTGTTTTACACTCTTTTTACTATATTCTCTTAGAAAGTCACGTAATTTATCAATAGATTCCTGACGCACAGTACAAATACTACTACAGTTCCAAGTGTACACTGGGGCTTTTGGACGTCTCCCCATAGCCTCAGCAGCCATTACTTCTTCCTCATTTCTTGGGACAATTTTCTCTTTTTGCATCACACTGTGGTAAATAATTTAATTACCGGAACTTAATTTGATGCGGAACATTAATAAGAATAGCTCAATAAAATAAGAGGCAGGATCCGTGGTATTAGAGGTTCGGAACGGGCTTTATTCCTATACAAAGGAACATAATTCGAATTATGGGCCTTCTATTCCATCACCACGAAAGTTCAGGAAGGAAGGAACATATATTATTGACAGGTAATCATTTTTATAGAAAAGGCATTACAGTAAAACAGATGCAGGAGGCGTAACAGTTGATAACAGAGATAAAGGCATACATGCGTAACTAAAATGGGTGCAACTAGGCGTAACTAAAGAACGTCATTAGGTATGATGTCACAAATGGGTGGTTCCATGAAAGAATTTCGCAATGTCAGCAAGAATACTTGGCAGAGATGCGCGTGCAGCAGCATGACATGTGAGTTGACGTGCAACTAGGGGGAGAATGGGACTTGACATTTAGCTCTACATGTGGAGACAAAAGTCTGGGGTTATGTCAACCTAATCCCAAATCATATCTAATATCCTATGTTTAAAGAACTGTGTTATCCAAAAAGAGAGGTCTCTTAGGATAGAATCTTATTCTATACTGACTATACTGACTGTTAGTGCGTGTACAAGCGTCTAAGTGTCTACACTAGATGCGAGGGGGTAGGAATATTCCATGGTAACAGGGCTATGAATTACTTGCATGAGGGCAGCGAGGCCTGGCCCTTTGCACGGTAGCTGGAGGAATGTTTACCTAAACTACTAGACAGGAATGCATCGGATGAGGAGCGAAGGAGATAATCTCGAAGGTGAAATACAGTTTTTGGCAGGCGACGGGCTGGATCAGGCACCGTTAGCCGCGCAGGGAGTAAGACAAAGTTCATGGTCACAGATGCAGGCTCAGACTGGAGCTTTCAGAGGCAGAAGGCAAGAAAAGGCTTGGTGGCAGAATCAGGGCCTACTCGCCTGAATCTGTAGAAATGTGGGAAGTGAACCATATAAAGCCGGTGGCCTTTGATACTTAGGAATAGAATATCCGGCCCATTCATGGCGGATCTGAAAGAGGACATGTTGACGGTGGACGCACATGTATTTGCGTCTTCATAACTGGAACTGGAGGGAACATACATGTACTTGTGACTTATACATGAAACCGTTGGGGTCCAAGATAGGGGACATAACCGACCATAAAAATCCATATTTCCACATTCCCTCCTTGTCCCCTACTTGCCCTTAGGAGATATCAATCTTCATCAATCCATCGATCTGTTCATATAACATCATTTGTTCTTCTTTCTTCTTCCGGGATCTCGAACGAAAACTTGGATGTGGGATACACGAGGTGGCACACAGACCACAAATCGCTGGCCCACATTGTAGACATAAGCAGCAACTGAATAGTATGAGAAAGCCAATACCTAGGAAGGATAGAATTCTCCATCCCCAGGCTGACAACACGCCCCAGAACCAACCGGACCAAGTCCAGGTGCCTGGACTCTGGTGTATCTGGCTTACAATCTTATGAAGGCGGGTTATGGCTTTATATACTGACGGTGAATTTTCTGGTATGAAAATGCAACAACTTGATCCGATGACCCTACAAGCTCCGCCCCTATCGGCCAGGATGACGTCAAGGACAAGACGATTTTGAAGCACAACAATCCGCATAGCAGACTGTTCTTCTGTTAAATTGCCTAAGGCGGAAATAGTTTCGTTCACTACTGCTTCGAGGGTTCTGGTTAATCTACGTATCAACTTACTATTAGTAACTGTACCTATATAAGGAAAGAAACCTTTATTGAAATCTGTGTATTTTTCCCAGGCTGTTTCAGTGTAATCGACGATTGGGAGATCTCTCTGCTGTCTATTGTGTACTAAATGAGTATTTCTATGATAATCAGGAGGAGCTAGGAAAACAGGTGGTAGGAGGAATGCTATATAACAGGTACCATCCCAATCTAGAGGTAGGCGTATATATGCGGTCTGGCCACATATAAAGTAGGAATGACGAGAAGCTCTAAATGTAGACTTGCCTTGATCACTAAATTTTATCACAGTGGTGCATTTACTATGGCCCATGTGTATGGAGCCATTCTTTCTTATACATAGTTCCCCTTTTACTGGGAATACCGACATGGCGGGCAATATGGGTGTAGCTTCAGATTCAACGTTCAGGATCATGAGGTTAAGTGTAAAATTACCTAATCCGTATACTTCATTTTCTAGATCAGTTCCTGTTCTTTTGGGAAGTCCCTCCTTGTTAGGGTAGCAGACCTTAAGCAAAACTAAGTTCAGGTTTCCCCATACCCAGTTGTCTTGATAAACTGCGGAATTCGAGTCTAGGGAATTGATCAAACTAAACCATGCTCCACAGGAGCCATTGTGTGTGAACGGATAGGGAAAGAGGGGCAAAACTCCCTTATAGTTCTGATAGGGAGGGAGTCGGCCACATATCCAACAATTTGTAGCATTGCTAGTTTGATGGGAATGATGTAACATACTAATAAAAGTGTTGTTGCGCAGCGCAAATCTATATGACAACTCATGCGGGGGTAATTCACTAAAAGAATGTTCAGCAGTAACATTGTAAACATGTTTAGAAATAGGATAATATATGTGCAACAATATACTTGCAGTGATTATTAAAAGATTTAAGAAAAACAAAATTAATAACGTCACTGTGCAATGACTACGCAGTGATTTACAGTACGCATGTTTTTTCAACTGCATTTGATTATTTCTTTCTCTATTCCGGTCCAGAGGATACATGTCAGAGACAAATTCAACCGATTCACCTTGGAGAGGACTTAAACAATCAAATTGTCTGACTGACTGGACCTCAATTTTAGTCTGTATAGTTCTGAGTTCGATTGCTCAACCAAAGGGAGCTTTGAGTCTGTCTTTGAGGAAATACAGGGTTTAGTCTCTATATCGGATGGTAGTCCATAAAATTTCTTGATATGACTCGAGTGTATCCAACCTTTGCGACCTTCGATCTTCACGGCTGTCCTCGTGGTGAGCAGTACAAGTTGAGGCGATTTCCACCTAGGATCCAGCTGAGTCTTCCGGTCAAAATTACGCACTAACACCAGGTCCCCGGGAACTACGTCATGGGGTTTCACCTCGGTGTTGTCGGGAAAGGCTGCAGCTACCTGTGAACGACAAGATTGTAGTGCAGACATCAAGGAAGCCAGGTAATCTGTCAGCATATTACAGTCAACGTCAGTTATTTTACGAGGTATAGGCGTCCCCCACATATTTGGTGGTCTACCGAAGATCACCTCATACGGGGATAGCCCTGTTCGAGAGTGTGCTACCATTCTCATGTAAAAGAGTGCAACTGGTAAGGCTACTACCCAATCGACACCTTTCTGTCTACATATTTTGGACAATCTAATTTTCAGAGTTTGATTATGTCGTTCCACGAGACCTGCTGCCTCGGGGTGTCGGACACAGTGAAATCTCCATTGATAGCCTAACAAAAGTGAAACGTGTTTCATTAGTTCGGATGAGAACGGCTGGCCGTTATCTGAGTAGACAACACGTGGTAAACCGTACCGTGGGAAGAATTCTCGAACTAACTGTTTGGCAGTAGTCGGGGCAGTGTAATCTGAGACCGGGTATGCTTCTGTCCAACGGGAAAGAGCACAAACAACTACGAGAACATATTTGAATCCTCGACATCGTTCCATCTGGATATAATCCATCTGGAGGACTTCAAAAGGGTGATCAGGAGGCTGAAATCCACCCTGTTCTACGGGAATGCTTTTACCTGGGTTAAACTGACAACAGATCATACAGGTACGAACTTTTTGTTTAGCTGCGGCTCGCAAATGTTTGTTGAACCAAATGTGTTGAATGCTGTCTAGCATAGCTTTTTCTCCTAGGTGCGCTGGACTATGTATTGTGTTAATGATGACTTGGACCATTGAGTCGGGAAGAAACCATATAGATTTTTCCTTCGTCATCCATCCCTGATCTGTTTGGATCCCTCCTAATTCAGTCCATTTCTTTATTTCATCTGGTGTAGCGTGTGTCTGTATGTCAATTACGTCAAGAGCGGGATCCTTAACCGTCATACAATGTGTTGGTGTCAGAACTATTGTCTTTGTCATGTCAGACATGTGAGTTTGAGCAGTCTGTTTAGCTGTTCTATCAGCTAGATCATTGCCTTGGGAAATGATATCAGTAACTTTCGTATGAGCTTTACATTTCATAATTGATATTGCAGTAGGTAGATGTATTGCATCTAATAAGGCATGAATGAGGGGTCCGTGCTGAATGTGGGCACCGTGAGAAGTTAAATAACCTCTCTCTCGCCACAGCACGCCGAAGTCATGTACAACTCCGAATGCATAACGTGAATCAGTGTATATGTTGACTTTCTTATTTGTGGCTTGAATACAGGCTTGTGTCAGAGCGATGAGCTCTGCTGCTTGAGCTGACAAGGTATTTATGCAATATGTTTCAATGACTTCAGTGTCTGTTGTGACTGCATACGCGGCCACTAGCTCTCCTGTACTTGTTCTCATACATGAACCATCTACATACAACGTCAGGTCTGGATCTGACAATGGGACGTCTGTCAAGTCTTGTCTGGGTTTCGTCGTGATAGTAATAACTTCAATACAATCATGTGCTAGTGGGTCTGTTCCGTTTACTGGCAAAAGTGTGGCAGGATTTAACGTATTACAACGTCTGATTTCTATATGTGGCTGAAACAATGTTAATTTGTAACCGTAAGTCTTGCTATAGTCAAGTGTTGTGTTTGCGTTCGGTTCACAAGAACCTCTACTGCGTGTGGTACTTGTACTGTCAATGGATGTCCTAATACTATGGCATCGCTTTGTCTGATTGCTAAAGCTGTCGCTGCCACTGATTTCAGGCACGCAGGCAGAGCCTGAGCTACTGGATCTAATGTACTAGAGAAATAAGCACATGGTTTATGTGATCCTGCTTGTTCCTGAGTGAGTACTGACAAAGCAGTACCTTCGCGTTCTGTAACAAAGAGTGTAAACTGTTTACTGTAACATGGTGTTGCTAAAACAGGTGCTTGACATAAAGCTTTCTTTAGGCTTTCAAAAGCTTGTGTATGTTCCTGAGTCCAAGGGAGGACAGTCGATGTGGCCGCCTCCTGTGTTGTCAACTGAATGAGTGGTTTTGCTAGAAATGCATACTGAGGGATCCACTGCCTACAATATGAAGTGAGGCCTATAAAAGCCCGTACCTCCTTTTGTGTCTTGGGTATTGGCATGTTAGTAATTAACTGGATGCGATCTGACGTAAGCTGCCTTCCCTCCTTGGACAGCGAGTGCCCAAGGTAAACAACTCGCTGGACACAGAATTGCAGCTTAGAAGGGGACACCTTGTGCCCCTTTTCGGCCAAAAATTGTAAAACCGTCAGTGAAGCTTTTTCACATTCAGGTTCGCTTCTAGCGGTGATCAGCAGATCATCGACATATTGAAGCAGGGCAGTGTTGACTGGCATGTGGATACTGTCAAGTTCTCGTTTCAGTGCTTGGCTATAGATGCTGGGGCTTTCTGTGAATCCTTGAGGTGCGCGTGTGAATTTAAAGCTTCGTCCATTTAAACTAAATCCGAACAAGTATTGGCTTTCCGGATCTATTGGGACGCTGAAAAAGGCATTCTTGAGATCAATTACAGTAAAGAATGTTGCTTCGGAATCAATGGCTGTCAGTAATGAAGTAATGTCTGGAACTACGGGGTATTGTGGTACAATACATTTATTTAATTCGCGCAGATAAATAACCAATCGATATACTGGCGGGGCTTTTGGATCAGTTCGTTTAAGAATCGGAATTATCGGGGAATTACATACATTGGAGTCGGTTTCCACAACCACTCCTTGGGTAATAAGCTCGTCAACGATTTGCAGTAAAGCCACTACAGCATCTGGGGGTAACTTGTATTGTCGCATTCGTGGTAGTACCACTCCTGTCTTTAGTGTGACTCGATATAGTGTAATGTTCATACAACCAACATCTGTAGGGCCTTGTGCCCATAAATGTGTGGGTAAAGTCTGCAGTCGGTGATCCATGTCTCGGGACACATAGTGCCCTTTGAAATCACGTAAAAACAGTCTTACTCCTTCCGGAGAACAACATATTATAGCTCCTAGAGCTTTCAATGTTTTTATACCTAACAAGTTTTCTGGACATGATTTAGTAAGCAATAAATCTGTAGTTCGTGTCAAGGGACCAATCGTAAGTGGAAGAGGTTGTGACACTTCGTTAATGATAGGTTTTCCTGAAAAACCAAGGGAAATATTCTGTGAGCCTGAGAGGGGTGCCCCTGGAACTTCACTACGTTTTATGGTTGTTCGGCTTGCCCCTGTATCAAGTAAAAATTTTCTATTTTGGCCTAATAGTTCACTGTGTACATAAGGTCCTTCTTGATCTACAGGGACCTCGATAAGGGGTAAACCAACTTCCCTCTCTAGGCTGTTTCATGAGTATCGTTGATAATCAGGGTAGTCATACTGTGCGGTCTGGTACATCTGTCGTGTCGTTGTTGGTGTGGCAGCAATAGGCTGCGGTGGTGGAGCTGTCATAGACTGTTGTGGAGCTGGCATGGACTGTGCATGCTGCGGGGCTCCTTGTTGGTTCTGATCCTGTCTAAGTGGCCGTGGTCTTTCTTTTGTATTACCTATGGCGATATTATGTTTTAAAACCGGACAGTCGTGTACATAATGACCTGGCTGTTTACAATAGTTGCATGTCCCTTTTACAGAACCTGCTGAAACACTGGACTGTGTCATACCCTTTTTATGACCGTCAGCTGGAACTGTCTGGGAAACTAGCATTTTCATTTTCGTGTCTTTCATGCGTCTTTGTTCATGTTCTTGTTCCTCTCTAATTCTATTGTGATGGTACTGTAGCATTTGTAACATTTGTGACGGAGTGTTACCTTGCCAGGTACTCTCGAATTTCAATACTCTATTCTTAACTTGGGGCAAGGCATTTTCAACTAATTTTGTCACAAACAGATGTGGATACGATTCGCTACTTGCTTTTATTCCACTATTTATACCAAAACATTTTTCGAATCGGGCATAAAAGTCACTAGTGTCTTCATCTTGCTTTTGTTTACAGGCTGAGATTGCACCCCAGTCTTCCTTTTTCGTAGTTAATAAACGTGGCAGTACCTGTACTAATAAACCTGGTAGTATTTTGGTCTTTTCCCCAAGCCCTAAACCTGGACCTCGAGCTGTTTCTTCGTTTTCTAATGCTGTCCAATCTATCTTTTGGTCTCCCACCTCCCAATCCTTTTCTTTGAGTTTTTCGTAAATGCCCGCAGGCATTAATACCTTTAATATTTTCATAATGTCGGGATAGGTATACTCTCCCATGAGCAACATGTCTTTAATTTCACGGTGGAAACCCGCTGGGTCTTTGTCATGACTGGGTACCACTTTCTTCATTTCTAATAGTTCCATTTTAGATATGGGTGTGTATACAAACACACGTTTAAACTGATTGTCATCACCTTTTATCGGGTGCACTTCGCGTAAGGGATTCTGTCTATCCATATAATACGTCGTTCTTTCCTTGATGGGCAGTGAGACATGTTCGGGGCATACAAAAAGAATGTACTGCTTTCTGTATTCTAGTATTTCTCTAATTAACTCAGTACCTGAACCTCTCCATTTATTCGTGAGTAATTCGGTTAACATATCAGGTAAGGGACCAGGATCGGAGTGTTGGCTTTTATATAATATAAGGAGTTGTTGAATCATGTAGATACCAGCTAAACGCTGTTCATCTGGGGTGAGGTTCAAAAACGTGTGTGCTAGTGTATCATCACTATATTTTCCGGGACTGTCAACCCAGTGAACGGCTGACCTGGCTAATTCTTGTTCGTCCATAGAATCGAGTATATGATAACCCCTTCGTTCTCGGAGTAATTTGTCAGCGGCTTGGAACGAATGTTCGGGGGACCTTATATTTATTATAGGTGTTTGGAAATTTCTGTTATTATCTGGACGTATCGGACGTATCGGATCAGTAAAGCATCTAGTATTATTGCAAGATCTTCCTCTACCTACATAGGCCATTGTTTCTAACTGTCCTGTGAGCAGTTCTAATTCTTCCTCCTCTTCGGTTTGTTCAGACTGGTCTACTGCTAATCTTTCTTCGTGTATTCGTTCTACTTCTTTGCGGATTTTTCGGCACATAGCTATTATACTTAATCGTTTATCATGTCTCCCTTCTGATATATTCCGACTCCATGTGGTAAGAATTTGCATTTCTTCCGGATTTACCCCTGGTCGGTCTTGATTTCTGACCACACAATTTATGAGGAAACGTAACAGTTCCCCTTGTATCTCCACTTTCTGGTACTCCATGGCTCTATTAATACTTTCAGAATCTCGCCCTGACTGGACAAAATGATATATATTTTCTAAATGTGTAGTCATTCCTGGTAGCCTCCCTAAATATATTGCAGCTCGTCGGATACGTAATGATGCCAGCAGCATTTCATCCTTTTTGCCGGGCACAGGGTCATATCTACAATCTACTAGAAGTTCCTTAAGCATGTCGGGAGTTACTAGTTTGGGCGTACGTTGGTGGGCTAATTCTTGAAAGGAAAGTTTATTTACTCTGGGTGGCGTGGAAAAAATGTTTGTTGTACCTCCTGTAGCACCGCCTGGGGTGCTGGATGTGAAAGGATTCGTTGAACGTGATATAGCAACCATAGGTGTGGGTACAGCTGTAGAAACAGATGTGCTTGCCGGAACTTGTATCGGAGTTTGTTGTTGTGGAGGTACAGACGGAGGGTCTTGGCGTTGAACCCCCTCGGCAGGCGGTCTATGTGGTGCAGTATTAGCATACTCGGGAGCTGCGTCGTCTAAATAAGAGGAAAGGAAAACATCTTCTGCGGTTCTGGGATGCCCTTTGGGATGTGCTTTTATCGGAAACAATGGAGGTGGCAAGTCTTTGGGTATCTCCAGAGTAGGCTTAGGTAACCCTTCGGCCAGAAGAGGATACATACCATTCATAAGGGCATTTCTTTGTCTGTCTACTTGTTCTGCTTTTGCTCGGGTACCTTCTTCAATTAATAGATTTTCTCGGACTTTATTTGAATTCTCCTTACTCTTCTCTTCCTGTCTACGTGCTTTTTCTGTACGTCTATACGATTCTTTACGCCATAATTCAATGGCATCTTTCTGTGATTGTCTAGCTTTCTTTTTCCATAATTCTTCCTCTACTTTCATGATGCAATCTGCATCCCAGGTCCCAGTTGCGGGCCACCTCTGACTTTCTGGTAATTCCTTGGTGTAGTCTACCCATAAATCAAGAAATAATATGGCGTCTAGGCCATGTTTATGATACATGAAGTACCCTGGAGTGTCCCTAGGAGGAATGGGAACAGCTTCTTCGAGTACCCCTTTTCTAGTTTTGATCTGTCTTAATTTCGAAAAGAGCGGCATATTGAGAACTGATCTGATACCTAATTTTGAACACGTTTAATACAACAAAACACAATAATGAACAGTCATTCACACCACAATATGCAGAACGTATTTAAAACATTTAACATTTAACATTTAATGAACAACAATGATGGCCATTTAGGGATCTAGTCACTAAGCATAATACTCGGCACTAACTAGGTATTCTGAATTATATACTAGACATACTAGATATACTGCTAAACAGTACAGATACACTGCTGAAACAGTGCAGACCGGATTTGTGTACCCAAACCCGTCTTGACCGGCACAACCTATGTGCACGTCAGAACGCCTCCCCAGCAATGGTACTCACCGGGTAGCTCGGAACGGAAGGCCTCGGAACTGAACTTGAACTGGACTTGGACCGGACTGGACTCGACTCGATACTTCGGAACTTCGGAACTTGGTGGGCCTCTGTATACCTCGGATCTTGCTCTCTCAGCTAGGCTCTGGTCGGGATACTTCGCACTTCTCACCGCCTCGTCTGGGTGTTGATCGCAGCCTCAGTTACCCCCGCTCGGCAGGAGGGAGATACAGGAAATCCTGTGGGTACGCGTTGTTGTCCGTCCAGCTGTGGCAGGAGACCGGGCCTGCAACGCACCTCCGGCGCGTGAGATGAGAAAGTGTCCCTGTTCGGGCGCCATATCTGTGGTAAATAATTTAATTACCGGAACTTAATTTGATGCGGAACATTAATAAGAATAGCTCAATAAAATAAGAGGCAGAATCCGTGGTATTAGAGGTTCGGAACGGGCTTTATTCCTATACAAAGGAACATAATTCGAATTATGGGCCTTCTATTCCATCACCACGAAAGTTCAGGAAGGAAGGAACATATATTATTGACAGGTAATCATTTTTATAGAAAAGGCATTACAGTAAAACAGATGCAGGAGGCGTAACAGTTGATAACAGAGATAAAGGCATACATGCGTAACTAAAATGGGTGTAACTAGGCGTAACTAAAGAACGTCATTAGGTATGATGTCACAAATGGGTGGTTCCATGAAAGAATTTCGCAATGTCAGCAAGAATACTTGGCAGAGATGCGCGTGCAGCAGCATGACGTGTGAGTTGACGTGCAACTAGGGGGAGAATGGGACTTGACATTTAGCTCTACATGTGGAGACAAAAGTCTGGGGTTATGTCAACCTAATCCCAAATCATATCTAATATCCTATGTTTAAAGAACTGTGTTATCCAAAAAGAGAGGTCTCTTAGGATAGAATCTTATTCTATACTGACTATACTGACTGTTAGTGCGTGTACAAGCGTCTAAGTGTCTACACTAGATGCGAGGGGGTAGGAATATTCCATGGTAACAGGGCTATGAATTACTTGCATGAGGGCAGCGAGGCCTGGCCCTTTGCACGGTAGCTGGAGGAATGTTTACCTAAACTACTAGACAGGAATGCATCGGATGAGGAGCGAAGGAGATAATCTCGAAGGTGAAATACAGTTTTTGGCAGGCGACGGGCTGGATCAGGCACCGTTAGCCGCGCAGGGAGTAAGACAAAGTTCATGGTCACAGATGCAGGCTCAGACTGGAGCTTTCAGAGGCAGAAGGCAAGAAAAGGCTTGGTGGCAGAATCAGGGCCTACTCGCCTGAATCTGTAGAAATGTGGGAAGTGAACCATATAAAGCCGGTGGCCTTTGATACTTAGGAATAGAATATCCGGCCCATTCATGGCGGATCTGAAAGAGGACATGTTGACGGTGGACGCACATGTATTTGCGTCTTCATAACTGGAACTGGAGGGAACATACATGTGCTTGTGACTTATACATGAAACCGTTGGGGTCCAAGATAGGGGACATAACCGACCATAAAAATCCATATTTCCACAACACAACCATCCTTAACTTCATATGCTCTACCATTGGTGTCAACTGCATGCAACAAACTATTACTTTGAAGATAACTCTCTTCATTAAAAAATGGTTCAGTACTTGAACTGTGTTTCCATTCTCCCAAGAACACTTTACAAAAGTTACTTTTTTTCACTTCTCTTTTCCTTTTGCTTTGTGACTTCATTGCATTCACTAATTTTTCTAATCTACGCATCCTATTCAAAATTAGAATAGAAAGTTTTCTTTTTATTTCCAAAGCCTTACTTACAATATTTTCTATAAATTATTTTTTTCTTAATAAATTTTGATTTTTTCTTATATTTTTTCACATCCTTTAGCAAATTTAACATCACTCTTCACATTTTTCGACGAATGTTTTTAAAATCTAATTTTCGTGTTAAATCTGTTTGACATACTTCTGATTGTACATTAGCTTTTTTTTTGCTGTTGACTGTGTTGTTGCTTTGTGCATAAAACTCTCTTTGTTTTACAGTTATTTTTGCCATTTTTTTGTTTTTTGAAAATCTTTTTTAAGAAATCTCTGCTCTGCTTACCAGTAGACTTTTTCTTTTTGCCATCACCAGCTTCTCCTGCTATTTTGTTTTTCCCAGTTTTGTCCAGATATACTTGTTGTTGCTTTTCTTTTCTTTTTTTTGTCCTTAAAGGCATTTTTTTTCACTGTTGCTCAGCAATACCTGCAAGGAACTAAAAAAAAATCCTTTTTGTAATTATAATTCATTAAAATATTTTTTTTTACTTTTCATTTATTTCAAATGTTTTTCCATTTGTCTCTCATTTGTGATTTACTAATTTGTGCACAGTACTAACCACCACAGTTGAAAAAAAACCAAGCTACCCCTTTCCTGCAAGTGCATTTTTTAACAGAACAACAGCAACACAAATTATATCTGTGGCCACAATTCCTGTGCACACACAGCCTCATGGTGTGCTTCTAAGCAGAAAACAGAATTTGATTTGCAAATTCAAAGCACATTTACTACTCTGGTAGATCAAGTGATAATTGCTGTTACAGCCTTACACATTTTACCTGGAAAATCACAGAGGCAGAAAAGAGCACATTTCCTAACAGCTACTTCATACCATAAGTATCTGCAACCTGAGTGAGTGTTTAGAGTAGAGCAAAGAAAATGAGGCCTTGGTGACGTTGAATGTGTTTGCATTACACACAGACCTGAGTAGTACGCATGGGAGTGTTGGAGAAGCTGCTGCGTGTGTCCCAAGAGTGCGTTTCTGCGGACTATGTATTGTCAGCTGCAAAAGACATGAGCAAGGAGATTTCCAGAACTGCATGAAGACTACAGGGATGTACGTAACAGTGCATGTGTGCTAAGGGATAATTTGTGTAAACACAACAGGCTGCCCCTTTCCTGGGACTACAATTCTTACTGAACAAGATCTTCACAAATTAAATCTCTGCCCACAATTCCTGTGTGCACACAGACTCATGCCATCTTTTTACACACATAACACAGGCTGCCCCTTTCCTGGGACTGCATTTCTTACTGAACAACATCTTCACAAATTAAATCTCTGCCCACAATTCCTGTGCGCACACAGACTCATGCTATGTTTTTTGGAACAAAACAGTGTCCCTGAATAGTACCAAATTACTGTTACAGCCTGATACAGTTCCCTTATCATTTACAGAAGCAGAAAACAGCACATGTCCTAACAGCTCCTTAAGACAATGACCATGTGTTACAGGGTGAGTGATTAGACTAGATCAATTTAAATGAGGCCTTGCTGACGTTGAATGTGTTTGCATTACACAGTGCTATCTGAAACAGCATACAGAGCTGAGTACTACACATGAGAGTGTTGAAGAAGCTGCTGCGTGTGTGCCAAGAGTGTGTTTCTGAACACTGTGTATTGTCTGGTGCAAGACAGATGAGCAAAGAGACTTCCAGAACTGCATGAAGACTGCAGGGATGTATGTAACAGTGCATGTGTGCTAAGGGATAATTTGTGTAAACACAACAGGCTGCCCCTTTCCTGGGACTGCATTTCTTACTGAACAACAAATTCATAAATTAAATCTCTGCCCACAATTCCTGTGTGCACACAGACTCATGCCATCTTTTTACGCACATAACACAGGCTTCCCCTTTCCTGGGACTGCATTTCTTACTGAACAACATCTTCACAAATTAAATCTCTGCCCACAATTCCTGTGCGCACACAGACTCATGCTATGTTTTTTGGAACAAAACAGTGTCTCTGAATAGTACCAAATTACTGTTACAGCCTGATACAGTTCCCTTATCATTTACAGAAGCAGAAAACAGCACATGTCCTAACAGCTCCTTAAGACAATGACCATGTGTTACAGGGTGAGTGATTAGACTAGATCAATTTAAATGAGGCCTTGCTGACGTTGAATGTGTTTGCATTACACAGTGCTATCTGAAACAGCACACAGAGCTGAGTACTACACATGAGAGTGTTGGAGAAGCTGCTGCGTGTGTGCCAAGAGTGTGTTTCTGAACACTGTGTATTGTCTGGTGCAAGACAGATGAGCAAAGAGACTTCCAGAACTGCATGAAGACTGCAGGGATGTATGTTACAGTGCATGTGTGCTAAGGGATAATTTGTGTAAACACAACAGGCTGCCCCTTTCCTGGGACTGCAATTCTTACTGAACAACAACTTCACAAATTAAATCTCTGCCCACATTTCCTGTGTGCACACAGAGTCATGCCATCATTTTAGGCACATAACACAGGCTGCCCCTTTCCTGGAACTGCATTTCTTACTGAACAAAATCTTCACAAATTAAATCTCTGCCCACAATTCCTGTGTGCACACAGACTCATGTCATCATTTTAAGCACATAACACAGACTGCCCCTTTCCTAGGACTGCATTTCTTACTGAACAACAACTTCACAAATTAAATCTCAGACAACAATTCCTATATACACACAGACTCATGCTGTGTTGGTAGGCACAAAACACAGGCTGCCCCTTTCCTGAGTTATCAATTCTTACAGAACTAATGCTTTTTTCAAATGTGCTGCCATTTTCCTCTCTTTTCTTTCAAAGTGATTTCTGCTAAATGCTAACCATCACAATTAAAAACAAGCTGTCCTTTTCTTTCAACTGCAAGTCTTACTTTTCAACAGCAACACAAATTACATCTCTGTCAACAATTCTTCTCTGCACACAGACTCATAGTTTGATGGTAGGCACAAAACAGTATTCCTCATTGTTACCAGTACACATTAACTTATGGTGAAAACATACTCCATAATATTTTACATATTCAAAACAGTTAAATATCTCGCAAAACAGAAAATGTAAATCACAACTTTAAACAAATAATCACAATTCTTTTTTTTATATCTAAATTAACCACAAACACCCCCTCTCAAACTCATAACTCACCTTTAAAATTAGTTAGTTGTGAAAGAAATGTGGCAGGCACACAGCAGTTTATCAGACCAGAATCTCTGAGCTGAACACCTCTCTCCTCTCAGTAGAACCAGTTAATGGCACAGTTTCCCTCTCTTTTTTCACACATATACATGTTAATTTCAAATCTCAGTGCTTCCCACATTTTTTCAAATGAAATCACACATTTCTATTGGTTGAAAACTTCAACCCCTTTCCAAATGTACCCTTCCCCCAACTTGACTTCTGCCTGCTACCATAGCAACAGGTCATGGAACACAGGTGTGAGCAGAGAGGTCAGAAGTTCAGCAGACAATGTTTCATTTCCAAAGAGCAACAGTGCTTGACTTTTCAAACCTAACAGCAAATCCAAACTAATGTTCTTTGTTCACACATTTTTCTGAACCAATACAATACATGCTTTTTAAAATTTAAACATACAGCCTAGTTTTTAGTGTAGAATGGTTTGAAACAGCCAATGAGTTCTTTTTATTAAAAAAAGTATGTGTGCCCCCATTTTTCAACTGTCTTTCATTTCATATTGCCATTCTACTGAAAGACACCTCCTGAGTGCATCCAGATCTCCTTTGAAGATGTTCACAATGTGGATTGTAGGTCACAGCTATGTCTTCTGGAGTGAAAAATGTGCAGAAAAAAGAGGTATGGTGAGAGACCTTGCTTTGCCAAATGTAGACATTAAATGGATTGGTCAGAGAGGGTTAAAGTGGCACCAATTAATGCCTTTGGTGAAAACCTTTCTACATCTCCCACAGTCTAACCTTATTATTGTGCACTGTGGTGGAAATGACCTAGGCACTTTAACTGGGGTAGGTCTGGAAATGCTTATTAAGGACACCTTTGTGCAATTGATGTCACTTTTTCCACAAACTGCCTTCGTATATTCTAACATATGCCAAAGGCAAAAGTGGAACTGGTCCAACCTATTTTGTCCGCAGATTGACAAAGCAAGGAAGCACGTCAACAAATCTATTTCTGCTTTCCTCAGAGACTATGGTATGGGTTCTATATACCACAACAACTTGCGTTACAACATGCAAGATATTTATAGAGGAGATGGTGTACACTTCAGTGATGAAGGCAACAGAGTCTTCCTCTTGAACTTTAGACTCTGCATCCGTACTTACTTGTAGGTACCAAAAAACAAACAATAAACACAAGGGCTCTTTTTAGAGCCACCTTATATCTAAACACTTAAATGCGATTTTTTATTATTTTTTTTTTAAAGTTTTTTTTTGGGTGCGCGCTGGGTGCGCGCACTCGGCGATATTTTTTTTCAAAATATAAATCTTTTTTTTTGCCCTACAAGGTCCTACTGTGACCCCCTTACAATGCCTAGTGGGTCAATATCTCCCCACTCTGCCCCCTTTTCAAGTTCTCCCCCTTTGTTTATCACCCCCTCTTTATGCGAGAGACAAAATGGCGGCCGCCGCTTCCTGATTTCCACCGATTCGAATGTTTACTGACATCTAACAACCAATCAGAAGTGCGCTCGCGATCGGCAAGGTGCGCGCACAGGACTTGCTCAGTGCGCGCACGGTACGCGCGTACAGATATATATATTGATTTAAATGCTAATTTCTCAGGAAATACTGAACAGATTTACACCAAACCTGCAAAAGGCACTTCATGGACCTTATGGCTACCTCTCTGCCAAATTTCACATAATTCTGTTCAGCCGTTCGGGCTGTAGCTGCGACTAAAGTCCCTATGGAAAAATGCATGGGGAAAACGCGTTTTGGGACCCCCCTTTTTTCTCAGCCCCCGCTTGACAAATCCCCCCGAAACTTTCAGGGTAGGAGCTGAGCAGAGCGCCCCATTAGTTTTGAAAATTTCGCGAGGATTCGTCAACCGGCGCCAAAGTTATTCAAAATAGAATTTTGAGATTTCCTATGGAAACACGGTCCTAACTATAACTACCTACTGGCGACCGCCAGTAGGTAATATATATATATATATATATATATATATATATATATATATATATATGAATATATTCCAAACGAAGCGCTCCTAGAGCGAAGTGGCCACACACGTCGTGTTTCTTTATCCTTTTTATTGGGCAGGCAGCACAATTCAAACATCACCATTAGCTTTGCATATTTTGCCAATCGCGTTTCGGGTACAAGCCCTTGCTCACTGGCACATCATACACAGAAAAACAACGGCTCAGCTGTGACTTGCTTTAAAAGGTCCAGCCTCAGTGGGCGTATACTGGCTAGGCATTATGGTCCTGGTAGTTTTGGCCACTTAACATACCCTTAGTAGGTGCCGCATTCTCATTTTTCAAAAGGATTATTTTCATCAGTTCTTACCGCGGCTGTAAGGAAATGTCAGATTACCGTTTACTTATGCATTTCCTGTAGAAACCCTTGCTCACTGGGGCGGGGCCTTTTAAACCAAGTCACAGCTGAGCCGTTGTTTTTCTGTGTATGATGTGCCAGTATACAGGAGTTACTGGATCCATCATAAATGCGAGTTGTGGAGTTTCAGACAGAGCAACACAAAAAGATGATGGATGGAATGCTGAACATTGTCAAACATTCACCCCCAGCCACAGATCTGGGTTAATCCATTGTTTTATTGCTCACCATGTCACCCCAATTTGGACCCAGCCATCTGCAAATCAGCTTTCACCCTACTCCCCATGGGAACAGTCCAGCCCAAACTACCAAGCCGGGTCCTCCCTGGACCAGAAACAAGCCTCCTGGGACCGGTTTTGGAGTATCACCTCTGATCAACCAGGCTAGGTTGAATATAGTGGCATAGTGAGCACGAGCCAACATCTGGGCATATCCAACTTAAAGCATTTATGAAAACACAAAAAGATAGATGAAATACTGAACATTGTCAAACATTCACCCCCAGTCTTAGATATGGGTTAAATATATAGTTTTCTGCTCATCATGCCACCCTAGTTTGGACCCAGCCATATGCAAATCAGTCTTGACCCTGTTCCTCATGGAAACAGTCCAGTCTGAACTTCCAAGCCAGGTCCTCCCGGGACCCGAAACAAGAATCCTGGGGTGGATTTCGGGGTATCACCCCTCATCAGCCAGGCTAGCTTGAATCCAGCGGCACAGTGAACACAAATTCTTTGACTGCTGAAAGCAGCCAATATGCCCATGTCATTCACAGAGTAAAACATGCAGCAGTAGATGCCGGAACACTGATTCCTACTTGTTATTCATCCCAAAATTGTGATCCCTGTTATTTTTCCACCATTGTAATTACTGGGACTCCTAGTAATAGTAATTTTGGTGATGGGAAATAACAGAGATAATGCAGGGGCCTTTGTAATTAATGCCTTGATTTAGGGAATAATAGGTTTACAAAGTTGACAACTTGACGTCATACTTTCCACCGACGTTGAGTCGTTAGTGGGAGCGAAGTTTGAGTGTTTTACACATGTCTAATTTTCTCCTATACAGTACCAACTGCAATATTCTGAAATTACATAACCTCGGGAACAGGTTCTGAAATATTTCTTCAAGAAGAGCATGTTTATTTTCAAGAAAGGGAACATGTGGGGACACGACAGCCCCTATTACTCACCAGACAGCAGCAGCTCCAGATGTTTTATTTTAGTCTACTGCCCGGCGTCTGAAACTCCTAAAATACAAAGCAGGAATTACTGTGCGCAAGAGATGATCATAACAGTTAAACATGGTTGGTGTTTTGCTACTGAGAAATTAAGGGATACAGAGGCTCTTCAACAGGTATGACGCAAGGATCTCAAAGTGTTGCGGGATCAATCCCTCATGGCCTGAATAAGGCACATGAAAAAAAGGACTGGGTTTGAGGTCTCCTCGGTGAAACAATAAGTTCTCCCAAATGTATTAGTAGAATCTCAAGAAGGATTTTTTATTTTGGAGTTTGCAGGCAAAAGAGTAACACAGGACAACACGTGTGTGCCATACTTGCCAATATATTAGAACAGGAAAGGGGGAGATTATGAAAAAAAAAAAATCGGAAACATATTCTCCCCATTTACTTCTATTGAAGCAGAGGCAATTTAGGTGGGAGACAGCTAAAGTAAAGCCAACTTGTGTCAATATTGAGTCTCCCTCCTGATTGGGGGCTGTTGACATGTCTGATATGTACAACTGCCGTGCTGATCACAATGGCCGTGGAAGTGACAGAAGAGCATCTGAAATCCACCCTCAATAGGGCTGGCCTATAAGATGCCGGCCATGTCGCTGCTGGGAAAAGCTTTGCTCTGGTGGAGCCACTGAGGCGCCGTCTTTGAAACCCGTTGGTTCCCCACCTATAAATCCCCTTGGGTTTGACTGTTAATTTGCACAGTTCTCCTGTCCTGTTGTGCAAAAGTTTAAATTACCCCCTTACACACGGAAAACTCATTGTGATTAAATCCTTTTACAACTGCCTAACAAACTTTTGTTAATTGTGCTGAAAAAAAGAGAACCTGTTATGCATAGAACTCAAAACCGAAGTTATCTGAGCCTACGGCCACTTCTCTATACCCAAATGTCCACGGGACAGAAAAAGCCAGCGCACACACTGTGCTGCCTCCATTGGCGTCCGCTAGGTAATTAGATTGGGGGCAGTGGGGCAGAAGAGGAGAATGAAAAAGAAAACAAAAAATTCACTTACCTCAGCACGCCATCTCTCTCTTCCACGTCGTCTTTCCTCCGCTCTTCTTCCAGGAAGCACCCAGGCCAATCACGATGCTGCTGCCACCATGACAGTAACATCATGACGGGGACTAACATCCTGTGCATGTCCTCCTCCCAGGCTGTGTATTACAGCAGGGCGAGAATATGCAAAGAGCATGGTAAGTACAACCTGCCGCCAGGTTGTGTGTCTCGCTTTTCTGCGGCTCAACCACGAGGACCACTGGACAGTCTAATCACTAGGTTAAACGGGGAAACTGCCTTTACAATGCGTCATTTACCATGCATTCTTTACCACTCAGGTCTTTACCACCCGTTTCCTTTTACCATGCATACAACTGGTTACAACAGATATCCCTACGTCAACCATGCCTCTAGTGATGTCCTCTCAATTAACAACCCAGGGCCCGATGTACAAAGCATTTTACCGGCGAAATGCATTATGCCATGAACAGAAGGCAAAATACTTGTTACGGAATCGCATTTTGCTTTTGTAATTTAGTATTAGGAAGGGGCGTGCCAAGGGCGTTCCCTTTGTGAATGTGGGTGCCAAAATTTTTTTAAGAGCAGGCAGTGGTCCCACGGACCGCTGCCTACTCTTAAAAAACTAAAAAGGTAGATTTTCATTTTTATTTTTGAAATTCATCCCATTTTCATTTAACCCTTATGGTGCTCATGACAGAAGGGTTCCGTCATGAGCACCAGGGCTCCTGTGCTCATGACGGAATCATTCCGTCATGAGAACAGGGGCACTGATTTCCTTTTTAGGTCTCGCCTGGCGTAGGTTGCGCAGACATTCGCAGTCGCGCTGGCGAGATTTAATGAGTTAGGGTAGATTTCACTAGCGGGGTTTAAGCCCACCCCTCTTTTCCATTGGCTGGCGTCACCGTTTATGCTAAACGGTGGCCAGCCATTGGAAAAGAGCTTCCAGTGACATACAGTTTTCTCTTTTAGAGCCGTCCCAGTTGGACTGGCTCGCTTGGTTTACGTTTGTGGTAAAAGCTTTCTTATCTTTATGGGGCCATGTGTTTCAAACATATGGCCCCATAAAGACAAGAAAGCTTTAGCAAACAACGAAAGTGAAAGCCGAACATGCCTTAGCAGCTCAGCCAGGCGTGGCGAGACTCCACCCCCTCTGCTATCGCCATTACCGCACACGCGGAACAATAGAGCCACATCCAGGGAGCGCGCGCCGCATGTAATACATTTGGACGCTTTTAATCTACTTTTACATCCCGGTTAGTACAAGTGACAAATGTTTTTTCTTCAATACATATCCCAAGTATTATGTTCCAGGGGGTAGAGTAAATTAAATATCCTACTTGCTACTGACTCGGTGTAACTTTACCCAATAACCAGAGAGCCTTGATTTCATGTTCAAATAATATGACAGATGCGCGCACAGTCCTTTCTCTGTGTCAATAGTATTTTCCTGTAGCTGCCTCTTGTAATGCGTAGTCCTCTCTCTGTTTCTATCATGGCTGCTAGGCTCACCTTCGTGAAATACAGCTCCCAGGGTGCTTAGTGGCAGCATACTGTGCGCCGTGCTCTATTGTGACGTTACTCTGTGGCTACGTGTTCGGCTTGTTGCAGAACAATAGGTACTACAGAGTCTGCCTCCGGCTTCCGGGCTGGGTTGGCTGACCGACAGTGCTTGGGCATCCGACGCCCAAGTGGAGATTCCGGTGAGCGGGTGTTGAGGGGGCAGGAGTCCTGTAGAGCGTCAGACTTGGCCGGGCAGTATTATGTTACTAACTCGAGTGGGACCAGGCAGGTTTCTTTTCGGACGCCAAAATTATTTTCCAAGCTACTGCTTTATATTAAGACATTTATGACGTTTTGTAGTGCTGCTTCTTAAATTACCTAAGGTATAATGCAAGTTAAAGAGGATATACAATGTTACCGATTTGTCTATAAATTTCCCACGTATTTGTTCTCTACGATTGGCACGTGTTGCCGTTTTCTAACTTCTTGAATCTTACCCGAGAAAACTAGCGAATTGTAGCCTTCAGATATAGGTGCCCGGGCTTTCCTAGAGAACAATCGAATCTATTTAAATATCATGGTTCATTTTTGTTATTTCTATAAAACTCCGTCTTTATATGAGCATATACGCCCAATAGTGTCGATCATGGGATACGCAGTTACCTCGCAACATAACTTTCTGCTGGGATGTATGCAGACCCAAGCCTCTGTTTTGAGCCACTAAATACTTGACCTTTTTTCATTGTACAGAGTCAATAACGATTATTGTTACGTTGGAATGAGAGCTCTGTAGCAATAATCCCCACACCGCCTCCTGGTTCATGGCCATCCAGATGAGGCAGACCTTACCTCTGAGTGTTGCCATATATGCCTAGATAATATGAAGCTACCTGCGTTATTGCATCCCATTTAAACAGGGGTCCTAATCGGATTTCACAAATTGCTTAAATTGAGTTCTCAAACAATGAACTCAATATGTACTTCAGTGCTAGACACAATATAGAAGTGTTATTGAACAACATTTTGAAGAGGAGCTTCAGGACAACATGATTTTCATTACGTTCAGCTGGAGTACTGACATCGGTGTATGTCGTGTGCAGAGTAAAATACATGGTCAGGCTGTGCTGCAGTAGTATATAAAGTTTAATGTGCATCATCTGCCTTATGTGCACTGCATTGTGAGAACCGCATGGTGCACGCAGTGTTTCCTCTGTGCAGAATATGCAAGTTTGTGAACGGCATTTCGTTTCGGTAGCTTGATGTAGGGTGTGTGTGTCTTCCCTCTCCCACTACTGAGAGCACAGGCTCTCCTTATGCTGCGGACGAGTGTGCACTGTTCAACCATACACTAAACATTTTTTATATTAAATATTTTTTTAGTAAAGTCGTTCAAATATACATAATCTCACCTTAATTATAGACAAGGTCACAAAAATGCTTATAACAGTTTTTTTTATTATTACTTTGCAACATGCTGCACACAAGCCCCACTGCTCTACAACATAGGTTAAACACATTAGCAAAGGCAACAGCTATGGCTAAACACTTATAAGGTCCCAAAGGCGCGACCGATTAGCTTTGCCAATGCTTGTTTTTATTGGCCTCGGGAGGTTGTAGAAGAGCTTCCCCAACCTACCGAGGCCAATTTGCATTATCATTGCAATGCCGATCACGCGCATGGAGTGCTGACGTCATTGCAATGAAAATGAAACTGAAACTTAGTTTCAAGTTTATTGTTTGGGTGCTCATGGGGCTATCTCAGCCCGCCGAGCACCAAAACACTTGGGAGAGGTATCATTGTAAAGGGAAGAATCTCCCATTTCCAATGGTACACTTCCCTGGTGGATTCCTGCTTGGAGATTGCCCCAGGGGGCGATTCCCAAGCAAGGAGACACCCACTAGCCACCAGGGAGGGGGAGCAGACCCTTGGGCAAGGGCCTTTGCTTCCCCCATATTATGTGGGTACCGACAGTCTTTCTGCCCCCCCGGGGGGCAGAAGGCACCCTAGACGCCAGTGATTGTTTTTTATAGGCAAGGGGTAGGAGCTGCCCAGAATGGGCATGCAAATTCCCCCACCCACACACCCACCAAAGAAAACAAAATACTTTCTGCACCTCCTCAGGAGGCAGATGGGGGCAATAGCCCCTTATCTACCCCCCCAGGAGGCAGAAAGCCACTAGGCACCAGGGATTTCCCCCCCCCCAAAGTTCAGGGTGGGAGCTGCCCAGAATGGATATGCCAATGCCCCCCCCCAAAAATGCTACAGTCTTTCTGCCCCCCCAGGAGGTATATGGGGCAGTAGCCCCTGATCTGCCCCCGGGGGGGAAGCTCACAAGACACCAGGGATTTTTTATAAATACGTAGGGCTGGGGGCTGCCCAGAACAGGCATGCTAATGCCCCCACCCTCCAAAAAAAATTACCACAGTCTTTTTTTGCTCCCCGGGAGGCAGATAGGGGCAAAAGCCCCTTATCTGCCTCCTGGAAGGGGGGGCAGAAAGCCCAATAGGCATCAGGGAAAATATTTTTTTAATTCAAGGGTGTGGGCTGCCCAGAATGGACATGCCAATGCCCCCATCACCCCCCCCCCCAAAAATGCCACAGTCTTTCTGTCCCCCCGGGGAGACACATGGGGGCAGTATCCCCCGATCTGTCCCCCCTGCATCAGAGAGCCCACTAGGCACCAGCGATTATGCTGTCTTTTTTATGCGTGGGGGCTGCCCAGAATGGCATACCAATGCCCCCACCCCCAAACAAATAGCCACACTCTTTCTGCCCCCCCTTGGGGGTATAGCGGGGCAAATCCCTTCCCCCCCGACTCCTCCCTAGGGCAGCAGAAAGCCCACTAGGCATGGATTTGTTTTTAGCAATGTGGCTACCTGTGGATTTTGGGCCCTAGAGCAGGCAGCCGGCATATAGGGAAACCTAGCAAACCTGTAAATTTTTGAACAGTAGACACCAAGAAGACTCCAGGATGAGGTGACTTGTGTGCCTCTCACTAGGTTCTGTTACCCAGAATCCCTTGCAAACCTCAACCTTAGTTAAAAAAAACACACTTTCCTCACATTTCTGTGATGGAAAGTTCTGGGATCCACAAAATTTCACCCACTGCGCATTTGCTAAAGTCTTCTGATAAAAATGGTACCTCACTTGTGTGGGTAGGCATAGTGCCCGCAAGAGAAACAGCCCAAAACGCAACGTTTTTTACAGTGAAAACAGACCCTTTTTTTTGCAAAGTGCCTATCTGTAAATTTTGAACCCTAGCTCTGCCGGCACCTAGGGGAACCTAGCAAGCCTAGTGCCCGCGACAGGCAAGGGCCCTAAACGTATTGTGCTAACTTCAAAAATACCTATCACAAAATGACCTGGTTTTGCAAGGGGGGACATCTGGGTTTTTGGAACAGGCTCAGCAGCCATCTAGGGATCCCCAAATATTCCCTACCCAGAATCCACTGCAAAACCCAAATATAGCTGAAATAAATCAAATTTTCTTCACTTTTCTGTGTTGGAAAGTTGTGGTATCACCGGGCTAACACAAATTTTCTACCACCTAGCATTTCTCCAGGTCTCCTGATAAAAATGGTACCTCACTTGTGTGGGTAGGCATAGTGGCTGCAACAGGAAATGGCCCAAATCGTACTGTGCAGTCTTCAAAATGACCTATCATAAAACTACCTGGTTTTGCAGGGGGGGCTGTTTTTTAGGCCCGGGGCTATCGGCCATCTTGGGAAACCTACCAAACCCACACATTTCTTAAAACTAAAACCCTGGGGAGTCTAGTGAGGTATGGCTTGTGTGGATCCCACAACATTTTCCTATGCAGAATCCCCTGCAAACCTCAAATTTAGCTGATAAAAATCACTTTTTCCACACATTTTTGTGTGGGATCACTGTACTGGCAGAAATGTCCTACCATGTAGCGTTCCCCTTGGTCTACAATGATACCTCACTTGTGTGGCTGTCCAATGCATAATCCACTAAAAACTTAGAATTCGCGATGGTATACCTTTAATTCCTATGTTTTTGGCTCTTCCTAGTCACAGGCCTTTGGCCCACCCACACAAATAAGGCATCATTTTACTTGGGAGAACAAGGGGAACGCTGGGTGGTAGGAAATTGTGCTGGCACGTTGACCCCACACACAAATGTATGGAAAAAGTGATTTTTTTCAGCTGAATTTGAGGTTTGCAGGGGATTCTGAGTAGGAAAACGTTGGGGGGCCCATGCAAGCCGTACCTCGCTGGACTCCCCCGGGTGTCTAGTTTTAAGAAATGTGTGGGTTTGGTAGATTTCCCAAGATGGCTGCGAGCCCATGGCCAAAAACCCAGGTGCCCCCTCTGCAAAACCAGGTCGTTTTATGATAGGTAATTTTCAAGTCTCCACAATATGTTTTGGGCCCTTGCCTGTCGCGGGTACTTGGCCCACTGATGCGACTGAGATAGCATTTTTATCGGAAGACCTGGGGGAATGCTGGGTGGTAGGAAATTTGTGGATCCACGCGGATTCCAGAACTTTCCATCGCAGAAGTGTGAGAAAAATGTATTTTTCTTTTTACAAAGTTTGAGGTTGGCAAGGAATTCTGGGTCACAAAACTGGCGATAGCCAGACAAGTCACCCCATCCTGTATTCCCCGGGGTGTCTAGTTTTAAAAAATGTATAGGTTTTCTAGGTTTCCCTTGCTGTCGGCAGAGCTAGGGTTCAAAATCTACAGCTAGGCAATTTGCAAAAAAAGGGTCAGTTTTGACTGTGAAAATGTGGTGTGTTCACGTTGTGTTTTGGGCCTTTTCCTGTCACGGTCACTAGACCTACCCACACAAGTGAGGTACCAATTTTCTTGGAAGACTTTGGGTAATGCGGGGTTGGTGGAATTTTGTGGATCCACGCAGATTCCAGAACTTTCCACCACAGAAATGTGAGGAAAATGTGTTTTCTTTTTACAAAGTTTGAGGTTTGGAAGGGATTCTGGGTAACAGCACCTGGGGAGAGACAGACAAGTCAACCCGTCCTGAAATCCCCTGGGTGTCTAGTTTTTAAAAATGTATAGGTCTTCTATGTTTCCTTAGGTGCCCGCAGAGCTAAGGTTCAAAATCTACAGCTTGGCATTTACAAAAATGACCCGTTTTCACAGTGAAAATGTGGTGTGTCCATGTTGCATTTTGGGCCGTTTCCTGTCGTGGGCACTAGGCCTACCCACACATGTGAGGTACCATTTTTTTTTTTTAAGTTTGAGGTTTGCAAGGGATTCTGGGTAACAGAACCTGGTGAGAGCCAGAAAAGTAATGCCATCCTGGATTCCCCTGTGTGTCTAGTTTTCAAGAATTTATAGGTTTGGTAGGTTTCCATAGGTGCCGACAGAGCTAGGGTTCAAAATCTGCAGCAAGGCACTTTGCAAAAAAAGGGTCAGTTTTCACTGTGGAAATGTGGTGTGTCCATGTTACGTTTTGGGCTGTTTCCTGCTGCGGACACTAGGCCTACCCACACAAGTGAAGTACCAATTTCCTTGGAAGACTTTGGGGAATGCGGGGTGGGTGGAATTTTGTGGATCCATGCAGATTCCAGAACTTTCCACCACAGAAATGTGAGGAAAATGTGTTTTTTTTTTTACAAAGCTTGAGGTTTGCAAGGGATTTTGGGTAACAGAACCTGATGAGAGCCAGACAAGTCCCCCATCCTAAATGTCCCGTGTGTCTAGTTTTCAAAAATGTATAGGTTTGCTAGGTTTCCCTAGGTGCCAGCAGAGCTAGTTCTCAAAATCTACAGCTAGGCACTTTGCAAAAAAAGGGTCCGTTTTCGGTGTGAAAATGTGGTGTGTCCACGTTGTGTTGTAGGCCGTTTCGTGTCACGGGTACTAGGCCTACCCACACAAGTGAGGTGCCATTTTTCTCGGAGGACTTTGGGTAATGCAGGGTCGGTAGAATTTTGTGGATATACGGAGATTCCAGAACTTTCCCCACAGAACTGTGAGGAAAATGTGTTTTTTTTTTACAAAGCTTGAGGTTTGCAAGGGATTCTGGGTAACAGAACCTGATGAGAGCCAGACAAGTCATGCCATCCTGGATTTCCCTGGGTGTTTAGTTTTAAAAAATGTATAGGTTTGCTAGGTTTCCATAGGTGCCGGCAGAGCTAGGGTTCAAAATCTGCAGCTAGGCGCTCTGCAAAAAAGGGTCAGTTTTCACTGTGATAATGTGGTGTGTCCACATTGCATTTTGGGCCGTTTCCTGCCGCGGGCACTGGGCCTACACACACATGTGAGGTACCATTTTTCTCAGAAGACTTAGGGCATGGGCACTCACAAACTTTCTCTCGGGCCAAATTTACAGTGTGGTTTGTGGCCGAGGGCCTCACCGGTGGGGGCGGGGTCAGTGGGGGTGGGGGGCGGGGTCAGTGCAAAAAAAACCTGTTACCATGAGGTTGAACACAGGCCCCTGTAGCGGACGACTTCGTCCACTGAGCCACCAGACCCGGCATACACACATCTTTCTATCTCTCTCTCTCTCTGTCTTCCTCCCTCTCTCTATCTCTCCCTCTCTCTCTCTGTCTTCCTCCCTCTCTCTATCTCTCTCTCTCTCGCTCCCTCCCTCTCTCCCTCTCTCCGTCTCCCTCTGTCTCCCTGTCTCCCTCTGTCTCCCTCTCTCTGTCCCCCTCCCTCTCTCTCCCTCTGTCTTCCTCCCTCTCTCTCCCCCTGTCTCCCTCCCTCTGTCTCCTCCCTCCCTCTCTCTCCCTCTGTCTGTCTCCCTCTGTCTGTCTGTCTCCCTTTGTCTCTCTCTGTCTGTCTCCCTCCCTCCCTCTCTCTCTGTCTTCCTCCCTCTCTCTGTCTCTCTCCTCTCTCTCTCCCTCCCTCTCTCTCTCCCTCTCTCTCTCTCTCCCTCTGTCTCCCTCTGTCTCACTCACTCTGTCTGTCTCCCTCCCTTTGTCTCCCTCCCTCTGTCTGTCACCCTCTGTCTCCCTCCCTCTGTCTGTCACCCTCTGTCTCCCTCCCTCTGTCTCCCTCCCTCTCTCTCTCTCTCTGTCTCCCTCTCTCTTTGTCTCCCTCTCTCTCTGTGTCTCCCTCTCTCTCTGCCTCCCTCCCTCTGTCTCCCTCTATCTGTCTCCCTCTCCCTCTCTCTCCCTCCCTCTGTTTCCCCCTGACTCCCTCCCTCTGCCTCCCTCTGTCTCCCTCCCTCTGTCTCCCTCTCCCTCTCTCTCTGTCTCCCGCTCTCTGTCTCCCTCTGGTGCCCTCTCCCTCTCTCCTTCTCTCTCCCTCCCTCTGCCTCCCTCTGTCTGTCTCTGCCTGTCTCCGTCTGTCTCCCTCCCTCTCTCTCCCTCTATCTGTCTCCCTCCTTCTGTCTGTCTCACTCCCTCTGTCACCCTCCTCCCTCTGTCTGTCTCCCTCTGGTTGTCTCCCTCTGTCTGTCTGTCTCACTTTGTCTGTCTCCCTCCCTCTGTCTGTCTCCCTCTGTCTCCATCCCTCTGTCTCCCTCCCTCTCTCTCTCCCTCTGTCTCCCTCCCTCTCTCCCTCTGTCTCCCTCTGTCTCTCTCCCTCTCGCTCTGTCTCCCTCTGTCTATCTCTGTCTCCCTCCCTCTGTCTCCCACCCTCTGTCTCCCACTCTCTGTCTCCCTCCCTCTATCTCCCTCTGTCTGTCTCCCTCTGTCTGTCTCCCTCTGCCACCTCACCCCCCTCCCTCTGTCTGTCTCCCTCTGTTTGTCTCCCTCTATCTGTCTTCCTCTGTCTGTCTCACTCCCTCTGTCCGTCTCCCTCTGTCTCCGTCCCTCTGTCTGTGTCCCTCTGTCTCCCTCCCTCTCTCTCCCCCTCTGTCTCCCTCCCTCTCTCTATCCCTCTGTCTCCCTCCCTCTGTCTCTGTCTCCCTCTCTCTCTGTCTCCCTCTGTCTGTCTCCCTCTGTCTATCTCTGTCTCCATCTGTCTGTCTCCCTCCCTCTGTCTCCCTCCCTCTGTCTCCCACCCTCTGTCCCCCTCCCTCTGTCTGTCTCCCTCTGTCTCCGTCCCTCTGTCTCCATCCCTCTGTCTCTCCCTCTGTCTCCCTCCTCTCTCTCGCCCTCTGTCTCCCTCCCCCTGTCTCCCTCTCTCTTGGTCTCCCTCTCTCTCTGTCTCCCTCTGTCTGTCTCCCTCTGTCTGTCTCTGTCTCCCTCTGTGTGTCTCCCTCCCTCTGTCTCCCACCCTCTGTCTCCCATCCTCTGTCTCCCTCCCTCTGTCTCCCTCCCTCTATCTTCCTCTGTCTGTCTCCCTCTGTCACATGACCCCCCGTCTGTCTCCCTCTGTTTGTCTCCCTCTGTCTGTCTGTCTCCCTCTGTTTGTCTCCCTCCCTCTGTCTGTCTCTCTCCCTCTGTCTCCCTCCCTCTCTCTCTCCCTCTGTCTCCCTCCCTCTGTCTCTGTCTCCCTCTCTCTCTGTCTCCCTCTGTCTATCTCCCTCTGTCTATCTCTGCCTCCCTCTGTCTGTCTCCCTCCCTCTGTCTCCCACCCTCTGTCTCCCTCCCCCTGTCTCCCTCTGTCACCTCCCCCCCGCGTGTGTGGCAGCCCGGGCTGTGACAGCTTCCCGGGCACACACACAGCCACACCAGAGTACTTCCAAGGTCTTTAAAAGACCATTTACTTGTTATTGAGGCTTTGTTGTATTTCACCTCTTCTCAGCGCCCCTGCATCTCCACTCTAACTATTGCCCCAATCGCCCGGCCCCCATAGAGCATATGTCTCGGAGTCCGCGCTGCTGCGGCGATGTTTGCTGACACGCTTTAAAAAAAAATTCTAAAACACAGGTACAATGTCTGCAAGGTCCGCGGGCCGCCAAGGAAGGCTTGCCGGGACGCTGGCGACCCGCGGGCCGTACTATGAGTACCCGTGGCTTAGGGGAATGTGGGGTGAGCGGAATTTTGTGGATCCATGCAGATTCCAGAACTTTCCACCACAGAAATGTGTTTTTTTTTTTTTACAAAGTTTGAGGTTTGCAAGGGATTCTGGGTAACAGAACCTGGTGAGAGCCAGACAAGTCATCCCATCCTGGATTTCCCTGGGTGTCTAGTTTTTAAAAATGTATAGGTTTTCTAGGTTTCCCTAGGTGCCGGCAGAGGTAGGGTTCAAAATCTACAGCTAGGCACTTTGCAAAAAAAGGGTCAGTTTTCACTGTGAAAATGTGATGTGTCCACAATGTGTTTTGGGCCGTTTCCTGTCGCGGGCACTACACCTACCCACACAATTGAGGTACCATTTTTATCGGGAGACTTAGGGGAACACAGAACTGCAGATCAACTGTTATTACCTATTGACTTTCAATGCATATTTGTCTTCCAAATGTAAGACAATGTGTAAAAAAGAAGTCACTTTGAAAAATGTCCCATAATTCACATACTGGTATGGTTACCCTCAGTTTCTAAACTCTATATTTTGTTCCTATTTTAGAAATACATAGGTGCCCTTCATACAGATTTGTCCCTGTTTATATGTCCCCAAATTAATCACTATATACCAGGTTCACAATAAAAAACCATTGCAAGATGCTGCTTAGTTGTTGGCTCTGGGTTCCTCGGGTTCTTGGTGAACCTACAAGCCCTATATATCCCCACAACCAGAAGGTTCCAGCAGATGTAACGGTATATTGCTTTCAAACATCTGTCAAACGTAGAAGAAGTTACAGGTGAAACCTTTGGCACAAATGGCTGTTTTTTATCTAATTTTCAATTTTTCCTACACTCAACTGTTAGTTTCTATAAGAACATCTTGAAGGATCTACACAAATGACCCCTTGCTGAATTCAGAATTTAGAATTTTGTGTACTTTTCAGAAATGTATAGCTTTCCAGGATCCATCATTGCTTTCATACCCACATTTACCATTAACTGAAAGGAGGTTGAAAGCACAAAAAATAGCAAAAATAGGCTATGTCCCAGTAAAATGCCAAAACTGTGTAAAAAATATTGGTTTTCTGACAAAAGTCTGTCAGCTGGGAAGATGGTGATTTCAGCACCACAAACCATTTGTTGATACTATTTGCAGGGGGAAAAACAGACGCTTTCATCTGCAGCCCTTTTTTCCAATTTTTCCCAAAAAAAGAAATTGCTGTATTTTGGCTAATTTCTGGGTCCCCTCCAGGGGAACCAACAAACCCTGGGAACCTTTAAAATCCCCATGGTGTTGGAAGAAAAGTTACAGGGGCCTAAGTACGAACTACCCCAAATAGCCAAAAAAAGGCTTAGCACAGGGAAGGGGTGAAGGAAAACAGGCTGCATTACAAAAACAATTCTTGCTTTATTTAAAAAGCAATCACAGACATGGTAGCCTTCTAACCAAAAACAACGCGCTGTGATCAGACAGTCTAACCAATCTGGTTCCCCCACTTTAAGATGGCCGCCATGTTTACACACTCAATAGGGAGCTACACAGAACATTGTGGCCACAACCTCCACGTTGCGCGTCATCGCGCACGTCTGTACCAGCCCACCTAATCTTACTGGGTTTGTGAGTATGGAGGATATAAGCGGGCAATCTGAGCTTACTTCCCTTCGAATCGGGCACTCTGCAACGGAGGGGTCGGTCGTTTACCTAGGAGAGGCGAGCTAATGTAAGCAGTCATTCCCGCATACGCATGGAGCAAGGTAACAAAAACGATCGAGTCCGAGGGCTCCGCTCTTGCACATACTCACGGCACCATTCTAACCATCATATTTTTTTTATTTTTTTTTATTTCAATAAGATTTTTATTGAGATTTTTGTCATATAAAAAACAAAACAGAAACACACAAAACTAAACAATTAGTCATACAGAAACATAGAACATGCACAAAGTCTGTGAATTCTACAATCTACGGTATCTTCCGCTTCCCTCTGTTTCTTTATAGTTTGCCCTTCCCCTCTATTCTAGTAAGGGGTCACTGGTGTGAAGGAGGGAGAAAGGGGCCTGAGCTGCGGTAAGTGTACAGGAGCATAGAGAGAGAGAACTTGCTTGCTTTTGTTCGAAAAGGTAGGTATCGCCAAACAGAAACTCAGCCACTCACGAGAGCGTGCCGATGAAGCCCGATTTCCTTAATGAGGGGTATGAGTACTTGAGTGCATATGTGTAGTTACTGGGTGCGACACTTTATGTACGGGGAGCGCTGGGATTGTGTGTGTGTGTGTAGACCTTACCACCACACTCCACGGGTCCTCATACCACCCGGACCAAAGCCAGTATTAAGATCACTTACATGCAGTGTAACACAGAGGTGACTCACAGGCCCACATGATCTTGGGCTTGGATTCTGAAGTCCACACCACCATCATATGTATGATTGATGTTTTTAAGATATGTACAAAACCTCACACGGTTCTATTACGCCTGATCCGTACCCAGCCGGCAATGTGCATATGGGAACTATAGAGCATTCTAATCCAGATACTGCCTACAAAGCCCCACCCTTCTGCAAATTTGTCAGCTGCACCCTGAAATACATGTTTTAATTGTCTTTGTTATTAGTTCACCCTGGCATTACATATCAGTATGCCTACCTCTTGTGCATGCTAGAGCGGCACATTGCACCGCATTGAAATGATGTCTGTCCCATATGTGTTGTGCATTTTTATACCTTTATATTTGTGTGTCTCTATTTTTGTTTTCATCAGGTTGGGGGTAGGAACCCACATTGAGAGTCCCTATCCGCGCAAGGACGCTCACAAACCTTAAGACAGAGGTATTACAGGTTTACAGGACCTCCTTTTCCTGAGACCTGTCCCTTTCTCTTTTCTTCACCTGCTTTCCGGTCCTGATGAAGCGCCTATGGATCCCTTATGGACCAACAAAGAGCGCGAAACATGTTGACCTATTTTGTGTGTAGTTAATTCACTCCTGCACTAATTCTGAGAGCAGCGGTTAGTTACACATCCGCCCTCTTTATTTGTCTCTAAGAGGAGCTCCAGGATCCACATCTATTTTAACTTACCACTTGGACCCATGAATAAACACAGGTTCAAGGTACCGTTTGGTAATTTTAATTCACCCACTCACTTACCTCCCCAGGCCCACACACCCAGATGCACAACTGCGGCGTCTCCTTAAAAGTTCTCGGCTAAAGAGCCCTCTTGCGGGGCCCGTGGGGGACTGCAGCGCCACCCCCACGAGGAGCAACGTCCGATGATGAAGCATGACACTCGCAAGGATGTGTGAGGGCACTATATTCAAAAGGAGGAATTCTCCCATCACTATTTATAACCCAACCCTCTTTGAGACTGACCACTTGTTACCATTCCTCTTTGCCAACCAAAGTTTGGTTGCTACTTTCCTGAGACCTTAGGAACAGCTACCCCCCAGTGTATACCACAGCCTTCTGACCCCAGCAGGCCACCAGCCCTGTGATTGTAGCCATTCACAATGGGTCGCAAATTGCAACCTGCCTCATGAATATTGATGAGGCAGGTCCATTTGAGATACACTGCGAATCGCTAACAGTGTCAAACACACTGTTGTACAACGCAGTTTGCGATTTCCTAATAGTGAATCGCAAAAATGTGCTATTAGGAAATTGCAAACACAGTATTTTGTACATCTGGCTTCAAATTATTTCTGGGAGATATGCCATTTGTACGAAATTTCCATTTTGCATTTCCTAAATAGTGAATCCCAAGAAATCACTATTTAGGAAATGCAAAATGGAATGTACAAAAACTAGAGATTTCCTAATAGCAATTCCTACACAGTAGGAATCGCTATTAGGAAATCACTATTTAGGTAATTCGAAACTAAGAGTGCCTATGGGTTAGGGACCCCCTTGATGCACCCCCAATAAAAGTGGAGCACATGTAAAGAGCACAAATGCCCTAGGGCATGTACGTGCAACATGGTACTTTAAAAAATGCATTTTGGGTAAAAATAATTATATTGCACATGGCTACCATCTCCTACATGACTATTTTGGATTAAGGGAATGCTTTGTACATGTGCTTAGTAAATCGCAAATAGGAAATCCCTATTTTTTGATTTCCTATTAAGGGAATTGCATAATGAGATTTCTACTGGGTCGATATCGCATTTTGTGATTCCCTATCTGCCTTTGTACATATGGAAAGGCAACTTAGCGTTTCTTAACCAACAGAAATTGTGATTCGATCCTTTCGTCCATATGGCCCTCCATTGTTTATTCATCACTAGACAATTGTGTGTAAAAATTATACCCAGGATTGGAAACAAGTTGTCACTGGTGACCCTGTCCGATGTGGCAGCCATAAGGCATACATCCCTCTCCCACATGAGATGCTCTGTAGATTCTCAGAAGAACTAACCCCCCACTGTTGACGGAAGTGATTGCCTTTGCAGTGTGTATTGAAGCACTTCAGTTTTACAGAGTACCATAAACAACCTGCTTCTCTTCTTCACACACAGCGTCTCTGTGTTGACATCATGAGAGGTTCAATCTTCCTACTCCTCCAGTTCCTTCCATCCGAGGCCCATCCATCACAGACCCTATCCCTGTCCTTTAGAAAAGACAATGTTAGTTTTAAACCTTAAGTTGTTTATGACACCCAGCTCCCATTTCTTCCATCTCCCACACCCCAAGGCAGACCACAGGAAGCACCATACGTGGGTGGTGTTTTGTTTGAGGATCATAACTTTCAAAAACTTTCTGAGGCCCAAAACATTGACAGTAATACAAAATGGAAATAGAGCAAGCAATGCCAAAGCCCAAAGGTCTGGTGTTATTTTTTCCAGCTTTTTAGTTCCTTCAATGCCTGTTTTCTTTTGTCATGGTGTTTGCAAAATTGTATTATTGGGGAAGGAGTTGTTAAGCATTGGCTAAAACAAACAAAAAATTTGGTCTCAAAAAATATAAATTACTATGGCAGCCCCTGGCACTGAAGGGAACTACCTTGTACATAGATGTGCTGCTTGTGAATGGACAGAACGCTGTCATTACAGTGACGGTAGCCAATGCCTGAAGTGGGCCTCTGCAGTATGCTGCAATATGCGGAGGAATAATGTGAGCCAACACAATAACAGATCAATGGATGAAGAGTACTAGCTGAAAGCCCCTGTAAGTAAGCATTTTATTCAAATAAGTTTAGTAAACTCAAAAGGTTTTGGTTACCGCCAGACCTAAGAATGGAGCGTCCAGTAAATATTTGGGCTGGTCAATGACACCTGGGTAACACAGGAAAGAAAGACATGATGGGGTAGAGAGCAGGACTGGGAACAGCAACCAGCCCTGGCCCTGGCAGTGGAGGGGGTGGGGCAGAAGGGTGCTAGCGAAAAGCACAGCTCCTGCTTTTGTTACAAGGGGCTGATAATGCAGCACTGCTGCAAGACTGGCCCCCAGTGACAAAACCGGCCCCCACCCCTCCGGCCCACCAGGGAAAGGCCCAGTGCCCGCTATGGCCAGATCAGCCCTGGTAGGGAGTGGATGTGGAGGCAAGAAGAGTTAAGGAAGATGATAAGGAAGTTACCAGAAGTCCCCACTTTAGTGGCAGTATGCACTGTTCATGGATTCCCAGCAGTAGCCCAATGCAAGATGTCCAACAACAAGTGTACACGCACTCTTCACCCCACCCACACAAGAGCAACTCTGTTCTGATGACAGTGTGGATTATAAAATATACTTTGGCATTCTGAAAAGTCAGTGGTAGATATGCAAGCAACATATAGGAAAGTACATTGAGTCAGTAACATTTCTCAAATCTTTGATGGGACTGACAGACCTCTTAGTGCTCAACTATGAGTTGCCTGTGATCTCATATAGGTCTGGTACTAGCATTTATCAGCCTCACCACTGTTATGACTAATGCAGCAAACTCACAGGCCTGGACAGTTTCCCCATGGGACGTAATCTGTTCAAAGCAGTTGATATCTCCAGGCAAAAATGTCAGAGAGAATGAGAAATGACCAGTGGTGTTGGATGCAGATCGGATTCTCCTGGTTATTCCCCATTTCTTTATGGACCCTCAAAGTCAAACAGGTGTTGTTTGCTGCAGGTCCGAATTACTGTTCCCATTATTCAGGACCTCTTCGAGGCTCCTAATAGAAGGACTGGCGTTCTTTCTTCCAGTAATTGTAGGGTCATTAATAGCGAATATTGAATTATTGGACAAGTGGCTATTGGCAGTGCCTATTGCTAGATGTACTTTAAAATGCATGTCAGTTTGATAAAAATAAATGCTACATCTACTCTACTAGGAGGTGAGCTAAACCACTTAAGTAGATGTTGTCTATACACTGTGAATGTGCTGCCTCTTTACAATGTGTCATGTAGTGTGAGCTCTCACGCACCAGTCAACCATTTATACATTCAAGACAATTGGTCTGGGATGAGAAGACCAGGTTTGCTCTGTGAGTCCACCTGCCCACCTGTGGACTTAAAACACAGGGTAACTCGCACCGCCCTTTAATTTTCTGCCACTCCCTTGAATAAGAACCCTAACTAAACCTTAGTTTACTAGGCTGCAAGTGACTAATAATGTTTAGTTTTGCAAGGAAATTAACACTAGATGCAACAATATAATAACTCTATGGCCAAGATTTGCTAAGACCTTTGCACCATGGCAAAGCAATGCAGATCTATGCAAATCGAAACAAAGCAGCACATCCTATTTACTATCCAGCATTGCAAAGCTGGCCTTTTCTCTGCACATATATGTTGTTTGCACTGCTTTGCATCACTTTGTGGCAAGGAAGCGTTAATGGGGCAGATCATCCAACACCCATGAGTTTTGACGCAAAGCCTGATGTACTGAGAGAGTTATACCAGGGTTTTAATCAAACACTAACCCCTTCTTGAAGCAGAAAAACAAGAGGAAATGTGTTCATTTCTAAAAAAAATGACGTATGGTCTGTGTGCTGCAGAGCACAGCACATACTGAATGTGTGGGAAACTTCACAGTTTATCTATGCAAAGGAATGTATTCTGGAAGGTATGCTTACAGTACAAATCCTGTCTTAGATAGCACACACTCACTTGTGCGTCATGCAGAGCATGTTTGAAGGGACACCACTAGCCACAGACCAGTCTTAGTAGTTATGGCTCTCCGTTGTCTGTTGACTTTTTCCTTTGCACAATCCAGCACATCTTTAGATGCTGCGTTGTGTTGTGCAAAAGGTTAGTACATCTGGGCTATGTTTTTGTGATTATCAAAATGAAAGTACTGCAGCCTAATCACACAGGACAATCCATGGATGCAGTGCTGCAATAGAGAAGGAAGTGTCCAGCTGTTCTAGAGCCAGAACTAGGTTCCAGGCCAGCTGCCCACATGGTTTGAAGTGTGCCAGTGATACCTGGGGTGACCTGACTGGGAGCGGATGGAAGTCAGATACAGCAGAGATGGAACATTAAAGGTGGCATCCATAGGTTGAAACCACAGCACCCAGTGCAGTGTTGTAATCACAAGTTGCTAAGAGTTCAACAGAGATTTCAAAGTGTTTTTCATCTTTCTGAGTCTCTGGTTCTTTGAAAGATATGTGGATCTGTGCATGCCCTGTAGAAATACCAGATAGATAAGTGCAAAAATAATAACTTTTATGCAGCGGTAAGTTACCATATTGTATTTTCTGATTTCACTTCAGTTTTCCCGCCCTTGGCTTGCACAAGTAGGATATTTCTGAGCCCAGGCGATGCTGCCCCAAGATTCGCAGAACACTCCTCAACTGGCAAACAGTGTCAAGCGTAATGCCTGTTTGGTAGGGTATGGGGTTGGAGTGGGTAGGATGCCTAGGTCCGCCTGTAGAATTGCCAGAATTTCAGTTACTCTGCGTTACTCTTTAACATGGAGTTCTGGCCAAATTTTGCCAATCCCTGCATGGGAGAACTTTTCTCCCACAAGGCTCCAGAAAATGTGAGCGAGATTTGATGTCCCCTAGCTTGATTTTCTAACACGGGCAGTCGCGGCTGGTTGCGGTCAGAAGGGTGCCTTCAAGTAGATTTTGCTGCCACTCAAGTAGATTTTGTACTTGAGCGGCATCAAAATCAACTCAAATGGCCATGCATTCTTCCGCAATGCATGGTGCCATTTGTGCTGATTTTCAGCACTGCTCGCCCTACTGGCGCTAAATTGCAGTGTAAGCTGCATATTTTTATTGGGGGAACAGTGCAGAGTTTCACAGTTTTATTGTAACTTCGCAGAATTCCGCAGAGTCAAATTCCATGAGTTCTACCCACCCCTAGTATGGGGTAGGGAACAAGGGCTCAGTGGGCCTGTGCATATGTGTTTTGGAATTTATGGGGAAGATTTTGGGTAAGGAAACATGAATGAACCTTGCCAGAGCCTGGGGCTGCACATCCACTCAACTATAAGTAGTGCATTTTCTTTCACTTTCACCTTGTCATTTTTTTGACAACTGCATACATCCTTCACACACATTTGCACCAAAAAACAATTGCAACTGGCACACGTGACCATTTCACTGAGTGGCCTTCAGAGTGGCCAAGGATTGGATGAGCATGTTTTTGGAACACCTTTTTGACCCATTAACAGGTGCTGTGAGAAACCCCCACTACCTTCAGCCTCAACTCCGGAGATCTGTCAATCGTGGCCTGTTATAAACACTTGGATGCAACTAGGTTCACAGTATGCACAATGCAAAAATAATGTGCTATCTGAAAAAAAAATACATGGACACAACATCCTGGAAATAGCTATCCGTCTTAGGGAATGCAAGATTAAGTAAAACGTGAAGTATAAAGAAGATCTAAATCGGAGACATGGATTACCTTAATATATTTTACAATCATTGTTTAGAAATTAGATCAGTGTTTTTGCCTGGAAAGGTAGCGACATAAATATAGACTCAAAGCGGAACCTGTTTCAATGTCTTTTTAAAATTATTACTGGGTCCGAGACCCAGTGCGACCCTGCCCACTTATAGACCCGGCAGGTACCACGGAGGCTACTCCCAAAGCTCATCTTCGTCTTACGGTCTCTTAACGCAGAATCAGTGCTTAGTTTGAGCTGGTGGTTTCTGGTGCTTGGCACCGGCACTATATTGTTAACACTGACTCTTATAAAAGCCTGCCTCATGGTGGCGCTGTTTGTCTAATTTTGTGAGGTGCACAACAAAGGTTGTTTAATAATTAAACATCCATTAAAATCACAAATGCCTGCCACCCAAAGCTATAAGAATATCTTGAGCAGCATATGTTAGTAATTGTTATTAATGTATATTTAAAGTCTGAGTTGTCACAATTGATTGAGTGTGATGGTTAGTTGTGTTGGTACTGCCATTGGCAACACTACTGGGGGCAGCGGGTTTGTAAGCTGCTGTGGCTTCCCGATAATGGCCCTGGCACTTATTGTTTTAAACAAATTCAGCACTGTGCAGCAGAAACAGATCTAAACTCCTGTGAATGGCTTGTGAAACAGCTTCTCACTCCAGGATCTGTACACATTCTGAAGCATGAAAATATTTTTTAAAAATCACAAAGTTGAGAGTCGTGCAACTTTGCACCTCTGGCAACCCTTGACACTAATAGAGACTTTGAGAATAAAATTTTTACCATTGACTTCTACTGAATCAGAGGCAATTTCCGCAGTAAACAGCAAAAACAAAGCCATGTTGTGCTCCAAAAATCGGGAGTCTCCCATCTGAATCGGACTATTGACATGAATGAAAGAGCTACATATGGAGTTTTGAATAACTGGAAACTGAAGTCACCACTGCTTGAAGATAATTTATACTTTACTTGATTACTGCGGCAACGCTTTACTGACTTGTCAGTGAAGTATATAGTATTGTAACGTCTTTGCTCTTACTTTAGCTTTCTGTCACGTGTGTGATTTTACGAGGTTTACTTGTGTGCGGACATTGTGTGCGCATGGTTTTTCCAGTTTTGATTGGCTGGGACATACAGTGGAGAATCCTGATTGATTCTACTGTTGCGATTTTAAACAAAAACACCAATGGCCGTTTCTTCTTGTTCCTCTGAAACCAGAAGAACCTTCTTTGGAAGATATTCAGTGGACACTTCAACCAGAAGCTGTTTTGGATTCTGAGGAGACCTGAGGGCACATGTTGGGTGCTGGTGTTTGGCGTCTGCATCTTCATTCTATGTTTAACAGCCCTCCTTCCAGCATGGGAGGCAGAAGTCCTGGAAAAGCCCCGGATGCTTGCGTGCTTCTCCCGCTTTATGGCTGGTGCCAACCAGAACCTACTTGTTGTTCCTCTTGGTCCATCAATGCTTTCTTGGGTCCTCAGATTAATGAGGTGTTACAGAGGCATTTAAAAGCCTACTCATTCATAGGCTGTAAAATGCCTGGATGTTCAGCACTGGTTCCTGTGAGGCCTATAGTAAAATCCATACAGGCCACAGGCAGGCTAAGCTAAGTGCAACTAGCCTTTCAGAGATGCCAAGGCCCGTATTACACATTCGGCACACTGTGCTATCTTGCGCCAGGGTGCACCTTTCAAAAGGTGCCCTGGGTGCCGACTGGGACAATGCACCCTATTTTCATGAATGTGCTGCCCCTAGGGCAGCCATAAACTCAAGCTGCCCCCAGGCATAGTGGGTTTTTTACAAGCCGCTTCCTGTTTCACAGTGCAGGCAGCAGTCTGCACTTTGAAGAGGGGAAAGAGATCTATCTGCAGGTGGGTGCAGTGAGTGGCAACACCCACCTGCACCAATGCCCCATGTGTGACTGTCCTGGCTCCCTCTTATGTACCCCACAGGGGGACAGTAAACAACAGCCACTGAACCCTCAGCCTGGGCACAGCGATGATGTTCCTGTTTGCACTCTCTAAGAGACACCTCTATGAATCTGTGTGAGTTGAAGTTCTGGATGAATGTTTATAAAGAGTCATGAGTGTGAGCCGTGGAGTCCAGGCCGAAGACAGTGCAGATTTCTTACAGTGCCTGTCCCTGGCTCCTGAAGGGTCTTAGAATGATTGCCCATTAGCTTAAAGGTGTGTTGGAGAGCTAACTGTGTTTGGCAGTGTTAGGTGAAGGAGATACCAATAAATATGTGCAGGAGAGACTGCCCAGTGGATTCTGAAGCGCAAAGAGATTAGGTCAGTAGCAGCTGCTACCGGACTCGGGTGGTGACTCGGGTGGTGAGGCGGGGGCAGGGGCAGGGGGTAGCGGGGGCTAAAAAAGAAAAAAAAAACACTTACCACTTACCGCAGCCTCTCCTCTGTCCTCTTCTTCCTGCTCCGGTCCTGCAGCAGGATACAAGAAGCAGCAGGAAGCACCCGGCTCCCAGGCTCCCGATAGCCAATCACAACACTGCAATGCGTTGGGATTGGTCTGAGCACTGTGGATCAGCGCTCAGCCAGGGAATGGGGGTTGGGCATGGTCTCCATGCAGGCTGTAATGCAGCCTGCATGGAGAATATGGGAAGTGTGCATGACTGTTCTGGGCGGCCCGAGAGGGCTGACCAAACAGTTATGGTCACTTAGGAGTGGGCAAACCACTCCTCCCCTGCTCCTCTGTCCATGGAGTAGCCCTGCCCCACACCGAAAGCTGCTACAACAGGGGGAAACATAAAATGATAATAAAGCGAGTGATTATCATTTTATGTTTCCTGCTCAGCAGAAGGAAACATAAAATGATAATAACGCAAGTTATTTTCATTTTATGTTTCCTGCTGCGGAGCCGTGGGGCGACACTCCTCTGCCTTGGTGGCGGAACCGCCATTGGATGAAGTGTGAGATATGCAGATGGAAGATTCAGAAAGATATCAGAAGAGAAAGGGCGTAAGGGGCTAACCGAGAGACTGAGGAAGAAAATGGCATGAAGAGGAGAACAGAAGGATGGCACTCAGAATAATATCTTGTTTATTTTACTTGCTTTGCTATCACAAAATATTTAGTTTTGTAACATCTTAAAATAACACTTGTTCCTATTGCTCAGCTCAACGAACTCACTTCAGCAACCCTTGAAGGATGAATGGCTGTGTCATCCATGTCGAGATTTTAACCTGTGCTTTTAATCAGTCACAGCTGTAGGGGGAACACAAACCCACAAAGCTTTGTGCCCAGCGGGGCAGGCACCGAACAAGGAACGTAACTTCTTAAGACAGATTTAATTTGAATGCTTTGGCAGCAGGCCAACTCTCAGAAATACCTTGAGGCGCGACATAATCTTTCTTCCCTTCCTGTCGGGCTCTTCCAGGGGTGATGCAACTGTGGGCAATGATGTAATAAAGGCCCTGTGCTCCCCATCACGTGCTGCCGGAAGTGTTTAAGCGAAGGCTTCAAATAACTGTCAGGAGGTTGCATCAGGCAGCTGATAAGGAAGCTTGCGAGTCAGATGTATAGAACGTGCCTGCAGCCTGATGTAATGCAAAGTGACGCCACCCCCATACACACATGCACGCACGCACGCACGCACATACAGACATACACACCTTTCATGCAAGAGAACACATTGAGACAGAACTGCTAACATATATCCAATGTAGCCCAAATACTCTGTTATCTGTTAAGGCACGTCATGGAAATTACACACATGAAACCCCCACCCCCAGATTGTGATAAGGGGGTCCATGAGTCTCCCATATCTCACACATATTCATTGGTTTGCGGCTAAATCATAACACACTGAAGATTTGATGGGCCCCATAAGGTCCCCCCACGCCTCCAGGTGGGCTGCAGGGGCTGGTGGGGGCTGTGTAATGCCCCTCGGACATGGCTTAGCAGTGGGCACCGCTATTTGACTTGCATTTTTCCTGGGTCATGCAGAATCCATACTACCGCAGAAGATGTGTAAGTGATTCAGTACAACCCTCCAGTCTCACCCAGAGCTCAATGAAGTGGCTACATTCACTCACCATGGTAATACACCTGTGCACACAGCCGATAGTGCACCTTCACCAGCCAATCCAGACCTCTGTCTGAGACTGAAGCCTCACAATTGTTTGAGAAGTCTTTCCTGGACTGTTGACAGCAGTGCGATGCCATACCAGCAGCGGATTGGGCGCTATATAAATGCCAGTGGCATAACATAACATATAAGAACAAGCCCATTCAGCCTGACAATCGCCCTGGCACAAGCTCCACCCCTCTCTGTGGGCTGCATTACAAAAGCTCCCCATATGGTGCTAGTTTGCACGTATGTGATTTAGACCCACATGATACATTGGGGCATATTTACAAGGGCACTGCACCACAGGAACGTCACTTTTAATGTTGTTCATGTAGCACAATGCCCTGCTCCATATTTACACAGTGGCGTTAAGCCACTTTTTGTGGCTTAACGCCGCTTTGTAAATATGGTACCCTTTCGCACAGGTATCTGCATGAAAGGGGCGTGCAATGTTTGATGCTGTGGGCGTTCCACCGCCTTTTTGACACTGCCCCAGGTACACAAGGAGGTGTAAATCTGAGGCAGAGTCAAAAACTAATGCCACGCAAAAGGAGGCATTAGAATAGCGAAACGAGGAGAAATTCTTTTTTTTCTCCTCATTTTTTTTTGCATTCTGCAGCACACACAGAAAGAGCAAAATGCCACAAATGATTTTGCATGTGCAGGAAGCTGTCCCTTCCTGCACATAAACAATTATTAAATAATAACGATTTGTTACTTCTGCAGCACACATAGAAGTAACAACTAGTCATTATGAATTGTGTATGTGCAGTAAGGGACACCTTCCTGCACATAAACAATCATTCCCTATGATGCAAGGGTGCCTGCGTTTGCGCTGGACAGCTAATTTTAGAGCCAGCGGTTGGAAAAACACAGGGGTACACTGTATTGTATAAAATAATCCTTGCAGAGCTGTAGAAAAACGTGCGCAGACCCAAGGTTCGTGCAAGTTGTTTATTGCCACCTCGTTCAGTCCGTCATACATATATATATATATATATATATTATCTACTGGCGGTCGCCAGTAGATAGTTATAGTTAGGACCGTATTTCCATAGGAAATCTCAAAATTCTATTTTGAATAACTTTGGCGCCGGTTGACGAATCCTCGCGAAATTTTCAAAACTAATGGAGATTCGTCAAGCGGGGGCCAAGAAAAAAGGGGGGCCCCAAAACGCGTTTTCCCCATGCATTTTCCCATAGGACCTTTAGTCGAAGGTACAGCCCGAACGGCTGAACAGAATTACTTGAAATTTGGCAAAGAGGTAGTCCTCAGGTCAGGGATGTGCCTTTTGCATATATGGACTCAATCCGTTCAGTAGTTCCTGAGAAAATCAAAAGTAAAATCATATATATATCTGGGCGGAGCCTAACCACACATCTCATTGTGAGATCTGATTGGCTGTCAGCACTTCATCCAAGAAGTGTTGGCAGCCATCTTGGGACCAATATACATGATAGCACCTCATTAAAAAGCATTGAGGTTAATAGAAGGTTTTAAGACTTTAGTTACATTATAAATCATTTGTTGATGGTACCATACTCATTTTAGGAATTGTGGTATGTTCTAAGGTGATTTTACCATGTGAAAAAGCCTTCTGCTGGGATATCATGAATCATGTTTGAGAGAAAACTATTTTCACATGCTTTTCCCACAGAGGTTTGGAAGGTGATCTATGAGCTAAACTGAGAGCATATTTTCTGTAAATTCACATTATCTTTCTCAGTCATGTGAGAATGAAGTCTGACATTCTCAGTAAAACATGTACATCCAACAAGGGCAGAGACTGTCAGTTGATTCCTTTGTGTTCTACTGCAGCTTCCCAGAGTGTTCCAAAGAACAACTAGAGCGCTAACAGTCTTACTTATGACAAAGTTATGGCACACCTGAAGCCATCTTGATTGGAATAAAGTGGTAACATTTAAAACATTTAATTTAAAAAGGAACAAAATGAAAGGGGTTCATTTTGTCATAGAATGTATGATTAGTGCTGCAGAAAGAAAAATTAGGGCACATTTTGAGTGACTTCTCAAATCCTCTTCTATTTCATTAAAGAATTCGGACATGCAGACTGAAACATGCACTTTCAATACCAGCAGCAGACTTCCCTGGTGAGCAGTAGCTTTACTACAGTGATCTAATGAGCAACTAGAGTGCTAACATTCTGAATTTATGGCAAATGTGTGACACATCTGAATGCCTTCTTCATTGAATCAAAGTAAAAAACTGACAGTATGCCTACTGAGGAGACTGCAGTAAATGAGGAAATTAGGAATCTTCATAACAAGGTTCCCAAGATGGCCACCAGAGACAAAAGAGCCCAAATGTAGCACAAACATCACCGAGATGTAGCCCAAGTATAGCCCAATGACAGAAATCCCAGAGTGTTTTAAAGAACAACTAGAGCGCTAACAGTCTTACTTATGACAAAGGTATGGCACACCTGAAGCCATCTTGATTGCAATAAAGTGGTACCATTTAAAACATTTAATTTGCAAAAGGAACAAAATGAGGGGGTTCATTTTGCCATAGAAATTATGATTAGTGCTGCAGAAAGAAAACTTAGGGCACATTTTGACTTCTCAAATCCTCTTCTATTTCATTAAAAAGTTCTGACATGCAGACTGAAATATGCACTTTGAATACCAGCAGCAGACTTCCCTGGTGAGCAGTAGCTTTGCTACAGTGATCTAATGAGGAACTAGAGTGCTACCATTCAGAATTTATGGCAAATGTGTCACATCTGAATGCCTTCTTGATGGAACCAAAGTAAACAAGCATTGAAAATGCAATAGGTCTCGCCCTCGTTTAAGTTAAAGCAATTCTGTTTATAATTAGGTGGCTTTTTAGCTTTGCTTTTATTAGTGTTTTTCAAAATTTCACATGGATACCATGCATATGTATGCATATATGTATATGTTTGCATGAATTTATATTTATATAGATATGCAGATTATATGTTTATATATGTATATATATATATATATATATACACATACATATATATAAATGCATAAGCATATATATATGTGCATATGTGTGCATGTACAGAGAGGTAGAGAGGTAGAGGTGTATAGGTAGAGGTGTATAGGTAGAGAGGTAGAGGTAGAGAGGTAGAGAGTAGTAGAGAGAGAGGTAGAGAGGTAGAGAGCGAGTAATAGAGAGTAGAGAGTGAGTAGTAGAGAGTAGTAGAGAAAGTATCAGAGAGTGAGTAGTAGTTAGTAGTAGAGTGAGTAGTAGAGAGTGAGTATTAGAGAGTGAGTAGTAGAGAGTAGCAGAGAGTGAGTAGTAGAGTGAGTAGTAGAAAGTAGTAGAGTAGTAGAGAGTGAGTAGTAGAGAGTAGTAGAGTGAGTAGTAGAGAGTAGTAGAGAGTGAGTAGCAGAGTGAGTAGTAGAGAGTAGTAGAGAGAGAGTAGTAGAGAGTGTGTAGTAGAGAGTAGTAGAGAGTGAGTAGTAGAGAGTGGTAGAGAGAGTAGTAGAGAGTGAGTAGTAGAGAGTAGGAGAGAGTGAGTAGTAGAGTAGTAGAGAGTGAGTAGTAGAGAGTGAGTAGTAGAGAGAGAGTAGTAGAGAGTAGTAGAGTAGTAGAGCGCGAGTAGTAGAGAGTGAGTAGTAGAGAGTAGTGGAGTAGTAGAGAGTAAGTAGTAGAGAGAAGTAGAGAGTGAGTACTAGAGAGTAGTAGAGAGTGAGTAGCAGAGAGCAAGTAGTAGAGAGTGTGTAGTAGAGTGTGAGTAGTAGAGAGTGAGTAGTAGAGAGAGTAGTAGAGAGTGAGAAGTAGAGAGAGTAGTAGAGTAGTAGAGAGTGAGTAGTAGAGTGAGTAGTAGAGAGTAGTTGAGAGCGAGTAGTATAGAATCAGTAGTAGAGAGTGAGTAGTAGAGAGTAGTACAGAGTGAGTAGTATAGAGTAGTAGAGTGAGTAGTAGAGAGTGAGTAGTAGAGAGAGAGTAGTAGAGAGTGAGTAGTAGAGTAGTAGAGAGTGAGTGGTAGAGAGTAGGAGAGAGTAGTAGAGTGAGTAGTAGAGAACAGTAGAGAGTGAGTGGTAGAGCGAGTAGTAGTGATAGTAGAGTAGTAGAGAGTGAGTAGTAGAGAGTGAGTAGCAGAGAGAGTAGTAGAGAGTAGTAGAGAGTGAGTAGTAGAGAGTGAGTAGTAGAGAGTAGTAGAGAGCGAGTAGTAGAGAGTGAGTAGTGGAGAGCGAGTAGTAGAGAGCGAGTAGTAGAGAGCGAGTAGTAGAGAGTGAGTAGTAGAGAGTGAATAGTAGAGAGTGAGTAGTAGAGAGAGAGTAGTAGAGAGTGAGTAGTAGAGAGTAGTAGAGTGAGTAGCAGAGAGTGAGTATTAGAGAGTAGTAGAGAGTGAGTAGTAGAGAGTGAATAGTAGAGAGTAGTAGTAGAGAGTAGTAGAGAGAGAGAGTAGTAGAGTGTAGTAGAGAGTAGTAGCGAGTGAGTAGTAGAGAGTGGTAGAGAGTGAGTAGTAGAGTAGTAGAGAGTGAGTGGTAGAGAGTAGTAGAAAGTAGTAGAGTGAGTAGTAGAGAGTGAGGAGTAGTAGAGAGTGAATAGTAGAGAGTAGTAGAGAGTGAGTAGTAGAGAGTAGTAGAGCGTGAGTAGTAGAGAGTGAGTAGTAGAGAGTGAGTAGTAGAGATTAGTAGCGAGTGAGTAGTAGAGAGTGAGTAGTAGAGTAGTAGAGAGTGAGTAGTTGAGAGTGAGTAGTAGAGAGTGAGTAGTAGAGAGTAGTAGAGTAGTAGAGAGTGAGTAGTAGAGAGTAGTAGAGTAGTAGAGAGTGAGTAGTAGAGAGTAGTAGAGAGTGAGTAGTAGAGAGTGAGTAGTAGAGAGAAGTCAGTAGTAGAGTAGTAGAGATTAGTCAGTCAGTGTCAGTCAATGTCAGTCAGTCAGTGTCAGTCAGTCAGTGTCAGTCAATGTCAGTCAATGTCAGTCAGTCAGTGTCAGTCAATTAGTGTCAGTCAGTGTCAGTCAATCAGTGTCAGTCAGTCAGTGTCAGTCAATCAGTGTCAGTCAGTCAGTGCCAGTCAATCAGTGTCAGTCAGTGTCAGTCAGTCAGTGTCAGTCAGTCAGTGTCAGCTAGATCAGCTCTGCTGACCTGGTTCTCTGGCTCTAAAGCAGCTCTGCTGACCTGGTTCTCTCTCTCTAAAGCAGCTCTGCTGACCTGGTTTCTCTGGCTCTACAGCAGGTCTGCTGACCTGGTTCTCTGGCTCTAGAGCAGCTCTGCTGACCTAGTTCTTATGCTACAGAGCAGCTCTGCTGATCTAGTTCTCTGGCTCTACAACAGCTCTGCAGACCTGGTTCGCTGGCTCTAAAGCAGCTCCGTTGACCCAGTTCTATGGCTCTGAAGCAGTTCTGCTGACATGTTTCTCTGGCTCTATAGAAGCTATGCTGACCTGGTTCTCTCCCTCTAAAGCAGCTCTACTGACCTGGTTTCTCTGGCTCTGCAGCAGCTCTGCTGACCTGGTTCTCTAGCTCTAGAGCAGCTCTGTTGACCTGGTTCTTAGGCTCTAGAGCAGCTCTACTGACCTGGTTCTCTGGCTCTAAAGCAGCTCTGCTGACCTGGTTCTATGGCTCTAAAGCAGCTCTGCTGACCTGGTTCTCTCCCTCTAAAGCAGCTCTGCTGACCTGGTTTCTCTGGCTCTACAGCAGCTCTGCTGACCTGGTTCTCTGACTCTAGAGCAGCTCTGCTGACCTAGTTCTTAGGCTCTAGAGCAGCTCTGCTGACCTGGTTCTCTGGCTCTACAGCAGCTCTGCTGACCTGGTTTTCTGCACTCACGACGCACGCACCCGACTTCGCGAAAATATATTTAAAAATAATATAAGTTTCTTATAAGTACAAATATATTAATTTGATGAATATCTTACATAATCTCTTGCCTTAATATGTATATTAAAGACACATACATATCATTTTGGAACATACATTTTTTTTGCGGGAGTCGCGCACCCAGCGCGCCCCAGCACCTATATGATGTCACGCGGGACCCGCAAGCGCGCTAGCATCTCGTACCATAATGCGCATGTGTCGTGAATGCACGGGAGCAGGAGTCGCAGACTGGTCGCATACCAATCGCGCTTATCACGTGATATTAAATGGATATGATGTAACTGAAAAACACGCAGCCGTCGCACACCATACGCGGATCCTTCATGACTTTTCTAAAATGGCGGCTAGAATGCGCGCACCCACCGTGATGTGTACACTTTGAGTGCGCGAAAATGATATAAATATATTAAAATAAAAAATGAAAACAAGAAAATTAATCAATATTTCAGTTTTAATTAAAAATTTTTTTTTTGCAATTTTCAGAAAAATATATGTTATTTAATGAATAAAATATTTATTAAATAAACAGTTAAAAAACTGTAGAAAATCAGTACAAAAAAATAGATATAACTACTATCACACTTAAAAGTTAGCATTTAAAAAACCTTTGAAATTCACTGAAAAAAACATAGGTTTCAGACACGTTATAGTTAGAAATTAGCATTTAAAAAACCTTAGAAATTCACAGAAAAAACCATAGGTTTCAGGGTTGTTATAGTTAGCTGCCCATTTCACTCGTACAAAACCATAGAAATTCCTCCGTTATAGTTAGCTCTGCTAACTATAACTCATGCGCCCGCAATGCACTGCTGATGATATCACATATTGCATCATTCATGACATGGTCAGTGACATCACTGATGACATCTCAAATGACATCACTGATGACATCATTCACTTGACAATCCGATACACCACATCATACACTAGTATAACTTTTCATCACTCACTGTAAAATACAGAGTACCATATTTGAAACCATTGACACACCAATACCAGTTACTACATACCCACTCACTGTTTCCTAAGTCTACACACACAACTACCCATTCAACAACAGAATCATCTATACATGCAGTCATTAATTAATAGAACACTATCAAATGCACTTATACACATATATAGACATTGACACATCAGCAGTCATCTTAGTCGGTTATGCAGTCATCCTACTCACTCATGAAAAAAATGTATTGCACTTAAATTTACTCACTTACACAATTATCCAATAATACCTCATTTATTCAAACACATAGTAACTCATCGTTAATATGTTAAAAAAGCACCATTACAATTATACACTCATTCATATATTTACTCTCACAATCACTGACTCTTACACAAACTTATTTATATACACCAACTCTCACATACAATGCCTTTTATTTTTTTACTTTGTTGAAGATGTACAACTAAAACATATATTCGCTCACCAACACACACATAAATACACTCAGTCACCCAAACAACTGTTTCCACATGCACTCTTAAACCCATATACCTAGTCAATCAACCATTCACACATCTATGCATAGAGTTACACACACCCCATCCAACCACACACAAACTCAGTGTCCCATACAAATACTCACCCAACTATCCAATAACTAATATACACACTCATGTAGTTAGTGACCAACTGAGGCAGCATGTTATACAACAACAGAGACAGTGCTGCACACATTCACATAGTTTAGTTACTAATCCATGTATTAAGTGAGACACTTTTAATTACTCACTTAAAAAGACAGTCAGACAGCTACTAAATCCTCCATCCAGACAGTTATATATCCACTCAATCTTCAATACAGATTGGTATATATATAATACATATTTAAATTTCAAACTAAACCACATTCAGTGGATGATGTCATCAGTGATGTCATTTGGGATGTCATCAGTGATGTCATCAGTGATGTCACTGACCATGTCATGAATGATGCAATATGTGACATCATCAGCACTGCATTGCGGGCACGTGAGTTATAGTTAGCAGAACTAACTATAACGGAGGAATTTCTATGGTTTTGTACGAGTGAAATGGGCAGCTAACTATAACAACCCTGAAACCTATGGTTTTTTCAGTGAATATATATATATATATATATATATATATATATATATATATATATATTTCTTTTTTTTGGAATTCTCAGATGCGTTCTAATTACAAGGGAAGGACCGACATTTATTTGATCTATTCCCTTTTGTTCAAAGTAGAAAATAGTTTGCCCTGCTTTCTTTCCTTTCTTTGCACAGCACAATTCTTTTGTAATGCAGCTCTGATCTCTGGTTGCACCCTAGTTCGCTTTGTACCTTTGCTCATGCATACCGTCTGATGGAGCAGGTAAAACAAAATTTTGTATACCTCCTCTATTTTGCATGAAAATATTAATCATTTAACCGACTAATATAATAACTTGAATTAACTGTGTGCTGTGTTACATTAATCAACTATTTGCACCCTTTGTAAACACCAATTACTTAATTATTAATTGTGGTACGCATATTAATAGTAGTACGTATGGTAATAGAATATGGCGTGATTTATGTCGCTTTTGCGATGTTTGCATTCTCGTTCTGGACCGAAGGGTGAGTTTTATTGCTTTAAATGTTGCTAAACGCTAGGAAAACACTAATACATAAAGGGATTAGTGAGGGTATAACATTAGAATTTCCATTTCTGTATATTAATTATTCTTTTGTGTTTGTTGTGCTTAAGTTGGCATTTGGGCCTACCAAAATATGGCGTCCAAAATGGATTTCGGAACTGGCCACTGTCTTGTGAGCGCGATGCCTACTGCGCAGACTTGGATGGCTTTGTAGACCTCAGGCAGCCTCCAGCCTGAGCACAGTGTTCCTGGTCAAGGATAGGAACATGGAGGACTGCCAAACTTCAGTCAGTAGAAACTGGTCTAATCGAACAACGGACATATACAAAAGTGCAACAACAATGTTGCATGAAGAGGACATATTCGGAGGACGTGAACCAGCAAAATCTGTGAGACCCCAAGCTGTGGGAAATTTGGACGTTATTGCAAAACCTCAGTAAACAGACCAATCGGATCGTTGTATTGGTAAAAGAATGTATCATGTTATCCACAATTTATTATAAAAAGGGTTGTAGAATAGGGAGGAGTTTAGAATGGAGATCGATTGCTGACCGCACACCCCTACCGACCCCACAGGCGATGACAGATGCTTGCACGCTTAATGGTCCTTTGGAGATCTTTGGGACTGTAGTGTGCTGAGCAAAGTACTTTCTGGACTTTGAGCCTTGGCCTGTTTTGTTGGGACAATTGAACAGCTAAAATTCGGTCTATGAAGAGCCAATTGAATTAGAAAAGCCCCGATAGCCAGAATAGGTAAATATAAAATGTCATTTGATTCGTGTTGATTAATTAAAATTCTAAAATTTGATTGACCAAAATGTTAATATTAATTGCAAACAATATTTAGATAAACAAATAACTGATTAACCAAATTTATGAGTTTGTGGTTTGTCGATCAAGTGACTATAGGTTTCTGAAGCTTAAATGTGTTTTAGCTGGTTCTAAATCACCATCAACCAGTCCAACTAATTAGTCCGTCGACCAAGTGGTGGAGTGTCTTGATGTTAAGGTTAGGATCTTATAGGTGGTGATGCAAATGTATATTCTGTAAATAACTTTTCCTCCCTATAGGTAATAAGGTACTCCCCCACATGTCCAGCGCTTAGTTATTCATCCCTCCTGTGTGCAGACTCGTGAGAGGAAACATATGAGTGTTGGTGTTATGGGCCCCGCCAATGACTGCGCGTGTGAATAAGCTGATGTGACGCTGGGTCTGCGACGCAGGGAGGATAGTGGGAAATTTGCTCTCTTTTTTCCGGCTTTGCACTGGATCAGTTTTTCTGGTAGCAGAATGATGGTTATTATTGGCTAGTTTGGTGATTATTGCTTATTGATTTTTGATTATTGATTATTGATTGCGGATGTTTGGATGAGTATTGATTTATGTACTAACATTCCATGTTGAGTCGCGTTGCGTTCTATGTTGTTTTGAAGACTTCTGGGATGTAGGAAGTCGGATGACCTGTGGCAAGTGAAGTCATATGGTGAATTGTTTGTTGCCCTGTAGGTACACGGGGAAAACGTGTGACGATTGGAATTGCACAACGCATTGTCTGGGTTCGATTTGGTAACATCGCCGTGTGTTACCGTTAGGGACATTTCTGTGTGTAAGAAGTGTATGGGTAGCGAAGGTCACCTGTGAGATTTTGGTCTAAACTAAAAGGAGTCCACATGAACTCTGATTACGCTTATCACTGGAAAGATAATAGGTGTTCCCTAAGCTTGCTAAAAGGACAAAGTAGCGGGAAGTACTACTTTATTAACGAATGAAATAATTCTGTAGTAGGGCGGTAAGACAGGATTCTGTGCGAATGAACTAAATTTTTTCGCATGAATGTGTGTAAATGAAATAGCATTCGACTTAATTATGAAACTCTAGTCTTAATTCTCAGGAGCTGTGCGTCTTCAACAGGTGTCTTATCTCTAGAGAAATGGTTAGTTAATGCTTGTTTGAAGGGTAAGGTAGAGGGAAGTGCTACTTTATCGGCAAATGTAATAATTCCGTAGTAGAGCAGAGGTAAGTGCTGTTCTCGGGAAAGACGGAATTCTTGTGAAAAAGGTCAAGACTATCTCTTTCGTTAGCGAAACAGACAATGGTGGTGTTTTTATGTCGTTACTAACAGATTTGGAGTATAAGAGAGCGTGAAGAAGGTTTGCTTATAAATTTTGTAAAGAAGGGGTCAGCAGAAGCAGGAGTAGCGAGAAAAGGTGACATCAGAAAGACCGTGCTGGGATTCGCCAGCTGTAGAGTGACGTAGACGCACAGGATTGGTACGTTAGTATACGCCGCGCTAGGAGTGGAGGATTACAGGGTGACGAAGATGCACAGGATTGGTGCGTTAGTGTGAGTCGCGCTGAGATTGTAGAATTGCAAAAGTAACATAGAAGCTCCAGATTGGTGCGTTAGTCGCGCTACGATTGGATAAGACCAACAGAATAGTCGTAAGAGAAATCTAACGATACTAAGAAGAAGAAAATGATGTATTACGATCCACCAGAAAAATAGAACAAGCATTGGCATAGCCAATAGGTCTCGCCTTTGGGACCTTATAAGTGTTTAGCCATGCAACAGTTGCATAACTAAATACTTATAAGGTCCCAAAAGCGAGACCTATTGGCTATGCAAAGCGGCCGTGCGGCCGCAAAAGTGATCGCGATCACGATCAAACATCAAAGCGGCCGCGAAAGTGAAAGTTATCGCGGTAAAGCGCGGCACGCGCACCCGCGCACGTGCACTGTAGCTCTAGGCTGGCCTGGTAGCACTTTTTGGAGCCCTCTCAATAAGTCTCGCCAGACCAGCGCATGCGCTTGTTCAGGCGAGACCTAAAAAGTCCTGGTTTGGAAAAATTAAGAGCTTGTTCAAAAAGGACAAACCGATTGTGACTAGAGAGGGACAGTTGCTACCTCCACCGAAATTGCCCGCATCCTTCATGGTTGCCAAATATGGATACCATACATGTATTTGTTTAGACAATTGGGTAAAGTATACAAAAGATGATGGAGTTCTAGCATTTCCAGAGCATGGTTCATTCAATTTAGCGGTATTAAGGAATCTAAGAGAAAGAATGATGAGATTAGAAACGAGACCTAGACCTACTCAGTTTGAAGCATTGACAGAATGGGAAGATGAGATGTATGAAAGAGAACGACAGCGGAGTGGCGGAAGGTATAAATACATGTTTGGTGGACCGTGTGGACAGGAAAATCATGATGACAGAATGAGGAGATGGCGAAGTGCAAATATGACTGATGGGATGTTCCCTATTGGAAATGTTGAAGAAACCAATAGTAGAAAATGCGCAGAAAAGAAAAATAATACAGTATCAGAAGGTTACAAGTATGGTGTGCATGAGTCGGAGGATGATGTATTGGAGGGCATGTTTTATAAAAATCCACCCCCCATATCAACCCAATTCCACGTTATTGACACCAAGTGCCCCAATAAAAGAGACCGTGCAAAATATAAAATTTGAGTCAATGCCACCTGATGTAGGAAGGAATACTCCTTTTAGAGAATCAGAGAATATATAACCTGGTAAAATGACAAATGAAAATTCAGCTGAATTAGCCAGAACCACTTTACAATTAACTGAAAGGGTTAGAGAATTGACTAAAAATATGGAAGTTGTAACTGTTCCTGTAACAATAGGACCAGTAATGCCTATTTTTGATAAACAGAAGGATAGTGAACATTGTCTAACAATTCCTTATAACAGTAATAAGAAAGCTGAATCAGAAAAAAGAGACTCAGGAGAGAATCCATGGAGACCTGTGACAGGAACTTCTGTGAATAGGGCAATAATGACGACAGAATCAGTACCAGGGACACCAAAAAGTTTAGAACAAACAAGAAATGAACCAAATCCCGTAGGTCCTACTTCAGAAGAACTAAGTGAATGGTTGAGGAGTTTACAGCGAAAAGATGCAGAACCCCAACCTTTAGATGTGACAAAGTAAAAAATTGTTTTGAAATAATTAATAGTAGGGACTATCCCCACGGAAAAATTAAAAGCATATCAGGATGAAGAGTTATTGTTTCTATGTAAAAGTATAACCTGGAGAGCAAGAAATTTACATGAAAGACTGGAAGGAGTGGCAAGTGGGATGGGTATCGAATTTGAAAAAATAAAATCATTGCAAAAGCCATATAGAGTAGATTTTGCCGAGAAAGACATTGAGAATTTGAATACAGCAGGAAGAATAACTCAAATTAAAGATTTAATTGTTTTGCTGAGAAAATGGGGCGATGTAGACAAATGGAAAAGTATGTGGTTTCGGAAACGAGACGAAGCAACAGATAAAACATTTGCAGCCTTCCCAGTAAGAGAAAAAGAAAAGGTGGTAACTGAATGTCCCATGAGGGAGATTCCAGGTGGAGGTTATGTGCATGTCCCCTGGACTAGACAAGACATTTTATCATTCACCAATGACTTTCCTCGCTTGCGCGAGAAGCCGGTTGAGTGGTATAGGCAGGTAGACAGGTTTGTAAAATTATCAAAAGTACAATGGATTGATTTTAATAGTTTATTTGACATAATTGTGCCAGCAGACCTATGGGCAGAATCTAAAATTACAATAGGTTGGCCTACTCAAGAATACCCTAGAGATCCAAAAACAGGTGCTCCTGATCCAGAAGTAATGAGAAAATATGAACAGGTAGTCACTTTTCTGAAAAATAAAGTGCCTCCAAAAGAAACTGACTGGGTAAAAATAGATAGAACACACCAAGAAGTAAAAGAGTCTGTACATGCCTACTATGAGAGATTATTGTTAGCTTTTAAACAATACAGTGGTGATGAAAATTTGAGCGAAAAAGATTTGAGCCATTTTGTATTTCGATTTGTGTATGGGTTGCGTCCTGAAGTAAGTGAAATGATTAAGCAGCATACAGTGCATTGGCAAAATAAAAAGATAGATGAAGTAATGAGACATGCAAAATATTTTAGTGACGAGATCGAAGCCAAGCAGCGTAAATTAAAAGAAAAAGCCATGTGGGCTCAAGTAAAAGTGGCAGAAAAGCAGGAAGCCCAACTGATTGAACAAGCAAATGGTACAAATATGACACAAAGACCTAATATTGGGAAAGGAAAAGGACAGATTAGTATAGAAGAAGCCAAAAAGAAGTGGCCATGTCATAATTGGGGAAGAGTAGGGCATTGCAGAACAGAGTGTAAATTTCCCCCAAGTGCTAATGGCAACAATGCATCATTGAATCCACAGGTGCAGAATGAGGCGAGTTGTCAACCGCAGCGACAGCAGCAGGTTGTTGCCCAACAGTGTCAGGTGCCAAAACCACCTTTTCCACAGAGTGTAAATCTTCAGAAATACAGTAATGAGACAGGATTCTACAACGAAGAACAGGTAACTAAGCTGCTGCGCGCTAGTGCTGTTTCGCAGTATTGGCTACAACGCGATGAGAGTGAGTCAGAAGAAAGCTATTGACGGTGCGAGTGGAGGAAGAAGAGTGTGTACTTGACGCAACTCTAGAAGTAGACCAGACAGGCCCTTTTGTGGATGGAAAGATAAATGACGAAAACATTACTTTCCTAGTAGATACTGGTGCTACTCGTTCAACTGTTAGGTCAGCTGATGTAAAAAATCTTCCTCTCTCGGATGAAACAATCCAAGTAGTTGGAGTGTCCTACAGACAGATAAAAATGTATCTTACTGAACCAGTTAAAGTTAAAATAGGGAAATTTTCCGAAATGCACCGTTTTGTCGTGTGCGATTCAAGTCCTGTAAATTTGTGAGGGAGAGATTTACTGTGCAAAATGAACTGCACAATTTTCTGTACTCCTGATGGAATAGCCTTTGAGACTCCTGAGGAGGATGTACTGTACAAAATGACTATAGCTAATATGGAACCTGAAATTACTGAGGCATTTGCTGTATTTGATCCTGAGGGATTGCCTCTAGAATTGAAGAAAACAGTGAAAACAGAGGTATGGGATTTCACAGGAGAAGATGTGGGATTAATGAAAATTGTAGATCCCGTAAACATTTCTGTAAAGGAAGGAGTAAGTTATCCAAATATTCCACAATATAAATTGACACCCGAGATAATTGCAGGAGTTACTCCTATAATAGACAGGATGATTGAACAAGGTATTTTGAGGGAAATAATGAGCAGTCCATGTAATTCACCAATTATGGGACTGAAAAAGCCTAACGGAACTTTCAGGATAAAATCGTTGTATCATGTTGTCCCATTGTACTGATGGAGAGGGTAGTACAAAATGTTGTATACCCCCCTCAATCTGCATGCCTGTACTAATTAGAATAATCTATTAATTATAAAACTATTAATGTGTTTGCTTGAAATCTAATCAACAATTACTAATATATGAAATACACGTGGGATTTGCATTTTGCATGGCTAAATAATTGTTATTATTAACATATGTACGCATATTAACATTAGAAAAATAGAAAATCGCATGACATATGTTGCTTTTGTGACGTTTTTATAATGTTGCACCAGATGACATCAATGGGTGAATATGAACGCTTTAAATGTCGCAATACGCTAGATAAGTACAAGCACATAGAGGAATTAGTGAGGGTCTTACATTTTTATTCGTTATTTCTATGTTTTAATTACTTTTTGTGTTTGTTTCGCTTAAGTTATCCGTTGGGCCTAAAATCAAGATGGCCGCCTGACTGACTCGACACGATGGCCACCATTCCACGAGGTTTCAGACAAAGTGCGCCTGCGCCAACCCCATGTACCAGTGGCCTCGACATGACCCTAGACTTGCTGTGCCTTAGCAAGGTCACGATGGGACGCTTGCCAAATATTCAAACAAAGGACTTATGCAAGAAACCGGATGGATCATGCCTGACGATAGGACTTCACTGGACGATCTTAACGGACCAATGGATGATGTCCAAATCTTTAAAAATGTATCTTTTAGACTTTACTTTTATTATAAAAGACGGTAGAATAGAGAGGGATTAATGAGGCTGTTTGTTGGATTGTGTGTTTCCTTTGCTGACGGAGACGACGGTGACGCTACGCGACGGCTGCGTTCCTGAATCTTTGACAGACTGAGTTGCTGCCCAATTTCTTGATGAACTAAAGACTACAAAATCTATGGGCACTAATCGATACTTGCACGTCTCTGGTTCTTGACCCAATCTTTGGGACTGTAGCGTGCTGACGACTACATTTGATGACTTAGAGGACGACCGATAGCCAGAATAGGTAAATATGGTGTTTGTGATTTGCGTGATGAATAATAAATGGAACTAAAATTCTTGCATTATTTAGATAAACGAAAATATTAATTAACAAGAAAATGTGTTTGGTTATTTATTGAAAAGGGAGTAGATCAGGATCTTTGAGTATGTTTTAGCTGGACTAAATCATCAATATTAAATCAACTAATTGATCCATTGATCACGTGGGAGGAGTATCTTAATGTTTAGGTCTATGATGTATAGTGAAAAGGGTATTAGTGCATAGAAATGTAAATAATTTTCTCTACATATGTTATAAGGTATTCCTTTCATGTCAGCGCTTGGAACATTTATCTCTCCTGTAAGTGCAGGCCAGTTGAGAAAACAAGTGTGAATGTTGGTGATATGGGCCCCATCAATGATTGTAGGAGTGAGTGTGTTAATGTGATATTTGGTCTGTGACGAAGGGAGGATATTAGGTACGGGGTTTTGTCCTGATTCCCGTTACCCAGGTTTCCGCGCTCCATCAGTTTTTCTGGTAGCAGTATGATGGTTATTATTGTTTTGGTTTGGTGATTATTGTCTGTAAATAGCTTATTGATTATTGATTGTGGGAAAATATTTGTTTATGTATTAACACTCGATGTTGAGTTACGTTAAGTTCTATGTTGTTTGACGGCTTCTGGGATGTAGGAAGTCGGAAGTTTGTAACGGGTCCGTAGTAGAACAGAGGTAAGCGCTGCTCTCGGGAAAGATAGAATTGTTGTTGCCCTGTAGGTACACAGGGGAAACGTGTAACGAGTGAAGTTGCACGACGCATTGTCTGGGTTCGGTTCGATAACATCGCCGTGTGTTGCCATTAGAGACATTTCCTGTATGAAAGAAGTGTATGGTAGCGAAGGTCACCTGTGAAATTTTGGTCTTAGGTACCAGGAGTCCAGAAGGACCTCTGATAACGCTTATCACTGGAAAGGTAATAGGTGTTCCCTAAGCTTGCTAGGATAAAGTGGAGGGAAGTGCTACTTTATTAACGTGTGTCATAATTCTGTAGTAGGACAGACTGTTCGCTGTACTCGGGAAAGACAGAATTCTGTGTGAATGAACAACATTTTTCCCGTGTGAAAGTGCGTGAATGGAAAGGCATTCGGGTTAATTGTGAAACTCTGGTTTTATTTCTCAGGAGCATTGGGTCTCCAACTAGGTGTCTTAATTCTGGAGAAACGGTTAGCTAATGCTTGCTAGAAGGGTAAGGTAGAGGGATGTGCTACTTTATCAACGGAAGTAGCGATTCCGTAGTAGGGCGCTGCTCTCGGGAAAGACGGAATTCTTGTAAGAAAGGTCATTAACTATTCTTTGGTTAGCGAAGCGGACAATGGTGGCGTTTTTATGTTGTTACTAACAGATTTGTGAATTGGAGGAACGTAAAAAGCTTACAGAGAGGATTTTGTAAAGGAGGGGTCGACAGGAGCAGGAGCTGCAGCAGCGGTTGCTGACGTCAGAAAGACCACGCTAGGATTGGCCAGTCAGCCAGAGACGTAGACGCTCCTGATTAGTGCGTTAGTGTAAACCGCGCTAGGAGTGGAGAATTACAGGGTGACGTAGACGCTCCGGATTGATGCATTAGTGTGAATCGCACTGGGATTGGAAAATTGCAGAAGTGACGTAGACGCTCCGGATTGGTGCGTTAGTGTGAGTCGTGCTACGATTGGTTAAAATAACAGAACAATCGTAAAGAAAAGACTGGCGATACACAATAGACAAAAATTATGTATTACGATCCACCTGAAAAGGAGAAAAAGTCCTGGTTTGGGAAAATCAAGAAATGGTTTAAAAAGGACAAACCGATTGTGACTAGGGAAGGACAGTTGCTTCCCCCACCGAAAACCCCCGCATCCTTCATGGTTGCGAAATACGGATATCATACTTGTATTTGGTTGGATAACTGGGTGAAGTATACCAAGAATGATGGAGTTTTGGCATTTCCCGAGCATGGTTGGTTTAGTCTAGCGGTTTTGAGAAATTTGAGAGAGAAAATGATGAATCTAGAACCAAGACCCAGACCAACACAATTTGAAGCATTGACAGAATGGGAAGATGAGATGCATGACAGAGAAAGACAGAGAAGTGGCGAAAGGTATAGATACATGTTTGGTAGATACGGACATGACACTCATGATGAAAGAAGGTGGCGGAATGCAAGTATGACAGATGGGTTGTTTCCTGTAAGAAACGTTGAAGAAATTGGAGGGAAAAAATGTACGGAAAAGAGACATAATATAGAACCAAGAGGGTACGGAGTGACTGAATCGGAGGACGATGTTCTTGATGACATGTTTTATAAAAATCCACCTCCGTATCAACCAGAATCTGAAATATTAACACCAAGTGCCCCAATGAGAGAGACTTCGTGAATCATTAAGACTGAACCAGTACCTCAAGAATTAGGAAAAAATAATTCCATGAGAGAGATAGAGAGAAAATCAGATGATAAAACGAGTGGTGAAAATTCGGCAGAATTAGAAAAAATAACTTTAGAATTAACTGAAAAGATAAGAGAATTGACCAAAAATTTTGAAGCTGTAACTGTTCCAGTGACTATAGGCCCTGTGATGCCTATATTTGATAAACAGAAAGATAGTGAACATTATTTAACAGTTCCTTATAACAGTAATAAACAGACTGAGAAGCCAAAGCAGAGTCTAAATGAAAATCCATGGAGACAGACAATGAGTATAATTGAACCAAATGCTTCGAATAACCCATTTTTTTATTTAAATATAGCAGAAAGACATACAATGACAATGGAATCAGTATTAGAGACTCAAAATGACTTAGGACGAACTAATATAGAGAAACCAGTAGGCCCATCATCAGAAGAATTGAGCGAATGGTTGAGAAGTTTGCAGAGAAAAGACAAAGAATCCCAATCAATAGATGTGGCCAAACTACGAATGGTACTGGAAGAATTAATAGTAGGAACTATCCCAACAGAAAAGTAAAAAACTTACCAGGATGAGGAGTTACCATTTTTGTGTAAAAGCATAACTTGCAGAGCAAAAAATCTGCATGAAAGATTAGAAGAAGTAGCAAATGAAATGGGTATAGATATTGAAAAGGTAAAGGCCCTACAGAAACCATATCGAATAGATTTTACTGAAAAGGATATTGAAAATTTGAATACCACAGGGCGAATAAGGCAGATTAAGGAAATAATTATCTTGCTGAGAAAATGGGGAGATGTGGATAAATGGAGAAGCAGATGGTATCGAAAACGAGATGAGGCCTCAGATAAAACTTTTGCAGCTTTCCCTGTTAGAGAAAAGGAAAAGGTAGTAACAGAATACCCTATGAGAGAAATTCCAGGAGGAGGATATGTACATGTTCCATGGACTAGACAAGATATTTTGTCATTTACAAATGATTTCCCTCGACTACGCGAAAAGCCTGTCGAGTGGTATAGGCAAGTGGACAGATTTGTGAAATTATCTAAAGTATTATGGATTGATCTAAACAGCCTGTTTGACATAATAGTGCCAGCAGATTTATGGACAGAATGCAAATTAATGATAAATTGTCCCAAACAAGAATACCGTAGGGATCCAAAGACAGGAGCCCCAGACCCCAAGGTAATGAAGAAATACGAACAGGTTATTGTCTTTTTGAAAAATAAAGTACCTCCCAAAGAAACTGATTGGGTAAAAATTGACAGAACTCACCAGGAAAGTAAGGAGTCGGTACATGCCTATTATGAAAGATTGATTTTGGCCTTTAAACAGTTCAGTGGTGATGAAAATGTGAGTGAAAAAGATTTGAGTCATTTTGTATACAGATTTGTATATGGTTTACGTCCAGAAATTAGTGAAATGATTAAGCAACATACTGTAGATTGGCAAAATAAGAAAATAGATGAAGTATTGAGACACGCTAAATATTTCAGTGATGAGATTGAAGCCAAACAGTGTAAATTAAAAGAAAAGGCTATGTGGGCACAAGTAAAAGTGGCAGAAAGACAGGAAGCCCAGTTAGCGGAACAAGCGGATAATACACGCCCCAGAAATTCACTCCTGGGAAAGGTAAGGGAAATTTTAACATAGAAGATGCCAAAAAGAAATTCCCATGTCATAATTGCGGTAGGGTAGGGCATTGGAAATCCGAGTGTAAATTTCCCCCAAGTACTAATAATGAAAATGCATCATTGAATCCACAGGTGCAGAATGAGGTGAGTGGTCAACTGCAGCGACATCAGCAGGTTGTTTCCTAACAGAATCAGGTGCCAAAACCGCCTTTTCCACAAAGCAAAAATTCACAGAAATACAGTAATGAGACAGGATTCTACAACGATGAACAGGTAACTAAGCTGCCGCGCGCTAGCGCTGTTTCTTAGTTTTGGCAACAACGCGTTGCGAGCGATTCAGAGGAAGGTTATTGACGGTGCCGAAGGGAGGAAGAAGAGTGCGTACTTGGCGCAACTCTAGAAGTAGACCAGACAGGCCCATTTGTGGATGGGAAAATAAATGATGAAAACATTACTTTCTTAGTCGATACTGGTGCTACTCGATCAACTGTTAGGTCAGCGGATGTTACAATCCAAGTAGTTGGTGTTTCCAACAGACAGATTAAGACTCATTTTACAGAACCAGTGAAAGTTAGCATAGGGAAGTTCTCTGAAATGCACCGCTTTGTCGTGTGCGACACAAGTTCTGTACATTTATTAGGTAGGGATCTGCTGTGCAAAATGAATTGCACTATTTTCTGTACCCCGGATGATATAGCATTTGAGACCCCTGATGAAGATGTGCTGTATAAGATGACTATGGCGAACAGAGAAACTGAGATTACTGAAGCCTATGCTGTATTTAACCTTGATGAATTACCCAAAGAATTGAAACAGACTGTAAAGGCAGAAGTCTGGGATTTCACGGGAGAAGATGTGGGACTAATGAGAAATGTGGACCCAGTAAAAAAAGGGTGAAAGAATGAGTAAGCTATCTAAATGTCCCTCAATATAAACTGACACCTGAAATTGTTGAAGGAGTTACTCCAATAATTGAGAAAATGATAAAACAAGGCATTTTGAGAGAGATAATGAGTAGTCCATGTAATTCCCCGATCATGGTACTGAAAAAGCCTAATGGAAAGTTCAGAATAGTGCAAGATTTGAGAAAGATAAACAAAATTGTTGTATTGTGTTGTCCTATTGTACCAAATCCTTCTGTGATTTTGTATCAGCTTCCCCATGATGCAGAATGGTATACTGTAATTGACTTATTCCATACTTTCTTTTCCATTCCATTGCACCATGACAGCCAGCAAAGTTTTGCGTTTCGTTTTGGCGAGCGTATTTTGGATTGGTGCCGAATTCCACAGGGGTATACAGAAAGCCCCTCAATCTTTAATCAGATATTGAAGAAATCCTTAGAAAGTCTAGAGATGCCCAAGAATTCAGTGTTAGTGCAATATGTCGACGACCTTCTTGTGCCGTCGAAGACCCGCGAACCTGTGTAATGGACACTATAGCCTTGCTGAATCATCTAGCAGATGGAGGACTTAAAGTGTCACCATCAAAATTGCAATTTTGCAAAAAAGAAGTACATTATTTAGGCCATAAAATCGAAAAGGGACTGGGAAAAATAAGAATAGACAGAATCAGGACCATAAAAGGAATGAGACCCCCCATGACGCAAAGAGAGGTGAGAATGTTTCTTGGAATGGCTGGATATTGTCGCCAATGGACAAGCAATTTCTCCCTGATTGCAAAACCCTTGGTACGCCTGACAAGAAGTGATGTGAGAGACCCCATTGATTTGAACAAAGAAGAACTGGCAGCATTTAAACGATTGAGAGATGGTTTGTGTGAAGCACCAACATTAGGAATGCCTGATTATTAACCCTGGGCTTCGTGCTCCGCTTCGCCCACGGAGTGCACATAGCGCTGCCTGCTTCGCCGTTTACAAAGTAGGCGTAGCAGGCAGCGCTATGTACACACCGTAGTGAAGCAGAGCTGCCCGCCACTCGCCTCCCGCCCTAATTTAAAAATAATTTAAAGAAGGGTAAAGGTAAATAAACCTCCTTACCTTCAGCGCGGCGTCCCGGGGCTCCCTCTTCTTGCTGACAGTAACTTCTTCATGCAAATGCGCATGCATGGACGCCCGCGCATGCGCATTTGCGTGAAGAAGTTACCGTCAGAAAGAAGAGGGAGCCCCGGGATGCCGCGCTGAAGGTAAGGAGGTTTATATGTACTTTTAACCTTCTTTAAATTATTTTTAAATTAGGGCGGGCGGGAGGAGGGCGGCGCGTAGTGGGGCTACGCGGAGCGCACGAGTGTGCGTAGATTTTGCCACACTACGCGCTGCTCCACGTAGCCCCACTACGCCCACTACGCCCAGGCCTACTGATTATGAGAAAGAGTTCAAGTTCTATTGCGGTGAGAGAAATGGATGTGCACTTTCTGTAATAATGCAGAAGCATGGAAAACTGAGGAGACCAATTGCATACTTTTCATCAATGCTAGACCCAGTAGCTGTAGCCTTACCTGGGTGCTTGAAAGCAGTGGCTGCTACCTGTCGAAGTTTGGAACAGAGTGAAGGAATTGTGATGGGATATCCTGTGAAAGTGTTTGTACCTCATGATGGGGCAATACTTCTAACAAGGAGTCACACTCAGTACATGACACATAGTCGGCTGACTAAGTATGAGAAAGTCATATTACGTGCAACAAATGTAAGCCTTGAGAGATGTGTGAATGTGAATCCGTCAACGTTGCTGCCTGATGCTGAGAATGTGGAAGTCAGAGATGAAGCAGATCATGATTGTCTGGATGTACTCGACTTTTGTACCAAACCACGTCCGGACATAAAAGATACACCATTGCCAGAAAGTGATTTTGTGATGTTTGTAGATGGTTCCTGCCTAAGAACAGATGATGGAATGTTGAGTGCAGCATATGCAGTATGCACAGTTGCAGCAGTAATGGAAGCATCCTACCTGAAAGGAGTAAAATCAGCCCAAGTAGCTGAACTTGTTGCTTTAACTAGAGCATGCAAGATTGGGACGAGTGTGAGAGTGACTGTGATACCTGACAGCCAGTACGGATTCGGTGTGGTGCATGATTTTGGCCAAATATGGCTGCAGAGAGGGTTTTTGACATCAAGTGGAACTCCCATTAAGAATGCTGACGTGGTTGGAAAATTGCTTGAGGCGATACAGCTGCCTAGGCAATTGGCTGTTGTGAAGTGTGCTGCCCACAGACAGTCTGGCGATTACATCGCCATCGGCAACAAGTATGCCAATAACATGGCTCAATATTGTGCACGTAATCAGAATTCAATAAACAGGGCGAAGGAGAAGGAAGTGATTTCTTGCACCTTGATGTTTACTAACACTGTGGGTACCTGGGAAAAAGAAAGGCAGTTGCAGGAAGAAGCAGGAGATGAGGAAATGAAGCAGTGGGTAAAAGCAGGATGTGCACCAAGAGAGAAAGACCATGTGTGGGTCTATCGGGATGGAAGACCAGTTATGCCTGATAGCATAATGTCTGCCATGGCGCAGATGTATCATGGTCAGGGACACATAGGGAGAGATGCCATGATCAGGTCATTTAAGCAGACCTGGTACAATGCAAAATTCAGACTTGTAGCAGAAAGTCTTTGTCAGAGATGCCTTATATGTATGCAGTACAATCCTGGGAGAAAGACAGTGGTGAGTCTAGGAACAATAGGTCGAGAAGGAGGACCTTTTACCAGAATGCAAGTAGATTTCATTGAAATGCCTCCTTGCAACAGGTTGAGGTATATTCTATTTATGGTCTGTTTGTTTTCTAGATGGGTGGAAGCATTCCCCACGAGAAGAAGTGAAGGAATCACAGTGGCAAAATTGCTATTCAGGGAATTTATTCCTAGATTCGGGTTCCCCGTAACAATTGAATCAGACGAGGAAGACATTTCCATAGTGAGATCATAAAATTGATTTCTGAAGCATTGAATGTACAACAAAAACTACATTGTGCCTATCGCCCAGAGGCTTCTGGTGTGGTGGAACAAATGAATGGTACTATCAAAAACAGGATAGGGAAATTGTGTTTAGCCACGGATATGAAATGGCCTGATGTCTTGCTTCTAGTACTCATGACTATTAGATCAATTCCAGATAGAACTACAGGGTTGAGCCCCCATGAAATTATCATGGTTAGAGCGATGCGTCATGTGTTCATACCAGTCAACAAGCTGTTGCCTATAAGTTATGACATGGTGCTGGATTACTGTAAAAGCCTGGCTGACGCAGTTCATTCTGTGTTTCATCAAGTTGGAGCGGATGCCACCACCCTTGAAAAGAAGCAAGCTCATGATCTGAGCCCAGGGGACTGGGTAAGAATCATAGTGCACAGAAGAAGAAACTGTTTGGTTCCGAGGTGGGGAAAACCACGACAAGTGATTTTGACTACAGCGACAGATGTGAAGGGTGCTGGAATTAAGAACTGGATTCATGCAAGTCACACATTAAGGATTCCAAATCCAGTGGATAGCACAGAAAGAGAATATTTTGATGAAACAGAATCTAGTACTGAATCAGTTGAGGCAGAGACAAGAACAAAAGAAAACCCTGAAAGGGGGGAATCAGAATCAGATCTAACTTTTGTCCCAAAGGAGGAGGTTACAGATTTCTGATACCAGCTCAGACTCAGCGACTGAACAAGGAACTCTAGATTCAAGGAAAGAAAAGGACAGTGAAAAGACAATAAAAGAAATTGCTGAGAGAGAAGTTCCAGATGAAAAATTGAGAGAAATTCCACCTGAAATAACAGATCTAGATGGACAGGTACCAGATACAGAAAGAGAGGGAAAAATGTCTGCGGAAGACCCCCGAGGAGGTGTAGAGAACTCCAACATCCAGTTAGAAGTAGGGACAAGTAGTCATCAGGAAGATTGCGTGCCGGAGATTCGATGAGGGACAGAAGTAGGGAAAACGAAAGAAGTGGTGGAAAGAAAAGCTGTTGAAAGTAAAAAGCAGGTTGAAACTGAGTCAGAGGAAATCGAAGATGAAGTACCAGAAGGTAGAGTCTTAAGAAAGAGAGCTTGGAGAACTGAATTGAATGATGAAGGAAGTAAACTGAAAAGATCAGAAAAAGATGAAGTCTGGCCAAACAAAATAAAAAGGCTGAGATATCGTCTGACACGAGTAAATTCACCAAGAGCTGAACAGGTGAATGAAGTGACAAGTCAAGAGAAATCAAAAGACGAAGAAATAATTGTAATAAAGGAAAGCAAAAGAACTAGAAAACCCAATCAGAAGTATAAGTCGCTGGAATGGACGTATGTGGTCCTGCCTGAAGTAAAAGAAGAGGTGGATAGCCAAGGAAACCCAGAGGTGACTGTAGCAGAAGTGGTTGAGGAAGACGAGGAATCGGAAATCCTGAGAGTTATCTTATCCGATATTGGAGAAGAGACGGATGTTCAGGACATTCTGTATTCAGATCACGAAGGAGAGGTGAAGGATGATGAAATGCCGAACTGAATGAGAAAAGGAAGCTGCTAATGGAAAGACAATAAAATACGGGATAAAGACAAAAACTGGTAGAACCAAGTAGGTGCTTAGAGCCTTGGGTTATACAAACTAGTTGTGAAGTAGAAGAGGCTTAGTCAAAAGACACTGTTCATTTTTACAAAAATGGCAAACACAGATGTTAGAAAAGGTAGATGTATATTTTTGAAGAGATGGTGTAAAATGTGTTGTTGTTGTACAGGATTACTAATGCTTCTGTGGAGTATACTAGCTCTGACTATCTCATTTAAGGTAACCATAGACACAATAGAAGGACATAGCGAAAACAAAACTAATGTAGAGAGGATTCAAATGGTAGTTCCGACTAAAATAGATAGAAATTATTTGCATAAAGACAGGTCTATAACTGATTTTTCTAACAATGTATTTTCGAAATTACTGTATGAATATGTAAAGACAATGGACGTAAGGGACTGCTATGTCTGTATGCAGTTACCTGCATCTGTTTCGGAGGGAGTGACTTATCACCACCTTCCAGTAACTTATGGAATAACATGTAGTGTAATAGCTAGTTTATTTTACCAAACATGGAAGTTGGAAGATTATTTTTCAGATGTAGATAACATATTTTCACAAGTTACATCAATTAACAAGTTAAATAAGGTAAAATCTGCAAAGGTATTAGGTGAATTTTTCTTAGAGACTAAAGAACTAACATTAGAATATATATTTAGGAATAATTTGACTTGCTGTTTAAAGAAAGCAGAAAAGACGTTTTTAGATATGGTTGAAGAAAGGAGACTGAAAATGCAAAGGAAGGCATCCGAGGGAAAAGTGGAAAAGACAGTTTGGGATGTAGAAATGGAAAAACACCTGAAGGGAGAAGCTAGTCCAACTATGGCTTTAGATTGGCCTCAGAAGGGAAAATTGTGTATTAGAAGGAATCAGACTGCATATGATAATTACTTTGTAGGTAACAGTGAGTGCCATGATACATACCGAATCATGGGTGGATGGGGTTTTAAACGAGGAAATGATCCAGTTATTCCTGGATTATACTTTATTTGCGGGAGCAAGGCGTATTATCGTTTACCAGACCATTGGTATGGCACATGTTATGTAGGCCTGGTTTTCCCAAAGATATTTCATGTGGGAAGAGGAAAGGATAGTGCACATGAGATAGGTAGACAACTAACACGTAGGAGAAGAGAATCTTGGGCGGAAATTGTAGGAGACATTTTTGGAGCACTGATACCAGCAGTTGGAATATCTGTGAATGCACATAAAATTAGAAAATTATCAACAGTAGTGGATCGCTTGTCAACAAGCACTGCGGGAGGACTTTTAATGGTAAACACAAAAATGGTTGCCATGCGAGCGATGGTGATGCAAAATCGACTTGCCCTCGATATAATTTTGGCAAAAGAGGGTGGAGTCTGTGGAATGCTGAAAGTTCAATTGTACTTATATTCCTGACGAAAGTCAAGATTTGAAGACATACATTAAAAATATAACTGATTTGCATGAGGAGATTGTTCCACTGGAGGTTGAAGGTATTTGGGAAAAGATTGGGAAAAAGTTTGCTACTATTAAGGACTTTCTACTAAAATTAGGTAGTACCCTTATTGGTAAAAGTTTTATTCCAGTAACGTGTGTGATATTTTTAGTATTAATTCTGAGACTAGGATGCTTATGTAGCAAGAAAAGAAAATTACAAAAACACAGAAAAAGACAAACTGTAAAGAGAGAAGGGAAAGAAAGAAAAGAAAGAGAAATGGAAGAGATAGAATTAGAAGAATGGAAAGAGAATGTGTATAAGAAAACAAGAGAAGAAGAGACAGGGGAAACAAGTATGTGATCTAACAAAACTTAAGAGAACTGAATTCATTTCTATTATAAATTTTGTCAAAATTTGAGGGTGTTGTGGTGATATTAAAAATCACCAAAGGGGGGATTGATGGAGCAGGTAAAACCAAATGTTGTATACCTCCTCTATTTTGCATGAAAATATTAATCATTTAACCGACTAATAAATTAACTTGAATTAACCGTGAGCTGTGTTACATTAATCAACTATTTGCACCCTTTGTAAACACCAATTACACGTGGGACTTATTGCTATTTGCATGGCAGAGTAACCTTAATTATTAATTGTGGTACGCATATTAATAGTAGTACGTGTGGTAATAGAATATCGCATGATTTATGTCGCTTTTGTGATGTTTGCATTCTCGTTCTGGACCGAAGAGTGAGTTTTATTGCTTTAAATGTTGCTAAAAGCTAGGAAAACACTAATACATAAAGGGATTAGTGAGGGTATAACATTAAAATTTCCATTTCTGTATATTAATTATCCTTTTGTGTTTGTTTTGCTTAAGTTGGCATTTGGGCCTACCAAAATATGGCATCCAAAATGGAGTTCGGAAGTGGCCATCATCTTGTGAGCGCAATGCCTACTGCGCAGACTCGGATGGCTTCTTAGACCTCCAGGCAACCTCCAGCCTGAGCACAGTGTTCCTGGTCAAGGATAGGAACATGGAGGACTGCCAAACTTCAGTCAGCAGAAACTGGTCTAATCGAACAAAGGACATACACAAAAGTGCAACAACAATGTTGCATGAAGATGACATATTCGGAGGAAGTGAACCAGCAAAATCTGTGAGACCCCAAGCTGTGGGAAATTGGACGTTATTGCAAAACCTCACCAAACAGACCAATCGGATTTTTGTATTGGTAAAAGAATGTATCATGTTATCCCAAATTTATTATAAAAAGGGTTGTTGAATAGGGAGGAGTTTAGAATGGAGATCGATTGCTGACCGCACACCCCTACCGACCCCACAGGCGATGACATATGCTTGCACGCTTAATGGTCCTTTGGAGATCTTTGGGACTGTAGTGTGCTGAGCAAAGACCTTTCCGGACTTTGAGCCTTGGCCTGTTTTGTTGGGACAATTGAACAGCTAAAATTCGGTCTATGCAGAGCCAATTGAATTAGAAAAGTCCCGATATCCAGAATATGTAAATATAAAATGTCATGCGATTCGTGTTGATCGATTAAAATTCTAAAATTTGATTGACCAAAATGTTAATATTAATTGCAAAACAATATTTAGATAAACAAATAATTGATTAACCGAATTTATGAGTTTGTGGTTTGTCGATCAAGTGACTATAGGTTTCTGAAGCTTAAATGTGTTTTCGCTGGTTCTAAATCACCATCAACCAGTCCAACTAATTGGTCCGTCGACCAAGTGGTGGAGTGTCTTGATGTTAAGGTTAGGATCCTATAGGTGGTGATGCAAATGTATATTCTGTAAATAACTTTTCCTCCCTATAGGTAATAAGGTACTCCCCCACATGTCCAGCGCTTAGTTATTCATCCCTCCTGTGTGCAGACTCGTGAGAGGAAACGTATGAGTGTTGGTGTTATGGGCCCCACCAATGACTGTGCGTGTGAATGAGCTGATGTGACGTTGGGTCTGCGACGCAGGGAGGATAGTGGAAAATTTGCTCTCTTTTTTCCGGCTTTGCCCTGGATCACGTCCTAGGTCATTTTGAAATCAATTAATGTTTTTGCCTGCACAACTTCTGATGATGTTGGATTTATACTACTACCTCTCTGTGAAAATGTTTTCTAAAATTACTGCTAAGGCCCATCTGATGTCCCATCCTGGCGTCTACCTCTTCCACATTAAATTATGTTACTCCATAAAGTAGATAGTACTGGTTGTGTGTGTAGTTCCAAGTGGTTTGTGAAAAACATAACTATCAAAATCTGCACCACTAATATTTGCCTTCAACGTTTCTTTCCTACGTCATTTGTCATGAATTATGAATGTCCAGGTGAAAATCCCCAGCAATCATAATGTGGATTTAGAGATCTAGATGACATTTGATTTATTATAGTCTGTACAACTAATTCTTAATGAGGAACACTTGTATTTGTATTCACATTTATTAAGCGCAACATTCATCCCAAGGGACATCACAGCCCTAGGAAAGTGTTATCCTGAGATGGGGAAGGCAACTGCGAACAGTTTAGAGGATGGGGCTTCAGCCAGGATGGCAGTAGGTAGCTTTGGCTATGTTCTAGGGAACATTGATGTTTTTTTTTTTTTAAGTTCAAAAGAGTTTTATTAAACAATGAACAGGTAAATGCAATGCAAGATATCAATTGGGGAGATAGGGAGAGATAAAAGGGGTAGGAAAGGGGAAGGGGAATGGGACTGCAAATGAAACGTATAAGAGAAATTGCATACAAAAACAATGAACATGGGCATTGAAAAGAAATAAAGAAATTGTATCAATCCTGATCAAACAATAAATTACAAAGAGCATAAAAATGAAACAGCATGGTAAAATATGCAGAACGTGAAAAGGGTATCATGGGGGCTTGGGAACTTCTTGTTGGGCAGGCGATGGAAGGGAAGAGCGAGCAGCACAATTATCTAAATATAGCGTAATGGGGAGCCACAAGTCTGCACGTTTAGCTGCCAAGTGAACAGGGAAGACAAATGCATTATCAAGTCTATGATTATAACAGACATTATACCACCACGCTTTGAAAGAAATGCTGGATGTATTTTTCCAATTGACAGTAATCTGTTGAAAAGCAACAGCCAATAGCAGATCAACAATGCGAGCAGACATATCTACATTATTCCAGCTAGTAGACAAACTGCCCAGGAAAAGGTGAGTAAGGGAAAAGGGGATGCTAGTATGAAAAATAACATTGATTTGGGCCCACACCTGTAACCAAAAGTCATGTACATGCTTGCAAAGAAATAGCATGTGTGGTAGGGTAGCATTGGGAGCATCACATGACCAACACTTGTCTGGGGTAGTAGGAAATCGCTTATGTAGTGTAGAAGGAGTGTGAAGTAGCCTGTTGTAAATAAAAAATAGGGATTGTGTCAACGAAGCCGCTCTGGAAGTTTTGCGCAATTTTGTCCAAATTTTGTCCCATAAGGATATCGGCCAATCTGTCCCAAGGTCATCTTCCCAATGAAGTTCAACCTTGGATTTAGGTCTGAGTGACTCGGGTGTATGAAGGTGTTTATAAAGAAGAGATGCTTTGGGGGCAATGCGGAGGAGAGAATGAAGTCGAACAGTAGGGGTGGTAGGAATAGGGGGAAGAGAAGAAGAAGCCGAAAGTCGTAGATAAATCTCCAGAACGGCAGCCTTGAGGAGAAGATACTTGGAGAAAAAGGATTTGGGTAAGCCAAAGGAGGAACAAAGGTCAGAAAAAGAAACAAAGGTGGAACCAGAAAAGAGCTGCGAAATCCAAATCAAACCACGGGATCTCCATGATTTCCAGTAAAAGGGCTTATTACCAATTTAGAGATATTTATTATGCCAGATAGTGGAAGAGATGAAATCAGCCACGGTTACAGGAGGGCCAGGAGCAGCTGACAGTAAGAGCTTAAGAGTATATTTGTGGATAGGAGTGGGAATCAACGAAGGCTTACGAGAAAAAGCAAGATATTCTGCAAAAGAGAAGGGGGAGAGTAAAGTACGCTCAACCTTAAGCCATAAAGGGCAGGGGGAAGTGGAATCTTGTAACCAAAGGGAAGCTTGACGCAATAAAAAGGCCTTCTGGTATGCAGGGAAGTCAGGAAAATTGACACCACCTTCAGAAGCCGGACGTATGAGCCTAGCCCGAGACATTCTTGGTTTTTTGGAATTCCATAAAAACGAAGATAACGTTGAGTTAATCTTGGTAAAGAATTTCACTGTAATGGGGAGTGGAATATTGGAGAGTGTGTATAGAACAATAGGAGATATCATCATTTTGATAGTGTCGAGACGTCCCCACCAGGAGAGGTATAAAGGATGCCATCTTGTCGTGAGGTCTGCAATTTTCTGGGAGCATTTGGACATACACATAGAAATAGTGTCTGAAATTGAGGGAGTAATATATAGACCTAGATATTTAATGTGGGACGGACTCCAAGTAAACCGAGAATCAATAAATTCTTGCTTGAAAGTAAACTTGGTTAGGGGAAGGATCTCACATTTATCATGATTAAGTTTATATCCAGAGATAGAGGAAAACATTCTTACTTCAGTCATGAAAGCAGGGATGGATTCTGCAGGTTTGGAAAGAAAGAGTAATATATCATCTGCATATGCAGCGAGTTTAACATGCGAATCCGCAATCTGGAAGCCATGAATGGCAGGGTTTTGACGCAACCTGGAAAGGAAGGGATCCAAAGCAAGGTTGAAAAGAAAAGGGGATAAGGGGCAGCCCTGGCGGACGCCTCTGCCTAGGTCAAAATAGGGTGAGATTTGACCATTAGCAAAAACTGCCGCTCTAGGATGGGAATATAACAGGGAAACTAAAGAGATAAATCTAGGACCAAAACCAAACCAATTGAGGGTGTGGAAGAGATAGCGCCATTCAACACGATCAAAAGCCTTTTCGGCGTCAAGGGCAATCGCTGCAAGTGAGTGCTGGTAGCGGGAGGACTTTGATAGGATATTAAATAAGAGTCTAGTGTTGTCCGTAATATACCGGCCCTTAACAAACCCAGATTGCTCCTCTCCTAGTAGGTCGGGGAGAAGGTGGTCCAATCGAATCGCTAATGTTTTAGCGAAGAGTTTGTAATCAATATTGACTAGAGATATGGGCCTGTAATTTTTGCAGTATTGTGCATCCTTTCCGGGTTTAGGTATGAGGCAAATATGGGCATCGGAGAAAGTCCCTGAGGAGGCACCACAAGAAATAAAAGTACACAGTAGAGAGTGAAGTCGTGGGATCAGCAGTTTAGAAAAGTGAAGGTAGAATTCGACAGTAAAGCCATCAGGCCCGGGGGCTTTGTTGGGTTTGAGATGTTGCAATGCAGTAAGTAGTTCCTGTTGTGTGACTTCTGATTCTAAGGAGGAAAGATCTGGAGGAAAGTCAGCTGGTGTATGAATGGTGGAGAAGAAACGGTCAAGGGAGCTAGGGGTAGATTGGGTTTCAGAGGTATACAGGGTTTCATAGAAACGTGAAAATTCAGCAAGAATATCAACATCCGTATGCTTTACATTATCATCAGAGTCATAAATACATTCAATATTTAACTTATTGTGCTTAATCTTCAAATAATTAGCTAGGAGCTTTCCAGCCTTGTTCCTACCCCCATAGAATTTAGCAGTAGATTTCAGCAGGTACAAGGAGGCATCTTCTGTAGACTTCTCATTAAACTTCATTTTTGCTGCAATGAGGGCTGTCAGGCTATCAGGAGAGTGTGAGGTAAAATACGCATGTTCCAGTGTTTTAATGTCAGAAAGGAGGTTTTTAGTAAACCATCGGGCGTTCTTACGCTTGTTCGCGACATAACTTATAATAAAGTCACGTGCTGCCGCCTTAAAAGCATCCCAGATAGTGTGGTCAGGGAGGGTATCGTCATCGTTGAGGAGGAAAAATTCATCAAAAAAGGAAGTAAAGGTGGCTGTAAATTTGGGATCTGTGAGGAGGGAGTTATTGAAACGCCATCTCCTAGGGCCAACAGTTTTAGGGAGTACATCAACACTAGTAAGGACGGGGGCATGGTCAGAGAGCAATATCGGGCCTATCTCAGAGTGTAGGAGTGACTGAGCGAGGTTGTGGGAAAGAAAGATGTAGTCAAGTCGTGACTGGGAATGGTGACAGGGAGAATAAAAAGTATACTCCCGCAGCTTTGGATTGGAGAGGCGCCAGGAGTCTACTAGTTTATGCTGTGAGATAGCATGACTGAATAACTTGTGGGGCTTGTTGGGGACATAAGGGGCTTTGGACTCCCTATCGATAAAGGGATCAAGGGGTTGATTACAATCCCCCGCCAAGATGAAATTGTGATCCATAAATTTAGTTAAAAGTGGAGAAATATCAGCCCAAAAAGAAGGTTCACCAGTGGTAGGACCATATACATTGAGAAGAGAGACTTGAACACCTCTAAGTGACAACTTAGCATAGACCCAACGACCAGAAGTATCTGACTCATGGGTGATAACCTGGAGGGGAAGAGACTTGCGACAAAGAACTGCCACACCATTGCGTTTACCATCACTTTGTGAATAAAACAATTCACCCACCCAACCACGCTTAAGCTTAACAGATTCAGCGTCAGTTAAATGCGTTTCTTGGAGGAATGCAATATCGACATTCAATTTGGCAAGATGTGACAGAATCCGTTGACGCTTAATCGGAGAATTAATACCCTTCACATTCCATGACAATATATTCAACGACATGTTATCAACTTATTTATAAAAAAAATATAAGTGACAGATCCAATGAGAGATAAGCCCATAAAAAGTAGAAAGTACAGAAGGAGAAAAAAAGAAGAGTTAGTGGAAACATGTTGAAGAGAAGGAAAGTGAACAAGTGACCATAAGTATGAGCCATACCAAGAAAGGGAGAATAAAATGCAACAACGTCGTACGTGACCCAGAAAGCTAGAAGTAAGGAAGAGGTAGAGAGAAACATGGAGTCAGGAGGACAAGACATGCAATTCTTACAAAAGACAAGTGCAAAAGCAGTAGCAGAAGGCAAAGAGTATAAAAGGAAAATAAAGACACTGGAGTAAGGAGCCAGAAAGGGGAAATAGATTGAGAAGCGAGTATAGCAAGAAAAAAGAAGAATGCAATCCTCATAAGAGCAAAGAGTGTCGATCAATAATAATAAATCAACGTGAAAATATGTGGACAAGAACACAGACATAAGAAGAGATAAAGGGGAAGGGAAAGGAGAAAAACCAACAGATATGCCAGGAGGGTAAATAAGGAAATGGGGGAAAAACATACCTACAAAGGGAAGATACGAGAAAGGGTGGAGGGAGGAAGGAACCACAAAGGTGAGGCAGCGCATCGAGGAGCAGCGAGGCTGGGGTCGGGAGACATCATCAAAACACGAGGACAAACTCCTGTAAGACGAAAAAAGGAAAACAAAGGGTTAAAATGTGCCAGGAAGTCAAGATGGAACCATGACTGAACACGGAGAACAAGGAACAGCCATAATGTTAAACAATAAACGAAACCTTAACGTCGCCATCTGAAGGAGCAGAGAAATACAGGCGAGCTATAGCAATGAAATAATTCTAAAGAAACACAGCATAACATGCAAAGCCATATAAGAGTTATAAAAACAGTATTCATCCGAAGGCAGAGGATGACGGTCTGGAAGCATCCATAGCAGAGGAGTGGTGCGCATTGATGAAACTTTGTAGGCGCACTGGGTCCTCATAGGTTGTAGTCTTGTTGTTGTGGGTGACCTTGAATAGACACGGGTGATAGAGGCCGTATCGCGCCCCCATCGCCCGCAAATCAGCTCTTAGATTCAGAAAAGCCTTTCGCTGAGCAGCAGTTGCCTTAGCATAATCCTGTGCGAAGAACAGGGACGAACCAGACCAGGTTAAATTCGGAGAGGATTTGGCCGCCGCTAGGACCAGCAGAAGATCAGTGTACTCCAAAAAGTAGATGATAACCCCTCTGGGTCTCTGAGAGGAGGATGTAGAAGAAGGCGGTCGGCCCAACCTATGAGCACGTTGAATGTTGAGGGTCTTATCATGTGTCAAGTGTAAGAGTTTGGGAAGGAACGACTTGAAGAAGGCGATTGGGTCAGACCCTTCAAGCCCTTCAGCCAAGCCATAAATACGAAGGTTGTTGCGTCGATTCCTGTTTTCTAACTGCTCCACTTGCTGTTGAAGATCTGAGACTTGTGACTTCAGGTGGGAGACTACAGAGGATGTCTCTTGGAACGACTGAACAGATTTTTCAATCGACGTTACCCTCGTTTCCATTTGCGACCAGTTATCCGTAAGGACCTGGAGTTTAGTATTGGTCTCTTCCATGAAAGGACGTAAGGATCTTATTTCGTCTAACAATAATTCCATGGAAACTGGCCCGGAATGCTTTGGAGGTGAGAGAGAACTTGACTTGAGTCTTTTCGTGTTAGATTTAGAATTATCATGTGGGTTTTTGGGGGGATCCATTGGTGACTCTGAGCCAGATGAGTTAAGAGAATCTTCCAGTTGTGAGAAAGCAGAAAAAACCCTGGAATTTTTCACAATCTGAGGCTTAGTAGGACGAGGCATGCGTGGCGATGATTTAAGTCTACTCAGGTAACAGAGCCGTGGAATGGTTGACAGAGTGTAGGCCACAAGAAGCAAGGATGAGGGCAATATAAGATATGGCAAGACAGGAGCACGATGATATCTGACTACTTCATGGAGGGAATGCAGCCAACTTCACAGTATCTCAGATGACAGACATCAAGCGCCCCTTCAAATAATATTATAATGCAGAAAAGCGGCGACCGCTTATTGCACAGCATGAAGTGAGTCAGTCAAATTGAAGAAACCACAGTTAATGGTGATGCTGATAGCGGAGAACCACCTGGCAAATCTCAATGAAACTAGGCACTAAATAAAAGGAAAGTCAAAAAGAAATCCATGCAGGCGAGGCTATGGCTTGAAAAATGGCATAGAAGCAGTAAAGTAAAAGCAAAGGCACTTCATCTGGGATGTAAACTGCGTTTTTTAGAGAGGACGAGCGTTTAATGATGCAGAGGCCCCACACGAGAGTGACAAAATGAGAAGACGGGTGAAACAGGAGCCATTATGATTGCTGGAAGTCAGGCAACAGAGCGCTGAATAGCGAGCGGAGAAACCACAGCATAGCGCGCGTCATTTGGCGGCCCAAGATGGCGGCCGCACCGGAGGAATTCCTGTCAGGACTTACGGATGCCGGTACAGCGGTGCGAAGCCACCAAAAACACTTCCCCGATGACGCGCAGAGTCAGGGCATCTTCCGACACATCTGCAGTCAAATGTCCTCAGGAAAAGCAAGCGGGAACCGGCTCGTCTCCCAGCGCTGCCCCGGAGCCTCACATCAGCGCCGCCATCACCCGCGGGCGCCAAGCCACGCCCCGCCTGCATCCGAACATTGATGTTTTTAATTTCTTCTTTAAGGGCAAATATTTGTCCGTTAGGCACAGATCTAATGGAAGTTTATTCCAGTGAACGGCTGCCAGTTTAGAAAAGGATCGGCCTCCTGCTCTGACCCACTTGGTCCATTTGATCTTGGCCAGGGCATGATGGCGAGATCTTAGGTTGCGTGAGAGAGAATAGAATTCTGTTTTATCTTGCAAAATACGTGGGCCACTCTTATATATCGCTCTGTGTGTGTAACACAGGAGCTTGAACTTAGCCCTTTGGCGTACAGGCAGCCAATGCAGTTCCCTCAAACTTTCAGATGCCGAGCTGTATTTGCTTTTATTGCAAACCAGTCTAGCGGCAGCATTCTGGACCACCTGAAGTCAGGAAAAAAGGTACTCGGGCATGCCCACATAGAGCGCATTCCCATAGTCAAGTACACTAGAAAATAAAGCAAGGGTAAAGGACTTTCTACAGTTCAAGGTGATCCATGAAAAAAGTCTTCGTGGTAGTTTCAGTGTAGCAAAGCTTTTACCGCCCAGCGCTCGGACTTGATCTTGCATTGTCAGTGCATTGTCAATGAGTATGCCCAAATTCTTTGCAACTCACTTGGGTCCCACCAGGTGTTGTCCCAAACTAAGTGTGCTCCACCGAAAAGTAGGATCTCAGATTTTCCAGCATTTAATTTCAAACAATGTTCCATCATCCAGGTTGCTGTTTCTGTGAGACCGTTAATTTAATTATTTTTGGCATCCGAATACTTCTCTTCAACGGCAATTAGCAGCTGCGTATCATCTGCATAGGAGCAGATATCAAAGCCCCATTTCCTGCTAATCACAGCTAAGGAGGAGACATAGGCATTAAAAAGGGTGGGGCTCAGGGAGGCCCCCTGCGGGACTCCATATTTGATAGTTTTTTAACTGGAAGAAAAGGGGCACATTTAGATTTTTTGTGTTCTATTTAGTAGGAAAGAGGTGAACCACTGAAGAGCTTTCGAATGTATTCCTTTTTCATGCAAGATTGGCAGCAGGCGGTCGTGAGATACAGTATCAAAAGCAGCCGTTAGATCCAAAAGGATCAATGCAGCAGCTTTACCTTAGTCCACCAAGGATCTAATGTTGTCTGATAGGGCAAGTAAGGTGGCTTTCGTCTTGTTGGCAGCTCTAAAACCGGTCTGAGAGTGATCTAAAAGTTTGTTAGTTTCTAAAAAATTGACCAATTGTGTATTGACCAGTCTCTCCAATACTTTAGACAGGTATGGTAGTTGAGAGATTGGTCGGTAATTTGCAGGATTATAGATTTCCAGGCCTGCTTTCTTTAACAGTAGAAATACAACAGTTTCCTTCCATATAGCGGGAATGATGTTGAAACCAGAGATTTATTGAAGATACGGGTAACCTGCGGGCTTAAGACCGATACAAGTCGTGAGATGATAAAGTGAGGGCAGGGGTCGAGTGGGAATCCTGCTTTAACCTTGGTCATGGCTTTTGCAACCTGTTCTTCCGAGAAAGGGGCCAGATTGCTTAAGCAAGCACATGCTTTAGGGTGTGGTGCTAATGTTTCCCAATCTGTATTGTTAGCAGTGGGCTGGTTATTGAATGAGGAGTAGATTTTAGAGACTTTATCAGTGAAGAAGCTGTCAATTAGCTCACAATTGTCAATTGTAGGAGTCATAGTATGGGACATACTAGTTGGTTTACAGAGTTCTCTCACTATTTTATATAGTTCTTTAGATGAATTACAGTTATCTTTTATTTGTTTTGCTTAGTAGTGTTTATTTGCACTTTTTAGGGCATTGTGGTAGCTTTTCAGCTCCCCTTTATAGATCTGTCTATCATTGCTATCTTTGAATAGTCTCCACTTATGTTCCAGAGATTTACATCTCCTTTTTAATAGTTTCAGTTCTAATGGGTACCATTTCTCTGATTGTGTTTTCCTGCTAGATTTGTTTGCTAGTTTAGGGGCGCACTGATCCAGTGTGTTAGTAATCTCATTATGCAAGCTTTCCGCCTCTGCCTGGGCAGAGAGTGATCTGGCAATGCTTGGGTCACTTGGGGAGAAATGGGAAGCAAACAAATCGGGGGTGATAAGATTCCATGGTCTTTTTACCGTTGCTGGTATGTGGTAACGTGGGTTGGCTTTATTGGCAGGTTGAAAGAGAAGGAAATTAAGGAGAGGTCAGTCCAAGACAGAGGTGTAACTTCGGAAACGTTAATAGTCTCTATGTTGGAGAACAAAAGGTCTAGTGTGTGCCCAGCCATGTGGGTTGGCCTTTTGATCCATCGTTTTAGCTGCAGTATATGCTTATCATTTTCCAAGTGTTTGACCCCCGGGTCCATAGAATTTTTTTAATGAACATTGAAATTGCCTATAGCTAGGAAGTGTTTATGTTTTAGGCAGGGGGGGAATGGCTGATAGAACAATTTGGTGCTGAAATGTGGCTTGTAACCAGTGGGATTGTAGATTACTGCTCCCTCGAGTAGTTTGGGTTCCCCTTTGGACATTGAAAATGTTAAGATCTCATGTTCAGCCAATTGGGCCACAGACTCGGGAATGCAGGTAAAGCTGTCTTTGAATAGGACAGCTATGCCCCCTCCCTTCCGTCCCTTTCTATCCAATTATATTTCCAGCCATTACGGTGGTGGCAGTGTCGGGGGAGTTATTATCATCTAGCCAAGTTTCAGTAATGAATGCTAGGTCAGGTTTTATGCAAAAACAACTGTTGATGGACAGAATGCAGAACAATGTCATACATGCACCCCAGTACAGAGATCTGGGCCTAAATCCATCGTTTTTTGCTCACCATGCTATTCCAGTTTGAACCCAGCCATATGCAAATCAGTCTTGACCCTGTGCCTCATGGGAACATTCCAGCCTGAACTGCCAAGCCAGGTCCTCCCTGGACTGGAAACAAGCATTCTAGGACAAGTTTTGGGGTTTCACCCCTCTTCAGCCAGTATAGCTTGATTCCAGTGGCATGGAGAGCACAGGAACCACGTCTGGGCATACCCGTCCCACTCGGGGTGACACATGCAAAAACAACAGTTGATGGGCATAATGCAGAACAATGTCATACATTCACCCCAGTACAGAGATCTGGGCCTAAATCCATCTTTTTTTGTTCACCATGCCATTCCAGTTTGAATCCAGCCATATGCAAATCAGTCTTGACCCTGGGCCTCATGGGAACAGTCCAGCATGAACGGCCAAGCCAGGTCCTTCCTGGACTGGAAACAAGCATCCTAGGACCGGTTTCAGGGTTTCACCCCTCTTCAGCCAGGATAGCTTGATTCCAGTGGCATGGAGAGCACGGGACCCACGTCTGGGCATATCCGTTCCACTCGGTGAGCATGCGCATTTGTGAGGAAGAGGGATCCCCGGGACGCCGCACCTCAGGTAAGACATTTTCTTACTTTTAAATACTTTAAGTTATATTAAAATGAGGGCGGGCGGCGGGTGGCGGGCAACTCTGCTCCGCCGTGGCGTGTGCGTAGCGCTGCCTGCTACGCCTACTTCGTGGACCACGAAGCAGACAGCACTACGCACACTCCGCGGGCGGAGCGGAGCACTACGCCCATGCACGACAATCAAGGTGAATTACTGCAGAGTTGGAATATGCGTGCGCACACTGCAAAGAACACTAGTCCTTGTCTAGCAGCTTCCCGAATAGTGGCAAGGTTACTGGAGATTACGCTAAAATTAGCCGCACGAACAACAAGGTGCAGCGTGATATTGTGTTTTGAGAGAATTAAAGGCATAGTACACAGATATCTGTAGACTTCTTGACACATGATTTCTACATTTAAAGGGAGAGCGTCTGTACTTCCCTTGGAGTAGTTCTACATTTAATCACCTGAATCAGCAATAGTCTACCTATTTTACTAACCTGCAGGGCTCCTAAAAAAATTTGGGGGAAATATCTGCACACCTCAGTAGGACTTTACTGCTTTTACTGGAGAAGTGTTGCTTTTAATGTAAGGGCACTAAAACCTCTCAGCAGGACTGCACTATTTCTAATGCTAAAACATTGCTACTTGTCAGCTGGGGTGCGCTACATTTAACGTACAGCCCAGGCGCTTGTCAGCTCAGCAGGCTGTTTTCCACGGGGCAGCACAAATACTCTTCTGAAGGGCTGTGCTGCTTTTCGCGGATTACTCACACTCTTAACCAGGGCTGCACTCATTTCCATGGAATTCTACTCATATTGTTCATGACTACACTGCCTTTAGTACAGTGGGACTGACACTCAGCACAGGACACAAATGGAAATAGAGCTGCTCAGCATTCTTCACCAGGACTTCATTATGTTTCACATGTAAGGTCCTCGGTCTTTAAACTGGGGAAGACTTGTTCCTAGTGGCTGGCATGTCAACTGTAGAACCGGTGTCACATTGCTCGTTTAAACATCTGATGACATATTGTGTGATCTTGGACAAAGCACTCCATTAGCAACAACTTACAACATGATTACAATACTTTCAGCATACCTGCTGAATGGTAAAGCGATTTACGTGCAGCGTGCAGGTCAAAGGTTAGACTTCCTCTGGGTGTACACAACTCAGCATGACCTTACTAATGCTGTTGGTGTAGTAAAATACAACAATTATCAGGGTTAAATTGGCCCTCCAAGACTATGTGCCGTGGCGCAACTGCACCTGCTACACCACTGTCTGCTACATACATTTTACCGTATCCGTCAACTCACTACTACCATGCTTGGACGCTACTGCATTGCATTTAAAGGTATGATGTCAGATTTTTTCTCTCTTTTAACATTAAAAGAAGCTGGTTTTTCACTCCTCAGGACCTATGAATCCGTTAAAAGATGGAGAACAGGAGCTTACAGCCGGTCTGGGATGCCTTCAAAGAGATTGTTTAAGCAACACACGTGAAAAATAAACCTGTGTCAGTACCTTCAAGCAGCCTGTACCAGCACCTCCGTGACAGTGCATTCCTACACACTCAGAGGGCCAGTGAAAGAAGTTCTCCATAAAGCACGCCGGCATGGGCGCGCCCGTGCACATCTCTTTACAGGGCGGACAGAAGATGTGCACGTGGGGACTTGCTTTACTGGCAGCGGAAAAAAAAGTCCACAGAGTATCACGCCGCCAGTAAAGGGGCCAATACCAGCGTGCACATCTTCTGTCTTGTTTGTCTCCCTGCGTGCACGCTGGAATCGTATCGATTCCAAAAGGCCTCTGCATGGCAGAGCAACGCATGCGCTGTTTTCGCCGGGCCGAGACCTAAAACGGGATGAATCCCAGAGAGCGAATGAGGGAGAGACGCATGCACACACAGACACACACACACACACAGCCACATGTGTTAAGCATTTAGGGAGGATGCTCGAAGAAGTGGAATGGGGACCGAAGCAACAGAAAGAATATTGGGCCAGATGTACAAACATTAGGAAAACCGATTTCCAAATTGTGATTCTCTCTGATTCGCAATCAGGAAATCGGTATTCCTAATGTATGAAATTCTTTTCAGTTTCAATATCGATTCCTCGTAGGTCACAAATAGACCTACCGCATGCATATTAATGAGGTGGACCCCAACTTGCGACCCATTTAAAAATCACAGGCATGACAGGGATGTCAGCAAACCACCATGTCTGTCATTTCTTTTTAACAAAGCAATTTTCTTTTAAATGCAGCCCGTTTTCCTCAAATGAAAATGGGATACATTTAAAAAGAAAAAATGAAACTTTTCAATTTCATTCTTCAAGGGTAGGAAGTGGTCCGTGGGACCACTGCCTGCGCTAACAAAATAGTTTTTTTTAACATTCTCAAAGAGTAAGTTGTGAAATGGTTAAAACCAGTTTTAAACTGGTGGTAAAGTATTACTGTTTTGCAACTGAAATTTGGTCACAAAACCTTAATACATACCATTCTAATACGGTATTTGGAAGGGATGACCCTTCCAAATACCGAATCAGTATTTGGTAGCAAAACACAAATTGGAATTTTCAATTTGCCTTTGTATATTGTAAAAAGCTTTTTTGCCGTCGCAAACGGCGACTGCAAAAATGCTTTGTACATAAGGCCCATAATCCACAGTAGGAATGCAACAAAGCAATACGCACATTTATTTATTTATTTAAGAGGTTTTATATAGCGCTGGCCAGACCCGAGGGTATCGGAGCGCTTTACAGCAGATATAGGGGAGAAATCACATAAAAGAGGCAAAGGTAAGCATAAATGTTCGAAAGGCCCAGTGTGTTGTGCGTCATTGAGGTAGAGAGGTCCTGAGGTAGCCTCGATGCGTGCACAACGTCTTGGTCTAAACCTCCCTCCAAGAGAAGGTAAACGAGGAGGGGGTTAGGGAGCAGGGATGGGGTAGGTAGTGATGGAACATTGACAAAGGTCTGTAAAGTGCACATGCTCTGTGTGTATGTGCGTGGCTCCTTCAGTTTTGCTCCAAACTGAAATGTGCAGTGTGTGTGTTTGTGTATGTGCCTTTGCCATCAAAACTGACCTAGTTGGACAATTGCAACCACTTATGGCTAAGACGGCCAACTATCCATGAGGGGATGAGGGCAAGAGATCAGAATAGTGATGCCTCGGGAAACAACCATCTGCTGGGAATGTCACCTTTCCCACGTTGCTCTTAAAGATAATCAGTAATCTCATAAAACACTTAGTATGGGCAGGCAGGAAACCTGGACTTAAACCCTAAAAGCAATATGCTGCCATAAGCTTGGTGGGCCTACAATTACCAGACATGCTTTCCTATCACATGGCACATCAACTGTCACCACTAACATACTTGAGTTTGGACAGTAGTGATTCTCTAAAGTGGACCAACATTGAGAGATCTTACCTAGGTGGCAGACCAGGTCTACTTTGACTCTATTACAAAAGTAATTTGTGGCCAAACTCCTCATTAATACTAAACTTTTGAACCCAGGCTCAGAAGTGACTCAAGATAGATAGGTACACACACAATAGGTCAATGTGGGACTGACGATAGATGATACAATGACTTGTGTTACCACTTTCACCTCTCTTTCAAATAGGATCAAAAACATTGTTTTGAAACACTGGAAATTTGCAATATGGGCAATCTAAATCTGGTACACCCACGGTTTGCCTTTAAAAGAACACATAACCTAAGAGATCTCTGAATCATTACCACGATCTTGGACTACGACCCAACAAACTACATTATGGAACTTACCAGCAGTCATTATCCATGTGGTGGACGCCTACATAAACCCTGCATATAGACAGCTTCAAGATGACCTAAAAACAACATACTAACTGCACTACAAGGAATTGTGTATACCTTATCACGTGCCCATGTAACTTACACTATGTGGGGATGACCACCAGACCCATCAAAGTCAGTATCAGTGAACACAAAAGCACTATACGCTACAGACGCAGCGCCACTAAACTGTGCAACCATTATATCGATTTCAAACACACAGCAGACCACCTAACCTGGACCGTCTTGGAGGTGAACCCTACATGGAACACATCCACTTTATTCAGGAGAGAACAACAATGGGTTATTCACCACTGCACACATGTCCATGGTTTGAATGATGATATCCCATGGATAGAACTAAAATGAAACCCATGCCACGTAGTGTCACTGTACTCAAGATACTTTGCTGATCCCTCTATACACTGTAATACTCTCTCCAATCCAGTGTATTACCCCTAAGCCAGTAACTGTCAGGATACTTTACATTTTATTGCTATCTTGATCCTTTACTACGGATCCTTATGTCCCTAGGATACCCAACGCTTTTACTCTTTTTTATTTTACTGGATACACCCTCTAGGTTTACTACCTATTACCCTCATTTTTGTAACTACAGCGGCTAAACACTCCTGTGATGACTTTCATACTCTCATTGTTGCTGTCTATACATATATTGGGATTATACTTTGAACTAGAGGGACACTACCCTTCGTTTTGGTCATTTATATCCTCTCTGCTTCATAAGCCAAATCACAAGTCCCTTTGACACAATACCTTTAATGCAGCAACTTCTCCCTTCCAAAATGGTGGCTGCGTGCACATCCATGACTACAACCATGAATATGGTCAAGATACACTTCTGGTCATGACCCAGGAGTGATGAAGCCAGCCACGAGATATATTCGCAAGCATCTTGAGCCCGGACACATACGGGCAGACGAGAGGACGGGTAGGTGCGACTCCTTTGAGCAACCGCCAGATCCTGAGTGACGGTACTGCACATCCTCCCTACCCTTTGATAATCAAACCTTAAACACCAGGGTGTGCCATTTATGGATTATGAGTAAACAGTGACTCCCTTTTCTGTTTTTGCAGGCCACTACGTTATTGGTGGATTGTTCACATAGATATAATTTTGTCACACCTGTTGTTTAGAATACTGTGCGATTACGACCTAACCATGCTAATTATATGACTACTTCATTCTATGATGACCTAATAACTCTAATCACATTCAGCCGCAGCCCGTGCAGGTAAGAGCGGTGGGATGGTGGGGCCAGGTGGGTGGGGATTTGGACAGACAACAATGAGGGAAAATTGATTAGTTATTTATATTTCCCTTGTGGTCATCTGTCGAATCCCACCAACCCGGCCCCACCACCCCACAGCTCTTACCTGCACAGGCCGCCGCTGATCACAATGATATCCTAACACCCTTATATCCTAATGCCCTTCCCCCACGATATCTGCCAGGAATCTTGGGGTGATGATAGATCCTGCCCTGGACATGGGCTCACAGGTTAGTAGAGCCATCTCTACCTGCTGGGGCTTAATTCATACCTTGCGAAGAATCAGGAAATATCTTTCCCTACAGTCCAGAAAGCAAATAGCTGTCGCTCTCATCGGCTCACGACTGGACTACTGTAATGCGCTGTATGCGGGGCTAAATAGGAGCCTATTACAGCGCTTACAGGTAGTCCAGAATGCCGCTGCTAGATTTGTTCTGGATGTTCCTAGACGCTCCTCGGCCACTCTGGCCAGGAAAACACTGCATTGGCTACCAGTAGAATATCGAGTACAGTTTAAAGTTTTATGTATGACCTACAGAGCCATTGCAAGGAATAACGACATGGGAGTTGGCTCTATCATCTCCCACTATATTCCTGGAAGGGACTTGCGTTCCTCCAGGAAATTGCTTCTGACAGTTCCCCGTATACGAAGAGCCAGGTGGGGTGGCAGGGCTTTCTCCACTCTGGCTCCTAAGTGGTGGAATGATCTCCCTTTGGACCTCAGGTCGTTACCTTCCCTACAGAGATTCCGAAGTGCCCTTAAAACTCGCCTCTTCCTGCGTGCCTACGTGTAAGGCTGTACATTTATATCTCTATTTTCTTTATGTTAGGCGCCTTGATACCTGCGGGTTATTGTCTTGCGCAGTATAAATCTTTTATCAATCAATCAATCAATCAATCACCTTATTCTAAATTGTGTCATTCTGAGGCAACAAGACACTTTCATCCTGAAATCACAGTGTCTGAGCACCGTTACTAACTTGAAAACGTTTTTAACCCACATTAAGCAATATTGATGCATTTCTCAACACAATGTTTACTTTTATGTCTGGTGGGCAATCCAGCACCAGACACACAAAAGCAGCCTACTGTTGAGGGACCTTCTGGTTGTTTAGGAGACCCTACACCAGAAACATTGTAACATTTGTATCTTCTCCCTCTCTTCATTTTTCCTTCTAGGTTGGATCACTATAATTAGGATTTAACGGATGGCACCACTCTACCTTATGGAGGCCCCCTATATATTCTTTCACTTACATATATTCCCTTTCTGGTCCTGAAGAAGTGCCAATGATCTCGGCCTGAGCCCACTAGGGGCACAAAACATGTTGACCAAATAAATAAAAAACTACCACCACACATATTTAGACCTGGTTACCTAGGGCCGTTATAACCCTTTAGCAGCCTTAACCTTTCGATTTTTTACTTTTGACAGAGGAATCCACCTATTAAATTGACTAAGCAATGATATTCTCTTTTTTTATTTTTATTTTTTTCATTTTATGAAAGTACAAAAGCCGATACAAAAATAGTGAAAAATATCAGACAACCAGCCCAGCCCTCCCCCACCCCCCATTCCATGTGCAAAAACAGCGAAATTGGCTTGTGGTGAAAAGAGCCTGTTACATACATTCAATTTATGTCTTTTCTTGAACCATAAAGTGTATAATTCAAAACATAATCACATGAAAAAAGCTAACTTTTAACACCAGTAATGAGCTTTAAACAATACATAAAATAATCAGTATGAACAGAGTGCTGTCCCTGTTATGGATTTTATAGAAATAAGTTAGGGCAAAGCTTTCCTATCCTCAAGCATCACATACGTTCCAGATACGTGAGATTTATAGCCCGTCTTTGGTGAGCAAAGGAAAAGTAAAGAAGACAAAAGTTTTACTATTCATGGACCCCAAGATTATGTCTAAGCAATTAAAGGTTCCCAGATAACAAAACCCTTCCTTTTTCCCCGGTTCCCCTTCTTGGCAAAGATAACCTTCTCGATGTGACAAGTCGTAATTAGTCGGGCCAGCCATTGGGAAAATAGTGGAGGGTTTGGATCTATCCAAGACGAAGCTATACAAATACATAGTATGGTCATAGCTACAAAGATAAGTGCTCCTCCGCTCTTTCTATTGATCTTGCCTTGCGTCCCTAGCAGAATATTTGTGGGAGTTAACTGGATGTCTTGAGAGGACTTTCATTAAAAAATCTTGTATTTTGCCCAAAAATGGTGCGAGTTACGGACAGGTTGCAAACATGTGTGCCGAATCTGCGCTAGACACTGAGCATCTAGGGCAGAGCGTTCCTTTTCCAGTACCTCACTTAGCAACTCTGCTAGGTGTGATATATAAAAAAAAAAGCTTGTAAAATTGTGCCTGCAGTTTGGCAGACAGCAGATCACTCTGGGCGGATTGCACAGCCCGATTAAAGGTATTATGAGGAATATTCAACTTCAACTGCCATTTATTTGCCATATTAAGCATATCGTCGGGCATTAGGCTATTTAATGTGGCATAGATATATCCATTACGGGGTAGAGTGGGGTTTGTTAGTTTATCGATAAGATCCACTTTTGAGAATCCAGCAGGCCCCCCAGCCTTTCGAGCCACAAAATCTCTTATGGCGGTATACTTAAAGGCCTCTTGTTTCCTCAGATTATAATGAGCATTAAGAACAGTAAATGTTTTAATGCCTTCAGTAGTGATCAGGTCTCCCAGTTTTAGGATTCCCGCTCTATACCATTCATGGAGATAAGATTTCCAAACAATTGCTGGTAAGTTGATATTATTATTAATGGGGGAATAGTAATTCAGTCTGCCAAGCCCAAACATTTGTCGGATGTTGGAAAAAACTTTATATGTACTCATCAGGGTCTTATATCTGACCCGTTTGTAATATCCAAATGTCAATTGCCGCCATAGGCATCCACGGGCCTCTTCCCAAAGTAATAGTTGGAAGAGAGACGGGAGTCCTGCAGTTGGAATATAAGAATGTTCCTGGAGCAATTCCATGCTATACTGCAAAACCGAAGCCCAATAATAAAGTCTTAGATTCGGGAGCGCCCACCCACCTCTTTCTCTGGGAAGGGAAAGCTGCTTGTAAGCCCGCCTTGGTTGAGAGTATGCCCAGATAAACTGAGAGAAGAGCTGTTCAAATCTCTGAAACATTGCTTTGCTAGAGGCATGGCCCTGAAGAAATACAGTAGTTTATTGAAATAGGTCATCTTGATGACATTACACCGCCCCTCGATAGTTAAGTGCAAGTTATTTATCCGTTTAAGAGCTCTTTTATTTTCTATCACCAACGGAATCAGGTTTTCTTCTACAATTATGTCGATGTTTGAGGCTATGGTAACCCCCAGATACTTAGCTTTCTGAACAACCTGACTGTCCGCCCAATTGATTTCATTGTTTAAGATGATCTGTGTTTTACCTTTATTAAGAGCATACCCCGAGATTTTCCCAAGCTCTTGGGTCTCTTGTTCCAGTGCTTTAACTGCATTCTCAGGATCGGGGTCACTATGGCCAAATCGTCAGCATAGGCCATGATTTTAGTGTCTAGGCCAAATCTGCTCACCGCACGAATAGCTTGGTTGTTTTCTATTGCTATGATGAAAAGATCTATATATAGTGCGAAGAGCAGAGGTGAACACGAACAGCCTTGGCAAGTCCCCCATGAGATTTTAATCTGCTCCGTCAGTTTATCCATTAATTAAGATATTAGCTGTGGGATTAAGATAAAGAGCTTGTATGGCTTGGATTGCTTTAGGCCCGAAACACATCCTTCTCATGTCGCCCCACAGAAATTGCCAGTCGAACGCTTTTTCAGCGTCAAGCAGAATTAGTGACATCGGGTCTCCTGAAATCTGAGCTGCGTCCAGTAGTATGATGGTACGTCGGATGTGTTCAGTAGTACTTTTCTTGGGGATGAACCCGCGTTGCCAGTGCAACACTAGGGTTTCTATTCTTAGGGATAGTCTAGTTGCAAAAATCTTAGCATATATCTTGGAGTCGCAATTAATTAGAGTAATTGGCCTGTAAGACCCCATTTCAAGTGGTGACTTATCCTTCTTCGGGAATATTACAATCTTAGCGCTGGACCAGGAAGCAGGCGGAGAAGCCCCATTAAAAATGGAAACTACTAATGAGGTAAGAAGAGCACTTAATTGGGGGACGAATATTTTATAAAACTCAACCCGGATGCAGTCGGCGCCAGCCGCTTTCCCATCTAGTAGACTTGCCGAGGCTTTAACTATTACGTCCCATGTAGGAGTATCCTCTAATTGATCATAATCTTCTACACTGAGTTTGTATCACGTAGAGGGAGGCAGGACACACCTTGTAGCCGGGTACAGCGGGAACGATGAGTAGCTAGTTAACCCTATGCCCTTAGGGGTGACACCCATGCGTGCTCAATAAACACGACACGTATACCACCTCCTCCGGGGGAAAGGGAAAAAAGGGACAAAGAAACCAAAACGAAATAATCTGCTGCTGTTAGAGGCTGGCACGGGATGTCTTCGCTAGATTGACTTTCTCTCGACTAGGCTCCACCCTAGAGACCCTGTAAGTGAGACATAAACACACAATGCATCATGCGAACTCTAAGGACACACCTCCCCTCTCCCCGCACTCCTAAGGAAAGCGCACTTACAGAAACAGGCTTATTATTCTTCGTACAGCAGTCACGTCCAAAACCAAAACAGAAAGCCTTGTGGCTTATGCAGTCTCTAGTAATACGGAGAATGTACTTATCTCAAGTGTTGCAGAGTCCAGATGGCAGGGACAGGATACGTAACCTGTTTTCCTTTCTTGGTTATCTCACCAAGTCAATCAATCAATCAATCAAGGACATTTATAGAGCGCACTACCTACCCATAGGGTCTCAAGGCGCTGGGGGGAGGGGGGTGCCGTTACTGCTCGAACAGCCAGGTCTTCAGCTTCTTCCTGAAGGAGAGGTGGTCTTGGGTCAGGCGCAGGTCGGTCGGGAGGGAGTTCCAGGTCTTGGCGGCCAGGTAGGAGAAGGACCTTCCTCCTGTTGTCGCTCTTCGGATGCGGGGGACGGCGGCGAGGGCGTGGTTGGCTGAGCGGAGGTGGCGTTTGGGAGCGTAGAAGTTGATTTGGTTGTTGAGGTAGCTCGGGCCTTGGTCGTGTAGGGCTTTGTGTGCGTGGGTGAGGAGGCGGAAGGTGATTCTTTTGTTGACGGGGAGCCAATGCAGGTCTCTGAGATGTCCGGAGATGTGGCTGGTTCGCGGGATGTCGAGGATGAGTCTGGCTGAGGCGTTCTGGATCCGCTGGAGTCTCTTCTGGAGCTTGGCGGTGGTGCCGGCGTAGAGGGCGTTGCCGTAGTCCAGTCGACTGGTGACGAGGGCCTGGGTGACGGTCTTCCTGGTCTCGGTGGGGATCCACCAGAAGATCTTCCGTAGCATGCGTAGGATGTTGAAGCACGCCGAGGAGACGGTGTTGACTTGCCTGGTCATGGAGAGAGAGGAGTCCAGGATGAAGCCCAGGTTGCGTGCGTGGTCTGTCGGTTTGGGTGCGGTGCCCAGGGCGGGGGGCCACCAGGAGTCGTCCCAGGCGGAGGGTGAAGAGCCTAGGATGAGGACCTCCGTCTTGTCTGAGTTCAGTTTCAGGCAGCTGGTCGTCATCCACTCGGCTACCTCTTTCATCCCTTCGTGCAGATTGGCTCTGGCGGCGGCGGGGTCGTTGGTCAGGGAGAGGATCAGCTGGGTGTCGTCGGCGTAGGAGATTATGTTGAGGTTGTGTTGGCGTGCGATGGCCGCGAGGGGGCTCATGTAGACGTTGAAGAGGGTGGGGCTCAGCGAGGATTCTTGAGGCTTAGCTGAGCAATGTTCTCTTGCTTCCATGCAGCTCCCTAGCGTCTTCGTGGGACCGGAGCAATGGGAGAAGGCACTGTATTCGCCCTCGCTATTGGTGTCCGAGTGTTCTCCGCAGTGCAGAGGCTTCGCGCTAGAAAACACGCTGTGGGTCAAGTTACGGGGAGCCGGTGCGAGCTCTTCGCCCTCGATATTGTTGTCCGAGTGTTCACCGCAGTGCAGAGGCTTCGCGCTACAAAACGCGCTGTAAGGTCAAGTTACGAGGAGCCCGTGCGAGCTCCTGGTCAGCGAACAGCGTTTCAATGGCGCATGCGCCCAAAGCGGTTCAGGTAGCGCAACGCGCTACAGCAAAGAAAGTTACTTGCTAACGGGGCACACGCCCGGTGATGTTTCCGTCAATAGTAGGCAGATGACGGTCTCTTCATACGAGTGGATTTTACTCGTCGGCTATATCCATTCCTCAGGGAATCCAGGAAGTGTTCCGAGTGGCAAGCCCCGCGTTCCCAGTGGGCGGAGATTAAGTAAGCCAATCTGGTAGCGCTCTTAGGATTGTGGGAGCGGTAGTTCTTTCTCCCAGTTGCATGGGAGATGTAGTTCTGATTCCCTCTTCGGCATTCACACCATGCTTTTATGTGCCCCCTCTAGCGCTTCTCCTCACCCAGGACCTGACAGCACCCCCTCTCAATGACCGTCGTCTCGACGGATTGCCTGGTTTCATGGGGTAGCGGGAATGAAAGCGCTGTACCAATCGTGGACAATGCAGATTGGTCTCGGGCTCCCATGAACGGTCCTCAGGACCGTAACCCTTCCAATCAACGAGGTAGTGTACTCGTCCTCTGACGACCTTGGAATCTAGGAAGCTGTGCACTTCGTTATCCTCTTCCTCTTCTACCTCTATAACTGAGCGTCGGATAGGTAACCGTGTCCCTGGGTGACACGGTTTGAGTAGGGATACATGAAATACCGGGTGGATTCGCCACTGTAGTGGCAGTATAAGCTTCATGGCAACAGGATTGATGGCCTTGGCTATTAGGTAGGGTCCTATGTATTTGGGTTGTAACCGAGTATTCCCCTTGAGTTTTAAATGTTTGGTACTAAGCCACACCCTGTCTTCTACTTTATATACTGGTTCAGGTGTCCTCTTTTTATCTGCCTGTTTCTTGTCTCTTGCATGAGCCTTTTCTAAGTGTTTTTTGGCAGTGTCTAATGTCAGTTTGTGTGCATGGTGTTCCTGTATAGAGGGATGCGTGGATACTACTGGATGTTCAAAAGGTAGCATGTTGGGATGAAACCCCTGGAGACAATAGAAGGGTGAACACCCCAAAGACGAATGGGAAGTATTGTTGTACGCAAATTCCGTCGACCACAGTAATCTGCTCCATTATTCCTGGTGTTGAAGCATGAAACAACGAAGGTATTGCTCTAAGGTTTGGTTGAGCCTTTCAGTTTTCCATTCGTTTGGGGATGATAGCTGGTAGATAGGCGGGCGTCGATTTTCATGATGTCGCATACGTTTTTCCAAAACTTGGACGTGAGCTGGGTTCCCCTATCGGTGATGATGACTGACGGCACTCCATGTCATTTGATGACGTTCTGTAGAAAGATAGAGGCTAAGGCACAGGAAGTGGGTAAATTGGTAAGGGCGAGGAAAGGCCCCATTTTGGTTAGATGGTCGATTACCACTAAAATGGTATTATAACCGTGGCATTTCCACTATAAAGTCCATGGAGACTGTGTGCCACGGGGCTGGTGGTGTGGGAATGGGTCTGAGTAACCCACTAGGTCGTTGATGTTGTGCCTTGGCTTGGGAACAAATGGAACATTCTGACACGTATGTGGTCACATCCTTATGCAGAGATTCCCACCAAAAATATCTGGATAGGGCAAGTCCCGTTTTATGAATTCCTGGATGTCCCCCCAAGGTGGAGTCGTGAATCCACTGTAAGGCCTGTTGTTGGAGAGTCTCTGTGGGCAGAAGGAGTTTGTTTTCATGGTATAGTAATCCGTCCTTCTCATAGCGATGTTGGGGGGCTTCCTGCACCCAAGATGCATGATTGACTAAGGAGGCGTGTTCTTTTACTGCTTTAAGAAAGTTTTGGGAGGAGTGTATCGCCACCGTCTCTATAGGAAAGGACGCCTTCTGCAGGATCACGGGAGGTTCTTCTTCTTCCTTGGATACCATGGTTCCGGCAGATGGGGGTCTAGAAAGTGAGTCTGCCTTTCCATTCTGGGGGCCTGGTCTGTACTTGATAACGAAATCAAAGTCCGCAAAAAATAGTGACCATCGGAGTTGTCGGGGTGTCAGGGCTTGGGCGCTTTTCAAGAATAACAGGTTTCGGTGGTCAGTGTATATCTCTACGGTGTGCTTGGCTCCCAACAGATGGTGTCTCCATTCCTCACAGGCTCTTTTGATGGCCAAGAGCTCCTTGTCGGAAATGGTATAGTTAGCTTCACAAGGGGTTAATTTTTTAGAATAGAAGGCGACCAGATGCAATTGACCAGTCTCTGGGTGGCGTTGTGACAGTATTCCTCCCACCGCATAATAAGAAGCATCCGTCTCTAGGATAAAGGGTTGTAACGCATCCGGATGTCGTAAGATGGGGGCGCACATAAAGCGCTGTTTGAGATTTTGAAAGGCTTCTTCGGCTAGTGGTGACCAGTAGAACACCGCCCCTTTTCTAAGAAGTTGTGTCATTGGCTGAATGATTTTCGAGAAGTCTTGTATGAATCTTCGATAAAAATGTGCAAACCCCAGGAAGCTTTGCAGGGCCTTTACACAGGAAGGAGATTCCCACTCAGGAATGGCCAATGTCTTTTTCGTATCCATACAGAGTCCCTTCGGACTGATGATATACCCCAGGAATTCCACTTCTGGAGTATGAAAAAAGCATTTTTCGAGTTTTGCATAGAGGGAATGTCTTTGGAGCCTTTCCAATACGGCTGTCACATGCTTAATGTGGTCTGCCATGGAGGAGGAATACACTAGAATGTCGTCGATATAGACGATACAGGACACATCCAATAATCCTCTCAGCACCTCATCCATAAAATACTGGAAGGCGGCGGGGGCATTGCAGAGACCAAAAGGCATTACCTGATACTCATATAGGCCAAACTTGGTTCTAAATGCAGTCTTCCATTCATCCCCCCGCCGTACTCGTACCAAATGGTATGCTCCCCTGAGGTCCAATTTTGTAAATACCGTGGCCCCTTTTAACTGATCCAATAGTACCGGAATTAAGGGGAGTGGGTACCTGTTCTTCTTTGTGATGCGGTTGAGGGCTCTATAATCTATACACGCCCTTAAGCCTCCCTCACGTTTCGGAATAAAAAAAAGAGGGGATGACGCTGGAGAGGTAGAGTGACGTATGAATCTATTGGCCAAGAGTTTACTCAGATTTTGTTGCAGATACGTATTTTCTGCTTCAGTGAGGGCGTATATGCGACTGCACGGGATACTAGCTCCAGGTTCGAGGTCAATGACACAGTCATACTCCCGATGAGGGGGAAGGTTACTAGCTTCCTGTTCATTGAATACGTTCTGGTATTTCTGGTATTCGTTAGGTAGAATCGTGGTACAATTCACGCTGGCGGGTACATGACTGTTGGCTAGAAACTCCGCGGGGTTAGTTTTCTTTGGCGGTGTTTGTACTGTCTCGCGATTACAATGCTCAATACAATAGGGAGAGTTCAATGTAACCGTCCTTGCTGCCCACTGTACAAAAGGATCATGGAGCGTGAGCCTTGGCATGCCTAATATCAGGGTAAACTGGGAGGCGTCTATTAAATCAAATTGGATGAACTCCCTGTGACATGCTCCGATCCGCATCTGAACCACGGGAGTATGGTATCTTATGGGCCCGGATGTTAATTCTGAGCCGTCCACAGCCTTAACCAACTCTGGTATCTTGCAAGCCTATTTCTCGTGCATAGTTTTGATCGATAAAATTGCCTGTTGCTCCAGAGTCCAAGAAAGCATGCACCGACATCAGTCCTACTTCCGGTACATCCAAAGTAATGTAGACGTTGAGATGGGCAACAGCGTGCTGGACGGTGTTAACCGCTGCATGGCAGACCTCATCCTCTTGTGGCCTCAAACAAGGGGTCTGAATCGGGTTTGGGCGATCTAGTTTTCCGACAATTCTGGGGAGTATACCATCGCAGGTACTTTCTGCTCTCCCTTGCTATCTCGATACGGAAGTCGGGTTTTTGCTTTACACTCCTTAATGAAGTGTCCAGACTTCCCGCAATACAAACACAGACGTTGTTTTCTTCTTTTTTCTCTCACCTCTGGGGTTAATGGTCCTTTGATACCACCGATCTGCATGGGTTCGCTCCCTTCCATGCTGGGGGTGGAGCCCTCGTTGACCGCTCGGGAGCGAGGCAAAGTGTATCTAACCTCGGAACGTGGTTTATCTCCTTTCCTCTCCTGTAATCTATGATCTAGTTGTACAGTGAGATCGATTAGCTCATCACAGGCTGAGGGCAGATGTACCACTTGGGCCAAGATGTCTTTGAGCTCGCTTCTCAATCCTTGGTAATACAGGGAGGATCTTTTTTCCATGGGCCAGTCTGTTTCGGAAACGAGTCTATTAAAGGTAGTGATGTATGTAAGTAAGTCCTGACTACCTTGTTTCAATGTGAGCAGTTCCCTGTCTAAGGAGAGGAGGTGCGCCTTCCTATCGAATAGTTTGCGCATCTCGTCACAGAAAGTGTCGAAATCTCGCAGGGTTGGATCATCCCTTTCTATGAGGGGAAAGGACCAACTAGACGCGTTCCCACCCAGATAGGACATGACGAACGCGGTCTTTGTCTGATCGTTATGGAATACTTCTGGCTTACACATGAAGTGCAACTTGCACTGCCCCAAGAAAATACCAAACTTCTTTGGGTCGCCGTAGTGCCTTTCAGGTGGCGCTAAAGACAAGTGTGGGGGCTGAATAACTTGAATGGTTGGGGGGCCCGAACCACCCCCGGACGCCTGAGCTGACTGTCCTACTCCTACCCCCTGATGGTTGGGCGGAGGTAGCGTCCAAGGTTTAATGTATTGAGCTCCTCGCGGATCGCTAGACCCAGGACGGGACAACCCTGCGACTTCCTGCCTCATAGTACTCATTTCATTGCGGAGCTCTAGGTTCTCGCCATGAAAGGTTTCTACTTCTATTCTCAAGGCGGTTAGCGTTTCCAACACCAAAGTAAGCACGGTGTTGGTGTCCATCGTTCAGGCTGTATGTAACCGTGGGCTTGCCACTCTATGCAGTCACGTCCAAAACCAAAACAGAAAGCCTTGTGGTTTATGCAGTCTCTAGTGATACGGAGAATGTAGTTATCTCAAGTGTTGCAGAGTCCAGATGGCATGGACAGGATACGTAACCTGTTTTCCTTTCTTGGTTACCTCACCAAGTAACAGGCTTAGCTGAGCAATGTTCTCCTACTTCCATGTAGCTCCCTAGCGTCCTCCTGGGACCGGAGCAATGGGAGAAGGCACTGTATTCGCCCTCGCTATTGGTGTCCGAGTGTTCTCCGCAGTGCAGAGGCATTGCGCTAGAAAACGCGCTGTGGGTCAAGTTACGGGGAGCCGGTGCGAGTTCTTCGCCCTCGATATTGTTGTCCGAGTGTTCACCGCAGTGCAGAGGCTTCGCGCTAGAAAACGTGCTGTAAGGTCAAGTTACGTGGAGCCGGTGCGAGCTCCTGGTCAGCGAACAGCGTTTCAATGGCGCATGCGCACAAAGCGGTTCAGGTAGCGCAACGCGCTACAACAAAGAAAGTTACTTGCTAGCGGGCCACACGCCCGGTGATGTTTCCGTCAATAGTAGGCAGATGACGGTCTCTTCATACGAGTGGATTTTACTCGTCGGCTATATCCATTCCTCAGGGAATCCAAGAAGTGTTCCGAGTGGCAAGCCCCGCGTTCCCAGTGGGCGGAGCTTAAGTAAGCCAATCTGGTAGCGCTCTTAGGATTGTGGGAGCGGTAGTTCTTTCTCCCAGTTGCATGGGAGATGTAGTTCTGATTCCCTCTTCGGCATTCACACCATGCTTTTATGTGCCCCCTCTAGCGCTTCTCCTCACCCAGGACCTGACAGTTTGGCTAAGGGGATTTTGTCTAGATATTCAGAGATCTCATCCTCTCTCAAATCTGATGGCCCAATATTCTCCTCAAGTTTAATTGAGAGTATTTCACTAGCAGACACCTGCTGTCTGGTTCTAAGGGCCAATTGATGGCCAATGTGGTCGCTGCATTCATAGATTTTCTCTCTCGTGGAAGCCCATTTAGCGGCGGCCTTTTCAGCAAATATTGACCCGATTTCAGCCTTGCTGACTGTTACTTCAAGTTCAGCAGCTTCAATTTCAGCCCCCATTTGAGCTGCCAAAGTTAATTTCTCCTCTGCTTTTTTAATTTTATCTTGCAACTTCGAGATATGTTCCTTTTCTTTCTTGTTTTTCGTTATGGAGAACCATAAGGTCTCCCCTCTGATGCCCGCCTTCAGTGCATCCCACACCATCATAACTGTAGCGGACCCTATATTTAGCTCGAGAAACTCTTGGATCCACCCCTGCATGTGCGTTCGATATCCATCATCATAGAGTAAAGCTTTTTCGAAGCTCCAATTTGGGGTCTACCCCGTGGTACCCAGCCCCCTGATGTTTAAGATGAGTGGGTTGTGGTCTGACATGAATCGTGGGGCAATATCTATGGAGCAGTCTTGGACTAAAAAAGATGAAACCAGAAAGTAATCTAGTCTTGCTAGAGAGAAGTGCGGGGCTGAGAAGTAAGTATAACCCGGTTGGGTAGATTTTAAACTGGCCCATATATCGCTAAGCCCATGAGTTTGTATTAGATTGAGCTTGGCTTGATATACTTTGGGCTTTCTACCTACATAGGGCCATTGATCGTTTGCTTTCCAGTTACTGGGTAAATTGATGTTGAAGTCCCCACTGATAACACCAGTGACCAGTGACCAGTGAGCAAGTCCTCCTGTGATCCAGTTAATAACCCCGGGGTCATCAGAGTTACTCCCATATATGGAGCATAAAGTAAAAACAAAGGGGCAGATTTACAAGCCCCTTGTGTGACTTTTGCGCTGCAGTTGAGGCACTTTTTTGACGCAACAGCGGCGCAAACAATGCGGCCTATTTACAGCATGACGCATCTAGGGAGATGCGTCACATTGTAAAACCCTGCATCACATTATACCTGCGTCAGGTATAATGTATGCAGGGTGGGCGTTCCCATGCAGGAAGGCAACGTAAAAGTGACTCAGTGAAATCTACAAGATTTCACTGCGCCACTTTTAGGACGCCACTGCGTCAAAACCTTACGCCTGCTTCAAGCAGGCATAAGTAGTGACCCAGTGTAGGGGAAATAGGCCTCAACACGCATTGCTGGAGTTGCGTCGTGCTTGCGACACGACTCCAGCAATGCGCGACTTTTCCGCCAACAGATGCGTCAGAATTTCTGACGCATCTGTAAATTTTTGCGCCATAGTGCGCCGTATTGTAAATACGGCGCATCTGTGGAGGCGCAAGGGTTTCTGAGGGTGGTGCAGGGAAAGTGACGCATCTGTACAGATGCGTCACTTTCTTGTAAATGTGCCCCAAAGTTCGGAGGTAGATGACATTCCGCTATAACTCATCTACCAAGAGGGTCAGATTTCACCCGTTCAATGGATGTCTGTTTTATATCATAACCCCAACCCCTCTTATCATTTCCCCCTGTGTAGTCCCTCCTATGACCCTGTACACCAAAGAGTTCAATAGATGCTTCTGGGATCACTCTACATGTGTTTCCTGGAGGGTAACTATTTCAGCCCCCATTCAGGCCACAAATATTTACTGACACAATTTTAAGGGTGATTTGATTGTTCAAACAAAATGATTTCTTTTTTCCAAATAATCAGGTTTAACCAACATAAAACTTCTATACCCCGCATTATAGATTATATAGATATTTTTATCCTGCATGTAATGATGCCCCAAGAGTCTCTTATCTGCCAATGGCACATGTTTACTCAATTTAAGCACTTTTCTTTCTCTCTTTTTCCTTTTTTTCTCTTTTCTTTCTTTTTTGCGTTTTTGTATCTCTTAACTTCAAAAATAGCTTCACACTATCTCTAGCCAATATAGTAGTTACAAGTGTCATTGGTCCCTCCACCACGGTGCACCAAGGGTGGGTGACAATTTACGTTCCGCTTGCGGAAATTGCGAAATTTCAAAATTTTCGTGTTCCGCGCAGAACGCGAACATTTCGAAACTTCCGCGATCCGCGGCGGAACGGAAATATGCAGGGCAGGATTCATTCTGGCACGATGCTCCTGTCATTTTAAACCTCAACAGGAAGCACTTACAGATTTAAATAAAGCAGGTGCCCAAGTTGAAGGTCAAATTCAGTAACGCATTAATCAGCACAAAAGATTCGTGAGCACGGTGGAGGCTAGGCAGGTGTGCTTTCTCCCTATATCTACCATCAACAATTTGCTGTAATCCTTGATGAAGGTCTGTGCACCCATAAGTTTCTCGAGCACAATCCCCGTGTAGTTCCTGACACCAGGAGGATCTGTCTCCTCATCTGCTGCTCTGGTCGGTCTCTGACCCTTTATAAACAAGAGGCATGTGAACTGCATAGAAGCCCCACCGTTTGGCCCCAGCCCACACACCAGCAGTGTGCAACGTCTTCCCGCCCTTTCTCCACTATGATGGACAGCTCACTCGAGGGACCCCGGTGCCCATTGGCGCAGTGGCAAAAGTTACAGACACACATGGTCGCTGGAGACAACTCTTCTGGCCCTTTACGCAGCTGTACAGTAGGAAAAAAACTATACATTTACCCACCGAGGTAGCACTTACTGATTAGCCGGTAGAAAGTACTCCAGTTGAGTAGAGGTATTGCACAAAATGGTGGCATCTTCTTGGATAAATATGCAGGGCAGGATTCCTTCTGGCACGATGCTCCTGTCACAAAAATTAAACCTCAACAGGAAGCACTTACAGATATAAATAAAGCAGGTGCCTGAGTTGAAGGTCAAATTCAGTAACGCATTAAGCATCCCAAAATTTTCGCGAACACGCAAACTTTCGCGTGTTCGTGGAGATTTTTTGCAGTTTCGCGTAGTTTTGCGAAAGGCAATTTCGCAAATTCCACCTACCCTTACAGTTATCCCACCCTCCCCCAAAAATAGAGCAATCAGGAAAACCCTGAGTGATGGTTGTCAGTAATAATTCCTTCACCGCAAGGCCGCGTCTTACAGTACAGCCAGGAAAATTCGGCATTGATCTTTGCATAAAAGACGTGATTAAATACGAGAGAAAGAAGGAATTGTGCCACTAATGAAAAAGACTAAGAAAAAAGAATAAAACACCTAAGATCATAAACCAACAAAAAAAAGAAGGCTCCCCATCCAGGAACTGGTCTACCAGAAGACTGTGTGTCTGTATATGTGCCTGGCAGAGCAAGTAGTAGCAAAAAGAGTCAGAAAAGTTGAGAAAGAGGCATTACAGTAGGCTAGTACTCATTTACTAGACTTAGTGAATTTCACTCAGTCAAGTAAGTTTCATTTGACCTTTAACTCGACTCCTTTTTTGCCTTAGCTTGCTCCAGAAATTCGCCTGCCTTGAACTCAGACAAAAAGATCCGGGTGGCACAGTTTAAAATGACTTTCAATCTGGCAGGATTCATTAAAAACACTTGAGCTCCTAGCTGCTGAAAGGGGGCAATTAGTTGGTGCAAGCGCCATCTCCGCTCTACAGTTGAGTGGCAAAAATAAGGTTTAGCAAAAATCATTTCCCCATTAGCCCCTTTCGGTGAATTTGGTCTGGCTTGGTCATAGACTAGCTGTCTAAGAAGAAAGTCCCTGAAGAACACCAGGAAAGACCTGGGTTTCTCTCCGGGTGAGCTACTACCATTACGCCATTGTTTTAAATTAAAGGGGAAGCGATGCGCCCGCTGGACTTCATAGTCCCAGTTCCAGTTTGATTGATCCAGGAAAGCTTCTCGTAAGAGTTTCACGATATATCGCCTTGGATCGTCTCCCTCAACTCCTTCCGGGATGCCAAGAAAGCGAAGATTATTCCTGCGTTGTCGATTCTCCTGTTCTTCCATCTTCATCATTAAGTCCGTCAGGCATGCATCGTGAGCAGAACCTTGGTCTTTTAGAGTAGTTACTTCTGTTTCTAGACTCTCTGTGCGGCCCTCCACCATGTTGACACAGTCGCTGATGTCGGTGCATATTTTTTTAATGATATCCTCTAGTCATTTTTATACTCACTCACTACCCCATGAGCACTACCTCACATGCATCATATGGCAAGAATCTAAAAGATCTCAGCAAAAGTGACCCTTCGGGGGACCCGTAGGGCATTGCAGAGCCGGCCGGACGATGAGCAACCACCCTTTGATGAAGCATGACATACCTTGGGATGTCATGCTAACTCGTCCCATTCCCTAGACCAGGGGTCTTCAAACTGTGGGGCGCGACCCCCAGGGGGGCCGTGGAGTGATGCAAAGGGGGTCGCGCCTTCCCAGTCACACTTATTCCCAGGCCCAAGGGCTTTAGCCCCCCTTCTTCCTTCTTCTTCTGTCCTGTGTCTCAGCCCGGGCTGCTGCAGTGCAACTCGAGCTGCTGTGGGCTGGGGCAGTGTCTGGAGTCTTATCTCCGGCAAGTTTTTCACAGGTCTTTAAAGACCATTTGCATTTCTACATGCCTTTGTAAACTAGTTACAGAGGCTTAGTTTTTTTCCTGGTTCCAGTACCCCCTGGGTCCCCACTCAGCCTATTCCTTACATTTGTCTTTTACATTTACTGCTGTAGTGTAAGAATGCATTTAATGAAAAGGAATATAAAGTAGGGTTGCTAAAAGAAAAATGCCATGCCATGCTTTGTTTAAAGAGCCTGTAAAGATCTCCTCTTGACACTAAATAGACTTATAAATAAAAAAGTATGTATGCATTCGTAATGTGACTTTTCTTCTCTTTGTTCTCTTTATCAGTATCATTGAGGCAGCCCTAGAACACAATTAAAAGTGCTTTCTATTTATATTTGCTGTTCGAAGTATGCACAGATAAGTGCTGAAAATACAGCTTTAGGTGACTGCTTATTTTTGTACCGACTGGGCCATCAAAATAATCTGCTGGCAACCCTAACCATAGGACTGTAAGTTTGTTGCAGGATCAGCACATTATTTATTTCCTTCACCCTCGATCCCCGATTAATGCCGCAATAGTTTAACTTAGATCTTCAACTCTACGCCGCCTTCAATAACATGCTGAGTTACTTCATGGGTCTGGGAATGCACCCTGCATTCAGACAACTCATTCCTCATTCTCGCCCTCCACTTTCACGTTCACCCTGCACTCACAGCGATCACAATGCACTCACACTGATCACCATGCACTCACACCATTCACCCGCTCACCCTGCACTCACAGTGATCACTCTGCACTCACAATGCACTTGCGCTGTTCACCCTATACCTCACCCTGCAGTCACACAAGTACACTACTCATCCTGCACTCATGTGACACTTCACTCACCTGTTCCCCTCACTGCTCAATATGCAACTCACTCAAACAAGCCCATCAGAAATCATACATTCATTCATCCCATTCTGAACTTGTATCCGCACGTAAATTCATATGCCACCTCACTCACCCGGCAGTCACTCCTCTTGCCCTACTCTCACACTGTTGCATCACTCACCGTGCACTCACATGGGCACTCTTGTCACCCACACAGTGCAGAGGGTTAATGTGCCTGCTACAAAGAATATGTACCATGCAGATCACAGAAATGAGTGTGAGTAAACTATGAGTAGCGCTATAAAAAAAATAAATGTTTGTCAGAAAGGTGCTATAGAGAGATGAGGTGCATTGTTGGTGAGTGCAGGTTTAGAAATTTTTGTCAGGAGGGGGTCCTTACGCCTCAAAATGTTGACAGGGGGGTCTCGGCATCCAAAAGTTTGAAGACCTCTGCCCTAGGCTGACTCTTTTTCCTCCAGGAACAGCGACCCCTTGCTTTGGTGAATTCTGACGATAGTTGGACAGACTGGTAGACGTCGACCTGATATAAGGTGATAATTTTAAATCATTTAAAGACTTACACATCAAATTTCACCTGCCGCCTTCCCAGTGCTGGAAGTATCCACAATTGATACACCGTCTGGCCTGAAAACTGGAAACCAGCTCACTTCCACTCCCAGTTTCCAGAGTTTCTTTCATACTTCCATCATTTTTATAGATTGACAAATGGGCAGGAGCAATAGGGGTTGTTTTCAGAGTGTACAATGACATTGGCACTATCATTTCTTTGATGTTTGCTGAGAGATGATGCTATGTTGGTAGATACTGCTACAGGGAAAGGGAACTGTGTGGAGCATGCCTGAAGTACAACCCCTTTAAAACCATGCGCAATTGGTATTGGTCACATTGAAGCTGCACAGTGCGTGGCTCATGGTAAATGATGTCTACTGGAAATACAAAGCCTATCGAGTATATATAAAATGCGTTTTCTCTCATGCTAGGTCAATGGGGATTTTTTATTTTTTGAACACGACTACAGCTCAAACTGCTGAACGCAACTACACCAAATTTGGATGAAAGCTAGATGTTGGTTGAGAAAGCATGCTTTTTGTGGTTTGGTGTAAATCCGTTCAGTAGTGTTTGAGATATCTATCGTTAAAAAATATGGATATCTGGGGATGTGAGTCCTTGCAGTAGACTCGCGAATCCTACTAAAATTTGATTGGCTGCCAACACTTCAACCAGGAAGTGTTGACAGCCATCTTGAGACTCAGCTTGAAGCTGAGTCCCAGAAAAAAGTCAAAAAAAGAAAAGGGGCATGGTAGGAATACCTTGACCCCTCCAGATAAGGTGGGTGGAGTAAGAAGCATTTTTTAACATTTTTGCTGCAGATCCACGAATCTCTGGCAAAATAAAAAAAAAGCAAGCGCAGTCTCCCGCACTTGCCTTAAAATAACTTCGATTGGGCTAGGTCCCGGGTGCATATAGTAAAATTAGGACCACCACCTCCCCAGGGCACTTTTCATTGTGAATGCGGGTGGGCCCGCTGTACCCGCCCGCAGCCCCATCACCCCCCAGGAATATTTCCAATTATGTGGGGTCCCTCACAGACCACTCTCCCCTGGGGTACGGAGTTTGTTTTTTTGAGTAATGCACGGGAGGCCGTTCCAGTACCGCCACCTCCACGGGGCACAAATGCATTAATTAATGGAGACCACCACCTCCCCGGGGCTTAGTTAACATTGGAGGGGGACCAAGTGGTCCCCCTCCAGGAGACCTACATGGCCCTGGGGACCGCCGCCCACCAGGGCCGGCTCCAGCAATGTGCCAGGGTGTCCACCCCCGGGCCATTGCAGTGTGCTATGCTTTGGTGGAAGCACTGCTGCCACCATGCCATAGCAAACAGTGTGCTTCGTTTTGAGCAAGCGATTGCTCAAAGTAGAGCACACTTTGCTTTTACACACAGTAAGCTGCATGTCAGCAGCTCCCTGTGTGTAATATCAATGTTGGCTCCCGCAGTAGGCGGGGAGCAGGCCAGGACCCTGGGGGCCTTCAGGCCCCGATGAAGAGGCCTGGTCATTTGAGATGTCATGAGTGATATCACTGACCATGTCATGAGTGATGTAATATGTGAGGTCATGAGGAGTGCATTGCGGAGCCGTGAGTTATAGTTAGCTCAACTATCTATAACTGCTGAATGTCTCTGGTTTTGTGTGAGTGAAACCTGAGCCTAACTATAACGTTTCTGTAGCCTTTGTTCTTTTCAGTGAATTTCTAAGGTTTTATTTATTCCATTCCCTAACTATAACGTCCCTGTAACCTCTGTTTTTTTTTCAGTGAATATATTATCTACTGGCGGTCGCCAGTAGTTAGTTATAGTTAGGACCGTGTTTCCATAGGAAATCCGCAACATTCTATTTTGAATAACTTTGGCGCCGATTGACGAATCCTGCCGAAATTTTCAAAATAGGTGGGGTGCTCCGCTCCGCTCTTATCCTGAAAGTCTCGGGGGGATCCGTCAAGCGGGGGCTGAGAAAAAGGGGGGGTCCAAAACGTGTTATCCCCATGCATTTTTCCTTAGGACCTTTAGTCCAAGCTACAGCCCGAACGGCTGAACAGAATTACTTGAAATTTGGCAGAGAGGTAGTCCTCAGGACAGGGATGTGCCTTTTGTAGGTCTGGTGTAAATGTGTTCAGTATTTGCTGAGAAAATAGCATTTAAATCAATATATATATCTATAAGCGCGCTCCGAGCGCGTACGGTAAGCTTACCGTACGCGCACGGTGCCGTGCGCGAGCTTAATTCTGATTGGTGGTTACATGACTGTAAACATTCGAATCGGTCGAAATCAGGAAGTGTCGGTCGCCATTTTGTGTGTCTCACACTGATAAACAAAGGTGGAGAACGTGAAAAGGGGGCAACGAAGAGAGTTGCAGACCCCCTAGCGTTTGTCAGGGGGTCAAAGAAGGTCCCAAAAGTATGAAAAATACATTTAAAATTCTTTTTAAAAAATCACGGGATGCGCGTACGGCAGAAAAAAAACGATTAAAAAAATAGAAGTAAAAATCAAATTTAAGTGTTTAGATATTAGGGGGTTCTAAAAAGAGCCGTTGTGTTTATGAAGTGTTTTTTTGTGGTACCTACAAGTAAGTACCGATGCAGAGTCTAAAGTTCAAGAGGAAGACTCTGTTGCCTTCATCAGTGAAATGTACACCGTCTCCTCTATAAATGCCTTGCATGTTGTAACGCAAGTTGTTGTGGTATATAGAACCCATACCATAGTCTCTGAGGAAAGCAGAAATAGATTTGTTGACGTGCTTTGTTGCTTTGTCAATCTGCGGACAAAATTGGTTGGACCAGTTCCACTTTTGCCTTTGGCATATGTGAGAATATACAAAGGCAGATTGAGGAAAAAGCGACATCAATTGCACAAAGGTGTCCTTAATAAGCATTTCCAGACCTACCCCAGTTAAAGTGCCTAGGTCATTTCCACCACAGTGCACAATAATAAGGTTAGGCTGTGGGAGATGTAGAAAGGTTTTCACCAAAGGCATTAATTGGTGCCACTTTAACCCTCTCTGACCAATCCATTTAATGTCTACATTTGGCAAAGCAAGGTCTCTCACCATACCTCTTTTTTCTGCATACTTTTCACTCCAGAAGACATAGCTGTGACCTACAATCCACACTGTGAACATCTTTCAAGGAGATCTGGATGCACTCAGGAGGTGTTTTTCAGTAGAATGGCAATATGAAATGAAAGACAGTTGTAAAATGGAGGCATACATATTTTTTTTAAATAAAAAGAACTCATTGGCTGATTCAAATCATTTTACAGTTAAAACTAGGCTGTGTACATTTTTAGAAGCATGTTTTGTATTGGTTCAGAAAATTGTGTTCCCACAGAAGATTAATTTGGATTTGCTGTTAGGTTTGACAGGTGAAGCACTCTTGCTCTTTGGATTTGAAACATTGTGTGCTGAACTTCTGACCTCTCTGCTCACAGCAGTGTTCCATGAGCTGTTGCTATGGTAGCAGGCAGAAGTCAAGTTGGGGGAAGGGTTCATTTGGAAAAGGGTTGAAGTTTTCAACCAATAGAAATGTGTGGTTCATTTGAAAAAATGTGGGAAGCACTGAGATTTGTAATTAACATGTATGTGTGAAAAAAGAGAGGGAAACATTGCCATTTACTGGTTCTGGAGAGAGGAGAGAGGTGTAGAGCTCTGATATTCTGACTCTGATAGTCTGCTGTTTGAGTGCCACATTTCTTTCTCAACTAACTAATTTTAAAGGTGAGATATGAGTTTGAGAGAGGATGTATGTGGTGATTTTTGATATAAATATTAGAATTGTGATTCTTCTTTAAAAGTTATGTTTTACATTTTGTGGTTTGGGAGATATTTAACTGTCTTGAACTAGTAAAATATTATGGAGTATGTTTTCACCATAAGTTAAGGTGTACTGGTATCACTGAGGAATACTGTTTTGTGCCTAGAATCAAACCATGAGTCTGTGTGCACACAAACATTGTTGTCAGAGATTTTAATAGTGTTGGTCCGGTTCTGTAAGAATGGCATTTGTAGGAAAGGGGCAGCTTTCTTTTTGTAAATATGATGGTTTCCATTCAGCATAAATCAGTAACACACAAATGGGAGGCAAATGCTAACACATTTGAAATTGATATAGCAGATTTTGCTTCTAATCATGTAATTGCTGAGCTTGCTCATACATATACAAAACTGCAATTAAACCTTGCCACACATGTACTTTTACATACATTATTACAATGTTTATGCTGTTATGGATGCATGCATGCATATGTCTCTTGTAACTGAAAATACACAGTCTGCAGAAGGACACTCTTAGCACACACCCAGCTGTTTATACTGTAGAATCATGCTTAGTATTCACAAGTGAGTGGTGTTTCAGGTATCAGTGAGTAATGCTAATACATTCAACATCACTAAGGTTGAATTCCTTTGCTGGAGTGTAGTCAGTCACCCAGGTTACACATGTTCATGGTCTCAAAAAGCTGTTTGGACATGTGCTCTTTTCTGTTTCTGAAAACTGTAATGAAAATGTGTCAGACTTATAGAGTACTTATCACTTGCAAAAAAAACAGTAGTAAGTGTGCTTTGAAATTGGCAAGCAAATTTCGTTTTCTGCCTAGAATCACACCATGAGTCTGTGAGCACACAGGAATTGTTGTCAGAGATGTATTTCGTGTCACTCTGGTTCTTTTAGAATTGCATTGGTAGGAAAGGGGAGGTTTTGAATGTTGTCAGAGATTTTATTTCTGTTGGCCTGGTTCTGTAAGAATGCCATTTGTAGGAAAGGGTCAGCTTTTTTTTGGGAACTATGATGGTTTCCATTCAGCATAAATCAGTATCACACAATTAATAAGCATTTCCAGACCTACCCCAGTTAAAGTGCCTAGGTCATTTCCACCACAGTGCACAATAAATAAATTTGATTTTTACTTCTATTCTTTTTATTGTTTTTTATTGTTTTTTTTCTGCCGTACGCGTTATCAATTTCAGGAAAAATTTTTGTTACAATTGCAATAATTTTCCATGATGGACCTACTGTAACTTCTGGTCATTACACAGTTTATCTTAAATGTGAAAAAGGCTGGACACTGTGTAATTATTCTCAATTGGTTTTTAAGCAACGTTTGCTTTTTGATTTAGCAAATTCCTATTTAATTTTTCTGAAACCAAAATTTTAGATAGAATTTGCAACATCTGTACAAATCATTTTTGCAACTTTATTGGATTACCATTGGAAATTTCATCTAAAAAGATTTTAAAAATTACCATTTGGCCTAAAGGAAAGGTAACAATTTGTATTGTGGACTTCTTTGACGCATATTATTTTGGTGATTATGCTTATGCAACAAAAATTTTAAGACGATATTTAGTGGACATAGTTATTGTTCTTAGATGATATTTTTAAAAAATATGTTACATTTCTATAAAGGTATGTTTTAGTGAGAAGAGATTCTGGGCTTTTTTTAAACAATCTTTCAGATTGTTATTTTTTTTTGCCCGCTGTTAAGTGATGAATGCAATTGCTTTCACGATTTACAGTGAAATGCAATATATTCTGAAAACAGCAAAAAAAGGGCAAAAAATTGTTTTTAAATATGAAAATATGTTTACTGTATTCTAAAATGTATTAATATAAATATTAATACTTTTTTCTTTTTTTTCAGATTGAGAAAAAAAAATTACGAAAAAAGAAACCTTTTTTCTAGCAATTTAAATAAACTATTTATTAATAAATACGTTATTTTGTTGGTCAGGTAAGTGTGAAATTTCTGTATTTATCACACATTTAGTTTCATGCTCCCTTTTTTTCACTTCTCCTCTCTCTGCTTTTCTCATTTCCGTTGTACTCCCTCAAGGACCCTGTAGGGTAAAAAAAAAATGTCTTCTTTTTAAAAAATAAAAAAAATCCGCGTACCGTACGCGCACGGTAAAAATTAAAAAATGTTGTGTTAGTACAGGGACAGGGGAAAGAAAGAATGGGAATATTAACAAGGACCACAGATGTGCTGGTCTATCTTATTGTTTATTAGGGAAACACTGCTCTCCCCATGAACAATTAGACCATAACATCTGGTGCACCTCATTTGTACCCTCTGAAATCGAGGGTTCGTTTCCAGAGGAGCAGAAGAGGGTGATGCTCCCACCGCAGAGGAAGGGCTCGGCTGAGCTGCCGAAGATGTACTCGGCTGAGCTTCTGCGGGTGTGCTCGGGTGACTTTCTGAAGGGTTTGCTTCAGAATGTCGAGCAAAAGTCCTGGGATGTACATCCCTAATGTGTCTCAGCATAGTGTGATTACCAAAGGAATACTTCTTCCTTGGGTTACGTCTAGATAAGACACGCTCACAAAGTGAGCAGGTGACTAATGGAGCATTTACCTTTTTCTGCCCCTCTGGAAAAGTGAAATACTCCCAAACAAAATAATTCTTTTGTTTCCTCCTTCTCTGTCTGATGATGCTGCTGCCCTGCTCACTCTCAGAAGAGGTCTGCTACTCTGCCATTGTATCCCAAAGACAATTCAGCTACTTCTCCTAGAGAATCACAAGCAGTAATGAGGGGAATGGGTGTGGTGTAGGAAGATTCTGGAACTGAAACTATTTTAAACCAATCAAAAGTGTTGTTTCTTGATCACATGACCAACCGTACGCGCACGTTAAGCTTACCGAGCGCGTACGGTAAAAGTACGCATGCGCGTCCGAAATACACGCGCACGCGCGCATGCGCATTACAGGCATGCTCGTACACTTCCGCGTAACGTGCGCGCGCGCGTGCGCATGTAAAGCATGCGCGTCCGCGTCGCGTAGGAAGTACGGACGCCTATGCAAACTGCGTAAGCATGCGCAAACAGAGTAGAAATATTACGTACGCTCACCGTACATAAAGCGAAGCGTGCGCTTACGGTAAGCTTACCGTACGCGCACGGTAAAAAAATTATTTAAAAAAATGACATCAGTGATGTCATTTTAGATGTCATCAGTGATGTCATGAGTGATGTCACTGACCATGTCATGAGTGATGTAATATGTGACATCATCAGCAGTGGATTGCGGGTGCGCGAGTTATAGTTAGCTGAACTAACTATAACGGGGGAATTTCATTGGTTTTTTACGAGCAAAATGTCCAGCTAACTATAACATGTGTGAAACCTATGGTTTTTTCATTGAATTTGCAAGGTTTTTTAAATGCTAATTCCTAACTATAACGTGTGTGAAACCTATGGTTTTTTCAGTGAATATATATATATATCTATATATATATCTATCTATATATATATATATAGATATATATATATATATATATATATATGTATATATATGTATATATGTATATATATGTATATATATATATATATATATATATATATTACCTACTGGCGGTCGCCAGTAGGTAGTTATAGTTAGGACCACGTTTCCATAGGAAAACCTCAACATTCTATTTTGAATAACTTTGGCGCCGGTCGACGAATCCTCGCGAATTTCTCAAAATAGGTGGGGCGCTACGCTCCGCTCCTACCCTGAAAGTCTCGGGGGGATCCGTCAAGCGGGGGCTGAGATAAAAGGGGGGTCCCAAAACGCGTTTTTCCCATGCATTTTTCCATAGGACCTTTAGAACGAGCTACAGCCCGAACGGCTGAACAGAATTACTCAAAATTTGGCAGAGAGGTAGTCCCTAGGTCAAGGAAGTGCCTTTTGTAGGTCTGGTGTAAATCTGTTCAGTATTTCCGGAGAAAATAGCATTTAAAAGCATATATATATATATATGCGCGCAGGGTGCGCGCACCGTGCGAGCACCGTGCGAGCACCCTAACGTGCGCGAGCGTAATTCTGATTGGTGGTTACATGTTAGTCAACGTTCGAATCGGTCGAAATCAGGAAGTGTCGGCCGCCATTTTGTTTGTTTTCAGTGCGAGAGTGAAAAAGGAAGGTGGCGAACGTGAAAAGGGGGCAGGGTAGAGAGTTCCTGACCCCCTAGCCTTTGTCAGGGGGTCCCTGAAGGACCCCGAAGGCAAAAAAAAAAATTTTTTTTTTTTAAAAATCGCGGGGGTGCGCGCACAGTGCGCGCACCCTGAAAAACACAAAAAAAAAAATAATAATTCGCAGGGTGAAAACCAAAAAAAATAATAATAATAATTTTTAATACGTAGTTTATTGCAAAATAAATATATAAAAAATAATACATAAATAAATTAGCATTTAAAAAACCGTACAAATTCACTGAAAAAACCATAGGTTTCACACACGTTATAGTTAGGAATTAGCATTTAAAAAACCTTGCTAATTCACTGAAAAAACCATAGGTTTCACACATGTTATAGTTAGCTGGACATTTTACTGATAAAAAACCAATGAAATTCCCCCGTTATAGTTACTGTAGGCAACTATAACTCACGCGACCGTAATCCTCTGCTGATGACATATGTGTCTTTATGAAAAAAAAATATTTGTAATATATGTATAGCTAAAATTTAATGGAAGAAGACATGGGCAAATAAGTGTCTAAATACAGTATTAGCATCAGCAGAGGATTGCGGTCGCGTGAGTTATAGTTGCCTACAGTAACTATAACGGGGGAATTTCATTGGTTTTTTATCAGTAAAATGTCCAGCTAACTATAACATGTGTGAAACCTATGGTTTTTTCAGTGAATATATATATATGTATATTCACTGAAAAAACCATAGGTTTCACACACGTTATAGTTAGGAATCAGCATTTGCAAAACCTTGCAAATTCACTGAAAAAACCATAGGTTTCACACGTTATAGTTAGCTGGACATTTTACTCGTAAAAAACCAATGAAATTCCCCCGTTATAGTTAGTTCAGCTAACTATAACTCGCGCACCCGCAATCCACTGCTGATGACGTCACATATTACATCACTCATGACATGGTCAGTGACATCACTCATGACATCACTGATGACATCTCAAATGACATCACTGATGACATCATCCATTGAGTATGTGTTTCTGAACAATTTTAATATGTTTAATATATATAGGGAAAGGCCTGTTGAAGAATGAGTGGGTGTACAAGTGTGTAAATGGATGATTTTCTGTGGTGCGTAACTGACTCTATAAGTGAGTCATTAAATGTATCTTACTGCAGACTAGTGACTAAACTGTGTAAATGTTTGTATGTGTCTGTATGTTGGTGTATAAGTGGCTGCATGGTTTTGTGAATAGCTATATGAGTGTCTATATGAGTTATTGATTGCTTGTCTCAGTATCAGTATGGGTTCCTGAGTGTTTGTGTGAGTAGGGTGTGTGTGACTCTATGCATAGATGTGTGAGTAGGTGATTCTATGGGTGCATGGTTTTAAGAGTGCATCTGTGATGGACTCTATGGTTGAGTGAGTGTATGTATGGGTGTGTTAGGGATTGAATGTGTATCTCAGTGGTACATTTGTGAGTAACTACATATGTGAAAGGCAGTATATATGCGTGTAAGAGTATATAAGTGGGTAGATGTGAGAGTGTGTGATTGTGAGAGTGACTGTATGGATGAGTGTGTGCTTGTATCAATGATTCTATAAGAGTGTAAGAATGTGGTACTATTTTTATGAGTAAGTGAACTTGAGTGTGTATAACCGCATAGGTGAGTAAATGGGAGTGTGATTATTTGCATGACTGACTAGGTGTGAGAGTACCTCTATGGATGATTGGTAGTGTGTGAGTGTCTATATAGGTGGATAAATGCATTTGATAGCCGTGTATGGAGTGACTGTAAGTATGAGTGACTGTACAGGTGAATGAGTGGAGGTGTATGTAGACCTAAGAGTTAATAAGTGGGTATGTAGTTATTGGTATTGGAGTAAGTATGGTTTTGAGAATGGAACTCTTAAATTTTGAGTGGGTGTATCAAAGGTTATATTGGGGTGTGAGAAGATGTGGTAATTTATCACATGGATGACGTCATCAGTGATGTCATCAGTGATGTCATTTGAGATGTCATCAGTGATGTCATGAGTGATGTCACTACCATGTCATGAGTGATGTAATATGTGACGTCATCAGCAGTGGATTGCGGGTGCGCGAGTTATAGTTAGCTGAACTAACTATAACGGGGGAATTTCATTGTTTTTTTACGAGCGAAATGTCCAGCTAACTATAACATGCGTGAAACCTATGGTTTTTTTCAGTGAATATATATATATATATATATATATATATATATATATATATATATAATATATATATATATATAAAGACAATCCTACTCCTACCAAGAAGAGGCACGTACTCGAAGTCTGTAGGAATAAGGCTCAAAGAGAGACGTGTTTTGCCTGCACAGCATGCTTCATCAATCTACTTCGCGCCATAAAATTACAGGGTTATATAGCCCTCCCTTCTCCTTTAGGCATCAATAGACATAGAAAATAGACTGTGCATTTGGAAACATAGCTGGCAAAGCATGCTCATCTTAACATATATATAAAGTGCAAAGTGCAATAACCTGATAAATACAAATGACAGCATAGTGCACAGTCAGCATGGATTACCAAAGATAAAACATCATCATCATTTTAATCTAAGCACAGAAAAAATAATAAATAAGTCATCAGCCATAGAAATGAGCATGTCATAATGACAAGCCAAGGTGCCTGGATGTTGCTTGAAATAGTGGCGCCTGTGCTCTCAAACCATGCTGCCCACCTAATAATAAATCAGAAAATAGAACTGCAATTACTAAAACATACATTCAATAAAAAACATTCATGCTGTGAATATTGTTCACGATTCTTTGCAACCAGCACATAACCTCGTAACTGCAAAGAACAAAGTCCACCGATTTTGAACTTTGGTCATGACATACAGAACAGACTTAAACTGTGCTCACAAATGCGTGTGTTTTATAGAACAAGCACACAGGTAAGAGAGGTATTGGACTTGTAACAGGTCCACGGGGCTCTAATTACACAGACTGTGTTTATTTTTTACAATAATGCCGGCCTCCGGGTAATTGCTCCTCTTCCCAACGGGACTACACAGCCCATAATCCCCTTTAACGGTCTAACGAGATCAAAGTTCGTTGGCAGATAACTGTATGAAAGTTCAAATAACAGAAGGTTATTACGTTTGCTTTGCCAATGACCGGATAATTGTTCCAAAAAAGGACCACGAGTCCAAACTCAAAATAGCAATTGCGGGGAATGCCTCTAGTGTCAACGGTTGCACGTAGCACAAGAAATTATTTTGTCATGGGCACACATACGAGGTCGGAGGAGACCGATGAAAATAAATTTGATATGCCAAAACAGACCTCACAGCTTTTGCATCGGCATCCAAGGTGCCTAGTCACCGAAGGGCACCAGTATTATGGGCAAGGCATTGCTGGCTGTGGAATACAGACATACGTGCTGGCAGTCGACAAAACTGCCCCGCTTCGTAATCTGGAACCACACAGCTGTCATCCTCAGTCCTCTTCTCGGCGCGTTCTCTGGCGGGTCCACTGCATAGCACTCCCATGCTCTTCCAAAGATAGTTGCGGTCAAAAGTAGAGTTGCACTGACCAGTGGTACACGTACAGTGTTGACCGCCAATGCTGCATTTAATCAATGAAGACAATCCTACTCCCACCAAGAAGAGGCACGTACTCGAAGTCTGTAGGAATAAGGCTCATTCATTGTAATTGAGGTCTCCCACGACCCCGCAATGAAAGAGAGACACGTTTCACCTGCACAGTAGGCTTTATCAATCTACTTGGCACCATAAAATTACAAGGTTATATAGCCCTCCCTTCTCCTTTAGGCATCAATAGACATAGAAAATAGACTGTGCATTTGGAAACAAAGCTAGTAAAACATGCTCATCTCAACATATATATAAAGTGCAAAGTGCAATAACCTGATAAAAACAAATATATATATATATATTTATTTATTCACTGAAAAAGCCAAAGGTTTCAGGGATGTTATAGTTAGGAATTAGCATTTTTTTTTTTTAACTCATTGGAAAGTGCTTCTCGGCAAGATGGCCGCCGACTGCCCGTAGGAAGCAGCACCCTTGGCCCTGCTCCTGAAGCCCTCTGTTTGTAATGGTGCTGATGTGCTGGTGGATTTGGCGGATTTGGTGGATTTTCTTGTAAAATGCTGATAAAGGGAGAGTGCATGGACCGATCGGGCTGATTGATCGATTACTCAAGATTACTCAAGAAAGAAAGAAAGAGTGAGCGATACGATATCGTTATTGAAGAGATGTTATGGGAGTCGCATATACTCACATCATGGCTGGTTGCTAGACTAGGAGAGAAGTTGCCCGTACGGAGTAAGTTGACGGCGCTGATAAGACTGGTGACCAACCGTCTCAACCGTCTCTCATCTCACTGTCAGAGTACTAGAAAGGACTTCAGGAGTGACGGACGCAGTATGGCTCCGAAAACACAGAGGGGCGCGAAGGATGCCGCAGGAAAACAGGAGCTGCCGGAGAGTGACTCTGACATGCCGGCTGTTAACTTACGAGCCAAAAATCATCGGAAGGGACAGGCGCGGAAGGAGACTGCAAGGTTGCGAGAGGAGGAGCGGATGGTAGCCAGCGAGAGGCGGAGGCAGGATCGAGAGGCCGAGTGCAGGAAGCAGGCAATGGGAAAAGGAGCGGTTACCAGTGGCACGATTGGTGAGAAGCATAAGCAGAAAGACAGCTCCTTTCGCCAGTCAACACTGTTTGAATCCTTTACCTCGGTAACTGCTCCAGTCAATTCCATCACGCTTACCGAGGGAGATGTTTCCGGAGAGATCCCGGCAGTAGAGACGGCAGCGGCTGCGAAGACACCTCATTTCGTGGCGCTAGAGACAACTACGGTACCGGTGGAAGGTACGCCGGCGCCTGCGTCAGCAGCTGTTCCCTCATCGATAGAAATTACAGAGCCGTCCGGCAACACTCCTCTTGTAGAAGTGGGCGGAGTTGATGGGCGTGTCGGGAGTGACGCACGGGTAGTCAAGGTGCTCAATGTGCTCACGGATTTGATGCCGAGGCCAACAGATGCAGCGCCTGTTGGGGCTGCGGAAGAACTATCTGGCGAGCCTAATTTTCAATTAGATGCAAGTCCGACTTTGGGTTTGGAGATGACCTTATCGAGTAGCGGCCTGAGGCAGTTAAATTCAAATTCAAGTGGTGAAAAAAACGAGGAGATCGTGGAGACAGAGCTGGAGACAGAGGTAGCGGTATCCGCTTCAAATGAAAGCCAGCATGTGTATGTAGATTGTGCGGAGAATAGAGCAGCACCTACAATTCAAAACACACTGCTTACTGTTTTCGAGAAGCAAGGGAGAGAGGATGGTAATAAGTCTAGTGAAATTTTAGCAGTACAAGACTTCAGCAGCTCCGCTTATGATGATAATTGTATGCCTAGTTTAAAACAACCAGTAACAAGGGGCAAGACTGAGATTGGGAGAGACTTACGCGCAGGAAAGAAAAGCAGGAGAGAAACTCAATTAAGGTCCACGGGCTCGCATAGCGACGAGTGTTTCTACACAGGGGTGGATGAAAAGAATGGGGGGCCAGAGGATACAAGCTCTAGTTCTGATTCATCCACGGATACCTCAGTGGGCAGTTGGTCAGAGGAGTCGGATTCTGAGTCTTTGGAGATGTCGGCGATGTCAGAGGTCCTGGTGGGAAAGGCCTCTGCCACAGGGAAAGCCCAAGCCACAAAACCGAAGCCAAAGATAATTCCTAACAGAGTAAGGGGCGGGCCACGTAGGAGAACTAAAAAGTCAGGTTACCTACCACAAGGGGGTACCGCAAAGAGGTTAGTGTGGGAGGCACCATCTACCTCGTATCCAATTTATGAGGGGGCTTCTGGAGGCAATCCGATCAGGGAAAAAATTGGAGGGCAATTTGAGGAACGCACGGATGCAGATAAGTTTGAGCTGCTCTACACAACTTTGAAGCAGTTTCAGGGTGAGGCTCGTCAGGAGAGTAAAAGGGCAAAGCATGCGAATAAAAGAATCCAGTCTTCACTTTCAAAAATTGACAATTTGTATGAAGAAGCGGCTAAAAGGCTCGATGAGGTTGAAGAGAGAACGTGCAAGGTGGAGGAGGAGGTACTGATGCTGCAGGAGTTCAGACAAAAACAGGAGAAGTCAGCTTTGGATGTCCTCTGGAAGCTAGAAGATCTCGAGAATAGGCAGAGAAGAAATAATGTAAGAATCCTCGGCGTGGAAGAAGGAAGAGAAGGAGGAGATATGAGGGGGTTCGTGGTGGAGCTGTTGAAAGGTGCATTTCCAGACTTGGGTAATTGGGACTGGGACAAAGAGGTGCAGCGTGCACATAGATTCCCTCTGGTTCAGAGGAAGAACAATGCAGGACCCAATTCAAGAGCCATATTAGTCTATGTCGGGAGCTATTTGCTGAGGGAAGAGATAATCACGAAAGCTAAGCCAATGAAGAAGCGAACATATAAAGATATTTCTTTCTTTGCTCGCCCAGATTTTTGCCCCAAAACAGTGGAGAGAAGATGGCAAATGAGGCAACTTATCACACCTTTCCAGAACATTGGATGTGAAGCGTATCTATTGTTCCCGTCACGTCTCAAGGTCATCGTTAATGGGCAGACTAGAGTGTTCTATTCAGAAATTGTGGCACAGGAATATTTAACCTTTCTTAAGGAGGAGAAGGGGCGAAGTGGAGAAAGGGAACAAAGCAGGCAAAATGACCGTGGTGCAGCCATTAGAAACACAGAGCGACTAACATAGTATTGTTTAGGTACAGTATTGTAATGGTGTAATGGTGTGAAGAAGAGATAGGAAATTGAAAATGAAATAAAAGGAATTGAGGCGAAGATTAGACTTGGTTACAGCAATGGGTCTAATTGCATCAGCAAAATGAAGACTTAAGAGGTAGGGGCACGGGCGGGCTGGGGTGTTTCTATGGAGGGCCGGCCGTCACACTTAGGTCGGGATCGACCTAATTGCCGGTATGGGGGGTGGGGAGGGAGGGGGAAGAGAGCGGGTTGGGGTTTTTAGGGGGGCGCAGGGCACGGTACGTATTGGACAGGTGGAGGTAGAGAAAGTGACGCAGAATGGGCAAGGAGGATTTAAGGAGAGGGTAAGAAAGGGGGTATCAGGGCAAGTAGATTTAGGTAACTCGGAAAAAGCGGATGCTGGGATACAGAGGGATGTTGTCCTAAGGGTAGCAAGCCAAGATGTAATGAAGGATAATTTAAGGATAAGGAAAGAAAGGGGAGAGGTTTTGTGCAACGATTTCTATGGGTTTCTATGGGTTTTAGGTGTGTAACGTGGAATGTGTGTGGCTTAAATGACGCACAAAAAAGAATGAGAATCTCTATTGCTCTAAGGCAAATGAATGTCGATCTGGTGTTTGTGCAGGAGACACATATAATGGATACACAAGTATATTTGTTGAGTCAGCTGGGCTTCCACTTATTGGTGAGTTCCAAACAAGGGGTAAAGAAGAGAGGGGTCGCTATTCTTGCTAGAAATAGGTCTATTGGGGTAAGGAAGAAAGTGCAGGATCAGTGGGGAAGGTGGGCCATGGTAGAGTGCTTTTTGGATGGGGTATGGACTACACTTATATCAGTCTATGGGTCAACGGAAGATGACCCCGAAATTTTTCAATTTTTGGATGTCGAGATGGCTACCTGGGCCCCCAGAGTGATTATAGCTGGAGATTTTAACATTAATGGGGCAGATGGGCTAGGGCAAGGCTCTTTTGGTAAATATAAAGGAAGAAAGAAAAGAGTGAGCCGAGCGTTGGAAAATTTAATTGTTAATAATGCTTTAGTAGATGTTTGGGGGATAAAACGGGTGGCCGACATGGGGTACACGTACTATTCGGCCCCGCATCAAGTGTGTGTTAGGTTGGATTACTTTTTGATCCCCAGTTCTGACGTGACGAACGTGCAGATAGATAAATTACCAAGGCTATTCAGTGATCACAACCCATTAATACTTACTTTTTTAAATAAACCAAATAAAATAATTGAGAGACAGTGTAGCAATTGGACGTTTGAGAGGGGACTGTTAAAAAATGAGGCCTATGTAGAGCATATGGCCAAGTGGATCAAAGACTTCTTTCTGTTTAATAGAGGCAGTGCGCCAGCGGGAGTAGTTTGGGATGCCTTCAAGGCAGGAATTCGTGGCGAGACAATGAGTTTTAGCTCCTATAAACGGAAACAAGAACGGTTGAGGGGTGAGGAGGTAAGGGGAAAGCTGGTTTTGGCTGAGGCCAAATTGGAAGAATGTCTCTGGAACGGTATCCAAGTTGATAACGCATGGAATGAGTTACTGAAAGTGAAAGTCGAGGCTGAAAAGGATGTGGCTATCAAAGCAGCAGAGTTGCTCACAGCTAAAAGGGAGAAGTGTTATGAGTGTAGTGAAGCCGTAGGTAGGCACCTTGCGGTGCGGGCAAGGCAACAGGAGGCTGCTGGAATAATAAGGGAGATTAGGGATACGGTGGGTAGGTTACATTCGGATTCAGAGGAAATTCGGGACGTATTTAGGAGTTTTTATGAAAAGTTATATACTGAGGATCTCGGAGAATTTAACAACTGGGCTTTTAATGAGTACTTTGAAGGGTTGACGGGGGTAGTACTAGAGGAGGACGCAGCAGAGCGCTTAGAGGGGTCATTGCAAATAGAAGATATAAAAGAAGCAGTCTGGAAATTACCGGCAGGCAAGGCAGCAGGACCGGACCAAATCCCTGTAGAATTTTATCGGGTCTTTTGGGGGGCATTAAAAGAGAGTATTACTGATACAATGCAGCAGGCGCAAATAGGATCTTCAATCCCTGCATCATGGGGGGGCGCGGTAATTGTATTAATATTGAAAAAAGGGAAACCCCCGGAGGAGCCTGGATCTTACAGACCTATTACTTTAATGAATTCCGACGCAAAAGTGTTTTCTAAGGTGTTGGCTACTAGGCTTGCAGGAGTGATTACGGATATAGTGAGTAGGATGCAGCATGGCTTCATTCCAGAAAGGGGGACAACTCACCATATACGTAAAGTGATCACGCTATTTGATACTATGGAAGTTTCAGGGGACCCGATGGCCGTTATGCTATTGGATGCGGAAAAGGCATTTGATCGGGTCTCCTGGGGCTATCTATGGGGGGCTATGGAAAGGGTCGGCATAAAACAGGGATTCATCAAATCAATTAAAGCCTTGTACCTGAATCCTGCTGCTGCTATCCGGGTCAATGCAGGTTATACAAGTCAATTTCAAATAAGTCGCGGAACTAGGCAGGGGTGTCCTTGCTCGCCTCTGCTGTTTGCCATTTATATGGACCCATTTATTCGTCGTATTGAGGTATGTGGGTTGGTTAGTGCTCTCCCTACTTTAACTGGTCAGTGCAAAGTGTTAGCTTATGCTGACGATGTGGCTGTTATTACACCAGTACCAACGGAGTCTATTAATCAAATTGAGCTTGAGGCAACAAAATTTGGTTATATTTCGGGATATAAGTTGAACGTGGGAAAGACACAAATAATTAAGAATCGTTTTGCGATCTGTACTGATAATCGTGTCACTCACTCAGGTATATATTTAGGGATTCTGATTTCGGCTGATTTGGATGTATTAGTAGAAAGGAATATTGCTCCATTAATTGGTAAAATTCAAAAAGACCTGGATAGACTGGAGAATTTGCACCTGAGTCTAGTGGGGAGAACAAATGTAATTAAGATGTTAATTCTCCCTAAGTTTTTATATTTATTTAGGGCAATTCCCCTTCTGTTTGATGCTAGGTGGTTTAAAAAGATAGAACATATGTTTAATAGATTTATTTGGGGGAAAGGGAAGACAAGAAGGGCACTTAGATTTATGACACTGCCAAAGGAAAGGGGAGGGTGGGCAGTGCCCGATCTAAAATTGTATTATTGGGCTGCAACGTTCCAAAACATGTTAGGGTTGGTGGGGGGTGCTGAGGCCGAAGGGGGTAGCGATCTAGGTACGGGTGCAATATACGGTCTGGTATTGGGCAGGGAGGCTGAAAATGTGTTTTTGAAATTCACGGAGCCCAGCTACTACAAGCGCACTAAATTTAAGACTATCATGGCAGCATTTGCAGTCTGGAAAGCATTTCGGAAAAGGGCAGGCTTGGGAAGGTTCAACCGTTATACTAGGCTCAATGATAATCCTAATTTTCCTCAAGAGATTTTTGCTGACTCAGTGTTCGCAGAGTGGGTAGCTAAGGGGGTGAGGAGCATAGGGGATGTTATGGGGGATTCAGGTATTTGTCAATATATCGAACTCCAGAATAGGTATAATTTGCAAAACAATCATTTTTTTAAGTTTCTGCAAATTAGGAGCTTTTTGGCGAATAAAATAGGTGGATCTTTGGGGTTTGATAAGGATTTGGTAATGGAAACGATTCGGATAGGGAAAGATTGTTCGATTAAACGATTTTATTACGAATTAATGAAGGGAAAGCAGGACGATCTAGTGAAGTGGAGCGACAAGTGGAAGGATAGTCTGAGTGTTAGTCAGGGTTGTTTTGAACTTTCACTTGAAGAGGGGCATAGGCTCCTGTGCTCTGCACCACTGCAGGCGCAGCATTATAAAACGATATATCGCTTGTATTATACCCCACTCAAAATAGCCCAATGGGGAGGAACTTTAGGAACAAAATGCTTTAGATGTGGAAGTGATGTAGCAGACCTAGAACATGTGTTTGCTACGTGCCCTCACTTAGGTATGCTGAAGAAAGAAGTTGAGAACTTTATAATGACTGTTTTGGGAATTAATGCCTTTTCGTTAACTCCCCCAATTATTTTGTTAGGCATAAATGAGGAGGAAGGAGGGATGCAGGCAGGGGGAGAGTTTTTGTTTGTAGCCGCTGCAGTTTATAGATTGTGCTTGGCCTCGGCTTGGCTCAATCCCTTACCGCCCACGTATCATCAATGGCTTGCTAAACTACTTTTCGTGTATCACCTTGAGAAGGAGATATATGCTAGGAAAGGAAAAAAAGGGAGGAAATTGGGCAGGATAATCTGGGATCCTATCACTAGGTGGAAAGAAGGAAATCGCTAATTTAGTTTAATGAGGTAAATAGGCCAGTTAACTATGTTTATTATGTTTATTATGTTTATTATCTATGCTCTGTTGCCTAGAAGCCGCACAGTTTGTAATGCGTTAGAGATGGGGATAGTAGGTGTTGCAATTAATGATTGTATTTTTCTTTTGACCTATTGTACTTACCCTTTACTGAATGCATTTCTGCCACTATTTTTCTTTTTCTCTTTTTGTTTGAACTGTTTTTTTCTTTTCTATCGCTGATAACGTACTGTGCCCTGTATATATAAAAATGTCAAAATACCTAATAAAAAGATTTAAAAAAAAAAAAGGAATTAGCATTTAAAAAACAATAGAAATTCACTGAAAAATCCACAGGTTTCAAGGATGTTATAGTTTGGAATTAGCATTTTAAAATCCTTAGACATTCATGGAAACAAAACACAGGTTACAGGAACATTATAGTTAGGCTGACATTTCACTTGTACAAAAGCTGTGAAATTCAGTCGTTATAGTTAGCTGAGCTAACTATAACTCGTGCCTCCGCAATGCACTGCTGATGAAGTCACATATAACATCACTCATGACATGGTTGACATGGTCCGTGACATCACTGATGACATCATCCACATAATCTCTGATGCATCTACTCACACCCCAATATAACTTTTCATACACCCACTTCAAAATTCAGACTACCATTCTCGAAACCGTAGACACACCAATACCAGTTAGTACATACCCGCTCATTGATTCATAGGTCTACACACACATCTACTCACTCACCCATACAGACACTCATACACACAATCACTCACCAATACAGCCACTGATATATACACTCATACACCCATTCAGACACTCACACCGCCACTCACCCATTGAGTTACTCACACACCTAGTCACTCACCCAAAGTCAATCACACTACCATTTACTCACCTATACAGTTATACACACACCACCTCCCTTATTCATACAGATACTAGCACATACTTACTCTCTTATACAAACACTGACACAAGCACACACTCATCTATATAGCCATTCTCACAATCACTCACTCTCACATACAGTCACTTATATACTCCAACACTCACATATACTGCCTTACACATATGCAGTTACTCACCGATATGTGACTGAGACAGCCATTCACTCACTGACAGCCATACGTACACTCACTCACCCATACAGCCCCTCGCAAATGCACTCATGAACCCATACACCTAGTGAATCACCCACTCACACATCCATGCAGGGAGTCACAACCCCCACCCACCCACACAGCTACTCAAGCACCCAAACAGGTACTCCGACAACCAATCAATAACCCATATAGACACTCATGTAGCTACTCACCAACCCATGCAGCCTCTTACACACCAACGGACAGACTGATACAGACATTCACACAGATTAGTCACTCACCATACATTCACTAAGACACATATAATCACTCACTTACAGTCAGTCACGCACCCACTGAATCATCCATACAGACACTCATACACCCATTCATTCTTCAATACACCTTGGTGTATACATATAACATTCTTAAACATTTTAGAAACACTCACACTCACTGGATGATGTCATCAGTGATGTCATTTGAGATGATATCAGTAATGTCACTTACCATGTCATGAGTAATGTAATATGTGACATCATCAGCAGTGCATTGCAGGGGCGGGAGCTATAGTTAGCTCAGCTAACCATAAAGGCTGAATTTCACAGGTTTTGTACAAGTGAAATGTCAGCCTAACTATAATGTTCCTGCAACTTGTGTTTTTTTCAAAGAATTTCTAAGGTTTTTCAAATGCTAATTCCTAACTATAACGTCCCTGAAAACTGTGATTTTTCAGTGAATTTCTAAGGTTTTTTTAACCAGCAGTCACATTTGCAGAGTGGTGGAGAAAAGGGGCTGGGCTTGCGTAGGACTTACAGGAGGTACCAGGAGGGCCTCTTGGCCCCCAAGGTCCCTCTGGAGTAAAGTGGACTTCATCCCCCAACCAGTAGTGCGCCAGGAGGCGCGTTTGCAGAGTGGTGGAGAAAGGGGGGCATGGCCTCCGAAGACCTCTTAGCAATCCCACTGTATGGGACTTACTGGAGGTAACAAGAGAGATAGTTGGCTCCAAGCACGTCCTTGTGGGCCATCTACCCCTTCTTTTACCTCCAGTAAGTATCAACTCACACTATGTACAGGGTATAGGAATACAGAGGAAAATGATGAGCACTACTTGTGTTTGGACAAGAACCCTCACTCACTCTAGGGTGACATGCTTCATCATAGGGTCCCCTCTGCACACTGGGACCGCACGGTACCCAGTGGGGGCTACAACTCTCCTGTAGGAAAGGAGCAGGGGTGTCCTACAGCACCTATAGTACTACTTCCTATGTGGGCAGAGTGCTAAAGAAAAATGAATAAAACTATCTCCTGGTTGGCAAAAAACGTTATTCTGGTGCCCTCAGTGGATAGGAGTAAAAAGTGTAGTGAAATAGGGATATGGATACTACCCTATCTTGTGGTCAACATGTTACTGCCATATGTGACTGTAAAGTTCAAGGCCTTCTTCAGGACCAACAATATAAGTCACTCTGCTATATATAATGTGTATAACAAAGCAATAAAACATTTTGGTCATACAGTCAGCTAAGAAGCTTTTCTAGTGGCACCATCATCTTAAATGGTCCAAATGACACTGTAAAAGACATAACAAAGAAATTTAAACATAGTTCCTCATATTTAGTGTACAACACCAGTGTCCACCACCAACACTGCAAACCGTGTGTTGAGTGTATTAGTACTCTAAGTGAGCATATAATACTACCTTACCATCAATATGTAGGCAAGGATCGACTCAACCGTCATCAGACTTCCCAGCATGTAGAACTCTAAATAAGGGAATTTTCGAAAAAATGGACGGTGCACCATAGAGTTAAGTCAAACTGCTTCCAAAATATCCAAAATATATTCTTTATTCTTTTTTGTATATCTTAAAATTCAGACACAGCCAACGCGTTTCGTTCTCTACGAACTTCGTCAGGGCTGTAAAAAACATAGATACAGACATATATATAAGAAAAATATATAATGAAGAGAAAAACATAATAAATATACAAAACAATACATAAAGATCTACAGAACAGAATAAAACAAACATTTTTGTGACATGTTATATAAAAAGAGAACTCACAACCAGCTCGAAAAACATAGATCAAAAACAACAATAACAAAAGAATAACAACATTGCATACAATACCTACATAGATATACATAAATACAATGGACGAAATGAGCATATTCATATTTGTATACATCAGAATCTCCACATAGACACGACTTAAAAAGGCGAGAAGAAACATGAGACACATATATATATATATCGTCAAAGGTGAATCATTATAAAAAACATCAGACCCAAAATTCATTACTACAAAATACAAGAGGACAAATACAGTGACATACAATATAACCAACATATCAAAGTTACTTTTGGATATTTTGGAAGCAGTTTGACTTAACTCTATGGTGCACCGTCCATTTCTTCGAAAATTCACATATCTGTTCTACAGTAGAGCTTAAGTGTGGCTTGCTCTGGACGTTGTTTGCACAAAACTGAATTTTTGTATTTACTTTGAAATAGAGGTGCAGAACACTGGTCAGCCGTATTGTTCTTTTCTCACAACTCTAAATAAGTATTCACAGCAAGAATTAAATTATAATTAAAATAAAGACACACCACACAAAGGATGATATATCAACGCCCATGCCATGTGTGGAATGATGTGTCTCTATGGTAAGTATGATCATGTGAAGAGGAAAAGAGAAAGGCAAGGGTTATATCCAAATGGGCAGTATCATTATCCCTGTGTAACTAAACTCTTAATTTATAGAAAGTAAATCACAAACTAGTAACAACATAGAACAAACTAAAGGAGACGTACTAACAGCTGTCACATCTCATAAAAAGATGGAAATAAAAAGCACTCCTCAGCGCCACCCGGTGCGGGCGACTCAATGAGGCAATCAATACTTACTGTGCAAGATGTTAAAAACATTCAGGCCACAAGGGCCATGGATGGTCTCTCAAAGTTAAGGACTTACAGGAGGTACCAGGAGGGCCTCTTGGACCCCAAGGTCCCCCTGGAGTAAAGTGGACTTCATCCCCCAACTAGCAGTGCGCAGGAGGCGCGTTTGCAGAGTGGTGAAGAATTGAGGCATGGCCTCCGAAGACCTCTTAGCAATCCCACTGTGTGGGACTTACTGGAGGTAACAAGAGAGGTAGTTGACCCCAAGCATCTCCTTGTGGGCCATCTACCCCTCCTCTTACCTCCAGTAAGTGCTAGACAACAGGATTGCTAAGTTATGACACCAGGCCACACTCCCTTTCTCCACCAGTCTGCAAACACACTTCCTGGCACGCTCTTGGTTGGGGGATATAGTCCCCTTCGCTGCGGTGGGTCCTTAGGGGCCAACTAGCCAAACTGTTACCTCCAATAAGCCCCCACACAATGGGACTGCTGAGATGTGGTCACAGGCCATGCCCCCTTTCTCTTCCGCTCTGCAAACTTCCACTACGTATGTGCCCTCTCCTCTTTTTTCTATTTCCCACGTTTGTGCCAGGCTCGGCTGGTGTTTCAAGCTATGATTATTATTAAGCAATTTAAAGTTCACCCATTCCTAAAGCTGCTTTTCATCATTTTAGGAGTAATCCAGCACCCCCCTCAAAGTCCTCATTACTAATACATTTTATAGCACAATTTCCCAAAGAAACAGACTAAAAGGTGTTCTTTTTGTAATCAATTCACATACTTTAAGTGCTGAATTTGTCATTTTTGTTTACCAGTATGTGAATTACTTCAAAACAATAACCCTTTCACGCTTTGAGTGGCCCAATAATTATGCAAGGGTAGTTCCTAAGTTTAAGTTGAGAGGAGCTCCGATATAGAGCACCCTACAAACCGGCGACACTCTGCATTTGCTCATCTCAAATATCACATTAACCTTTTATTCACTGAATTTCTAGGGTTTTCTTAACGAAAAGTAATTTTTGATTACCATACATAAACCCAAACCCACTCTGCGCCTGGCCTTCAACCCTGTGCGATGTGTGGTTGGCTGCCACCCTGTGGTCAGGTAACTCTTCGATGCACACAGCTTTTGGCTGTGTGCAGCATAAGTTGGGTGCAAGGCGGAACCTATGTCCAGGCCCTGCACCCAACTACCCCACAAGCACCCTATCTTCCACAGCACACAGCCTTCTGGCATGCATAGTGTGCAGCTGGTCTCACAGGTCCTGGCCGCACTCAGGCACATTTACTGAATTTGTCAAAAAGTAAAAATACAAAAATATTAAAGGTTCGCTATTGGCTTTATCAAGGGCTGAGCATATCAATATATATATATAAAGCAGATCTATCATCTCTATCCAACACTCACCAATATTTGTAATCAAACGTATATTTTAGTAATTCACACAATACAATGTTTAATAACATTGATTATTATGATAATGTTTAATAAAGTTTTAATTAAAAAAATTAAACTAACATGCCTGTGAATATTGTTTTTACCATAAATAGTTTTGTGATTTAATTTTGTGGGCTGCAAAATGATAAAAGTGCTTTTCTTTTACAGTAAGGGGCATATTTACAAGGGGCATATTTATAAGTTCCTATCGCCACCACAGCATCACTTTTCACGACATTGTGGTGGCGATAGGGACTTTGCCATATAGACAAGGCAGCGTTAAGCCATTTAATGTGGCCTAACGCTGCCTGGTAAATAAGGCACCCTTTCATGTGATACTTAGCATGAAAGGGGAGGGCAATAGATGTTGCGGTGGGCATTCCACTGAGACACGCATTGATTTTGGTGCTGCCCCATATTTACAAGGGTGACGTAAATATTGGGCAATGCCAAAATTAAGACCAGGGAAAACCTGGTCTTACCCTGGTGCAATGAGGTGAAATTTTTAATTTCTCCTTGTTTTTTTGCTGTTTCCATGTGTGCTGCGTTGTGCAGCACACATGGAAACAGAAAAACGTCATTGATTGTTTACGTGCAGGTATGGGTCCCTTCCTGCACATAAACAATCATTAAACAAAAATGACGTTTTGCAACTTCAATATGTGCTGCATTAAGCAGCACACATAGAAGTTCCAAAACGCCATTTAAAGATTGTTTATGTGCAGGAAGGTACACCTTCCTGCACATAAATAATCTTCCCCTGCAACGCAGAAACCCTTGCACTGTGGCGCAAGGGTGCCTGCGTTGATGCTAGGCAGCTAAATTTAGCACCAAAACATGGGGGAACACAGGGCTGCACCATATTGTTGTAAATATAGTGCAGCCCTGCATTTCAAAAGTGGCAGAGCGCGGATTTAAGCCAAGGAGGCCACTTCTATTGTAAATATGCCCCTAAGTTCTCCTGGGGTTATGGATTTTATTACCCAGGAGACTTACAGTTTTTTGTTTGTTTATTGAGTTTTATAAAGCATTATACAACAGCAAAACAATACTTGGAGGTACATCAGACAGTGCAGGTGAGGTATCAACACATGGTATAATAGTACAAAGTTCATTGGAATCAGTTGAGGAGTCTGCATAAACATAAAAGAACAAGCAGCCAGGACAGGAAGACGGGGCACACATACTAATGCAGGGATATGTCCATAGCATTGTCCAAAAGAGTAGAAACGCTAGATATTGGGCACAGACATTAAATAGGTCGTGAGAGGCGACCAAATATCACGGGGTCTGGATGTTATTGGCAGCTCCTCAGCATAGCAGCACAATTGATCACGGCAATAGGTCAAATCCTGCAGCCACAGCCTGGTGGTGGGAGCCACTCTACTCTCCCAACACATGGAGACCCTCCGCTGAGCCACCAACAACGCAATAGCCCTGCCGCTTTTCTACTCAGGCAAAACCCTGAGACAGCTACAATTCCCGGTCATACCACCTTCCCCCGGCACGGTCAAACAAGCCCTAGGGGCAGGCATCTCTCATTGTCCCTCTGGCGGTAGGGAGCATGTAGTTCCCTCTTCCTCCCACGACCATCGGCCACTAGCCCCGAGGAACGACACCCCGCTCTGGGTGATATATCTTAACACACGATCTATGGTGAAACATCAGTTAGACATTTTTATCTTACTGACTACTGAAAGGCCTGATGTGCTATTAGTCACGGAAACTTGGCTCACCGCTGACTCCCTCCCAGACATTCTTGCTGCTCTCCCCCCAGACTATTACATTCTTAACGCTAATCGCCCGTCTAGCCGCCCGGGGGGTGGGGTAGCAGCCATCATACAGAAGCAATTTAAATTTATTGCCACTGCCTCGTTAATCTTGCCAGATGTAGACAACTTGGTCATTCATCTTGAAACTGAGACAGGTGCCCTCTCGCTTATACTCATTTATCGTCCCCCTTATCCCATGCCCATGTTTCCTATCTCCTTAAGCGAACAAATGGCAAATTGGCTGATGCTCCATACCAGAGTTGCTCTATTTGGGGACTTCAACTATTGGTTCAATGATGTTCGAGCCGGACCACATGCCACAGAATTATTTGAAGCCCTTTCTAGTCTTAATCTGACTCAACATGTCACCGATTCCACTCACTCGAAAGGTCATACCCTCGACCATATCTGGACACATGATGTAGCCCTAACCAACCTAGTCATCTCCCCCTGCATCTGGTCGGACGACCACCTGATCAACATTACCATCATAGTTAAAGGTAGGGTCAAAGCCCCCACTCTGGCAGGTGGGATATCGCGTAAATGGAGCTCCTATGATCGCCAAGGTTTCATGGATTTTCTGACTAGCACCTCTCCCATTCTTTATTCTGACTCTAGTATTGACGTGATGGAGGGCGACATCACCAATTGGCTACAGATAGCCAGTGACCGGTTCACCCCTCTCACCAAATTTGCGCACACCAGGCATGGCAACGCGCAAAGATGGTTTTCAAGTGACCTCAAGGTACAGAAATTGAAGCTCCGCCAGTTAGAACGTAATTGGAGACGTGATTACTTGAACCCTGACAGACTGCTCTATATAGCGGCCCGTAAAGAGTATAAAGGTGCGATATCTAAAGCCAAAGCGGCACATGTCTCTGACAGGAACCTTTTGGCCCATAATAAACCAAAAGAAATCTTGAAAATAATGTCCCTCACCCATTTTTCGGTCCTTACCCTTAGTACCCTCTCCGAGCTCTCTACCCGCATTAAGTCGGGGTCCCCCAACGACTACTGCCCTCCCTCTGTTTTTAGGGAAAGTTGTCTTTCCCTACCAGATAGCATCCTCTCCTTTCTGAATGCCTCCCTTAATTCTGGCACGGTCCCCAATGCCTTCAAGGAGGCTATATTGGTCCCCCTCCTAAAAAAACCAGGAGCTGACCCTGCTACCCTCTCCAATTACCGTCCTATCTCCCTCTTGCCATATCTGTCTAAGATCCTTGAGGCCCATGTAACCCACCTGTCTCTCGAAATTTGTCGAGAGCTCCAGCTATTTGGAACTTAACCAAGCTGGTTTTAGGCCGGCTCATTCCACCGAGTCCGTCATTCTGGTGGTGATGGACGTTTTGAGAGGGAATGCAGACAGAGGAATCGCGCAGGCACTCGTGCTCCTGGATTTGTCGGCAGCGTTTGACACGGTGGATCATAACATTCTTCTCCACCGTGTTGAGCAGGCCGGCATTCATGGCCTTGCCCTTGACTGGGTTAAATCCTTCCTCACGGGCAGAGGACAGGCGGTTCGCCTGGGCCCTTATACTGCACCCAGGGCACCCACAGCTTGTGGGGTCCCACAGGGCTCTTCCCTCTCCCCCTTACTGTTCAACCTATACCTCCCCCCTTTAATTCACTCGCTAAAGAGGTGTAAGATCACCGTCTTCAACTACGCGGATGACCTGCAGATCATTTTTCCCCTGGATTCCTCTGACTCCGCTGCTGTACTCCAAGCAGCAATGCTTCACATACAGCTGTGGATGAACCAGAACCAACTAAAACTCAACCCTGGGAAAACTGAGCTTATTCTGCCAGGAAAGAGCTTAGCACACTGGGGCCCCCAGTTCTGGCCAAGTGAGCTGGGCTCTGCCCCTATGCCTGCTATCTCGATTAAGAGCCTAGGAGTGCTTATTGACTCCGACCTCTCCCTTAAATCTCAGGTAGGCGCTGTGATCTCTTCCAGCATGTTCCAGCTACGTAAAATCCGCAAAATTTCCCATCTGTTGTCACATGCGGCGTTGGTACAAGTTGTGATCTCGCTGATATTATCCCGCCTCGACTTTTCCAATTCCCTCTACCTCGGCTTACCTACAGTGTTGCTTCGCCGCCTCCAAATGGTGCAGAATCAGGCAGCAAGACTTATCTATAAAACCCCGAAGTGGCAATCCGCAAAGCCTCTGCTGCACAAACTGCATTGGCTACCTATTGCACAGAGGGCAGCCTTCAAGGCCGGCTGCCTGACTTTCAAAGCCCTCCATGGCAACAGCCCAGACTTCATTAAAGCTCTCATTACGAAGCACCTCCCGGCTCGCAACCTTCGGTCGGCCCATCTCCATCTGCTGGCCGCCCCAACCTTCAAACAAAAAAAACTGGGCGGACGCAGATTTGCCTACCTGGCCCCCAAGCTATGGAACCCCCTTCCACTGTCGATCAAGACCTGAGGCTCCCTTCTCAACTTTAGAAAATCCCTAAAAACCCTGCTCTTCACCACCTCTGGTTAGCCTATCTCGCTACAAACTCTGTACTCTCCTAGCGCCAGGAAATTTATGGTGTCAGTGCGCTTTATAAATGTTGCTTAAGATAAGATAGCCACAAATCTTCTACAGGAGACTTTAACATCAGCAACAAGACCAAGGAGACAAAACTGCGGGGTGCAGTCCAGGGGAAGCCCAACCATGTCATGTATAATCTGTATAACAGCCTCCCAATATGAGTGTACCTTGGGGCAAACCCATGCCAAATGATAAAAATCAGCATCTGGGGCACCGCACCGTTTAAAGGCAGCGGAGTCACGCAAAACAATACCGATGTAACTGGGCAGGCGTATAGTATATCTGATGTATGTATTTATAGTGCACCAGGCGCAGATTTCCGTTCGATGTCAGCCGCCCAGTGAGGCTACAACAGCCCTACCACTCATCATCCGTCAATTCGCGGGACAAAACAGCGTTCCACCGCAGCCGCGCCGGCTGAACCACAGGAGGGGCCTCTCTCTGTGAGATACGATACAGTCTAGTGACCAATTTCACCCGAGAGGGGTAGTGTATAGGAGTTGCAGTGCTTCCAGTGCAGGCGGCTCCGCGGGAAATTGCGGATACAATTCGTGCATGGCTGACCGCAGCCTAGTGTATATGAAGAGCTGCATGGCGGTAAGAGGGCCATCAGCAGTCAACGAGGCAGCCGCAACAAATCGGCCACCCGGGTACACGTCTTTCATGGCTACCAAATTCATGCCGCTGAGTGTTCGCAAGGCGCCCACCTCATTAGTGACCGAGAGGGAAGAATGGTGAAGCAGAGGCATGTCAGGAGCGTAAATCGGCAGCTTTTGCGCACGCCTACCCAACTCCCGCCATGCCCCAACCGTGGTCTGCACTGTGTCAAACTCCCCCCGTTCGAATACCATATAAGTGTTAACAAGCATGGCCTTAAGCGGTATAGGATGCACCGCCCCAGCCTCCACCGCCACATGGGGAATATATGCAGGGTCATGCTGCCAATAATATGCAAAGTGGGCCTGCGCACACAAATAGTACAGCAGAAAATCAGGTGCCGCAAAGCCCCCCAGTGCATAAGGAAGCGTAAGTGTTTCCCATTTGAGGCGAGATTTCCGCCCCCACGCCAATGTGGTTAAAAGTGAGAGAAGGGAAGCAAAGAAGGGACGTGACAAAGGTGTCGGTATATTCAAAAATAGATATAAAAATTGGGGGAGTATTACCATTTTTATTAAAGCTAATCGGTCTGCAAAAGAGAGGGGTAGCTTTATCCATCGGGCCACCTGCTCCTCAAGGCGCGCGACAGCGACTCCATAGTTGGCGCGTATCACCTCCTGGGGGTCGCAGTGTACCCACACCCCCAAATATTTCACTGCATCGGAACACCAAACCAGGGGAAAGTCTAAATCAAGCGGAGACGTACTGTCTGTAAGGGGCAAAATCAAGGTCTTGGAACAGTTTATACCAAGCCCAGAAAATCGTTCAAAACGAACATACTCCCGCAGAAGGGGGGATAGGTGAAGGGCCGGCTCACGTACGCATAGCACCATATCGTCTGTGTACATGGACACAGCCAGAGGGCGCTGGAGAAACCGCAGCGCCGCCCGGGAGTGACGCTGCCATAGGATACAAGCCAGAGGTTCAAGCATGAGCGTGAACAACAGCGGCGAGAGCGGGCAGCCCTGGCGCGTACCCTGGTGAATGGAGATTGGCCGAGAGACGTGCCCATTAACCCTCACTCTGGCTGACGGGCAGGTGTATAACAGCTTGATCCAATTAGTGAACACGAAGGGCACCCCCATACGGTGCAAGATCGAGATCATGTAAGACCATGAGATGGAATCAAAGGCCTTTGCGGTGTCGAGGATCACCGCCACCGCAGGTAACGTGGGCTTAAGGACATGCATAAGAGCAAAAAGAGTTCTAAGATTGTGGGAATTTGAGCGTGAAGGCACGAAACCAGACTGGTCTGGCAGGACCATAACCGGCAGAAGCAGCTGCAATCTGGTAGCCAGGACCTTAGCTAAAATTTTTACGTCGGTGTTAATTAAAGATAGCGGCCGATAGGATTCACACCGGTCCGACGGCTTGCCCGGTTTAAGAAGGGCAATCATCAGCGCTTCACGCAGCGTAGGGGTCAGGCATTGAGCCTCATAGGCTTCTTCATATACCTGGAGCAAGCAAGGAGCTAAAATGTCGATATAGGTTTTATAAAACTCCGCTGGCAGACCATCAGCACCAGCAGATTTACCAGTGGGGAGAGCGGCTATGGCATCCCGTATTTCATCAAGTGTGAGAGGGTGCATCAGAAATTCCTGCTGTCTACGAGAGATCCATACCAAGGCTATATCATCCAAATACTGCTGTAACACAGCCTCATCGGCTGCCGGGCGGTGAGCGTACAGGCCCTGATAGAAATCAGCAAAGGCCTCCAGAATATTAGGGGTGTCATAGTAGGTGCCATCAGCGACAGCGATCGAGTGGATCGTATAGGTGCGACTTTGAGGGTCCATGATACGGGCCGCCAGTGCTCTGCCCGGTCTGCCGACCTCACCGTAATACCTGGCCGTACACCTGCGGGATAAATGACGGATCTCCTGGTCTGCCACAGCGTTATATTCTGCCACTTTAGTCCTAATGTGCGCAAGAACAGAGGGGTCAGACTCATTCTCATACTGCCGCTCCAATCCTGTCAACTCACGCTCCAACGCAGACATTGTACCCTTGAGCGACCGAAGCACTCCTGCCTGAAGGCCAATGCAGACCCCACGTATAGTCACCTTAAAGGCTTCCCACAGCGTCCCCACCGTCTCCACCGATCCAGTGTTTCTCGCAAAGTAATCGGCAATGGCCTCCCGAACACCCTCACAAAATACCGTATCTAACAAGGCGGATGGTTGGAGCCGCCACTGGAAGGGAGGGGGGATGTAGGTCGGCAAAGCCAGACGAAGGTGTACCGGGGAGTGGTCCGAGAGTGTCTGAGGCAAGTGATAAACCCGCGTTACCCAATCATTGGCATCCTGGGTCAACAGCCACAGATCTATACGGGACCAAACGGAGCGAGCATAGGAGTGACAGGTACCCTCCCGGCCATCAGGGTGCCGTAGTTGCCAAACATCTACCAGCTCCAGCAGCGTCATACCATCTCGCATAGCAGCAGCCGCCCGCTTGGGAGGTCTGTCCACAGTGGAGACTCTGTCCATGTCAGGGTCCAGGGCCACATTAAAATCGCCCCCACAAATAATAGTACAAGGGGGCAACTTATAGAGTTTCCCTCACATGTCATCATAAAAGGAAGGGTCATCAACGTTGGGCCCATATACATTAACTATAACTAAGGACCGATTATAGAGTGTACCCTGCACTATGATGTATCGCCCACCCTCATCTTCGTCAATAACAAGCGGAACAAAGAGGGTGCCTTTTTTAACCAAGACCATAACCCCTCGAGCGTAGGAGGAATAGCAAGCCGCAAGCCGAAACCCCGCCCACCTAGCGGCAACAGTCGAGACCGCCTGCTTAGTAAGATGCGTCTCTTGCAGGAGAGCGATGCGAACATTGTGACGGTCAAGATAGGAGAGCACCTGGCGAACCTTACGTGGGTTATTAAGTCCCCGTGCATTCCAACTGAGCCACGATATCTCCCCGTCAGCAGAGGCAGCTATGTCGCGGTGTGAGAAGGCATAATATCAGCATAATATGGACAATCAGCTCCCAACCATATCACACCACACCCACCATGCACCGTCAGTGTACCATTCAAAACATTGCAACCCCCAACATCCCCCCCCACCCACTCCAGCAGAAAAAACCTGCCGTGACATCCCAGTAAACAGCATAAAAGAAAACATTCACAAACATGTCGCATAGTAGGCAAATCACATATAAAGGATCTCCAGTGAGGAAATAATGCGACCAGGCTATAAGCCAAAACTGAAAATACAACTCGGCGGGGAATTCCCATTTGGGGAAGCACCAGAGGCCTCTAACACCCTGAGATGTACAGGGTGGGCCGAGACAAAAAGAGAGGAGCCACCCGCATCTGGCCACAAAGGTCGCCAAACGACCACCCCCGGTACCAGGACAATAGCGACCCTCCCCTCGCATCCAGCAGTAACACCAACAATATAGTGCATTCCTCAAAGGCAACACATAGCAAAGCAATCAGGCAAGCGTAAATAGATAGCAAAAAAACATCATCAATGATGCCGGAGGATAGTTGAGCCAGCGAGGGCCAACGCATGGGGACATCCAGCTCGCCAACGGGCAAGGCAGAAATGAACAGCAATACATACAAAGAGACCAGTGATCACCAGTCAACCATCAGAGTCAGAGTCTCCCACTGTCCCATGTGGCGGCGCTCGCCGCGGTGAGCGGTGCTCCAGCTGCCGGAGAAATTGAAGCGCCTCCTTAGGGGTAGGGAAGATGCGGAACTTCCCATCGTGATGAATGCGTAAGTGCGCCGGGTACAGCATGGCATATGAAATATTAAGCAGTTGCAATTTTTTCTTCACAGCTTGGTACTCTCTACGCGCCTGCTGCACCGCGACCGTAAAGTCAGGAAATAACTCCACCTTCATTCCCTGATAACTCAAGCTGCCTTTCTCCCGGGCTAGGTGCAACGCAGTGTCCCTGTCACGGTAATTCAACAAGCGAGCTATAATGGGACTGGGAGGCGCCCCAGGGATAGGCCGAGCAGCTAAGGAGCGGTGGGCTCGTGCTACAATAAGAACTTTCTAAAAGTGTTCCACCCCAAATAGCGAGGTAAGTAGGGACTAAACGAATAGTTCCATAGGCCCTGTATTGGTTGATTCTGCAATTCCGGTAATGCGCAGGTTGTTCCCTCTAGACCGGGCCTCAATATGCTCATTTTTGGCCCTAATAACCTCCATAATCTTTGCCATGCTTGCACAGGAGGTACTGACTGCCTCCACTTTATCCTCAGCATTAGAAATGCGCTGTTCAGCTTCGGTCAGCTGCTCGCCGTGCTTATCTAGCCTGGAAGCCATAGTATCCATTCGCAAATTTAAATTGTCAATTTTAGCGTCGATAGTATGTAGGCTCTGCTGCATGGCGATCAACATGCCCTCTAACCTGGCCCCAGTCCCCCTCTCAGCATCGAGTTCAGCATCGGAGGCAGCAGGCGATGAGGGTTTCAGGGGCGGTTTGGCGGTGAAGGAGAGCTTACTTTGCTGCTTGCCTGCACGCCCCATGGCGGAACAACCTAATCCCCTCACGTGCAAGGAAGAAATGCGCAAGTTAGAGTGTCCCCCAAAAGTCCAGAGGGTCAGCCACGTAAGTACCCCGTCAGGAGCCAAGCAAGGGAACTCAGAGCTGCCAGGGCCAAACACAATTCCCAACGTACATGAAAGAGCGCAGGCGAGGGGGGTCCCATAGCACCCACGAGAGGAAGCAAGCCACCACTGGTCCTTCCGCCCCCAGCCCGTCCAAGGAGGTATCTGCAGCAGGCCTCACGACAACAGACTGATGACTTGGCGCCAAAGTAGGGGTCCCAACATCGGAGGCCCCAGGAGAACAGGCTGGCCACCACTGGTCCCCCTGCCACCAACCCGGACGACCATGAAGTGACAGCAGGCCCCACAGTCTCCGCCGTATGATGCCGGCGCCGAGGCAGGGGGTCCCACACAAGGAGCTCCGGGAGCCCGCCACCCCAAGGACACCGGGGGTAGGCGGCAGCCAGGCACCAGGCTACGCAGAACCCAGCCGCGTGCATGCGGCACTCAGGACCAGCAAGCCGTGCCGCAGACCGCCCAGGGCACCACGCGGCCGCGCAGCGCCACCTAGCCGGTCCCTAGCCACAGCAAAGCAAGCGTCGCGGATCTGCCTCACCTGCACAGCCCGGACCGATGCAGCGTCCTCAGGCAGGTTCCGCCGTCCGCAACACTCCGCAGCCGCTCTCCGCTCCTCGCCTCAACAGGGCGCCACCCTCAAGCTCCGCCGCCGCCGGAGTCACAGTCCCAGGAGAGCGCGGGACCCACAGCCCAACAGGAAGCGGGCGAACGGCACTCACTGCACCGCCGGACCGCCCTCGCTCCGGGCGTGCCTCTCTCCAGGTCCGTCGGCACCAGCGCAGGTCAGGTGCAGCCCCACAACACCTCGGGGCACCGCGAGCGGCAGGTGGCATCAGCCAGCACTCCGTAGAGAACAGCAAGAGCCCCGGCAGCGGACTACCTCATGACACCAGGCGCCACCATCAATCACCAGGCCGGGATGCGAGACGGAGCCAAATCAGCAGCAGCAGGCCAGCGACAGACACCAGATGGGACCACCAGGATGCAGGAGCGATGAGGAGGGCAAATCCAAGCAAGGAGTTCATGGATGGCAGGTAAGACCAAGGATATTAGGCGGATTAGAAGCTCGGCCAGCAGAGCTGTGCTAAAAGGCAGCCATCTTGATCGGGCTCTCTAGCGCCCCCCGTCTTTTTTATTTTTAATGTTGTTGGTGGGGTGAAGCACTCCCTGTGGCCCCCAGCAACAATGCTTGGTGGTGTCCAACTAGGGGCATCACAAAGCTAAATATACATATAAATAGCACTCGCAGGACATTATGGGGTGCTCCTTCAAAGAGCAGTGCAAAATAATGTGGGTGTCTCGGTGCCCACTCAGTGCACCCACATGTTTAAATTTGGTTGGGGGATTCAGGTGAGCCCCAGGATCCCGAGCCCCCAGCCAATACTCCAGCTGGCACACATTGCCTGTGCTGGCAGGAACAACATGGTTTATATTATACAATTGGGAGGCCCACAGCTCCATTTTTAGTTGCTCGGAGGAGGTGGAGCCCCAGAGCCCCAGCCAGCTTCCCTCACAGGAACTGGCCTTGTTCTTGATCGTAGGTGAATGCCCCGTTGCCCATCTCGGGCACACTACTCTCTTTAGAAAACCCACGGAGAGGAACACCTTATTGAGGTAAAGCAGCCACCCCAGGAGACTGTGTGACAATCTACCTTTCGGCCAATTCCTCAGAATTTGTCGCAACTGTTTGCACAAGGAGGATTTTTTCACCGATTCAGATGGCCTTATAATTCGACTCGTGGAACGGGGATACCCGAAGAGAATGGTCAAACGAGTCAGGAAGAGAGCATGGTTCAATCCCAGGGAAACCCTATTGACACCACAACAACATACAAGTGATCCTTTGATAAGGTTAATATGTGTCACTACATATTGCACTCGCAGTAATGAAATCAAGTGCACCATCAACATCCATTGGAAGCTATTCTCGGATGACTTGATCCAACGATGCACTCGTTCAAAAAAGGCAATAACATACGGGACCATGTTGTCCACTCGCTCCTGCCCGCCCTGCCACAGCCTTTCATTCAGACCCTGTGGCATCTACCCGAAGTCGTGGGCCATTTCAAATGTGGCCACTGCAAGACATGCAAGCTCACGGTAGAGACCAATCAGTTTAGCTACAAACAATACACAATAGACTTAAAAATACACACCAACTGCAATACCACTGACGTGATTTATGCCATCATGTGCCCTTGTGACCAGATGTACATAGGGCAGACACACCAGAAAATTAAGGCACGTATCCTCCAGCACTGTAGCAGGATAAGGTGTGGTGTTGCGGGGCCACCCCTTGTGGAACACTTCCAGACATTTGACCACCAACCTGAGAGTATAAAATGGGTGGTCTCGAGAAAGTCACACTAGGCCCCAGGGATGGGTATATCAATGCAGCCCTAAACATCCGCGAATGCAAATGGATGCACACCATGAATACTGTCCATGATGGCCTAAATGAAATCGATGCAACCAATGCACAATTATCTTGCCTTAATAGTGAGTGAATTGGCCTTTTCCACTACATAGACTTGTCTGGCAAACAGATTCTTACATGCCTTTATTCACAGACTTACATGCTATCAGCAGTGTATGTTTGATCATTTGTGTTTTACTTGCATTCATCCCACCATGTGGGCCATTGTTGGTCATTCATTTTGTTAATGCAAAAGGCCATTAAGTTATTAGAAGTAGCCGGATATGCACCCACCGTTGGGTAACTTGTGTGTTAATCAATCATCTGTCCCATGCAACATGTGGTCTTCTAAATACCAGAAATGACGCAATTAGTGTGCGTGATTATATTGCATCTCACCACTGTTTCATGAGCGTTTCTTACATGAATTGTCTCCTCTGTCTCATGCAACATGTGGTCTTCTAAATACCAGAAATGACACAATCACATTGTGTATGTGATTACATTCCATTTTATGAACGTTTCTTACGTACATTGTCTCCTCTTCTGCACGATTACAGCTCAATCGATGTCATGCAACCATTATTATGCATACATGTACTTTGTTCTATGCTGGGTTTTCTTACATATGTACAGTATGTTTTACACGTGCCTTTCGTTTCGACTGGGATGTGACTGGCATTTTACCACACATGACACGACGAATATGCCCCAATTTATTGTAACTCGCTCACCATGGATGCCTGAAACGACCTAGGCCTGGTCTTCATTCCGCAGTGTATATCAAATATATTAGGCGTCATTGTTTTTATTGCATCAGGCCCGTCCACTCCCTGAATCGGTACTCTGCCGGTCTGCACCGGTTCGGTTTCATCGTGCCTCTGTGTTCGATTTCTCGGGTCGTTCTGTAAGACGTGCCTGCACTCAGCGGCTGTCCTCTGCACGTGCCACGCGTGCACGCCTTCAGACGCACTACAAGTATGCACGCTGCCCGGGCGTGCCTGTCAGTGTGCGGAGGCGCTCATGTGATATGGCCAGGTAAGCGGCAGCACATCTTTCTTCCTAACTGATCGTGACCAAGGTCTGTAATTAATTATGGTTTATACAGATCTAATGTGAATTCCTTTTCTTAATTATAGCTATAATTAATTCAGCCATCATACAAAAGTATTGAGGTATGTCGTTTTTCACCTGACGTGACGGCGTATTTTCAGAAATCCACTCGGTCACTGGTCACGGTGAACTAGAAAGGTTTTATGCATGCACTAGTGGCTTTATAAGTTAACGCACACAACCACATTAGTTGACTCCATCGTTTTAGCCTGCTAGGTTCCTCCTTACTTATTAATTACAATTACATAGATAGAGGACCCATGATAACAGGCAATTTCCTACGTTGGGTCACATAGTGCGCGGATTAGCATCACCATCCACGGCTATATCCCATCTTCCCTCGTGGCATGTACTATGGTGACCATTAATCAAATTCACAGTCATTTCTTATCCCCAGAGGTGCCACATTAACAAACCACTGAGCTAGTGGGTTTGGCACTCTTCTATTGTAAATTGTGTTTTCACAGTCGTTTATTGGTGCTTATCCACGCTTCCCTCATTCACTGATTTTTAGCTGATGATTTGTCGTTTCCACTCGCCTCCATGAAGTTGGAGCCTACGGGCCCTCTTTTTGTGAAATCAACCGCCTAATTTGTCGCGCCGGTCATGAATGGCAACATTAATTGCTTCTCTTGTTATTTATTCATTACCATTCTTGCAATCCCCAGCACCAGATTAATAAAATCGCATTCATTAATCCCAGGTGTCTCCGTTTCTGTCCTGATGAAGACCCTGATTTAAGGATTTACCAACCTATACACGACAAGGGGTCGAAACGTCGACGGTCTCTATTTTACTGTCAAGTACAGACAACAGAAATTTATTGTCTGGGTCACGAGGATACTATGTTCATATGTAATGTTCGCCTTCATGTGGCTGGATAGGTTTCTATCAGTCCTTTAATGTATTTATTGCACATTGCCTTTCTCTTTTCCAACAACCCTCACAAGTGCACTCCTCGCTCAGAGCACCTTCTCCTCTCTTCCTTCTGGATCACCTTTTTAGAAATGTACAGACAATCAGTGCTTGTAACGCTGTTTGCTGAATATACCAGCATACTTCTGAACATGAAGAAATTGTACTAATTGATTTATTATGGTGATGTTTTGATTTTGGCATTAAAACATTTCTCACTGTGACCATTATTTCTTGAACTGTCCCCCAGGTGGGAGCAGTCATTTATTCGCTGATCCCTCTGGGTGAGAGCAAAGTTCTGTTCCCTGGTGGGAGAATGGCGGTCAGTGTGAAAGGCAGTGTCTCTTGGCCCTCTGCGAGAAAGATGAAGCAGACCAGCTGGGAAGGGGATCTGAGCTGTGGGAGAAAGCTGCACACAAGCCTGGGCGTGCAGAGCACACATGGGGGCTACCTAGGGACATAAGAGGCGGCTTTAACTTACACCGCACATTTCACTATTAGCCTGGGGGTGTTAGCTGCACAAACGGGCTTTTGCAAGGTTTGTTCCCGGCCACATCTGCGTGGCATGGAGCACAAATTGACCTTTTTTTTAGGAGACATTTAAAGGTACAGAGCTGTGAAGTGGCAGCTTTAATTTAGAGGGCTATTGGCAAGAAGAAGCTGCAGCTATGGTTCTCATCTTTCCAGGAGAAAAATAACAGCCATTTCTTGTTGTTTAATTAAGAGTCTGCAAAGGCCCGGCCTTGATACTAAATAGGACTGTAAAAAAACACATCGAATGTACTCATTAGTAACATGACTTTTCTGCCTTTGTTTACCTTCATTATTTGTAAAGTCTTTTTTAACTCTGCTCTGGAACGCATTTGAAAGTTATTTTTATTTATATTTCCTGATTGAAGTTGTGCAAATGAGGGCTAAAAATAATGGCTTTAAGTGATTGTGCTTATTTTTGTACCGACTCAGACATTAAAATACCAGTGGTGCCAGTTGAAAACCAACCAGCTGTCTACCCTTGCTGTAGTCCATCGTTCATTCCGGACAAAGAAAGTACATCACCCAGGACAGTATTTATGAAGCCTACCTAAACCTAAGCCTACCTAAACAATGAATGTAACGAAACTGGTGCTATGTAAAGCGCTCTGATACCCGATGTCTCGGGTCTAGTTCGCGCTATATAAAACTCTAAAACATAAGAAACAAAAAAACCCTGACAAGGCACTGAAGCACTTAGATACTGCTGAGGAATATAAACCGATCCACCAAATGGGACAAACTGAGCAAAGTGATAATGTAGCCCTTGTGAGGGTCACTGAAATTTTGCGGCAGGAGAGGGACAAATTAAGCAGCAAGGTTGACTAAATTATGAGGCATGAAAAGGAAAATTATTCGGCATACTGCTGCACATTTTGTCACTAACACTTGCTAACACTTTTTTGGACATCGGTTGCACCTCATTAGTAGCGGTTTAACGCTCACATTTAGCAATAAGCAACAGAAAGGTGACCAATCAACCTTTGCAAAGAGCCTTTCACTGCAAGTAACGTGCTGTTGCCTTTTTTGTGTCTTTTGAATTGTTTGAGCTAGATACTCATTTTTAAAGTTATTACTCATAGATTATGCTGAAGATGATGGATGGTGACAAATGTGGCGAATCCATAATTATGTGAAAAATGCTGCAGCCACACAATCACATAATTGCAGGTGCCAGGCCCTTGACTTAGAGGTCAGTGACCAGCACCCAGTACAGAGAGTATGCACGTCAGGGAGCCCTCTTATCAGCTGGTGAGATGCTGACTTAAAACAGTTTAAAATGTAAATTATTCACTGACATTACTCATTGCCTCCCATCCCAACCATTCCTCTGAATGCAGGCCATCTTTGTAGCCATTGAAATCAGGCCCTTTGTTTCTTAACTGTTTATGTTTATATTGTTAACTTTTGGGAAAGCAAACAGTAATTTATTTCAAAAATATAGTTTAGTTTCCTGAATGAGGGACTACATGAAAGATAGCCAAGTGTATTTTATTACCAAAACATTAGAAAGCATGACAGGAGCAAAGGGTATAAGTTTTCTGAGATTTTTGTGGCAGTTACAGAAGCAGAAAAACTGTATTTGTCCTTCAAGCAGCATTGGCTTGAGGTTCAAAACGAAGCCGTTTTTTTAGGTCTCGCCTGACCCAGCGCATGCGCTGGTCTGGTGAGACTTATTGAGAGGGCTCCAAAAAGTGCTACCAGGCCAGCCTAGAGCTACACTGCATGTGCGTGGGCGTGCGCCGCGCTTTACTGTGATTACTTTCACTTTTGCGGCCTTATGTTTGATCGTGATCGCGATCACTTTCACTTTTGCTGCCGCACGGCCGCTTTGCATAGCCAATAGGTCTCGCTTTTGGGACCTTATAAGTATTTAGTTATGCAACTGTTGCATAGCTAAACACTATGGGCGAGACCTATTGGCTATGCCAATGCTTGGCTTCCGTTGCCAACGGTGGTTCCTCTCAGGGTCAGACTGGGACAGAAAATAGGTTGAATTAGATAGCTAAAACTGTGACCCATGTTTGCGAATTGAGGCATTGTTTACCTTTTACAGGCATGCTGTATAAGTGTTCTGCACGGTATGGAAGACTGTATGGCTGTGAGCTTGCTGCAGGCAATAGTTTTTAATATCAGGCAAATGAATAGTAAAAACTGGCCCACTACACCATAAAACACGCCCAAAAAGCCATACAACTGACAAACACTGCCTTGTTAGGCCAGCCCATTGGACACTTCCTGTTTGCCTTGTCGGCTAGTCCAACCCTAGTTGCTCTTGTAGATGCAGGTAGTTCTATGTACATTTTATTGCAAAATGCGAGATCACCCGTTGCTTGTGGAGCCGTACATAATTATGTTCAAACCTCTCAGCAGGATTTGCAAGCGAACTGGTAATGTAATTAATAGCTGCACACCAGCTGCATGTCTGTTTGCAATGTTGATTGTGTATTATACAGAGATAGAAATATCAATTTAATGGTCATTTGTTTGGTCATTGCACCTGCTCTGAGAGGGGCTGTTGCTGTGCGTCTGTTTAACAATGAAACATAATATACTAAGAATGAGTGGAAGGCATCAAATGCTCAATCAGTGTGTCCAGCCGGTAGTACATGTGCTTGAGAAACAAACACCGTGTTACACATTGGTGTGTCTGGAAAGTGTTCATTTTTTAATATTAGCAAGGCATTAATTCATAGCCTTTTTCAAGTTAAAAGTACAGCCTCAAGCTTCACTGTGTAATGATATTTTTGAACCATACCTCCTGCAACCCTTTTACTTCAGCCATTGTTGTTTATTGACCTAAAGCTTATTTGTTAATTTGTAACTTAAGTAATATCACTTAGTGTGATGTAATTATGGTTAAAATGTGCTTGATGTTTCTTCTGCTACACCTGGCGTTTGGTAGGGCCCTATATTAAACAGTGTGAATTAACAGCCAGTGAGATTCTAGAACCAACAATAGCCTGAGAACACTTGAACCACCCCCCATGGTAAACAACTTAAAGTGTTAAACTATATATATGTTGAAAAGAAAAACACAATTTTGTGTTTTCAGGAATCATTGGGATGTGTTGGAAGCTTTTTATTTTCACCAATCTTTATTGTAGCCATGTTAGACTAAATGCAGGACTTGAGGCAAGAAGTGTTTGTTCAGCTACAGTGACAGACAAGGTGGTTATTGTCTGTGAACTACACCAATTCAGCTATGAAAAGTTGATAAAATCTTGAAGATGCATGAACAAAAACTGTGCTAGGAATATGTCCTTGCAAGATTTCATGGTGCTCATTTATTCTATTAAGCTTAGTTCAAAGGTCTCATGTAGTTGCAGATTAGGGGACAGAGGACCAGATGTACGAAATTCTGGTTTACATTTCCTAAATAGCGAATCCTAAGAAATCGCAATTTAGGAAATGCAAAATTGAATGTACTAAAATAGCAATTACCTAATGGCGATTCCTACAGAGTCAAAATCGCTATTAGGAAATTGCTATTTAGGAAATGCAAAACCATTCGTTCCTATGGGCCTAAGGCCCAAAGGTACAAATAGTTTTGCATTTCCAAATTTGCAATTTCCTAATAGGAAATCTCAAATTAGGAAATGCAAAAACATCTGTAACTATGGGCCTTAGGTCCCCTTTAAACAAAGGGAAAATAAAATTGGTGCTCGTGTAGAGCACCCAAATGCCAACGAGTCACGTGGGCACTCTGTGGGACTGATAAAACTGCATTTTAGATGCATTCTAACATATTGCACCTGCTTACCATTGGACTGGATCCAATGGTAATAGCATTTCCTAAATCCCCATTTCAAATTTAGGGAATACTATGCAAAAGGGGTTAGGAAATCGCAAATAGGAAATCACTATTTGCGATTTCCTATTTTGGGAATCACAAAATATGATTTCTACTTAGTAGAAATTGCATTTTGCAACCTCACTTTCCCTTTTGTACATATGGAAAGCCTATTTAATATTTCATAACAGCCTGATATTGTGATTTGGTCAGTTCAGTAACGCTAAATGGCTTTGTACGTAATGGCCAGAGTTTACTAAAGTAGAACTACAACGATACACAGTAGCATTTATTATACACTTACCAGGAACCTTTAGGCTGATTCTAAGTGTTACCAAATTTTGTAAAATGGAAACCGAAGAAAACATTAAAATAGTGATTACCCAAGAGCATATCATTTAGCTCAATAAGGAGGCCTATATTGTGTGGTGTTGTATGCCCACACCACTGTGCTGCTAAACGTTTTAGGGCTCCTGAGAAGTTTTCTTTACATCATTTGGTACCCAAATTGAGCCAATGACAAAGAGCTCTCTCTGTTTGAGACAAAGGAATCCTGACAGAACATTGACATTTGGAAACCAAATCTGTAAGTGGTTACTCATTGAATCTGTGGTTGACACTGTTGCTTATTGTTTATCTCTGAAGGCCTAAGACACTACTTCCAATGGAATACCATTTATTTGTTTTGTACAGCTATATCTTTATGTAGGACATAATATTAGTCAAGGCCTTGATGAAGCTGGATAATGTCTCACCCTCTACAGCTATGCATTGTCATCCGGTTAAGGTTTGCACCCTTGTTTATAGCCTGCACCTGGATCTCCTTAATTATTCTAGGCACCCATGGATGTTTAATTCCCTATCCCCAATTTCTTCCATAGAAATGTGCCTTAACTTTCAAGTGATCCCATTAAATTGATATAATTGAAGACATATGTATTTTATTATATATTATTGTACTGTAGTGTTTGTACAGCGATTGATAACCCTCAGGAGGCCACAGAGAGTTTTCTAGATTTCTGAGTAGATAACTTTGCTGTAGTGCGGTATAACCGGCAGAGTGTTTGTTTGCACTGACCTGAATGTAGTATGGTTAGTATCATAAGTGAGGTTTAAGGTGTGCTCCAATTAAGATGCAGTTAGTCTGTAGGAGCATTTATGCATGGAAGTGAATGTGAGTGAGAAATAGCACATCGTTTTGCTTACGCCTCCTGTTACATTCTGTCACCTGCACTTGATGGACTGTTTGCTAGAGAGAAGTTAGCCCTTTTTTGCTTTTTAGTGATCTTGACAATTATTGATTATCCTTATTCATTCCAGGAGGGTGTACCAGAGCTTGAGATTTTCTGAAATTGAACAAGTAATGGAATCATGTAATTTCTTCAATGGATTCCACACTGGTGTATCTTAAATATTCAATTATTCAAGTCCAGAGACTGCTAGAGGTGACAGACCAGCCTACAAATGAATTTAAATATGTTTGCCTGCCTATGGCGACTACGAGGGTAAATTGAATCAAATCAAACACACATTAAGCACTTGGTAGCTTATACTCAGCATGTGCTTAACTAGGGATTTGTTGCATGTCAGTGCATGCAACCTTAGCTGTGGTGCACAGACACCCTTTTTTGCTGCACACAGAAGAAGACAATTAGAGAGAATATTGGTCAAGAGTGTCATCTAGGTTAGCTTGGTTATCCATGCGCTTGTTAAACTGTGTGTACAAAGTTGAGCATTGACCAAAAAAAAAATACAGTAGTAGATTTTTTAAATCTAGAATGCCCACAACATCACTAGAAAATCAGGAGAATTTGTTGAAAAGTGATAAAATTGCGTGGGTGGTTGAAACAGGGGAACACTTCTTGAATATGGAGGAATGGCAAGTACAAAGTGAGAAAGATCAAGAACTGAAAAAGTGATTGACTTTGTGAGGGAGGGATGGCCCAATAAAAGTGATATGGGAGACCTCAGAGCATTCTGGGAGGTACGCAGTAAACTGGCAATTGAGGAAGGATGCTTAGAAGGGAAAGATATTTCCACCTTCTGCTTTGAGGAAAAATAATATTTAGGTAGATATTTTTATCTTCTGCTTTGCGGAAATAAAATATTTCAGTATGCCACGAGGGACCCTTAGGTATAATAAAAACTAAATCTGCAATTAAAAGTTTATATCGGTGGCCAGGGGAAGTCAGGGAATGTCATGTCTGCATGTCAGCTGATAAATCTTTGAAGACATTGAGACCTCCTATGAGCAATACATTTTAATGCCTGAAAGCTCCTTGGGAAAAAGTGACAATTGACATTATGTGGCCAATTGGGAATACTCAAAAATGTATTGTAGTATTGATGGATGTATTTTCACAGTGGCCTTACATCAACATTGTAAACAAAATAAATATAGATACAATACTAAGGGTTTATAACTTAGGTTAGTACTGAGTACGGGTGTGACCTAGCCTTTGGGAAAGGTAAGATAAAAAATAATAAACAAAAGAGAAGAATACAAAACATATTACAACCAGAAACATGGGATTAAACACATCAAGTTAAAGGTTGGACAGTGGATTAGAATGAAAATACCAGGCATAGTTTCCAAGAGAGTTAGGGGCTCATAACGATGGCGGAGGGACCGCCATCCAGCGGTGGTGGTCCCTCCGCCATTTGACTCACATTTCCCCCGCCACATTAGGATGGTGGGGGGAACCGCATTGTGACCGCGGCAGTCACAAAGACCGCCCTCCACGCTTCAGCCCCAGCAATCGTCACGATTGCCTGGCGGAGCGGTCAGCAAGGTTGTAATGGCAGCAGTGCCTAGCAGGTACCGCCCGCCAGAATACAATGCTGGTGGGCGGTACCTGGTATCTGTAATGGGTGAAACCGCCATGGAAAGGCTGGGGGAGGCTGGGTTCTGGGCCCGTTGTGGGCCCCCTTTGTTTGGGGGGAGGGTGTACGTGCACTGGGGGGGTACCCATGGTACCTGCTTTCATTTCCATGCACAAGGTGGCATGTGCCTGCCACGTTGTGCATAGAAATGCACTACGTGGCTTTGTTGCATTGCAATCGGTGCTGCAGCCAGCAGCACCATTTACAATGATCATGGCCCTGGATGCACCCGCCATAGTGGCGGGCACATCCTAATACACCCAGCGGTACCGCCACCTTACCGGCGGCGGTCCCAGCACCGCAACGCAGTCCGCCCGCCATCTTACTAAGCTCCTAAGTTCCTATTTTGAACCTAAACGCCTGAAACAAGTGTTAAATAATGCGGTCAGATTAGTAGGTAAGGTGTAGATATTAAAGAGAGTAGCTGTGATTTCTAAACAAAGTAGAAATGACAGAGAAACAAAATGGTAGGACACACAATCTTGAAGAAGATATAGTAACTACTGAGCACCAAGAGAGTGTTGTGAACAATGAAAAAACACTGAGGGGTAAACTAGTGTAAGATTAGTCAAGTGGTGGTGAAGGTAACCTGGAGCAAGAAGATAGTGGAATTGATTTAAATTCCATTAATGTGCCTTCTACTAACAAATTGACTAGAAGACAAATGAGATAAATTAAGCGTTCTGTGAAGTTAGGTGATTATCTTTGTATTTAATTAATTAAGCTAGATTGCATACCTGTTTTTTCCCATAGGCTATATGGTGAATTTCACTATATAAGATGTCTCAATGCAATGATTATACTTTCAAATGTGATTTATATAAGGGATTTTAATTGTGTTTAATGGGGGGAGATGCGTAGAGGCGATGTAAAGGAAGTAATGACATCAAAAGAACATGGAATCTGGAAGTTAGAATCTGATAAATGACAGTCTGGAAAATCAGTTGCTTGGAAGATACAGAGTGATTGGTCGCATAATAAAGGAGCTTATTTAACTTCCATTTGTATCGCACTTTACCACAATGTCCATGTATAAACAGGTGTTATATTAACAAATGTAATGGTATTTATTGCTAAGAACTTTTCATGCTTAATAATTAAATCTGCTAACATTGGCTTTATAATTATGTCTTCTTTTTTGTAGTTCCTTATTCTTATAATGACTTGAAGCCAGTTAGTTTGGAGCCTCTAAACAAAGAAAAAAGTACGGCAGAAAAAAAAAAAGCTAAAAACCCTCAAACATTTCATAATTTATTTTTATTCTCACTAGAATTATTTTGCGTACCTCCTAGGATTACAGAATCGGTATTGTGGTTAGAATAAAAAATAACAAAACACTTTTTTCATTCAGTTTCAGTTTTTCCTTTAATTCTGGATATTTCCAACATCATCTGTGGCAGAATCAAAATCAACGTAACAACGGGCATCTAACAAAGTTGACAAATAAATAAGAGCATCTTTTTTGTCACAATAAATACATTTTACCTTGTTCAATATATACAAACATAGTCAATAAAATAAATAAATAAACCATAGAAGAATAAATACATTTCATAAATAAATAACAGAAGTGCCCTCTAAAAAAAGAGCAACTTGCATTACATATATAAAGCACTTCACTTTTCAATAACCTGCGTTGTTTGCATATGAGAACAAAACTTCTGTTGGGATGAGGGGCATCAAAAGCAAAGACGTAATACTTCTAGACGTTCCAAAAATAAATCTACTATTAAATTATTGTTTCTCTAGAAGCACAGAAAGATTTGGAATGCACTATTATCTTGATCCATCTTAACCCTTTTTCAAAAGGTATCTCAAAAATATCTTCTTTCACAGACATGATTATAAATGCCCCACACTATCCTTGTCAAGCTGATCAGATGTCGCTGAATTCTATGGTTAGGACACCATTTTTTCACTTTACTGTACCAGCCTCTACCTTTGTTAACAACCTTGCACTACTTACTCTTGGGCACCAATGACACTATACAAAAAACAAGAAAATAAAGAAATAAATAGTAAGCCCTTTTCGATTGACATCGCAGCAGTGCAGGATTGCCCAGTTAAGAGAGAAAAGCTGTGTACGCCACATGTTCCTCTGAAAGGCATTATGGTTTAATACTAAAACTACAAACACAAGAATTCACCTGAGCTCAGCCATCATGGCAGCACCCAGTTCAAGAGCATGGTCAAATCATGATCACTCTTGGTTTGACCATGAAATATGAAGATTGGCCAGTGACCATGAAAACATGACAGGTTTGAACAATAGTTGACCCTAATAATGAGCTCATTAGGGAATCTTGGTTCCTCCAGGTTGATTAGATCTCCCTTGTCTGAATGTGTCTCAACCTACAAGTACTGACCAAAATAAAGAAAGGCATGCATTACAATGGTGTACTGATCTGCAACCCCTCCATTAGCATACATCACATTAGTCTGAAGTCCAATATGGACCTTTGCTCTGGCTATAATGTATTTAATTAATACATTCTCAGTTTAACTGGAGTCATTTCATGTGGCACAATAATTAAGGGATGATCTTTTGACCTCATGGGCAGTGTCTGTTGAAGTAAGCTTGACCTTCCTCCAACCACTCCAGCATAGACCATCCCAGGAGTACAAAATAATGGCACAGTGGTCTGTTATGAACCTTCCAATGGACTCTGGAATATCATGCCTTATCCCAGTAGTTCTCATAGTCATTGGAACGATGTCCTTCTCAAGAGTGCTGTATAGCGAGAAGAGAAAACAATGGTCCAGATCTATTAACACTTTGCACTGGATTTATGTTACTTTTGTAATGTAAACCTTATGTAAAGTGGTATGTTTCTATTTACTTTCCGACGCAAATCAGGATTTGTAACACAAGTTAGCGATATTTGATACTTTCCACTGCTTTGCATCAAGGGGGTGTTCCTTGAGTGATATATGGGCTTTACCATGCAGCCACCCAGTTGTTGTTATTCAAATCCCCATCTACCAAGAATAGTAGACCGGAATTTGCACCAAAACCTCAAGCCTTCTTGAGCCAGACACAACTGTGGAGAATTGTTTTCACTTCTCCATACTTTTCAAACATTACGTGTGACGCATTGTACAGCACACACACAAAGTGGTAAAAGTAATACAGCTTAGCTATTGTACTGGAGGGCTCCACTTCCAGTACAGAATGTATGCTTCACATCATGCGCACACTTCTGCACCATGGAGCAAGAGTATGTGCGTTGGCACATGGCAGCCTCAAATGCGCTAGCGCTAGAAAGAGAAAAACAACACAATATCTTAGTAGATATGTCACTGGGTTTCACTCTCCCTTTCATGCAATGCAGTACAAGAACTTTGGTTTCTATGCTTCGTTGCCTCACATTTCAGTAAACTTCTCCCAATGTGTTCAAGGCTGCTGAGCCCAAATTTAGAATTATGCCCGACAAGGGCATGGTGTGCATGGGGTACACCCAAGATAAAATCTATGAGGTGCATATAAGATGACATGCTCTCCTCTCTTTTAATTGACTGTCTCTCGATGGTAGTGTCCCTAGTATGTGCGGGTGGGGACGATTTGTGAATGATGAGCCAATGGAGGTTTACCAGAAGATCACAGCTTCTCTTGACCTAATCCAAGACATGTCCATAGTGACTGGCCTCAGACTGAGTGTTGAATGGGTCATCCGACTCTACATCTAGGATCCTCTTTCTCAGACCCTCGAAAGGGTCGCTGCTCACAAACATCTCCTCAAGCGGGATGGTGTTCTGCATCGGAAGGAACTGCGTGAGGGGCGGCCCTTTTGATGCCTTTAAAGCCAATGAGGCTAGATGCTTTTCAGAGAAGTACAGGACATGGCCATCCTTCAGAGGAACTTCCCGGAAGTTGCAGTCTTCTTCTTTGTAGGCCTCCTGCAAAAAGAGAGAACATGCAAAGAATTAGGGAAGGTAACTGGTGCAGCACATTGCATAGAAGAAGCCAGCGTAAACTTCTAAATTTTTCTTTTTTTTTAAATCACAAATTTGGAATGGTTGAACAGTACCTGACTTCGGGGCAGGGGGGAATTGCACAAAATTCCGAATTTGTTGTCTTTTTTTCAAAATAAATTACTTTACTGGTAAATTGAATTTTGAACATTATTGTTCTTAATGAAAAATGACATCATTTTGATATGCCTTTTTAGTTTTCATGACTTTCCCCAAAAATTATTTTTTAGAACTCTTAAATATACAATCTGAGGATTTTGTTTGTTAAATGCTCATATTTGTTCAAACCGTTTCCTTCTGCAGGTAGAATGCTCGAAAGTATGTTGCTAAGAATAGACGACATTTGATAACAAAGTGAAGACCGAACAAGAACGAACAATTATTATTTCTGTAGTAGTCAAAGCTCACTCAGATCAAGTGCAGCTCTGACATTTAAAAATGATTTTTTATAATGCTATTATATGTTTTCGCTGTTGCGGAAAATATATGATGATGATGGGAGGTGACAAATTAGAAACTGACAAAACCTGATTACTTAGACATGATAGTTTAGTGAGCAGAGCACCTTCTGAAAATATAGAAGTATAAATGCTCACAATTGGCTATCATTTTCAAGCCTTTAGGATTTTGTCGGCAAGCACAGCCCAAACTATTATATTTATTTTTTCTGGCTAGAGTTATCTTGTTTCCATACTCCAACTTACATTGTATATTTATGTTTTTCTTTTTGGGAGCAGATTATTAGGTTTTATAATGTGTCCTTGGGATTGTGACTGGATCTGCAACATACATACTAGCCTGAGACTTCGGGCATATGGACCAGTTTAGACCCAAAGTTCGAATTTCCCTCTGAACACAAAAGCGGCAGATTTACTAAGGGCTTGTCCTAGTGCTGCTTCCAAACCCCTTTTGCGGTACTCCTCTGCTAATGTAAGCAAGGAGGAGTGTCGGTCCGGCCAGTGCAAAAACCTTATGGTTTGGGGAAAAACTCAATTTACTAAAATAAAGTGATCTGGCTTTGTCAATCAATCAATCAATCAATCAATCAATCAATCAGGTTTTTGTAAAGTGCACTACTCACCCGTTAGGGTCTCAAGGCCCTTGGGGGTGGGTGTGAGCAGCTTTGTTGGGGTCAATAAAAGAGCCAGGTCTTGAGGTAATTCCTGAATTGGTGCAGTGTAGGGCTTCGCCAAAGTTGAAGGGGGAGGTCGTTCCAGGTCTTGGCTGCGAGGTAGGAGAAGGACCTTCCACCTTCTCTGGTCCTGTTGAAGCGTGAGACGGTGGCTAGGGAGAGGTTGGCTGAGCTGAGGTTTCTCTTGGGAGCTTGGAAGGAGATGTGGTCATTGAGATATTGGGGTCCAGTGTTGTGGAGGGCCTTGCAGGCGTGCGTGAGCAGCTTGAAAGTTATTCTTCTTTTGATGGGGAGCCAGTGGAGGTTGCAGAGGTGTTGGGTGATGCGGTTGTGCCGTGGGACATGGAGGATTAGTTTGGCTGTGGCGTTCTGGATGGGCTGGAGTTTGCGGTGTTTGTTTTTTGTTGATTCCGGCATAGAGGACATTGCCGTAATCCAGTATGCTGGTGACGAGTGCTGGGCGTGAGTGACCATTCTCCTGGAGTTGTGGAATCCACTTGAATGTCTTAAATAGTATGCGCAGGGTGTTGAAGCATGCGGAGGAGACGGCGTTGATCTGGGGATTCATGGTGAGTGATGAGTCTAGTATGATGCCGAGGGTACGTGTGTGGTCCGTTGGGGTGGGTGGGTTTCCGAGGGAGGTGGGCCACCAGGTGTCTTCCCATGCGGAGGGGGTGGAGCAGAGGATAGGGATTTCTTTTTTCTCTGAGTTGAGTTTCAGGCAGCTTTTCCTCATCCAGGTTGCGACGGCTTTCATACCTTCTTGGAAATTGTGTCTGGTGATGTTGGGTTCCTTGGTGAGGGAGAGGATGAGCTGGGTGTCATCAGCGTGGGAGACAACGTTGAGTGTATGGTTTCTGACGATGGTTGGAAGGGGGGCCATGTATACGTTGAAGAGGGTGGGGCTGAGGGAGCATCCTTGGGGTACTCCGTATCTAATCTTTTGTCAGTTCGGAGAGGAAGTGCGGGAGTTTTATACTCTGTGTTGTGCCTGTAAGGAATGATCGTTGCCAGTCTAGGGCCTTTCCTTGGATGCCGGCATCATGGAGATGGTGTCGAAGGCTGCTGATCCAGGAGGATGAGGGCGGTCATTTGGCCTTGGTCAAGGAGGGCGTGGATGTCATCTGTGCCGTTGAGGAGGGCGGTCTTGGTGCTGTGGTTGCAGCGGAATCTGGATTGAGAGATGTCTATGATGTTGGTTTTGATGAAGTGTGCTAGCTGGGTGTTGATGGTCTTTTCAATGACCTTGGCTGCGAAAGGGAGTAGTGAGATGGGCCTGAAGTTTTTGTGGTCCATCGGGTTAGCAGAGGGATTCTTTAGGAGGGGGTTGACTTCGGCGTGCTTCCAGTTGTCGGGGAATGTGGCGGTCTTGAGGGAGCAGTTGATGGTTTGACGCAGTTCTGGTGCGATGGTAGTGGTGGCACTGTGGAAGATGTGCAGCGGGCAGGGATCAGAAGGGGCTCTGGAGTGGATGCTCTTCATGGTTTTTAGGGTGTCTTCTATCGTGAGTGGGGTCCAGGAAAGAAGTGTCTGCTGGGTGGCGTCACTGGGGGTGAGCGTTGGGGCGGTGCAGAGGTCTTGGTCGTCGAAGTTGTCGTACAGCGTCTTGATCTTGAGGTGAAAGAAGGAGCTGAGTCTGTTGCAGAGGTTTTGAGAGGAAGGGACTTCAGCTGTTTCCCTGTTGGGTTTGGCAAATTCCTGGATGATGGCGAAGAGTTCCTTGGAGTTGGAGAAGATTCTGTCTTGTAGGAAGTTTTTCTTTGTGGATTTGATGAGTTGGTGGCGTGCCGCGGTGGCTGTTTTGCAGGCAGAGCTTGCTTCTGGAGGTTTGCTGATCCTCCATGCCTTTTCCTGTTGTCGGCAGGAGCGCTTGGATTCTTGGAGTGCTATGATGAACCAGTTAGCTTTCTTGTTTTGTCGTCTTGTGGAGTTCTGGAGGGGGGTGAGTGTGTTGGCCCAGTTGGCGAGCCAATGGTGGAGGTAGCTTGCCGCTGTGATGGTGTCTGTCGTAGTTGGAGGTGGAGTGCAGGTGTGGGCAGAGGTGAGGTGTTCTTTGGAGACTTTTCCCGGTTCTGAATGGGAGGTGGCGCACGTGCTTATGTGCGGTGGGTTTAGTGAAGGCGAAATGGATGCAGTGGTGGTGAGTCCAGAGCAGTTCTGTGGTGTGGCTGAAGAAGATGTTGTTTCCTCCTGCAAAGATGGGGTCGAGTGTGTGTCTCGCTGTGTGAGTGTGACCGGAGACAAGTTACTTCAGCCCTATGTTGGTGAGGGTCTCTAGGAGGACGGTGGTGTTGGGGTCGCTGTGGTTCTTCAGGTGGAAGTGCAGGTCTCTGAGTAGTATGTAGTCTGTTGAGGCAAGGACGTGGGGTGCGATGAGGTCAGCAATCACGTTGGTGAAAGGGGCGCGGGGGCCAGGTGGTCTGTGGGCGAGTGTTCCGCGGAGCAATGTTCTGGGGTTGGGCTGGATCTGGAAGTGCATGTGTTCCATGGGGTGAGGCATCGCCCGAGTCGGGGGTTGTCAATCGGAGGGAGCTTTTGTGGATGATGGCAAAGCCTCCTCCTGGGTGGCTGGGGTGGTCTTTTCTCAGGATCTTGTATCTGTCAGGGATGGCGGTTGCGATATCGGGTGCGGGACTGGAGTCGGCCCAGGTCTCTGTGAGGAAGGTGACGTCAGGCGTTTGAGTGCTGAGGAGGTCTCAGATTTCTACGGCATGTCTGTGCAGGGAGCTTACGTTGAGGAGGATGCAGATCAGTGATTTGTGTGTGCTGGTGTCCGGTGGGCTGGGGGCTACTGTTGGGGTCCCGAGGTAGGTGAGGGTGCAGTGGCAGTGTCGGCAGGAGATCAGGCCTTGGGTGTTGCTTGACTTCGAGAGTTGGCAGTCATTGTTGCATCCAGGGTTGAGTGCATGGAGAGTGCTGGGGTTGTAGCGACAGGGTCTTGTGGGGACCAAGATCCCTGGCGCTGGTCGAGGTCGGGTCGCGGATAGATGCAGACGGACTTTCCTTTGGTGCACCCACCATGTGCTGCTGCAGCTGCGCCGCCACACAGCGGGTACCATTAAGTAGGGGTCGGGGAGGGTGGTCAGCTGGGAGGCAGGAGCGGCAGCGACATGCTGAGGGGAGGGGCCATGGGGCAGGGCAGCAGCTGCAGGGAAGCGCAGGAAGAGGGTGCGAGGAGAGCAAGAGAGAAAAGGGGCAAAAAGAGAGAGGCAGAGAGAAAGAGGCAAAACGAGAAAAAGGCAATGTAAAAAGAGGCAGAGAGAGAGAAAAGGCAATGAAAAAGAGGCAAAAGAGAAAGGCAATGTGAAAGCAGCATAGAGAGAGAAAAGGCAATGAAAGAGAGGCAAAAGAGAAAGGCAATGGGATTGCGGCAGAGAGAGAAAGAGGCACAAAGGACACTGGACAGAGTGGAATAGCACAAGAGCAGGGTACTCTTCCACTAGACCACCAGGGATGAGGCACAGGCAGGAGCCTGCGGGTGGAGGAGAGCCTCGAAGAGCTACCTGGAAGGAGCTTAGGCTCAAGGGCAGAGCCTTAACTGTGGAGCTGTGCGGGGGAGAGCAGTGACACTGACCAAGAAGGTCAGAGGTCTTTCCCCAAGAACGAACACCCAAAAAAAGCAGGCGCAAGCAAGGGGTAAAGGCAGTATATTTATGATATACTATTGTGTGGGAGTACCCTAAACCACATATCTTACAGGTGTGGCCATTGTTGTGGTGTCTACTCCTAGCATTTCTACTAGAGGGTGTACATCTAATGCAAATCAAAGTTTGGAAGGTACAAAATCAACGTTGTACCACAGTGCACAGCTCTGCGTGATGCAGAACAGATAGACATAGATTGCATCTTCGGCAGGCTACTCTTGCTATTTTTTGCCCTTTCCACAATGCAATGCTGCTCAGTACTTCCTTGAGTGGAGGAATATGAAGTTGTGTGCATGCATATGCAAGTAGTTTTGACAAACAAACTCACAAGTGGAGTTACCTGAAGGGGGTATGTTTTGTGGCAACTGGAATTAAGTATAAGAAGAGCTAATGGAATTAAGTATAAAAAGAGCTACTCATTCTACGCATTCTAGATTGTTGTTCTTTGGCGACTTTAATCTCTGGGAGACAGGGGGCTTAGGGAATCATCTGCAAGCCCTGAGTAATACCTGTGAGAACTGCGGCTTTCACCAGCTTATTCAAAGACCTACTCACAAGGGAGGACATATGCTCGACCCCGTTTTTGCTAAACAGTCTGAAACAGAGGTACTCAGCATATTACCGCTAAACTGGACTGACCACTTTTTAATACAATTTAGGATGACCATACCAGGTGACAAGTCGGCGAGAAAAATTCAAACTACCTTCAGGTGGGGGAGAGATTGGGCGAAACTCTCTAAAAAGGGCATAGCCCCACTTTTTCCCAGACAAAATTTGTTTAACCCAGAGGAGGCGCCTGAGGAAAACTATAATAGATATAGTAACTCCATTAATAAAGTGCTGGAGGGTTGTGTCCCAAGAAAAAAGCTCAGGATGAGGAGAACACCTTCGGCCCCCTGGTTCAGTGAGGAGCTGAAAGCGCTGCGCTTAGATCGCTGACAGGCTGAAAGAAGCTGGCGCAGGTCGTACCTAGAAATATATAAGAAAGCTCTAAAATTAAAACATGCTCAATACAAACAGGCTATCAGGGAGGCCAAATCGCAATTCTATGCCAGTTCCATTCTGCAGGCTTCCAATGGATCTAAGGCTCTCTTTAACATTGTAAGGGATCTCAGTAACCCCGGGTGTTTGGCTAACAGAGTCCAGCCATCACAAAATCTGTGCAACGAAGTCGCCACTTTTTTTATCGATAAAGTCACTAAAATCGTGGGTGGGTTTGATCAGAATGCCATCGAAATTCCTCTTATTAATGAAGACATCAGGAGGGACACTTCTCTGAAATATTTTCAACCCCCCACGGAGGACTCCTTTAACAACATAGCTCGGGAGATTTCGTCCGGGTCGCCCCTCGATCCCCTCCCACACAAGATCTGGAAGGAGTATGGCCCTGACCTATTCTCGGGTTTGTGGCAAATTTGCTGTCAATCCCTGAATGAAGGAGTGGTACCAATCTGCTGGAAGCAGGCGATAGTCACCCCCTTACTGAAAAAACGTCCTTAGATCCATTCGACACTGTTAGTCATGCGGTTCTGCTGGCAAGACTGGAAGGTTTGGGGGTGACGGGCCGTGCCCTGAAATGGCTACAGTCTTATCTGGCTGACCGACAACAGGCAGTCACCTTGACGCCGTTTGTCTCCCCTTGGTCCCCGGTATGCCATGGAGTACCCCAGGGCTCGGCAATTAGTCCGATTCTTTTCAATGTCTACTTAGGGCCCTTGATCCCCATAAGAAAATCTTATGGAATTGAAGTGGTAAACTATGCGGATGATATTCAACTGCTGTTCTCCACTGAGGGAGAGCACGCAGTTTCCTTGAGCTCTTTCCAGGCATGTATGGGGCAGGTCTCAGACTGGTTGAAGGCCAATTCGTTACAGCTGAATACTGGAAAACGGAGCTATTGCACTGCTGTGCAGCAAAAATGTCCAAACATCTTATGGGCGGGTTCAGGCTTAGGCCAGAGGACGCCCCCATAGCTGCAGCAAAAACAGTTCGCAATCTGGGGGTCATGATGGACGAGGACCTTCAGATGCAATCTCAGGCCAACAAAACAATCAGCACCTGTATCTCCTTGATGAGAGCTCTTCGCCAAATTCTTCCGCTACTTCCAAGCGAGACCAGGTCCTTCGTGGTCCAGAGCGTGATTTTGAGCAGACTGGACTACTGTAACTCCCTGTACTTGGGTGCCCCCCCCCAATATATTGTGCAGGGACTGCAAAGAGTGCAGTCTATGGCAGCTAAACTAGCCCTCAGGAGACAGCGTGATTCATCAGTGACGCTGGCATTGAGGGACTTACATTGGCGCCTGTTAAAGACAGAATCAGTTTTAAGTCCCTGGTCACGGTCTATAAAGCCCTACATAATATAGGCCCGCTACCTATACGAGAGCGATTCTCCTGGTATGAACCAAAAAGACTTCTTCGGTCCACCAGCCAAAGCCTTTGCTAGAGTAAAACTTGCAAGGATGGGAGGAAGGGCCTTCGGCACGGCGGCAGCACGCCTCTGGAATAAGATTCCCCAAGCTTGGAGACAGGCCGAATCTTTGCTGGGCTTTAGGAAAGATCTTAAGACCTGGCTATTCGCCAGGAATAGGTAGCAACGCCTCTGACTAGCGGCTATTCGTTCTATTTACTTCATGTCATTACGGTCTCCAAGCGCCAGGATACCCGTGGGGTGGCAGAAACGCTATACAAAAACCTATACAATACAATACAATACAATACAATTATGTTGCAACAGAAGACACCCTTATGTCTAAGTGATGTTGCAAGAAAATGCAAATTATGGAGCATGATGCAGCACATTATGCGGCACAATCATTGTCTTGTCATTTTAACACATTAATTGTGTATGGACATTTGTTATATCTCATTAGTACCAGTTTTACTTCTGACCATAGTTATCAGCAACTGAAAGTTGACCAATTAACCTTTTAAAATGGTTTGACACTGAGCAGCACCGTGTGTGATGTTTTTGGTTACTTTTGATCGATTTGAGTTAGGAAAACTATACAAATTATAAATCAGATGGTTGATTATATGGCAAGTAAGGTAAATCCATAATTATGCAGAAAACACCACTGCTGCAGAATTAAACAATTCCAGTGGCCGGGTGTATAAGTGTGATTCTAAAAGTGATCAGTTGCTAACCTATTGGTATTTGATTTTGTCGTGGTTGTGTGAATGCAGAAACATTTAGTGAACTGGTCCAGGGTTAGGAAGACCTGTTGGCAGATGCTAAGCAGGCATGAAGGCTTCTTAGTGAGCTATCAATGCCTGCCCACCCTGTGTGCACCACATATTTTGGATTGGCTGGTCAAAATTGATCTTCTACTGAGCCATGAGAAATAATTTTGAATTATAGACCACTGCCAAGGGCTACATCAGTTGGCAAATGCCTGAGGTGGAGGCAACTGGCACACCCTGAGGTTGAAAAACTATAAATCAGAACATTCCACCCGCAGAAGAGGGAATGTTTTAAATTAAATAGAAAAACAGAAAGTGAAACATTGGAATGTTGGAGCGAAATGCTTACGTAAGTTGTTTTTGGCCAATTACTACTCACTGTCTTCAGTGGAGCTCTCAACATTCAAATGTTCTCATTGACCTTCGTCCACAGGAGTTGGAAGGGAGCCACTTGGCCATTAAGCTCTCTGTGTTGAAGCACTGATATTCCCCAGTCATAGCAGAGATATTGCTTTTTGTGATTTTCCTACAGCTGGATAAACCTCTGTCAGCACTTTAACTCCAGTTCATAACTCTTCCTTCCTTTGTCCTCACCAGCAATGCACAGCCAAATGCGGCAGAGCAAACGAGTTCTGCATGAGCTCACACTATGTTAATAGCTGATAAGTAACTCCCAATTTATATCACACTTTTAGCCAGCACTTGCTTCATGGTTAATCATTCCTAGCATTCTGGGAACTGCATTTTCACTTTTTGTATGTACGGGCAGCAAGCCCCAACAATGAAAGTGCTCTTCGCTTGAATTTGAGAATTGCGCATGACATAAGGCTTCTCTCAAGTTATTACCCGGAGGATTGTCTAACTAGAAAGATATTATCTACTGCTTGACTTGGAAATCAGGTCTGTGTCAGAAGAAACACACAGAACTGTACAACTAACCACGAACAACAATGTATACAAGCGAAAATTCCAAAAGAACACATTAGATAAAACACCATGCATAAATCTCACCCTGCACCGCATGATGTGGGGTTGGGCTCTAGGCGCTCACAGCATTCCCCCCCTTAATATGCCATGCAGTACCATCCAACAGAGGACGGCCCGGACGAACCTACAACTAGATGCACTATCATGGTACCTAACAACACTTGCCACCAAGCAACAACACACGAGGATCCCTAGCCACTGGACAATGTCCCTGTCTATCAATCTGAAGATCCATAAGCTTTCGCCAAAGCCTTCTGACCTGAACCCTTGAACATTCAAATCACAACCCACAGCTCAACGAATACTACAGTCACCGAAGCGATAATATGACAATAATGCACCACCGTACACACATCATCAGAAGCTGAAGGAGACTTCTGCTTGCTATGGAAACCCTGGAACCATCTGGGAAATCACCAGACTCCTGAAAGTGCTACCCAGCCAGACCATTAGCAGAATATGAGATATACAGAAGGTAATAACGCATTACATACAAGGTTTTGCTAGGTGGCCCAGAGCTCCATGACATGTCATGGGCCCAGAGGCTTTATACAACACCAGAGTATGCAGTTTCAGGCAGTTTTCTCCATCTGACTCCATAGTATGAAGGTCATCTTATCCAGTCTTTGATATTTATTCAACAGAACTTTTCTTTATACGACTCGCAGTTGCTTAGTTTGGGTCGAAACACCTGGCATTCTTCGTACTGTCAGCTGACTAGCCAGAACTGGCGGAATGTGGCGCTTATGAATTCGAGCCACTGAGAAGTTATGCTCTCTGAAAAAAGCTAAATATTTTTTCAAACATGGAGGCAGTGCTTAATTTGTTAAAGAATAAGTGCAACATTATGCTCAAACGTCCAAGGCTGCTATTGCCAAAATTTGGGGTTACCGAATACAAACAGTGTATAGTCTTGATTCCACTTCATGCCTCTTTCACCCATCAGCTAACACTCCCTGCACAATTATTGAACTCTTATAAATAAATAATTCCTAGATGTAAAGCAGAAACTTATCACCCCCCTAAGGGTTTCAAGGCGCTGGGGGTCCTCGGGGAGATCAAGGGGCATATTTACAAGCTGGCGATAAAAAATGATCGCCGCTTTTGCGGCCGTTTTCGGCCGAAGAGTGGCGATAATTTTTATCGCCTAATTAGCAAGGCCACGCTGACGCGTGAAACCTTGCTTTAGCGTGGGGATTCCTAACGCCCAGCTTTGCATCTCTAATGAGATGCAAAGTGGGCGTTCCTGACCTAACATGACAGGAGAAATGTCGCTGAGCGACATTTCTCCTATCATCAAGTCCCACGCTATGAAGCATAGCGGCAGGAAAAGTAGTGACAACCCCTGTTATCGCTACTTTCTTTACGCCTGCTTCAGGACTGACTTAGCCATGATATCCTATGGAAGGTGGATATCATGGCTAAGTTTGTGAGTCCCTATCAGCAAGCTAACACCACATTACGTGAGATTATCGCTGGGTTTCCAGCGATAATCTCACATTAGGCAGTTAGCGTGAGGATTTTTATCGCTGAGGAGATAAGTGTTGCTAATAGCACGCTATCTCAGCGATAAAAATCCACGTTACCCGGCGATAATTATCCTCACGTTAAGAGCGCTGAGCGATAATTATCGCCGGGTGTTGCTGATATGCCCCCAAGTAAGCTATTGTCAGAGTCACATGATGCTGAGCTGAGCTGATTCCGGCATCGAACAGTGGGCACCGCGCTCCGCAGTCAGCTGCTCTGGCTCCTGCGCCACACCTCTACCAACTCTTGGGGGTTCCCTTTCATCCCTGCTACGTCCTTTCATCAAAGTTTCTCTGTCTTTCTTTTCCTCCCTTCTTTCTCCAATTTCTGCCTTTCTCTTGTTCTGGGTAAAAGTCTTAAAATGCAAAATAAGTGACGGAGCACAAAAATGGGTGCTGGCAGGCCCCACCTGCAACCGAAGGTTCAAAGTAAGGACTGCATGGAGCTGAGCTAGAAGGGCACGCAACGGCAGTGTCTGCGAATGGACTGTGCTCTCCATTGGACAGACAGAAATCAATTGGTTTCCCTGCTTGTATTTATTTCTGTATTTATTTTAAAAAACGGAAAATGCAGAAATTGGTCCTTCTTGTGAGTTTCTCTCCTAGTTTAAACTAATGAGTGAGTGGCCAACAGCTGTGCATATCGACAGCTAGAGTTAAACAAGGGATGAGGGGCTGCCTCGTGAACTTGCGTGGTGGGGCCGAACCAGGCGCCCACAGTTTTAAGACACTGCAAAGGCAGCACAGCTGGGAAACTCTGGCCAGTGGTCGCCTCTTCCTGCTTCCGAGCTGTGCCATCTGCAGGTCACGCCCACCTGAGAGAGCTACAAACTTGGGTTTCTGGGCTTTAAAAAAGGATACACACTTTACATTGTCAAGCACATGCACTTATGTTAATGGCCCCGGTGTCCCTAGAGTTTAAATAGCCACAGATGTGACCATGTCATGTTAGTGGTACAATGTTACTTTTTGCAGCTCATTTTACTCGTTATATATCATGGCTACTTAGCACACTGAAGTCCAACAGAAGTCAAAAGGCCAGAATAAATTTATGAAGTTAAATAAATGTAAAAATATACTGCGTGCAGCTATAGCCTTTCACAGAGCAAAAACAAAAAATGCCAATAGGATGATAACAATATGACGAACACAGAGTTAAATGTTAAAAAAGTAAAACATAACTTAAACCAGGAGCTCTGGTAAGGACTCACTGGCAGACAACAACAGAATGGAGTGTCAGGACTAGAGCCGGACAGACAAGCTACAACACCTGAGCACAGTACCTGAGAGTAAGGAAAGCTGACCTGACACATGAGATTTCAAACCTGGGGCCTGCACTTGATGCCCAGAGCTCTCTGCATCAGGTGCATTACCCACCAGGGCTACCTCCCTACTTCACCCCTCTTGGTCCAGGCACAGTTTCAAGGCTGGACCCGGGTGTCCTTGACACACTGCGAGCTCACCAGCCTAGAGCTCTCTGCATCAGGTGCATGACCCACCAGGGCTACCTCCCTACTTCACCCCTCTTGGTCCAGGCACAGTTTCAAGGCTGGACCCGGGTGTCCTTGACACACTGCGAGCTCACCAGCCTAGAGCTCTCTGCATCAGGTGCATGACCCACCCGGGCTTCCTCCCTGCTTGAAACCTCTTGGTCCAGGCACAGTTTGAAGGCTGGGCCCGGGTGTCCTTGACACACTGCGAGCTCACCAGCGTAGAGCTGTCTGCATCAGGTGCATGACCCACCAGGGCTACCTCCCTACTTCACCCCTCTTGGTCCAGGCACAGTTTCAAGGCTTGACCCGGGTGTCCTTGACACACTGCGAGCTCACCAGCCTAGAGCTCTCTGCATCAGGTGCATGACCCCCCCGGCTACCTCCCTGCTTCAAACCTCTTGGTCCAGGCACAGTTTCAAGGCTGGGCCCGGGTGTCCTTGACACACTGCGAGCACACCAGCCTAGAGCTCTCTGCATCAGGTGCATTACCCACCCGGGCTACCTCCCTGCTTGAAACCTCTTGGTCCAGGCACAGTTTCAAGGCTGGGCCCGGGTGTCCTTGACACACTGCGAGCTCACCAGCCTAGAGCTCTCTGCATCAGGTGCATGACCCACCCGGGCTACCTCCCTGCTTCAAACCTCTTGGTCCAGGCGCAGTTTCAAGGCTGGGCCCGGGTGTCCTTGACACACTGCGAGCTCACCAGCCATATCCCAGAATGTTATCTGGGCAGCAGTGTCCGGAATTGCCAGCTCTGCCCGGTGCAGGCCACTGCTGATAGCTAAGGGTAAAAGAGACTGAATATGGTTACATAATGTCTCGGCTGACTGATAGTGGCACCTGCGATAAGCCATGCACCCTGCGGGCAGGGCAGCTCTTGTTCTCACTGAACTTGCAAGTTCTTCTGGGGAACTAAAGCTACATAAAGACATGTTTCATGAAAAGCTCCTCGGATAAAAGTGCCACATAAACGAAAGATTAATAAAAATAGCAATTATGATGACGGTGAGGAGGATTATTACCCCCGGGTCCCTCCAGTCCTCGTTCCATTCATTACAAGTGGAAATAACCATCTCCCAAACAGAAAAGAGAACAGAGGCATGCTGGGATACCTCCCCTGCCCCCCCCCCCTCCCCTCGCCCCACTGGCAGTTCTTAACCAGTTATTACCCAGCATTCCCCCTGTTCTCAGAATGGGCGAGGGTTGTGATGGATGCGGCTGGGCGGGAGCGGGGTCTCCTGGATTCCCGTCTGACAGCCAGGCTGTCCCTGGCCGGTTTCTTTCTGCGCCTCCTGGCCTGCCGGGCTTGTTGATATTATTGCCATTATTATTAATAACATCAATGGTATTATTATTAGTTGTAGTAGGAATAATGGCTTTATAATCATTATACTCCTGGTGATCACGATCACACCTGCTCTGCTAAGTAGAAAGAGTACACCCCACATCTCTAGAGACATACAGGGAACCAGCCTGAAAGAGTACACCCCACATCTCTAGAGACATACAGGGAACCAGCCTGAAAGAGTACACCCCACATCTCTAGAGACATACAGGGAACCAGCCTGAAAGAGTACACCCCACATCTCTAGAGACATACAAGGAACCAGCCTGAAAGAGTACACCCCACATCTCTAGAGACATACAGGGAACCAGCCTGAAAGAGTACACCCCACATCTCTAGAGACATACAGGGAACCAGCCTGAAAGAGTACACCCCACATCTCTAGAGACATACAAGGAACCAGCCTGAAAGAGTACACCCCACATCTCTAGAGACATACAAGGAACCAGCCTGAAAGAGTACACCCCACATCTCTAGAGACATACAAGGAACCAGCCTGAAAGAGTACACCCCACATCTCTAGAGACATACAAGGATCCAGCCTGAAAGAGTACACCCCACATCTCTAGAGACATACAGGGAACCAGCCTGAAAGAGTACACCCCACATCCCTAGAGACATACAGGGAACCAGCCTGAAAGAGTACACCCCACATCTCTAGAGACATACAAGGAACCAGCCTGAAAGAGTACACCCACATCTCTAGAGACATACAGGGAACCAGCCTGAAAGAGTACACCCCACATCTCTAGAGACATACAGGGAACCAGCTGAAAGAGTACACCCCACATCTCTAGAGACATACAAGGAACCAGCCTGAAAGAGTACACCCCACATCTCTAGAGACATACAAGGAACCAGCCTGAAAGAGTACACCCCACATCTCTAGAGACATACAAGGAACCAGCCTGAAAGAGTACACCCCACATCTCTAGAGACATACAGGGAACCAGCCTGAAAGAGTACACCCCACATCTCTAGAGACATACAGGGAACCAGCCTGAAAGAGTACACCCCACATCTCTAGAGACATACAAGGAACCAGCCTGAAAGAGTACACCCCACATCTCTAGAGACATACAAGGAACCAGCCTGAAAGAGTACACCCCACATCTCTAGAGACATACAAGGAACCAGCCTGAAAGAGTACACCCCACATCTCTAGAGACATACAAGGATCCAGCCTGAAAGAGTACACCCCACATCTCTAGAGACATACAGGGAACCAGCCTGAAAGAGTACACCCCACATCTCTAGAGACATACAAGGAACCAGCCTGAAAGAGTACACCCCACATCTCTAGAGACATACAGGGAACCAGCCTGAAAGAGTACACCCCACATCTCTAGAGACATACAGGGAACCAGCCTGAAAGAGTACACCCCACATCTCTAGAGACATACAAGGAACCAGCCTGAAAGAGTACACCCCACATCTCTAGACATACAAGGAACCAGCCTGAAAGAGTACACCCCACATCTCTAGAGACATATAGGGAACCAGCCTGAAAGAGTACACCCCACATCTCTAGAGACATACAAGGAACCAGCCTGAAAGAGTACACCCCACATCTCTAGAGACATACAAGGAACGAGCCTGAAAGAGTACACCCCACATCTCTAGAGACATACAGGGAACCAGCCTGAAAGAGTACACCCCACATCTCTAGAGACATACAGGGAACCAGCCTGAGCGTGTTAGGAGGTCATAGTAAGTAAGGGCTACTGCGGGAGCTTTCAGTATTTTTATTTTGTGGGGGAAGACTAAAATACAGCTCAGCCTGCTTAATGTGGCTCCTACATCTATAAATGGATCCTTATAAATAGTTATATTTCTACATATTAAACAGCTACTTGAAACATTTTTTATATATTTCTCGGTCCCCTAACCTGATATTTATACAACTATAGGTGGCCTTTTATATGCAAATGCTGGATGGTGTCACATTTGCTATCTAAGACAGGGGTGCGCAAATGGATCCACATTAGAATTTCAAGATATCCAAAAAGAGTGCATAAAGTGAATCTAAACTGAAATAATGTATAAAAGCGTGCCATCCTGGAAAGCTGGCATGGGTCTTCCCCTCCTAGACCTATGTTGGATAACCCTAATCTAAGTATATACATTGAATAGGAGCTCTGTAATTCACAGAGACAGATGGGAACTAGGACAGTGTCTATCACTTCTGCCCAGAACATCAAGACACATGCAGACATGTGGATTATGATTTGTAAGCCTGGTGGCTCTAGCTTCCATCGCGGCTTCAGTCTCTGCGCGCCCAACACTTACCGAGCCATGCAGTTGGAGAGAATGGTCCATGCACAGGTAGAGGCCACTTTTCTTTCCACGGATGACCAGGATACCAGGCTTCACGGCCTTGATCTCCAGCAGACCTGTAAAGCAAGAAAGACGCCAAGGGTTGTGGTCAGAGTTTTCCGAATAATTCGAATACAATTTAACACAGGCAGATACTTCGGAAGTAACATAGATTAGCTTTTTGTGAAGTCTGGGGAGCAAAACCTGAGCCAGAACTTGAATTTGGTAGATTTGTACTAGAAATTAAAAAAAATAACAGATAATAACATTTACCAACCAATTCCTACATTTTAAAATGTACCACTATTCTTGATGAAGTTTTTGGTGAAAAAGTCACACATTGCTCTCCATGAAAAATATTTAGGAGTTTTAGTCAAAGTGTAACTGAATTCAAATTGTATCCAGGAGTCAGAGCTGATCTCCGCATTTCTGCAGCAAGAACAGCCGCAAGTTTGACCCCGAAGTTAGCATGTTTTGCATAATTAAAGGGCTGCAACTATATTTTGTCAAACGTTTTTCGATCGAAATTGCAAGGAAACAAATCTGCAGCTTGGCCAACTTTTTAATGTTTTTAACCGACGTTAGGAAGATAAAGGAGGCGAAAGTTGTTAATTTTGCACAAAGAAATACACCAGGAAGGCGCTGCGTGCACAGAGGGGCGATCTGAGTGGATTGAAGAACACTTCAAATCAAACCAGTTGATTGAGTTTGCAGGGCGCGCAAGTCACATTTTGTAATGAGAACTGCGGCAAGTGAGTTTAATCAACAATTATACAGAATATACTGTGTGTGTTACGCAACTCTCCAATCATCAAGCAGGTACAGACATGTATGTGTCTTGCGATTTGGTTACAATTCAACAGGTGTGGAACGTTGCCAAGGGGTGTGTACTGACACTTTTAATTGAAGGCAAGTTTCAAATCAGATGAAAATGTAATGAAGCGTTGAACACTCCACTGACTCTCTCCCAGGCCCATCGGCCTGGAAGGGACACCGGTTTGCTGGATAGTGTCCGTTATTCCAAATCTGTAAAATATTGTGGCATGTTAGACACATGCCTAATGCTCAACATGCCTGGGCAATGCACGAAGCATCAGGATGATTCGTGTATTGCCCAGGCATGTTGAGAATTGGGCAGGTGTCTAACATGCCACAATATTTTACAGATTTGCATCCTGAAGGATGATTCGTGTATTGCCCGGGCATGTACCCCCCCTATCTGAGCATCACAGGGGAGCAAAAGAAACTCAGAAATAGTCGACAATCACAAAATACTTAGCCCCCCCATAGCTTGAAATTGAATCCCAACCGGCTATGCCAGGGAAAGGCCTTTGACTGCATTAGACTCAGTCACAGTGGCGGAGCGTCGCCCCACTGCTCTTTTAGCAGTGCAAAAAAGTAAAGGAAAATTATCAAAACAAGACATTATTATCATTTACTTTCTATGTGGGACTCGGAGTCGGGGCAGGGCTAAGCTCACCAGAGCAGAGTGAGGAGTGGTTTGCACTTCCTAAGCACGCATGACTGTTGGGCCGCCCAAACGATAATGCACACTTAGCATGTTCTCCGCCTAGCTGTGTTGCACAGCCCGGTGGATAACATGCACAGGCTCCCAGGCACTGCCTGAGCATCCCAACAGGCCGCCTAGACCAATCATGATGTTGCTCATGCAGCGTCCTGATTGGCTGGGAGAGTTCGGGAGCCTGGGTGCTTCCGGTGCTTAGAGAAGAGGATGGAGGAGAGGCGTGTGGTAGCGGCGGAGAAGGTAGGTTTATTTTATTTATTTTTTATTACCCCACCTCACCTCCCCCGTTCCGAGGCAGCCGCCACTGATCAGTGACATATCAGGCACTGAGTGACATATGCTGGACTCTGTCCATGGACCTTCCTAGACATTTGACGTTTCTGGGATTTTGGAAAGTCTCCTGAATCCCTGTAACTCCACTCACAGCTATGAGCGAATAACCTGTGAAATAAGGCATTCGTTACATTGTCAGTCACTATACTGATACAAACCCCAAAATACAGCAGCCATTTCTATGTGCTGGGAACAGAAATCAGACCAGAAGAGTGCATCGTTTTACCTCAATGGATCCACTGCAGCTCACGATGACACCATTTGGGTTGCATGACAGAGGCACGCATGACTAAACCACGCGTGCCTCTACTACGCGGCCTCAACAACGAATGCGTCTAAACAACGCATTCCTTTATCACGCATGCCATGACCACGCAATTTTGTGGTAAAGGCATGACTGGTAAAGGATGTGTGGTAAACATCACACCCCAACCCCCTGGCCTGAGCCCTAAAGACTTTGCGGCCCATGATCCCTAAACACTACCCCAACCCCTGAACCCTAAACACTAAACCGAGCCCCCTCGAGCCCTAAATACTACCCGATCCCAAGCCCTAAACACTACCCTGAGCCCCCTTGAGCCCTAAATACTACCCGACCCCAAGCCCTAAACACAACCCAGACCCCCCTGAGTCCTAAACATTACCCTGACCCCCTGAGCCCTAAACACTACCCGACCCCCCCAAGCCCTAAAAACTACCCGACCTCCCTGACCCTAAGCACTACCCTGACCCCCCGAGCCTAAACTCTACCCCGACCGCCCATTAGCCCTAAATACTACCCTGACCTCCCTTAACACGTAAACACTACCCCGACCACCCAAGCCCTAAAAACTACCCGACCTCCCTGACCCTAAGCACAACCCTGACCCCCGAGCCTAAACTCTACCCCGACCGCCCATGAGCCCTAAACACTAACCTGACCCACCTGAGCCCTAAACCCTACCCCGACCGCCCATGAGCCCTAAACACTACCCTGACCACCCACTGAGCTCTAACAACGACCCCAACCCCCTTGAGCCCTAAAAACTACCCCATCCATTAAAATCAACCCCCTACACCACCAAAACCCATTGCGAGCCCCACATCCCTCACCGCATCCTCTCTCGACACTCCCTGTTTCTGAGCCCACCCATCCCAGCATCTAGACCGCACACTGCCTTAACCACGCGTATTTAAGGCACATCGGTCGTTAAGGCATGCGTGGTTGAGCTTGCACTGAAAATGCTCAGTGTCTGCCCGCATTGTAAAGGCCGTTTCCCCACCAGTTGTTACCCCCACAAATTCTTTCGTTCGAGCAATATGAGTCAAACATATGTTACCTACTTCTGGAGCATACAACAATACTAAATGCAGTCTATTGGACTCAGACTTGGAGAATACACAAGCCCAGGACCAGTAGACACATTTTAACAGTTTTACTGCAAACAACTCACGTCAACGAAAGAGCAACAGAATAACAGAAACAGAATTGCCAATTGGGCTGACAAAAATGTGACTAAACTTTTTTTTTTTTTAAACAGGAATGATGCTGTTTGGGTGCACCCTCTCAGGATCCTGAACGCACTTGGCACGCCCCCTGCATGGGACAGCAGCTGCTTCCTTCCCCAGCTGTACCACATGAGGATATTTCGAGAGGGGACAGAAACACCACACGGACTCAATGAAAAGGAACCTCTGGTGTTTTGGAGAGATTTGCAGAAAAGTATCACAAATCGCAAGCCAGCTTCTAAAGGTTGCAAATAAGCAGTAATCCACCAAAAATCTTTCAAATATAAAACTCAGAAATGTAAAAGAAATCTGCAAATTTTTCAAGTGAGAGCTTTTTGGCAAATTCTGATGCAGCAAAATATCATTGGTGCAAAACAATCAAGCAGAATTTGAGAGATTTTTGGTGGATTACTGCTTATTTGCTGCTGTTTAACGATAAAATAAACGTATATGTATATATATAATTTTTATTTTCATAGTGCTCAGTCAACAATACCAGGAAGACTCATTATCAACTAAAATATTCAAATCCAACAAATTCATAAGAATTCTGCCTATGTTGCCTATAAAGAAACCACTACACAACTTCCAAATCACTAGCCCTAAACCTGGAGCACTGTAACAGCAAAGCATACCTAGTCACAGCAAGTTAGGGGTTGTATAAGCAGTAAAGGTACTCACTGTATAGAGTCTGGCCCAGCGATCCGCTCACCTCACCTCCTGGGGTGATCTGCAGGTGTGTCTGGCTGTCTTCGTTAGATGCATAGAGATGTCGTAGGCGCACCTGGTCGGAGAAATTGAGGATTGGGCTTGAGTCGTGCACAGGGACAGGAAAGGCCCCCGTCGTGCGGGAAGAGACCAAGCCCATGACCAAGAAGAGAAGGTGGGACCACCCCATCAGAGGGGACTCTGCTGCGATGGACGAGGCCTCTCTCGTCATCTGAAAGGTGTGCTCGAGCAACAGAGCCTCGTGGACTTACGGGAAAAGATGCCAAAATGTAAACCACGTCCAAAAAATTTACCGGGTTTAAAAAAAAAAATCAATTAATAAATTAAAAAGTATATTCGTGATTCAAATTTTGCCTTTATGTTTCCTTATTGGCGTAGCAATGCAGCAAGGTGAAATTTTAAAAATGGATTGAAAAAAGTTCTAATAAATATACACTAATATATAAATATATGTATATAATTAATGATATAGTAGAAACCGGATTCTATTCTGAGTCTTCTTGCAGCCCTGGGTCCTGGTGATCCCGCACACAGGATAACTTGTGCCTCCACTCCCAAATAATGTTACAGGGTGAAGTATTTATACCGTCCTGTCTTCAACCCCTACCAGCCCTCCCCACCCCCTACAATCTGAGTCATCGTGACAGATATATACACAGGCACACTTTGGGCTCCATCTAACGCAAGCCGTGTTTACTTTTTTCATTGCAAACATTTTTTTCTTCTTCTAAGGTTTCCGACAAGTGACAAAAGGGAAAAGTTGAAAACTATGATGCAACTGCCGGAGGCCGTGCTGGAATGGAGGCGAAGTCACCCGGCCGGCCGGCTTATCTGCTGACTGCCGCGGGCCGGCGACTGCGATGGCGAGGGCGCTTACAGCACGTGGCTCTTTTTTTTCAGTAGTAAAGTGCTAAGGAGCCAACACTCGCTTTGAACTTCACTGACGTCGAGGGGGTCACAGTTCATCTCCCAGGGTTACCTATTGAGCTGGATTCAAAGTTAGCATCCATGGTCTGTGGAAGCAAAAGCAGACACGTGTGCTGGCAGGAGAGGCGCTGTCGCTGCTGCTGCTGCAGAGATTCGCACTGGACAGACAGACGGTGGAATTTGGCGCGTGCTAGGGAAGAATCCTGTAGTCTCCCTACAGCCCGAGGGTGGATACCAAGATAAGGTGGACAGCCTAATGGAAAAGCAGATAGTTTCTTGACTAGTTTCCACCTTTGACAGGATGGTGGGGCTGGGGTCACAACCAGATAACCGATCACTTCCTGTTCAGCCTCAATGACCCTTCAATGTAGCCTTGGGACCCTGGTTCATTATGCAAGCTCACTAGTGTAGTGAGTACAATCTCGCAGTTCAGACCCGAGTCCCAGGCGTTCTGTGCACGTGCTCTACCTTTGTTGAATCCTTGGTTAATAATCTAGGGCCAGATGTATGAAATGTCGTTTGCAATTTCCTAATAGCGAATTTTAACGATTCGCTATGAGGAAATTTCCAATTGTGACGTACAACAGTTAGCTTGACACGGTTAGCAATTTGCAGTGGGTGGCAAATGGACCTGCCCCACCAATATTGATGAGGCAAGCCACATTTTGTGGCCCATTGTGAATGGCTACAATCACAGGGATGGTGGCCTGCTGGGGTGAGCAGACCACCATGTCTGTGATTGCTTTTCAAATAAAGCAATATTTTTTGGGGGAATGCAGCCCGTTTACCTTACAGAAAAATGTGATGCATTTTAAAAATGAAAAGCTACCTTTTCAGTTTTTTAAGGGCAGGCAGTGGTCCATTGGACCACTGCCTGCCATTAGAGAATGGTGGTGCCTCCATTCACAAAGGCTTCCAGTTTGCGAAAGGGTTAACTTTAAATTGGTTATAACTGCTAATGTTTTGCGACCACATTCCAGGTTGCAAAGCATTCTTACATACCAGTACTGTTTGGGATTAGGAAGGGACGCCCTAAACACGCCCCTTCCTAATACCAAATTGCAACTGGTAAAATGCTTTGTACATCTGGCCCCTAATCTCTGGTGCAATCTACTGCAGATAAGTCTCCAGACCCTGTTTGTCGGAGCACATGTACTATTGTTGATAACCCTAAATAAATACTTTAATACCTGATCAATCATTTCAGGTCAAGATCTGTTGGCTGATGATTCTTCAATCGAGAGTCTAGACCTTATTTATCCATGATCTCCCAATTGTATAAAGAAAAGGCCCTTTCAGAGCCTTAAAAGAGCTGTTTTCCCCAAGTGAGTTTTTCAAGACTAGCACGTAACCAAATATCAGTCAATAGCAGCAAATTTAGCATCATTTGAACAGCGCAATGCAGCAATACAACTTGGCGGGGAACATAGCGGGCAACGCAGTCAGAAGCATACTGGGATCAAAATGCTGGCTGAATGGATGTTTCAAGGGGCGTAACAGGCCCCCGAGGCCCCCGTGGTGCGGGGGGGGGCCCCAACCTCCAAGGGGCCCCCTCGGCACTGCACTCTGGCTGGAGAGCTCCTGAATGAGCCCGGAGGGGGCCCCTCTACGTACCGTGCAGGGAGGCCTCCTCACTTTTCGCCAGTGGATGTTGCTGTGCACGGCTGGCGTGGAGTCGCCTAATTCCAGGGCGGCAAGGAGCAGGGTTTTGGAGTCGTGGTGGAGAGAGGCAGCCAGGGAGATCCTGCACTGCAGGGAGGCCGGCATCAGGTCCTGTGGCAGAGGCAGCACAAGTCGAGGCTCCCCGCAGTCCAGTGAGGCAGAGTGTAGCAGCCGCTCCTGCTCTCTGGGAGATTTGAGGAGGGGAGAGCTGGGTGAGAGTGGAAGCCATACTAAGAAAGAGCCAGTAAGAAAGTTCAATTTCTTGCCTATGGAGAAAGGTGTTTCAACAGAAGGTGAGGCTGGAGCCAAACCCTCTAGGTATACCCTAAGAACTAGGAATATTGGGGGGGGGGGTGAGCTTGAACATATACTGGTTTCCTTAGTATTAGACCCCCCCTCTGGGTACAGCGCAGGATTAAGGCAAGGTCGTCAAGGCAGAGGGAGTATCCAAAGCAGGAAGATGGGTATATCCCCAATAAAAAACATAGGGGAAATGAATAAAAAAGGCTCCTACCATTCTTATCACAATAATACCCTCGCTCAAGTCTTTCTTTAGTTTTCTTCCCAGTATGCAGATGGGAAATATGGGAGAAGGAGCTATCAAGAAGCCGGAGTGGAGGCATCAAATATGGACCACAGTGACACTGACAGCAGTACTAATAGCGGCATTAATAGCGTTTCAGCCCAAAACGGGATAAGTAAGATCGGAATTGGCTCTAGATTAGCCCATGAGAGTATTGTTACAGTCCCTACTAGCAATAGATTCGAAGCTCTGGCAAGGATGGGCTCACCAGAAGAGACTGAAGATATCTATATAAGGAGAGGTAAGAATGATCAAAGAGGTGAGGGGGTACTTGGGAATGCAGATCACTCCTTGGCAGGTATTCTATTGGGGCTGAAAAATGAATTTAAGAATCGCTTTGCAGTCTCAGAGGCCAATCAGGTGGGCATACAAGCTTAATGCTCTGAGTTAACACAAAAACTGGAAGAGGTAACCCTCCATACTAAGATCTTGGAACACGAGGTGGGTTCAATTAAACAGGATGTGACAAAAAATATCACCGAGAGCTCTAAGTTGGCCAAGCAAAATCGGAGCCTAAGAGACGATCTCGAGAGATTGGAGAATCAATCACGAAGGAATAATTTAAGTTTTCTGAACATTCCAGAAGCAGAGGAGGGTACGGATATGAAGGCTTTCATAATTAACATCCTCCAGGGCACGGTCCTAAAAGACAATAACGACATTAACCTCGAGCAAGAAATTCAAAGAGCGCATAAGGAGCCCTTTTGCCACAACCCTCAAAGGATCCAACCTAGAAAGATTCTGGTGAACTTCCTCGCTTACACCATTAAAGAGGCAATCCTTAGCAGAGTCCTAAAGCATTGGCTGAGTTCCTTTAAAGGATTTTCCGTGGTAATCAGATCAGACATCTGTAAATCCATGGAACAGAGGCAATGGGAGTAAGGAAATAAGATGGAGGAATTAAGGAAACTCGGGGCAAGGTCCAATTAAAATTTCCCGCAATGCTTCACATAATATGGGACAATTAAATATATAATCATCATTTAGTGGGAGATGTTGATGCACTAATTTACACAGTAAATAAGAAACAGTAATCTGATAAAGGATAAATGATAAGCAGCTGACTATCGATTGGTTGCATTGGGAGTTCAGTAAACGCAAAATAGATTGCGGCAAATATGTTTTCTTCACTTTTTCTTCTTTTCTTTTGACATTACCCCCAAATGGCCAGCCCATTAGGCATTTTAATGCCTACAAAGACAGGGAGGGTTCCCTAGGGCAGGATTAGGAGGATAGGTGGGGCGAGGGTGGGTGGTGATGGTGCACACGTGGGGAGCAGTGGGGAAAAAATTAAAGATAAAAAGTCCTTGTTATCCCTCAGTTAAAAAAGGTTATGTGAGTCAGCAATAGAGCAGGAGGCGGGAACCAGAGTGGGGTTATGATGGCTAACATAAATATTCTTACATGGAATCTGAATGGTCTCAGGTTAAGATCTAGGCAGAGGGTGGTGTAGAGGTATTTGGAAGAAAGCCAGGCACATATAATGGTGCACCTGGTGTCAAGTGAGATCAAACAATTATTCCATAAGGATGGTTTGATCCAGAACTTCGTAGTCTCTGACCAAGTACAATGCTGTAAGGGAGTAGCGATTTTAATCAGGAAAGGTGCCGGGATTGAGCTTAAGTTTTCAAGTACGGACAGCTCTGGTAGATGAGTCTTAGCTGTCATGAAATGGGCAGATTGTGAATTTATTTGTGTAGGTTTTTATGGCCCCATTGAGGATGACCCACAGCATATTGTAGATCTGGAACTAAGGTTAGTTGAGACTTCGGCCCCACTGATCTTGGGTGGGGATTTCAATACTTTATTAGATCCCGTTTTGGATTGTTCCACACAAAGCGATTGCGCCCCGGTGCCTAGAACAAGGCGTGCCCAGAAAAACTTGATGCAGGATCTAGGGCTTGTGGGTGTTTGGAGACATTTGAGAGGTCAGTCGAGAGGCTATACCTACCATAGAAAAAATACCGCCACTATTCTAGATTAGATTACTTTTTGGTCGAAGGAGGCTTTGTGACAAACATTAAAAAGATCATACACCATACAGTCCACATTTCGGACTATTCAGCTGTCACTATGACACTACAGGTCCCAGGGAAAAAGCCCATTATTAATTGGACGCTAAAATGTGCTCTCCTGTTAGATGAGGAGGTGGTGCTTGTCTAAAAAAAAGGCTACATCAGAAATTTTCTAACCAATAAAGGCTCCGCTACCCCTGTGTAGAATGGGATGCTTTTAATACATATATACGGGTAGTATTAAAAAGTCTCAGATGCTCAAAGGGGAGAAAAGAGAGGGTAGAACTAGCTGGAATGGAAAAAGAAAGGGGCATTCTTGAGGCCTTCATACAAAACTCAAGAGAGGGGGATGATAGGGAGGGGTTGGTAAGAAGACTAGAAGAGGCGCAACTAAACTATACAATCAAACTGGATTGCAAGTGTAAGGCAAGGTGGCAGGCAGAAAACATGAGGCAGTTTGAATATGGGGAAAAAGTCAGGGTGTTACTAGCTTGGAAGGCCAGGGTAGAACGAACTAGGAAGACGATTAAAGAACTGAGAGTACCATTAGACTAAGTGTTAGATAACTGGGAAGGAATGCAGAACCATGTTGTCTCCCTTTTCTCCCAGTTTTATAGGGAAGACATATTTCCTGATCCCCGACAGAATCGTGGAAAGAGGCCACTAAGGTCATGATCCTAAAACCATCTAAAGACCCTGCAAAGGCGGAATCGTACCACCCGATATCCCTGCTTAATGCTGACTATAAGATCTTTGTCAACATTTTGGCAGGGAGATTGGCTAAACTGGCTCCCCAGCTTATACATCTTTACCAGAAAGGGTTTGTTTTATGGGGGAACATGGCGGCTGTGAGCTAGGCGGTCATGACTGTGGGCGCCATTGGGGGAAAAGCATCATCGGGAGAGAGCTGGAATGTGAGATCTACCGCCGCCCAAAAAATAAATATTTTAAACTTATGGAATGCCACAGACACGCAAGGCAGGCGGGCTTGTCAGGAGCCAGGGGGCGATTTTTGGGGTCCCCGGGACGCAATGAAAGTAGGCAGCAACGGAGCATAGACGGTCCTGGAAGGCCGGCGTCAGGACTGGGGGCAGAGACAGAACAAGTCGAGCCTGCCAGCAGCCCTCTGAGGAATCGAAGAAGACGACTGGGGACCGGAGAACCACATTGGGAGTGTGGAAGTGGGGAGAGCTGTGCCATAGAGTGGGGCATCTCTAGCATATGGAGACAGGTACTGCCAAGGAAGGTGAGGCACCCTCCAGGTACACTTTGAGGACCAGGAACACTCGAGGTAAGACGAATTTTGCACCTATTTCATTAGACTTTCTCTCAGGATCAGCGCAAGGAGCTAAAATTACTGTTAAGGTGAGGCGAGGTTGGTAAGGAGGAGAGAGCCTTCAGAGTAGGGGAGTAGGAAAATCACCAGGAAAAACAAGTGAGGGCAAAAATAAAAATAAAACTGTAAACGTGCCCACTAAAAGAAAAATGACTCCCTCACTTAAATTATTTTTTTGAGTGCTTCTAAGTATGTAGGAAGATGGCGCAGGCAGTGCAGGCCCTAATATGGGTGTAGCCACTCCAGTAATCAATGCTAATTCGGAGGAAACTGCAATAAGCGGAAAAAAGGGCGATAGTAGCGGCGACGGCTCTTCAAAGTTGAATGAGCCTAGCTGTAATACCATGGCACCCCAAGAAGAGGCTATTACAATCCCGCGAGCAACAGGTTTGCTGTGTTGGCATTGTCTGATGTCTCAGGAGCTCCTTTTTAAGCTCAGAACGAAAATAGACAGAACAATTCGGATGAAGTGACCCACGAAAACTCAGAAGATTCGCTGGCAAGCATTCCACTGAGTCTGAAAAGTGAAATCAAGCACCGATTTGAGGTCTCAGAAGTAAATCAGTCAGGCATACAAGCATCCTGCCTGGAGGTAACCCAAAAATTGGATGACGTAACCCTCCGTACAAAGATGTTAGAGGAAGAGGTGGTCATAGTAAAGCAGGATGTAATGAAGAATGCTGCTGAGATATCTAAGTTAGCCAGGCAAAATCAAACCTTGAGGGAAGATCTTGAGAGAGTGGAAAATCATTCTCAAAGGAATAATTTGAGATATCTGAACATCCCGGAAGCCGAGGAAGGGTCGGATATGAAGGCTTTCATCATCAAGCTGCTACGGAACACGATCTTGAAGGGCAAGGAAGATATTAATCTTGAGTACGAAGTTCAAAGAGCGCATAGAGAGCCTTTTCGTCGCCACCCCCAAAGGGTCAAACCTAGGAAGATCCTTGTGAATTTTTTCTCCTATACCCTCAAGGAGGAGATTCTTAGTGGGGGCCTAAAAAATGGTCCCTTCTTAGTAGATGGCAATTCAATGCTAGTTAGGTTGGACCTATGTAAATCTACCGAACAGAGGCAGTGGGAGCTAGGAAATAAGATGGAGGAGCTACGGAAATTGGGAGCTAAGGTTCAGTTAAAATTCCCCGCAATGCTGCGCATCATGTGGGATAATTAAATCTACAGTTTTCGGTCAATAGAAGATGTTGAGTCACTAATTGATACGATTAAAAAGAAGAGAGATATCGCTAAGTGACCAACTATTCGGTCAGTTTTCTCTCTTGTATATTGTCGAATTAGTATAAATTCCCCCAGTGGTGCGCCCACAGGCATTGCTATGCCTAAAAAGAGAGGGAGGGTTCCCCGGGGATGGCTAAGGGGAAGGGTTGGGATAGTGGTGGGGGATATGGGCACGTGGGTTAAAAAAACAAAAAAAGTCCTCAGAACCTCCTATGCGGGAGAGTCCTAATAAGCTGGTAATGAAGCAGGAGGTGGAATACGAGAGGAAGTACAATGGCTAGAATCCCAAGTTTTGACATACTCACTTGGAATGTGAATAGTCTTAGGTCCAAACCCAGACAGAGGAAAGGACTGAAGAATGTGGAAGACAGTCAGGCTCAAGTTATGATTTTACAGGAGACAAACTTGTTAGAAAATGAAAACAAGGAGCTGTTTGGCAGGTCTGGCTGGGTCCAAAATGTTATAGCCTCCGATCAAGCACAATGCTGTAAGGGGGTTGCAATCTTAATTAGAAGTGGAAGTGGGATCGAGCTTAAGTCGTCGTATACGGACAGTTCCGGTAGATGGGTCCTAGCTCGTATAATATTGGGAGATAGTGATTTCATATGTGCTGGGTTTTATGGACCCAATGAGGATGACCCACAGCACATTATAGAATTGGAACTGAGACTGGTGGATATTTCAGCTCCTGCGATTGTGGGTGGGGATTTTAATGTACTTTTGGATCCTATAATGGATTGTTCAACGCAAAGGGAAAGTGCCCCTGTACCCAGAATGAGGAATGCATTGAAAAGTCTGATACAGGATTTAGACTTAGTAGATGTTTGCAGGCATTTGAGAGGGAAGACGAGAGGGTATCCTTACCATAGTAAACCATCACTTTTCAAATTTAGATTACTTTCTGGTTGATATATGCTTTGCAACTAATATTAAAAAGATTGAGCATCTTCCAGCCCACATCTCGGACCATTCAGCAGTCACTATCACTTTACAGGCTCTAGGACCGCAGCCCTGTAAGAGATAGACAATAAGGCGCGCCCTTCTCCTAGATGAGGGAGTGGCGATTGCTTTGAAAAAGGCTGCCTTAGAATATTTTATTAATAATAAGGACACTGCCTTCCCTGGAATAGTATGGCATGCCTTTAAGGCATATATACGGGGGGGTTATAAAAAGCCTTGCCTGCGCAAAAAGCAGAGAAGAAAGGGCGGAATTAATAAATATTGAAAGGGAAGTGGGGAACCTTAAGATAGCTTTGCATCCTATAAGTGCGGGAGGGGAAAGGGAGAGGTTGGAAAGGAGGTTAGAAGAGGCCCAACTAAAGTATAAGATCAGGCTGGAGCAAAAGTGTAAGGCAAGGAGGCAAGCTGCAAACGTGAAGGAAGAGTATGGAGAGAAAGCCGGGGCTTTGCTGGCCTGGAAGTCTAGGGTTGAAAGAACAAGAAATGAGATAAAGGAGCTGAGGGGGTCGTCAGGGGAGGTGCTTGACAGCTGGGATGTTATGCTGGAACATGTAGTGACACTCTTTGCACAGCTATATAAGGAAGATATTACCCCGGAGCCTCAAAAGTTGGCTTAGGACGCTTGGCCTCCCTGCAGTGAATGGGGAAGGGGGAAATATGATGGAAGCTCCAATCACTCAGGAGGAGATTAATGGGGCAATAAAAAGAGCTAAGAATGGGAAGGCTGCTGGTTTAGATACTGTCCCCTCAGAAGTGTATAAAATTCTAATAGAGGAAGTACTCCGTGTCTGGGAAAACTCGTGTAATATGTTATATATGGGGGAGACACAGGTTCCAGAATCATGGAGAGAGGCCTCCATAGTCTTGCTTTTAAAACCAGCCAAGGACCTGGTGAAAGCAGAGTCGTATCAACCGATATCCCTGCTAAATGCAGACTATAAAATCTTTGTCAGCATTTTAGCGGGTAGGCTGACGAAACTTGCCCCTCAGCTCATTCATGAGGAACAGAAGGGTCTCATCCCTGGGAGGCAGATGCTCAAACTGACCCAGCAGCTGATGGATAGTATCGACTTAGCTACATCAAGGTCAGTACCCTTGGCGGCGGTACACTGGATGCCGCCAAGGCCTTCAATCGTTTCTGCTAAGAGTATTTATGGACTGTATTGGAGATCATGGGGTTTGGGCCACGCTTTATAACAATACTAAAAGCTTTATATCATCGCTCTACAGCTAAGATCCTCATCAATGGCTCTCTCACTAGGAGTTGCTTGATTCTTAGAGGGACGAGACAGGGGTGCCCCATTTCCCCATTATTGTTAGATATATATATCGAAACATTTGCCCAGATGCTTCGCCAGGATGATCAGGTTATCGCTCTCCGTGCAGGTGCATATAAAAAGAAAATCGCGTTATATGCTGATGACCTTATAATCTACACAGCAGATCCGGCTGTTACAATCCCCAGGGTGGAGCTATCAGCCAAAGCATTCGGAGTGTTTTCAGGGTATTCGGTACATAATGAAAAAAACGGAATAATGTGTTGGACTGGGTTTGAGGTGTCCAGTGAGAAATCAGGTACCTTGGAATAGGTATTATTAACTCATCAGAGGGAATCCCTCAGCTCAATTTAGAGAGGGTAGCAAAGAAAATAGAGAAAACACTCGCTAGATGGAAGAACTTGCCTCTGTCATTATGTGGCAGAGTAAACTTAATTGAAATGGCGCTACTTCCCAAACTGACTTTTCTCTTTAACTGTATCCCTCTTACTTTCCCCAAAGGCCTGATCGATAAAATACAGGGTAAATTGGGCAGTTTCGTTTGGCCAGCCAAGGGAGCACGGCTGTCCTGGAAAAAATTGAGGCGTAAACTGGGAGAAGTTGGGTTGGCATTTCGGGAGTTAAGACTATACTGTATGGCCTTTCAGTTAAAAAATTACAGAATTCGCTTAGGCACACCGGGGCCCTTGGAGTGGGGTGGGCTATTAGAGGAAATGGTTAAGGAGTGGGGCTCATATGGTTTCTGTATAAATTTGGGGCAAGGAAATTCTTTAAAAAAGTCAGACTGAAGATGCTTAAGGCAGCACTTAACATGTGGGTAGGGATAAGGAACATACTTGGAATGGGGTACTTCTCAGACGGTGCATCAATATGGGATTCACCAAGTACACCAGAGTGCCTGCAAGATCAGTTAAGTATCCCATTAAGGAGGGCGGGAATTGAATTAGAGAGAGATATTTTGGTGATGAAGGGGGTGGTGCCATGGGAAATCTTGATGGCAAAGACGGGGGGTGCCCTCCCAAGGTTCAAATACCTGCAGTTGTTATCCTGGGGGGAGGCAAACAGGAGAGAGATAGACGGAATCTGGGAGTTCGAAAAGAAACTACAGAATGAGGCCGAGAAGGGAGAAAGTCACTGACTGGTACTGGACCCTGGGGCTCTCGGAAGACAAGAAGTTGAAAGCACCACATGAGATCTGGGATGGTGCTATTTAGATGACGGAGCCGCAGAGAATGTGGCAACTTTCTTTTAAACTACTCTATAGGGTGGTCAAGCCGGCAAATCTGAAGAGGAACCATTTCTTTACAGTCAATAGGCTTTATTGGACACCCCAGAAATTGGCAACATTTGTAACAACTGCAGCCCCAAGATGCCATAGATGTGGTATGTTAAGTGCGGATGATCAACATACGTTTTTTGAATGTCCTCTACTACAGGAATATTGGCTTTTGGTTGAGAAAGTAATCAATGAAATCCTGCGCACCAATATTAAAATGAGCTTAACGTTGATCTTGATAGGGCTGGAGGATAAGCCAACCATGTCCTTATCGGCAGGCCCTACTTTTCTATTTGATCCTTCTCGCCAGGAGAGATATTTGCAAAAAATCGATAGATTCTGCACCACCTCATTGCTTGGATTCGCTCCAGGCAGTCAAAACCATCTGCAAAATGGACATAGGAATCAAGGGTGGCCCATGTACTAAGATCTGGGATGACTTTTTGATTTGGAACTAAATAGTAAGAACTTAATTCCTCCCGTCCTATGATTACACCTGCGTGGAACCAGCAACCAGGAAACTGGATGGGTTGGAGTGCAGGACTATATGTTTAATTGCAAATAGCTAGGGGCGGTACAGGTCGGATGTCAGGCTTGACTTTGCAAACAATGGTGGTATGAGGGAAAAAAAGAAAAGAAAGGGTTTGTTCCAGGGTGGCAGATTCACGAATTGACTCAGCAATTGATAGGATGCATAGATTTGGCTATAGCGCGCTCGATTCCCTTGGCGATAGTTACACTGGATGCCGCTAAGGTCTTTGACCATGTCTGTTGGTCCTATTTGTGGAAAGTTTGAGTGGCTGTGGGCTTCGGTCCATATTTTACAACAACGTTGAAAGCCATATATGAACAGTCAACAGCTGGGCTACTTCTCAATGACTTCCTCACCAGAAGTTTCTCGATTTCCAGGGGTACACAGCAGGGCTGCCCTATCTCGCCACTGTTGTTCGATATTTATATTGAACCACTTGCGCAGGTACTGCAACAGGATGATCGGGTCATTGCTTTCAGTTGAGGCACCTACAAAAATAAAGTTGCATTGTATGCGGACCACCTTGTAATGTTTACTGCAAATCCAGTTTTAACTGTCCCCAGCGTGGAAGTACTGGTGAATGACTTTGGGGTGTTGTCCGGTTATTTGGTAAATAATGCAAAGACCGGAATAATGTGTTGGAATGTTCCAGATTGGAAGGGATCAGTACAGGACGAGCTAAGATACCTTGGAATCAGTATCATCAAACCACTGGAGGGAATTCTGCAGTTCAATTTGGAGAGGATAGCAAAAGAGGTTGATGTGATGCTAGCCAGGTGGAAGAGTCTCCCCTTGACTTTATTTGGGAGAGTGAACTTAATTAAAATAGTTATACTCCCTAAACTGACATACCTCTTTAATTGTATCCCTCTGACATTTCCTAAATCTATGATTGATAAGATACAGGGGAAATTGGTTAGTTTGGTCTGGGCATCTAAGGGAGCCCGGCTTGCTTGAAAGAAAATGAGGCGCAAACTGGAGAAGGGAGGTCTGGCCCTTCCAGACTTACGGCTATACTGTACGGCTTTTCAGTTTAAGAACTGTAGAATCCTCTTTGGTAGACCAGGGCTTTTTGCATGGGGTGGTTTGTTGGAAGAAATGGTGAAGGAGTGGGGCTCTAAAGGTTTTCTTTATAAGTTTGGGGCAAGAAAATTCTTCCAAAAAGTTAAGTTGAAGATCCTAAATGGAGCACTTACTCTTTGGTTGAGGGTAAGGAAGATACTTGGAATGGGCTATTTCTCGGACTTCTCCCCAATCTAGGCCTCACCAGGCACACCTGAGTGCCCTCAAGATCGGTTAAGTCTCCCATTGAGGAGGGTGGGAATTAAAGTGTGGGGAGATCTCCTGACGATGCAGGGCATGGTGCCCTGGGAAATTTTGGTCACAAAAATGGGTGACTCCCTTTCAAGAATCAAGTATCTGCAGCTATCATCCTGGGTGGCGACCAACAGGCAAGAGACTGGTGAGAGGTGGTAATTCGAATTGAAACTAGAGAATAAGGCCCCAAGGAAAAAGGAAGTTGCCTATTTGTACTGGACTTTGTCGGAAATGGAAGATAAGAAGTTAAAAGCCCCATATGCGATCTGGGGAAGAGTAATTCAGATGACGGAGCCACAAACAATCTGGTAGCTTTCTTTAAAAACACTCTATAAGGTGGTAAAACCTGCGAATCTAAAAAGGAATCATTTCTTCACAATCAAAAGGCTGTATTGGTCCCCACTGAAACTTGCCAAGTTTGTATCAACACCAACACCAAGTTGCTGTAGATGCGGCATATTAAGAGCCAATGACTTCATATGTTTTTTAAGTACCCCAAATTACAGGATTATTGACATGCTGTTGAGAGGCTTTTAATGACATTTTTCTGCTAAATATAACAATGAGTCCAACACCGGTATTGATGGGGTTGGAGGATTATACTAGTCAGTCACTCTTGGCAAATAGGAGGGACCTCCTTTTGTATATGATGCTCTTAGCAAGGAGAGAGATCTGTAAAAGAAGGATGGATCCTCACCCCCCTCAGGGGATTGACTGGCTCCAAGCGCTTAAAACTTTATGCAAAATTGATACGGGCCCTCTCAACATGATCTGGGACGATTACTTGAGTTGATAAAGGTACAGCAGGGACCTAAGTTGACGTCCTATGATTACACCTGCATGAAACCAGGAAACTGGAAGGACTGGATCAACAGGGCTAGAAGTTTAACTGCAAATGGCCTGAGAGTGAAATAGGTCATATCAAGGCTTGTCTTTGCGCACACATAGGCGATATGAGGACAAAAAAAAAGCTACCTTTTCATTTTTTAAGGGCAGGCAGTGGTCCAATGGACATACCTTCCCTGCGCGTGCTCCTTCAGGCAGGGAAGGTATGTTTGCGAGAGATTTAAAAATGCTCCTTTCGGGTGAGAGCAGCCATATGTTTTCCTGGCCGCGATGAAGTCTATAAGCAAGAAATTAGCAAGTGCCATCCATGCCAAGCTGAAAAATGACAAAAGTATTTCCCACTTCAGACGCCGTATTACAGTTTTGGATTCGTAAAATGCCATCCAAGCCAACCTGGATTGGATAAAAGCAACCCTTGACACATGTTTTGTTCAAAGTAGAGCTCATCAGAGAGGTATAGCTTTATTTAGACAATAACCTTTCAGGCTTAGAGTGCCGCATAAATTATGCGAGATAGGAAGCAGGTAACTCTGGGTAGTTCCCAAGTTTAGATGGAGTGCAGGTCCTTTATATGGAGCAGTGATTCAACGCTCTGAATCTGCTTACCTGAAATGTGTGTTTCTCTATTAGTTTTTTTAATCATAGAGTTATGTAAGCTGAGCTACAGAGTGACAAAGCATAATATATACACTGCACTCTAAGCCAGAATACTCTTTCAGGCTTAGAGTGCCACATAAGTTATGCTTTGTCACTCTGTAGCTCGTAGTGCATAACTCAGTGCTTAAAAACTCTGCTGGAGAACTTTATCTATCTATCTATCTATCTATCTATCTATCTATCTATCTATCTATCTATCTATCTATCTATCTATCTATCTATCTATCTATCTATCTATCTATCTATCTATCTATCTATCTATCTATCTATCTATCTATCTATCTATCTATCTATCTATCTATCTATCTATCTATCTATCTATCTATCTATCTATCTATCTATCTATCTATCTATCTATCTATCTATCTATCTATCTATCTATCTATCTATCTATCTATGGTCTGCTTTTCCTTAGCACTTTATGGTTTGCTAATGGGGTTTAACCTATTTGATGAATCTTCAAGCAACTTCCCAAAAAATAAGTTAATTCACTCCTGCTCCTTCCTAAAGAGTTTCAGGGTGATCCATCAAGAGGAGATCACGAAAAAAGTGGGGCCCCAAAGTGTAAAATCTCCATGCATTTGCCAAAGACTTCTTTAAGACAGGATTTAGCAAAACGTACTGAAAGGGATTGCAACAAATACGGCAGGAGGCTAGATCTTGGTCTGCAGTTTGTGTTTTTTTAAAAATTTGGTGTACATTTATTCAGTCGTTTTTGAGATATGTAAGGTAAAAAAAAGGTAAAAAATTATTTTATATTTTGGCAGTTGGGCTCAAGAGAGATCCGCAGTCATCCGGCAAGGGTGCACAATCAAAAATAGAGCACTGTGATTGGTTGAAAGGCCAATTTTTTCTGTGAGTCTTCACATTCTCACATGAGCGAGAGGCTGCTGCGAGTCTCTCGAGAGCAAGCGTTCTGATTGACTGGTTATTGGAATGTTAGAAATGAAATGGCCTCCATTACTGTTTACTGTGAAAAATTGTAGGTGTTGTGGAAATGAAGTATTAAAACCTATATAAGGGGGCAGCAGAAAGGCATGCTGTCCCCTAGATTTAGAGAGGAGGTGTTCAAGGGATAACTACTGTAAAGGTAATAAATGTATATGGTTTTTAATAAATTTTTATGATCTAGAGGGACTCTCACAGGATCGTTAATAGTAAAAAGAAGTAGTTGAGTTCTCAATACACTTTATTAGTAGGAATTCATATTGTGGTCGTTGTGTTTTTTGAGAGGAAGCGTGTACGAGATAAGTACTGAGATGATTACAAGGGTAAATCTTTTAAAAAACATGTTATTATCTCACAAGACCTTCACGGGATACTGAAAATAAGCAAGGAGTAGGACATGTTTGAATACACTCAGCTATGCACACTTGTTACTGTATGAAGGAGCCTTCCTGTAGATAGTGTTTTTCAGACTCTACTGTATCTGCTCATTGGTTTGAAAAGTGTTGTCAGTGGAGTTAAAGCTCATCCAAATACCCTACTATGTACACCCTTCATCTGAGAGAAGGGTCTGAAAGGGGAAGCCAGTCTTTCATCACACCGTACTATGCACAACTATCATTACAGAGAGAGGTCTCAACAGAGAGGCCAGACCCACCACAAACCCTACAACACACACCGATCATCTGAGAGAGAGGTCTAAAAGGAGAGGGCAGTCCTTCTCCACATCATACAATGCACACCCAACATCTGAGAGAGAGAGGTCTAAAAGGAGAGGCTAGTCCCGCCACAGACCCTACTACTGTCATCTGAGAGAGATGTCTCAAAGGAGAGTCCAGTCCCTCCCCACACCCAACTATGCCCACCTATCATTAGAGAGAGACGTCTCAGCAGAGAGGCCAGTCCCTCCACAAACTCTACTACGCATAGATATCATCTGAAAAGGAAGAGGTCTAAAAAAGAGAGCCCTGCCCCCCTCCAAACCCTACAAGGCACACCTGTCATCTGAGAGAGAGGTCTGAGAGGAGAGTCCAGTGCTTCACAACACCTTGCTATGCACACCAATCATTACATAGAGAGGTCTCAGCAGGGAGGTCACCCCTCCACAAACCCTACAATGCACATTCATCATCTGGGAGAGGGGTCTGGAAGGAGAGGCCAGTCCCTCCACACCCTACTACGCACACCCGTCATCTGTGAGAGAGGTTTCAAAGGAGAGGCCAGTCCATCTGCACACCCTACTATGAACACCCATTATCTGGGAGAGGGGTCTGAAAGGAAAGACCAGTCCCACTTCACACACTACTATGCACACCTATCACTACAGAGAGAGGTCTCAGGACGGAGGGCAGTCCCTCTAGACACCCTACTAAGCACACCTTTCATCTGAGAGAGAGTTCTGAAAATAAAGCTCAGGAGAGGAACGGAGAGGAAACACCCTTCTATGCACACGTGGCGTCTGAGAAAGAGTTCTAAAAATAAAGCTCAGGAGAGGAACGGAGAGGAAAGTCCCTCCCCAAACCCTCCTATGCACACCCGTTATCTGAGAGAGCACACCCATCATTAATGAGAGAGATCTCAACAAAGAGGCCAGTCCCTCTACACCCTGCTATGCACACCCACCTTCTGCGAGAGAAGTCTGAAAGGAGAGCCCAGTTACTCCCCACACCCTACTATGCACACTTATTATCACAGAGAGAGGTCTCTGCAGAGAGGCCAGTCCCTCCACACACATACTAAGCACCTCCATCATATGTGAGATAGGTCTCTAAGGAGAGGCTAGTCCATCCATACATCCTACTATGCACACTTATTATCTGAGAGGAAGGTCTCAAAGGAGAGGCAAGTCCATGTGCACACCCTACTACGGACACCCATCATCTGAAAGAGAGCTTAGAATGGAGAGCCCAGTCCCTCTCCATACCCTACTGTGCATACCAATCATTACAGAGATAGGTGTCAACAGAGAAGCCAGTCATTCTACACACCCTACCACGCACACCTACCATCTTTCTGAAAGGAGAGCTCAGTCCCTTCCCATACTCTACTATGCACACTACTCATTACCGAGTGAGGGCGCAGCAGAGAGGGCAGTCCCTCCAAACACCCAACTACACACACCAGTCATCTGAGAGAGAGGTCACAAAGGAGAGTCCATTCATTCCCCACACCCTACTACACACATCTATCATTATAGAGAGATTTCAGCAGAGAAGCCAGTCCCTCCACACACACTACTACGCACAGCTGTCATTTGAACGATCTAAAAGAAGAGGGCAGTCCCTCCTCACACCCTACTATGCACACATATCATTACAGAGAGAGGTCTCAGCAGAGAGGACAGACCCTCACACACCCTACAATACACACCCATCATCTGAGAAAGAGGTCTAAAAGGAGAGGGCAGTCCCTCCCCACACCCTACAATGCACACCAACATCTGCAAGAGGTCTAAAAGGAGAAGCTAGTCCCTCCACAGACCCTACTATGCACACCTGTCATCTGGGAGAGATGTCTCAAAGGAGAGTTTAGTCTCTCCACACACCCTACTATGCCCACCTATCATCAGAGAGAGAAGTCTCAACAGCGAGGCCAGTCCCTAAACACAACCTACTATCCACACCCGTCATCTGAGAGAGAGGTCTAAAAGGAGAAGGCAGTCCCTCCCCACACCCTACTATGCACCCATATCTTTACAAAGAGAGGTCTCAGCAGGGAGGCCAGTCCCTTCACACATCTTAAAATGCACATCTGAGAGAGAGAGGTCTAAAAGGAGAGGCTAGTCCCGCCACATATCCTACCATGCACACTCGTCATCTGAGAGAGAGGTCTTAAAGGAGAGGGTAGTCCCTCCCCACACCCTACTATACACCCATATCTTTACAAAGAGGGGTCTCAGCAGGGAGGCCAGTCCCTTCACACATCTTAAAATGCACATCTGAGAGAGAGAGAGGCCTAAAAGGAGAGGCTAGTCCCTTTCCATACCCTACTATGCACACTTATCATTATGGAGAGAGGTCTCAGCAGTGAGGGTGGTCCCTCAACACACCCAACTACACACACCCGGCTTTTAGAGAAAAGTCTGAAAGGTGAGCCTAGTCCTTCCCCACACCCTACTAAGCACATCTATCATTACAAAGAGAGGTGTCAGCAGAGAGGTCAGTCCCTCCATACACCTTAATATGCACACCCGTCATCTGAGAGAGAGGGCTTAAAGAAGCAGGTAGTCTTTCCCCACACCCTACCATGCACACCTGTCATTTTAGAGAGAGGTCTGAAAGGAGAGGCCAGTCCCTCTCCACACCCTACAGTACACACCGATCATTACAGAGAGTAATGACACCTCAAAAAAGATTGCTGGTGATGTCTTGATATCAGAGTTACATTAAGTGATTAAATACACAGCTTCTTTCGAATATTTACCTATTTAATATACACATTTTACAAAGATTTTGCAAACTGTTAGCAATATCCTGTTTTGTTACAGTAAAAAAACAGACTTTCACTAAAATAATGTCAGACCACAACATATATTAAAAGTCATTCTACCATACATATACTCACAAAAATAATTAATTTACTTAAAATGTTTTACTGATAAACCCAAAGTAACTTATAGTTAGAAGTAATAAAAATATCTGTTTTCCTTTAAACAAACAGCTGGTGGTGCCCTGTGTGACAATGTTTGTTCGCATTCCGAATGAGCTCCTTTTCCACTGATTCCCTCATTACCATTCTCCAACAATGCCCCTCAAGTCTCCATAACCACTCTCTCATACATTTCTTTAGTTTTAGAGTGCCTCTCATATCACTGTGAGGTGTCTGAACACTTTATATCACATACACATTGCACGGAGACAATCAATCATAAATATGTAAATCAGTGTATGGGAAATGTTACATCAGACAGAGGACTACAAGATGTAGGAATCACAAGTCATCCATACTGGTAGGCAGTATAGTTTAAGAGTTCTTGGTCTGGAGAAGCACAAACTCAGAATTTAAAATCTAACACCATGATTGGGGAATGGCTTTACTAATAGGAATCCTTTATTACCCAAGTGAACCCTTTTTGCAACATTAGGATAATGAAAGACTAGGGAAAAAATCATACACCCATATCTATACTTTGCAGTTTGCATGCAGCTCTTTGATGATAAATAATATCGCACTGTTCTATATCAAAATGTAAACTTATAAACTGCAAGTAACAGAAGGGTCTCACTGACACAAGCAGTAACGCATTGACCTGTTTAAATTTCACTTTGTGATCTACATGCTTTGCAGCAGGAATTAAAATCTCCCGCGCTACTTTATGATGAGTCAAAACGTCCACTAGACAAAACTCTGATCTTTCTGTAGCAGGGCCATTTTTCACCAGTAACTTGACATTTTTTATGGTTGCCTCAAAATTGCTGGAGGCAAGGAATGCAGCAGCAGGGGCTTTACAAACTAGGTTAAATTAACGTCCTAGTTAGGTGAGTTTGTCTGTATGAACATTAATGTTTTAAACCAAAAAAAACAAATGAAATTCACCAGTTATAGTTGCCAGCACTAACTATACCATTTGCTCCCCCATGCACTGCTTAAGAGCTCACATATGACATCACTCATAACATGTTCTATTCCATCATTTATGACATCACTGATGACATCTAAAATGACTTCATGATGACATCACTGATGACATCATCCAATTAGTGCTCTTGTTTGTTTTATTATGTAACTAACATATTACTGTTCGACTTAAATATATTACCTACTGGCGGTCACCAGTATGTAGCTATAGTTAGGACGCCGGGCAAATTGACTGGGGTAGGTCTGGAAATGCTAATGAAGGACACCTTTGCTGAATTGATGTTGCTTTTCCCCCAAACTGTCTTTGTATACTCTGACATATGCCAAAGACAGAAATGGAAGTGGTCCAATAAATTTTCTCTTCAGATTGAGAAAGCTAGAAAAAATGTCTATAAAGCTGTTTCTGCTTACTTCGGAGACCATAGGATGGGCTCCATCTATAACAACAATCTTTGTTTCCATATGGATGGCATCTACAGAAGTGATGGAGTACACTTCACTGATCAAGGCAACAGAGTGTTTCTCAACAAACTGAAGCTCTACATCCACACTTACATGTAGCTACAACAATCTCCCAGTGAAAACAAGGGCTATTTCTAGAGCCACCCAATAACCTGACATATAACCTAGGTTTATATAAAAAAATCTTAATTATTTTTGCTTGGAGTCGCGCACCCAGCATGACTAAAAGAGCCGTGCACCCGGGACACTGCAGGAGCCGGCCCTGGGGGAATAGTGGTCCCCAGGGCCATCAAGGGCTCTTGAAGGGGGGCCGCATGCGCCCCCGAGTCCCGGGGACCACCACCTCCTATGCAGCAGAGCTATACATAATAAGTAGTGTGGGGGATCAAGCCCCCCCACACTGCCCCAGGGACCACCACCTCCCCGGGGCACTTAATATTTAAATATTTGAATCTTCGCAAAATTTTCAAAACTAGTGGGGCGCTCAGGTCTGCTTCCGTCTTTAAAGGTTCAGGGTGATTCATCAAGCGGGGGCCGAGAAAAAAGGGGGTCCCAAAACGCGTTTTTCTCATGTTCATTTCCATAGGAAACTTTAGACAAAGCTACAGCCCAAACTGCTGAACGGAACTACACCAAATGTAGCATAAAAGTAGCCCTTGGTTCAGGAAGAGACCTTTTTTTTAAGTGGTGTAAATCCGCTCAGTAGTTCCTGAGAAATTAGAAAATGAAAAAGTTTCGATATCTCTGGCCGCAGTGGGTTCCGAACCCTCCTGGGCACGAGCTTCACTCTGATTGGCTGCCAACACTCCAAACTAGGAACTGTTGACAGCCATCTTGTGACTTGGTAGAACCGAGTCACAAGAAAACAGTAAAACAAATATAAAAAACAAGAAAAGAGGGCAGGGTAGAAACACCCTGACCCCCTAGGCCTGCTCAAAGGGTTACACAAGGACCACCAGGGCCCAAAAAAACATTTTTTTTAAAAATAATTTCAGCGGAATTTGTATTGGGGTGGCAAATCCCGCCAAAATTTTTAAAATAAATGAAACACGGGCTCACGCCCTTCATTTTAATGAGGCCCCTGGGTGAGCCAGGTCCCGGGGACAATGTGGCTTTCATTTGTGGGGGCACGCAGGGGCCCCCGCAGCCCCAGGGACCACCACCTCCCCGGGGCTATAGTAATTAAATGCAGAAGGGCATGTGGCCCCCTGCAGCCCCAGGGACTGCCACCACCAAAACCAAAGGTGTGAGGTCATGCCCCTTTTTACGCCACTCTGGAAACACAGCTTGTGGTGCACTGGTGGTGGGGGGATGAGGTCCTCTTGTGTCCTGAGGACCTCAGGACACAAGTGGACTTCATTGTCCGAGCAACAGTGTGCCAGGAGCCACGTTCGCAGAGTGGTGTAAAAAGGGGCATGGCCTGGGACCACCTCTCTGCAACACAGCTCTGTGGGGCATACTGGAGGTACCTGATGGGCTAGTTGGCCCCCAGGGACCCTCGGGATTCAAGAGCACTTAATCCCCCAACTTAGAACACGCCAGGGGGCGTGTTTGCAGAGTGGTAGAGAAAGGGGGCGTGGCCTGTGTCCACCTCTCTGCAATCCAGCTCTGTGGCACTTACTCTAGGAACCTGGCAGGCAAGTTGGCCCCCAGGGACCCTCAGTATTCAAGGGAAATTAATCCACAACTTAGAACGTGCCAGGGGGCAAGTTTGCAGAGTGGTGGAGAAAGGGGATGTGGGCTAGTATGAGAAGTTAGCAATCCTGCTGTGTGGGACTTACTGGAGGTAATAGGAAGGGTAGTTGGCCCCCAACGTTGACGTTGGGGGCTAACTTCCCTCCTGTTACCTCCAGTAAATCTTACACAGTGGGATAGCTAGGAGGTGTTCAGAGGCCACGCTCACCTTTCTCCATCACTCTGCAAACGCGACTGCTATGTTACAGTTAGAAATTAGCATTTAAAAAACCCTTGAAATTCACTGAAAAAACCATAGGTTTCAGGGATGTTATAGTTAGAAATTAGCATTTAAAAAACCTTTGAAATTCGCTGAAAAACCCATAGGTTTCAGGGACATTATAGTTAGAAATTAGCATTTAAAAAACCTTTGAAATTCATTGAAAAACCACAGGTTTCAGGGACGTTATAGTTAGTTGGACATTTCACTAGTACAAAACCAGAGAAATTCGACCGTTATAGTTAGTAGAGATAACTATAACTCACGCCCCCGCAATGCACTGCTGATGAAGTCACATATTACATCATTCATGACATGATATATATACTCTTTTAAACAAAAGTGTGCCGCACTCAGGAATCCTTTCTTTAGTAATTTATTCAAACAGAGCCAGTCTGTCTCACCGACGCGTTTCAGCCTCATAGGGCTTTGTTCACGGTTGGAGAACAATTCTACTCGTCATGTTTATATAACACTCCCCTTTCAGCCTATTATGCCGCCTTAAGGGAGTTGACGTTTTTGCTTTTAACATCATCTTTTCCTAATGACAGACTTGTTTCGATTGTTTCCATTAAACTAAATAGCACGTAAATATGATGAGTATCCATTACAACAAGCTTTCAATGGTAAAAATTAACATTTGTATCTTGTTGCTCGCACAGGTGCCATTTTTTTACATTTGTAATATACTAGTATAGTATCACTTCAAATCACAAATATCGATCTATACGGTCATCACATGCTCGTATTGGATTACATGGGTTCACGTCACAATTGAGTATTTCATGCAGTCTCATATTTAGACATGGTATAGCGATTTGTACATATATATATATATATATATATATATATATATATTTATATTTCAGCACTATCAGCACAATTAGAATGCTGAATGAAGAGAGCACACTGGTATTCCCTTTGCAAAGTGCTTTAATCTGGACCCCTCAACCCCCCCAACAGACGCGTTTCGCCTTGCGGCTTTGTCAATGTCAGGTTTCTGTGCAAAGAAAACGACATTTTCATATCGTGACGTTTGACGAAATCCATGTAAACAACGAAGATGGACTACATTGCATTACTCAAATAGAGCGGTCATCTTGTAACATATTACATAAAATGCAATTTGTTCAAATGTCATTTTAAGAAAGTGCAATGTGCAATAATGAAAAAATGAAATAAAATAAAATAAGATAACAACAACAGATTATACATTGCATGGAGATAAAGTATTATTTTTTTGTGAATTTCATTTAACAAGGTTTATGATTATGATCCTATTGATGTTAGCATTCACATTGCTTTTTTATCATTAATTAATTAATTCTGATAGATGTTAATGAATTTTAATAAAGTTTTAACCAATACCATTCTCCTTGTATTTCTCCCATGTTTTTTCTGTTGTTTATTTTTCTATTCTGCCCTGAATGGGCTGATGTCCCAGTATCTGTTTAGGAGCAGTTGAACCAAGATGTTCTAATTTTCGTCTTAAGTTTATGTTTATGTAGTGTCATTCTTTATGATGATAATACTGACACAAGGTCTTAACTTCTAACTATGTCCTGATATCTCTTTTGTTTCTTTTCCTTTTCAGTTTTTTATTCTCTTATCTTCTCTCTTTCTTCTTCGTCTGATTTCACTGTATTGGATCTTAATCGTTTGCTTTATAAGTGTACCCACAGTTCTTCATCATTATTTAGTCCTAGGGGTGTTTTTGTTTAGAGGTCGATAATGAATTTGGATTCTAAGATCCTAAGTGTTTTCACTCTATCTCCACCTCTCTCATTTCTATCTACTTGGTCTATACAGTAGAAGGTTAATAAATCCCTATTACTTTGGTGGTATTGTTCGAAATGTCGCGCCACAGGGTATGTTCTATCTTTGTTTGTAATTGCGCGCATATGTTCTAGCTTTTCGGTGGGATGGATAGTGCTACCAATGTATCGTTTCATACAAGGGCATTCTAAACAATATACAGTGAAATCAGAGTTGCAATTCAGAAATCTTTTAATTTCTCTTGTTGGTCTTGTGTCATCTGGCCTTCCTTTATATGTTAATACCTTCTTGCTGTTCTTACAAGCTTTACAATGAAGGCAAGGATAGAAGCCCTTAACATTTATGGTTTTTCGAGATTGCGATGTATTGGAGAAATGACTGTGGACAAGGTGATCCCCAAGTGATTTGCAGCGTCTATAGGTGATAGATGGATGATCAGGGAGATGTCTTTTTAAAATGTTGTCTGTTTTTAAAATGTGCCAATTTTTTTTCTCCTGATTTGACATTAAAATTTGTAATCATTCTGGCAGGTCATCTTTTTTAATTTTGGGTTTTACTGTCAGTAGATATTTTCTGTCCACCTTTGCTGCCTTTTCCGTAGCTTCCCTCAGAATATTATCTGAGTAGCCTCTACTCTTGAACCTAGCCACGGCTTCATCTTTTGCGCTTTGGTAGTCTCCCACGTCTGAACAGTTGCGTTTCAGGTGAAGAAGCTCACCAAAAGGGATATTACGTTCTAAGCTTCTAGGATGGTGACTTGTTGCATGTAACACGGCATTGCCCGCCGTGGGCTTTCTGTATAGCCGTGTTTGTAAAATCATGTTTTCCACAAAAACTTCTAAATCCAAGTAGTTGACAGAAGTCGTACTAATAGTGCTAGTGAATCTGAGATTCCACTCATTGTTGTTCAGCGCGCCCCCATACTCCTCAGCCAAAGAACGGTCTCCACGCCAAACGACAAAGAGGTCGTCTATATATCTTGTCCATCCAGTGTTCATGGGTATCGCCCCAGGCCTCGTGCTTCTCCCACCAGCCCACGAATAAATTTGCATAACTGGGGGGCGAAGCACGTGCCCATTGCGGTCCCTCGTCTTTGTCTATAACGTTTACCTGAGAAGAGAAAGATGTTGTGATACAGGCAGAACTTTATCATGCCTAGCAACATTTCATTATGTTTGTGATATTTCAATGGCTTCTTATCTAAAAACCATTTTATGGCTGAAATGCCATCTTCGTGGCGTATGCATGTGTACAAATTGGTCACATCTAATGTGATCAGAAGCATTTCTGGTTCCCACATTATGTTGTCCATGATTCTTAAAAAGTCCTGTGTATCTTTCACATATGATGCCAAATCCTTCACAAGTGAGGCTTAAAAAGTGTCAATAAATCTTGAAGTGTTTTCTAGGAGACTGCCAATAGAAGACACTATAGATCTTCCTGGAGGGTTTGTTGTGTCCTTATGAATTTTGGGGAGATGATAAAAGGTTGGTAAAACTGGTGATTCACATTGGAGAAATAGGAATTCTTCCTCATTTAACATTCCTTTGTTATTCCAACCTTCTGAGATGTTTTGATATTCCACTGTACATTTCACATATTCTGATTTTTTAATCACTTCATAGCAATTTGTGTCTGTCAGCTGTCTCAGAGCTTCTTGCTCATAAAGTTCTTTATTGAATACCACGACATTTCCCCCTTTATCAGAAGGTTTGATTTCAATATTTGGGTCTGTCTTCAATGATTTTATGGCCTCCCACTCCCTTCTTGAAATGTTAGAACATCTCTTCTTATCTCCATATGATGGTTTTGTAAATTTTTGTAAATCCATAAGTATAGCCTCATTAAAAACATCTATGGCATCATGTTGGGTATTTGGTAGCATTTTAGATTTCCGTTTTAGATTACTGGGGTTTCTAATTTGGGTTACCCCCGCTGCTTCTAAAGTTGTTGTTGTCTTATTAGTTGTTTCTGCCTGCGTTTGTGCCATAGATTGTAAGGTCAATAGGGTCTCTAAGTAATTTCCTGATAGTTCCTCTGGATTATCTTGTCTTTCATCAATCCTCTCCATTCTTGGATGTATTGTGAAGATTTTTTGAAGTTTCAGTTTCCTTATGTATTTAAACAAATCAATTCTTGTTTGTACCATGTCAAATTCGGCAGTTGGACAGAACGTTAGGCCTTTCATCATGACTCAATAGTCTATCTGAAAAATTTATAACTGTATTGTCTTCAATGTTCTTTACCATTTGCCTCTCCTGTCTCTGCTCCGTGTCACTCTTGGTGATGCTACCGATGTTTCTTACCCTCTTGTCCCTCCTTGTCTTGCCCTTCCTTTTGGTTCTTTGGTTTGGGGAGGGTGGGTTCTTTGTGAGGGTCTTTGTCTTGTTTCTTTGATGACCTGATACTCGTGAAAAAAGGGGGTCTTTCCCCTTCTGTCTGATTTGTTGTTTGTTCCCCTTCTGAAACATCAGGATCTGATTCAGAAGTATCTCTATTGGCAGTATCCGATGTGCCCTGCGCCATTCTTTTCCTTGTTGCATCAAATTTACGGGTGAATGTCAATACACGGCCTGTTCTGTAATCTTGCTCGTCTCGCTGGAATTTGGTTTGTTTTCTTTTTCTTATGCCCGCTTCATAATCTTTCAATCTCTTCACCATTGCAATCCTCAAGTCTTCACTGGATTTAACGTCTTTGTCTTTGCTAATCATCTCTTCCAATCTTCGAATTTCTGCCAGATATTTCTCTCGATCGCTCCAGGCATATTTTATTAGAATTTTCACCATCCCTTTTGCTGAATCTGCAGTATAATCAGCCCATTCTTTCAAAATTGCTGGATCAGGGTTCTCATATGACGGTACAGTAAAAATCCGTAAGCCTCTAGGGATTCGATTACAGTCTATATAGCGCAGTAGCGATGTAGCCTTCCACCATTTCCTTATTTCTCTTTCTTGCGTTTTTTCTAATTGCTGGTACAGAATTTTTAGATTACTGGTGGTAAGGTTAGACACTGTAGTATTATCAATTCTGGCTGATGTCTCACTCGCGGATTTGAAAATATCAATCAATCAATCAATCATAGGCATTTATAACGCGCACTACTCACCCGGAGGGTCTCAAGGCGCTTGGGGGGGGGGGGGTCCGCTACTGCTCGAACAACCAGGTCTCGAGCTTCTTCCTGAAGGAGAGGTGGTCTTGGGTCAGGCGTAGGTCGGTCGGGAGGGCGTTCCACGTCTTGGCGGCCAGGTGGGAGAAGGATCTTCCTCCTGTTGTTGCTCTGTGGATGCGGGGGACGGCGGCGAGGGCGTGACTGGTCGAGCGGAGGTGGCGTTTGGGAGCGTAGAAGTTGAGGCGGCTGTTGAGGTAGGTCGGGCCTTGGTTGTGTAGGGCTTTGTGTGCGTGGGTGAGGAGCCGGAAGGTGATTCTTTTGTTGATCGGGAGCCAGTGCAGGTCTCTCAGGAGTCTGGAGATGTGGCTTCTTCTGGGGACGTCGAGGATGAGTCTCGCCGAGGCGTTCTGGATCCGCTGGAGTCTCTTCTGGAGCTTGGCGGTGGTACCGGCATAGAGGGCGTTGCCGTAGTCCAGTCGACTGGTGACGAGGGCCTGGGTGACCGTCTTCCTGGTCTCGGTGGGGATCCACCGGAAGATCTTACGTAGCATGCGCAGGATGTTGAAACAGGACGAGGAGACGGCGTTGACTTGTCTGGTCATGGAGAGGGAGGAGTCCAGGATGAAGCCCAGGTTGCGTGCGTGGTCTGTCGGTTTGGGTGCGTAGCCCAGGGCGGGGGGCCACCAGGAGTCGTCCCAGGCGGAGGGTGAGGAGCCCAGGATGAGGACTTCCGTCTTGTCTGTGTTCAGTTTCAGGCGGCTGGTCGTCATCCACTCGGCCACGTTTTTCATCCCTTCGTGTAGGTTGGCTCTGGCGGTGGCGAGGTCGTTGGTCAGGGAGAGGATCAGCTGGGTGTCCTCGGCGTAGGAGATGATGTTCAGGTTGTGTTGGCGTGCGATGGCCGCAAGGGGGCTCATGTAGACATTGAAGAGGGTGGGGCTGAGCGAGGAGCCCTGAGGGACGCCGCAGATGACTTCCGTGGCTTCTGATCTGAACGGGGGCAGGCGGACTCTCTGTGTCCTTCCGGTGAGGAAGGAGATGATCCATTCCAGTGCCTTCTCCTCGATTCCGACGTTGCTGAGGCGCTGCACTAGGGTGCGGTGGCAGACAGTGTCGAATGCCGCGGAGAGGTCCAGGAGGATGAGGGCCGCTGTTTCTCCGTTGTCCAGCAGGGTTCGGATGTCGTCGGTGGCAGCGATGAGGGCGGTCTCGGTGCTGTGGTTGGCACGGAAGCCTGACTGGGATGGGTCGAGGGAACCAGTCGTCTCGAGGAAGGCTGCCAGTTGCTTGTTGACGGTCTTCTCGATGACTTTGGCTGGAAACGGGAGGAGCGAGATGGGGCGGTAGTTCTTGAGTTCGGTGGGGTCCGCCGTTGGTTTCTTTAGTAGAGCGCTGAGTTCGGCGTGCTTCCAGCTCTCAGGGAAGGTGGCGGTGTCGAGGGAGGTGTTGATGATGTCCCGCAGGTGGGGTGCGATGACAGCGTCTGCCTTGTTGAAGATGTGGTGAGGGCAAGGGTCGGTTGGGGATCCGGAGTGGATGGAGTTCATCGTTTTGATGGTGTCTTCGAGGTTGATCGGTGTCCAGGCGTTGAGGGTGGTGGTGGGGGGCGTTGGTTTGGTCGTGGGGAGCGTTGGTTGTGTTCTGAAGCTGTTGTGTATGTCAGCGATCTTGTTGTGGAAGTAGGAGGCGAGGGAGTTGCAGAGGTCTTGCGATGGGGTGATGTCGTTGGTTCCGGCGTTGGGGTTGGAGAGCTCTCTGACGATGTTGAATAGTTCCTTGCTGTTGTGTGCGTTGTTGTCCAGCCGGTCCTTGAATGCTGTTTTCTTGGTGGCGTGGATCAGTTGATGGTGCATTCGGGTGGCGAGCTTGAGGGTAGTCATGTTGTCCGGCGTTGGGTCTCTTCTCCAGGCTTTCTCGAGGGCACGGCAGTTCTTCTTGGAGCTCTTGAGTTCGTCGGTGAACCACGGGGCCTTCTTGCTTCCGGGTCTGCTGGGCGGGGTCCTCAGAGGGGCGAGCTCGTCCGCGCAGGTGGAGATCCATTTCGTGAGGTTGTCGGCGGCTTGGCTGGGGTTCGGTGCGCTGGCGGGAGGGTGCTGGCTCAGGGATGCGGCGAGTTGTTCGGCTGTGATCTTGTTCCAGCTTCTTTGTGCAGCCTGTTGCTGGTGGTGGTGGACCGTGGTTATTTTGAAGGTGAAGTGGATGCAGCTGTGGTCCATCCAGTGGAGTCCAGTGGCGTGGCTGAAGGAGATGTCTTTGCTGGATGAGAAGACGGCGTCGAGTGTGTGTCCGGCGAGGTGGGTGGGGGTGGTCACCAGCTGCTTGAGTCCGAGGGTGGCGAGGTTGTCAAGCAGGGTGGTGGTGTTGCGGTCGTTGTTGTTCTCCAGGTGGAAGTTGATGTCCCCGAGGAGGATGTAGTCAGCGGAGGGGAGGGCGTGCGGGCTGATGAAGTCGGCGATGTCTTCGCTGAATTGAGTGCGTGGTCCCGGGGGTCGGTAGATCAGGGTGCCTCTGAGGGTGGTCTTGGGGTCGGTGTGGATCTGGAAGTGCAGGTGTTCGGCGGTTGTCAGGGTGTCGTCGGCGTTGGTCGAGATACGGATGGTGTCCCTGTGGATGATGGCGATGCCTCCTCCAGTCTGGTTGTCGCGGTCTCTCCGGATGATCTTGTAGCCCTCTGGGATGGCGATGGCGATGTCGGGCGCTGAAGAGTCGTTCTTCCAGGTTTCCGTGAGGAAGGCAACGTCAGGAGCTGTGGTGTCGAGGAGGTTCCAGAGTTGAACGGCGTGTCTGTGGATGGAGCGGGTGTTGAGCAGGATGCACTTGAGGTGGTTGCTGCTGGTGTTCCGTTTGGTGGGTGCTGAAGCAGTGCAGGTCCGGATGCAAATATCCGCTGCCACAGATTCTCTCTCCTCGATACTGGACACAATTACTTGACTAATGTCCTTCGTGTGCACAGTTCATAGGGGTTCTAACAGGGGTCCAGATCTTATGCGGGTACCAAACGGGACGGAGGTTTAACTACACATTTCCTGTGGGAAATTAATTAAGCTTACACTTTCCGACCGGAGTCTGGAAATGCGGTCGCGTCCTCCGACTCCGGCTTCACCTCCACTCACGGTTCGCGGTTAGCTTATTTCTCCGCTTGTCATTATTTTTCGGAATCAATATCCAAGTTCCGACTTCCGTATCCTCAGTACGCCTCGGTGCAAACGGACAAATTAACTTCAAGCACCGAACCACACCGCCGTCGCTACTCCTGGTTCCCGGGTGCCTCGATCCAGCAGGGGTGAGCCGCGTAATATTTCAGCACTATCACTATATATATATTATACAACCCCTGCACCCAAAGGAAAAGAGCACGCACACAAGGATTGCAGGAATACAGCTTCTTTATTGCAATGAACCTCCCATGACCCAGCTACCAGGACAGATGAATTTCGGCTGTAACAACAGCCTTTGTTAATCTAAAAAAATGTATATATATATATATATATATATATATATATATATACACATAACCTATCGTTCGCCAGTAGGTAGTTATAATTAGAACCTTGTTTCCATAGGAAAAGCATTTTCATTGTCATCAGTGATGTAATATGTGAGGTCGTAAGCAGTGCATTGCAGGACGTAAGTCATAGCTCAGGTAACTATAACTGCTGAATTTCACTGGTTTTGTATGAGTGAAATCGGAGTCCAACTATAACCTCCCTCTAATCTTTGTTTTTTTGGTGAATTTTGAAGTTTTTTTTAATTCAGTTAGATTTACTGTTATCTTAAGTAACTATAATTCGTGCCCTAAGGTAATTATGACTCGTGCCCCGGCCATGCAGTTTTCTCATCAACATATGTTGCAGTAATATTATCAGTGATGTCATAGAAGATGTTATAAGTGATGAAATATGTGAGGTAATTAGCAGTGCATGGCCTTCGGCCGTGGATGGCAGTGGGTTGACCGCAGGCCAGGCCCTGCGGCCAAACACCCGACACCATACAGCGCACACCCTTCAGTTGTAAGAAGAAGCCTACCGCCCCCCCAAGACAGCCAACCCACGGGCCTCCTTCCAGGCCGCTTTTGGTCCCAAGGATCCCATTCCCTGGGGCCTGGCAGATTTTTTACGGAGAGAGGGGCGTGGCACCCCCTTCCTTAGTTGATTTTGACCCTGGGGACCCCATCCTGAGGAGCCCACCATTATATTTATGGGGGAAGGTTGTGTGCAGCCCCTCTCCCCAGGCTGATTTCGGCCCGAGACCCTATCCCCCAGAACTGGCCTTATTAAAATGTGGTTGTGGGGCACGCCTTCTCTGGCTGATTTCGACCCTGGGGTCCCCATTCCACCTTTGCAAACTACGGCAGTGACCCGGGGATAGGGTTCCCAGAGCTGAAATCGGCCTGGGATGTGGCCGCATTCCCCCCTCCTAACTTAATTTAAAGGCTGGGCCCTGGAGGATAGGGGCCCAGGAAGATGGCCCCCTAACTTCTATTCAGCCAGGCACCTTGGGATGGGGTCCCTAGGGCTGAAAATAGCTTAGGGAGGGGGTCATCATGCTCTCTGTCCCCTCAAATAAATATATGAATCCTCCCGGGACTTGGCCCACCTGGGGGGGAGATAAAAAAACAAGTGCAGGAGATCACACTTGTGTTTTTTATTATACAGTGTATCCTCCCCAAATTTGTGGCAAAATTGAAACAAAAACTTTATGGTCGCCAGGCTGTGTCCCAGTGGGACTCTACCACCACCAGGCATTGGGGTCAGGGTATTACCACCCTGTCTCTTGTGCTGTTTTTTTCCTTTTTTGGGGGACTCTGCCAAGTCTCAAGATGGATGGCACCACTTTCAGTTTGAAGTGGTGGCAGCCAATCACGGCATTGCTGGTGTCACATGGATTCGAGTATATATATATATATATATTCACTGAAAAACCATAGGTTTCACACACGTTATAGTTAGGAATTAGCATTTAAAAAACCTTACAAACTCACTGAAAAAACCATAGGTTTCACACGTTATAGTTAGCTGGACATTTCACTCGTACAAAACCATTGAAATTCCCCTGTTATAGTTAGTTCAGCTAACTATAACTCGCGCGCCCGCAATTCACTGCTGATGACGTCACATATTACATCACTCATGACATGGTCAGTGACATCACTCATGACATCACTGATGGCATCTCAAATAACATCACTGATGACATCACTGATGACATCATCCATTGAGTATGTGTTTCTGAACAATTTTAATATGTTTAATATATATAGGGAAAGGCATGTTGAAGAATGAGTGGGTGTATAAGTGTGTAAATGGATGATTTTCTGTGGTGCGTAACTGACTCTATAAGTGAGCCATTAAATGTATCTTACTGCAGACTAGTGACTAAACTGTGTAAATGTTTGTATGTGTCTGTATGTTGGTGTATAAGTGGCGGCATGGTTTTGTGAATACCTATATAAGTGTCTGTATGAGTTATTGATTGCTTGTCGGAGTATCTGTATGGGTTCCTGAGTGTTTGTGTGGGTAGGATGTGTGTGACTCTATGCATAGATGTGTGAGTGGGTGATTCTATGGGTGCATTGTTTTAAGAGTGCATCTGTGATGGACTGTATGTTTGAGTGAGTGTATGTATGGGTGTGTTAGGGATTGAATGTATATCTCAGTGGTACATTTGTGACTAACTACATATGTGAAAGGCAGTATATATGCGTTTAAGAGTATATAAGTGGGTAGATGTGAGAGTGTGTGATTGTGACAGTGACTGTATGGATGATTGTGTGCTTGTATCAATGATTCTATAAGAGTGTAAGAATGTGATACTATTTTTATGAGTAAGTGAACTTGAGTGTGTTTAACTGTATAGGTGAGTAAATTGGACTGTGTTTAATTACTTGCACGACTGACTAGGTGTGTCAGTACCTCAATGGATGATTGGCGGTGTGTGAGTGTCTATATAGGTGTATAAATGCATATGATAGTCTTGTACGGAGTGACTGTAAGTATGAGTGACTGTACAGGTGAATGAGTGGAGGTGTATGTAGACCTAACAGTTAATAAGTGGGTATGTATTTATTGGTATTGGAGTATGTATGGTTTTGAGAATGGAACTCTGAAATTTTGAGTCGGTGTATCAAAGGTTATATTAGGGTGTGAGAAGATGCACTAATTTATCACATGGATGATGTCATCAGTGATGTCATCAGTGATGTCATTTGAGATGTCATCAGTGATGTCCTGAGTGATGTCACTGACCATGTCATGAGTGATGTAATATGTGACATCATCAGCAGTGGATTGCGGGCGCGTGAGTTATAGTTAGCTGAACTAACTATAACGGGGGAATTTCAATGGTTTGGTACGAGTGAAATGTCCAGCTAACTATAACATGTGTGAAACCTATGGTTTTCTCAGTGAATTTGTAAGGTTTTTTAAATGCTAATTCCTAACTATAACGTGTGTGAAACCTATGGTTTTTTCAGTGAATTTACAAGGTTTTTTAAATGCTAATTCCTAACTATAACGTGTGTGAAACCTATGGTTTTTTCAGTGAATTTGCAAGGTTTTTTAAATGCTAATTTATTAATGTTTTATTATATTTTTTATTTATCTATTTTACAATATGCTACCTATGTATATAATTATAGATTTACTGTATCCTGCAATATGGAATGGCTCAGCTTTTTTTTAAATTTTATATATAGTTGAACAGCATAGTTAATATCTTCTATAAACATCTAAACATTTGTTATTTTTTTTTAAGGGTTTTTGACCGTGCGCGCACAGTACGCGTACGGTACGCGTACGGTACGGTACGCGTACAGTGCGCGCACGTGGCTTGCATGCGTATGTGCTCCGTGTGCGCATGCGTACGTGATTTACGTGCGCATGCGTACTTCGTGCGTGATGCGTACGCGTGTGCTCCGTACGCGCATGCGCGCGTGCTCCTTTCGCGCATGCGCGCGTGCTCCGTACGCGCATGCGTGCGTGCTTCGTACGCGCGTGCTCCGTACGCGCATGCGCACGTCCTACGTACGCGCATGCGTGCTTGTACCGTACGCGTACGGTGCGTGCACGGCAAGTCATGTGATCAAGAAACAACACTTTTCATTGGTTTATAGTAGTTTCAGTTCCAGAAACTTCCAACACCACACCCACTCCCCTCATTATTACTTCTGATTCCCTGGGAGAAGGAGCTGAGCAGCTTTTCTAGTACCTCAGTACTTCAGAATGGCAGAGCAGCAGTCATCTTCTGGGAGTGAGCAGGAGACGCTTGTGAGACAGAGACAGAGGAAACAGAAAGACTCTTTTATTTGGCAATTTTTTACATTTCCACTGGGGCAGAAGATAGTGAATGCTCCCAAAGTCACCTGCACTCTTTGTGATCGTGTCTTATCAAGAGGAGATCCTAAAAAGAAATACTCTTTTAGTATCTTCACTATGATCAGGCACGTTAGAGATGTACATCCTGTGGCTTATGCTCGAGCTGCTAGAGAAAACCCTCCAGCAGCTCAGCCGAGCACATCCACAGCAGCTCAGCCGAGCACATCATCGGCAGCTCAGCAGAGCACTTCATCTGCGGCGTCAGCTTCACCTTCTTCGGTTCCTCTGGATATACACCCTCTGTTTGAGAGGGTGCATATGCGGTGCAACTTGTGTCATGCTCTTATCTGTTATGCGGACACCAGCATTCCGCTAATAGAGATGAAGATACAGCAGCACAAGTGTGCCACCCTATAATTTTTGCCATGTCTTTTTTTCCTCTGTCCCTCAATTAACACAACGGCTCTTTTTAGAGCCACCTAACATCTAAACACTTACATTTTTTTTATTCTATTTTTTTTATTTTTTTCCCCGCCGTGCGTGCCCCGTGCGCGCACGGTACGCGCAACCCGTGATTTTTTTATAAAAAATAAAATGTTTTTTTCACCCTTCATGGTCCTTCAGGGACCTCCTGACAAAAGCTAGGGGGTCAGGAAGTCTGTACCCTACCCCCTTTTCACGTTCTCCACCTTTCTTTTAAATGGAAACACACATTTCTTTTTTATGCATATTTTAACCTTTTACAAATGATTTCTACCCCCAACATGACTTATGCCTGCTAGCATAGCATTAGATCATGGAACACTGGTGTGTGCAGAGACGTCAGAAGTTCAGCACATAATGTTTCTAATCCAAAGAGCAAGATTGCTTAACTTTTCAAACCTAACAGCAAATCCAAAGTAATGTTCTGTGGGAACACATTTTTCTGGACCAATACAAAACATGCTTTTAAAAATGTAAACATACAGCCTAGTTTTTATTGTAAAATGATCTGAAACTGCCAATGAGTTCTTTTTATTAAAAAAAAGTATATAAGCCTCCATTTTACAACTACCTTTCTTTTCATTTTGTCATTCTACTGAAAGACATCTTCAGAGTGCATCCAGGTCTCCTCCTCACTCCCTCAAATACACTGCTGTTCTGCCATTTTCAAGTAACATTGATTTCTGCTCACCTCCTTGTCCCAGGTAATAAGAGGAAATAGTGAGGGGAGTGGCTATGGTGTTTGAGGATTCTGGAACAGAAACTACTATGAACCAATGCTTCTGAGTGGCATTTATAGAGGACATGGTGTACATTTCACAGACTTCTGAGTGCATCCAGGTCTCCTCCTCACTCCCTGAAGTAGACTGCTGTTCTGCCATTTTCAAATACTGAAAAAGCTGTTCAGCTCCTTGTCCCAACAAATAAGAAGAAATAGTGAGGGGAGTGGCTATGGTGTTTGAAGATTCTGGAAGAGAAACTACTATGAATCAATGCTTCTGAGTGCATCCAGATGTCCTCCTCACTCCCTGAAGTAGATTGCTCTTCTGCCATTTACAACTAAAATTGATACCTGTTCTGCTCCTTGTCCCACGGAATAAGAAGAAATAGTGAGGGGATTGGCAAGGCATTTATAGAGCAGACGGTGTACATTTCACAGATGAAGGGAACAGAGTCTTCCTCTTGATCTTTAGACTCTGCATCGATACTTACTTATAGGTACCAAAAAACACTAAATTAACACAATGGCTCTTTTTAGAGCCAACCAACATCCAAACACTTAAACTTTATTTTTAATTCTATTTTTTATACGATTTTTTTGTCGCATCTCTATGCTTCCCCTGCGCAGGCGTACAAACTGCAGCCATGCACCGGCGCAGGCTCCCTTGCACCATGGTTCAAGGATGCCTGCGTGGTGGGGAGATTGTTCTTGTGCAGGAAGGGACACCTTCCTGCACAAAAACTATCAAAAGAGGCTTTTTCCGCTTTCAATGCGTGCAGTAGAATGGAGGAAGCACTAAAAGAGGAAAAAACGAGGAGAAATAAAAACATTTCTCCTCGTTGTGCCTCGCTACGCCACCTCTAGGGTAGCATAGCATTCACACGCATCGCCAGAGTTACGATTTCTCGTAAACCTGGAGATGTGTCTAGTTCTTTGAGTGTTGCGTGGGAACACCCACAACAACACCCATGGAACGCCCCTTCAACGCACAGTGCTGCGTGTGAAGTGGCTGTATTTATGTGGAAAGGAAAAGTCACGCAGGGTGGCTTTTCCTCTCCTTGTAAATATGGAGGAGCTCCCTGCGCCACCAGTACGTTATGAAAAGTGACATAGTGGTGGCGCAGGGGCCTTGTTAATTTTCCCCAGAGATGTTAAGCAAATTAAGGGTAAGACAGACAAAGGGAGAGAGACAGAGACAGAAACAGAGACAGAGAGCAAGGAACTGAGAAGGAGTAAGGCAGTTAGAATGACTGAGACACATGGAGACAGGGAGAGATACATGCTTGAAAAAGTAGTGATGGAGGCAGTAAACCTAGGGGAGTAGTATAGAAGGAGTGAGGGAGTTACAAAAGAGCAGTAAAGGAAGAAGAGAGAGAGAAGGGGAATGAGAAAAGCAGAGTGAGGAGAAATGAAGAAAAGGGAGCATGAAAGTGAAGGGGTGAGAAATACAGATATTTCAAACTTACCTGACCAACAAAATAACTTAATTATAAACAAATGTTTTTTTTTTAATTGCTAGAAAAAAGGATTACATTTCCTAAATTTTCTTTCTCGATCTGAAAAAAAAGAAAAAAAGTAGTAATATTTAACAATACATTTTAGCATACAGTACACATATTTTCATATTTAACAAAGTAATTTTTTGCCCTTTTTTTGCTGTTTTCAGAATATATTGAATTTCACTGCAAATTGTGAAATCAATTGCATTCATCACTTAACAGGGGGCAAAAAAATTAACAATCTGAAAGATTGTTTAAAAAAATCCCTGAATCTCTACTCAGTAAAACATACCTTGATAGAAATGTAACATATATATTAAAAATATCATCTAAGAACAATAATTATTTGCAATAAATAACGTCTGTAAATTTTGTTGCTTAAGCTCATACACCAAAATAATATCTGTCAAAGAAGTCCACAATAGAAACAGTTACCTTTCCATGAGGCCAAATGGTAATTTTTAAATTCTTTTTTGGTCAAATATCCAATGGTAATCCTATAAAATCGAAATAATGGTTTCTTCAGATGCTGCAATTTGTATCTAAAATTTTGGTTTTACAAAAATTAAGTAGGAATTCGGTAATTCTGCAGGCAAACGTTGCTTGAAAATCAATTTCGAATCATTACACAGTGTCCAGCCTTTTTCACATTTTAGATAAACTATGTAATGACCAGAAGTTATAGAAGGTCCATCATGGAAAATTATTGCAACTGCAACAAAAGTTTTTCCTGATATTGATAATTGATTTCCTGTAAACTTCTTTATTAAAGTGTCCAATTTTGTTCCATCAGCTCTACAACGTTGCATCATTAAAATTACATACTGTCCGTATTTCTTTAAAAATAACGTTGATAACATTTCTGATTTACATTGAGAATATTCCATGTTGTGATTTGCATCTTTAACTAATTTACTAAAAGTCACTGATTTACTCTCTGGTAATGTTAAATATATGAACCTTTCAGAATCAACATTAGAGCTGCATGTGTTCAAACTGTTTTCACAACTATGTTCCCATTTATAAGAGAGACCAAACATATTTTCTATTTCTACCCCTTCATCTTCCAGTACCATAAGCATATACATTAACAATTCCTGTGCATCTTGCTGGACATTTTGAGTAAACTGTGTACATCCTGAACATACATCTAAAAGATTTCTAACATCAGAAGCACTTTCTATTTTAGTTTTATCATTACTCAGCTTCTCATAAAGAAAACTCAGCAGAGAACAGAATCTTTTTTCATGATTTAGTATTATCTGCTCTTGCAAACTTTCAAGATAAAATACAACATTCAGCACTACATTAGCGTAGCAGTTGACACCAGAGCTATTTTCAAAATGACAACCAACAACCTCTTAAACATTGTCCTTTTTCTTTTTGCTTGCAATCACATCACTCTCCTTTTGTTTTCTCTTCTGTACATCCTCATTACAGATATTCTCAATTCTCCTTTTCCGACAAACAACACATTTTTCAAACACAGGATACTGACCTAAATGAGGAGCACAGCTTCTTCTTAATCTATTATATTCCTATACACAGTTTGCATCAGCACTAACTTTTGACTCATCAAAGTCTATCATGAATAAACCAGATATTTGTTTCACGCGTGACAAAGCAACATATGCCATACCTTCTTTAAACACACTAGATCCACTGTTTACAAAAGCACTATCTACAGTTAATCCTTGAGATTTGTGAATAGTTACAGCATATGCTAGAGAAAACGGAAACTGCTTCCTACGTACATATAAGTCTTTCACAAGCAAGAAACGAACTGAACAACGACTAATGTCTTTAACCTCTTCAATCTGATCAAATTTTATTTTTAAAAATTCAATTCCATCTTTTTTCTGGTAATTAACAAAACCCACAACTTTACCCATAGGTCCATTCACTAAACCTTTTTCTACATCCAAATTACGTCTTAAAATTACTCGACAGTTCATACATACATAAAGATTCTTTTCTAAACCAGCTGTTTCGATATGTTTTTCTCTAGAGAATCCAATTTAGATTTCAATTTGCCTGTCAATATAATAGTTATTCCTTCATGCTGTATTTTATCCACAGCTTCCAGTTTTACAGTCTCTTCATTTTCCAATTTCAAAAGTTCTTGATTGAATATAGAGCATTCATGTAATGTTAGCATTAAGCAGAGTACAGTATTTTTTCCAGCAATTTTCTTGTATATTTTCTCTGGAACTATTTGTTCTGTTGGAAACAAATTACATAGCAATCGACTCTGTAAAGCTTTTCTTCCATGTTCTGTGAGTAGTCCAATTCTGATATCTTTGAGAATACTTGCATAATCATCATCATTTGCTTGCCGCATATTGGTAATGAGTTCTTTGTACTCAAAGTATGTCCAAATATTCACATTACCTATGCTTCCTAATGACTTTTTCTTGTCTTCATGTGTAAGAGTATGAAATACTGGTTGTCCTTTAACTGGTGTGAGCTGCAGTAGATCCCCAAAAACTATAACATGTTTTCCTCCAAATAGCACGTCATATTTTGTCTTTAGAATTTGCTGCATTCTTAAATGCACAAAGGCAAGCATTAAGTTTGATACCATGCTTACCTCATCAATAATGAGAACTTTCATTTTTTTCAATACTCTTGAAACTTCAAAACATGCTTCTCCTGTTAGCTTGTGGTATTGTATTTTGTTCTCATGCTCTACTGGTAACATTAGCAAACGATGGAGGGTAATTCCTTTTATGTTATATGCTGCTAACCCAGTTGAAGCAGTAACAACACAAGACAAAGTTGAATCAGTTTTTTTCTGTAGGTAGCTTCTAATTACTTGAATCAAGAAACTTTTTCCAGTTCCAGCTTGTCCACTCACATACATTCTGATTGGTTCAAATGATGTGCATGAGCACTCTTTATTTTCATGTAGTAATCCATGATCAATTTGTTTTGTGACTTCCTCATAAATTTGTTGTTGTTCATCATTCAATTGCTGTTCCAAATTTGGTAAGTTTATTAAATCTTCCTGAGCTTGATTCATAGCTGTTTCCACTTCAGTCATGGCTATTGCCGCTTCATTTTCTACGATTGTTTGTCCTAGGGGATCTTGACTGAGCGTCCCAGAACTTTGACTGTCTTGAGAACTGTCTCTAGCTACTTCAGCTGCAATTGTTGCTTCTTGTTCAATTTCTTCATTTAACATTTGTACATAAGTTGTGAAAGTACTGCATTCTATGGTATCTTTGCATGCATGAAAGGAATCTTCATAGCTTTGAAAATGTCCAAGTAATTCATCCTCTGAGCGCCATGGTTTAAACAACTGTAAAAGTGCTAAGTGGTAAAATTCCTTCTTGTCAGTAGTGTCGCAACTCAGCTTTCTGTGATTAATCAAACTTCCTTTTGTTTGTTTTACCAAACATCCTTCCTCACCAATGACTTTATATTTTCCATTGTTGATGTCTTCTGTGGCATTCCGTTTCTAAATGAAGTTCTGTAGCACTTCATAGAGACACATGTTCTCAAGATGATGACTTCTCTTTGGGTAATATGTGTCCAACATGTTTGTTCTTAAAATGTCTGTACTTTCAGGTTCGTACTCTGCTAAATATTCAATTTCTCGAATAGATTTCAGTACCCGATTTCGCATTCCTGCAAGGCCTAAACTTACCCAAATTATTCTTCTGGATTTGGAGTACAGACTTGCAGATGATAACCTATCTGAGCATTCGTATGACCCAATTTCTCGATGCGATAACATCTTTAAAGTGAAACTGTATAGCTTTTTACTGACAGTCTTCTCGTGAGAAATCCCTTCCCACATTTCTTTCAATTCCGTTTTCTCAGATTTAGTGATGTAAGATGTGACATACCGAGCAACAGCAATAGAATTGTCAGCTACATACTGAATATCTATGTTAGCATTCCACATGGATAAAATGACTGGGTTGTAGTCATTTATATATTTTGACTCTTCTTTTCTTCTCAGGTTGTAGGTATTTTTAGGCGATTTTTCTTGTAATAGTATGTCGCACAGCTGACATAAAACTGTTTACTCTTCCTTTTGAAAGAACAGGTCGTGGAAATCCAAATCGACATTTTGTGTAGAATTTATCTTTACTCTTGTACTTTCGTCGACAGTATTTTCCACACCGATGACTTTGGAAACGTAAAACTTGCTCTTTTAAGTTTTTTTCTTCTGTGCTTTTAGGTATAGCACATGTTGCATATCCTTCAATTAAAGATAAAACTGCATCATCAGAATCTGTTCCAAATTTTGGGGCATCCTTGATCCACAACAGCATATGAATATGAGGAACACCTCTTGCTTGGTACTCTTTTCTCCAAAAGAAATCCACAACTTCTCCAAGAGGTGGATTTTTTTTATTGCAGATGAAGGACATCATAGCCTCAAATCTATGATTGAAATATCTGCAAACATTAACCGGATCCAATGAGCACAATTCTCCTGCTGTCTTGTATTGGATGTTTTCAATATTTGAATTTGCCTCTCGAAGAAAATCCAGTAAATCATCCCAAGCGTACTCTGCCCAGCTTAGGGTAAGGAACCATGTAGGAGTTCCTAAATTCCGTAACATACATTTCAATTCTCCATGGCGTCGGTACCAATATTCATTAGTCCCATGCTGACAAGCCATTAGAATAATCAATTGAGATTCCAAATGATCATCTCGCTGTTGCACTTTGTTCAGAAAATCCTTTGCAGACACATTATGTAGATGTACTCCAGTTTTCAAAATGTGATTTACTGCATAAGATAGTGCTGATAAGTCACTTTCAAATAAAATATGGAACAAATAAGGAATACTTTGATGAAATCTTGGATCTTCTGCATATAATCTTGTAGTCCGATACTCAGAAGCAGGAATCTGTACTGGACGTTCATCATATCGTCCACCTTTTCCTGTAGGAAACGGCTGGGGAAAACAACGAGCTTCCAAGCTCTCCTCCCATACACTCACGGGAGTTCCTTTTGCTTTTTTCATCTGAAACAGATCAATAGTGTTTCCCATAATTTCTTTAGAATGAAGAAGATGTATGCTGAAATGTTCATAAATTTCTTCTTCTTTTGAGTTATCCACTTTTTCAATTTGCCCAGTTGGTATTCCTGTGTCTGCTAGTAAAACTTCTTCATCTTCATCCATATAAATTGATTCATACCATTTATTATTTCTTTTCAAATATAAATTTGCTCTTTTCGTACATCCACCAGCTCCTGCCAAATTTTCTTATTCTTTGTAGGTACACCATTAACCAGAATAACTAATGGTTCAGTTTCCAAACTATCTGCATTAATTGTTTCAATATTTTTTTTCAAATCTAATGGCAAATAGACAACTCTTCCTTTTAAACCTCTTTGTAAATCTGAAGGAGGTAATTTGCCTGTTTTTGGGCTCCATACGAACTATAGTCTGAAACGGATGGACACATTGAATGAGTATAGACTCATACGTATTTAAATCACTAAGTTCTGCAGGGATATCAACCAATTCTAAATTATTATGTACAGCTCTAGCTGGCATTTTATTTTCTTCTAACTTGTTATAACAGTATTTACAAATACGCTGATCTTCACCCAATTCAAAACAATTTTCCAGAAACAAATATGTAGCAAAATCCTTCCACTCATAATTATTTTCTTTTTCACTTTTTTTATAGAGATCAACATTCCTTGTTTGAGTTTTATAATGGCTTCTCCGGCAACAAATACAAGTAATATTTGGTCTTTCATTAGAGATGATAGTAAATTTTGTCATTCGATCTTCAAATGTTTTACTAACAGTGAGTTCTACATTCTCTTCCACATTTTCTTCAATAACTGTGTCATTTCCTGCACTTTCTTGCTCTGGACCAAAGTAACAAAACTCAATATCCTCACAAACCTTCTTCACATCTGTTACAGATCCACGGAACAGAGCACTATTCAACTCATGTAACTTTAGTGCTGGACTTTTAGCAAAATACAATCTTCTCACAAACTTTCTCATTTCAGTATGATGAACTGCCAGCATCCTAAAATGGTGAAAAAACACTTTGACAAACTTTCCTAGAAAGACAAGCCAGAGAATGTCCTTGCAAACCAGTATTCTCTCTCACTCTGCATGGATCTAGCCTTTGAAGCACCTTAATCTTCTGTTTAACACTTTTTTTTACTATATTCTCTTAGAAAGTCACAAAATTTATCAATAGATTCCTGTCGTACAGTACAAATACTACTACAATTCCAAGTGTACACTGGGGCTTTAGGACGTCTCCCCATAACCTCATCAGCTAACACTTCTTCCTCATTTCTTGGACCCATTTTCTCTTTTCCATTACACAACCATCCTTAACTTCATATGCTCGACCACTGGTGTCAACTGCATGCAGCAAACTATTACTTTGAAGATAACTCTCTTCATTAAAAAATGGTTCAGTACTTGAACTATGCTTCCATTCTCCTAAGAACACTTTACAAAAGTTTTTTTTTTCACTTCTCTTTTTCTTTTTCTTTTTGACTTCATTACATTCACTAATTTATCTAATGTACGGATCCTGTTCAAAATTAAAATGAATAGTTTTCTTTTTAATTCCAAAGCCTTTGCAACAATTGATTCAATATGTTTCTTTTTCTTATAAAATTTGGCTTTCTTCCTATATTTTTTCACATCCTTTAGCAAATTAAACATCACTCTTCTCTGAAACATTTTTCTACGAATGTTTTTAAAATCTATTTTTCTTTTCAAGTCATTCTATGTTACTTCTGATTGTACATTAGCATTTAGTATATTCTGTCGATTGTCTTGTTGCTTTCTACTTGAAACACTATTTCCAGTGGATATATTTTTTACATTTTTTCTTTGCTTGAGGATATTTTAAAAAAAATCCTTAGTCTGCTTACCAGAAGGCTTTTTCTTTTTTCCAACATGAGGTTCTTAAACTAATTTTTGTTGTCCAGTTGTCTTCAAATATAGATGTTGTTGCTGTTCTTTTCTCTTTCTTGATTTTATAGGCATCTTTAATTTATTTCAGTCTTGCTCAGCAATACCTGAAAGAAACTAAAAAAAAAAATACCTTTATGTAATTTATATATATTACTATATTTTTTATGAGCTTTTCAAAACCTATCAAATCAGCTGTCCCTTTCCTACGACTGCAAGTCTTACACAATAAAAGCTACACAAATTAAATCTCTGACAACAATTCCTGTGTGCATACAGACTCATGGTGTGATTCTAGGCAGAAAACAATATTTGATTGGCAATTTCAAAGCACATTTACTACTGTGGTAGAGCAAGTGATAATTACTGTAACAGCCTGACACATTTTCCTTATAGTTTAGAGAGGCAGAAAAGAGCACATGTCCTAACAGCTACTTGAGAGCATGAGCATGTGGAACCTGGGTGAGTGATTAGACTAGAGCAAAGGAAATGAGCCTTGGTGATGTTGAATGTGTTAGCGTTACACACTACTATCTAAAATACCACACAGTGCTGAATAGTAAGCATGGGAGTGCAGGAGAAGCACCTGCCTGTGTGCTAAGAGCGTGCTTCTTGAGACTGTGTATTGTCAGGTGCAAGAGAGATCTGCATGGACGCTTGCACAACTGCATGAAGACTGCACAGATGTATGTAAGAGTACATGTGTGGTAAGGGTTAATTGGAGTTTTGAACATATAGGATCTACCTCACCCATGGCAGGAGTGGATGGAAAATCTACCCTGTTGTTTTCAAATGTGTTAGCATTTGCCTCTCATTTGTGAGATATTGATTTGTGCTGAATGCTAGCCATCACTGTTCAAGAAAACAAGCTTCCCCTTTCCTATGAATGCAAGTCTTACAGAACCAGACCAACACGAATTAAATCTCTGACAACAATTCCTGTGTGCACACAGACTCATGGTGTGATTCTAGGCAGAAAACGATTTTTGATTGGCAATTTCAAAGCACATTTACTGCTGTGATTTTGCAAGTGATAATTACTGTAACAGCCTGACACATTTTCTTTATAGTTTAGAGAGGCAGAAAAGAGCACATGTCCTAACAGCTACTTGAGAGCATGAGCATTTCGAACCTGGGTGAGTGATTAGACTAGAACAAAGGAAATGAGCCTTGGTGACGTTGAATGTGGTAGCGTTACACACTACTATCTAAAATACCACACAGTGCTGAATAGTAAGCATGGGACTGCAGGAGAAGCAACTGCCTGTGTGATAAGAGCGTGCTTCTGGAGACTGTGTATTGTCCGGTGCAAGAGAGATCTGCATGGACGCTTGCACAACTGCATGAAGACTGCACAGATGTATGTAAGAGTACATGTGGGGTAAGGGTTAATTGGAGTTTTGAACATGTAGGATCTACCTCACCCATTGCAGGAGTGTAAGGAAAAACTACCCTGTTATTTTCAAATGTGTTAGCATTTGCCTCTCATTTGTGAGATATTGATTTGTGCTGAATGCTAGCCATCACAGTTCAAGAAAACAAGCTGCCCCTTTCCTGCGAATGCAAGTCTTACAGAACCAGACCAACACAAATTAAATCTCTGACAACAATTCCTGTGTGCACACAGACTCATGGTGTGATTCTAGGCAGAAAATGATTTTTGATTGGCAATTTCAAAGCACATTTATTGCTGTGGTTTTGCAAGTGATAATTACTGTAACAGCCTGACACATTTTCCTTATTGTTTAGAGAGACAGAAAAGAGCACATGTCTTAACAGCTACTTTAGAGCATGAGCATGTGGAACCTGGGTGAGTGATTAGACTAGAGCAAAAGAAATGAGCCTTGGTGATGTTGAATGTGGTAGCGTTACACACTACTATCTGAAATACCACACAGTGCTGTATACTTAGCATGGGAGTGCAGGAGAAGCTACTGCCTGTGTGCTAAAAGTATGTTTCTGGAGACTGTGTATTGTCAGGTGCCAGAGAGATCTGCATGGACGCTTGCAGAACTGCATGAAGATTGCACAGATGTATGTAAGAGTACATGTGGGGTAAGGGTTAATTGGAGTTTTGAACATGTAGGATCTACCTCACCCATTGCAGGAGTGTAAGGAAAATCTACCCTGTTGTTTTCAAATGTGTTAGCATTTGCCTCTCTTTTGTGAGATATTGATTTGTGCTGAATGCTAGCCATCACAGTTCAAGAAAACAAGCTGCCCCTTTCCTACGAATGCAAGTCTTACAGAACCAGACCAACACGAATTAAATCTCTGACAACAGCTCCTGTGTGCACACAGACTCATGGTGTGATTCTAGGCAGAAAACGATTTTTGATTGGCAATTTCAAAGCACATTTACCACTGTGGTTTTGCAAGTGATAATTACTGTAACAGCCTGACACATTTTCCTTATTGTTTAGAGAGACAGAAAAGAGCACATGTCCTAACAGCTACTTTAGAGCATGAGCATGTGGAACCTGGGTGAGTGATTAGGCTAGAGCAAAAGAAATGAACCTTGGTGATTTTGAATGTGGTAGCGTTACACACGACTATCTGAAATACCACACAGTGCTGTATACTTAGCATGGTAGTGCAGCAGAAGCAACTGCCTGTGTGATAAGAGTGTGCTTCTGGAGACTGTGTATTGTCAGGTGCAAGAGAGATCTTCATGGACGCTTGCACAACTGCATGAAGACTGCACAGATGTATGTAAGAGTACATGTGGGGTAAGGGTTAATTGGAGTTTTGAACATGTAGGATCTACCTCACCCATTGCAGGAGTGTAAGGAAAATCTACCCTGTTGTTTTCAAATGTGTTAGCATTTGCCTCTCATTTGTGAGATATTGATTTGTGCTGAATGCTAGCCATCACAGTTCAAGAAAACAAGCTGCCCCTTTCCTGCGAATGCAAGTCTTACAGAACCAGACCAATACGAATTAAATCTCTGACAACAATTCCTGTGTGCACACAGACTCATGGTGTGATTCTAGGCAGAAAACGATTTTTGATTGGCAATTTCAAAGCACATTTACCACTGTGGTTTTGCAAGTTATAATTACTTTAACAGCCTGACACATTTTCCTTATTGCTTAGAGAGACAGAAAAGAGCACATGTCCTAACAGCTACTTTAGACATGAGCATGTGGAACCTGGGTGAGTGATTAGACTGGAGCAAAAGAAATGAGCCTTGGTGATGTTGAATGTGGGAGCGTTACACACTACTATCTGAAATACCACACAGTGCTGTATACTTAGCATGGGAGTGCGGGAGAAGCAACTGCCAGTGTGATAAGAGCGTGCTTCTGGAGACTGTGTATTGTCAGGTGCAAGAGAGATCTGCATGGACGCTTGTACAACTGCATGAAGACTGCACAGATGTATGTAAGAGTACATGTGGGGTAAGGGTTAATTGGAGTTTTGAACATGTAGGATCTACCTCACCCATTGCAGGAGTGTAAGGAAAATCTACCCTGTTGTTTTCAAATGTGTTAGCATTTGCCTCTCTTTTGTGAGATATTGATTTGTGCTGAATGCTAGCCATCACAGTTCAAGAAAACAAGCTGCCCCTTTCCTACAAATGCAAGTCTTACAGAACCAGACCAACACAAATTAAATCTCTGACAACAATTCCTGTGTGCACACAGACTCATGGTGTGATTCTAGGAAGAAAATGATTTTTGATTGGCAATTTCAAAGCACATTTACCACTGTGGTTTTGCAAGTGATAATTACTGTAACAGCCTGACACATTTTCCTTATAGTTTAGAGAGGCAGAAAAGAGCACATGTCCTAACAGCTACTTGAGAGCATGAGCATGTGGAACCTGGGTGAGTGATTAGACTAGAGCAAAGGAAATGTGCCTTGGTGATGTTGAATGTGGTAGTGTTACACACTACTATCTGAAATACCACACAGTGCTGAATACTTAGCATGGGAGTGCAGGAGAAGCTACTGCCTGTGTGATAAGAGCGTGCTTCTGGAGACTGTGTATTGTCAGGTGCAAGAGAGATCTGCATGGACGCTTGCACAACTGCATGAAGACTGCAGAGATGTATGTAAGAGTACATGTGTGATAAGTTTTAATTGGAGTTTGTAACACATAGGAACTACCTCACCCATTGCAGGAGTGGAAGGAAAATCTACCCTGTTGTTTTCAAATGTGTTAGCATTTGCCTCTCATTTGTGAAATATTGATTTGTGCTGAATGCTAGCCATCACACTTCAAGAAAACAAGCTGCCCCTTTCCTACGAATGCAAATCTTACAGAACCAGACCACCACAAATTAAATCTCTGACAACAATTCCTTTGTGCACACAGACTCATGGTGTGATTCTAGGCAGAAAACAATATTCCTGGGTGATACCAGTACACCTTTACTTATGGTGAAGACATACTCCATAATATCTGACAAGTTCAAGGCAGTTAAATATCTTCCAAAACATAAAATGTAAAACACAACTTTAAAACAAGAATCTCATTTATATTTTTTATATCAAAATGCACCACATACATCCCCTCTCAAAGTCATAACTCACCTTTAAAAGTAGTTAGTTGAGAAAGAAATGTGGCACTCACACAGCAGATTATCAGAGCCAGAATCTCTGAACTGTACACCTCTCAGCAGAACCAGTAAATGGCAATGTTTCCCTCTCTTTTTTTCACACATATACATGTTAACTTCAAATCACAGTGCTTCCCACATTTTTTCAAATGGAAACACACATTTCTATTGGTTGCAAATTTCAACCCTTTCCAAATGATCCCTACCCCCAACATGACTTCTGCCTCCTACCATAGCAACAGGTCATGGAACACTGGTGTGAGCAGAGAGGTCAGAAGTTCAGCACACAATGTTTCTAATCCAAAGAGCAAGAGTGCTTGACTTTTCAAACCTAACAGCAAATCCATAGTAATGTTCTGTGGGAACAATTTTTTCTGAAGCAAAACAAAACATGCTTTTAAAAATTTAAACATACAGCCTAGTTTTTAGTGTAGAATGGTCTGAAACAGCCAATGAGCTCTTTTTATTTAAAAAAAAGTATGTAAGCCTCCATTTTACAACTATCTTTCTTTTCATATTGCCATTCTAGTGAAAGACACCTTCTGAGTGCATCCAGATCTCCTTGAAAGATGTTCACAGTGTGGATTTTAGGTCATAGCTATGTCTTCTAGAGTGAAAAGTATGCAGAAAAAAGAGGTATTTTGAAAGACCTTGCTTTGCCAAATGTAGACATTAAATGGATTGGTCAGAGAGGGTTAAAGTGGCACCAATTAATGCCTTTGGTGAAATCCTTTCTACATCTCCCACAGCCTCACCTTATAATTGTGCACTGTGGTGGAAATGACCTAGGCACTTTAACTGGGGTAGGTCTGGAAATGCTTGTTAAGGACACCTTTGTGCAATTGATGTCACTTTTTCCACAAACTACCTTTGTATATTCTAATATATGCCAAAGGCAAAAGTGGAACTGGTCCAACCAATATTGTCCGCAGATTGACAAAGCAAGAAAGCACGTCAATAAGTCTGTTTCTGCTTTCCTCAGAGACTATGGTACGGGTTCTATATACCACAACAACTTGCGTTACAACATGCAAGGCATTTATAGAGGAGACAGTGTTCATTTCACAGATGAAGGCAACAGAGTCTTCCTCTTGAACTTTAGACTCTGCATCGGTACTTACTTTAGGTACAAAAAAACACTCCATAACCACAACAGCTCTTTTTAGAGCCAACCAACATCTAAACACTTAAACTTGATCTTTAATTCTATTATTTTATGGTTTTTTTGCCGCCGTGCGTGCACCGTACGCACACCGTGCGCACACCCCGCGATATTTTTTTACATTTTCTTTTTTGTGACCTAAGGGGTCTTTCATGGTCCCCCTGAGAAGGCCTAGGGGGTCAGGGACTCTCTACCTTGCCCCCTTTTCACGTTCTCCACTTGTGTTTTTAGCTCTCTTCTGCCTCTAAAACTCAAAATGGCGGCTGGGGGGGTGCGCGCACCTTGTGCGCACCCCGCGATTTTTTGAAAAAAAATAAAATGTTTTTTTCACCCTTCGGGGTCCTTCAGGGACCCCCTGACAAATGCTAGGGGGTCAGGAACTCTCTACCCTGCCCCCTTTTCTCGTTCTCCACCTTTCTTTTTCCCTGTCACACACACAACACACAAAATGGCGGCCGGCACTTCCTGATTTTGACGGCACCGTGCGCGAACTGTGCGCGTACGGTGCGAGGACGGAGCGTGGCTATAGATATTTATGTGCTTTTAACTGCAATTTTCTCAGGAACTACTGAACAGATTGACTCCATATATGCAAAAGGCACATGCCTGACCTGAGGACTACCTCTTTGCCAAATTTCAAGTAATTCTGTTCAGCCGTTCGGGCTGTACCTTCGACTAAAGGTCCTATGGGAAAATGCATGGGGAAAACGCGTTTTGGGACCCCCCTTTTGTCTCGGCCCCCACTTGACGAATCACCCCGAGACTCTCAGGGTAGGAGCTAAGCGGAGCGCCCCATTAGTTTTGAAAATTTCGCGAGGATTCGTCAACCGGCGCCAAAGTTATTCAAAATAGAATTTTCAGATTTCCTATGGAAACACGGTCCTAACTATAACTATCTACTGGCGATCGGCAGTAGATTATATATATATATATATTCACTGAAAAAACCATAGGTTTCACACATGTTATAGTTAGCTGGACATTTTACTGATAAAAAACCAATGAAATTCCCCCGTTATAGTTACTGTAGGCAACTATAACTCACGCGACCGCAATCCTCTGCTGATGACATATGTGTCTTTATGAAAAAAAAATATTTGTAATATATGTATAGCTAAAATTTAATGGAAGAAGATATGGGCAAATAAGTGTCTAAATACAGTATTAGCATCAGCAGAGGATTGCGGTCGCGTGAGTTATAGTTGCCTACAGTAACTATAACGGGGGAATTTCATTGGTTTTTTATCAGTAAAATGTCCAGCTAACTATAACATGTGTGAAACCTATGGTTTTTTCAGTGAATTAGCAAGGTTTTTTAAATGCTATTTCCTAACTATAACGTGTGTGAAACCTATGGTTTTTTCAGTGAATTTGTACGGTTTTTTAAATGCTAAGTTACTTTACGCCATTTGTGGCGTGCGCGCCCACTTAACGCAGTTCGTTCCGTGCACGGTTTTTATCAACTTTAATAAGCCCTGTACATTTGGTGGCCTTCGGCCACCAAAAGCACAGGGGGTGAGGTCAATGTGGATAGTGTTTTTTTTATTTCGATTTTATAATTTCATGTTGCCAAAATTACGTTTTTTTTCTCTATTAATAAGCCCTGCACATTTGGTGGCCTGCGGCCACCAAAAGCACAGGGGGTGGGGTAAGTGTGGATAGTGTTTTTTTTATTTTTATTTTTTTACCGTAAGCGTACGGTAAGCTTACGGTAAGCGTACGGTAAGCGTACGGTAAGCGTACCCCGCGAAATTGCCGAAAAAAAAATAAAACCGTTTTTGCTCTTGGGGGATGTTTGGGGACTCCCTCAACATGACTATGTTGGAGGGAGTTGTCAAAACAGCCCCGTAACATGTTTTTGGCCATCATGTTTGATAAACAACACTCAGTGCGAGAGACAAAATGGCGGACGCCGCTTCCTGGTTTCGGCCGATTCGAATGTTTACTAAGATCTAAGAGCCAATCAGAATCGCGCTCGCGCACGCCACCGTAAGCTTACGGTAAGCGTACGGTAAGCGTACGGTAAGCGTACCGTAAGCGGGCTCAGATATATATATTGATTTAAAGGCTATTTTCTCAGAATCTACTGAACAGATTTACACCAAACCTACAAAAGGCACTTCCTTGACCTAGGGACTACCTCTCTGCCAAATTTCTAGTAATTCTGTTCAGCCGTTCGGGCTGTAGCTCGTTCTAAAGGTCCTATGGAAAAATGCATGGGAAAAACGCGTTTTGGGACCCCCCTTTTATCTCAGCCCCCGCTTGACGAATCCCCCCGAGACTTTCAGGGTAGGAGCGGAGCGTAGCGCCCCACCTATTTTGAGAAATTCGCGAGGATTCGTCGACCGGCGCCAAAGTTATTCAAAATAGAATGTTGAGGTTTTCCTATGGAAACGTGGTCCTAACTATAACTACCTACTGGCGACCGCCAGTAGGTAATATATATATATATATATATATATATATATATATGAAAGTTCCACAAGTTGCCCAAAGACGAAGCGCACTCGCTCCAGAACAAATAACTCTGCAGCACACCAACAGACAGCGTGTCAGTTCCTTTTGATAACATTGCCCAACGCGTTTCAGATTCAAACATCCTTGTTCACGGGCAGCAGCATTAGAAACCACAATGATCTCAAGGGACTCTCAATAAATACCCATTTTAATGTTCATTCTCATCAGGTGAGTCCATGGTGAATACCAAGCATTGTGGGATAGGTAGTCCCGATTGTGATAATACTTCAAAATGCCGCTAAATACATCTTGCCATTTCAATAAACCATGATAAGTTTGGAAAACACACGGTGCTGTGATGCGCTAAATACCGCAATCTGGTGCTCTGCCAGGCTCCACTGTAATGAGGCCCCAGAACCGCTTTTCAGATATCAACGGTGGTGCAGCTTCCACGGCAGGGCTGCCGTGCATATGAAAGTTCCACAAGTTGCCCAAAGACGAAGCGCACTCGCTCCAGAACAAATAACTCTGCAGCACACCAACAGACAGCGTGTCAGTTCCTTTTGATAACATTGCCCAACGCGTTTCAGATTCAAACATCCTTGTTCACGGGCAGCAGCATTAGAAACCACAATGATCTCAAGGGACTCTCAATAAATACCCATTTTAATGTTCATTCTCATCAGGTGAGTCCATGGTGAATACCAAGCATTGTGGGATAGGTAGTCCCGATTGTGATAATACTTCAAAATGCCGCTAAATACATCTTGCCATTTCAATAAACCATGATAAGTTTGGAAAACACACGGTGCTGTGATGCGCTAAATACCGCAATCTGGTGCTCTGCCAGGCTCCACTGTAATGAGGCCCCAGAACCGCTTTTCAGATATCAACGGTGGTGCAGCTTCCACGGCAGGGCTGCCGTGCATATGAAAGTTCCACAAGTTGCCCAAAGACGAAGCGCACTCGCTCCAGAACAAATAACTCTGCAGCACACCAACAGACAGCGTGTCAGTTCCTTTTGATAACATTGCCCAACGCGTTTCAGATTCAAACATCCTTGTTCACGGGCAGCAGCATTAGAAACCACAATGATCTCAAGGGACTCTCAATAAATACCCATTTTAATGTTCATTCTCATCAGGTGAGTCCATGGTGAATACCAAGCATTGTGGGATAGGTAGTCCCGATTGTGATAATACTTCAAAATGCCGCTAAATACATCTTGCCATTTCAATAAACCATGTGGTTTCTAATGCTGCTGCCCGTGAACAAGGATGTTTGAATCTGAAACGCGTTGGGCAATGTTATCAAAAGGAACTGACACGCTGTCTGTTGGTGTGCTGCAGAGTTATTTGTTCTGGAGCGAGTGCGCTTCGTCTTTGGGCAACCTGTGGAACTTTCATATGCACGGCAGCCCTGCCGTGGAAGCTGCACCACCGTTGATATCTGAAAAGCGGTTCTGGGGCCTCATTACAGTGGAGCCTGGCAGAGCACCAGATTGCGGTATTTAGCGCATCACAGCACCGTGTGTTTTCCAAACTTATCATGGTTTATTGAAATGGCAAGATGTATTTAGCGGCATTTTGAAGTATTATCACAATCGGGACGACCTATCCCACAATGCTTGGTATTCACCATGGACTCACCTGATGAGAATGAACATTAAAATGGGTATTTATTGAGAGTCCCTTGAGATCATTGTGGTTTCTAATGCTGCTGCCCGTGAACAAGGATGTTTGAATCTGAAACGCGTTGGGCAATGTTATCAAAAGGAACTGACACGCTGTCTGTTGGTGTGCTGCAGAGTTATTTGTTCTGGAGCGAGTGCGCTTCGTCTTTGGGCAACTTGTGGAACTTTCATATGCACGGCAGCCCTGCCGTGGAAGCTGCACCACCGTTGATATCTGAAAAGCGGTTCTGGGGCCTCATTACAGTGGAGCCTGGCAGAGCACCAGATTGCGGTATTTAGCGCATCACAGCACCGTGTGTTTTCCAAACTTATCATGGTTTATTGAAATGGCAAGATGTATTTAGCGGCATTTTGAAGTATTATCACAATCGGGACTACCTATCCCACAATGCTTGGTATTCACCATGGACTCACCTGATGAGAATGAACATTAAAATGGGTATTTATTGAGAGTCCCTTGAGATCATTGTGGTTTCTAATGCTGCTGCCCGTGAACAAGGATGTTTGAATCTGAAACGCGTTGGGCAATGTTATCAAAAGGAACTGACACGCTGTCTGTTGGTGTGCTGCAGAGTTATTTGTTCTGGAGCGAGTGCGCTTCGTCTTTGGGCAACTTGTGGAACTTTCATATGCACGGCAGCCCTGCCGTGGAAGCTGCACCACCGTTGATATCTGAAAAGCGGTTCTGGGGCCTCATTACAGTGGAGCCTGGCAGAGCACCAGATTGCGGTATTTAGCGCATCACAGCACCGTGTGTTTTCCAAACTTATCATGGTTTATTGAAATGGCAAGATGTATTTAGCGGCATTTTGAAGTATTATCACAATCGGGACTACCTATCCCACAATGCTTGGTATTCACCATGGACTCACCTGATGAGAATGAACATTAAAATGGGTATTTATTGAGAGTCCCTTGAGATCATTGTGGTTTCTAATGCTGCTGCCCGTGAACAAGGATGTTTGAATCTGAAACGCGTTGGGCAATGTTATCAAAAGGAACTGACACGCTGTCTGTTGGTGTGCTGCAGAGTTATTTGTTCTGGAGCGAGTGCGCTTCGTCTTTGGGCAACTTGTGGAACTTTCATATGCACGGCAGCCCTGCCGTGGAAGCTGCACCACCGTTGATATCTGAAAAGCGGTTCTGGGGCCTCATTACAGTGGAGCCTGGCAGAGCACCAGATTGCGGTATTTAGCGCATCACAGCACCGTGTGTTTTCCAAACTTATCATGGTTTATTGAAATGGCAAGATGTATTTAGCGGCATTTTGAAGTATTATCACAATCGGGACTACCTATCCCACAATGCTTGGTATTCACCATGGACTCACCTGATGAGAATGAACATTAAAATGGGTATTTATTGAGAGTCCCTTGAGATCATTGTGGTTTCTAATGCTGCTGCCCGTGAACAAGGATGTTTGAATCTGAAACGCGTTGGGCAATGTTATCAAAAGGAACTGACACGCTGTCTGTTGGTGTGCTGCAGAGTTATTTGTTCTGGAGCGAGTGCGCTTCGTCTTTGGGCAACTTGTGGAACTTTCATATGCACGGCAGCCCTGCCGTGGAAGCTGCACCACCGTTGATATCTGAAAAGCGGTTCTGGGGCCTCATTACAGTGGAGCCTGGCAGAGCACCAGATTGCGGTATTTAGCGCATCACAGCACCGTGTGTTTTCCAAACTTATCATGGTTTATTGAAATGGCAAGATGTATTTAGCGGCATTTTGAAGTATTATCACAATCGGGACTACCTATCCCACAATGCTTGGTATTCACCATGGACTCACCTGATGAGAATGAACATTAAAATGGGTATTTATTGAGAGTCCCTTGAGATCATTGTGGTTTCTAATGCTGCTGCCCGTGAACAAGGATGTTTGAATCTGAAACGCGTTGGGCAATGTTATCAAAAGGAACTGACACGCTGTCTGTTGGTGTGCTGCAGAGTTATTTGTTCTGGAGCGAGTGCGCTTCGTCTTTGGGCAACTTGTGGAACTTTCATATGCACGGCAGCCCTGCCGTGGAAGCTGCACCACCGTTGATATCTGAAAAGCGGTTCTGGGGCCTCATTACAGTGGAGCCTGGCAGAGCACCAGATTGCGGTATTTAGCGCATCACAGCACCGTGTGTTTTCCAAACTTATCATGGTTTATTGAAATGGCAAGATGTATTTAGCGGCATTTTGAAGTATTATCACAATCGGGACTACCTATCCCACAATGCTTGGTATTCACCATGGACTCACCTGATGAGAATGAACATTAAAATGGGTATTTATTGAGAGTCCCTTGAGATCATTGTGGTTTCTAATGCTGCTGCCCGTGAACAAGGATGTTTGAATCTGAAACGCGTTGGGCAATGTTATCAAAAGGAACTGACACGCTGTCTGTTGGTGTGCTGCAGAGTTATTTGTTCTGGAGCGAGTGCGCTTCGTCTTTGGGCAACTTGTGGAACTTTCATATGCACGGCAGCCCTGCCGTGGAAGCTGCACCACCGTTGATATCTGAAAAGCGGTTCTGGGGCCTCATTACAGTGGAGCCTGGCAGAGCACCAGATTGCGGTATTTAGCGCATCACAGCACCGTGTGTTTTCCAAACTTATCATGGTTTATTGAAATGGCAAGATGTATTTAGCGGCATTTTGAAGTATTATCACAATCGGGACTACCTATCCCACAATGCTTGGTATTCACCATGGACTCACCTGATGAGAATGAACATTAAAATGGGTATTTATTGAGAGTCCCTTGAGATCATTGTGGTTTCTAATGCTGCTGCCCGTGAACAAGGATGTTTGAATCTGAAACGCGTTGGGCAATGTTATCAAAAGGAACTGACACGCTGTCTGTTGGTGTGCTGCAGAGTTATTTGTTCTGGAGCGAGTGCGCTTCGTCTTTGGGCAACTTGTGGAACTTTCATATGCACGGCAGCCCTGCCGTGGAAGCTGCACCACCGTTGATATCTGAAAAGCGGTTCTGGGGCCTCATTACAGTGGAGCCTGGCAGAGCACCAGATTGCGGTATTTAGCGCATCACAGCACCGTGTGTTTTCCAAACTTATCATGGTTTATTGAAATGGCAAGATGTATTTAGCGGCATTTTGAAGTATTATCACAATCGGGACTACCTATCCCACAATGCTTGGTATTCACCATGGACTCACCTGATGAGAATGAACATTAAAATGGGTATTTATTGAGAGTCCCTTGAGATCATTGTGGTTTCTAATGCTGCTGCCCGTGAACAAGGATGTTTGAATCTGAAACGCGTTGGGCAATGTTATCAAAAGGAACTGACACGCTGTCTGTTGGTGTGCTGCAGAGTTATTTGTTCTGGAGCGAGTGCGCTTCGTCTTTGGGCAACTTGTGGAACTTTCATATGCACGGCAGCCCTGCCGTGGAAGCTGCACCACCGTTGATATCTGAAAAGCGGTTCTGGGGCCTCATTACAGTGGAGCCTGGCAGAGCACCAGATTGCGGTATTTAGCGCATCACAGCACCGTGTGTTTTCCAAACTTATCATGGTTTATTGAAATGGCAAGATGTATTTAGCGGCATTTTGAAGTATTATCACAATCGGGACTACCTATCCCACAATGCTTGGTATTCACCATGGACTCACCTGATGAGAATGAACATTAAAATGGGTATTTATTGAGAGTCCCTTGAGATCATTGTGGTTTCTAATGCTGCTGCCCGTGAACAAGGATGTTTGAATCTGAAACGCGTTGGGCAATGTTATCAAAAGGAACTGACACGCTGTCTGTTGGTGTGCTGCAGAGTTATTTGTTCTGGAGCGAGTGCGCTTCGTCTTTGGGCAACTTGTGGAACTTTCATATGCACGGCAGCCCTGCCGTGGAAGCTGCACCACCGTTGATATCTGAAAAGCGGTTCTGGGGCCTCATTACAGTGGAGCCTGGCAGAGCACCAGATTGCGGTATTTAGCGCATCACAGCACCGTGTGTTTTCCAAACTTATCATGGTTTATTGAAATGGCAAGATGTATTTAGCGGCATTTTGAAGTATTATCACAATCGGGACTACCTATCCCACAATGCTTGGTATTCACCATGGACTCACCTGATGAGAATGAACATTAAAATGGGTATTTATTGAGAGTCCCTTGAGATCATTGTGGTTTCTAATGCTGCTGCCCGTGAACAAGGATGTTTGAATCTGAAACGCGTTGGGCAATGTTATCAAAAGGAACTGACACGCTGTCTGTTGGTGTGCTGCAGAGTTATTTGTTCTGGAGCGAGTGCGCTTCGTCTTTGGGCAACTTGTGGAACTTTCATATGCACGGCAGCCCTGCCGTGGAAGCTGCACCACCGTTGATATCTGAAAAGCGGTTCTGGGGCCTCATTACAGTGGAGCCTGGCAGAGCACCAGATTGCGGTATTTAGCGCATCACAGCACCGTGTGTTTTCCAAACTTATCATGGTTTATTGAAATGGCAAGATGTATTTAGCGGCATTTTGAAGTATTATCACAATCGGGACTACCTATCCCACAATGCTTGGTATTCACCATGGACTCACCTGATGAGAATGAACATTAAAATGGGTATTTATTGAGAGTCCCTTGAGATCATTGTGGTTTCTAATGCTGCTGCCCGTGAACAAGGATGTTTGAATCTGAAACGCGTTGGGCAATGTTATCAAAAGGAACTGACACGCTGTCTGTTGGTGTGCTGCAGAGTTATTTGTTCTGGAGCGAGTGCGCTTCGTCTTTGGGCAACTTGTGGAACTTTCATATGCACGGCAGCCCTGCCGTGGAAGCTGCACCACCGTTGATATCTGAAAAGCGGTTCTGGGGCCTCATTACAGTGGAGCCTGGCAGAGCACCAGATTGCGGTATTTAGCGCATCACAGCACCGTGTGTTTTCCAAACTTATCATGGTTTATTGAAATGGCAAGATGTATTTAGCGGCATTTTGAAGTATTATCACAATCGGGACTACCTATCCCACAATGCTTGGTATTCACCATGGACTCACCTGATGAGAATGAACATTAAAATGGGTATTTATTGAGAGTCCCTTGAGATCATTGTGGTTTCTAATGCTGCTGCCCGTGAACAAGGATGTTTGAATCTGAAACGCGTTGGGCAATGTTATCAAAAGGAACTGACACGCTGTCTGTTGGTGTGCTGCAGAGTTATTTGTTCTGGAGCGAGTGCGCTTCGTCTTTGGGCAACTTGTGGAACTTTCATATGCACGGCAGCCCTGCCGTGGAAGCTGCACCACCGTTGATATCTGAAAAGCGGTTCTGGGGCCTCATTACAGTGGAGCCTGGCAGAGCACCAGATTGCGGTATTTAGCGCATCACAGCACCGTGTGTTTTCCAAACTTATCATGGTTTATTGAAATGGCAAGATGTATTTAGCGGCATTTTGAAGTATTATCACAATCGGGACTACCTATCCCACAATGCTTGGTATTCACCATGGACTCACCTGATGAGAATGAACATTAAAATGGGTATTTATTGAGAGTCCCTTGAGATCATTGTGGTTTCTAATGCTGCTGCCCGTGAACAAGGATGTTTGAATCTGAAACGCGTTGGGCAATGTTATCAAAAGGAACTGACACGCTGTCTGTTGGTGTGCTGCAGAGTTATTTGTTCTGGAGCGAGTGCGCTTCGTCTTTGGGCAACTTGTGGAACTTTCATATGCACGGCAGCCCTGCCGTGGAAGCTGCACCACCGTTGATATCTGAAAAGCGGTTCTGGGGCCTCATTACAGTGGAGCCTGGCAGAGCACCAGATTGCGGTATTTAGCGCATCACAGCACCGTGTGTTTTCCAAACTTATCATGGTTTATTGAAATGGCAAGATGTATTTAGCGGCATTTTGAAGTATTATCACAATCGGGACTACCTATCCCACAATGCTTGGTATTCACCATGGACTCACCTGATGAGAATGAACATTAAAATGGGTATTTATTGAGAGTCCCTTGAGATCATTGTGGTTTCTAATGCTGCTGCCCGTGAACAAGGATGTTTGAATCTGAAACGCGTTGGGCAATGTTATCAAAAGGAACTGACACGCTGTCTGTTGGTGTGCTGCAGAGTTATTTGTTCTGGAGCGAGTGCGCTTCGTCTTTGGGCAACTTGTGGAACTTTCATATGCACGGCAGCCCTGCCGTGGAAGCTGCACCACCGTTGATATCTGAAAAGCGGTTCTGGGGCCTCATTACAGTGGAGCCTGGCAGAGCACCAGATTGCGGTATTTAGCGCATCACAGCACCGTGTGTTTTCCAAACTTATCATGGTTTATTGAAATGGCAAGATGTATTTAGCGGCATTTTGAAGTATTATCACAATCGGGACTACCTATCCCACAATGCTTGGTATTCACCATGGACTCACCTGATGAGAATGAACATTAAAATGGGTATTTATTGAGAGTCCCTTGAGATCATTGTGGTTTCTAATGCTGCTGCCCGTGAACAAGGATGTTTGAATCTGAAACGCGTTGGGCAATGTTATCAAAAGGAACTGACACGCTGTCTGTTGGTGTGCTGCAGAGTTATTTGTTCTGGAGCGAGTGCGCTTCGTCTTTGGGCAACTTGTGGAACTTTCATATGCACGGCAGCCCTGCCGTGGAAGCTGCACCACCGTTGATATCTGAAAAGCGGTTCTGGGGCCTCATTACAGTGGAGCCTGGCAGAGCACCAGATTGCGGTATTTAGCGCATCACAGCACCGTGTGTTTTCCAAACTTATCATGGTTTATTGAAATGGCAAGATGTATTTAGCGGCATTTTGAAGTATTATCACAATCGGGACTACCTATCCCACAATGCTTGGTATTCACCATGGACTCACCTGATGAGAATGAACATTAAAATGGGTATTTATTGAGAGTCCCTTGAGATCATTGTGGTTTCTAATGCTGCTGCCCGTGAACAAGGATGTTTGAATCTGAAACGCGTTGGGCAATGTTATCAAAAGGAACTGACACGCTGTCTGTTGGTGTGCTGCAGAGTTATTTGTTCTGGAGCGAGTGCGCTTCGTCTTTGGGCAACTTGTGGAACTTTCATATGCACGGCAGCCCTGCCGTGGAAGCTGCACCACCGTTGATATCTGAAAAGCGGTTCTGGGGCCTCATTACAGTGGAGCCTGGCAGAGCACCAGATTGCGGTATTTAGCGCATCACAGCACCGTGTGTTTTCCAAACTTATCATGGTTTATTGAAATGGCAAGATGTATTTAGCGGCATTTTGAAGTATTATCACAATCGGGACTACCTATCCCACAATGCTTGGTATTCACCATGGACTCACCTGATGAGAATGAACATTAAAATGGGTATTTATTGAGAGTCCCTTGAGATCATTGTGGTTTCTAATGCTGCTGCCCGTGAACAAGGATGTTTGAATCTGAAACGCGTTGGGCAATGTTATCAAAAGGAACTGACACGCTGTCTGTTGGTGTGCTGCAGAGTTATTTGTTCTGGAGCGAGTGCGCTTCGTCTTTGGGCAACTTGTGGAACTTTCATATGCACGGCAGCCCTGCCGTGGAAGCTGCACCACCGTTGATATCTGAAAAGCGGTTCTGGGGCCTCATTACAGTGGAGCCTGGCAGAGCACCAGATTGCGGTATTTAGCGCATCACAGCACCGTGTGTTTTCCAAACTTATCATGGTTTATTGAAATGGCAAGATGTATTTAGCGGCATTTTGAAGTATTATCACAATCGGGACTACCTATCCCACAATGCTTGGTATTCACCATGGACTCACCTGATGAGAATGAACATTAAAATGGGTATTTATTGAGAGTCCCTTGAGATCATTGTGGTTTCTAATGCTGCTGCCCGTGAACAAGGATGTTTGAATCTGAAACGCGTTGGGCAATGTTATCAAAAGGAACTGACACGCTGTCTGTTGGTGTGCTGCAGAGTTATTTGTTCTGCAGCGAGTGCGCTTCGTCTTTGGGCAACTTGTGGAACTTTCATATGCACGGCAGCCCTGCCGTGGAAGCTGCACCACCGTTGATATCTGAAAAGCGGTTCTGGGGCCTCATTACAGTGGAGCCTGGCAGAGCACCAGATTGCGGTATTTAGCGCATCACAGCACCGTGTGTTTTCCAAACTTATCATGGTTTATTGAAATGGCAAGATGTATTTAGCGGCATTTTGAAGTATTATCACAATCGGGACTACCTATCCCACAATGCTTGGTATTCACCATGGACTCACCTGATGAGAATGAACATTAAAATGGGTATTTATTGAGAGTCCCTTGAGATCATTGTGGTTTCTAATGCTGCTGCCCGTGAACAAGGATGTTTGAATCTGAAACGCGTTGGGCAATGTTATCAAAAGGAACTGACACGCTGTCTGTTGGTGTGCTGCAGAGTTATTTGTTCTGGAGCGAGTGCGCTTCGTCTTTGGGCAACTTGTGGAACTTTCATATGCACGGCAGCCCTGCCGTGGAAGCTGCACCACCGTTGATATCTGAAAAGCGGTTCTGGGGCCTCATTACAGTGGAGCCTGGCAGAGCACCAGATTGCGGTATTTAGCGCATCACAGCACCGTGTGTTTTCCAAACTTATCATGGTTTATTGAAATGGCAAGATGTATTTAGCGGCATTTTGAAGTATTATCACAATCGGGACTACCTATCCCACAATGCTTGGTATTCACCATGGACTCACCTGATGAGAATGAACATTAAAATGGGTATTTATTGAGAGTCCCTTGAGATCATTGTGGTTTCTAATGCTGCTGCCCGTGAACAAGGATGTTTGAATCTGAAACGCGTTGGGCAATGTTATCAAAAGGAACTGACACGCTGTCTGTTGGTGTGCTGCAGAGTTATTTGTTCTGGAGCGAGTGCGCTTCGTCTTTGGGCAACTTGTGGAACTTTCATATGCACGGCAGCCCTGCCGTGGAAGCTGCACCACCGTTGATATCTGAAAAGCGGTTCTGGGGCCTCATTACAGTGGAGCCTGGCAGAGCACCAGATTGCGGTATTTAGCGCATCACAGCACCGTGTGTTTTCCAAACTTATCATGGTTTATTGAAATGGCAAGATGTATTTAGCGGCATTTTGAAGTATTATCACAATCGGGACTACCTATCCCACAATGCTTGGTATTCACCATGGACTCACCTGATGAGAATGAACATTAAAATGGGTATTTATTGAGAGTCCCTTGAGATCATTGTGGTTTCTAATGCTGCTGCCCGTGAACAAGGATGTTTGAATCTGAAACGCGTTGGGCAATGTTATCAAAAGGAACTGACACGCTGTCTGTTGGTGTGCTGCAGAGTTATTTGTTCTGGAGCGAGTGCGCTTCGTCTTTGGGCAACTTGTGGAACTTTCATATGCACGGCAGCCCTGCCGTGGAAGCTGCACCACCGTTGATATCTGAAAAGCGGTTCTGGGGCCTCATTACAGTGGAGCCTGGCAGAGCACCAGATTGCGGTATTTAGCGCATCACAGCACCGTGTGTTTTCCAAACTTATCATGGTTTATTGAAATGGCAAGATGTATTTAGCGGCATTTTGAAGTATTATCACAATCGGGACTACCTATCCCACAATGCTTGGTATTCACCATGGACTCACCTGATGAGAATGAACATTAAAATGGGTATTTATTGAGAGTCCCTTGAGATCATTGTGGTTTCTAATGCTGCTGCCCGTGAACAAGGATGTTTGAATCTGAAACGCGTTGGGCAATGTTATCAAAAGGAACTGACACGCTGTCTGTTGGTGTGCTGCAGAGTTATTTGTTCTGGAGCGAGTGCGCTTCGTCTTTGGGCAACTTGTGGAACTTTCATATGCACGGCAGCCCTGCCGTGGAAGCTGCACCACCGTTGATATCTGAAAAGCGGTTCTGGGGCCTCATTACAGTGGAGCCTGGCAGAGCACCAGATTGCGGTATTTAGCGCATCACAGCACCGTGTGTTTTCCAAACTTATCATGGTTTATTGAAATGGCAAGATGTATTTAGCGGCATTTTGAAGTATTATCACAATCGGGACTACCTATCCCACAATGCTTGGTATTCACCATGGACTCACCTGATGAGAATGAACATTAAAATGGGTATTTATTGAGAGTCCCTTGAGATCATTGTGGTTTCTAATGCTGCTGCCCGTGAACAAGGATGTTTGAATCTGAAACGCGTTGGGCAATGTTATCAAAAGGAACTGACACGCTGTCTGTTGGTGTGCTGCAGAGTTATTTGTTCTGGAGCGAGTGCGCTTCGTCTTTGGGCAACTTGTGGAACTTTCATATGCACGGCAGCCCTGCCGTGGAAGCTGCACCACCGTTGATATCTGAAAAGCGGTTCTGGGGCCTCATTACAGTGGAGCCTGGCAGAGCACCAGATTGCGGTATTTAGCGCATCACAGCACCGTGTGTTTTCCAAACTTATCATGGTTTATTGAAATGGCAAGATGTATTTAGCGGCATTTTGAAGTATTATCACAATCGGGACTACCTATCCCACAATGCTTGGTATTCACCATGGACTCACCTGATGAGAATGAACATTAAAATGGGTATTTATTGAGAGTCCCTTGAGATCATTGTGGTTTCTAATGCTGCTGCCCGTGAACAAGGATGTTTGAATCTGAAACGCGTTGGGCAATGTTATCAAAAGGAACTGACACGCTGTCTGTTGGTGTGCTGCAGAGTTATTTGTTCTGGAGCGAGTGCGCTTCGTCTTTGGGCAACTTGTGGAACTTTCATATGCACGGCAGCCCTGCCGTGGAAGCTGCACCACCGTTGATATCTGAAAAGCGGTTCTGGGGCCTCATTACAGTGGAGCCTGGCAGAGCACCAGATTGCGGTATTTAGCGCATCACAGCACCGTGTGTTTTCCAAACTTATCATGGTTTATTGAAATGGCAAGATGTATTTAGCGGCATTTTGAAGTATTATCACAATCGGGACTACCTATCCCACAATGCTTGGTATTCACCATGGACTCACCTGATGAGAATGAACATTAAAATGGGTATTTATTGAGAGTCCCTTGAGATCATTGTGGTTTCTAATGCTGCTGCCCGTGAACAAGGATGTTTGAATCTGAAACGCGTTGGGCAATGTTATCAAAAGGAACTGACACGCTGTCTGTTGGTGTGCTGCAGAGTTATTTGTTCTGGAGCGAGTGCGCTTCGTCTTTGGGCAACTTGTGGAACTTTCATATGCACGGCAGCCCTGCCGTGGAAGCTGCACCACCGTTGATATCTGAAAAGCGGTTCTGGGGCCTCATTACAGTGGAGCCTGGCAGAGCACCAGATTGCGGTATTTAGCGCATCACAGCACCGTGTGTTTTCCAAACTTATCATGGTTTATTGAAATGGCAAGATGTATTTAGCGGCATTTTGAAGTATTATCACAATCGGGACTACCTATCCCACAATGCTTGGTATTCACCATGGACTCACCTGATGAGAATGAACATTAAAATGGGTATTTATTGAGAGTCCCTTGAGATCATTGTGGTTTCTAATGCTGCTGCCCGTGAACAAGGATGTTTGAATCTGAAACGCGTTGGGCAATGTTATCAAAAGGAACTGACACGCTGTCTGTTGGTGTGCTGCAGAGTTATTTGTTCTGGAGCGAGTGCGCTTCGTCTTTGGGCAACTTGTGGAACTTTCATATGCACGGCAGCCCTGCCGTGGAAGCTGCACCACCGTTGATATCTGAAAAGCGGTTCTGGGGCCTCATTACAGTGGAGCCTGGCAGAGCACCAGATTGCGGTATTTAGCGCATCACAGCACCGTGTGTTTTCCAAACGTATCATGGTTTATTGAAATGGCAAGATGTATTTAGCGGCATTTTGAAGTATTATCACAATCGGGACTACCTATCCCATAATGCTTGGTATTCACCATGGACTCACCTGATGAGAATGAACATTAAAATGGGTATTTATTGAGAGTCCCTTGAGATCATTGTGGTTTCTAATGCTGCTGCCCGTGAACAAGGATGTTTGAATCTGAAACGCGTTGGGCAATGTTATCAAAAGGAACTGACACGCTGTCTGTTGGTGTGCTGCAGAGTTATTTGTTCTGGAGCGAGTGCGCTTCGTCTTTGGGCAACTTGTGGAACTTTCATATGCACGGCAGCCCTGCCGTGGAAGCTGCACCACCGTTGATATCTGAAAAGCGGTTCTGGGGCCTCATTACAGTGGAGCCTGGCAGAGCACCAGATTGCGGTATTTAGCGCATCACAGCACCGTGTGTTTTCCAAACTTATCATGGTTTATTGAAATGGCAAGATGTATTTAGCGGCATTTTGAAGTATTATCACAATCGGGACTACCTATCCCACAATGCTTGGTATTCACCATGGACTCACCTGATGAGAATGAACATTAAAATGGGTATTTATTGAGAGTCCCTTGAGATCATTGTGGTTTCTAATGCTGCTGCCCGTGAACAAGGATGTTTGAATCTGAAACGCGTTGGGCAATGTTATCAAAAGGAACTGACACGCTGTCTGTTGGTGTGCTGCAGAGTTATTTGTTCTGGAGCGAGTGCGCTTCGTCTTTGGGCAACTTGTGGAACTTTCAGATGCACGGCAGCCCTGCCGTGGAAGCTGCACCACCGTTGATATCTGAAAAGCGGTTCTGGGGCCTCATTACAGTGGAGCCTGGCAGAGCACCAGATTGCGGTATTTAGCGCATCACAGCACCGTGTGTTTTCCAAACTTATCATGGTTTATTGAAATGGCAAGATGTATTTAGCGGCATTTTGAAGTATTATCACAATCGGGACTACCTATCCCACAATGCTTGGTATTCACCATGGACTCACCTGATGAGAATGAACATTAAAATGGGTATTTATTGAGAGTCCCTTGAGATCATTGTGGTTTCTAATGCTGCTGCCCGTGAACAAGGATGTTTGAATCTGAAACGCGTTGGGCAATGTTATCAAAAGGAACTGACACGCTGTCTGTTGGTGTGCTGCAGAGTTATTTGTTCTGGAGCGAGTGCGCTTCGTCTTTGGGCAACTTGTGGAACTTTCATATGCACGGCAGCCCTGCCGTGGAAGCTGCACCACCGTTGATATCTGAAAAGCGGTTCTGGGGCCTCATTACAGTGGAGCCTGGCAGAGCACCAGATTGCGGTATTTAGCGCATCACAGCACCGTGTGTTTTCCAAACTTATCATGGTTTATTGAAATGGCAAGATGTATTTAGCGGCATTTTGAAGTATTATCACAATCGGGACTACCTATCCCACAATGCTTGGTATTCACCATGGACTCACCTGATGAGAATGAACATTAAAATGGGTATTTATTGAGAGTCCCTTGAGATCATTGTGGTTTCTAATGCTGCTGCCCGTGAACAAGGATGTTTGAATCTGAAACGCGTTGGGCAATGTTATCAAAAGGAACTGACACGCTGTCTGTTGGTGTGCTGCAGAGTTATTTGTTCTGGAGCGAGTGCGCTTCGTCTTTGGGCAACTTGTGGAACTTTCATATGCACGGCAGCCCTGCCGTGGAAGCTGCACCACCGTTGATATCTGAAAAGCGGTTCTGGGGCCTCATTACAGTGGAGCCTGGCAGAGCACCAGATTGCGGTATTTAGCGCATCACAGCACCGTGTGTTTTCCAAACTTATCATGGTTTATTGAAATGGCAAGATGTATTTAGCGGCATTTTGAAGTATTATCACAATCGGGACTACCTATCCCACAATGCTTGGTATTCACCATGGACTCACCTGATGAGAATGAACATTAAAATGGGTATTTATTGAGAGTCCCTTGAGATCATTGTGGTTTCTAATGCTGCTGCCCGTGAACAAGGATGTTTGAATCTGAAACGCGTTGGGCAATGTTATCAAAAGGAACTGACACGCTGTCTGTTGGTGTGCTGCAGAGTTATTTGTTCTGGAGCGAGTGCGCTTCGTCTTTGGGCAACTTGTGGAACTTTCATATGCACGGCAGCCCTGCCGTGGAAGCTGCACCACCGTTGATATCTGAAAAGCGGTTCTGGGGCCTCATTACAGTGGAGCCTGGCAGAGCACCAGATTGCGGTATTTAGCGCATCACAGCACCGTGTGTTTTCCAAACTTATCATGGTTTATTGAAATGGCAAGATGTATTTAGCGGCATTTTGAAGTATTATCACAATCGGGACTACCTATCCCACAATGCTTGGTATTCACCATGGACTCACCTGATGAGAATGAACATTAAAATGGGTATTTATTGAGAGTCCCTTGAGATCATTGTGGTTTCTAATGCTGCTGCCCGTGAACAAGGATGTTTGAATCTGAAACGCGTTGGGCAATGTTATCAAAAGGAACTGACACGCTGTCTGTTGGTGTGCTGCAGAGTTATTTGTTCTGGAGCGAGTGCGCTTCGTCTTTGGGCAACTTGTGGAACTTTCATATGCACGGCAGCCCTGCCGTGGAAGCTGCACCACCGTTGATATCTGAAAAGCGGTTCTGGGGCCTCATTACAGTGGAGCCTGGCAGAGCACCAGATTGCGGTATTTAGCGCATCACAGCACCGTGTGTTTTCCAAACGTATCATGGTTTATTGAAATGGCAAGATGTATTTAGCGGCATTTTGAAGTATTATCACAATCGGGACTACCTATCCCATAATGCTTGGTATTCACCATGGACTCACCTGATGAGAATGAACATTAAAATGGGTATTTATTGAGAGTCCCTTGAGATCATTGTGGTTTCTAATGCTGCTGCCCGTGAACAAGGATGTTTGAATCTGAAACGCGTTGGGCAATGTTATCAAAAGGAACTGACACGCTGTCTGTTGGTGTGCTGCAGAGTTATTTGTTCTGGAGCGAGTGCGCTTCGTCTTTGGGCAACTTGTGGAACTTTCATATGCACGGCAGCCCTGCCGTGGAAGCTGCACCACCGTTGATATCTGAAAAGCGGTTCTGGGGCCTCATTACAGTGGAGCCTGGCAGAGCACCAGATTGCGGTATTTAGCGCATCACAGCACCGTGTGTTTTCCAAACTTATCATGGTTTATTGAAATGGCAAGATGTATTTAGCGGCATTTTGAAGTATTATCACAATCGGGACTACCTATCCCACAATGCTTGGTATTCACCATGGACTCACCTGATGAGAATGAACATTAAAATGGGTATTTATTGAGAGTCCCTTGAGATCATTGTGGTTTCTAATGCTGCTGCCCGTGAACAAGGATGTTTGAATCTGAAACGCGTTGGGCAATGTTATCAAAAGGAACTGACACGCTGTCTGTTGGTGTGCTGCAGAGTTATTTGTTCTGGAGCGAGTGCGCTTCGTCTTTGGGCAACTTGTGGAACTTTCAGATGCACGGCAGCCCTGCCGTGGAAGCTGCACCACCGTTGATATCTGAAAAGCGGTTCTGGGGCCTCATTACAGTGGAGCCTGGCAGAGCACCAGATTGCGGTATTTAGCGCATCACAGCACCGTGTGTTTTCCAAACTTATCATGGTTTATTGAAATGGCAAGATGTATTTAGCGGCATTTTGAAGTATTATCACAATCGGGACTACCTATCCCACAATGCTTGGTATTCACCATGGACTCACCTGATGAGAATGAACATTAAAATGGGTATTTATTGAGAGTCCCTTGAGATCATTGTGGTTTCTAATGCTGCTGCCCGTGAACAAGGATGTTTGAATCTGAAACGCGTTGGGCAATGTTATCAAAAGGAACTGACACGCTGTCTGTTGGTGTGCTGCAGAGTTATTTGTTCTGGAGCGAGTGCGCTTCGTCTTTGGGCAACTTGTGGAACTTTCATATGCACGGCAGCCCTGCCGTGGAAGCTGCACCACCGTTGATATCTGAAAAGCGGTTCTGGGGCCTCATTACAGTGGAGCCTGGCAGAGCACCAGATTGCGGTATTTAGCGCATCACAGCACCGTGTGTTTTCCAAACTTATCATGGTTTATTGAAATGGCAAGATGTATTTAGCGGCATTTTGAAGTATTATCACAATCGGGACTACCTATCCCACAATGCTTGGTATTCACCATGGACTCACCTGATGAGAATGAACATTAAAATGGGTATTTATTGAGAGTCCCTTGAGATCATTGTGGTTTCTAATGCTGCTGCCCGTGAACAAGGATGTTTGAATCTGAAACGCGTTGGGCAATGTTATCAAAAGGAACTGACACGCTGTCTGTTGGTGTGCTGCAGAGTTATTTGTTCTGGAGCGAGTGCGCTTCGTCTTTGGGCAACTTGTGGAACTTTCATATGCACGGCAGCCCTGCCGTGGAAGCTGCACCACCGTTGATATCTGAAAAGCGGTTCTGGGGCCTCATTACAGTGGAGCCTGGCAGAGCACCAGATTGCGGTATTTAGCGCATCACAGCACCGTGTGTTTTCCAAACTTATCATGGTTTATTGAAATGGCAAGATGTATTTAGCGGCATTTTGAAGTATTATCACAATCGGGACTACCTATCCCACAATGCTTGGTATTCACCATGGACTCACCTGATGAGAATGAACATTAAAATGGGTATTTATTGAGAGTCCCTTGAGATCATTGTGGTTTCTAATGCTGCTGCCCGTGAACAAGGATGTTTGAATCTGAAACGCGTTGGGCAATGTTATCAAAAGGAACTGACACGCTGTCTGTTGGTGTGCTGCAGAGTTATTTGTTCTGGAGCGAGTGCGCTTCGTCTTTGGGCAACTTGTGGAACTTTCATATGCACGGCAGCCCTGCCGTGGAAGCTGCACCACCGTTGATATCTGAAAAGCGGTTCTGGGGCCTCATTACAGTGGAGCCTGGCAGAGCACCAGATTGCGGTATTTAGCGCATCACAGCACCGTGTGTTTTCCAAACTTATCATGGTTTATTGAAATGGCAAGATGTATTTAGCGGCATTTTGAAGTATTATCACAATCGGGACTACCTATCCCACAATGCTTGGTATTCACCATGGACTCACCTGATGAGAATGAACATTAAAATGGGTATTTATTGAGAGTCCCTTGAGATCATTGTGGTTTCTAATGCTGCTGCCCGTGAACAAGGATGTTTGAATCTGAAACGCGTTGGGCAATGTTATCAAAAGGAACTGACACGCTGTCTGTTGGTGTGCTGCAGAGTTATTTGTTCTGGAGCGAGTGCGCTTCGTCTTTGGGCAACTTGTGGAACTTTCATATGCACGGCAGCCCTGCCGTGGAAGCTGCACCACCGTTGATATCTGAAAAGCGGTTCTGGGGCCTCATTACAGTGGAGCCTGGCAGAGCACCAGATTGCGGTATTTAGCGCATCACAGCACCGTGTGTTTTCCAAACTTATCATGGTTTATTGAAATGGCAAGATGTATTTAGCGGCATTTTGAAGTATTATCACAATCGGGACTACCTATCCCACAATGCTTGGTATTCACCATGGACTCACCTGATGAGAATGAACATTAAAATGGGTATTTATTGAGAGTCCCTTGAGATCATTGTGGTTTCTAATGCTGCTGCCCGTGAACAAGGATGTTTGAATCTGAAACGCGTTGGGCAATGTTATCAAAAGGAACTGACACGCTGTCTGTTGGTGTGCTGCAGAGTTATTTGTTCTGGAGCGAGTGCGCTTCGTCTTTGGGCAACTTGTGGAACTTTCATATGCACGGCAGCCCTGCCGTGGAAGCTGCACCACCGTTGATATCTGAAAAGCGGTTCTGGGGCCTCATTACAGTGGAGCCTGGCAGAGCACCAGATTGCGGTATTTAGCGCATCACAGCACCGTGTGTTTTCCAAACTTATCATGGTTTATTGAAATGGCAAGATGTATTTAGCGGCATTTTGAAGTATTATCACAATCGGGACTACCTATCCCACAATGCTTGGTATTCACCATGGACTCACCTGATGAGAATGAACATTAAAATGGGTATTTATTGAGAGTCCCTTGAGATCATTGTGGTTTCTAATGCTGCTGCCCGTGAACAAGGATGTTTGAATCTGAAACGCGTTGGGCAATGTTATCAAAAGGAACTGACACGCTGTCTGTTGGTGTGCTGCAGAGTTATTTGTTCTGGAGCGAGTGCGCTTCGTCTTTGGGCAACTTGTGGAACTTTCATATGCACGGCAGCCCTGCCGTGGAAGCTGCACCACCGTTGATATCTGAAAAGCGGTTCTGGGGCCTCATTACAGTGGAGCCTGGCAGAGCACCAGATTGCGGTATTTAGCGCATCACAGCACCGTGTGTTTTCCAAACTTATCATGGTTTATTGAAATGGCAAGATGTATTTAGCGGCATTTTGAAGTATTATCACAATCGGGACTACCTATCCCACAATGCTTGGTATTCACCATGGACTCACCTGATGAGAATGAACATTAAAATGGGTATTTATTGAGAGTCCCTTGAGATCATTGTGGTTTCTAATGCTGCTGCCCGTGAACAAGGATGTTTGAATCTGAAACGCGTTGGGCAATGTTATCAAAAGGAACTGACACGCTGTCTGTTGGTGTGCTGCAGAGTTATTTGTTCTGGAGCGAGTGCGCTTCGTCTTTGGGCAACTTGTGGAACTTTCATATGCACGGCAGCCCTGCCGTGGAAGCTGCACCACCGTTGATATCTGAAAAGCGGTTCTGGGGCCTCATTACAGTGGAGCCTGGCAGAGCACCAGATTGCGGTATTTAGCGCATCACAGCACCGTGTGTTTTCCAAACTTATCATGGTTTATTGAAATGGCAAGATGTATTTAGCGGCATTTTGAAGTATTATCACAATCGGGACTACCTATCCCACAATGCTTGGTATTCACCATGGACTCACCTGATGAGAATGAACATTAAAATGGGTATTTATTGAGAGTCCCTTGAGATCATTGTGGTTTCTAATGCTGCTGCTCGTGAACAAGGATGTTTGAATCTGAAACGCGTTGGGCAATGTTATCAAAAGGAACTGACACGCTGTCTGTTGGTGTGCTGCAGAGTTATTTGTTCTGGAGCGAGTGCGCTTCGTCTTTGGGCAACTTGTGGAACTTTCATATGCACGGCAGCCCTGCCGTGGAAGCTGCACCACCGTTGATATCTGAAAAGCGGTTCTGGGGCCTCATTACAGTGGAGCCTGGCAGAGCACCAGATTGCGGTATTTAGCGCATCACAGCACCGTGTGTTTTCCAAACTTATCATGGTTTATTGAAATGGCAAGATGTATTTAGCGGCATTTTGAAGTATTATCACAATCGGGACTACCTATCCCACAATGCTTGGTATTCACCATGGACTCACCTGATGAGAATGAACATTAAAATGGGTATTTATTGAGAGTCCCTTGAGATCATTGTGGTTTCTAATGCTGCTGCCCGTGAACAAGGATGTTTGAATCTGAAACGCGTTGGGCAATGTTATCAAAAGGAACTGACACGCTGTCTGTTGGTGTGCTGCAGAGTTATTTGTTCTGGAGCGAGTGCGCTTCGTCTTTGGGCAACTTGTGGAACTTTCATATGCACGGCAGCCCTGCCGTGGAAGCTGCACCACCGTTGATATCTGAAAAGCGGTTCTGGGGCCTCATTACAGTGGAGCCTGGCAGAGCACCAGATTGCGGTATTTAGCGCATCACAGCACCGTGTGTTTTCCAAACTTATCATGGTTTATTGAAATGGCAAGATGTATTTAGCGGCATTTTGAAGTATTATCACAATCGGGACTACCTATCCCACAATGCTTGGTATTCACCATGGACTCACCTGATGAGAATGAACATTAAAATGGGTATTTATTGAGAGTCCCTTGAGATCATTGTGGTTTCTAATGCTGCTGCCCGTGAACAAGGATGTTTGAATCTGAAACGCGTTGGGCAATGTTATCAAAAGGAACTGACACGCTGTCTGTTGGTGTGCTGCAGAGTTATTTGTTCTGGAGCGAGTGCGCTTCGTCTTTGGGCAACTTGTGGAACTTTCATATGCACGGCAGCCCTGCCGTGGAAGCTGCACCACCGTTGATATCTGAAAAGCGGTTCTGGGGCCTCATTACAGTGGAGCCTGGCAGAGCACCAGATTGCGGTATTTAGCGCATCACAGCACCGTGTGTTTTCCAAACTTATCATGGTTTATTGAAATGGCAAGATGTATTTAGCGGCATTTTGAAGTATTATCACAATCGGGACTACCTATCCCACAATGCTTGGTATTCACCATGGACTCACCTGATGAGAATGAACATTAAAATGGGTATTTATTGAGAGTCCCTTGAGATCATTGTGGTTTCTAATGCTGCTGCCCGTGAACAAGGATGTTTGAATCTGAAACGCGTTGGGCAATGTTATCAAAAGGAACTGACACGCTGTCTGTTGGTGTGCTGCAGAGTTATTTGTTCTGGAGCGAGTGCGCTTCGTCTTTGGGCAACTTGTGGAACTTTCATATGCACGGCAGCCCTGCCGTGGAAGCTGCACCACCGTTGATATCTGAAAAGCGGTTCTGGGGCCTCATTACAGTGGAGCCTGGCAGAGCACCAGATTGCGGTATTTAGCGCATCACAGCACCGTGTGTTTTCCAAACTTATCATGGTTTATTGAAATGGCAAGATGTATTTAGCGGCATTTTGAAGTATTATCACAATCGGGACTACCTATCCCACAATGCTTGGTATTCACCATGGACTCACCTGATGAGAATGAACATTAAAATGGGTATTTATTGAGAGTCCCTTGAGATCATTGTGGTTTCTAATGCTGCTGCCCGTGAACAAGGTTGTTTGAATCTGAAACGCGTTGGGCAATGTTATCAAAAGGAACTGACACGCTGTCTGTTGGTGTGCTGCAGAGTTATTTGTTCTGGAGCGAGTGCGCTTCGTCTTTGGGCAACTTGTGGAACTTTCATATGCACGGCAGCCCTGCCGTGGAAGCTGCACCACCGTTGATATCTGAAAAGCGGTTCTGGGGCCTCATTACAGTGGAGCCTGGCAGAGCACCAGATTGCGGTATTTAGCGCATCACAGCACCGTGTGTTTTCCAAACTTATCATGGTTTATTGAAATGGCAAGATGTATTTAGCGGCATTTTGAAGTATTATCACAATCGGGACTACCTATCCCACAATGCTTGGTATTCACCATGGACTCACCTGATGAGAATGAACATTAAAATGGGTATTTATTGAGAGTCCCTTGAGATCATTGTGGTTTCTAATGCTGCTGCCCATGAACAAGGATGTTTGAATCTGAAACGCGTTGGGCAATGTTATCAAAAGGAACTGACACGCTGTCTGTTGGTGTGCTGCAGAGTTATTTGTTCTGGAGCGAGTGCGCTTCGTCTTTGGGCAACTTGTGGAACTTTCATATGCACGGCAGCCCTGCCGTGGAAGCTGCACCACCGTTGATATCTGAAAAGCGGTTCTGGGGCCTCATTACAGTGGAGCCTGGCAGAGCACCAGATTGCGGTATTTAGCGCATCACAGCACCGTGTGTTTTCCAAACTTATCATGGTTTATTGAAATGGCAAGATGTATTTAGCGGCATTTTGAAGTATTATCACAATCGGGACTACCTATCCCACAATGCTTGGTATTCACCATGGACTCACCTGATGAGAATGAACATTAAAATGGGTATTTATTGAGAGTCCCTTGAGATCATTGTGGTTTCTAATGCTGCTGCCCGTGAACAAGGATGTTTGAATCTGAAACGCGTTGGGCAATGTTATCAAAAGGAACTGACACGCTGTCTGTTGGTGTGCTGCAGAGTTATTTGTTCTGGAGCGAGTGCGCTTCGTCTTTGGGCAACTTGTGGAACTTTCATATGCACGGCAGCCCTGCCGTGGAAGCTGCACCACCGTTGATATCTGAAAAGCGGTTCTGGGGCCTCATTACAGTGGAGCCTGGCAGAGCACCAGATTGCGGTATTTAGCGCATCACAGCACCGTGTGTTTTCCAAACTTATCATGGTTTATTGAAATGGCAAGATGTATTTAGCGGCATTTTGAAGTATTATCACAATCGGGACTACCTATCCCACAATGCTTGGTATTCACCATGGACTCACCTGATGAGAATGAACATTAAAATGGGTATTTATTGAGAGTCCCTTGAGATCATTGTGGTTTCTAATGCTGCTGCCCGTGAACAAGGATGTTTGAATCTGAAACGCGTTGGGCAATGTTATCAAAAGGAACTGACACGCTGTCTGTTGGTGTGCTGCAGAGTTATTTGTTCTGGAGCGAGTGCGCTTCGTCTTTGGGCAACTTGTGGAACTTTCATATGCACGGCAGCCCTGCCGTGGAAGCTGCACCACCGTTGATATCTGAAAAGCGGTTCTGGGGCCTCATTACAGTGGAGCCTGGCAGAGCACCAGATTGCGGTATTTAGCGCATCACAGCACCGTGTGTTTTCCAAACTTATCATGGTTTATTGAAATGGCAAGATGTATTTAGCGGCATTTTGAAGTATTATCACAATCAGGACTACCTATCCCACAATGCTTGGTATTCACCATGGACTCACCTGATGAGAATGAACATTAAAATGGGTATTTATTGAGAGTCCCTTGAGATCATTGTGGTTTCTAATGCTGCTGCCCGTGAACAAGGATGTTTGAATCTGAAACGCGTTGGGCAATGTTATCAAAAGGAACTGACACGCTGTCTGTTGGTGTGCTGCAGAGTTATTTGTTCTGGAGCGAGTGCGCTTCGTCTTTGGGCAACTTGTGGAACTTTCATATGCACGGCAGCCCTGCCGTGGAAGCTGCACCACCGTTGATATCTGAAAAGCGGTTCTGGGGCCTCATTACAGTGGAGCCTGGCAGAGCACCAGATTGCGGTATTTAGCGCATCACAGCACCGTGTGTTTTCCAAACTTATCATGGTTTATTGAAATGGCAAGATGTATTTAGCGGCATTTTGAAGTATTATCACAATCGGGACTACCTATCCCACAATGCTTGGTATTCACCATGGACTCACCTGATGAGAATGAACATTAAAATGGGTATTTATTGAGAGTCCCTTGAGATCATTGTGGTTTCTAATGCTGCTGCCCGTGAACAAGGATGTTTGAATCTGAAACGCGTTGGGCAATGTTATCAAAAGGAACTGACACGCTGTCTGTTGGTGTGCTGCAGAGTTATTTGTTCTGGAGCGAGTGCGCTTCGTCTTTGGGCAACTTGTGGAACTTTCATATGCACGGCAGCCCTGCCGTGGAAGCTGCACCACCGTTGATATCTGAAAAGCGGTTCTGGGGCCTCATTACAGTGGAGCCTGGCAGAGCACCAGATTGCGGTATTTAGCGCATCACAGCACCGTGTGTTTTCCAAACTTATCATGGTTTATTGAAATGGCAAGATGTATTTAGCGGCATTTTGAAGTATTATCACAATCGGGACTACCTATCCCACAATGCTTGGTATTCACCATGGACTCACCTGATGAGAATGAACATTAAAATGGGTATTTATTGAGAGTCCCTTGAGATCATTGTGGTTTCTAATGCTGCTGCCCGTGAACAAGGATGTTTGAATCTGAAACGCGTTGGGCAATGTTATCAAAAGGAACTGACACGCTGTCTGTTGGTGTGCTGCAGAGTTATTTGTTCTGGAGCGAGTGCGCTTCGTCTTTGGGCAACTTGTGGAACTTTCATATGCACGGCAGCCCTGCCGTGGAAGCTGCACCACCGTTGATATCTGAAAAGCGGTTCTGGGGCCTCATTACAGTGGAGCCTGGCAGAGCACCAGATTGCGGTATTTAGCGCATCACAGCACCGTGTGTTTTCCAAACTTATCATGGTTTATTGAAATGGCAAGATGTATTTAGCGGCATTTTGAAGTATTATCACAATCGGGACTACCTATCCCACAATGCTTGGTATTCACCATGGACTCACCTGATGAGAATGAACATTAAAATGGGTATTTATTGAGAGTCCCTTGAGATCATTGTGGTTTCTAATGCTGCTGCCCGTGAACAAGGATGTTTGAATCTGAAACGCGTTGGGCAATGTTATCAAAAGGAACTGACACGCTGTCTGTTGGTGTGCTGCAGAGTTATTTGTTCTGGAGCGAGTGCGCTTCGTCTTTGGGCAACTTGTGGAACTTTCATATGCACGGCAGCCCTGCCGTGGAAGCTGCACCACCGTTGATATCTGAAAAGCGGTTCTGGGGCCTCATTACAGTGGAGCCTGGCAGAGCACCAGATTGCGGTATTTAGCGCATCACAGCACCGTGTGTTTTCCAAACTTATCATGGTTTATTGAAATGGCAAGATGTATTTAGCGGCATTTTGAAGTATTATCACAATCGGGACTACCTATCCCACAATGCTTGGTATTCACCATGGACTCACCTGATGAGAATGAACATTAAAATGGGTATTTATTGAGAGTCCCTTGAGATCATTGTGGTTTCTAATGCTGCTGCCCGTGAACAAGGATGTTTGAATCTGAAACGCGTTGGGCAATGTTATCAAAAGGAACTGACACGCTGTCTGTTGGTGTGCTGCAGAGTTATTTGTTCTGGAGCGAGTGCGCTTCGTCTTTGGGCAACTTGTGGAACTTTCATATGCACGGCAGCCCTGCCGTGGAAGCTGCACCACCGTTGATATCTGAAAAGCGGTTCTGGGGCCTCATTACAGTGGAGCCTGGCAGAGCACCAGATTGCGGTATTTAGCGCATCACAGCACCGTGTGTTTTCCAAACTTATCATGGTTTATTGAAATGGCAAGATGTATTTAGCGGCATTTTGAAGTATTATCACAATCGGGACTACCTATCCCACAATGCTTGGTATTCACCATGGACTCACCTGATGAGAATGAACATTAAAATGGGTATTTATTGAGAGTCCCTTGAGATCATTGTGGTTTCTAATGCTGCTGCCCGTGAACAAGGATGTTTGAATCTGAAACGCGTTGGGCAATTTTATCAAAAGGAACTGACACGCTGTCTGTTGGTGTGCTGCAGAGTTATTTGTTCTGGAGCGAGTGCGCTTCGTCTTTGGGCAACTTGTGGAACTTTCATATATATATATATATATATATATATATATATATATATATATATATATATATATATATATATATATATGAAACAACCAACACGTAAAACGTGTAAAGCGGAGAGCACTCCAAGCAAAATCCAGGAACGATGTTTCTTAAAGCATGGATGCTTTATTTAGCAAGTTCCCCCCCCTTTTCCCCGAAACGCTGACAGACGCGTTTCGCCGACTGGCTTTTTCAATGTCAGTTTCCTTTACATTTCGCGGGCACATTTAAAGTTAGGTCACATGTCACATGGTGAAAAATTGACATAGAAGATGGACTTTCAGTAACATTGTCCGTGAATCCATGGCGGCCATCTTATAGTGACAAATATTACAAAGTAATGTGCCTTACAATAGTGCAAACAATATGTTTAAAAGTTAAAAGTTGGACAACAATGCAATATGGCAAATGTCTTTCTTGTCAAGGAGATTTAGGAGAGAAAAGCAGATGGTGACTGATAATATTCAAAACTAATATACATTTCCCATGTATACAAATGTATATGTCCTAAATTAACAGGAACATCTTACATTTTTCTCCACATTAGTGCCGTAAAAAAAAAAAAAATAATATATATATATATATATATATATATAAATATAAATATATATATATATCCAATTAGCACTCAAAGGTGCTTCCAGGCACCGGAAAGAGAGACGGACAACTGCTTCTTTGCTGATACTGCCAGCCGCAGTAGCATTTTTATTATTCCATTGAAACAGTGCAAAACTCGAACATGATGCATTTCGGCCAACAAGGTGGCCTTGATCACATAAGTGCGTCGCAAGGTAGTGATGTTTAAATAATGCATTTGATTGACCATGTGACTTGGCGCCTACTGCCTGCATAGACATAGAGGAAATACTGTATATCGTAAACATTGCCTAAACAAGCTCATTGCTCCTAGAGAAATGGATCGTACTGATTTACAATTTGAAAATATAAACAACATGATTGCAATTAAACATTTACATAACAGAATGTACTTATAATTGAAATGAAATTCCGTTCTGTTACAAGAACATATAATGGAGATACTATTGATATTATTAAACCATCAATGTATATCCGGTCCTTATTGACACTGTTGAAATATTCAATGTAATTGTAACATATTTCTCGTGGATCACATTGTAATCACCTAAACCATACATTTATAAATGCACAAATGCACCAAGATCCTACGAGACAACTGACCCAATGGACCAAATAAGGTTTATACTATACTTTAATCATTGAATATGGAATTTGCTTCATTATACACAAATTGTGATAAAAACCCGTGCAAATACTGGATCAATACATCTAGATAAATCAATGGTTATTAACAAATTTGTAGAGCATAAAAAAGTTATACATATCCTCTTTAGGTGCTGCCTGCAGAATTCAATAGACCGGACACATGTGCAAAAAAATCGCTATGAAAGTGCAAAAAGTGCAGTGAAACCTGTGAGAGAAGGCTGTGAGATGTGTGTATATATATATATATATATATATATATATATATATATATATATATATATATTTTTTTTTCAACAAACATCCACCAGGGACATAGGAGAACTCTGCGGGTTCCAAATTTCTTTTTTATAACCAAGTAGACGCGTTTCGGCGACATTACCTTTCTCAATACTGGTTAACAAGATTGGTATCAGTTGCAAGCCTTTTTAATTTAATCTGTTCTCATTACCATTGGTTGATGTCTCCTAGCAGGAGAAAGTGGAATGACGTTATTCAAGTTGGTAACATTAACATCCGCCATCACAGTGTGATGAATTTTATATTTGTTCATTTTATTAATTGCATTACGCATGCCCCTTTGCAATATTTAGTGATGTTTAAACCATAATAGATCTTATATATGGCACGACTCTTTGACACACTGTCATATTGTGCGATTACAGTTCTCCTTTAGCCACTTCAACATTCGCAGGCTCAAGCAATATCGATTTGCATCCCTCGTCTGGCTCCTTTTTAACACGATAGGGCACGTACCTGTAAGCACCAGTTTTAGTAACCAACACTAAACATTCAGTAATGTTCCGACCCTGTGTCAGCAGGCATGCCTTTCATTTAGTTGGCAGCAGTTCTAACAGTCCTTAAAGTAATCGTTCTACAAAAGCCACTTGATTCCTGTTGAACGCTTTGCAGGACGGGTGCCTCCTTCGTGATAAGTGGCCATCGCGTAAAATTATTTTTCAACAAACATTCACCAGGGACATAGGAGCATTCTGTGGGTCCAAATATCTTTATTATAATATTTACTCACACACTCAGTGTCAAAGATTAGTGGTTAAAGTTAGGAAGTAAAATGTAAAAAACCTTACAAATTCACTAAAAAAACCAAAGGTTACAGGAGCATTATAGTTAGGAAGTGGAATTTTAAGAAACATAGAAATCCACTAAAAAGTCTTAGAAATTCACTGACAAACCAAAGTTTACAGGGACATTACAGTTTGGCTCAAATTTCACGAAACCATAGAAATTCAGCAGTTAAAGTTACCTGAGCTAACTATAAATGACACCCCCGCAATGCACTGTTTATGACCTCACGCAATTATCTCACTCATAAAATGGTCAGTGATATCACTGATGACATCTTAAATGAATCCAAAGGGTTGATAACCTCACAATTCTGAATTTATTCACTCTATGCGATTCAGCTCCTTCATCCGAGTGCCACTATCAAAATGGCATACATGGTCTATCACTCTGAAATTCCACAATTTCAGAGGCTAGTCTCTATAGTCTCGGAGGCTTAGTTGGGATGATGACTCTTTAGTTTAACCCCTTCGCCGCAGCAGGAATTCCGCCGCGGCGCTGGGGGGGGGTGGTTTGGGGGCACAGCGGCGGCGCCGTGCTCATGACGGAACCACTCCGTCATGAATCACGGGCGAGCTGTGCTCATGACGGAGTGGTTCCGTCATGACTCCGCCCACGGCGCTAATCGCCCGCACAGGTGGGGAATTAGCGCCGCGTGGGCGGAGCGGCCGCCAACGGCCGCAGCATGACGGAACCACTCCGTCATGAGCACACGGCGCCCGTGGCTCATGACGGAGTGGTTCCGTCATGAGCACGGAACGGGTTAAACATCAGTCAGGTTGAAGTTGCCGACTCAGTTAGTTTGATGTCTCATTAGTTAAGCATTCAGCCTTGTTGGCCCTGCCTGCTCAGTGGTTTTTATGACTCCTCAGCTCACATAGCAGCCCCTGACTGTCTCTCTGTGTGCAATTGAGATTTTGGACCCTCATGTCAGGTTCTAGTTCCCATGGATAGAATACATGTCAAATTGAGTCATTTAGCTTTCACCTTCTTCTTCAGTCTACTGATGGCTATGGAGGCTCAATTGCGATGATGTTCATTGAGTTTAGACACATAACCTTTGACCAGACAACAAATAACTTTGATTTAGGCAATAGTCCAACAATAGGGTTCAACAATTGGGAGGCTAGACATAACACGTGGAACACAGTGTCTCAGTCTCTCAGCATTATCTCATTTCTTTGGCAGGTTATCTGGACACTCAGGACTGGCTGTTTAACTTGGATTTTAACTAACTGCAAACCAAGGCATGTACTGTATACGCCACTGACCTTGCTAAAAGAGGTAAAGTCTGGTTTGCCATAGATTAAATTGGGAGATTAGTCAATAGACCACCTTTCCTCCCACCTTTGCAGGTAAGAGCATCCATTGTATAGATATGCATTAGAATGATATGCTAGAGTAAGTCAGTGAGCCAATGTATAGCATAATATCTGCAGTGTGATGTGGTGAGTAGCAATTAAATAAGGATGGTATGGTGGCAGTGTGGTGTATTGTTAAATATCATATGGTGTGATGTAGTGGAATGTAGCAGTATGTGGGTTCGTTTGTGTGGAGTAGTGTGGTATGCAGCTATATGTTGTATGGTGAAATTGTATCATGATGTACCAAGAGAAAAAGTTATGATATTGTATTCAGATTTTTGAGATGGGGCATGGTGCACATGTAAGACTGCAGAATGTGGTATGGAGTCTTATGGGTGAGGACTAGTGATGTATGAGATGGCATCTTGTACTGTTGCAGGGATTCTGCACAAACACAGGACTATGCATAGGATTATGGGACCTTAGTATATAGGGCCTGAGTCATCCTACCATGATACTGCCCATGAGCCCAGGACCGACTAGCTATAGTGTCTCACTTGCCCTCCTACTCACTCACAGAGGAACAAGTGATTGGACACCTCAGAACACAACAGTACAGACTCTCTCAGAATTACTGTTACAAGACACACCCATTCGCTCACACTTTTGTACTTGGCCACAGTAAGATCTGACAGAGACACAAACAAGTTTAAATTAAATATTTTTAATAATTTGCTCTAATATGGAGTATACGTGCCACAGCAGAAAAATGCATAACACAAATACGGTCAGCATAGCAAGTAGTCCATAAATCATAAAAGGAGCTGTCATAATGAGAATCATCCTTGTATAGAAGCAGGATGATTATATATTAGATCTCTGGGTATTTTTGGAAGACCCCCTACCTCAGTCTATAGATGGTAGACCTACATCATAGGTGCTGTCATGCTCTTCTCCCTGGAAAGATCTCACTCCAAGTGTATGCTACCTATCCGTGTATTCCAATAAGACCGAAGTACGTATTCTCAAACAGCTGCATCTGTATGTTTTGTCTAGGTGCTAGGGCCTCACCAGAACAGAATAGCAAGTGGCATTGTTATTTGTCCTTGTTCACAATGTTCAGACTAAATTCCAGGAACCAGCAAAGCGTGAAAACAGCGGTAGGTTCTCACGTGAAAATATCAAAAAGATTAAATTGCAAAACATAAGCTTGTGTAGGAACGTGCGCAAAGGAGCAGACAGTCTGCAGAGTGCTCATGCTAACTTAGGGAAGACGACAATGTCTCCATGGGCCATGTGACAGTACTCAATTAAATAATTGGTCTAATGGGTAGTGTGGAATGGTAGGTTATAGGTCGCAATGTTATGGTATAGTTTGGTACGGGATGGTATGGTATGGAATGGTATGTTACAGCGTAGTGCAAGCACACCAATGCACTGTGTGATTTTAAGTTCTGGCTATTGACTATGACATGTTGAACATTTTGATTGATTTGGCAAGATTGATTGTGTGCAAAAGTTGGTTGCAAGTCCTAAGGTGACATGTGGATGGTGAAGTTGTAGTTAGTTTATGATGAGTGTGGAGTTTCAGAACAATGTGATGGTGTATTTCACAGAGTTTGAAGAGGTTGCCCAATGCGGTGTGATGATGTGCATTTTGGTGTGAAATGACTTGGTCTGACACTGTTCAGAAAGATATCTTGGCATGTTGGGTGATCTGTTGATGTGGGAAGTGCTGTAACAAGTGAAAATCTGTCATGGGGTTTCTGGTGCAATAATATTCATGTTTTTTTGTTTTACTTAAGCCCTTGGTACTTTATGTAGGCTTGGATGGCGTGGGTGATGATGTGTGTTACATATATATCTATATACATATATATATATATATGTATATAGATATAAAATTATAGTGTGTATGGGCATGCTGTTAGTATGAGTGGTACGATTTGTGATGCAGCATGTTTCAGAATGAAATGCATTTTTCTTATGCTGGCTAGTGCTGCGTGGTGAAGAGTTATGGTGCAGAGTGATGAGCTCGGGAATGATGTAGTAAGATTTGGTTTTGGCTGGTGTGATTATAGGTATGGCACGATGTGGACAGCATAGTAGATGTGATGTGTGGCTAGTTAATATAATGACACAATTTAGCGTGGAATGATATCAAGTAGTTACTCTCTGTGCAGAGTGGAAAGAGATGATGTGTACTGTGATGGGGTCTGGCAGGAATGTTATGATAAATGGTGGAAGGAACAGGTGTTGTATGTATGCTGTATGAGGTACTTTTAAGATTGCCTATAACTAATATTGTATGGTTTAGTTGGCATAGCGTGTTTGACATGTTTTGGATAATGTGAGTGGTCTTGTGGGAGGAAGCAATATGGTCTGGGTGTTATATAAATGGTGTGGTGGTATGTTGTAATTTGTGGTGGTGTGGTATTGCATGAGCATATGTGGTGATACATAGTGGAGCTTGGTATGTGTATTGTGTGGGTGCCATGATATGTATCAAACACAGCAAGATGATGAACGGAATACTGAAACTTTTCAACAACTCACCCCCAGTCAAGACATCTGGGTTTAATCCATTGTTCATTTACTCACTATGCCATCCCAGTTTGGACCCCTCCATGTGAAAATCAGTAGGCTTGGGCGTAGTTTGCAGAGTTTTGCTATGGGGAACATCGCGAAGTAACAAAAAAACTCTGCGATGTTCCGCGAGCGGCAGAGTGTAGTGCGAACTGCAGTTTGTGCTGGTATTTCTGTCACTCGGGTAGAAATTCTACCCGAGCGGCAGCTCGCACTCGCGAACTTACTGTTCGCGATCGTGAACTTACCGTTCACAATCGCGAGCGGGGAGAAAACTCTGCTGCACATCGCGAAGCGGAGTTTTCTGCACTCCGCGAGCTCCGTGGAGTGCAAAGTGCACTGCCCAGGCCTACAAATCATTCTTGACCCTTCTCCTCATGGGAACAATCTAGCCCGAACTGCCAGGCCAGGTCCTCCAGGGACCGAAAACAAGCATCCTGAGACCAGTTTAAGGATAACACCCCTCATCAGCAAAGATACCTTGAATCCAGTTGCACAGCGAGCAAGGGACCGACGTCTAGGCCTTCCCATGGGCACTTAGGGTGAACAAAGCAAACACAACAAAATGATGTATGGAATGCTTAAACTTTTCAACCACTTAGTAAAGAGATCTGATTTTAATCCATTGTTCTTTTTCTCACTATGCCACCCCAGTTTGGACCCAGCCATATGCAAATCAGTTTTGACCCAGCTCCTCATGAGAACAGTCCAACATGAACTGCCAGGCCAAGTCCGCCCTGCAGCAGAAACAATCATCTTTGGGTCAGTTTTGGGGTATCATCCCATATCGGCCAGGCTAGCTTGAATCCAGTGGCACAGCGAGCAAGTGACACATCTCTGGGCATACCCTTGGCCACTTAGGGCAAACATAGCAAAAACAACAAGATGATGGACAGAATGCTGAAACTTTTCAACCACTCACCCGCCTGGTGAGAGGTGGTATAATATTAAGAGTAGTTACCAGTGGGCAGGTGGGGTTTGGGAAGATTGTGTATGCAACACACTAATATATACAATGTGGCATAGTATTGTGTGTTGTGAGATGATATTTGAGGGTGTTAGGAGGTGTGGTGTAAATTGGTGTTATATAATGTGGTAGAAGGAGGTGTGATGTGGTGTAGAATCAGAGGATGCCATGTATAAAGTGAAATGATATTGTGATTTTGGATTTTTGTGGTTACACTGGAAAGCAGAGTTGGCTTATGTGGTGTTGTTTGTTTTTAGGTTGAAATAATGTGGTGGGGATACAGTGAGGTTTAATGAAGTGTGTTGTGGTAGTGTTTGCTATAGAGAGATGGAAGGTAGTGTAGTCGTTGGCTGATGCAGTGAGTATGGGTTTATGCTGTGGAGTAGTGTGATGCACCGATCTGTAAAATAAGATGATGAAGGCAGAGTGGCTTGAAATGGCATGACAGCTGTGATGTGGGTGGTGTGTAGTTCCCTATGTGTGGTGCATTGCTACATGTAGTCTGTTGTGGGCCATGTTGTCACACTTTCTTACATGATATTATGGTAGATTTTGGGGTTGTGGATATCCAACTGAGTTTAAGACTGTGTTTTATTCCGTGGAGTGATTGTGTGTGTTTTGTGGTGATTGATGGAGGAAAGTAATGTTGGTGTGTATGTGGCGTGTGGTTTGAAATAACATGATGTAGTGTGGTATGATATGTTACCTCGTATGGTGTCTTGAATTTGCAAATGGAGAGAAGATGATATGGTGTGCAAAGTAATCTCTTCCGGGCTTTTTGTAGACAGTGCTGGCAGTGGTCTTGCCCTATTTGGCATTTGCAGAGGCTTAGGTGGGAGCTTAAATGGATTATTTTGTAGTTATTGGTCTGTCTTATGGTATGTAGGTTTCAGTCTGATAGTGTGAAGTGCCAACTATGTAGAGCTTTTATGTATGTGAGGTGGTCCTTTGCTGAACACAAGTGTGGGCTAGGGGGTGACCAGAGTACTAGAAGCGTAAGACAGGCCCCTGCAGCACACAGGAGGCCACCCTCCAGGGGGGATTCCAAACATTCAAGGGACGCCAAATCAGTCCATGGTCAATGAATATCTGTGAGATATGAGAGACTCAGGGCCCTCTCAACACATTATGCAGGGAGGCCCCATCATTTTGAGTTAATGCCACTGCAGGGTTCGATAGATCCTCTAGTACCATTGGGACAAAAGATAAAGGTAGATAAAGTGCCACCTACCACGTGTCATGTTTAGTCAACTTTGGGGTTGTGAGGTGCTAGATCTCCCAACAAAGTACTAAAACAAGACATTTTAAAGCATAAAAACACAGATACACATATTTTGCCCATTGAATACAATGTCTTTTAGAGCACAGAATCCTCATTTAGAAAATATTTAGAGCTAGGGTGGAAGAGGCGGCACAGAGAGAAATGCACTCATGTTCAACATTCCAGTAGCAATGCACACGAAAGTGAAAGCAGGTAGATAATTCAAAAGTATCCTTAGTAGCACCCTGGGAGGGGGAACAAGAGAGAGACTGCAACCCCATGGTGAGACATCTGGTTAGGAAAGACACCAAATGATGCTTGCAAGCCTACCTAGTAGACAGCTGCCTAGAATACAGCACAGCTTAAGCTACTGCACAAGAAAGCAGCTGTTCCTAAAAGCCTAAGCTCTCAACCACGCAACTGAGTGATGCAGATGAGATAGCTATGAGATGACAGCACTGGAAGCCAAAGAAGAGAGCACGAGAGAGAGAGAGAGAGAGAGAGAGAGAGGGAGAGAGGGAGAGAGAGAGAGAGAGAGAGAGAGAGAGAGAGAGAGAGGGGTGTGGGGGCAGAAAACAAGGGAGGGTGACCAACACGCAAGCTCATCCAGAGTGGAAACCAAACCCTGCAAACCCACCAGGGAGCTATCAGAAGCACCTCAAACCTCAATCCATTGCACTATCTATTGGACAAGGGCTGCAGGATTAGTGCCAGATGATGAAAGGCATACAAGAGAATCCTCAGCCAAGGTATTAAAAGGAGTTCCACCCCACAGGCCAGGCGTTGGAGATATATTGAGGGACCACTCTGTTCTCTCTGTTGGGAAAATCCAGGACTGGACTGCTGAGCCTCAAGCCCAGACCTCATGCACAGACCATGGAAGAGAAAACGAGAAAGTGAGAGAAAGGGAAATACCAGCTAATTACCATGCTCAGGTCATCTGTCCACAGATTTGCCTCCCCCTTATATGGACAGAAATCAGTGAAGTTGGTTAACTTTCTACAGAGTGGAAGATTTTACCTGTCAAGGCTTCCAGGGAATCTGAATCGGTGTGCAATTCATATAGTCCGCGGGCACAGTATTGTCTGTCTGAATAACAATACCTTGGTGCAGGAGCAATGGAGTCAAAGACTACAGCCTCGCCTTGGAAGTCCCGCCAAATTGAATCAAATTGTCCATATATGAGGTATTTGACCAGTTCTTCCATAGTGTATACCTCAGAACAATTCCCATCAACTCATACAGAACAGAACATGCAAATATTATTAAGGAAACAGAGGAGACAGTGGCCTGTACTAAATGCTAGCACATCACAGTATTCAGGAAACAAGTCAATGGTACAAACAGTATTGTGTGCTCAATGGAACAAATAACACTATGTCACCAAATAGCGTAAAATATATAAGAAAACACTCTCAAATATACAAAGAATATAAGTGTCCAGAGCACCACCAATTATTAATACATAGTCTGTCAATCTGACAGGTCCCGAGTTGTGAGACATTATATAAATATTATTGTTAAGCGACTTCACAAGGTAAGAGGTATAATCATCATACCTCACAGATAGGACTGAGCCACCGTACACCTTTTTGTGGGTCATTTCCAACTTCTGACCATCTCAGCAGACATGGACAAACTTACAGCTAGGTTGGGCAGTTCAGAGTCCACAGAATGATACCCTAGAACGTGAAAGATAGTAGCCATGTCATATATATATTTTTTAAATATCCTCATGTTCCCCATTGACCTCCTTCACAGGAGGAAGGCCAGTATTACTTCGGACGTGAGCCAAAATCAATCTAACCCTGTCCTCAAACAGGAACTGGGACTGGGCCTCAGCCTCCCTCTTCAGATATAGAAAAGGGGGAGACCACTACTGATGGCCCCACTCAACTGCAGAAGATACAGTACTCTCAATCGAAGCCTAATACTCTCTCTAAGATCATGGCAGTGATGAAGATTTACGAGTGTGTATGAGTGGAGATAGTGATGCCGCCCTCTCTGAGTCACCTTAGTTCTAAGTAGGGGTGGGCGGAATTTGCATAGTTGCCCTACGCAAATTATCCAGAAATTGCTCTAAATCTCCGCGAGCACTCGGAACTTTCGCGAAGACGCGGAGATTGCTTTTCCTGCCTGTTCACGATGTGTTTTTGCGTGCTCGCGGGGAAATATATCTCTAACTTGCCCATGCGGTCGCTAATGGGCGTGGCCATCTTGCTCGTGATGCTTATATCCTGTTCCGGGTCGAATGGCGTGCTCATGATCGCAAACTCTCGCGGGATAGCGCGACCGGCTATCAACAATCCAACATCTCGTGGCGCACGTGAACGGATAGGAAAACTTGTCGGCGAATGCAGGGATCTGGTAAGTCGCTACCGCGCATGAGAATGCATTTTTAAAGCGTGAACAAGAAAATACTTCCGCTTTCGCAGCGGATCGCGGAAGTTTCGTCATCTCCACGTTCTCCGCGGAGCGCGGAAATGCCAAAACTTCGCAACTTCCGCGAGCGGAATGGAAATTTTCGCCCAGGCCTAGTTCTAAGATCCCCAAGGACCTGCTGCCATATTTCGACATATTTCAATATTCACTCAGATTCAGGCAGAAGCACGTTAAGCAAATGGAAACCTACCTGAGCATTCAACGCCGTGGGGCTTCTTTTATGCACTCTATAGTGATGGAGCAGGGTTTCGAAAAAATTAAACCTGCTCGGATCAAGTACCCCTATAATTTGTACTAACAGTGCACCCACATAAACACAGGGATATTGCTTTGTGCATGCTTTAAAACTAACCCGTAATCACATTTGTATTGTAATAATCGATGTGTTCTTGAAGAAACGAGAAATTGCATGAGTAGGCCGTAAGTGCTTCAGTGTTTGCATGTCGCATTTTACTTCTAAAGTAATGATTAATGCCGCTTGCTTGTATTTGGCAAATGCTAGGTAATATTACGGGAAATAGTGGATGGTGGGAGGTAAACAGTGAAGGTTTCATTACCATATAACTAATAAATGTTCATTTCTATCCCCTTTAGTGTGCTGAGTGAAGACTCCATTTTATTTTGACTTGGCAATGGTGGGAGGTGGGATTGCTAGGAGCGAGTTCGTTCTGCCATGAGGACAGAAGGCTGTGCCATACAATGAAGATGACATAAAGGAGTGAAGGCCAGTGCGTGCATTGCCTGCAACTACTGTACATGAGCGTGGGACCGGAGATATCTTCAGCAAAAGAACTGTATTTTATTAATCAAGAAATATACATTTGTAACGAAGGTGTGTTCATAAGAATAAAGTGAGATTCAGACCATGGGAACCAGTATAAACAATAAGGTGGTTGAATAAAGTGTGAAATCATGGTGGTGTGACAGTGCCACCTCCCCTGCCCACCAATCCCAGTGCGAGTTAGAGCGTAAATGCAATATCTTGAGGGATGAACATGACCAATTAAACTATATATTTGGGGACATTAGGGTCAGGGTTAGAGAGTAGAAGGGGACTGCTGCGAGGAGAGAGAAGAGGGATATACGCCGCTGTTCGGCGGGTTTCCTGAGAGGCCTAGCTGTCCCATCCTGTCCTGTACCTGTCCTGAATCTCTGCGTTTCCCTGATTATCCTTGGGGAACCTTGGTCCTCTCTTAGGACCAGGTGTGGTCTTCTAAATTTCCATACTGACAATAGGTCTGTATGTAGCTTAAGTGTCCTTTAAAACTTTCTTAACGTTAATGTATCTGGTTTGAACTTTTGTCTCTCCACCTATCCACTCCTTCAAAAATGAATGGTTATGTATAATTTTAGATGAATCTAAAGTCTCTTCATGTAGGTATTATATTGTTTGGCTTTATCATTTTTGCTGAACCCTTATGTCTCTTACTCTATTCAATCCTTCATTGCATTTTGTCATTGAATATGAAGTCTGTAATCAATAGATAAGAATTCCTTTCATGAGATGTGGTGGTTATGTAATTGTGACCCAAGCATTCTGAGCATCTTTACTTTTAATTTGATATAAAACGTATATATTAATCTTACCAAGTGTATGAAGTTTATTGAATAAAGGTTTAATATAATTAGTTTTTATCATTACCATCAACTATTCAACTAATTGATCCATCGATCAAGTAGAGGAAAAGTTGATAAATCAAATATAGATAGTTAAGAAATGGTTTAACTAATACGAAAAAACTTTCTAAACCAATTGATCCCCGGCGCAAACAGGGATTTCTGGGTTGAATGTGTATGGGCCATTGAAGTGATTTGTTGTGTATTGATCACTGATTGATGGGTAGTATTGGCGCCGGATCAGTTTCTTGGTAGCAGAGGACGGTTCAATTATTGATTAGTTTGGTGATGATTATGGATTAATGATTATATGTTCAAATACAAAAGGTTAGTGTCATTTTCTATGATGTCTAGCACTCATGGTACGGAGATACCTGAGGCAATCCCGGGAAGAAATCTGCTGGAAGTAGGCAGAAGAAGAGTGTGGTAAAGAAATCACACTGCAAAATTACTTTGTCTGTTGAAATAATGCCTAAAAGCTACAGAGGGCTGTAGGAGTTATAATTAGGGAATTTTGTATGAATAGAGAGCGAAGGGTTTACTTCTGAAATTCTAGTCAAATTTCTAGGAAATTAGCAAGACTCCTTTTCACACCAAAAGGTCCTCTTGTGAAATCTTGGTTTTATCCCTAGAAAAGTAATAAGTCCACCTGAAGCTTGTTTAAAGAGTAAAATAGCGCTGGTCGTTATTAGGACTCTGAGTGAGAAAATCTTTGTAAAAGTGAAAACTATATCTTTATTTAGTGGAACGGACAAAGTAGCATTGTTTTGTGTTGTTACTAACATACATTTTGATTAAAAACGTAGAAAAACATGGCCGTACATTTTTGTAAAAGGAGGGTCAGTAGCAGGAGTGATACTGACATCACAAAGGGCCGCGCTGGCCTTGGACAAGGCAGCTGGAGTGTAGTGAGCTCTTTTTGTAAAGGGAGGATCAGTAGTAGGAATAATACTGACGTCAGGAAAAAGGCCGCGCTGGCATTGGTCAGGCTGCGGACGTGTACTATACTGTGATTAGTTGGTTGGTGTGAGTCGTGCTGGTATTGGCTGTGGATATGCTTATCTAGCGATAATTGGATTGGTTGGTTGGTGTGAGCCACGCTGGTATAGGACAAAGGGGTAGCCAATAAAGTGAGCGGAATTACGGAAAGGTTGTTTGTTTATTAAAACTGTTAGTGAAAGAGGATGGAAAAATGAAGTTAATACAGAAAATAAAGAACTTTTTCAAGAAATATAAATCCATTACGACTAGAGAGGGAATTCCAATTCCGCCTCCAAAGACACCTGCTTCCTTTATGGTGCTAGAACGAGGATATCACACGTTTATATGGTTAGAAAACTGGATAGAATATACGAAAGATTATGGTGTTTTCACTTTCCCACAATATGGTACTTTTAATGTGAGAATTCTGCATAATCTGAGAAACAAAAATTAATTCTTTAGTCCCAAACCCCAGATTGATTCAATACGAAGCATTGGAAGAATGGGAGGTAGAAGCATTTGAGAGAGAAAAGTATAGAATTGGTAATAGAGGTTATAAGAGTATGATGTTTGCATAACCCTTTGAGAGCAGAGATACCAAATTGAAAAGATGGAGAAGAGCCGTAGTGACTGAAGGCTTATACCCAGTTTTCAATCAATAAATCAATCAAGTGTTTGTTAAGCTCGACTCCTCACCCATAAGGGTCTCAAGGCGATGGGGGGTAGGGTGAGGGGGTCGCAGGTTCCAGTTCATCAAGGAGGGGGTCTGTCGAAGAGCCAGGTTTTGAGGTTTCTTGCGAAGATGGGGAGCGATGTTGTCTGTCTGAGGTGGAGCGGAAGGTTGTTCCAGGCTCTGGCAGCACAGAAGGAGAAGGAGCGGCCTCCCGATCTGGTCTTTCTGGTGCAGGGGACCACGGCGTAGGAGAGCTGGGCTGATCGTAGGGTCCTTTGGGGTACGTGGAATTTGAGTCGGCTATTCAGGTATGCTGGTCCGGTGTCGTGGAAGGCCTTGTGAGCATGGGTTAGCATCAGTGGAGTGTGAACAGGTGCTGGGAGATGTGGCAGTGTCTTGGCAGGTTGAGGACCAGTCTTGCAGAAGCATTTTGGATGTTCTGTAGCTTGCGGGTGAGGTTTTTGTTTATTCCGGCATAGAGTGCGTTGCCATAGTCGAGCCTGCTGGTGACCAGGGTGTGAGTGACGGTCTTTCTGTGTTCGAGGGGGATCCATTTGAAGGTCTTACGTAGTAGGCGGAGGGTGTGGAAGCAGGAGGACAAGATGGAGTTGATCTGGCGGTCCATTTTGAGCTCTGAGACCAGGATGATTCCCAGGTTGCGTGAGTGGTCTGTGGGGGTGGATGGGCATCAGAGGGCGGGGGGCCACCAGGTGTCGTTCCAGGCATCGGGGTTTGGGCCCATGATGAGTACTTCCGTTTTGTTGGTGTTTAGTTGTAGGCAGCTGTATTTCATCCATTTGGCGACGGCTTCCATGCATTTTCGAAAGTTGTGTCTGGCGGTGTTGGTATCTTTGGATAGGGAGAGGATGAGTTGGGTGTCGTCTGCGTGTGACACAATGTTGAATCCATAGGTTCTGACGATGGGGGCGAGCGGAGCCATATAGACGTTGAAGAGCAGAGGGCTGAGGGAGGACCCCTGGGGGACTACACAGGTGGTAAGTGTAGGGTCCGTGAGGAAAGGGGGGAGTCTGACCTGCTGCGTTCTGCCAGAGAGGAAGGAGCGGATCCAGTCGAGGATCTTGTCTTGGATCCCTGCGTCGTGGAGTCTGCGTATTAGGGTGCGGTGAAACACTGCGTCGAACCCCGCTGAGAGGTCGAAGAGGATAAGGGCTGCTGTTTCTCCTTTGTCCAGTAAGGTGCGGATGTCATCTGTTGCAGCGAGGTAGGCGGTTTACGTACTGTGGTTTTTTCTGAAGCCAGATTGGGAGGAGTCGAGGATGTTGTGCTCTTCGATTAATGTGGTGAGTTGGCTGTTGATGGCTTTCTCGATGATTTGAGCTGGGAACGGGAGCAGGGAGATGGGTCTGTAGTTTTTGAGGTCGGTGGGGTCCGCCGAGGGTTTCTTCAGGAGGAGGTTGATCTCAGCGTGTTTCCAGTCGTCGGGGAACAAGGCAGTTGCCAGGGAGCGGTTGATGGTGTGGCAGAGCATGGGTGCGATGGTGTCGGTGGCTCTGTTGAAAATGTGATGGGGGCAGGGGTCCGTGGGGGCCCCGGAGTAGATTGACTTCATCGTCTTCAGTGTGTCTTCGTTGGTGAGGGCTGTCCAGTTGTCGATCGCTGGCTTCAGGGTGTCGGGGTGGTTGGTGAGGGTTCAGTGTGTTGGTTGTCTTCGTCGAAGTTGTCATAAATGCTCTTGATTTTGTGGTGGAAAAAGGTGCTGAGTTTGTTGCAGAGGTCTTGTGAGGGAGGGTTGTCGGTGAACTCGCTGGTGGGTTGGGCGAACTCCTTGATGATGTTGAAGAGTTCTTTGCTGTTGTGTGCATGAGTGGAGATTCTGTCTTCAATCTCTTTTTTCCTCATTTTTCTGATGAGTTGGTGGTGGGCATTGGTGGCAGCTCTGAAGTTGTTGTGGGCTTCTGTGGATTTGGTGTTCCTCCAGGCCTTTTCGAGGTGGCGGCAAGTGCGTCTGGACTCTCGAAGTTCGGTGGTGAACCATCTAGCTTTCTTGGCGTGGATGTTGTTGTTTTTCTTGAAGGGGGCTATGGTGTTGGCGCTATGGTGTTGGTGCTGTCAGAGATCCATCTGAGCAGGGTTTGGGCTGCGGTGTTGGGGTCGTCGTTTTCCATGATGGTTGGGGTGGAGTTGCTGAGGGGTGAGGTTAGCTGGTTGTCGGTGATTCTGGTCCAGTTTCTTCATGGGAGCAGGCGCTGGTATCTGTGGATAGTGGGTGTTCTGAAGGTGAAGTGGACGAATCAATGGTCAGTCCATGGGAGTTCGGTGGTGTGGCTGAAGGTGATGGAGTTTCCTGTTGTGAAGAGGGGGTGGAGGGTGTGTCCTGCTGAGTGCGTGGTGTTCAGTCATGATCTGGCGGAGTCCAATGTTGTGGAGGTTGTCCTAGAGGGAAGTGGTGCTGGGGTCCAGTTGGTTGTCGAGGTGGAAGTTGAGGTCTCCCAGTAAGGTGTAGTTGGTGAACGCGATGGCATGCGGGGAGATGATATCCATGATGGAGTTGGCGAAAGGTCCGCAGGGTCCAGTGGGTTGGTAGATGAGGGTTCCTCGGAGGGTGGAGGTAGGGCTGGCTAGTATCTTGAAGTGAAGGTGTTCCATCAGGTCTGTTGGCTCATTGGGGAGTTTGCTCAGGCGGAGGGTAGATTTGTGGACGATGGCGATTCCTCCTCCTGGGCGGGTGGGGTGGTCCTTCCTAGGGATCTTGTATCCCTGGGGAATGGCGATGGCGATGTCCGGTCCCGAATTGGTGTTGGTCCAGGTTTCAGTAAAGAATGCTTTAAGAAAGTTTTAACAGTGGGTGAGCAGACAGGAAGCAAGTGCAAAGAGAAAAGAAAGCATTTAGAGACCTCAAGCATAAGAGGTGATGTGAATGATTCAATCGATGATGAATTAATAGAAGTCATTATGAATAAAAAGCCTCCCCATATGAAGAAAATACAGGAGTAACTCCAAGTGCCCCTCCAATGGGAACACAATTGACTCCACAAATGACAGATATAGTGAAAGAGAATGAAACCAGGATATTGAATAAGGCCAGATCAGAACAAGTGCAGAGATTGAATCAGTTGAGTTTAAATGCGGAAGCATTAACAGTTCTGGTAATTATTGGACCAGTACTTCCATTATTTGTAAATAAACAAAATGTATCAGAAGTACATGCATTACCAGTACCTGGAAAGTGCATCACGAATAGTGTGATTGGGGATAGACAGGCTAACGTGAATAATACATTGTTAGATCTTCTGAATAATGAGTGGATAACTGAGACCCCTCAAAAAAAAAATTTCAATTTGAGCCGAGAAGAATAGGACCAAATGATACTCTGTTAGCAGGGAGTTCAAAAGGGCCCTCACCAGAGGAGCTGAACAATTGGATAAAAGAAATGACAAAGCCAAAACCACAATCACAGAGTATAAATGTGAGTCAATTGAAAGTCGATATGGAAGAAAAGATTATTGGAACAATAAGCCCAGACAGATTATGGACCTATAATGAAGAAGAATTGCTGTTTTTGTGTAAAAGTATCACCTGGAAAGCAAAGAATGTACATGAGAAAATATCAGAAGATGCTAGTGACTATGGGGTAGACATAAAAAAGTCGAACGTTTTGCACAAATTGCACGGATTGGCTTTTACCGACAAAGTCTTAAAGCTTCAAGAAAAAGGTTACAGATAAAAGAAATCATGAATTTTTTGAAGCAATAGGGAGATGTGGATCGATGGAAAGTTAGGTGGTTGAAAAAGAAGGAAGAAGCAGCTAGTAAAGGAACAGTCATGTTTTCCCTGAAAGAAACAGGTTGAGCATATCTGATGAGAGAAGTACCCGGTGGTGGATATGTACATGTCCCTTGGTCAAACCAGGATATATTGTCTTTTACGAATGATTTTCCCAGATTGAGAGAAAAACCTGTCGAATGGTATAAACACGTAGATAGGTTTGTGAAGGTATCAAAAGTTTTGCTGAAAGATCTAGGTGGTCTGTTTGATATTGTTGTTCCAGCTGATTTATTGACAGAATGTCAGATTACTATTGATTGGCCTAAAGAGGAATACCCCAGAGATCCTAAAACAGGTGCACCATCTGAAGAGGTAATGAAAAAGTATAATCAGGTAATTACTTTCTTAAAGGGAAACTTCTCACCAAAGGAAACAGATTGGGTTAAAATTGACAGGACTACCCAGGAACCGAAAGAATCAGTTCATACCTAATATAAATGACTACTTCAGGTATTCAAACAGTATAGTAGTTTTGAAAATAGTGGTGACAAGGACAGCCATTTTGTGTATCGTTTTGTACTTGGATTGAGGCCTGATATTAGTAGTATGATACAGCAGCATTTTATATGCTGGCAGAGTAAAACAGTGGACGAAATACTTTGTTATGCCAAATATTGTAGCGATGAAATTGACAGTAAGCATAAAAAGTTAAAGGAGAAAATATTGTGGGCACAGGTGAAGGTAGCAGAGCAACAGGAAAACAGTAATAATCAAGCTAAGCAAATGGTCAGAATCAGAATGGGCAAAATTATAGTGGAGGTAAAGGAAGAGGTAGGATGAACAAAGAAGAAGCTATGAAGAAATGTCCTTGTCATGCGTGCAGAAATTTTGGACTTTGGAGGAATGAGTGTAGATCAAACAAAAATAATAATGAGGGAAATCAAAATTTAATTCCACAGATGCAGAAAGAGTTGGGTGTAAATCAGCAGAAGCAGCAGATAGTTACGCAACAGTTACAGGTGCCGCAAGCTCCCCTGCAAAGTAATGTGAATGCTCAGATGCAAAGGTACAATGTGAATACCGAATATCAAGGAGACCTACTTGGTAAGACTCAAGGTGTGAGTCAGCAGTATTGGATGCAGTGTAATGGAATTGATTCAGACTCTTCTCAATGACGGTGCCTGAGGGGGGAGGAAGAGTGCGTACTTGGCGCATCTTTGGCGGTAGTTCAGTCAGGTCCATTTGTTGATGGAAAGGTGGAAGGTAATGGTATTACATTCTTAGTGGACACTGGTGCTACCCGTTCTACTGTGAGAGCAGCAGAAATTCCAAACCTACCCCTCTCGGGAGAAACTATCCAAGTTGCAGATGTTTCAAATAGACATATCAGAACACCAGTCACAAATCCAATTGAAATTCATATTGGAAACTTCAAAGATATGCATAGGTTTGTAGCGTGTCACTCAAGCCAGGTAAATCTCTTGGGAAGAGATTTGCTGTGTAAAATGAACTGTACTATCTATTGTACCCCAGATGGAATTGCCTTTCAAACCCCAGACGAAGATGTTGAGTTTAAAATGATGTTAGCAAAACAGGGAACAGAAGAGGATAAGTTATTTTCACTTCTCACTGAAGGCAATCTGCCTGATGAATTAAAGAGTACAGTAAATTCAGATGTGTGGGATTTCACAGGAAAAGAAATTGGTCTAATGGACAAGGTAGATCCAGTACAGGTAACAGTGAAAAAAGGTGCTGTGTATCCAAATACCCCACAGTATAAAATGAGTCTAGACGGGGTTGCAGGAATTGCACTAGTAATTACCCAAATGATTGAACAAGGAATTCTGAAGGAAATTATGAGCAGTCCTTGTAATTCACCTATCATAGGTATCAACAAACCCAATGGAAAGTACAGAATAGTGCAGGATTTGCGCAAAAAAAAACAAAAATTGTAGTACCTTGCTGTCCAGTAGTGCCAAATCCAGTAGTAATTCTTTACCAAATTCCTTGTGATGCAGAATGGTACACAGTGATTGATTTGTGCCAAGCATTTTTCTTGATTCCCTTGCATCTGGATAGCCAGTATTTGTTCGCTTTCAGGTTCGGAGACTGTGTCTTGGAATGGTGCGGAGTCCCTCAAGGGTATACTGAAAGTCCATCAATCTTTAATCAGATCTTGAAAAAATGTCTTGAAACTCTAATCTTGCCTGGAAACTCAGCTTTGGTTCAATACATTGATGACCTACTGTTGGCATCAACGACACGAGAGGCATGTGTAACAGATACGATTGCACTGTTGAACCATTTAGCGAATGGAGGACACAAGGTGTCCCCAGAAAAATTGCAATTTTGCAAACAAAATAAAATTGAAAAGGGAGTTAGAAAAGTAACCCCAGAAAGAATTCACATAATAAAACAGATGAAACCACCCACAACTCAGAAAGAAGTACAAATATTTTTGGGAATGGTTGGATATTGTCACCCGTGGATATGTGGTTTTTCACTGATTGCCAAACCTTTGCAAAAGTTTACCAGAAAGGATGGAAAGGATCCGATTGATTTGGATGAGAAGGGTATGAATGCTTTCATACCATTGAGAAACTGTCTCTGTAGAGCACCTGCACTGGGAATGCCAGATTATACCAAAACATTTGCATTGTACTGCTGTGAGAGAGATGGGTGTGCACTCTCAGTCCTAACTCAGAAACATGGACTGGCCCGACATCCAGTAGCATATTTTTCTGCTACTCTGGATACGGTGGCAACAGCGTTACCTGGATGTTTGAAAGCAGTGGCAGCAACATGCATGAGTTTGGAACAGAGTGAATTGGTTGTAATGGGTTACCCCATTAAGGTATATATGCCACACTCTGTTGAGATTCTTTAGACACGAACCAGAACTCATTACCTCACTTCATGTTGAGTGAGAGAGTGATTCTAAGTGCTGAAAATGTGACTGTGATCAGGTGTACAACAGTAAATCCAGCAACTTTGTTGCCAAATTCTCGTTGTGAGGAAGTACAGGAGGAAGCAGAACATGATTGTCTGGATGTGACTGAGTTGTACACTAAGTCTAGGCCCGACATGGAGGAAGATCCTCTAGAAGATTCTGATTGTGGGCTGTTAGTGGATGGGTCATGCATGAGGAATGGAAAATGAGAAATAAGCACTGCCTATACTGTCTGCACCTTAGAAGGAGTCATTGAAGCATCCTGTCTGAAAGAAGTAAACTCCACCCAAATAGCTGAGCTGACAGCTCTGATTAGAGCTTGTAAAAGGGCTAAAGGTCTGAAGGTAACCATTTACACAGACAGTCTGTATGGATATGGTATTGTCCATGACTTTGGCCAGCTATGGATGCAGAGGGGATTCATGACTTCTTCAGGTTCCCCTGCAAGAAATGGAAAACAAGCATTGGCATAGCCAATAGTTCTCGCCTTTGGGACCTTATAAGTATTTTGCCATGTAGCACGCAGTTTAACTTTCATTTGTTGGGCACTTATGTGTGCTCGGAAAATGAGATGGAGGATTTGCGCACTGAAAGTTCTAGGTAGGTCATTGATCACAAATTAGTACTGTATTTTTCAGGGAATAACCAGCCAAAAGCCATCCCTCGACTCTCAGGTTGGGGTTTGGATTTTACTTCAGTACAACTTCCCTCTGAGCCCAAGTCACACGTTAGAAAAATGCACTACGAAAAACACTTGTGCTTAGTTAAGCAAACAGCGTTGTCACACTCATGCCAGAAATACAACTGCCTAGCAATGCGAGTACTCGGGAATGAAGTCCATTGGCCAAGATTATTCTAGAAGATGCAACTTTGAAACTGTTAAAAAAATGACATTGTGTGATGGAATCTTGTGCTCATGTAGAGCGCTCTAATGCCTTCTGTTAGAATCCGGATTCTCTGGTTGGCACAGGTAGGTACTTGTGCCAAGCAGGGGACCTGGATTCTAACATTGGTGGTCAGCGGTGAGGATTCTGAATTTGCATTTGTGATTTATGTACAGCAGTTTTTTGAAACGCCACATAGTGAGTTCAGACCCATAACGTAGCCACATACTTTTTAAATTTTCGTTTTGCTGGAAATCGCCATTGTTGGGAGAAACCATGCCTGATTCAGTCATTGTGGAGAGAGCAGCATCTGTCGTCTCTGAAACTGAGGATGTTGAATGGGAAGAGGAGAGACTAGAGAGCTGCACCAAGGCCCCGCTGAAGGGCTTCTGTAAAAAGTTCAAAGTCCCCATTGTTGGATGTATGCTCAAGGCAGATATACTCAAGGCGCTGAGGGTCTGGATTGAGTCAAGGGAAACTGGAGATGTGGTAGTTGTTGAACCAGCAGAAAGCGTCCAGAGTTTTGGAAGAGGCCTGTCACCAGGAGAGTTGGCAGACAGAAAAGAAACCAGGATGCATGAAATGGAGATGGCAAAACTTAAATTGAATGGGCAACTGGAGCTGGAAAGCAAAAAGCTGGCTCTGGAAGAGAGAAGAATCCAAATGGAGCATGAAATGAAGTTGAGGGAATTAGATCTGAAAGCTAAAAGTTTAGAGTCTACTCCCTCTGGTGGCAGCACACCATCAGTGCAGGCAGAATCAAGAGTCTACATACCCAAGGATGTGGTAAGGGAATTTTTTAACAATGATGACATAGGGCAGTGGTTCATGGCCTATGAGGTAGCCATGTCTTCCCACCGGGTCCCTGAGAAAGATTGGGGAGCAGGGTTGTGGGGACGATTCCTTAGTGAGGGGCGGGACACACTGCTAGACTTACCTTCAGATGTTTATAATTCTTATCCCCATATGAAGGCAGCATTGATGACTAGGTATGGGTTCACCCCTGAGTTGTATAGATAAAGGTTCAGGGGTTGCACAAAGATTCCTAACAGTACCTATGTGGAGTATGTAACTTTTTTTTGCAGAGCACTGGATAGTTGGGTGAAGGGTAGCAAGGTTGATGATTTTCAAGGGCTTCTTGATTTAATAGCATGGGAGCACTTGTCCAGTAATTGTTTTCCTGAGCTACGCCAACACCTGATTGATAGTAGGCTGACTAACCCTAGAAAGCTTGCTGAGGAGGCGGACTGCTGGGTCAGTACCAGGGTCCACAAGGGTCACGTGGGAGATTCCGCCGAAGGTGGGCAGGGTCCCCAGCAGAGGAGTGGAGGGGACAGGGGTAACCAGAGGGAGTTCCCAAAAAGGCCCCAAAGTAATCCCCAATGGAACCAAGGGAAAGGTTCTCAGCCTCCCCCACCCCAGAAACCGACCGGGGCCCCGACAGGTCCACCTGTTCAAAAGGGGCCCATAAAATGTTACAAGTGTGGTACCATAGGGCACTATGCCTCTGATTTAAAGTGTACTTTGTTTGGTAAACCAGCACCCACTGGTGCCCCACCCTGGCAGATGGCTAGTGTAGCCTTGGGGGAGGAGATGGCAGTCCAAGGTGGGTGGGGTCCCTCAGAGATGCCCCTTGTCTCATTAGGAGACTGTGAGATGGTCCCCCAAACCCAGCTGCCTGATAACACTAAGAAATACAGGCAGTGGGTGACCATTAATGGCCGTAGGGTGGAAGCTCTGAGAGATACAGGAGCCAGTGTGACAGCTGTCAAGTGTCACCTGGTGTCTCAAGAGCAGGTTGTCTCAGGAGCATTATATCTAGTTGTTGCCGCTGACAACACAGAGAGTCACTGCTAGGTGGCTCAGGTTCCCTTTGAGTGGGGGGGGGTCTCTGGTACTCTTCAGGTAGCTGTAAGGCCCGCCATGCCTGTAGACTGTCTGTTAGGGAATGATTTGGAGACCTCACCTTGGGCTAAGGTGGAGCGGAGTGCTCACTTGGAGATGTTGGGTATGCCGGATTGGGCGTGTGTCACCACACGGTCCATGGCAGCAAGTAGAGGTGCTCAAGAGGTCCTGGAGCCTGAGAGGGAAGCCCAGGGACCGGCCTTAGAGAGAAGGAGCAGGGGGCGCGGGAAACCGGCCCCTGAAGTTCCCACGGTCCAGGAGGAAGTGGACCTTGAGGGGGATGCCCTGGAGCCTACAGGGGAGCAGATAGCTGAACTGGGAGACCTGACTGAGCTGACCCATTGGCAGCAGGAAGGGGGTCCCTCCAGGGAGGACTTTTGTAAGACACAGAAAGAATGCCCTTCTCTCGTGGGTATGCGGCAGCAGGCTGCAGACCAGGCCGCAGGTGATCAGTCTGGGTCACATTTCATTTACTGGGAGAGCGACCTCCTATATACAGAGCCTAAGGTTGCTGAGCCTGGTTCAGCCCGTGCGCTGGTGGTACCCCAGGACTTCAGAGCCTTCCTACTGGGGCTGGCTCACAATGTGCCATTGGAAGGACATTTGGGGCAGGACAAGACCTTTGAAAGGCTTGTCACCCACTTTTATTGGCCCCAAATGCGCAGGAGTTCAGACACTCACTTCAGGACCTGTCAGGCTTGCCAGGCAAGTGGAAAGAGTGGGAGGAAGCAGAAGGCTCCTCTCCAGCCATTCCCTGTGGTCGGTACCCCATTCCAGCGAGTGGGGATTGACATTGTGGGGCCACTGGACCCCAGGACAGCCATGGGCAACAGGTTTATCCTGGTCCTGGTGGACCATGCCACCCGGTACCCGGAAGCCATCCCTCTGAAGACAGTGACGGCCCCCGTGGTGGGACGTGCACTGATGGGAATTTTCTCCAGAGTGGGATTCCCTCTAGAGGTGGTGTCTGACCGGGGTACCAATTTCATATCTAAATATATGAAATCCCTTTGGCAAGAGTGTCTTGTAACCTACAAGTTCACCACACCTTACCACCCCCAAGGAAACGGGTTGGTTGAGAGATTCAACTGTACCCTCAAGGGCTTGATAATGGGTTTGGAAGAACCCATGAGGCGTAAGTGGGACATCCTCTTGCCATGCCTTCTCTTTGCGTACCGTGAAGTGCCACAGAAGTCTCTAGAGTTCAACCCCTTTGAGCTCGTGTATGGCCACCCAGTAAGAGGACCTCTAAGTCTGGTCAAGGAAGGCTGGGAGCAATCTCCCAGGAAACCTCCCCAGAATGTATATAGCTACATGCTGGCCTTCAGGAATCAGACTAGGCGATTCAGGCAACTTGCTGAGGCAAATCTGGAAGCCAGCCAGGAGGAGATGAAGCGGTGGTACGACCAGAATGCCACTCTGGTAGAGCTTCAACCTGGACAGAAGGTGTGGGTCTTGGCCCCCGTGGAGCCTTGTGCGCTCCAGGATAAGTGGACCGGTCCCTTTGTGGTTGTGGAGCGCAAGAGTCCAGTTACCTATTTGGTGGACTTGCGGTCTCCAAGGAACCCCCTAAGGGTCCTTCATGTCAACCACCTCAAGCCCCACTTGGAGAGGTCCCAAGTGGGCATGCTCTTGGCAACAGATGCTGGGATGGAAGAGGAGACCGAGCCTCTTCCTGACCTCCTGTCAGCCCAGGAGCAAGATGGGTCAGTGGGAGGTGTCATCCTCTCTTTCGCCCTGACCCCTGAGCAACAGAACGATTGTCGCCAGCTGCTGGGACAATTTTCTGATCTGTTTTCCCTGGTTCCCGGTGTCACTGATTGGTGCGCCCATGATGTTGACACTGGGGATAGTACACCTGTGAGGCACAAGGCCTACAGGGTGACTGACAGGGTGAGGGCGTGCATCAAGGAGGAGGTCTCCAAGATGTTTGCACTCAGGGTAATTGAGTCCTCCAGCAGTCCTTGGGCCAGCCCAGTGGTCTTGGTCCCAAAGGCTGCAGCGCCGGGAGCCACACCCGAACTCCGGTTCTGTGTGGACTACAGAGGACTCAATTCAGTCACCAGGACTGACGCACACCCCATCCCCAGAGCTGATGAGCTCATAGATCGGCTAGGGGCTGCCAACTACCTCAGCACGTTTGATTTAACGTCTGGGTACTGGCAGATCGCCTTGACCGATGGGGCCAAAAAGAGGTCAGCATTTTCCACCCCTGATGGGCACTGCCATCCCTTTGGGATGAAGAATGCCCCTGCCACCTTCCAGAGGTTGGTCAACCAGGTGTTGGCTGGGCTGGATTCGTTCAGTGCAGCCTACCTGGATGACATCGCGGTGTTCAGCTCCACTTGGGAAGAACATCTGCGCCACCTCTGGGAGGTGTTGATGGCGCTGTGGAGGTCAGGCCTCACGATCAAGGCGAGTAAGTGCCAGATCGGGCATAGTTCCGTGGTGTACTTGGGGCACCAGGTTGGGAGCGGCCAGGTGGTGCACCTTCAACCCAAGATAGAAACCATCCTGAATTGGGAGTCGCCCAAAACCCAGACAGAGGTGAGAGCCTTCCTAGGTCTCACCGGGTACTACAGGAGGTTTGTCAAGGGGTATGGCAACATGGTTGCCCCCTTGACAGCGCTGACTTCCAAGAAGCAGCCCAGGAAAGTGATTTGGACTGACACCTGTCAGAAAGCTTTTGAGGCCCTGAAAGCTGCTATGTGCACGGCGCCCGTGCTCTTGGCTCCCAACTTCTCCAAAGAGTTTATCGTTCAGACAGACACTTCAGAGCATGGTGTGGGGGCTGTTCTTTCACAGATTAATGAAGAGGACCTAGATCAACCTGTAGCCTTCCTTAGCAGGAGGTTACTTCCACGGGAACAGAGATGGAGTGCTATTGAGCGGGAGGCATTTGCTGTGGTCTGGGCACTGAAGAAGCTAAGACCCTACCTGTTTGGGTCTCACTTCCGGGTTCAGACAGACCACAGGCCCCTCAGATGGTTGATGCATATGAGGGGTGAGAATCCAAATCTGTTGAGATGGTCCATTTCCCTACAGGGTATGGACTTCACGGTGGAACATCGCCCTGGTACAGATCACGCCAATGCTGACGGTCTGTCCAGATTTTTCCACTATAGTGATGAGGAACTCCCTGGGGTAGGGTAGTTCTCCCCACTTTTCATCTGGAGGGGACACGTGTTAGAGCTGGCACCTTGGCGTGAGTCTCCCTTCTACTTTTTGTCGCTGTGCCTAATGTGTTTTTATGGTGTTGGCCGCTCAGAGCACTGTGCCACTGCCAACCAGTGCCACAGTGCAAGTGCTCCTGATATAAAATGTATATGTTGATTGGATTCCATGATTAGCTTATTTGGTTTACTATCAGACCCCCGTAAAGTGCACCAGGAGTGCCAGGGCGTGTAAATACAAATGCCGCTGGTGGGCTCGCAGCACTGGTTGTGTCATCCACAGAAGCGGCCTGGTAAAATGTGTCTAGGTCTGCCATTGCAGAACCTGCGTGCAGTCTGGTACTGACATGCTGACTGGGCAAGTGCACACACTTGCCAGTTCCTAAACCTTCCCTTAACTTTATATTAGTCACCCCTATGGCAGGCCCAAGGGCAGGGTGCATTGTAAGCATATGGTAGGACAAGCCCTGATGTGTGTGGCATGTCCTAATAGTGAATTACAGCCATTTTCGTTTTTCACTATTGTAAGGCTACCCTCTTCTCATAGGCCAGAATGAGCTGTTAAGATGGTTACATCCTATGATCCTAACAGACCCAGGGAACAGGGTAGAACATCGAGTTTAGTATGCCTGAACTCAGAATAATAAAATACATCTGTTAGCAAGGTTTATTTTAATGTTCTGTGTTCGCAAACGCCACTTTTAGAAAGATGGACTTTGCTTGCCTAACCATTTCAGCCCGCCTCTGCGTGATGTGTATCTGCGGTCTGGCTTGCGTGAGTGACAGGGCTGGGGAAACCCAGATGGGCAGGGCTAGGTAGCCTGGTGGTGAATAGGATGATTGACAGGTAGATGGGTGGGAAGAGTACACCTGGACTCTGAAAAGGACTGTGCTCTGCCACCATAATGCCGGCTCCGCCCCCTGTGGAGTGTCTGATGACTCTGCCCTTCACCCTGAATGAAGAGCCTGCATCGCGTCAACAATGTGCTCCAGAACTGGACTGAACCAGGCAAAGGCCCCCCTGGCCTGGAAGAACAAAAGAAATGTAGTATAAATGTAGGAGCCCAGCTCCTAAGAAATTAAATCCTGCTACAATACGAACCTCTGCCTGAAGGGAAGGAACCGGGAAAGCTGTAGGAGGAGTACTGTCCCTGACCTGGGGGATTGGCCTGCAGTGGTTGCCTTGCTGCTGAAGTAGAGGAGAAAGATTGCTGATAAACTTTGCTTCAACTTGTGCTGTTTAAGGTCTCCAAGGGCTTGTGCTGAGCTTGCCCCCTGAACGAAGTCCCAGGACCAGTGGACTTCACCCCCCTTGAGAACGGCCGTTCACCCCGTGAAGCTGACGCCGAGAAAAGTGTGCGCCTCTCAACTCGGCGCGTACTTTGGCAAGCCTGTGCCCACCTGCCCGGCCCGAGCACCGCGACTAAGGCCCCTCGAGCCGTAGCTCGCAACGTAAAGGAAGGACTTCGTGACACTTGCTATTTGGCCCTCTCCGCATCGTACCCCTTGTGCATGCCCCCCTAACCTTGCTGAGGGCAGGCTGTGGTGCGTAGAGTGGTTGGTACGTGGCTCCCCCCGGAGCGTACTGCCTGCTTCGCATCGCGCTGAGAACAAAGGCACCGCTCTCAAGGTATGGCTCGAACGCCGCAACGAAGAGCCAGCGCACCGTACACCCGCATTGTCCCCCTGAGCATCGCGACTGAGGCCCCCTTTGAGCCGTAGCTCGCACCGCAATTGAAAGGACATTGCGCCGTACAAACGCGCTGGGATTCACCGCATCGTCCGTGACGAACTCCTGAAAGATAAAGGTACTGTGCCCCCTTCGCACTGTAAGGTGTACGCATCGCCAGGAGCGTCTGCAATCGCTTGGGAGCCCCGCTCGCAAGCCTCTTCCAGTCATACGAACCGCACGACGCGCATGAAGCGCACAGAACTCCTGAAATACGCTTAAACTCAAGAACTACTTATTGCAAAGTATTGTGGGCCCGTCTTAACGTTATTGGGTCTAGTGCTAAACCTGCTTATACATAAAATACTTATTAGTGATAAACCCAGTGTGGAGTCCATTTGTGGGGGTGTCATTGAATTGTTGTATGTGGTCCCAAGTGCTTAACCATTACACCTAAGATAACGCCTTGTCTGCTCGCGCCAAGCTACCTAGAGGGTGAGCAGGGGTTATTGTTAGAGTGTAACCCCTTACCCTGACTGGAGGAAAGGTCCCCTGCTTGGCACCAGTACCTACCTGTGCCAACCAGAGAATCTGGATTCTAACACCTTCACATCCACGTTTGTTAGAGAACGCATAAGGAATGCTTCTTATCCGAAACTGCCCATACCTGTGAAAACAAATGTTGTTTCCTTCAGTGTGCGACAGACACCCCCCTGCATTCTCACAAAATACGTGTTTGCGGCATCAAGGGAAAATACCTTCATTCATTGATGGGCTTGTGTTACTGAACATGGTGTTTACTTAAGTAAATTGCAGCATCAGCTGACGAATGCCTATTTTTACCTGCAAGACTCTCCCTCCTTTTAGACGGCTCTGGGACCGGGAGTAAATATGGGAGATGCTGGCGCTTTGGGGCGGGGCCAAAAACCAACCCAAAGAATGAAGCTGCTGCTCTGTGAGTGCGTAAGCAAAAAGGAGACGGAGAGGGCGGAACGAGTTAGTGCCTGGGACGTGCGGGCGCGGAGAGAGAGGGAGATGAGGTAGGGAGCAGGAGGTGATCGCGTGCTTGGGAGAGCAGTCTTCACTTTTCAAGCACTGCACTCATGCTTGTGGCGCGCCGCTGCTCGCTCCCGCAAGGTGGATGCCGCCGCAAGCACGAGTGCAGTGCTTTGAAAGTGAAGACCAATGGCTAAAGGCCCATCTTAGAGTAGCGCATGCGCGCTGCCTAGGCGAGACTTAAATAGTGAAGGAATTATTGGAAGCATTACAACTGCCTTAAAGAATTGCAGTAGTCAAATGTGCTGCTCATCAATCAGGGAGTGGTCTGGTGACAAAAGGCAATAGATATACAGACCAAATTGCACGATTCTGTGCCCAGAATACAATTGCTTTGAATAGATCAACTGGAAGAAAAATACCGAATGCCATCTTATGTCTGTAACTGCCACTATGTTTGAGACTTGGGATGAAGTGAGACAACTGCAGGATGAGGCAAGTGATAAGGAAAAGGAAAAATGGAGACTTACATTCTGTAGGAAAGGGGCAGAGGATGACCTGTGGGTATATCATGATAAAAGACCAGTTCTACCAGACTCTTTGCTTTCCCATATGGCCAGGATGTATCATGGACATGCGCATATTGGTAGAGATGCTATGATCAGACTTCTTCAGGCAGACATGGTATAATCTGAGGTTTAGAGTAATTGCAGAAAGACTGTGCCAAAGGTGCATTGTTTGTCAGCAACAGAATCCAGGGAGAAAAACAGTTGTGAGTTGGGGAACAATTGGGAGAGCAGGAGGTCCTTTCACCCGACTTCAGCTTGATTTTATCGAGCTTCCCCCTTTCAATGGATTAAAATGTGTTTTGCCTAATTGTCTGTTTATTCTCACGTTAGGTGGAAGCCTACCCCACGAGGAGAAATGATAGTCTTGCTTTGGCCAAACTGCTTTTGAGAGAATTAATACCACTGTGTGGAATTCCAGTCACTTTGGAGACAGATATAGGAACCCATTTTAATAATGAGGTAATAAAACTGATTTGTGAAGCGTTCAAAATAAAACAAAAACTGCATTGTGCTTATTGACCAGATGCATCTGAAGTGGTCGAGAAAATTAACGGCACCATCAAATCCAGGTTAGGCAAAGTGTGCTTCCACAGCACTGAAATGGCTTGATGCTTTAACCCTTGTGCTGATGAGTCTGAGAAGCATCCCTGACAAAAGACTGGATTGCGTTCCCATGAAATCCTAATGGGAAGAGCCATGAGACAGGCATATGTACCAGCAAACAAACTGATAAATATATCTGATGATCTGGTGCTTGACTATTGCAGAGGATTGGCTGAACTGGTACGTTCTGTGTCCCACCGGGTTGGAGAAGACACCACAGCAATAAATCAGAATCAAGCTCATGATCTGAGTCTGGCGAGTGGGTCTATGTCAACTTGTAAAAAATACATGTTTGGACCCTAGGTGGAAGAGACCTTACCAAATCATCCTGGTGATGACTACGGCAGGGAAAAGTGCTGGCTTGCCAAATTGGATTCACGCGAGCCATACCAAAAGAACCCTAGATCCCCCTGAAAGACCGAGAGGGCCACTACAAGAGAACCAGAATCAAAGGTCAGTGGCTGAAGTGTGTGAAGCTGATGAATCTAGAGTGACAGATTCTAACGAACCAACGGATGGTGAACAGCCAAGCACAAGTCAAGCAGGGTGGACAGAAAGTTCTGGAGTCCAAAAGACTGTCATAGTATCAGAAGAAAGTGAGTTCACGGGTGACTCAGAAGAAAACGACTCTCCTGTTGAACCTGAAACAGGTGAAATTGTAACAGAACAAAAGGAGAGTGAACTTACAGCTGAACCTGATTCAAGGGAAAATACACTTGAGCCAGAAGAAAGAGAACTTTCCTCTGAATCTGGAACAGGTGCAAAAATACTTGCTGAAGAAAGTGAATTTACGGTTGAAAGGGAAGTTATAGAGGAAACAGAAGAACAAGGAGAAACAAAAGAACAAGAAGAAACTCAGTCAGATGAAAGGGCAAGCAAAAGAGCTTATGAATCAGATGAAGAAGGTGCAAGCATAGTCCAAGCCAAGAAACCAAGAAAAACTGATAATTGGCCAAAGGGAGTAAAAAGACTGAAATTCACTCTTGTGAAAAGAAGATTAAGGAAAAGACCAACCTGAACAAACTAATGATATCTCCAGTCAATCAGATCAAGAAATATCAGGGAAAAGACTAATACGAAAAATACAAAGGGTAAGAATTCCAAGTAGAAATTCTAACTCACCTGAATGGACATATGTATTCTTGGAAAAAATTGAACAAGGCGAAGAAAAGAATGATACTGATACTGAGCAAGGTGATGAAAAAAACTAAGGCCTCCTTAAAAGAACTGCAATGGAATAAAGTACAGCATTAGTGATTTAAAGGAATTAAACTTACAAAAGCAAAACAAAGAAGAAAAGAAAAATAGAAGAAGGGGTGTAAAAAAGAAAGCCTTGAAGTGTAGGATTACACTACTATTGATCATTTTAAATTTTATTTTTATTAGCCTAAAATAATAGAGACATAGATAGATTTTTACATTTTTGTTTATTATATAGAAAGAAAAAGGGTAGAAACAGAAGTGACTGAACTTCCAAAACCTAGTCTAAAACAGTCGATGTATTAAATCTTGCTCATGTAGTGTCTTAGTACTTGTACTCATGTGGATGTTATTAACCATTCTTGTACCTATTCTAATGGTGACAAACCAAAGAAATAATACTAATGACGTAACAAGTGAAAGGATGAATAATGTCACGAGTCAAACCCAAAATGCTAAAATAGAACCTATTGATGGAAGTATACTTCATCAGGACAAATCAGTTAATGATTTCTCGTTAATGTTTTCACAAAATTATTGTATGAATACGTGGAAACAATGACTGTGAGTGATTGTTATGTGTGCATGCAGTTACCTTCATCTGTCTCTGAAGGGGTGACCTATAACCACCTTCCATAAACCTATGGTGTGTCTTGTAGTGTACTTACCACTTTATTCTATGCAACAGGGAAACTGGAATATCAGTATTCTAATAAAGACTTAGTATTTTCAGAAATTCCTGTTATTAAAGAATTGAACAAGGTGTTGAGTGCTAAGAATGCACGTTATATGGAAGAATTCTTCCATATTACTAAAGCTCTAGACATAGAATACAAGAACAATTTGATGTGTAGTTTAAAGATTGAGGGAAAAGTGTTTCTAGAAATGGTAGAAATCAGAAGGGAAAGTTTCCAAAAAAAGGCCACTGAACAAAAGTCCTGACTACCTCCATGGGATTTTAGAGAAGGAAAATATGAAAAAGGTGAGGGCTATACTGCAATGTCAATTGACTGGTCCCGGAACGGAAAGATTTGTCTGTTTAGAACTAAGACTAACTATAATAACTACTGTATAGGTTCTAGTGAATGTTAGCATACTTTTCAAATAACTGGAGGTTGGGGATTGAAAGGTGGGACAGATCCTGTGTTTCTTGAGATTTATGAATAGTGTGGCAAGAAAGCATATTATCGGTTGCTTGCACACTGGTATGGAAGTTGCTGTTTTGCTATTGTCTTTCCTAAGATCTACCATATGGACGGAAGTAAACACAAACTGAATGAAGTCGAGCAAGGACTAAAACGTAACAAAAGAGCAAGTTTTAAAGAAATAGTGGGTGATATCTTTAGTGCACTAATACCCTCAGTTAGAGTCCTTCTGAATCCACGCAAAATTCGGAAATTATCCACAGTAGTTGACCAGTTATCCACAGATACTGCTGGTGGGTTCTTGATGATTGACAATGAGTGGTTGCTATCAGATCAATAGTTTTACAAAATCGACTTGCCCGTGATATATTAGTGGCAAAAGAGGGTGTAGTCTGCAGAATGTTAAAAATCCAACATTGTTGCACTTACATTCCTGATAAGAGTAAAGGAATAGAAGGGTACATAAAGAATATTACAAATTTACATACAGATTTGACCCAACTGGAGGTTGACGGTAGAGGTGGGCGGAATTTGAGTAGTTGCGCTACGCAAAGCTCCGTGAAACAGTTAAAAATCTTCGCGATCACGCAGAGTTCCGCGAAAACGCGGAATTGCTTGGTCCGCCCGTTCACGATGCTTTTTTCCTGTTCGTGAACACTGTTTACGTGCTCGGGGGAAATATCTCACGAACACGCATTCTGAAAGCGCGAACAAGCAAAAATTCCACGAAGCCACGGATCGCGGAATTTTTGGCAATTCCGCGTTCTCAGCGGAACGTGAAATTACCTAAATTCTGCAAATTCTGCGAGTGGAACAAATGTTTCCACCCAGGCCTAGTTGACGGTGTATGGAAGAAACTTGGTTAGGGTTTCTCCTCCGTGAGTAAATGGATTACTACCTTTGAAAGTAGTTTATTAGGTAGAATAATAATTCACATAGTTTCTATAGCAATAATAGCCTTGATGATCATAACAACATACAAATGTTGTAAGTGCAAAGGTAGAAAAGGAGAAGTGACAGAATCAAGGAAGGAACGAAGAACAAGAAAAAGAAAGAGAGAAGAGATTGAGTTAATAGAAATGAATGAAGAATATTATGAATTAATGAAAGATATAAATGAGAGTGTCATAAAAAGAGGAAAGAATACAGAGATTTTTTTTTTTTTAATGTGAAAGTTGGCACTCGGTATGGTAGGTATTTTATGATGGCTTTCTAAAGCCCTCAGAGGGGGAATTGATGGAGCAGGGTTTTGAAAAAATGAAACCTGCTTGGATCAAGTATACCCATAATTTGTACTAACAGTAAGTAGAAGTAGTAAGTCTAACATACACCCACATAAACACAGGGAAATTGCTTTGTGCATGCTTTAAAACTAACCCGTAATCACATTTGTATTGTAATAATCGATGTGTTTTTGAAGAAACGAGAAATTGCATGAGTAGGCCACAATTGCTTCAGTGTTTGCATGTCGCATTTTGCTTCTAAAGTAATGATTAATTTGGCAAATGGTAGGTAACATTAACGGGAAATAGTGGATGGTGGTAGGTAAACCGTGATAGTTTCATTACCATAGAATTAATACATGTTCATTTCTATCCTCTTTGGTGTGCTGAGTGAAGACTCCATTTTATTTTGACTTGGAAATGGTGGGAGGAGGGATTGCTAGGAACGAATTTGCTCTGCCATGAGGACAGAAGGCTTTGCAGTGCAATGAAGTTGACATAAAGGAGTGAAGGCCAGTGCGTAAATCGCCTGATAACTACTGTACATGAGCATGGGGCCGGAGATGTCTTCAGCAAAAGAACTGTATTTTATTAATAAAGAAATTTACATTTGTAACCAGTGTGTGGACGGACATAAGAATAAAGTGAGATTCAGACCATGGGAACCAGTATAAACAATAAGGTGGTTGAATAAAGTGTGAAATCATGGTGGTGTGACAGTGCCACCTCCCTTGCCCACCAATCACAGTGCGAGTTAGAGCATAAATGCAACATTTTGAGGGATGAACATGACCAATTAAACTATATATTTGGGGACTTTAGGGGCAAGGTTAGAGAGTAGAAGGGGACTGCTGCTAGGAGAGAAAAGAGGGAGATACGCCTCTGTTTGTCTGGTTTCCTGAGAGGCCTAGCTGTCCCATCCTGTCCTGTACCTTTCCTGAAACTCTGCATTTCCCTGACTATCCTTAGGGAACCTTGGTCCTATCTTAGGACCAGGGGTGGTCTTCTAAATTTCCCTACTGACATTAGGTTTGTATGTAGCTTAGGTGTCCTTTAAAACTTTCTTGGCATTATTGTATCTGGTTTGAACTTTTGTCTCTCCACCTATCCACTCCATCAACAATGTATAGTTATGTATAATTTTAGATGAAACTAAAGTCTCTTCATGTAGGTATTATATTGTTTGGGTTTCTCGTTTTTGCTGCACCCTTATGTCTCTTACTCTATCCACTCCTTCCTTGCATTTTGTCATTGAATATGAAGTCTGTAATCAATAGATAAGAATTCCTTTCATGAGATGTGGTGTTTATGTAATTGTGACCAAAGCTTTATGAGCATCATTACTTTGAATTTGAGATAAAACTTATATATTAATCTTACCAGGTGTCTGAAGTTTGATTGCCGCGAGGATTATCCGAGGACTACAGTTCCCAGGGGGCCTGCTGCCATCGCCCACACCTGGTTGCAATTTGCCATCCTGCCAGGCGCCTTTAAAGCGCCTCGCCGCTCCCGCTGTCGCGGGAGCCGCTTCGCTTGATTGCCGCGAGGATTATCCGAGGACTACAGTTCCCAGGGGGCCTGCTGCCATCGCCCACACCTGGTTGCAATTTGCCATCCTGCCAGGCGCCTTTAAAGCGCCTCGCCGCTCCCGCTGTCGCGGGAGCCGCTTCGCTTGATTGCCGCGAGGATTATCCGAGGACTACAGTTCCCAGGGGGCCTGCTGCCATCGCCCACACCTGGTTGCAATTTGCCATCCTGCCAGGCGCCTTTAAAGCGCCTCGCCGCTCCCGCTGTCGCGGGAGCCGCTTCGCTTGATTGCCGCGAGGATTATCCGAGGACTACAGTTCCCAGGGGGCCTGCTGCCATCGCCCACACCTGGTTGCAATTTGCCATCCTGCCAGGCGCCTTTAAAGCGCCTCGCCGCTCCCGCTGTCGCGGGAGCCGCTTCGCTTGATTGCCGCGAGGATTATCCGAGGACTACAGTTCCCAGGGGGCCTGCTGCCATCGCCCACACCTGGTTGCAATTTGCCATCCTGCCAGGCGCCTTTAAAGCGCCTCGCCGCTCCCGCTGTCGCGGGAGCCGCTTCGCTTGATTGCCGCGAGGATTATCCGAGGACTACAGTTCCCAGGGGGCCTGCTGCCATCGCCCACACCTGGTTGCAATTTGCCATCCTGCCAGGCGCCTTTAAAGCGCCTCGCCGCTCCCGCTGTCGCGGGAGCCGCTTCGCTTGATTGCCGCGAGGATTATCCGAGGACTACAGTTCCCAGGGGGCCTGCTGCCATCGCCCACACCTGGTTGCAATTTGCCATCCTGCCAGGCGCCTTTAAAGCATCTCGCCGTTTACGCGCAGCGGACGCGCACGGACGAAGCCCGGACAAAGGGCGGGCCCTCTGTGGCCCTCAGTGGACGGAAGAGACTGGACTGGGCCACGGACATTGTATGTATTTGAGACAGTCCCTGTGTAGTCACTATACATTGTTGTGTAACGTGGGTGTAAGAGAAATTAGAGGGTTATATAGTCCCTGGTAAAAGAGGAAAAAGCGCTTGGTTCCAAGGATTATTGCTAATATGCATAAGGCTAAGACGAATAAACCCACCAAGGGGGTTGGCTCTATGGATAACTATCTGGTGCAAAAGGTGACCCAAATCAACAACACCCGTAGAGCTTCCCTAGGGCGAGGTAGTGATGTTGCTGAACTACCGCCTCCTTTGATAGTCACAGCTCCTATAGATGGCCTGAACGGGGGAAGTGGGGCGGCTGCAATTACTACAGCGCAAATACACATAGATCAGATTGCAGATGATCTTGAAGTTGCATCTGAATTAATAGAATTAACTGAGGAAGATTCATCTCCCTTATCTCCCCTATCACCCAAGCAAAGACCAATAAGGTTGTGCAGGAAGGTACAAGTTAAGCGCATGGGCAACCATTGCAAGAGTAAAACCGGGAGGGGCAATAGAGTCTCTAACAGTGGGGGACCGCAAAAGAATCTAGGGGAGGGTAGTGGCATTGGCGGATTGAGTTCTAATATCGCCCCTGAATCATTAACTCTCCTATTCCACTCACTGGAGGGAAAATTAGAGGAAAAAATTGTAGAGCTGATGCAACCACTGCTAGATAAATTAGATACTATGGCCTTAGAAGTTGATAGATTAGGTGGCCTGTTAAAATCCCACTTGGTGGGAGTATCAGGTAAATCAGATGCAGCCAATAATAATTCAATTGTGGTTGTCCCGGGATCACCAAAAAGTAGTGCATCTAATACTCTACTAAATAGGCAGATTAACACACAGAATAAAGTGGTTGTTGTTGATCCTGTCTTATCAGGTCCCACGACAATAACATTGCAGAATACCATTAATACGAGATCTCTTGAGGGAAATTTGACCCATACCCACACAAAGAAAATCCGTCATGTAAATCTTCCTCCTGACTGTGCTCCTTATGTGGCTGTGCTTACGAATGTCCCTCCCATTCAGCCCCAAGCACATCAGGTGTCTGAAGAAAATCACGACTCTCTAAAGAATAGGACGGTTTTCTGGCTTAATAAGAATTGTGGGTTTCCCGTTAAGTATGCAGATCAAATATTAACGACAAGAAGGGTCAGCTGGATTGGATCGTCCAGCAAGACAACAAATGGTGACTGCATTATCATTAATTTTAGGCATCCTCAGCATGCTGCTACAGTTCTACTTAGAGCTGCTGCACTAGCCAACACTCCCAATAGTATTTGCATACGTCCACTGGGGTTCTTTTATTCCCATTTTATTAGAAATCCACCAACCCCTGGCCCATTCAGAATACGTACACCCTCACAGTCACTGCCCCTCAATGATGGATATGATTATAACGCGGGGCTACAGAGAGGTAATGACTTCAACATTGCAACTCATAATAGATTTGATGCCCTCTCGGGATTAGAGCTATGTGACTGACAGGAGGTATCGGGTGGGCAGGAAATTCATGGCTTAACGGATATGAAATGTTCGGAACGTAATTTGGCTGTCAATATCTCTAATAATATAATATCCTGGAACATTGCGGGTCTTGGTTCCAAAATGGAGGATTGCAATTGGATTGAGTATATCAAAAAGTACCAAATTATCTGTTTACAGGAAACTTGGTCAATCGATTGTAATTACTTCCTGGAAGGGTTTAAGGCCTACTACGTACCGGCAGTAGCAACAAATAGGGGTAGAGCTAAGGGGGGCCTGGTTGTGTTTATATCTATAGCTTTATGTTGTAAGGTTCGGAGAATTACAACTAACCACACTGGTATTATTGGTTTAGTTTTAAACGGAGAAAACTGTACGGCCGGTCTGGTCAATTTTTATAATTCTACTATTTGTAGCACCAACTCTAGTCATATAGCTACATTGCATTCCTTTATCAGTAACTCCATGAAGGGCTGTTTTCACAACCTCATGGTGGTTGGGGATTTTAATGTTCATCCCTGTGGAGACCCTCTTTTTAAATTGATCACAGAATTTAATTGCTCGGTCTGTGAGAACTTTCATTTTGAGCACACAACTGAGGGGGAACACTTGAATGATATGCTTAATGAATTAGAATTAACTCCTATGATGGCATTGATGGCCCCAAATAAGCGTTTTGATACCCCAACGTTTAAGGGGAATGGCAGGGCAACTTTTATAGATTTTATTTTGTTAACATCTGCCATGCAGTCTTTTGTGGGATCCTTCTCTATCGAAGACAGTGAATTTAGTGATCACAATCCTCTCACTGCTCTTTTGAGGGGTCCACTGATAGCAAAAGAAAGAGTGGAATCTCTTATCGGTAGGGTGAACACCACTGATGGCAGACGCCGTCTGAGATGGTCCATGGTAACTCCTGATCAACTATATACCAAAATAAAAACTACTTGTGCTGACGAAATTTCGTTATGCACGCAAGTAGATGCACTCCCAAACATTGTTCTAAATGCCTTCAATCGTTTAGCGATGAAGGTATCTCAATTACTATCAGTTCCTATAAAAAATTCAGACTCCCTAAAAGGTCCAAAGTGGTTTAACAAGGACTGCACTCTAGCAGCCAAAAATCTAAGAGCAGCATTGTCATCCAAGCCTAGGATAAAAGCTGATGTCCAGCAATGTAGAACGATTTATAAAAACACTATTGCAAGACATAAGGAATCTCTAAGGGAAGAGGCGTGGTTAGCGATCCTAGATCCTGCCACCCTTGGAAGTAGTACAGCTTTCTGGGCCTTGATGAGAAAACCATTTTTGACACAGGACCCGGGAAATGGTACTGAAAGTTATATATCTAAGGAGGAGTGGGAAGAGCACTTTAAAAAACTATACTGCTGTGCAGAGGACATGGATACTAGTACTGACTGTAGTAAAACTGGTGTGCAGATTGTTTTTAATAGAATTGAGGTCTTAGAGGGAATACAGGGAATCACAGGTGGAAAAGCTCCTGGCCCGGACGGGATCCCCCCTGATTTGTATAAATCTGATCCTAGCTTTTGGGCACCGATTTTGGAGTCAGTTTTTAACGCAGCTGTAAAAGAAGGATGTCCACGATCATGGGGTGTTTCCACAATTGTCCCAGTTTTTAAAAAGGGTGACAAGGGCAGCCCACACTGCTATCGCCCGATCTCTCTACTAGATTCTATGGTTAAGATTGTAGGAAGAATTGTACTGCAAAGATTGGTAGAGTGGGTGGAGGAAAAGAACATTATGTCTCTTTCGCAGTACGGATTTTGTAAAGGCCGATCCACAACTACTCAATGCCTTAACCTTTTCCTGATCTTAAGTAAATATACCATAATACAGAAAGGTACCATTCATCTTGCCTTTATGGATTTGTCTTCAGCGTTCGACTGTGTCAATCGGTGTAAGCTGTGGCAATCCATGAGGTCAAAAGGGGTTGATAGCGGTCTGGTTGATTTCTTGGTTGCCCTGCACCATAATACCAGTGCCAATGTGAGATATTCCCTGGATCTGAGTGTATCTAATAATTTTAGTATTGGAAAGGGTGTCCGGCAGGGCTGCATCCTGGCCCCCTTTCTTTTTAACTTTTACATTAATGATTTAGATGGGGTGCTACAAGATGTTCATGCTGACTGTCCTAGAGTTGGCAGGCGAGGAATTCCAATACTTCTCTACGCAGATGATGCAGTACTTATATCTAGGACCGAGAGGGGATTGCAATCATTACTAACAGCTTTTAATACATTTATGAGAGATAGAGACCTCTTGGTAAATAACACTAAATCTTTTGTATTACAAGTTGGTCAGCAACCAAGAAAACCCTTCCAATTTAGGATTGGCGGAGAAATAATACCCTCAACTAAAACATTTTGTTATCTAGGAGTTCTCTTTGATACAAAATTAAATTGGGAACCCCATCTTGTAAAGAAAAAAGGTGAAATGGTGAGGGTTAATGCATCAATATTTAATTTTGCAACCAAATTGGGAAAAAAGCCAATCTGTGCAATGTTGAAATTGTACAACGCTAAGTCTGTGGCAACTGTATCCTATGGTAGTGAACTTTGGGGGTATGTTAATGGAGAGCAATTACAGATTGTTGAAAATCGTTTTATGAAGCGCTTATTGTGTGTCCCATCTGGTACGGCTAATTTCGCCGTCCATGAGGAGTTGGGGTCCCAATATATATGCGACTTGCTTTCCTTACGCCCTTTGATGTTTTGGCTTAAAATTTGGCTAAATGAGAACATACCCCTAACACACTTAATCATTAAGGACTTTATGTCATTGGACAAGGCATTGAGTTCTCCTTGGCTAAGCTATTTAAAAACAAATTTTGACAAACTTGGTCGCCCTGATCTTTTTTCTAATCCTCAAACAATTATCAGGGGAGATTTGGAGCAAATTAAACAATTATTTTTGTGTGATAAGAGGACCACGAGAGAAGACGTGGAGCTCCAGAAACCAAGTGTGAGAAAATTTGTTATGCTTAAGACTACCTTGGCCATTGAACCATATTTGGAAGGGTCTTTTTCTTCACATGAGAAATTTTTACTGACCAGATTTAGGTTTAATCAATTTCATCATCTGCTTATTCGACCTAAATGTGATATTTTTAATAAATTGGCAGCGCCCTGCGGCTGCGACGGAAAGTCTCCGCAGGATATGCTGCATTTTATCTTTTTATGCAAATTTTATGAATTTCCTCGTAAATTATATTTAGTGACTCTTTTAAAAAAACTTGATTTTAAACAAATCAGACCGGCTCTTTTGTATTTGCAGCTTTTGCACAGTGACAGTGTTCTCCAAATGAAGGAATTTTTAAAATTATGTATTAGATTGAGAAACTGCCTGGACCAGTGAAACCATGCCCCTCGCTCGGTGTTCATATTTTAGAGAGCAATATCCTTTTTCTTTGTGTACTGAAATGGTTGGTGCTCTTGTAATGATGTATTGTATATTTTATGTATGTCTTTTATGGTTAGCAATAACCGAAATAAAGATTTGAATTTGAATAAATGTTTAGTAAAATAAATTTTTATCATTACCATCAACTATTCAATTAATTGATCCATCAATCAAGTAGAGGAAAAGTTGATAAATCATATATAGATAGTTAAAAAACGATTTAACTAATACGAACGAACTTTCAAAACAAATTGACCCCCGGCGCAATCAGGGATTTCTGGGTTGAATGTGTATGGGCCATTGAAGTGATTTGTTGTCTATTGATCCATGATCGATGGGTAGTATTGGTGCCGGATCACATCCATCACTGTACAGGTCAGGTGGCAAACATCCTTGACTTTCATCATCTTGTCTGACTTCCAGGAGGCACAGTATCAGTATGCCTAGCCCATTTGGCCTCGACTCATCAGAAAACTCAGAGACCAAATGCAGGTGGGACCAACATCATATAATGTGATACATCATTATGTAAATGAGAAGGTTAATGCACAAGATCATGTTGTCTCTCTCTGTATTTAAAAATGTGGAAGACAACAAGAGTGAGATACAAAAAGGTGGGGATAATACGAGCGGGAGAGGAGGAGGAGGTGGAGGAATGAAAAGTGTAGGAGGTAAAGAAAGTGGGAGATAAAAGAGTGTGAGGTAAAAGGATAGGGGTAGAAAAGATAGATAAGAAGACTCAGAGGTAAGATAGCAAGGGATAAAGAGAGAGAGTAAAAGAAGAGGGGAGGAGAGGAATAGCTACCATCATGAGAGGTGCAGAGTGAGTATGGTATGGAGTTCTGTCTGAAAGGAGGAAGTGCTCTTGTTGCCCTGATGGTTACATCATTTGCAAGTCACAGCTTTGAATACTGAAATAGTCATCTGCTTTCATAATCGGATCAGTCTGCAGTGTGCCCTGTCTGGGAGCAATTTTGTAAAGAATTCCTGTAACGCTGCACTACAACCGCCCTTGCTGCGCTGTCTTATTTGAAAAGGAGAGAGCAGAACAGGGCCCTATCTAGCCAGAAATAGCCCTGTCTTTCTCTGTCCCTGCACTGGTGCTCCTTACGCTTTCTTGTGCCAACACACACACACCCTTGCACCATGGTGTGCGTCATGTCAAGCTCCCTCCCAGAACAAAATACGATCTATTTTGACATAGTTTAACATTTTTATAACTTTGCACATGTGCTGTACAGTACAGTCAAGGGGCCCGATTCACAGAACTAACTTAAGACAAAATCCTAAACTTACTACCATTTTGTTATTCACAGAAGGCACTTACTCATTTTGTTATTCACAGAAGGCACTTACTCATTTCGGTATTCACAAAAGTTAGGAGTCCTAACTTTAGGACTCCTAAATGCCTTCTGTGAATACCGAAAGGCTTAAAATTAGGATCTTTCTCAGTTTAGTAGTAGTATAGTTAGGACTCCTAACTTTAGGACTCCTAAATGCCTTCTGTCAATACCGGAAGTCTTAAAATTAGGATTTTTCTCAATTTAGTAGTAGTAAAGTTAGGACTCCTAACTTTAAGACTCTTAAATGCTTTCTGTGAATACCGAAAGCCTTAAAATTAGGATTTTTCTCAGTTTAGTAGTAGTATAGTTAGGACTCCTAACTTTAGGACTCCTAAATGCCTTCTGTGAATACCGAAAGTCTTAAAATTAGGATTTTTCTCAATTTAGCAGTAGTAAAGTTAGGACTCCTAACTTTAGGACTCCTAAATACCTTCTGTGAATACCGAAAGCCTTAAAATTAGGATTTTTCTCAGTTTAGTAGTAGTAAAGTTAGGAGTCCTAACTTTAGGACTCCTAAACTGAGAAAGATCCTAATTTTAAGACTTTCGGTATTCACAGAAGGCATTTAGGAGTCCTAAAGTTAGGACTCCTAACTTCTGTGAATACGGAAGTGAGTAAGTGTCTTCTGTGAATACCGAAATGAGTAAGTGCCTTCTGTGAATACGAAAATGGTAGTAAGTATAGGATTTTGTCTTAAGTTAGTTCTGTGAATCAGGCCCAAGAAGTTTTTGAGGAAATACAACTTTTCTGTGGTGTTACAGAGGTGCCTTAAGGAGGTGCACATTTTTTGTTCAAATCCTTGTCTCTCAATGTCAGTAGATAGGGACTAGCATCAAAACCAGTGGGTGGTTGCATAGAAACGTCCATTTATCAACCATAGTAGGCCCTCTTGACACCAAGGGGTCGATTCCGATCCGTTAAAAAAATTCCCCGTACGAATCGTATCCGGATTTTTTTACGTACGAATCGTACAAATCCCGTACAAACTGGCAAGTACGATTCGTATGTGAAAAAATCCATACGAATCGCATTGGGAAAATTCCCCGACACGTCCTCGGGTCGGAAAAAGTGTCCGACACGTCCCCGGACAGTTTTACGTACGAATCGGGAAACTGAAGTCCGAGCGCGCAAGTACGATTCGTCCTGTCCATCCGAATGCACAACCGTATGGAAAAAACACTGTACGGAGCGAACTCCCATAGCAACCATGGTGACGTCCAAACATGTGCCCGCATACGTGCCGAACACCCCCCCAGCCCATCCCCCAAAGTACGTGCCGTACCCCCAGCCCCCCCATGTACGCGCCGTACCCCCACCCCACCCACGTAGGCACAGAGCGTACTCCCACCGCGTAGGTACGGAGCATACCCCCACCCCGTGTAGGTACGGAGCGTACCCCACCCCACCCCGTAGGTACGGTGCGGACCCCCAGCGCTACGGGGTCCGCACCGTACCTACGGGGGTGGGGGTACGCTCCATACCTACGGGGTGGGGGTATGCACCGTCCATACGGGGGCTGGGGGTACGGCGCGTACATATGGGGGGCTGGGGGTATGCTCCATACCTATGGGGGTGGGGGTCCGCACCGTACCTACGGGGGCGGGGGTACGCTCCATACCTATGGGGTGGGGGTACGCACCGTCCATAGGGGGGGCTGGGGGTACGGCGCATACATACGGGGGCTGGGGGTACGGCGCGGTCATACTGGGGGCTGGGGGTACTGCGCATACATACAGGGGGCTGGGGGTATGTGGTGGGGGACGGTGCTTACATACATGGGCTGGGGGTACGTACCATCCATACGGAGGTGGGGGTATGCACCGTCCATACGGGGTTGGGGGTACACACCGTACCCCCAGCACCCCGTATGTACGTGCCGTACCCCCAGCCCCCCGTATGTACGCGCCATACCCTCGGTTCCCATATGTACGGCATGTACCCCCAGGCCCCTACACCCTGCCCGTGCCTATATGCACCCTACCCCAGGCCCCTACACCAGCACCCTCACCCAGCATTGCGCATGTACGAGTCGTACCAAGCCATAGCAAATGTGAGCACTGTACAACAACATGGCCGATGTACGCACCGTACAGACGCGAAAAACACACGTACAGAACCAGGACACTGCAAAACACCACAAGGAGAGTCAATTCGAATCGCACAACACCACAAAACACGTCCAACAAGCCCAAATACATCCAATACACTGACCTGCAACAGCCAAATCGGTAAACAGAGGCCCAAAACACAACCACTCCTTATAACACACCCACCCAAAGTTCAAACACAGCCACACCCACAAATGGACCAATGAAAAGGGCCCACACACACAAACCATGAGCCTTTGCAACAGAACCACTGCTGCCAGACCCCACAGACAACCCACAGCACCATACTTGAACCTTCACTACACCTTATACTTGCACACCTTCACAAACACCCCCTCATCACATTCACACACACACCTTCACAACCACACACACACACCCACAACCATCCACACCCACACCCCACACCATGCCCACAGACAAGGATCCAAAGTTCACAACAGCGGAGCTGGAGATCCTTGTCAACGAAATCATCAGAGTCGAGCCACAGCTGAACATTGGTCAGACAGACCAGCATAGCTGAAAAATCAGCCATGTGGCAGAGGATCGTCGACAAGGTGAATGCTGTTGCGGCCATCAGAAAGACCAGGCATGAATGCCAAGCCAGGTGGTACGATCTGCGGAGGACGGTCCGCCGCAAAATGTCAGATGAATACAACCAGGGGAACATCACTGGAGGTGGCCCGCCCCGCAGACCGGTACACTACCATCCCTGGGAGGAGAAGGTGATGCGCACGCTGCCGCCGGTGGGAGTACACGGAGTAGAAGGAGTCGCCGAGCCTGGTGAGTACACAAACAACTCACCTCACATGGGGGGAACCGCATCAACAACCCAACTCCCAATTATGCACGCAACTACCCCAAAGCCATCACCGGACACAACCACACTCCAAAAACACGCACATGCCACTAGCAGCTACATGCCCCATGCACCAAGCAAGGCCATGCCAAGTCACAGGCCACACAAAACACCAACACAAGACAGGATGTCCGTGATGCCGGGAGGGTGGGCCTCCAAAAAAACATTGTGCAACTCAGAAGCAGACACCAATGCCCTCAGCCCATATGGCCTAGGGCAGAGCTATACAAACAGTGTGTCCCAACACTGTACTGTGTCGCCTGCAAATGGTGGCCGCGTCACAGGATGACATGGGTATGAAGGGCCAATTTGCACATAACAGCAGCTAATGAAGAGGCATCACTGTGAAAGAGTGTCAGCACACACCGCCGCAGCAGCGCAGACTCAGAGACACTCTGCCCAATGGGGGCCGGGAGATTCTAAACAAAGCCACATGAACAAGCAAATGGCCTGTGAAAGACCTGCAAAGTGTGTGTGCCCAGGAAGATGGGCTGAGGTGACAGAGGGTGACAGACAGATGGAGGGAGAGGAAGAGAGAGGGAGGGAGACAGAGGGCGACATAGGCCGACAGAGGGAGACAGACAGAGGGAGGAGGGTGACAGACGGAGGGAGAGAGGGAGACAGAGGGAGACTAAATCACCCTTGGGTGGTGTGGGCATGTCCGCTTGTCAGCAGGTGGACTGTGTGCATGTTGACAAGGTCTGGCAGTGCGTGAAACACCCCGTTTTCGTTAGGAAATCACTGGGCCATGTGTCAAACTGTGCACGAGTACATCCTTGCTGCAGGCACAAACCTAACGTTACACCCAGTATACCCACTCACTGTGTTTGTTAGAACCCAGTCACAAATGCATAAGTTACCTACCTGCATTCTCCAATAGATATGAAAAAGCACCATTTACCCACGTACAGTGCAACACGTAAGCCAGTTCTGCATCACTCGCTAAGCACACTCGCTACACTGCTCACTGCGTTAAAAAATGATGCAACAACAAAGAGTGTGTCACACATAGGAAAAGTGTTGAAAGCTGTGGCCAAGGGACATACCCATGCACCATGCACAATGCACAGGAACTTGCCAAGTACAGACAAGGTAGATGACACTTGGCCCCGCTGTAGACAGCACAAGGCAATCCTGTGACCACTGTACACTCAAACACCAACTACACATGCCACCTACCTACCACAGGAACTCACATTCACTGTCATGCCAGCATGCACCATGAGGGGATAGACACATCACCTGGTAGACCCAATGACAAATCACACCACACCCAACAGCATGCCTGGTCACACCCCCCTCTTACACAAGCACACACCCCCGGGGCAGCCAACGCAAATTGGCACTCCCACAATGGATATGTGACACAACATGACCAATCCATAGCCAAATAAGCATCCCAACACTCATGAGACAGGCCAAATAACCAGGAGTACATACCAATCTGTCCCCCGCAACATACCCATCCACAAGTGCACTGTGAGAGGAATGCTAGACATATCCAACTACCCAGAGGAACTGTGCCAACTTGAGTATGTATGAAACACGGATGTCGCATGAAACACCATTAACATTGTCTCTCTCTCACACACAGGGCAACGTCGTCGATCTCCCCCCAACACTGGGGGGGGAAGAATCACAGGACCAGGCTCGGCGTGACGATGATCCCACCGGCAGTGACGACTCTCACCACACCGTGGATGACCCCGACCAAACTGGCCCCTCTGGTGCCCAAGCACCTGCAGCACCTGCGTCAGGTACAACTGTGCCAACCACCACCCCCATTCCTGCCACATCCCAGGATACACACAGGAGCCCTGCTCGCACACAACGCAGCCAGTCTGACCAGGAGGGACAAGGTACTCCGGGCACCCAGGAGGAGGCAGGCGACCCCGCAAATGCCATCCCTCAGGGGTCCCGGAGACCCGATGTGCCCACAACGGCAGGTCAGGCTCAAGTGGGCAGGGGTGGTGGGAGTGGAGGACGGCGGAGGCGCGAACCTGACCAGACAGCTGAGGAACCGGTTATGTCACACGTCCGCAACATCCTGGACACATACCGGCGTGACACCAGGGGCATCAGCCAGGCCGTGGAGGCCCTCAATGAGATTAAGAACCTGCAGCCTGAGCAATATGCCAGTGAACAGCAACACCAAGGACGGATGGAGGCAAGACTGGCTGAGCTTGTGGCAGTGCAAACGGACATGACCCGTGTACTCTGTCGGATTGCCGAAAACATGGGCAACCCTCCCTGTGCCACCAGGCGTAGATCACCACCAGCCACAGGGAGGGATCAGGAGGAGGAGGATTCGTCCGACGGAGCATCACAGACATCGTCACGGCCTGCTTCTGAGGGTCCCCGGAGGAAGGTGGGTCGTCCACGCAAAAGACCGTGAGAGTGAGCGGACCATAACCATCTCCCAGGTCACCTGGCCTGGCACCTGGCCCTCTGGCGCAACAGCAGCACCTCATCCAACGACATTCTCTGCCAAATGGACTTGCTGGTCACTGTCTGACCAATGTTGACAAAGACTGTGGCATGGACTCTGATGACTTCCAATGGCAAGGATCCCAACTCCCCCTGTGAACTTTGGATTACAGACACCCGGCGAGCACCACTTTACATCCCCCCAAATACGTACCCCACCACTAATAAAAATCATAGAAATCACGAGATGATGCCGTCATTTTGCATTATTCCATAACATGTGTGTGTTGGAAAGTCAAACCATGCCTGAGTTTTAAAGTAACTCCAACCATGCATACCCTGGGGTCTGAGTCTGGCACAGGACACACATGGGTCACAATGTATCATCCAATACAGACATGGAGCACCATACTCACCCGTGATGGGCCCAACCAGCTGAGGCGGTGCCTGCACAACTGTGCGGACAGACCTATTTCGAAGAGCAACAGTCATGCGCAGAGGTCAGGGATCATGTGGAGTGTCCTGTGGTGGGAGTCCCAGGTATGTGTAGCCAGGTGGGAGAAGTATGTCCTGCATGCAGGAGTCAGGTGGATGTGGAGCATGGTGGCCAGGCCAAGGTTGGATGCATGGAGATGGCACAATGGGGTCTTGGATGACAGTGCCACAAGGTTGTGTTGGGGTCGTGGTCGTGGGCTGCATCCTGAGTGTGGTCGTGGATTGTGAAGGTCATCCTGCAGCAGACAGTGATCCATTGCTGCTATCTCTGTTGGACGGTGATGTGGCTGAGTCGCCGGATGTTGAAGCAGAGCTGTGCAGATGCACCCTGGATGTGGACAAGTCTCATGGGAGTTGTAACGTACTTCTCCGTAGAGTGCAGGGTAGGATTAGACACGGATGTTGTAGTTGACCTGGGGGATGGTCTGGCTTGCCTTGAGGTGGATCGAACTGTGGATCTTGTGCATAATGCAGAGTGTGCTGAAGCCTGAGGTACAGATACTGGTGATCAGCATAGCACATGTGAGCAAGCAATCCATGATGCACACCAGCTCGTGTACGTGGACACTGTGTGCCTGTGCAGGGCCCTTGCGGGTGGGACACAAGCAGTTGACCCAGCTGTAAGGGGACAATCAGCAGATGAACACCTCAGTCGTGTACAAGTCCAGCATAAGGTGGCCGACGTTCAGCCATCTGCCAATGGATACCATGCATTATTCAATATGAGAACTGGCAAGGACTGCGTCTTTGGGGAGGGTGAGGAGCACCTGGCTGTCAATGGGACACCAGATGATGATGAGATGCAGTGCGCATGTCATGGTGTAGAGGGGGATCCTGGACACATTGTAGACTGACACGCTGAGACATGATACCTGTGCCATGTGTCCCACAACGACACCATACTACATGCAGAGGCCTGGAGTACCACTCACATGGCCATGTTGGGGTACAGAGCCGGTGGGGAGTAGGGAGGGACATGACCTGGTTGATGTGACAGGGCCTGGAAGGCGTGCCAGCGCTGTGTAGGCAGTTGGAGTTGCACACTCATTATGCAAAGGTGTTGTGTGGGCGATGAGTGCATGCAACAGATGTATTGGAAGGACATTGCTTGGTGGGTGGCCTCAACATCATGGTGTAGCGTGATGTGGCACATGCAAGGACATGAGGCACGTGCAATGTGCACGTAGCATGTGCAGACGGTCCAGCCTTTGCCACCGCAACTGTGTCACACACAAGCAGATTGCACCAAAATGAATGGGTGGAGGGAGGAAAGGGGGTGTGTCTTAGAGGCGTGTGTGTGAGGCCAAATATAGAAACTCTGTGTGCCCTTGCTGCAGGGCCTGCAGCAGCATGCGCCATGTCCTGAAAACCATGCCACAAGTTGCACACAAACACAAGCATGTCAGAAAGGACTACTGCAAAAGGTGTATGATAAGGAAGGAGTGTCTGATTCAACATGGCACACACACAGACAATGGATGCACATGCAGCAAAGTGGCCGTTGTGGGGACTGAGATGCCAAAATACCTACACAGCCATGTACATCATGCACAATACATATCATAATCCCGGACAAACAGCTTGCATCTTGCTGCACATAGACTCATATGCACAATCTGTGATAACTATGACAGACATGCCGCATGCACAGTGGCAAGAGACCTGCATTGACAGAGATGAGGCACCTTGGAGGGTGAGGGACACCTTTATTAGTCATGTTTGCCGGAAGGCAAATGCATCTATATTAACAGATGCACAGGTCATGTGGATGAACATGTGGGACCTTCACTGGCACCCCCCTTTGCACCACAGATGCAGGAAATCCATAGAACTGGCACACAAGTGAGGGGTTTGAGGCAAACACCCCGTGCTGCTCACGGAGAGGCTGCTATTCACCATTGAGCCTCTAATGGGGATGTCCCACACTATGTCAACCGGGTGCATCCCGTATGTTTCCGAGGGCAGTGTTACACACATTGATGCCTTCATCACAATCCACAATCACATTACAGATGACTGTCACCAAGTGTGACTATCAATTCAGGTGAATCCAGCTCCATGTCATGTGCCCCATTGTGATTCTACATGTATGCAAAGTAACCAAACATGAACAGGAGCAGTGCACACACATTCAAAACAAATAGCACACCCAAAAAGCCGTGCTGCATCCCTTACCCTAAGGTGAATTTTCGACATGTCCGTGCATGTTACGCTGATTCAGCACACGTTGCTGTATTCATGAGGAATAGCAGGAGCACAACAATGCCACCAGCAGACAGCATGCGCAAATACCTGGGGATGAGAGACACACAAGACGTGAGCCAAAAGAAGCACATCTGCATGCATGGGCATGTACTCGACACGTATTAGGTTGTCAACATGATAGGTGACACCATCACTCGAGTGATACATCCAAACACACCTCTGACTCACTTGCCATACATGCAGATAGACACACACATTGCAACACATGCCACACAAGGCTCAATGCGTGCACACTCAGACACTGCAACTCACCACTAAGCAAAGAAGTTGCGTATGAGTCGACTTCGGATGTCCTCTTCCTCCTCCTCCTCAACATCACTTGCCTCGTCACCAAGCCCCTCATCATCCACGGGTGGATGTTCCTGCTCATCCGGATCCAGGATGAGTGGCACAGCTTTCTCCACTGCCATGTTGTGCAGCATGCAGCACACGATGAAGATTTTGCAGACCTTCACCGGTGCATATGGGAGTGCGCCGCCGGTCTTGTGGAGGCACCGGAATCGGCTCTTCAGGAGGCCAAAGGTCCTCTCTATCACTCGCCTGGTCTGCCCATGGGCGTTGTTGTACCGGTGATCGGCAGCCGTTCTGGGGTTGCGGAGAGGCGTGATCAGCCATGGCATGTTGGGATAGCCAGAGTCCCCTACATGGAAACATCATGGACAGAAGTGGGTCAGGAGAAGCAGTAAGACAGATAGATGACGCTAAATACAGGACTAACAGAGTATACCCACCAACAAGACATGCTCGTTCATAGCACAGCTGCAGCATCATTTCAGGCACCCTGCTACGCCTCATGATGTAGGCATCGTGTGCTGATCCTGGAAAACGAGCACAGACATGGGAAATCACCATGTTAGCAAGACACACCACAAGGGCATTAATGGAGTGGTAATGTTTGCGATTACGAAAGGATACCTCCTGTGCCTGTGGTGGTACCAAAGCCACATGTGTCCCATCAATAGACCCAATGACATGGGGCATCCCTCCCAGGGCATAGAAGTCACCCTTGACACCTGTCAACTGCTCAGGAGTTGGGAAATGAATAAACTCATCCAGGTGAACCAACATGGCCTGTAAAAAATCATGCAGGACACGGCTGAACATGGTCTGGGACATGCCACCAACATGAGCTATGGTATATTGAAACGTACCCGTGGCAAAGAAATGTAGGGCTGCCATCACCTTCATCATGGGTGTCAGTGCAGTAGGATACCTGTGTAGCGGTTGGAGGTGTGGTGCCAGCCTTGCGGTCAAGTTCGCAATCAACCGTTGGGTGAAGCGGTAGCGGCGTATACAGTCACGTTCCCTCAGGGCAGCCAAGTCTGGCATTGGTCGGGGGAGAGGCGGAGCCCTGCAGTAATTTGGAAGGGACAACGAAGAGTGAGTACAGTACAACAACGATGTCAATGTACTGAGCACATGTTAAACAGCCAATACACATATGCTACATACAGAGTCAGGTCTGTGCAATATATCCTGGACACGTATGCCAGGCAGGTGACACTCCTACCAAGAGCCAGCTACAAACGTGGATTCTCAAGCTCAACATGAAATGGCATCAAACTAGCTGTGGGCCAGTGTAAGTGAACAGGCAGACACATATGTGCAGTAGAAGGATGTTTATCATACAGACAGGTTGCGGAACACTAGAGGCACAGGTCACATGTCCCTGATAAAAGGACAGACCACACACCTTGCCATGAAGGGGTACATGTCAAGACTGATCACACATACATTGATACTACGCAGAGATGTCCTTGTGTCGCAAGTCCATGTTTGATGCATATATACACATGTTACGTCTGATTCCACATGTGTCCGGTGTGCACAATAGTGTGCCATGCCCATCTACACACAGGCACATGTTGGATGCAGCAACTGCAGATGCATTTGACGGCACACCAACAGGAAGCTTATGGGAACACATGACACACACATGACATACTCACATCGTGCAACGCCGGTAGTCACATGTCAGGTGCAATAATCCGTGCACCTGGCATCAGGGGACAGTTGCGGGTGTTGGTGACTGTGCCATGCCAGTGACGCATTGCTCAACAAGTCTGTACTACATGCACACATGTCAAAGGTGTGAAGGGGATGTGTGGCACATAGTGCACCATCACACATGACATGTGTACACAGCTCATCACACATCTATTGGGTTCAAACATGAGGAGATATGTGCAACATCACAGCCTGACACACCTAGGCCCGAGACATGTAGGACTGCACTGACAATGACTTGATGTCCAGCCTTGGCCAAGTATGACAGCTCAATTCCTTTCTGTGTACCGCCTGTCACCAGTGTAAGGTGTGAAACGCACCATCCACACGCTATGAGGGCGTGTGTAGGGTCCGTATCACTATGGTAGTGTAGCCGTAGGCGTACGCCATGGTGATACCGTCCGTACACGCGTGTGTAGGGTCCGTATCACTATGGTAGTGTAGCCGTAGGCGTACGCCATGGTGATACGGTCCGTACACGCGTGTGTAGGGTCCGTATCACTATGGTAGTGTAGCCGTAGGCGTACGCCATGGTGATACGGTCCGTACACCAGTGTGTAGGGTCCGTATCAGTATGGTAGTGTAGCCGTAGGTGTACGCCATAGTGATACGGCCCCATCACACGTGTGTACGGACCGTATCCCTATGGCGTACGCCTACGGCAACACTACCATAGTGATACGGACCCTACACACGCGTGTACGGACCGTATCCCTATGGCGTACGCCTACGACAACACTACCATAGTGATACGGACCCTACACACGCGTGTACGGACCGTATCACCATGGCGTACGCCTACGGCAACACTACCATAGTGATACGGACCCTACACACGCGTGTACGGACCGTATCCCTATGGCGTACGCCTACGGCAACACTACCATAGTGATACAGACCCTACACACGCGTGTACGGACCGTATCCCTATGGCGTACGCCTACGGCAACACTACCATAGTGATACGGACCCTACACACACGTGTACGGACCGTATCCCTATGGAGTACGCCTACGGCAACACTACCATAGTGATACGGACCCTACACACGCGTGTACGGACCGTATCCCTATGGCGTATGCCTACGGCAACACTACCATAGTGATACGGACCCTACACACGCGTGTACGGACCGTATCACCATGGCGTACACCTACGGCAACACTACCATAGGGATACGGACCCTACACACGTGTGTACGGACCGTATCACTATGGCGTACGCCTACGGCTACACTACCATAGTGATACAGACCCTACACACACGTGTACGGACCGTATCACTGGAGTAGTGGTGCCCTAGGGGCGTGGAATGCACCGTACCTGTGTGTGTATAGTGAAATTACATAGGGGACACATGAGGGACAAGTATAAGGGCCTAAATGCATGCTGGTTGTCATGGAGACCGAGTTTCCAGTTCAAATTATTCATCAGGTGGGCAGGAAAAGTCGGTTGGAGACAATATACAATGTTGCCAAGTGGTTGTTGACTTGACATCATGCTCAATTTTTTAATCATGCAAAGGCCCTCACTGGGGAAGGTTTCAAGGGATTGGAGGAAACGTAGGATGCAAATGAGACTGACCAATCACTCTGTACTCCTGTATCTGAAACAGGTCAGCAAGGCCAATATAAGGCAGCCAGGTCCCATGAGAGAGCACTTGCCTGCACAACCTTTCATTCCACACCACTGCTGCTGCTTGTGATTCCTCTGGCACCATGTCCAGGTCTGTGGAGAGGGCCCAGCCATTCACCCTGGAGGAGAATGTGGCATTGCTGGATGACATCCTCCCACAGTACCCCAGCCTGTATGGGAGACCAGGGGAGCAGGTGAGTGCTGACTCCACTAGCTTAGACTGTGCCCCTTTTTTGTGACTGTCACTTCTGGCATTGTGTCCAGGTGTGACAGACATGCAATGTTCTTTAGAGTGGGTCCCAGGGGGGGGAATGGCTCATGTCTCCCATGCAGAGCATGCTGTAGTGCATGTCTGCGCTCCTCACTTGCATAGTGCTTACTGTGACAATCACTGCATGGTGCATGCCACATTCAGCCTGGCTAATCCTCTTGGGAAAGTTGTTTCTCCAGTCCTGATGTGATTCTGTATCCCCCCCAGTGTGACAGGTGACTGTACCCACAAATGTGTATGAGTTGAGTGTACCTGTGGTGAGAGTGTCCAAATGATGTGTTCGTCCCCTGGACATTGGTGTGTGTGTAAGTCCCCTGTCATGTGGGTGAGTGTCTATGTGGAGTGTTGCAGCCCAGATGCATGAGGTATGCATATACTCTACCCATCTGATGTGAGCAGGGAGCAGTGCTGTGTGTCTGACGTGCTGGGCTAGCCCAACACCTGTGACACCCCCCAGTCAAGTGGCACATGTGCAGAGTGAGGTTTGTACCCGCAGTTGCCAATGGCAGGTGATTGTCCTGTGCCTGTGTGTGTCTATGTACTCTGCTGAGGTTGCGTCAGGGGCCTGGGGCATGTGACTGCTTTGAGGTGCTGCACATAATCCTGGTATAGCTTGTGATGCACAGTGTGAGCCAGGATCATTGATTGTGTGGCACTCCTCATTCCACCTGTGTACTTTCAATGCCACGTCGTGCATTTGGCCTTCCCCAGAGGATAATGTCCCTATGACAAAGGTGCAATGAGTTGGCTGCATACTATGCCCTGTTCACACCAGCCAAATTGTTCAAATGTGTGTCTCTGTGATATGTAGCAGGTGTATTGATGTTGTCTCACTTTGTCATCCTCACAGGTAGGCGCCTATGCCAAGGGGGAGATCTGGAAGGAGGCCGTCAGAGCCGTGAGGTCGGTGGAGGGACGAAAGCGGCGCCTGGCCCAGGTGAGGAAACGCTGGCAGGATATCCGGTGCTGGACCAGGAGGATCGCCTGGGTCCTGCTGGGGGACTCACCAGAAGGTCATAAGAACCGTGGGCGCCACCTCCTCACCCACATAATGAAGCGTGTCCTGGCGGTGGTCTTCCCAGAGATGGATAGGCGCTTACAGGAGAAGCAGCAGCAGGAAGGGGGTAGGTACATGTGTGTTTGTTGTGTGTCACCAGCTGTTGGAAGTGCCCAGTCGCATGGATACACAGCCAGGGTTTATATGTGCAGTGCATATCCTGTTCCCCCAAGTCTACCTGTGCTGTTCTTCCTCCCTTCCCCTCCTTGACATGTGTACCCTGGCCTGTGTGTAGTCACTCTTGCACAAGGTTATCTAGGCTGCCAGTTAATCCACGTGCCCAATGCTTGCAGCGTCATGTGTGGGGGTGGTGTGTGACATGTGTTGGGACCTTGCCTGTGACCTGTCCAGTTCAGTCATTGTGGGGTCCATGTTAGTTGCCACTGATGCTGAGTCCCGACATAGGAGTGTGTCTTACAAGTGTACTGCCTTACAGCATGCATGACCAATGTTGTGCCCTCAGACATGATGTGCATGAGTGGGAGATGTGCATAGTGCAGGGACGGTCGCTTCTGTTGCTGTCATATCCATACAGGACCATGGAGGCGTGTGGCCACTACCGTCCCCTGGGGCACCTTTTCCTAGGTATCATGTGTGTCATCCAACAATGTGGACATTCTCAGTGTCTTCGGCATAGGTTGGGCTCTGTGGCATTGTACCCTGGCCTAATTTGTCTTTCCGTAAAGTGTGCTACATGTGTCCACTGTACAGGGTGACCCAATTTGGCTTGTGCATACTCACAGTGGCCAGTGCCTGTGTGTCTTGGTACAACTATCTGATGATGGTTGTTTGTCAATTATATGTGTGGACAGGCTCACGAGGAGTACTTTGTGTACACTCAGGATTTATTGAAGGGCATGTTTGTAATCCCCGAGTAGGAGGTGTAAGTACTTCCTCTGTCTCAATCACATCGTCTCAGGTAGGGGGGGTTAGTGAGGGAAAGGCCTACATGTCCAAACCTTATGTCTCCTTGCCAGGTCTGGCCTGTGTGTGATGCTTGTCTGAACATACAGTCAACATGCAGTGACCCAGTCATGTTGGGCATGGTTTAATGTATTTGCTAAGCAGCATGTGCCACAAGTTAGGAGACATAGGGGCATATGTATCAAACTCCCCTCTAGCGAATCCTTATTTGCGATACTTTGCGATTCGCAAATTCAGATTCGCTAAACGGGATGTAATAATTAATTCGCTAATCATTTGCGATTACTTAAAAGTCGCAAATAAATCGCAGAATCCCGTATTGCGATTTCTTAATAGCGAAATTCGCAAATTAAGAAATCGCAAAAACGGGAATCTGCAAGCCTGGTGCAGGCTTATGACATCACAAACAGGAAACTGGAGTGATTGCCTGCACCTGCTCACCTGAGCCACACCCAGAGGCTGCTTGTGGAGTGTAAGGAGGCTTTCCTGGAGACAGCAACCAGAAATGGATCCAAAACAACAACAGCAGGGCAAGGATGCTGAGAAAAGAAAGCGAAAACACAAGTTTTCTGAAAAGGAGCAGGAGGTCCTCATTGAGGAGATGGTCTGCAGCCATGAGCTCCTCTTTGGGAAGAAGGCACTCAAAGTCCCAGAGGCCAGGAAGAGGAAAATCTGGCTCGAAATACAGAGCAAGGTGAATGCTGTTGGAGTCACCACACGTACCATCGAGGAGCTGCGCAAGCGGTGGTACGATATGCGCCAGAGGTCCAAGGAGAGGGTGGCAGCCAGACTCAAGAATGCCAATCAGACTGGAGGAGGACCATCCACTGCAGAGCAGCCAACCCCCCATGAGGAGCTCGTGGAGTCTACCCTCCTGCCTGAGAGCGTTGGTGGTGTGGCTGCAATAGACAGCTCCGACCCCTCATCCAGCAGACAAGGTAAGATGCATGCAAAATCAACCTGCACTCCTCCCCATCCCTTGCACACTCCCCCAAATGCGCATAGTAAACTCCCAAAATGTCAATACAGGCCAGGTCTTACAGCACACACAGCAATGCATCATGGGACTCGTAGTACTGTGTCTGACTGTGTGTCCATGACACCATCAAAATTAAATGCAACATACGTGTTTTGGGGATCATTGAATGAAAATGTGTCAGAGGTTAGCCGTCAAAGAATTGTAACTTTATTGAGTGCCACATGCAGACAGTAACACAAACTCATGTAGTCCCCTTTACATCCACAGCACATGGCATGCCACAAGAAGACAGCGCAGAGGGAGAGGAGCCTGCAGACCCTGCGGACTCCAGCGATGACACAGAGCAGCAGCCAATTCAGCGCAGGAAGCGCGCACATGTGCCCCCACTGCCTCCATTTGACGAGGATTTCCCAGCACCAGGCGATGACACCGACAGGAGAGAGGGGAGTCAGGGTGTGACAGAAATGCCCTGTCATGAGGCACAAACATCAAGGCAAAGGGCACAGGCCACATCCAGATCAAGGCCCAGGAGCAGCACTGCAACAGAAGGAGAAGGGTCCGTGTTCTCCGGCTTGGAACAGTGCATGCTGCAGGAACAGCGCCTGCAAAGCAAGGCAATGCGGTCAATAAATCGCCAGCTATGCCGCATACATCAGGACAATAGGAACATGGCAGCGGCAATACATGAGCTCTGTGCCACTTTGAGGGACACCCAAGCTGCCAATGACAGGGCTGGATGACGTGCCAATGCACGCCTACACAATTATACAAAGGCAGTCAACCGCCTCTGCACCACGACCAGTGCACTCACACGCAGAAGCGTGACAATGCAGGTGGACATGGCACATTGCTGCCAGGACATTGCACGGGGGCTTGCGCAGGTGACCACTGCTGTGGAACAGCTGCAGACAGCCAATGCTGGTGGCAGCGCACTAATGGCCTCTGCTGAGAGTGAGGACACATCAAGTCGCAGCAGCATCACTCCAACCTTGCCAGGTGAAAGACGCCGCAGTGGCAGACAGGTAGCAGGCTAAGGGAGCACCATGGGGGGCACTCACCCTGGACGGCACCGACGGAGGTGATCATCTGCGGGGACACTGCCTGCAACACGGGTGCATTAACCCAAAAAGGCTGTTTGCCCTATTACTTGTGCCTTCTCTGCACTGTGTGTACAACATGTGCTGGGGACAATTACTATTTCTTGCATGTGAAGTGTGATTAAACACTTGACACATCATCAGGCTTTGTTGTCTCATTACATCCATACTCACCTAAAAGTAGTTTTGTGTGATCTCAGTCCGTCTCTGGCGTCCAGCAGCTGCCCCAACTCCTCGTGCTGGTCTGGCAGGGAGAGCAGGGCGCTCGTCATCCGATGTGTCTGTATCGGTCACATCAATTGTGGTGCCTTTCCTCATTGCCATGTAATGTAGCATTGCACAGCTTGCCACGATTTTACAGCAGGTCTCAGGGCTGTATTGCAGTGCGCCTCCACTTTTATGCAGGCACCTGAAGCGGCTCTTCAGGATTCCGAAGGTTCTCTCAATGACGCAGCGTGTAGATCTGTGTGCCCTGTTGTAGCTCCTCTCACTTGCATTTGCAGGATCCAGGTATGGGGTCATGGTGAATTCACGCACTGCATAGGCACTGTCACCTGCATGGAAAAAAAACAATAGGTGAGTCAATGTCCCCCCCCCTCAAGTGATGTAGTGGATGTATTGATGTGTGCAATGTACTTACCAAGCAGGTACCCCTCCCCAAAGTCTCCAGCATTCAGACGTCTGTGTATTCCACTGTGTCTGAAGATGAAGGAGTCATGTGTACTGCCGGGGTATTTGGCTACGATGTCTGTGATGTGATACTTAGCGTTGCACACAATCTGTATGTTGAGTGAATGGTAGCATTTCCGATTCCTGTAGACATATTCAGTTTCTGCTGGGGGTGTGATGGCCACATGGGTCCCGTCAATGCAGCCAATGACGTGGGGGGAAACGTGCAATCTGGTAGAAGTCCTGTATCGTTTGCTGTAATGCCTGTTGGGTGGTGGGGAAGTAAATGTGATGTGAGAGCCTCAGTAGCAGTGCATCTAGGAAGGCATGGAAGAAGTGCGAAAGTGCACTCTGTGACACCCCACCAACCTCCGCTATGACCCGTTGAAAACTCCCTGACGCCAGGAGGTGCAGGGAGCACAGGACCTGCACATGTGTGGGAATTGTTTGTGTCCTGCGTGTGGGGTGCTCCAAGTGGGGTTTCAGCTCCTCAATCAGGTCCATTATGGTCTGTGGGTGCAGTCTGTACTTGTCATAGATGTCCTCTTCAGTGTTCTGGAACAGGGTGATGCGCAGCCTGAATATGCGTTCCTGTCTCATTCTCCTGTGAGCAAGGGCCCGAATACGCAGCCTCCTGGCTATCACGTACATAGCAGCCATTGTGGGTGTGTTTGTTGCATTGTGGGCTGGTTTATGTACCTTGCACCAGTTTACCACCTGCAAGCAATTGGTGTTAATAGCAATTTCTTAAATTGCGAAAATAGTAAAATCGCAATTTGCGAAATTTTCATACATGTGTTTGCGATTTCTTAGCTTGCGATTTCTTGTTAGCGATTTTCGCTAAGCTAAGAAATCGCAAATTAAGTATTCGCATGGAAATTCGCTGTTTTCATGTTTCACAGCCTAAGAAATCGCTAATTTAGTGATTTCTTATTTTTCGGTGTGGAAGTGTGTCATACATATGAAATAGCGAAAAATCGCTGTTTTTTGCGATTCGCATCGTTTGCGACTAATTTTTCCTTTCATACATATGCCCCATGGTTCCTGCTCATCCCTTTTTTGGCAACGGTGTGTGGTCCAGATGCTGTGCTCGACTGTCCCCAGAGACTGGCTCCTCTGTCTAATTTGATATCAAGTTATTTGCTGTTGTGTCATGCTCTCCATTGTTTCCCAGAGGCATGGTGGGTCAACCAACTGTGTGGTGCAGGGCCTACATATGTGCGTAGTATTGTAGATGTTACTCATGTTGTTTTTCATGCTATGCACTGTGACCTATGTAGTTTTGAATCATGTGTCATATGTATACAGGTGTCTGATTTTTCCTGTCTCTTCACCTTGCCCACAGCATCGTCGGGGGAAACCGAAGGAGACACTGGCACGGACCTTGAGGAGGGATCGAGCACCGGTGCCACCAGTGCTGGGGAGTCTGGCGCAGCGAGTGGCACGGAGGCCGAGGGGAGTGAGGCGGAGGACCTGTCCAGTCCCACCACCGACTATGACGCTGACGGGTCCGAGGCTGAGCTCCCAGAGGTGACAGAGGCTGCTCCCAGAGCTGAAAGCAGCACTCCATCTGTCGCCGCCCCCTCCATTCCCATCACCGGCCTCCCACTTGCTCGGGTCCCTTCCCTCGGTGCTAGGCGACAACATGTCGCCTTCGTGCCAGGCACCGCACCCCCTGCCCCTGTCTCCCCTGCTGCCGTCAATGCCGAGTCTGTGGACATTCTGCGGCAGTTGCAGGTTGGTCAGTTGGTCAGACATCACTGCTTAATGTCCTCCATGGCCACACCAGACTGCTGACACAGATGGTGTCGTACATGGAGGGCATGTCAGCAGCAATGTCTGTTCAACGGATTTTGCTGAAGTCCATAGACTCGTCACTGACTGCAGCAGTGGATCTCCAGCAGCGCTCCGCCCCCCCCTACCCTTGCACCATCCACACTTCCCACTCCCATGCCTGTCCCACGCACACCCAGACGTCCCCATGCACGCACCCCACCAGACACAGGCAGCACACCACCAGGGAAGGCCAAGCACACTCCTCCAGTCACGCACACACAGGGGGAAGCAGGCACACCCACTGGGTCGGGGGGCAAACGGCAGCCACGCAGCCACAGTGGGAGTCCGCAGTCCTCAAGACCCACTTCCTCCAAAACCACTCCCCTTAGCTCTCCTGGCCAACTGTCAGATAAAGAGTCCTTTGTGGCCAGTGTGTCCCTCAGCCCCAGTGTGGCACCACCCCGCAAGCGGTGGAGGCAGTGCCCAGCCAGGGTAGTTGAGCCCCCCCTCTGTCCACACCCTCCCCCAGTAGCGCTGCAACCCATACCTCCAACCCCCCCCCCCCTCCTTGGTGCCTGTGGTTCATTCGGGTGCAGGGGAGACACTGGAAGATCTTGTAACTGTGTGCAGCGCCCTGCTAACCACCACCTTTGGCGCTGCCCCACCCCCTGTGGTGGAGTTGTCCGTCCCTGCACCCACAACACCTACCCTTGTCTCTCCTGTCCCTGCGGTGCCTGGTCCTTCCCCCCCACATGATGCCCCCCCTTCTGTGGATGATATGGTAGAGTGAACTGTGCAGGCAAGCTAGGGGAGATGCATTTCTTTTGCTATTATTTTTTATGCTGAATAAAGCATTTTGTTTTTCATTTGCACACGAATGCTTTTCTGGTCTTGCTGTTGGTGGTGCTGCTCCATGATTTGGGGTGGTGATAATGTGTTAGGTGTCTGGGAAATGTTGTAGTGTGCTGCTCATGGGGTGGACCCTGGTATTTGTGTGCCATCACAAGGTACCCGCAAATAATCTTTGGTCATGTAAGCTCTTACTGTATGGTGACATTGTCCCAAGGTGTGTTCCTTCCTCTGTGGACCCTGACATCTTCCCTGCAGGGTGTCTCCCACTTGTTGGCTGCCCCAGCACCTGTACATTCCTATCAGTCCTGGAATGTGCGTGACAGTGTGTGTTCCCTTTGGGTCTCTTAGTTTAGTAGGGTGGCACATGAATATACAGTCTTGTTGCATGCTCTCAGTGTGTGTATTGTGCTGCCAGCGCCAGGGGTGGGTAAGCATGTGTCATTTGTCATCACAACCACATGTGGGGTGTCATGCAGTGGGGGATGGACATCCACCCTCATGGGAGTAGCACACTGCTGTCAGTGATGTGTTGGCATGCCACTCTCAATATAGTTGCACTTTGTGTATGCCTTCATGCACCCATGGACTTTTGCTAATTGTAGGATGGTGTACACACCACCATGTCTCTGTCGACTGCTGGGAGGACTCTGCACCCACCCCTCCTGTGTCTGGGCACTGCTGAGAGTGATAGGCACCCACCCCTCCTGTGTCTGGGCACTGCTGGGAGGACTCTGCACCCACCCCTCCTGTGTCTGGGCACTGCTGGGAGTGATAGGCACCCACCCCTCCTGTGTCTGGGCACTGCTGGCAGGACTCTGCACCCACCCCTCCTGTGTCTGGGCACTGCTGGGAGGACTCTGCATCCACCCCTCCTGTGTCTGGGCACTGCTGGGAGTAATAGGCACCCACCCCTCCTGTGTCTGGGCACTGCTGGGAGGATTCTGCACCCACCCCTCCTGTGTCTGGGCACTGCTGGGAGTGATAGGCACCCACCCCTCCTGTGTCTGGGCACTGCTGGGAGGACTCTGCACCCACCCCTCCTGTGTCTGGGCACTGCTGGGAGTGATAGGCACCCACCCTTCCTGTGTCTGGGCACTGCTGGGAGGACTCTGCACCCACCCCTCCTGTGTCTGGGCACTGCTGGGAGTGATAGGCACCCACCCCTCCTGTGTCTGGGCACTGCTGGGAGGACTCTGCACCCACCCCTCCTGTGTCTGGGCACTGCTGGGAGTGATAGGCACCCACCCCTCCTATGTCTGGGCACTTCTGGGAGGACTCTGCACCCACCCCTCCTGTGTCTGGGCACTGCTCGGAGTGATAGGCACCCACCCCTCTTGTGTCTGGGCACTGCTGGGAGGGCTCTGCACCCACCCCTCCTGTGTCTGGGCACTGCTGGGGGTGATAGGCACCCACCCCTCCTGTGTCTGGGCACTGCTGGGAGGACTCTGCACCCACCCCTCCTGTGTCTGGGCACTGCTGGGAGTGATAGGCACCCACCCCTCCTGTGTCTGGGCACTGCTGGCAGGACTCGGCACCCACCCCTCCTGTGTCTGGACAGTGCTGGGAGGACTCTGCACCCACCCCTCCTGTGTCTGGGCACTGCTGGGAGGACTCTGCGCCCACCCCTCCTGTGTTTGGGCACTGCTGGGAGTGATAGGCACCCACCCCTCCTGTGTCTGGGCACTGCTGGGAGTAATAGGCACCCACCCCTCCTGTGTCTGGGCACTGCTGGGAGGACTCTGCACCCACCCCTCCTGTGTCTGGGCACTGCTGGGAGTGATAGGCACCCACCCCTCCTGTGTCTGGGCACTGCTGGGAGGACTCTGCACCCACCCCTCCTGTGTCTGGGCACTGCTGGGAGTGATAGGCACCCACCCCTCCTGTGTCTGGGCACTGCTGGGAGGACTCTGCACCCACCCCTCCCGTGTCTGGGCACTGCTGGGAGTGATAGGCACCCACCCCTCCTGTGTCTGGGCACTGCTGGGAGGACTCTGCACCCACCCCTCCTGTGTCTGGGCACTGCTGGGAGTGATAGGCACCCACCTCTCCTATGTCTGGGCACTGCTGGGAGGACTCTGCACCCACCCCTCCTGTGTCTGGGCACTGGTGGGAGTGATAGGCACCCACCCCTCTTGTGTCTGGGCACTGCTGGGAGGGCTCTGCACCCACCCTTCCTGTGTCTGGGCACTGCTGGGAGGACTTTGCACCCGCCCCTCCTGTGTCTGGGCACTGCTGGGAGGACTCTGCACCCACCCCTCCTGTGTCTGGGCACTGCTGGGAGTGATAGGCACCCACCCCTCCTATGTCTGGGCACTGCTGGGGCTGATGGCCACACACCCCTATGTGTCTGTCCACTGGCGTGGTACGACCCGTACCCATGTCCCAGAGGCAGGGGTACGGGTCGTACCACGCCCACCCCTACGTCACCCCAACAATGGCGGTACGGCCCGTACCCATGCCTTTGGGACGTGGGTACGGGCCGTACCGCCATTGTTGGGGTGACTTAGGGGTGGGCGTGGTACGACCTGTACCCACGCTCTCAAGGCGTGGGTACGGGCTGTACCCCTACGGCACCCCAACAATGGCGGTACGGCCCGTACCCACATCCCATTGGCATGGGTACGGGCCGTACCGCCATTGTTGGGGTGACGTAGGGGTGGGCGTGGTACGACCCGTACCCACGCTCTCAAGGCATGGGTAAGGGCCGTACCCCTACGGCACCCCAAAAATGGTGGTACGGCCTGTACCCACGTCCCATAGGCATGGGTACGGGCCGTACCGCCATTGTTGGGGTGACGTAGGGGTGGGCGTGGTACGACCCGTACCCACGCTCTTAAGGCATGGGTACGGTGCGTACCACAATTGTTGTGTTGCCGGTTCGCGTCCATGTCGATGCAGGCCTTGGTGGAGACGCCCCCGCCCCCTGAAGTGACCAGGCCCTGGGGGTCAGGTATGTACAGGGCATGTATGATTTTTAACTTGGGTGGGGGTTATGTTTCCTGCCCCTGCCCCCCCTTTGCCCCTGGGTGTGGTTCTGACCTTCTGCGGCGTCTGCGTCGGTTCCTGTACACCAGGTGGACTGCTATGAGGGCCGGGATGACACGTAGGTTGGGGTCCATGTCTGTCCGTCGCATACAGGTGCTCCTTCTGCGCGTCGTCCTGATTTCCCGGTAGTTTTTGGCTGCCGTAAAATATCATCCGTGCGGAGTGATGTGGGCACGGATCGTACTTGCTGGTTCGTGAAACGCTGCCTGACTCCGTCCGGACGCCACGTCCGCGGCGTCCCGGATCCGATTTGTATGTCATTTTTTTGCCGGTTGGTGTTTTTTTACAATTCGTACGGAAATGGTGTTTCTGTACGAATCGTACTAGCGGGTTTGTAAGGTGTTTTTCCCGGGTACGAGTCGGACGGAGAAAACGCTCCGTCCGACGGTTCGTACCCGGGTTTTACAGGATCGGAATCGGCACCAAAATAGGGCAAAACACTTTGGGACAACTTTCCCAAACTTTCTCAATGCAATTTACGCTAAAAAGTAAATCCCAAAATCAATACTTTGCACCGGTTTGTTTATGTGAGGCAAACCCGATGCAAAGTGGTTATAAATGTGGGCCAAAATCTACAGCGGGAAGGGGGGGGCACAGGGTGAGAAGAGGATAATAAGTAGATCAGGAGAGGTGCTCACAATGATGAGAAAATAGACCTTGACCTTAAGTTCCACAAGGCACTAAAACCTGGCTGTTCTGGATCGCATGATCACAGAAGATGGTGACAACCAACCAACTATATAATCCAGAAAGCCCGTATGCAGCTCCTCTCACATTCTTCGTGACGTCTCACTCGTACCTGCATGTTTGAAGTGTACCTTTGAACCTCATGCCCCTCACGTGACGCTCTCATATAGAGCACAAAGCACTACATCTAAGACCCATCCAACCACAGACTCTGAAAGGGCACTCTGGAACCCCACGCAAATCAGAGTGCCTTGTGGCCTCTTTAAGGGTATGAAGCACTAATCAAATCCTTCAATCCAGTCCAGTACAATACTACGGAGGATGTGCCGCAGGGCTGGTCTCCAACCCTGAGCCTAATCTGACCCAGCCGTGTGGCTCTTTAAGTGGGCCGGGTTCTAAAAAGCAGGTGCCGAGAAGGGTCCCTATAGGGCTCTCCATTTTGCCCCCACCCTCCGTGAACAGATAAATGTGAACTCTGCCGCAGCACCGCCCTTCACTGTAACTTCAAAGAAACTCGTTATAGTTCTTTCACGGCCTCACAGTGGCGTAACGAAACTTGAGGGGGCCCCCCTGCAAAGGACATGAAGGGGGCCCCTCCTCCCCCAGCACACGGCCCACCATCTACCACTTTGCCCTACCACCCAGAAATCCAGTACATTTTGATTTGAAGCCTCCAACATTTAACTGACATGCCTCTATATTGTCTTTCTCTAAGTTCTAATGAGAAAGTGGGAAACACTCTTAACATACAAGCTACGCAATTTGTAACAATACTATCAAAAGCAGATTATTTAACTGAGGCAGCAATCAGAACAATGCCAAGGAGCGATCCTATTGTCTCAGGAACTGCCAATGGCTAAAGAACAACTATGAAGGGTCTGAAATAGAATTGACATTAATGAACAATACCTTGAAACTTTGAAAGACAAACCCAAACCTGCAATTCCATAAAAACTCGACTGATAATATACATGAGAAGTACGCACGATATAACTCAGTATCCTGCAAAAGTCAAGAGAAATAGACTGGTGAATTATCTGAATGCAACACACTAGCGACTGTAAATGTAAATGTAAATGTATGTGTCTTGTAAAGCGCACTGCTGCCCTGAGGCTCAAGGGTTGTGCATGATAATAACGTGAACTGAGGAAGGAATTTCAATCATAATGTCTTCATTAGTAAGCATTGAAAAACAGGCAGGCAGAGGAACAAAACTGTTTGTATGCCAACAGCCACCCTCTTCTTATTCATAGTTGGTATAGATGCAGCAGCATGGGGAGGAAGGAGGTTCTTGTTTGAGCCTCGAAATGCTGGAAAGCGCTTCCGCTGCACATTCCAAATGCCCCCAACACACGGGCCTTTCGGAAACTGCTGAAAACCTGCTTCTTTAACTCTCCTGGTCCCCCCCTCTGTGTATGTCAAGGCCTTGTGAGCTAGCGCCAAGACACCTCCGGGTATTCGTTATGCTTTAGAAGTCCTAACATAACACAATACATCACAACCTATCACTCGTTACACAACACATCATAGCACATTACTCATAACACATCACAACACATCACTCTTATCACAACACATCACTCTTATCACAAAACATCACTCATAACACAACATATCACAGCACATCATTCTTATCACAACACATCACTCATATCACAAAACAACACTCATAACACAACATATCACAACACATCACTCATAACACATCACAATACATCACATAAAGCAACACACTCACAACACAACACATCACAACACATCACTCATAACACAACACATCGTAACACATCACTCATAACATAACACATCGCAACACATCACTCATTTTTTTTTGTCCTCATTTGCCAATTATCCTCTTATAGGAATCACCGACCACCTAGTATGTCGCGAGCTGGGAGGTCACCTCCAGCTTCTTGAGTTAGCTCGCATTCCAAGACACAATTCACAGAATGGCGGAAGATAAATCCACGATGAGGGAAGCTAGTTAGCAAGGTTACTCCGTCAAGGTATCTTACAACCTGATGGGGCGAATCATTGAACAATGTGAACGGCGTTCAAGATCCATAGAGTAAAATAGGCATAATCATAGGACCCGGGGAAAAAAAAAAAAACCCCGGCGCTCCTATTTCCAGTTTAACAGAAGGTCCCAGAAAGCCACATTTTTTTTATTAACACATCTAGCCAGGTCCAACTTAGATGTGTTGTATAAGGATGTCAGCCAATCGTGATGTGATGGGGCAGTGGCGTCTACCCAAAACCTACATATTTGAAGTCTTGCCAGGAGAATAGCATAAAAAAGAAAGGATCTTGCCTGGTCCAGAATGTTTTCGTCAATGCCAAAAATAACTAGTGAAAGGGTAATAGGCACGGGAAAATTGAGTATAGAGTCCAACGTCTCCTTTATTTTCTCCCAGAAAGTGCAGATAAGAGGGCAATCCTTAAACATGTGTGTATCTGAAGCCTCAAGGAGGTTGCATTTGTTACACCTATTTTCTGGCAGAAATTTTGATAGTCGTAAAGGAGAGAGGTATGCTCGGTGAACGGTGAAAAGGTGGTTGCGCCTTAGCCAAGCAGGTTTAACTAATTTGTGTAGGAGAGTAAATGAAATAAGCCATATTTGCTCACACTGTCGCCCCAACTCCTCCCCCCATAGTTGGTCGGGGAGGTTAAAGTCTCCATCCACCTCCTCCAAAATACTCCAATACCAAAAGGCCACCTCTTTACCGCCCTCCTGCCTTGTGAACATGGCGGCCGCAGGTTAGGCAGTGCGCGCGTCCGTGTCCTCACTCCCACCCTTACCGCACATTTCTTTCTTGTTGCCATGTCGGAGGTCTGAGGAGTTTGGGTTACGGGATCCTCCTAGATATCGGACCATCTTTTTAGACATACCGTCACACCGGCACTCGTACCTGCACACTCGCCGCAGATGTGTCTCGGCACGGCTCTACAGCCCCTCCAACCCGCCTCCTTGCCTCGCTGGATACGTGCAGCCGTGGAGCTGAGGCGCGGCCGCAGAGCGGCGGCTCACGGCGGCTCGCGGCATCTTCCGGGGGATCATCGGCGGGGGCAGAACAAGCACTGCAGAAGGTCAGCGCCCGGCATTTCACAGCCCGTTTTTCACTTCCACTGAGAGGACGAGGTCGTCAGAGGACTGCGGCGCCGAGACGGAGGCGGTAATCCACAAAAATCTCTCTGTGGATGGTGTGAGTAGGGCGGGGGGTACAGTCATAGAAACGGTGAGTGCCCCTGTGACTTTTGGCAAGTATCAAACAAAGAAACAGGCTGTTAGGAAGGCAGCAAAGGGTAAAACGAGGGGGAAGGGCTCTAGAGGCTCAATTAATCAACAAGGTTTGGGGGGGCTCTCCGGTCAAGATCAATCTCCTAGTTTAGCGGCAGACGAAGACTTGGTGGTTGAGGCGGGCAGGCACAGTCTTTGCCGAAGGCAAGATCTTAGGAACGCGGAGGTAGTTTCAAGCTTAAATCTGTGTCGGGGACTTCAGAGAAGGGGGTCACAGAGAGGAGCAAAAAAGGACCATACTGTAGTTCGCATCACCCCCTCACTGCGTTCCTTTTTTAATGTTCTACCTCAGGTATTAGATATACACCCGCTCTCTTCTGCAGTTTCTCCTTGCTCCCAAGCTACTACTATGGCCGAATCTTCTCCAGTTCCTTTAGCTTCGCCGGCTCTGGCCCCAATGCTCCCTGCTCTGGTGGGTGTCACTACAGGGGGGCAGTATACGCTTGGTGAGGGCCTCGCCGCCCCCCCCGAGCGGATGACTCAACGAGACCAGATGTCGACATATTGAGGGCTGTGAACTCCACGGTCCCCAGTTCTCCCTTACCAGCTACTCAGAGTCAGATCCCTGTAGTGGGGGTAGAGAATGGGGGCGAGACATCACAAGAGGATATTCTTACGGCTATGAGGGAAGAGATCAGGAACGGGTTTCAGGTCTCTAAGGGGAATCAGAACGAGATCAGGGCTGCTTGTGAAATATTGGAGAGGAAAGTAGATGGACTTTATGCAAGAACTGAATCTCTAGAGGGTTCAGTGGGTAATCTTAAAACTACCTTGGAATCTGCAGAGGTAAAGATTCAAACCCTCCATAAGGAAGGAGAAGCTCTGCGGGAAGGAGGCGAATCATTGGAAAATTACTCCCGTCGCAACAATCTTCGTCTTTTGAAGATTTAAAATCTTTTGGGGTGTCTTAGTTAAAAGACTCTTTAAAACTAGACGAGACATCCGAGGTTCTGCTGAAAGATATCCAGCGGATACACAGAGACCCTTTCCGACTAAACCCTGGCAGAAGTAAACCCAGGAAAATCTTGATTAACTTCAACACGTATACCCTGAAAGAAACGATCTTAAATTTAGCATTGAAAGCCAAATCTCTACAGGGCCCAGATGTTTCTTTTGAAGTTCGGTCTGACCTCTCCAAATCCACCCTGGAGCGACATTGGGAACTTGGCCAAAGGATGGACAAATTTAGATCACTAGGTGCAACGGTGCAAATGAGGTTCCCTGCGTTTTTGCGGATTATGTTTAACAACAAAATGTGCAATATTAGATCCCCCTTAGACGCAGATCAACTGCTGGACTCTATCAAGGGCTCCACGGGTGGACCTAATTAGTTTGCAGCACAATTGGGGTAAGACCGGTATAGGGTCAGCTTTCCAGATACAATTCAGATGCTGAAACACCCAACTGCTCCTATATCTGGCCTCAGTTCTAAGATAAAATATAAAAAAAACATAAAGAGAGAGCATTAGTAATTAAGGAAAAAAAAAAAAGAAGGGAAAAAAGGGGGAGTCACTTTAAAAAAGAAAAATATATATATATATATGAGAGGTGGGGGATATATAAGCACACGGGGGTGGAGAAAGGAGGAAAAAGGGAACTAAGAAAAGGAATGGGAAAATAAAATTAAAAATATACTTAATTAAAAAGGGAGAAAAGAAAGGAGGAAAAAAAGGAAAAACGTGGAAAATACGAACAGAAATTATTTACACTGGAGGCGGGAGTTTATAAGGGAAAAAAAACACACAATATATTTACTACAGTAGCTTTTTTTATTTTTTTTTATTTTCTCTCTTTTCCCAACACCTCACTCTTTTCTCTTCATTTCTCCGAGAAAGCATTTTTAGCAGTGTCAGGTGTGTAAGGGGGGGAGGACGGATAGAGGACGTCAAACTGGCCATACAGCTAGCCAGTCTAAGATGGAGGGGTTCTCTAGGGGAGGGGAGGGAGGGGGTAGGAGAACGGGGGCACCGGGTCTATTGGGGAAAGGGGAAAAAACTAAAAATCATCCTCAAAAGCCAACCTTCTTTGGCTGTTTTTTATGGGCAGGCAAGGGAGACGTGTCACCATTTTACTTTCAGACCATTTTTTTGGAGGCAGTGATGTGTGATGTAGGGTTGGCTAGCGGGTTGGCGGGTTTGCGGAGGGGGGAGACTTGATATGAGTTCCCTGCATTACCTATCCTGGAATGTGAATGGCCTGCGCGGTAAGGCTAGAAGAGACCGTATTTTTCAATATCTAAGGGATTCTTCCGCACAGGTCATTGCCTTACAGGAGACACATCTTCTCAAAACAGAGATCAGGGTTATATTAAAAAAACAGAAGTGGATTGATAAATTTGTTGCTACAGATTAATCGGCGAATATAAGAGGGATCGTCCTTATTTTGAAAAAGCATGCTAATGCTCAAATATTAGAGCATAAGGAGGACCAGAGTGGGAGATGGCTTTTGTTAAGAGTCTCATTAGGGGAGAGTATATACTCACTGGTCGCCTATTATGGCCCAAATCAAGATGACCCCTCGTATTTAGACACCATTCGGAATCATCTGTTAACTGTTAATGGTCCTATTATCTGGTGTGGAGATTTTAACGTCGTGCTGAACCCAAAACTCGATAAGTCTCCAAATTCGAGGGCCAGCGTGGCTTCTAAATCACGGCAAATCCTAGTATCAATAATGGCACAATTGGGTCTAGCAGACATTTGGAGGGAGAGGGCGGGCGATAAATTGGGAGTCTAATTTCGGAACCTTAAATTCAAGCACAGATAAAGAATTGACTACGCTTTGTTCAGTTTTTGGCTTAAAGACTCATTAGTGGAGATATCATATCTCCCCTCTCTCCTCTCCGATCACTCAGCAATTCGTTTTACTTTGAATTCCGGCCAGCAGTCAGGACATGTTGCTTGGTCATTTGATCGGTCCATCCTTCGGGATGAGGACGAAATTAGTTTTTTACTAGCTGAATCCAAGTTTTTTTTAGAAGTAAATCTAGATTCCACTCTAATCGCTACAGTATGGGACGCTTTGAAGGCATTTTTGAGAGGAATCATTACCTGTAGAGCCTCTCAGAGACGGAAGATATACAGGGAAAGGATCATAAACATAGAATCGGAAATGAAAGCTATCGAACAACAACTTAGTACTTCTATAGGCTCAATTAGACAGCAAGAAAAATTAGTCCATTTAAAAAACACAATTGGAGAGTATTTTACAAGAAAGAGTTGCAAGCAGATGGGAGGCTAGTAAAAATTCCCAGTTCGAGTTCGGGGAAGTAGCAGGGAGGCTGTTAGCATGGAAAATAAAAGCAGATCAAACAAAAAAATACATAACAGAGATAAAGCTGGAAGGCGAACAATCCCCTCGATCTTCAAACTCTGATATTGGGAGAGCTTTTCAGGAATTTTTTCAGGCCATTTACAAAGAGGATATCATTGACGATCATTCTGCAAGAGATTCTTGGTTGGATAAAATATCCCTGCCAAGTCTCACTCAGGTTCAAAGTAGCTGCTTGGATTCGGAAATTACAGAAGCGGAGGTTAGAGAAGTTATTGGGCAACTTAAGCAAGGGAAGGCGGCCGGTACAGACGGCTTACCAGTAGAATTATATAGTGCGTTGAGCGAGGCTATTATACCAACTCTGACGATCCTTTTCAACATGATTCTTTTAAAAGGTGATGACCCTCCTAAATCATGGAGTGACGCTATCATAGTCTTGATACTCAAACCGGGGAAAGACCCGACTGAGTGCGGATCATACCGCCCGATATCACTCCTTAATAATGACTATAAAATTTTTGCAGCCATTATGTCAGCCAGGTTGGGGAAGGTCATAGCCTCAATTATAAATCAAGATCAGAAAGGATTTATAAAGGGCCGTCAGTTGGCTGACCTTACGCACGATTTAGTCGGGCCATTGATATTGCTTTTAACCTCTCTCTTCCGTTAGCTACTCTCACCTTAGACGCAACTAAGGCCTTTGATAGGGTGAGTTGGCCCTACTTGGCTGCGGTATTGAAAAAATGTAAGTTTGGAGACAATTTTTGTCGGGTGATCTCTCTTCTGTATAAGGCCCCATCTGCTAGACTCTTAGTAAACAATACCTTATTAGAACCTGTTAAAATCACAAGGGGGACAAGACAGGGCTGCCCCCTTTCTCCCCTTCTTTTCAATCTGTACATTGAGCCTTATGCTCAAGTATTACGAGAGGAGGTTAATATCCCCCCTTTTAAATATGAGGGGTGGGTAAGGAGGGTAGCCCTGTACGCGGATGACATCCTTATATTTACAGTAGACCCGGTTTCAGCATTTCCAATCGTCATCAAGCGCGCAGAAGAATTCAGGCGGATCTCCGGATACGAGATAAATGCAAGCAAAACCGAAATAATGGTGTGGAATATAAATAATACACATCTTGAGGTGACGGCCTCTATGAGATATCTCGGTATCCGCATCACCCAAGAAGTTGGGAACATAGCGCAAATCAACTTGGAACGGGTCTTCAAAGACTGTCAAAAATAATTAAAAGCGTGGTCCTACCTCCCTCTATCTATATTGAGGAGAATCAACTTAGTGAAGATGGCTATCCTGCCTAAGTTTACCTTCATCTGTAACACCATTCCCCTTGTTTTTGACCCTAAACAAGTAGATAAATTTCAGCGGGAAATTAATTCTTTTATTTGGAAGTATAAAGCCATTAGATTGGCATGGAAGAAATTGCGAAGGAGGAGGGAAAAGGGTGGGTTGGCATTACCCGACTTGCAGTATTATGCTTGGGCCTTCCAATTATCGTACTCTAGAATGCTTCTGAAATCGCCAACCAACTCCTCAATAGGTTTAATGTTTCGAGCTATGTTAGCTGGGGTTGATTTACCTTCTCAGGGATTTATGTTTAAGTTTGGTGACCAAAAGTTTTTTAAGAAAGTCAAATTAAAGACTCTGCAATCTATGGCTAGACTCTGGGTCCAGATTAAGAAGAAAATAGGGTTGTCTTATTTCTCAAACTATGCCCCGGTGTGGGACTCCCCGGGTTTACCAATGTGTTTGAAGGATGGGTTGGCATCCCCTTTGAAACAAGCTGGAATTGTAAGGTGGGGAGAGATGTTGGTTAATGACTCACTGGTGACATGGGATGAACTACGGGTCAAGGTTGGCCCCGGGTTATCGAGGTTTAAATATATGCAGTTTGACAGTTGGGCCCGGGCTCTTGGTGGTAAAGCTCACTGGGAAAATTTTGTAACCTGGAACAACAGCTTGTGGCAACACATCACTCATATCACAACAGATCACATCATTCATATCACAACACATCATAACACATCACTCATAACACAACACACCACTCATATCACATCACAACACATCACATCACTCCACAACATAACACATCACTCGTATTAAAAACATCACTCATAACACAGCACACCACAACACATTGCTCATAACACAACACATCACTCATATCACAACACATCACTCCACATCATAACACATCACTCATACCATAACACTACACTCATATCACAACACATCACTGACATCACAACACATCACTGATATCACAACACATCACAACACATCACTCATATCACAACACATCATAACACATCACTCATATTACAACACATCACTCATAACACAACACATCACTCATAGCACAACACATCATAACAAATCACAACACATCACTCCACATCACAACATATCACTCCACATCATAACACATCACTTCAATTCACTCCACATCACAACACATCATAATATATCACACACATCATAACATATCACTCCACAACATAACACATCACAACTCATCACTCCACATCATACCACATCATACTACATCATACTACATCACTCCGCATCATAACACATCACTCATATCACAAAACATCACTGCACATCATAACACATAACACTTTTGCCAACATCTGTGAGGAGGTTTGAAAAGTAGGGTGCATACACAGGCCCTGAGATCAACAGCTCATCTACAATCTTTACTTTCATGAAAGTCTAGCAACCATTCAAATCCTGTCCAGGTTTTAATATCTTTCCCACAAAGATGTTTTCTGAAAAGAACGCCCACCACAGGGTTTGGTTAGATTAAAGGTAGTTGACAGAGTGTCTCTTTTCATGGTCGCTGCCACTGACCGACTCCAAGTCACCGTTCAGTTTTTCCATTTCCAATACCATTAATTTTGTGTCCAGGAGGATTGCAGTATCTGTACAAGTAAAGTGAATGAATGAATGAAAAAAAAATGAATGAATGGTTGGATGAATGAATGAATAGCCACATTTCTAAAGCGCAAATGTAAAGCAGCAACTTACATAACGCACTATTAATTAAATCTCATTTAAAAGGCAAGTTCTCAGCTGCTTTCTGAAGCAAGTCTCACTCTTAGGAAAATGAACCTATGAAGATGGAATTCTGTCCCAGGTGTTTGCGGACAGGTGGGTAAATGCCCCCTTTAACTAGTCTAAACCCAGGAATCTTTAGTAACGCATCACTCTTATCACAACACATCACTCTTATCACAACACATCACTCATATCATAAAACATCATTCATAACACAACATATCACAACACATCATTCTTATCACAACACATCATAACACATCACTCACAACACACCACTCATATCACATCACATTACTCACATCACGTCACGTCACTCCACCACATAACACATCACTCATATTACAACACATCACTCATAACACAGCACACCACAACACATTGCTTATAACACAACACATCACCACATCAGTCATATCACAACACATCTGTCATATCACAACACATCACTCGTATCACAACACATCATAACACATCACTATACATCATAACACATCACAATATATCACTCACATCATAACATATCACTCCACATCACTCCACATCACTCCACATCATACTACATCACTCCGCATCATAACACATCACTCATATCACAACACATCACTGCACATCATAACACATAACACTTTTGCCAACTTCTGTGAGGTGGCTTGAAAAGTAGGGTGCATACACAGGCCCTGAGATCAACAGCTCATCTACAATCTTTACTTTCATGAAAGTCTAGCAACCATTCACATCCTGTCCAGGTTTTAATATCTTTCCCACAAAGATGTTTTCTGAAAAGAACGCCCACCACAGGGTTTGCGGACAGGTGGGTAAATGCCCCCTTTAACTAGTCTAAACCCTGGAATCTTTAGTAGAGAGGATTTAGACGATCTAAAAGTCCACGACGGACAGTGACCTGTAGCGTCGCGCTCTAGTCTTCACGCCTACGTGATGACGTGGAGCGCGGCGGCCATTTTGAGAGCCGCGTTATTAGGCGCGGAGCCCGCTAACTAGGCAGACGTTCCCCAGCGCTCACCCACAGTTGGTAAAATAATAATAGAATAAACCTATTCTTACCTGAACCAAATCTGTGTCCGAGCTGTGCTTCCTGCCCCAGAACACCCACACTGCAAATGGCGATGAGGGCCTGGGATACATAAGGAAAGGACAGAGGACAGCACGACTGGAGACACTGGGGGCCAGGTGCAAGGGAAGCATTGCGATTGTCCCTACACCGGAACCTCTAGAGGGAGAGCGCGGCAGAGGGGACGCCAGTACCTAGCAACACAAGCCCGGAGGTATGAACATTGCGCCCGCAGAGAGCAGCCCCAAGCGACGCCAGCAGGCGGCCCAGACCACGAAGCCAGCAGGAGCGACACCACGGCCACAACCAGCCCAGGCAGTGCATTACAAGGCAGGTAGTGCGAGCGCAGCGGTCACCCTAGGGCCAGTAAGCAGGGTGCGGCACCACTGGCACATAAGTGTGAGGGCACAAGCAGGAAGCTGCCCCCAAGGCGCCAGATGAAACGAAGTGAGAGGCCCTGGCGGAGCAGGCAGAGCGAGGCAGTGGCGGCGGAGCGGCGGCGCACCAGAGCCCCCCACGCCGGCAAAGACAAAGCGTGCCAGGCAGTCCGAGGGGTGAAGAAGAGTCACCAAGGGGAGGCGCAGAAATGTGCGCCTAACCATCTTCACTTACGACACAGATTCCATTCCTACTGAAGCCGGGAGAACCGTCAATGAAATGGGAGGACTGGAGAGAATACTTTATGAACTATTTGGAGGCTCTGGAGGACGAATCTGGAGAAGCGTTCCCCAGCAAAAGGAGGAAGAGGATCTTGCTGCACAACCTGGGACCGATGGGATCAGAGTATTTCAGAATATAGTCCCCACGCCGAGGCAGGCGGCAGATGACGACGTGTTCCAGCACGCGAAAGATTACTTAAACAAGCACTACAGGCCTGCGGTATGCACGTCCATAGACAGATATAATTTCCAACAGCGGAAGCAAGCAGAAGGGGAGTCCATAGATGAATACGTAGCAGCGTTACGGAAATTGGCAGTCACGTGTAAGTTCGGCACGTTACATGATGAATTCATCAAGGACCAAATAGTCATGCACACCACCAACTCGACGATACAAGACAAATTATGGGTCAATGGAGAAGCGACACTCAAAGAAGTGATAGCCATGGTGAAAAAGGCGGAGCTATCGAAGAGATGTGCAGAAGCGACGAAAAAAGAGGCAGCCCCGAGGCCCATGGTAAATAAAATCACGGAAGCAGATCCACCCGAGAGAGGCAAGGGGGCAACGGGGGACACAAGAATGCAGACCAAATGGACGCCCAGACCGGCTCCGGCGAGGAAACCGAACTCCGAGAGCAAGAACATGTGTTACAGGTGTGGCAGCCTATCACACCCAGCGTACGACAAGCGATGTCCAGCCATCAAAGCCAAATGTATGTTTTGTGGGATAACAGGGCATTATGAGAAGGTATGTCGCCGCAAGCAAAAGAGAATAGCCGTCAAATACGTCGCACAAGAAGAGGAGGAAGAAGGAGAAAATGAAGAAGACGACGACAGTGTGCTGTGCATAGATGAGCACGTGCTGCGCATCAATTGCAACCGCTCAAAGAAACCACAATGTGACCTAGTAATGGGAGGCGTTCCAATACAGATGGTAGCAGATTCAGGATCCCCATACACCATAATACAATGCAATGTGTGGGATGAACACTTCAACAACCTCCTAGGAGACCACCTGGATCCTCCAGACATTCGTCCAGTCACCTTCACAGGAGACCCTATCCCCATGGTGGGATACCGCTGTCTGAAGTTTGAATTCAAGGAACGACAGGCCAAGTTCAAATTATATGTGGCAGAAAAGGGCCCGTCGGTCCTAGGCTGGATAGACCAAGGAGATCTTGGCATACAGTTGAACCCGGGGGGTATCACGCAAGTCTTAATGACCAGCGATGCACAGCGACTAGAGGCAGGGAAACTGAAGGTAGAATTTCCCAACGTGTTTGGAGGCACAGTTGGCAAACTGACAAAATTCACGCACAGGATAGAACTCAAAATGGACGCCAAACCTGTGTGCCATAAAGTGAGGAACATCCCACTGGCCATCAGAGAACAGGTGTAACAAGAGCTTCACAGACTGTAAGAAAACGGCATCATAGAACCGATAACGAGTGCAGAGTGGTTGGCTCCATTGGTGGTCGCCATGAAACCTAATGGCAAGATCCGTCTATGTGTGGACCTGAGGGAGTTGAACAAAAACATCATAGTGGAACGGTTTCCCCTGCCCAGGATAGACGAGATGGCTAGCAAGAACAAAAGGAGTGAAGTGGTTCTCGACCATCGACCTCACGTCGGCTTACCACCAGATCGCACTACACCGCGCCTGCAGGAAGCTAACATCCTTCATAATTCCCTTTGGGTGCTATCAGTTTCGCAGGATGCCATTTGGACTGGCCTCGGCGGCAGACGTATTTCACAAGCTAATGCATAAATTATTTCATGAAGTAGAAGGTGTACAGTACTTCAAAGACGACATCCTGGTGATGGGCATGGACAAAGCAGACCATGATGCCAAGTTGTCCAAAGTTCTACAAGTCCTGGAACGCAATGGACTCACGGCAGAATGGGACAAGTGTCGGTTTGGTATGGCGTAGGTCACGTACTTAGGACATGTGATCAGCGACCAAGGCATCACACCCAAACAGTCCAACGTCAAGGCGATATGTGAAGCTCCTCCGCCAAAGTCCAAGGAGGAAGTTAGGTCGTTCCTAGGCATGGCCGAGTTCTATAGCAAATTCGTACAGCACTTCGCTACGAAGACACACCACTTGCGACAACTTCTATGAGACAAGACCAAATTTGAGTGGACTAAGGAAACGCAAGAGGAGTTCCAGAGGATAAAGACGGACATCAGCACGGCCATACCCCTGGGTGGATACGATCCGCAAGCCAGATCGGTGTTAACGACAGATGCCAGCGAGCGGGGCCTGGGGGCAGTCCTAATGCAGGAGTTGGAAGGTGGTGAACTATCCACCCTCAGCTTCGCGTCCAGATCGCTGTCACCCACAGAACAGAAGTACAGCGTAATTGAAAAAGAGATGTTGGCAGTAGTCTGGGCCATGGAAAAGTTCTGCCAGTTCCTGTGGGGCACGAGATTCAAGTTGAGAACAGACCACAAGCCCCTGATCAAAGTGCTCACCTCGTCTGGACATGCCACGGCGACACCCCGCATCGCGAAGATGCCGTTGAAATTATTAGATTACAGATATGATGTGGAACACATTCCAGGGCAAAGGAACAAAGTAGCCGACTATCTCAGTCGAGCGTCGGCCATGGATGAAGCCCCAAGGATGTTGGATGAGGAGGACACTAAAGTGGCATTCATGGAAGATCACGAACGCGTGATCAGTGAACAGGAGTGGAAGGAAGCGTACGAAACCGACACAGACATAGAGGCAGTCAAGCAATGCATAATAAGGGGGTTGCCGGAGAAGAGACATATGGAGGCAGCGCTCAGGAAATTCTTCGAATTAAGAGATGAGTTATCAGTTTGCGACCAAGGGATCTTCCTGAGGAGAGGAGAGAAAGTAGTTCCCCCCAACAAGTTGATCCCACATCTCCTGGCTCTCATCCATGAGGGTCACCTGGGCATCGTAAAGACTAAGATGAGGGCGAAGCAGATGTACTGGTGGCCGGCGATGGATAACCAGATAGAAAGGCACGTGCGAGAGTGTGGCCAATGCCAAAGAGCGGACAAATCTCAGAGCCTGATACGACCAACACTAGGGAAGTTTGATAACCCAGAGAACCCATGGGAGGACCTGTCCATTGATATCCTGGGTCCGTTATTGGATGGCCAGGGAGTCCAAAAATACGTGCTAGTACTGATAGATCGGTACTCCAAGTGGCCAGAGGTGGATGTACAAGAAGACATGGACACAGACAAAATATTGAAGTTCCTCACAGCCGTGTTCCTTAGAGAAGGTATTCCACGCTCCCTCCTAAGTGACAATGGACCCCAATTCGTATCAGAGAAGTGGAACGCCTACATGGGAAGAAATGGCATTAAGGTTAAACACACTTCGATATACCATCCGGCAGGAAATGGACTAGCCGTTTAACCGAGTCATTATGGGGTCCGTAAGTCCACGATTGGGACTGGGAAAGACTGGGAGAAGGAATTGAAGAGCATGCTGTGGGCGTATAGGATTACACCCACCAGCACGGGATACAGCCCCTTCCAGATCCTAAGGGGTAGAGACCCCTTCACGAAAGACAATGTAGCCTAGAAGGAGCGCACCATCACGAGCAAGTGGTCCCCCGCCGTAGTACACCACAATCTAGAAAAAGCACAGAGAATATACACTGAACAATACAACAAAAGAAGAAATGTCAAGGAGACGGAGCTCGAGAGAGGAGAATGGGTTCGAGTCAAACTAGCCCAGCTAAGGAGGAAAGGAGATAGCAAATTCAGCGCACCCTTGCAGGTGGAAGAAGTTTATAACCGGTCAGCCCTACTGAGCGACGGGAAGGTGTGGTCACAGGACAGGATGTCCAAGTGCAATAAAATCATGCAGGGGAATGGAAGAGAAAGAGGACAAGTGATACCTCCCCGGACTCAAGGGACTGAAACCAATCCGGTGGACGCAACCACAGGCAGCCCCGGAGAAGGAGGAAGAGATACAGAAGCAGAAGGGAGGAGTGAATCGGAGCCCATGGAACTCTCGGCAATCTACAGTGGATCTCCCGGCAAGGGTGTTCCCCAAGTATAGAAGGTGGAGAAACAAGAAGCTCACAAGAGGGTACCGAGCACACTCCAGGCACCCCGGTGAGACGCACCCGCACCGGAAGGACAGTGATGAGACCTTCGAAGTTTAGAGACTTTGAGATGGGTGATGGAAGGGAGTATGCATGCAAGTAAGAGTATTGTTTAAAATAAAATTTAACCGTAAAGAAAGGAGATATGTAGCGCCGCGCTCTAGTCTTCACGCCTACGTGATGATGTGGAGCGCGGCGGCCATTTTGAGAGCCGCGTTATCAGGCGCGGAGTCTGCTAACTAGGCGGACGTTCCCCAGCGCTCTCCCACAGTTGGTAAAATAATAATAGAATAAACCTATTCTTACCTGAACCAAATCTGTGTCCGAGCTGTGCTTCCTGCCCCAGAACACCCACACTACATGACCCATGAACTTTTCTCTGAGTTGACTAGTCTTAGTGCTGCTTTGTGAAAATGAAAGTGTGCGACACAAGGAAGCGCGCGTGCAGAGGACCGTCTCACACATTCCAAATGTGCTGGAAGGAACCATCTTCAAAATGACGGGTACTGTACATTTCCACAAACCGTAAGGTGCTGTTTGGGATGGTGGCAGCATATATGTTAAAATATTCCTCCCTCTCAACCTTACCGTGCATGAGAAACAGCAGCAAGGCACAAAAAAAAGCAGACTGTTGGCCTTTTCGTGAATATTAATCAGCGAGCGCTCCCTGCTATTTCAGACCCTGAACCTGTGCCCCCCTCAAAGAAAGAGCCCCAAATGAAGACACTAAAATCTCTGGGAACGGTCTGCGCCGAGGCTCCAAAGAGTGGCGGCCTGTCTCCTGGCGGCTTGACTCATGTCGGACAGACACCATGAGACTCACTCACCTGAGGCCTGGCCTTCAGCGGCAGACGCGAGGGGGCAGCAGGACAGGGCAAGGCTAGCCGCTAGCCTAGCCAGGCAGGGGCTAGCACTAAAATAATTAAATCATGGTCGGCGGCCCGGCTGCACAGTGATGACGGTCCACTCCTTCAATAATGGTCTCGGGCTGGGCTGTGCCGGGTCCTCTGGGATAGCTGTAGTGTGCGTTCTAGTCTCACACGCTGCGTGATGGAGCGAGAAGAGAACGCGGGTGGGAGCACTGCGCATGCGCGAGGCGCGGAGAAAGAGCCCGCCGCAGCGCGAGAAGGTTGTGTGGCCCGGCGCTCTGATGTGTATTTGAAGTTAGTGAATAAATAGTGTTGTTCTAAACAGCCTGCATCCTGTGCTGCTTGGGAGTACATTCCTGCATCATTACAGTGGCGACGAAGGTGGGATTGCTGCAATCTTAGCCAGCTGAAGGACCCTGAACCACCGACAAGGAGCACAGGCCAAGGCAACAGTAACCAGCAAAAAGGGGAGGACAAGAAGTGGAGCGGTCCCTAAAGAATACACACGAAGAGCGCGGCAGAGGCAGTGAACACAAGGTACAGACCACGTGCAGAGGCCTATAGACGGCGCGCAACTGCGATAAACACACGTGAAGCCCAATCGCAGAGGTACAGACCACGTGCAGAGGCCTATAGACAGCGCGCAACTGCGATAAGCACACGTGAAGCCCGGTCGCAGAGACCCTGGCGGAAGCGGCAGCAAGCAGCGAAGGGGGGCCAAAAGAGAAGCGACAGCAGGAGCAGGGACGACCAGAGCAGGGAGACACACCGGGAAGTCCAAGAGGCCCAGGCGCTGCGCCAAGTAGGAGGGAAGAGATGAGCACCCAAGGTTCCTCGCTAACGGCGCTCATACCGTTTCTGCCAAGACCGGGAGAACCCCAAATGAAGTGGGAGGACTGGCGGGAATATTTTAAGAACTACCTGGCGGCCCTCGAAGATGAGAACGGTGAAGAGTTCCCCAGCGCGAGGAAGAAAAGAATACTCCTACATAATTTAGGCCCGGAAGGCATAAGAGTCTACCAGAATCTAGTGCCGCCACTCAGGCAAAACGCGGACGATGACGTATTCAAGCACGCCATGGAGGACCTTGATGCCCACTACCGTCCGGCGGTGAGTGTCTCTATAGACAGGTACAACTTCCAACAGAGGAAACAGGAGCCGGGAGAAACCATCGATGAATACGTGGCAGCCTTGAAGAAACTGGCAGTGACATGCAAATATGGAGCCCTGCACGATGAGTTCATCAAAGACCAAATCGGCATGCATACCACGAATAAAAGTGTGCAAGATAAACTGTGGGCGAACAGCGAGGCGCCTCTGAAAGACGTAATAGCGATGGTGAAGAGAGCGGAGTTGACCAAACGGTGTGCGGAGGCAGCAAAACGGGAAGTGGTCCCCAAAGTCATGGTGAACAGAGTGGATGAAGCAGAAGTGCAGGGAAGAAGCAGGCAACCAGCGCAGGAGGGCAGAGGACCCCCGAAGTGGAAAGGGAAGACGGGCCAAACGTGGTAGCAAGCAAAAGACAACAACGGAGCCTGTTACAGATGCGGCAGTCCCGCACACGCAGCCCAGGACAAGAGATGCCCCGCGTTCCGGGCGAAGTGTATGTTCTGCGGCATAATGGGTCACTACGAGAAAGTCTGCCAGAGGAAAACGAAGAGACCCGTGGTGAAGTATGTGGAGCAAGAGCTACAAGGAGAGGAAGAAGAGCAAAAGGAAGACGTGGAGATCCTGTGTATTGAGGATCAGGCGCTCGGGATAGACGGGAAGAGAACCCGCAAACCCCAATGCGACATGACGATTGGAGGGGTGAACATCCAAATAGTAATAGACTCGGGGTCTCCATACACCATCATCCAGAGAACAGTATGGAAGGAGCAGTTCGAACCTACGCTGGGACCGAAGCTGGAACCCCCAGACATTCGGCCGGAAATGTACACAGGAGATCCAATACCCATGGTAGGGTACCGGAAACTGACCTTTGAATTCCGGGGAAGACAAGCGGAGTGCAAGCTGTACATAGCGGAGAAAGGCCCCTCTGTACTGGGATGGATGGACCAAGGGGATCTAGGGATCAAACTAGATCCGGGAGGCGACACACAAGTCCTCTTGACAGCGCCAGGGAGCTGGCCGGTACTGGAAGCAATGAAGCACAAATTCCCGAAGGTGTTTGGAGGAAAGGTGGGGAAACTGGAGAAATTTACACACAGGATAGTACTTAAGGAAAACTACAGCCCGGGGTCCCACAAAGTCAGGAACATACCCTTGGCGGTGAGAGAAGCGGTGCAGATGGAGCTACACAGGTTGGAAAAAGAGGGAATAATATAGCCGATCGACAGTGCGGAATGGCTTGCCCCCCTGGTAGTGGCGATGAAACCCAACGGGAAAGTCCGTCTCTGTGTGGACCTTAGGGAACTAAACAAGTGCCTCATAGTAGAGAAATTCCCGCTACCTCGTATTGAGGAAATGCTAGCCAAGACCAAAGGGATGAAATGGTTCTCCACCATCGACCTAACGTCCGCATATCACCAAATAGACCTGCACCCATCAAGCCGAAAGTTGACATCGTTTATCACACCCTTTGGGTGCTACCAGTTTCGGAGAATGCCATTTGGACTAGCCTCCGCAGCAGCGGTGTTCCAAAAGCTGATGCATCGGCTGTTTCAGGACATTGAAGGCGTCCAGTACTTTCAGGATGACATACTCGTGATGGGGACAGACAGAAGAGACCACGATGAGAGGTTAGAGAAAGTACTCAGAGTGCTAGAGGACAAAGGCCTGACGGCGGAATGGGAAAAGTGCAGTCTGGGAATGACATCAGTCACCTACCTGGGGCACGAAATAGGAGGTCATGGCATCACACCCAAAAGGGCGAATGTGGAAGCGATATGCAAGGCGACCGCACCCAACAACAAAGAGGAAGTGAGGTCCTTCTTAGGGATGGCCGAGTACTACAGCAAATTCGTGCCACACTTCGCCACCAAGACCCATCACCTTCGACAACTAACAAGGGACAAAACAACCTACCAATGGACAGAAGACACACAGAAGGAATTCGAGGCCCTGAAAAAAGACATCAGTCAAGTAGTACCTTTACAAGGGTATGACCCTCTTGGTCGGTCGATTCTGACGACAGATGCCAGCGAGAAAGGCCTAGGAGCCGTGCTCTTGCAGGAAAGGAGCGATGGACAGGTGGAAACACTCAGCTTCGCGTCCAGAACCCTATCACCCACGGAGCAGAAATATAGTGTGATTGAGAAAGAGATGCTAGCGGTGGTGTGGGCGATGGGAAAATATCGCCAATTCCTATGTTCCTATGGGGCACAAGATTCTTGCTGAAAACAGACCACAAGCCACTGGTAAAGGTGCTCACCTCAAGCAAGCATGCAGGGGCCACACCCCGCATAGCGAAAATGACGCTCAAACTGCTGGAGTACACGTACGATGTGGAGTACATCCCGGGGACGAGGAATAAAGTGGCAGACTATCTCAGCCGAGCAGCAGCTATGGAAGGTGCCTCAGACATGATGCCCGAAGAAGACGAGATGGTGGCAGTAATGGATGACCCCGAGAGGGTGATAAGCAAACAAGAATGGATACAAGCGTATGAAGAAGACGAGGAACACATAATAAAGGGATGGCCAGAGAAGAGACGGTTAGGAGAGGCTCTCCGGAAGTATTTCGAAGTGCGAGAAGAGTTATCGGTAGGAAACAAAGGAATATTCCTGTACAGGAGAGACAAAGTGGTCCCTCCAGAAACAGTGGTCCCCCGATTACTCGCAATGCTACACGAAGGGCACTTGGGAATTGTAAAATCAAAGGTGAGGGCTAAACACATGTACTGGTGGCCCGGAATGGACGCCCAGGTGGAGAGGCAAGTGAGAGAGTGCGGCCAGTGCCAGGGAGCTGACAAGACGCTAGTCCCACTACGGCCGGCGATAGGGAAATTCCCATTACCAAGTGGGCCATGGGAAGACGTGGCGGTGGACATCCACGGAATGCCCCAATACCTCTGTGTCCTGGTCGATAAGTATTCCAAATGGCCGGAGATTCACATACAGGAAGAGATGGAAGCAGAAACAGTGATAAAATTCCTCACTTCCGTTTTTCTAAGGGAAGGCATCCCCAGAACGCTATTGAGCGACAATGGACCCCAATTTAGATCGGACAAATGGAACAAATACGCAGAGCGCAATGGGATAAAATTGCTGCACACGGCGGTGTACCATCCGGCAAGCAATGGGCAGGTGGAGCGCTTTAACAGAGTACTGATGGGATCTATCCAAGCAGCCATCATGGTGGGGAAAGATTGGGAGAAGGAGGTTCAGAAAACAGTGTGGGCCTACCGCATCACCCCCACAGGGACGGGGTACAGCCCCTTCCAAATCCTAAGGGGGAGACACCCCTTCACTAAAGACAACGTCATCTGGAGAGAAAAGACATTGACGAGTAAATGGTCGCCAGCAGTAGTGCAACACAACCTGGAGAAGGCCCAGAGGCTGTACTCGGAGCATTACAACAAGAGACGGACGGTCAAGAACGCCACCCTGGAGAAAGGAGAGTGGGTGAGAGTCAAGCTAGCGGTACGAAAGAAGAAGGGAGATAGCAAGTACAGCCCACCTCTACAGGTAGAAGAGGCATACAAGAGAGCAGCCTTACTCAGTGATGGGAACGTGTGGTCCCATGACCGCATGGCGAAATGCAACAAGATCCTGAAATGGCCAGAGGAAGAGAAGGAGCAGTCAAGCCAAGGGACACTAACAAAAGACAATGAAGGAAACCAGCCCCCTGAAGGGAGAAGCGGACTGGAGAAAGAGAACAGTGAGGAGCTAGCACACCAGGGGTCGATGGAAATGGAAGAGCTAGTGACGGGGGAAGGCCACAGCCCGGACAGAGTGGGGCGAAGCGAACAACTTGGCCACAGCCCGGCTACAAGCAATGATTCTGGTAATCATGGCACCCCGGTAAGGCGCACTCGAACGGGCAGAGCGATTGTGAGGCCCAGCCGCTTCAAAGACTTTGAACTGGAGGGAGGGTGCATACCCTAGAGACGGCGAGGACAGTATGTTATCAGGGCCATGGAAAAGGAGGGAGATATGTAGTGTGCGTTCTAGTCTCGCACGCTGCGTGATGACGCGGCGCGCGAGAAGAGAACGCGGGCGGGAGCACTGCGCATGCGCGAGCCGCGAGGCGCGGAGAAAGAGCCCGCCGCAGCACGAGAAGGTTGTGTGGCCCGGCGCTCTGATGTGTATTTGAAGTTAGTGAATAAATAGTGTTGTTCTAAACAGCCTGCATCCTGTGCTGCTTGGGAGTACATTCCTGCATCATTACAATAGCTGCCTCACCTCCCCACGAGTCCTCAGTCACGCGCACGCACGCACTTTTAGGTGCAAGGCGCATGATAATAGCAGTGTGCCCCACCCTCGCACACGCGTCGGTTCGGCGGTGACAACTGCACGCCGTTGCGCACGCGCACCATTTAATTTATTTATGAGAGCGAGAGGCAAGCCTCAGAGGCCCGGCCGGGGCCCCTGTGTGCGCACGGCACTATTTAAATAATTAATGAAGAGCAGTGCGCCATTGACCGTGGCATGTGCGCACCGCAGAGTCGCGCACCATTTATTTTAATTTATGGGGACTGCAGCCCGAGGCCGTGCGCAACTGATCGCACCATTAAAATTGGACTAGTCCTGAAGAGTAGAGGTCGAGGCTTGTTTGCTGCCTCTGCTAAGTGAGGGGGCCCCTGGAGCGCGGGGCCCCACCGCACCACGGGGGCTGCGGGGGCCTGTGTTATGCCCCTGCGGCCTCATCATTTCAGAACTGAAGCATTTTTAATATTATATACACACAAGGAAGCCATTGTTCTTGCTTATTTATCTTATGCAGCTAACAACCATTGGCAATGCCAAGAGTCCTGGCTTGTTGTAGGTGTAATGTTACTTGTATTATATATCTGGATGTGACCACAGAAACAGCAAAATGCCCGTCGGGCGGCACACCATTATGCTAAGCACAGATTTTTAGCCTAGGTATGTAAAGCCACGCCCTTAAATACCTCGGCCACGCCGCATTAAGAGACTCTCCCCCTCTAGTTTGTTCATCCCACCTAAAGACCCGGCTGTGCAAACTAAAAGGACAAAGTACTCACTGCAGCGCTGCAGCTCCTGATGTCGCTGTGAAAGTATGCCCTTTCCCCTCATTTTGCTGCCTGTCAATCATTCGCCTGTAGTATGACCTCACCCGGCACAGAGAAGGGCATGACTGGCCAAAGGTCCCTCCCTGACGATCCTGCGCAGGATCACGCGGCTCACGAGCTGTCCGCGAACGGAAGCTGGGAATAAACAGACTGTGTTTCTGGCCCCGATCTCAAAATCCAGGAGCGGATGAAGAAAAGAGGGGAAATCCCGGCCTGCATGGGAAGCAAGCGCTGGCAAAGCCCCTACGTCTGACCAAGCATCACATATAATGCACATGTGATGCTGTGAGGTCGATTTCCAATTCGAACTCCTTGTTGGCAATAAGAAAAACAAATAAAATATCACAATACGATAGCATAATGAAATCTCAGAATACATTACTATATTTTATTTTTTAAGGTTTAGACTTACCCTTTTAAGCACAACAAACACTTTATTGTTGCCACGCGGACATCTGCAAATTCCCTTTTTAATTAGCATGACATTACCTCTCCTCTATGAAGAATTAAATGCTTTTCTAAAGTTTGACTGTAAGTATTAGTATTAAACGGATTAAAACCATTGGCCGCATTACTTTCGACCGAAGAATTACATGCTTTTTTGTAGGGTAGTTTGTTGCCGCATTTATTGCAGTTGATGGTATGTTATGGCACGGGTCCTTAAAATTAGCATGGTTAATACATCCTTCTGCATCCATGCCAACATTACGAAAGAGGAAGGGAGGACAAAGTGAAAGAACTCGGGGGAATTTATTTTCCCCACTGACTATCATTAAAAGAGTCCATTTTAGGCGTGAGACAGATACAATAAACTAACCAAGATCACAGGTCTTGGTTAGTTCCTAGTAAGTACGGATTTGTCTGCTGAGGTCAGTTAAGTTCCACAGAGTCTTCAAGGAGCATTACTCTGTAGGAACAAATGCCCCCACACACCTAGATATGTGTCATTCTTCATCATTGGGATTTTGCTCCACGTCGGGCGGCGCTGCGGAACTTAACTGACCTAAGCAGACAAATCCATACTTATTAGGATTAGCTAATCAGAGCTTGTATGCTGGACCTTTATGCGTTCCGAGTCCCTCCCTCTTGATATATACAGATGCAATAAAACTGTTTCTGGTTTAATACTATCCTTTGGGGGATCAAGTCATGGATGGCCGCCAACTCACTTCAGCTCAGTGCATAAACCTGGAATTTCTCTCACCGCCCTCACACCACCCTCACCAAAATCTTTGCCCTCTCTTTACAGCACACACGCAAAGCAAAATTCTGGTTATTATGTCTGATGCCGTGTCCTTGGCTGCACATATTCAATGTTTGGTCAGTACTTTCATGCAAATCAAAAAAAGCAGGCCTGTTCTCCCTTTTCTCAGTCGATTGGTTGTAGCTATGCTAATTTACCACCTAAACTACAGTAATGGCCTAATTGCAAACCCACCAACAATCTTGATAGCCCAGCTACAGTAAGATCAGAATGCAGCAGTTAAAGTAGTTTTGGTTAGAGTAAAAGTGATCCAGTTTCAGCCCATCATAAATCAGTTCATTGGCTTTTGGGGTCAGCACATATTTGTCTCCAGACAGGCTGCCTGGCCTTTATATGCCTCTACCAGCTGGTACCAGCCTATTGTTCTTCTAATGTCTGAGATATTCAAAGCAAAAATGAAGGCCTCTAAACAATCCCAAAATTCCAACCATCCATGTGGGATGGTCGTCCATATTCAGTTCAAGCATCAAATAACCTCCCCATTGACCTAAGCCAGCCTCTCTCACTTACTGACTTCAAGCAAAGGCGTAAGTTCATTTGTATGGTAATGAGGCTTGTTAAACCCAGCGCTAAGAAACCTCCATGGGCAGAAAGCGCTTAAGAAAGGCAGTCAGTCATTCGGTCTGTTTTTCACATATCGTTTATCCCTGCTAAATTTGACCTATGATGTCTTTGAGACAGGTTCCTGAGAAAGCAGAGTCATGTCAATGTTCCTTATGGAGTAGGAAAATCCTGTTCCACCTTAGCAACCCTCCTGAACTGCCCCAAGCCTTCTTAAGAGAGTATTTCTAATGCTCACCCCAGGAAAAAGAATTGGAGCTGGGGAGCTAATGAGATTATCCCTTTCCACATGTTCTATCACATATTGCATGATTATTCGGTCTGTTCGATAGCTGTCATTACTAGATGTTGGAGGTTGGGCATTTGGGACATTAGGATCATGGGTGCAAAGGAAGTCCCATGGGCACTGTGTAGGTACATTCTTAGCATTTGTCTTTTGGCCCTGATATCCTCCACTTCCCTTCTCCTGAAGGAGCCCAGATCCTGTTAAAAGGGGCTCTAATGATATTTCGCTAGTTGATCTGGTGAAATGGCTGAAAAACTGTTTAAATTGCATTGCACCTAAGCTTTCACTGTTATAACTTGCATTTCCTGTTATTTGTGATGTGGTTTAATATATTATTCCACAACAATCATTTAAAGTTATAAACTGTATTCAATTTAGCATAAGTATTAGGCCATAATATGATTACGTAGTCTACTCAGTCATACTGTTTCAGCAATTTATTGTTTTTATGTATGTTTTGGTATTTCTAAAGTGGGAACCTAGCTATTAACTCACAAAAGCAATGGCACAATCAACCGATGCCGGTCAGGAATACCTTTTAAATAAGATGAAGACCCAGATTGCAGAGTTTCAAGAGTTGCTGCTGATAGAGATCAGGGTATCTAAAATATGCCCACTACCACGGATAGAGTAATCACACAGTTACACGCACATACATTCATCATACGCTAGGGCCCATTTCACTAACATACGCTCAAATACTCTATCAGCAATAAACCTGTGGAAAGAAAACACCTAAACACCCTGCATCTATATCTAGGACGATAGGACCTGATTATAGTGGTTGTCCTTAAACATACTCTATACAATCTATACAATAATGTTCAAAATATACACAATAATTGACAAGAAAGGAAATTCAACACCATGTTTAAAAGTTATATTGCTTTATCTAAAATTAGTCAAAGTAAATCAATCAGAATAAATCATTTCTCATAGTTACCTATTCTAACTAAGTGTCAGAACGGGTCAGGACAAGTCTCTCGGTAAAGTCTCTCAGGACAAAGTCCCTCAGCATCGATCCTCAGCAACGCAAGTTCACGCAGCAAAGGTAAAATGGCAAGTGGCAAAACCCTCCCTAAGCTAACAATTCTTATAATGAAAAATACAATGGAAACACACATAAAGTTGGCAGAATAAACTGTATCACTGAGCAGAGCGAGAAGGAAGGGATGTAACATTGCTACATCTGAAAATCTTCGCTCAGGAAAAGTCACAAGACGTGAACTACGGAACAGGAACCAAGAAACTATCAAAGTATCCAACTTGTTCAACTTCCCTCGGCAGCCGGGCCACAGTACATTGTTCGTTTCTGAAGCTCCTTTGTTTGCCAAGGACGTTCCATTTCTTTTGGAGATCCTCCAAACTGCTGATGTCCTCATGGAAATTTACAATAAGGACCATGGTCAGTTGTCTTCGACCTTTTTCCAGCAGGGGTCTCCCTTGCCACATCACAGAATATGCCACAGCCAGGCTTCGAAATACTGTCAGCTCGATTAAGGCCTTCATAGGCCACAATAGACCATCTTAATTAAAGAGACAAAATAAACGTTACTACAGCATAATGATTAAACAATGTTAACCCCACTAATACCCTTATGTGTATGTATTTATCTAGCTTTGCGACATAAAAAGCATTAATTCAGACAGCGTTTTGTGCTTAAAATAAATAGTACACAGCAACGTTTAAACATGAAAACTTGCACGTTATTATTAAACAGGAACAGCACAATTAAGCTAACCCTCGTATAACTCTCTCTTATGTTAGAACAAACGGATTGATTAATAGAATCACACTTGCACAAGACAAATAATTAATTGTTAATTATTAATAAATTAATAAAACGCATAGACATGCCAGAGCTTCAAAAGCCCATGAATTTTCTAAAAGAAAACTCTGCTCCAGCAATCCCCCCTTTGGTGATTTTATCACCAAATAAACCCAAAAAAAAAATTAGTGAAAATTTAGTCCCATTTTAGGAAAAATCAGAAATGTCTTTTCCCTTTACACAACATTAAACACTAGTCACTCTTTCATCATCTCTCTTTGTCTCTAAGTAAACACTCTCCCTCAATTCTTCTAATTCAATTTCTTGAGGTTCTCTTTTCAACTTCTTATTTTTCTTTTCCTTATTCAATTTCTTTCTCCCTCCCCTGTTTTTACAACACACACACACCAATCTTATTATTAATAAAGCCACAATTATACAAGACAAGGGAAACAATATTCTACCTATAATTGTACTACCTATTTTTGCAATAAAATCCTTAACAGCTATCATTTTATTAGCTATTTTAGTCCACAAACTCCCAGCTTCAAGTGGTACTAATTCTTCATGCAAATCAGTAATATTTTTGATATAGACCTTCAGGTCTTTACTTTCGTCAGGAATGTAAGTGCAACAATGTTGAACTTTCAATATTCCACAAACTCCACCCTCCTTGGCCAATAAAATATCAAGGGCAAGTCGATTTTGCATAGACATGGCACGTACGGCACTTAATTCCGTATTCACCAAAAGAAACCCTCCTGCGGTATTTGTCGATAAGCGATCAACCACTGTGGACAGTTTCCGAATTCCATAAGCATTTAAAGAAATTCCCACTGCTGGAATCAAAACCCCAAAAATATCACCCACAATTTCAGACCAAGTTTCTCTCTTAAAACGTGTTAATAAGTTAATATCTTCTACATCTCTTATTTTATCCGTATGAAAAATCTTAGGAAAAACTAGGCCCACATAACACGTGCCATACCAATGGTCAGGCAACTTGTAATAAGCCTTGTTCCCACAAACATAGTACACTCCTGGAAAAATCGTATCTTCTCCACCTCTGAAACCCCAACCTGTCGCAATGAAGTATGTATCATGGCACTCACTAGTTCCCACAAAATATGTATCATATCGGGATTTCCTTCTGGTAATGCAAAGTTTACCCTTCTGCAGTGCATCTAGAGCCAAAGTTGGACTAGCCCCATTCTTCAACTCTTTTCCCATCTCAATGTCCCAAATTGTCTCACTCACTTCATATCTTCCCCCTTTCTCATGCATGTTCACTCTCCTTTCTTCTACCATATCCAGGAAAGCTCTCTCCTCTTCTTTCAAACTGCAAGTTAAATTATTCTTAAAAATATAATCTAATGTTAATCCTTTTTCTTCAACAAAAATCTCACCAAAAGTGTTAGCTTCTTTAGCTGGATTCAGCTCTTTGTTCATTGGCAAGTGCCCAAAAATACTATCTCTGTTAGACATCTTATAATCTATTCTCCCTAACAAATAAAAAACACTACTTAAAATACTACAAGAAATACCATATGTAGCTGGTAAATGGTGATAAGTAACACCCTCTGAAACAGATGCAGGTAATTGCATACAGACGTAGCAATCCCTTACTTCCATTGTCTTCACATATTCATATAACAGTTTAGAAAAAACATTACTAGAAAAATTATTAATTGACCTATCTCTGTGTATGTAACTACTACTTTTAATTGGAACTACTTCTTGTGAATTCTTCTCTACATTTGTCACATTCTCTATATTCATTCCAAATTCTACTCTAAAAGTAACTAATAAAACTAAAACACCCCATAGAAGCATTAATAATCCAGTACAACAGCAGCACATTCTACACCACCTCTTAAAGAAGGCACATCTATTTCTATTATCCTCTATGTTAGCCATTTCAGTTTAGCCTCTACTACTCCACTACTGTTTGAACTTCTTCAGTTCTTCAACAATTTTTCAGCTTTCAGTTTATCCAAATGATCTCCTCGTTCACTTGATCCAAGTGAATCCTTCTTTCACTCAGTTTGGATACTTGTCATTCTTCACTTCAATTTCTTCAACATCAAATTGTATCAGATCTCCAACGTCGGAATCCTCAGTACTTGACTCTTCTCCAATGTCAGTCAAGAGTACTTTCAGAATTTCACCAGTATCTTCCTCAACCACTTCTCTCAAGACCACTTCCGGATTATCTCGAGTCACTGTTTCTTCTTTTCCTTCTTCAGACAGTGTCACATAAGACCATTCCGGTGATCTGTACTTTTGGTTGGGTCTTTTAACTCTTTTTATTTCTACTGGTTCTTTTGATCTCTTTGATTCTTCTTCTTCAGCCTTTGAAGTTTGACTTGATATTTCATTTACTTGTTCAGCTTTCGATGAATTTGCTCTTATTACTCTGTATCTCACCCTTTTAACTCGGTTGTTAGGCCAACGATCTCCTTTCACAACCTTTTTCGGCCTTAATTCTTTAACACTCTTTCCTCCAATCGAAGTTCTCTTTCTCAGAACTCGACCCTCTGTTTGTTCATCCTCATCATCTGTTTCAAGTGCCTCTTGTTTCCGTTTCCCAGCAGTTTTCTTCTTCTCCACAGATTTTTTCACCACTGTTTGAGACTTCCCTACTTCTGTCCCTCCTCGGGTCTCCGACGCGCAATCTTCTTGCTGTCTACTTGTCCCTTCACCTAGCTCCTCATCAATGTTCCCTACACCTCCTCGGGGGTCTTCCGCAATCTGTCCCTCTCTATCTTCTTCTGACCCTGTTTCTTCAAGAATAATCTCAAGTGGTTCTTCAATCTCCTCCTCTTCTGATTCAGGAGTAATCTCTGTGTGATTTCTTTTTTCTTTTCTTTTCCCTCCACTGCTACTTGAAACTTCAGGCTCTCTAACAGAATCTGATCTTTTCTCTGATACTCGCAGTGATTCTCTTGAAGCTCTCTGTGCTTCTTTTCTCACTGATTCTGTATCATCAGTATCTTCATCATCACTGGAATCTGACTCTTCAAAATACTCTTTACCAGTTCCTTCTTTTGGGTTTGGAACTCTCAGAGTATGACTTGCATGTACCCAGTGCTTCACTCCAGCACACTTTACTGCAGTCGTTGTAGTCAGAATAACTTGTCTTGGCCTTCCCCACCTTGGAATCAAGCAATTTCTTCTCCTGTGAACTTTTATCCTCACCCAATCTCCTGGACTCAGATCATGGGCTTGCTTCTTCTCAAGTGTGGTAGCTTCTTCTCCAACCTGGTGAAACACAGAATGAACTGCGTCAGCCAGGCCTTTACAGTAATCCAAAATCATGTCATCAGTTATTGTCACCAATTTATTGACAGGCACGACTGCATGGCGCATAGCACGTCCCATGATTATCTCGTGCGGGCTCAAATCAGTAGTTCTATCTGGAGTAGATCTCATTGTCATCAGAACTAGAGGCAAAATATCTGGCCATTTCATGCCAGTGGCTAAACACATTTTTCCAATCCTATTCTTGATTGTGCCATTAATCTGCTCAACCACACCAGAAGCCTCTGGTCGGTATGCACAATGTAGCTTCTGCTGTATTTTCAATGCTTCACAAATCAAACCCATGAGCTCATTTTGAAAGTGTCTACCTCTATCAGACTCAACTGTTACTGGAAACCCGTACCTAGGAATCAACTCCCTCAACAGTAATTTTGCCACTGTTAATCCATCATTTCTTCTAGTCGGGTAAGCTTCCACCCACCTTGAAAACAAACAAACTACCACCAAAACATACCTCAGTCTGTTCACTTGGGGCATTTCAATGAAATCAATCTGCATTCTTGTAAAAGGACCTCCTTCTCTGCCTATTGTTCCCAGACTCACCACTGTCTTTTTCCCAGTGTTAAATTGCTGACAAATTAAACACCTTTGACAGATGCTCTCTGCAATTGTCCTGAACTTTGCATTGTACCAGGTCTGCTTGAACGACCTTACCATCGCATCCCTCCCCAGATGTCCCTGGCCATGATACATCCTTGCCATTGACGACAAGATTGAGTTTGGCATTACTGGTCTGCCATCTCTGTAGACCCAAACATGGTCTGTTTCTCTTGGAGCACATCCTGCTTTAACCCAATCTTGTTTCTCTTCTTCTCCTGCCTCATCTTGTAACTGCTTTACTTCATCTCACGTTTCTAGGACATTAGTAAACATCACAGAAAGAAAAGACATTTCCTCCATTCTGTCCCGATTAATTGACTGATTTGTCTTAGCACAATACTGCGCCAAATCGTTGGCGTAACGGTTTCCAACCGTGATAAAATCATCCCCTGGACCATGGGCAGCACATTTTACAACTGCTAACTCCTTAGGCAGCTGTATCGCCTCAAGCAATTTTCCAATCAATTCAGCATTCTTTATCGGAGTTCCACCCGATGTCAAGAAACCTCTTTGCAGCCACAACTGGCCAAAGTCATGCACCACTCCAAATCCATACTGACTATCAGTCAACACGGTTGTTCTCAAATTTTTCCCAATCTCACAAGCTTTTGTCAATGCCACTAATTCAGCAACTTGCGCAGATTTCACTCCTTTCAATGGTGATGCTTCCATGACCTCTGAAACTTTGCACACTGCATATGCTGCACATAGCACACCATCATCATTCCTCAGGCATGATCCATCCACAAACAACACATGGTCATTCTCAGGTAAGGGAATATCCCTTATGTCTGATCTCGGTTTTGTACAATACTCAAGTACATCCAAACAATCATGATCATCTTCCATCTTTATACCCACATTTTCAATATCCGGCAAGAGTGTCGCTGGATTCACATTCACACATCTCTCAAGAGTCACATTTGAAGCTCCCAGAATCACTTTTTCGTACTTAGTCAGCCGACTATGTGACATATGCTGAGTTCTGCTTCTTGTCAAAAGAATTGCCACATTGTGAGGTACGAATACCCTTACAGGATATCCCATTATGATCCCCTCACTCTGTTCCAGGCTTCTGCATGTTGCAGCCACAGATTTTAGACAACCTGGTAAACCCACAGCTACAGGGTCAAGTGTCGATGAGAAGTATGCAATAGGCCTTCTCAATTGTCCATGTTTCTGGATTAACACTGAAAGTGCACATCCATTTCTCTCACTGCAGCACAACTCGAACTCTTTCTCATAGTCAGGCATACCCAAAGCTGGAGCCTCACACATTTTACTTTTGAGCTCTTCAAATGCTGCCAATTGTTCTGCATCCAGATCTAATGGATCTTTCATTTCACTTTTCGTCAGCTTAATCAGTGGTTTTGCTATCAGAGAAAAATTAATTATCCACTGACGACAATATCCCACCATACCCAGGAACATTCTCACTTCTCTCTGGGTTTTTGGAGCTTTCATTTCTCTGATTATTCTGATCCTGTCAGTAGTCACTTTTCTCAGACCTTTTTCAATATTGTGTCCAAGATAATGAACCTCTTTCTTACAAAATTGCAATTTGGCTGGAGATACCTTTAACCCTCCATCTGCCAGATGATTCAGTAAAGGTATGGTATCCACTTCACAAGCTTCACGTGTCTTTGATGCCACCAATAGGTCATCAATATATTGTACTAGCACTGAACTCTCAGGCATAATCAAACTCTCCAACGATTTCTTCAATAACTGATTGAATATCGAAGGACTCTCCGTATACCCCTGTGGGATTCGACACCATGCTAAGATACGCTGGCCAAACCTAAATGCAAAAATTGGCTGGCTGTCATGATGCAATGGAATTGAAAAGAACGCATGACACAAATCAATCACTGTGTACCACTCAGCATCATGTGGAATTTGATACAGAATCACTGATGGATTTGGCACAATAGGACAACATGCCACCACAATTTGATTAACTTTTCTCAGATCCTGTACGATCCTAAATTTGCCATTGGGCTTTTTCAGTCCCATTATCGGTGAATTACACGGACTACTCAGTAGTTCTCTCAGAACTCCTTGCTGAATCATTTTCTCAATTATAGGAGTTATCCCTTCAATTATTTCTGGTGTCATTTTGTACTGAGGAATGTTAGGATATGTAATTCCCTCTTTCACTGCAATTTTCACTGGATCTACATTATTCATCAATCCCACATCCTCTCCTGTAAAATCCCAAACTGCTCTTTTCACTGTGTCTCTCAGCTCTTGAGGCAAATCCTCCGGATTGAACACAGCAAATGCACCAATTAACTCATTTTCTCTATTTTCTAGAGTCATTCGGTAGAAAACATCATCATCTGGTGTCTCAAAAGCTATTCCATCTGGTGTACAAAAAATTGTGCAATTCATTTTACACAATAAATCCCTACCTAACAGGTTCACTGGACTCGTGTCACAGACAATAAATCTGTGCATGTCTGAAAATTTCCCTATCTGTACTCTTACTGGTTCAGTAAGACGTGTTCTGATTTGTGTATTGGCTACACCAACTACTTGGATTGCTTCATCCGAGAGAGGAAGATTTCTAACATCTGTTGACCTGACAGTTGATCTTGTCGCACCTGTGTCTACCAAAAAAGTAACACTCTCCTCATTTATTTTCCCATCCACAAATGGTCCTGCCTGGTCTATTTCTAGAGTTGCACCAAGTATGCACTCTTCCTCCTCTCTTCGGCACCGTCAATAATCACCCTCAGACTCACTCCCTTCACTCTTTAATAAGTACTGCTGTACTTTATTAGAACGTCTTGGTTTGTTTACCTGCTCATCATTGAAGAATCCTGAGTCCTGATTATATTTTTGTACCCCTCTATTCTGCGGCAAGGGCGGTTTTGGCTCTTGACTCTGCTGTCTCACAACTTTCTGTTGTTGCTGTTGATTATTCCCTTCATTCTGGTTCTGCACCTGTTGATTTAAAGGTTTATTCTCATTACTCACTAATGGTGGATTAGGACATTCAGATCTCAAATGTCCCAGCTGGCCACAGTTGTGACAAGGGAATTTTTTCTTTGCTTCCTCAAGACTTCCTTTCCCCTTTCCTGCATATCTGGGTCTATTTCCTGCATTATTTCCTGGATTATTCGCCTGCTCCACTAACTGTGCTTCCTGTCTTTCTGCAACTTTCACTTGTGCCCACATTGCTTTCTCTTTCAGCTTTCTTTGTTTTGCTTCAATTTCATCACTGAAGTATTTTGCATGTCTCAGAATCTCATCTACTTTCTTACTCTGCCAATCCACCGTGTGCTCACGAATTCTCTCACCAATTTCAGGTCTTAAACCATATACAAATCTGTATACAAAATGACTCAAATCCTTGTCACCCAGGTGTTCATCTCCACTGAATTGTTTAAAAGCCAGTATCAACCTTTCGTAAAAAGCATGAACTGATTCTTTTGCTTCCTGTTGTGTTCGATCTATCTTAACCCAGTCTGTCTCTTTTGGAGGAACTTTACTCTTCAGGTATACCATCACCTGATCATACTTCCTCATCACTTCTGGATCTGGTGCCCCTGTTCTTGAATCTCTTGGATATTCCTCAGTAGGCCAACTCACAACTATTTTACACTCAGTCCACAAGTCTGCTGGAACAATTATATCAAACAGACTATTCAGGTCAACCCACAGCACTTTTGACAACTTCACAAACCTATCTACCTGCCTATACCACTCGACGGGCTTTTCTCTCAATCGAGGGAAATCATTCGTAAATGATAAAATATCCTGTCTGGTCCATGGAACATGTACATATCCTCCTCCAGGTATTTCTCTCATGGGATAATGTTCCACTGGTTTCTCCTTTTCTCTCACTGGAAATGCTGAATAAGTTGTTCTATCTTCAGATTCCTCTCTTTTCTTATACCACCTATCCTTCCACTTTTCTACATCACCCCATCTTCGCAATAATGCCACCATTTCTTTAATCTGTCCTGTTCTACCAGAAACATTCAAATTTTCAATGTCTTTCTCTGTGAAATCCATCCTGTAAGTTTTCTGCAAAACCTTTACTTTATCAATGTCAACTCCTTGCTCATTTGCTATCGCTCTTAGTCTATCATGAGTATTTCTTGCTCTCCATGTTATGCTTTTACACATAAACATTAATTCACCATCATGATGACTCTTCAGGATTTCTGTTGGAACTGTTCCTGTCACAAGCTCTTCTAATTCTATACGTAACTTAACCACATCAATAACTTGTGAATCCTTATCCTTTTTCTGAAGAACCTTCATCCAATCATTCAAATCATCAACTGTTATTTCAGCAGTTTTTCTCACTGGAACCACTTTTTTCTGCGGTTCTAAAATTGGCATCCCTGAACAACTGGGTTCACTAACATCCAATAGTTCACTACATGTGTCATGTCTTGTTTGTCTCAGGTCGCTTCTTTCTGCTCTTTTATTTGAATCTCCTGAAGGACCAACTGAATTCGTTAGGTTATTCCCAACATATGGAATCACTAGTCCATTCTCACCTGTTCTCTGTTTGTCAAACACAGGCATAACCGGACCTATTGTTACAGGCACCGTAACAGCTTCCAGATTCTTCGTTAACTCCCTAATTTTCTCAGTCAGTTCTGTTGTCGTTTTTGCTAATTTTCTGGCATTTTCCTCACTACTTCGATTCTCTCTCTCCCTGAAAGAACTATTACTTCTTGATTCAGGTGTCATTTTTTCTTTCTCAACTGTATCTCTTATCGGAGAAACAACTGGTGTACTCTCATCCGGTTCTGGTCTATATGGAGGTGGTCTCTTGTAAATCATGTCATTTAAGACCTCATCCTCATACTCTCCATATCTTCTCATATCTGACTCAGGAACCCTTTCTACAGAAGGAGCAGAAACTTCAACTGTTCTCATTGGATATAATCCCTCCGTCATATTAACATCTCGCCATCTTTTCATCCGATCATGATGTGTCTCACGATCATGTCTCCTTCCAAACATGTTCCTGTAATACCCTCCAGATCTTTGCTTTTCTCGCTCATGAACTTCTTCTTCCCATTCCACTAAAGCCTCGAACTGTGTAGGTCTCGGCTTCGGGTCCAGACGTACCATCTTTTCCCGTAAATTTCTCAACACGGCCAAATTAAATGAACCATGTTCTGGAAATGCTAGAACACCATCTTCTTTAGTATACCTAACCCAATTCTGCAACCATATACAGGTATGTAATCCATATTTCGCAACCATGAAGGATGCAGGTGTTTTCGCTGGAGGTAGCAACTCACCTTCTCTCGTTTTAACCTCTTTATCCTTGGTAAACCACTTTTTAACTTTCCCAAAGAACGTTTTTTTCTTTTTCTCCTCTTGATAATACATTTTAGCGCTTACTAAAACTCTCTACTCTTTCCGTATTATAAATATACAATACGAGGTTAGGTTGAAAAGCTCGATTCCCACTAACGCACCAATCCTGGAGCGTTTACGTCACTAAACAGCTCTTCCAATCCCTGCGCGACTCACACTAACGCACCAATCCTAGCGCTATCCAATCAGAGCTCGGTCCTTCTGACGTCAACAGCCGCTGCAGTCTCTGTCTCCTGTCTCTGTCACTCGTCTACCCCTCCTTTACAAAACTCTCAGTAGACTTCGTGTCAAAATTTCTACAAAATCTATTAGTTACAACATAAAAACATCTCCATTGTCTGCTTCGCTAACCACAGAATAGTAAAAAAGAGTCTATTTCTCAAGAATCAACAAACTTACATACATCTCATAACTGTTTCCTCTAGGACATATCCAAAGAGTCTTACAATCAATAAATGTATATGCATTCACGCACCTTCATACAAGAAAAATATAGTACATGCACACAGAATCCTGCTTCCCTTGAACAGCGCACAATCTGTCCTATTACAGAATTATAACATACATCAACTAAGCAGCTTACCTCTGCCCAGTTCCTCAAACAAGCTCAGAGAATACCTATTACTCCTCCCGCAATAAGCTTTAACGGCAATCCTTACGGATCCCTGGGACTTAAGACCAGAGTTTCACAGATAACCTTCACTACGATACACACTCCTTACATACCAGAAATATCTAATAGTAACATACGACGATGTCACTGATTCCGAACCCAGACAATGTGTACGCGCAACTTCAATTGTCACACGTTATTCCTTACAATCCCGTCTTTCCCGAGAGCAGCATATACACCTTCCTCTGCCCTACTACGGAACTGCTACCAGCTTCCAAATTCCAGAAGCACTACATATAACTCAACATAACGACTCCAACATATAGTATTAGTACATATACCAACATCAACCAAAATAAATCAATAATCAAAAAGCTAATATACAAGCAATCTTATCTTATCAGATCAAGACAACCATCTATAACCATCCTCTGCTACCAGAGAAATTGATAGAGATCAGGGTATCTAAAATATGCCCACTACCACGGATAGAGTAATCACACAGTTACACGCACATACATTCATCATACGCTAGGGCCCATTTCACTAACATACGCTCAAATACTCTATCAGCAATAAACCTGTGGAAAGAAAACACCTAAACACCCTGCATCTATATCTAGGACGATAGGACCTGATTATAGTGGTTGTCCTTAAACATACTCTATACAATCTATACAATAATGTTCAAAATATACACAATAATTGACAAGAAAGGAAATTCAACACCATGTTTAAAAGTTATATTGCTTTATCTAAAATTAGTCAAAGTAAATCAATCAGAATAAATCATTTCTCATAGTTACCTATTCTAACTAAGTGTCAGAACGGGTCAGGACAAGTCTCTCGGTAAAGTCTCTCAGGACAAAGTCCCTCAGCATCGATCCTCAGCAACGCAAGTTCACGCAGCAAAGGTAAAATGGCAAGTGGCAAAACCCTCCCTAAGCTAACAATTCTTATAATGAAAAATACAATGGAAACACACATAAAGTTGGCAGAATAAACTGTATCACTGAGCAGAGCGAGAAGGAAGGGATGTAACATTGCTACATCTGAAAATCTTCGCTCAGGAAAAGTCACAAGACGTGAACTACGGAACAGGAACCAAGAAACTATCAAAGTATCCAACTTGTTCAACTTCCCTCGGCAGCCGGGCCACAGTACATTGTTCGTTTCTGAAGCTCCTTTGTTTGCCAAGGACGTTCCATTTCTTTTGGAGATCCTCCAAACTGCTGATGTCCTCATGGAAATTTACAATAAGGACCATGGTCAGTTGTCTTCGACCTTTTTCCAGCAGGGGTCTCCCTTGCCACATCACAGAATATGCCACAGCCAGGCTTCGAAATACTGTCAGCTCGATTAAGGCCTTCATAGGCCACAATAGACCATCTTAATTAAAGAGACAAAATAAACGTTACTACAGCATAATGATTAAACAATGTTAACCCCACTAATACCCTTATGTGTATGTATTTATCTAGCTTTGCGACATAAAAAGCATTAATTCAGACAGCGTTTTGTGCTTAAAATAAATAGCACACAGCAACGTTTAAACATGAAAACTTGCACGTTATTATTAAACAGGAACAGCACAAATAAGCTAACCCTCGTATAACTCTCTCTTATGTTAGAACAAACGGATTGATTAATAGAATCACACTTGCACAAGACAAATAATTAATTGTTAATTATTAATAAATTAATAAAACGCATAGACATGCCAGAGCTTCAAAAGCCCATGAATTTTCTAAAAGAAAACTCTGCTCCAGCACTGCCTTTAGATTGTAGGAGTCATCTAAGCATTTTCATTTTGCCAGTGAGTCTTTTTGGTGTAAACGTGAGTGCCAGTGACTTTCGTTTGTGCCTTGGAATTAAGATACATGGAAGTAATTGGTCAGGTAGAAGTCCAAAAAAAGGCAAAAGCTTAGAGTCATACTAAAGCTTTCATAACCCCCAGACTTCACTGTTCACAAGCAGAAGTGAACTAAAAGGCTCTCTTAGGTTGATTTGGCTCACGTTTTGGTTGCTTGGCCAAGCTCGAGGCTCAAGTCATGCAAGAGGCAAAAGTGGGTGCAGGAAATATCAATATACAATGTTAGACCTGGCATCTTTTGGCTTATTTCCCCTGGCTTTTTACATTCTGACCTCCTTGTTTTGACTCTGTTTTTGCTGGTTTAGTGTCTCCGCACACTTTTTCACTGCTCGTCAGTGTTAAAGTGCAAGTGCTCCTATTGTAAATTAGATTATGGATTTGTTTTTCCATGATTGGCATATTTGATTTACTAGAAAGTCCCTAGTAAAGTGCACTGAGAGTGCCAGGGCCTGTAAATCAAATGCTGCTAGTGGGCCAACAGCACTGATTGTGCCACCCACATGAGCAGCCTTTCAAAGGGTTCACAGACTTGCCACAGCAGTGTCTGCGCACAGTTTTTACTGCCATGTTGACTTGGCAAGTGCACCCACTTGCCAAGCCCTAACCTTCCTTTTTCTTACAAGTGAGTCACCTCTGAGGTAGGCCCAAGAAACCTCTATGGGCAAGGTGCGGTGAATTTGAAAGGTAGGACATGTACTGGTATGTGTGATATGTCCTGTTAGTGAAATATAGTATATTTCGTTTTTCACTATTGAAAGGCTATCTGGATAGAATGGGAAGTACAAGGTAACATTGTAAGACAGGGACAGGGACAGGGACAGAAACTGACTTACAGGAATTTCTGGAATACTTAAATAGTAATGATGTAAATATCCGTTTCACTACACATCATAGTACATCTGAAGCTTTTTTGGACTTGGCATTGTATATCAAAGAGGGAAGAATATGTGGTAAAATATACCGTAAGCCAACATCTTGTAATTCGGTTCTACATGCTCAAAGGTCTCACCCTCACCATCAAATCAGGGCCATTCCAGGAGCCGAAATGGTCAGGGCCAGGAGAAATTGTAGTGAAGATGAACATTTTGTATTGTGTTTACTGGATATAGAGAAAAGATGTATTCAGAGAGGTTATTCACAAAGGAATATCGCTAAATCCAAAGAGAAAGCAATGAGGACAAAGCGGACAGATACGCTAAAATTGGATAAGATCAATAAACAAGAATCGACACATGTAAGACTGGTCACAGACAATACACAGTTGAGCTATGTGCTACATAAGAGCTTAAAGAAACATTGGAGTAGACTTAGGGCTGATAAGAATCTGGAGGGGTGTATAGGTACTACACCACAGATCACATATAGAAGAGGAAGAACCTTAGGATCAATACTTAGCCCGAGTTATCCAACAACACCATTACAAGGGCACTGGTTGACACCATGGATGAAGGGTTTCTTTAAATGCGGAAACTGTGGAATGTGCAAATAGGCCCAGGATAAAACAAAACAATTTTCTATGATTCCTAATCAAACATGCACAATACTTACCAACATCAATTGTAACACGAAGTATGTTATATATGGTATTGTTTGTAAATGTAAGACATTTTATGTGGGTAGCACAATAAGAGCTTTAAAGATTAGGATCAGTGAACATTTACGAGCTGTAAATCAGAATGATATACGATATCCAATTGCTGAGCACATAAACACATGCGAAAAACAGGGTAGAAATAAGCCATTTACTGTCTTTGGAATTGAGCATGTGATGAATAACCTACGGGGATGTAATCGAGAGCTCAAATTGCGCAGACATGAGGCGAAATGGATCATGCGCTTGCGGGCGGTGGAAGAAGGTTTAAACTTTGATCAGGAACTGCAATATTTCCTAGGAAGTTAACCGTGTGAGGCAAATAACAGATATGACTGGGAGTGTTTCTGAATATAATTAAAGGACTGGATGGATATGTGCAGAGACCAATCACAGTTATCAAAGGGAGAGGTATAGAGATAAACTATCATCCCATAAGGATACATAAGAACTATGATGCATTCCTTTAGTTGTGAGGGATATGCTAATTTTAGGGAGTGTCGTTAATTTTGTGTCTTCATAATATAAATAATAGCTCAAGTAAATAGAACTCTAATAGGATGTGATTCATATAAATGTGTAAATAGGAATGAGTTAAACTCTTCCTCTCAGAGTAATTTTATAACATATTATTATAGGGGTGGTTTGTATAATAAAAACACACCTTTCCATTATGTCACTTACAATAAATTATTGGCATATTAGTCCGTTTATTATATATCTAAATTAACTGAATTACGGAAGTCTTTGACTTATAATAAAGATGTTAAGATTATAGTATTATTATGTACTGGCCTATTTTCATTGCTCCAATAAATATAATTAATTTAGATCTGGTAGAGTTGGCTTTACATTATATCAGAATCTCACTGGTTGTGCGATGTTTGCGAATATATACAAGTCCAAGATGGCACCTCTAAGTATATTATTTGGGCGCTCAAGTTTGTTTTCTGTCTTTCGTATTTGATCTAACGTATTATTATGTACTGACCTATTCTATTGCTTTGCTAAATATAAGCAATTTAGATTCGGTAGAATTGATTCTTTACAGTATATTAGTATTTCATTAGTTGTGTGGTAGATGTGAATATATACTAGTCCAAGATGGCGCCCTTAAATTTATCGGTGTGGGCGCATGAGTCTGTCTTTTGTTTTTTGTATTTGAGTTAAGAGGTAGGAAATGCATTAGGTCGTGACCTGTAATCGGGCAGATGACGCGGGACATTCGTTTTTGACGGAGGTAAGAGCGAGAGCTTATGCGAGTCCTGAATAATTTTTAAATCAATTTAAAAAGTAGATTGGAACATAAATATGGATAATTTCCCCCCTTTTTTAGATACTAATGGCACGATTAAGTGCGGTTATTTAAGTAGCAAATTGAATATATATATGCTTTCGAAGGAGGCGTGGATCTAATCTGGATATTATAGAGGAACTCCACTGAATATAGAGACCTCCATTGAAATACTGAATAAAGGAGGTTAGCGAGATATATGTAGTTTATACTGCAGTTGCTGAGATAAGTTTAATATCGGATTTCCCCTACAAATGTTAACCCTGCAATGTCCCTATTGAAGTCTTTAGGCTTCTCCTCTACCTCTAGAATACTGTCTGGACAGGTATGATTAATATATTGTAGCCTCCAGTTTTTCAGCACTTTATGCACAACGGGTGTTTTGTGTGCATTTAGGGAGCACTAACTGAATGCTCACCCTCACACTATTAGTTGAATACGTTATTATTCCTGAGTGAATAGAAGTTTTATAATGAACTAATGTATATGAGGAGACCTGTTTTGTAGAGGCAATTATTTCAATAGGTTCGATAACCACAATATAGGATACATGGAACTTGATGCTGCACTGGGTGAAAAAGAATGTAATTAATATATTTTTAACATAATGTTAAACCTTGTACAACATGTATTACGAAAGTGGTATTTTTATTTTATTTTTAGCCATGATGAAGTCGCAAGGGTAAACCCATTACGGGGAAACGCGTTGGCTTGTGGCTAAAGAAAAATAAAAGGAACACAAGGAAGAACGGGAACTTTGAGTCTATTTTATCGTCCAATAGATAAAGACATATTTATGTTGAAACATTGTGGCGTGTGCCTTGAAAAATAGTGAATTGTAACATTGTGGGAGTATATCTTTACATTGGGACAAGATAGTGAAATGGAGTTTAGTATGCCTGAGCTCAGAATGTAGAAATGCATCTTTTAGTAAAGATGATTTTTTTGATCTGTGTTTGAAAATACCACTTTTAGAAAGTAGGTATTTTCTTGCTTAGCCATCCTGTGTGCCTTTGCTGGGTTGTGGATTGACTGTCTTGCTTTGGAGTGACGGGGGCTGGGGATGTGCATTCTTTTCAGACAGCCTCTGGAGGGGGTCGAGGTGTGTCCTGTCTTTCCTGGATGAGTCAGGGCTGGGCTAAATAGACAAGGGCTGTATTTAGAGTAGTGGGTGGAGATTTCCTTTCATCTGAATGGGCCTAGTCTGCCTTGGAGAATGCTGTCTCCACCTCCTACCAGGAAACTGGGCAAGAGAGGACCAAACTGGTTTGGACTGAGCACAGACACTCTCTGCCCAAAGAACAAAGAGAAAATGAGTATAAATATTGGGGATCAGACCCAAGGACTTTAGAACTCGCTTGGATCAAGGAACCTGCCTAGAAGAAGAGCTGGAAGAACTGCCAGGAGGAGTACTGCCACTTTGCTGTGTTGTCGCTTTGCTGGGTTGGCCTGTAGTTGCTGCTTCTGCCTTGGGCAGTGAAAGGATTGGGTTGAACTTTCTTCATTTGTAGCTGAGTATCTCCAAGGATTTGAAAATAGAGCTTGCCTCCTGTTTACGAAGTCTCAGGGACAGCAAAGACTTCACTTACCCCTGGGTACCGCCTCTGGAACCGTGGGTTTCAGTTGCCACAGAGGGGGAAAAGTAGCCAATACCATCACCGACACCGCCGCTGGATCAGTGTCCTGAAGGCACTGCAGGAGGCACCTCCTCAATTCGCACTGAAACCCTAGTCTCACCAGGAATGACCGCCACCGCCACCAAGCTGCTGCTTTCATCAAGACCTGTGTGTTCCCCACTCTGCACAGTCTGACTTCACTCGGACGCCCTGGTCTCACCGATGATGTTCCTGCACGCTGATCTCGACACCCATGACTGCACCATGGTTTAGGGGCACCGCTCATAAGTCACACGACACACCGCCCCGTCCCACACCACAGTCTGGGCCGACCGATGCCAGCTCCCATCAACCGGCAATGCGCTTACACCATGACCTGTCAGCACTGCAATAAGCAGTGACTCACTCCACACCACAGCCCTGGTTTAATTGACGCTGCTGGATGACCTGCAAGTCGACTTGAGGGCACCGCACGCCTCACTGCTATGCTTCACATCGCAACCACGACGGCTGCCACGACTGGCCCACTGCGACGCAGTCGGCCGGAACCAAAGGTACTGTTTACAAGTCTGCTGACACAAAAGATGATCTGCACTGTATTTCTACCATAGATGGATCTCCCCTCTGTTTCTGATTGAGCTATGTATTGGTGGATCTGTATATGTATCTGTATTAGTACTTATTTTGTCTATGGACATAGATGCCCCCTGTTCATCTTGGTAACTTGTATTATGCGGTTCAATCCATTTCATGTGTTGCACAAACTCTTCACACTTTGCCCTCAACTCTTTATTTCTCACTCTAGCTATGTTTAGAGGGGAAACAACCAGTACAACGTGGATGTTACAAAGCATTGCCATAACAACATGGTTGTAACAACGCAACTAACATTACATCGCAATGCCATTACAAAGCATGTCATTACAATCCATATGCTTTTATCATGCATGCTTTTACAACAAATTTCGTAAATGGTAAAGGCATATCTGTTTTACATGTAAGGGTTGGTTGGGGTTTTGAAGTATAGGTTTTGGGGTGCCAAGGTTAATTTTAGGGTTCAGGGTGGATTTTGGTTTTGGGGTGCCTAGGGTAATTTCAAGTTTTAGGGTGAGTATGGGATTTGGGGTAGCAGGGGCAATTTTAGGGTTCAGGGTGGGTTTGAATTTTGGGGTGCAAGAGTAATTTTAGGGCTCAGGGTTGGTATGGGTTTTGGAGTGCCAGGGGTAATTTTAGGGTTCAGGGTGTGTATGGGTTTTGGGGTGCAAGGGTTAATTTTGGGGTTCAGTGTGGGTAAGGGTTATGGGATGTAAGAGTTAATTTTGGGGTTCCGGTGGGTTTGGGTTTTGGGGCATCAGGGGTAAGTTTAGGGTTCAGTGTGTGTTTGGGTTTTGGGGTGCAAGGGTTAATTTTAGCGTTCAGGGTGGGTTTGGGATTTGGGGTGTCAGGGGTAATTTTATGGTCCGAGGTGTGTTTGGGTTTTTGGGTGCAAGTGTTAATTTTGGGGTTCAGGGTGGATATGGGTTTTGGGGTGTCAGGGGTAACTTTAGGGTTCACGGAGGATTTGAGTTTTGGGTTGTCAGGGTCATTTTAGTGGGTAGGGTGGGTTTGGGTTTTGGGGTGCCAGGGGTAATTTTAGGGTTCAGTGTGAGTTTGGGTTTTGGGGTGTCAGGGGCAATTTTGGGGTTCTTGGAGGATTTGGGTTTTGGGGGTCAGGGGTAATTTTAGGGTTCAGGGTGGATTTGGGTTTTGGAGTGCCAGGGGTAATTTAAGGGTTCAGGGTGGGTATGGTTTTTGTGGTGTCAGGTATAATTTTAGGGTTCAGGGAGGGTTTGAGTTTTGGGGTGCAAGTGTTAATTTTGGGGTTCAGGGAGGGTATGGGTTTTGGGGTGTCAGGGGTAATTTTAGGGTTCGGGGGGGGTTTGGGTTTTGGGTTGCCAGGGGTAATTTTAGGGTTTGGGGGTGGGGTTGAGGTGCCAACGGTAATTTTAGGGTTTAGAGGGTACGGGTACTGGGGTAGTAAGGGTAATTTTTTTTTAATTTAGAAGGGTATGGTATTGAGGTAGTAAGGGTAATTTAAGAGTTTTGAGGGGTCAAAAAATATTAAATGTATATATATGCATATATACATTACCTACTAGCGGTCGCCAGTAGGTAGTTATAGTTAGGACCACGTTTCCATAGGAAATCCGCAACATTCTATTTTGAATAACTTTGGCGCCGGTCGACGAATCCTCGCAAATTTTTCAAAATAGGTGGGGCGCTACGCTACGCTCCTACCCTGAAAGTCTCGGGGGGATTCGTCAAGCGGGGGCTGAGATAAAAGGGGGGTCCCAAAACGCATTTTTCCCATGCATTTTTCCATAGGACCTTTAGACAGAGCTACAGCCCGAACGGCTGAACAGAATTACTTGAAATTTGGCAGAGAGGTAGTCCTCAGGTCAAGGAAGTGCCTTTTGTAGGTTTGGTGTAAATCTGTTCAGTAGATTCTGAGAAAATAGCCTTTAAATCAATATATATATCTGAGCCAGCTTACGGTGCGCTTACGGTACGCTTACCGTACGCGTACGGTGGCGTGCGCGAGCGCGATTCTGATTGGCTCTTAGATCTTAGTAAACATTCGAATCGGCCGAAACCAGGAAGTGGCGGCCGCCATTTTCTCTCTCGCACTGAGAGTGATGATGAAAATACAAAGCACAAAAACATGTAAAGGGGCTGTTTAGACAGCTCCCACACACATAGCCATGTTGAGGGAGTCCCCAAAGATCCCCCAAGGCCAAAAACGTTTTTTTTTTTTTTTCGATAATTTTGCCGATTACGCTTACCGTACGCGTACGGTAAAAAATTATATAAAAAAAAAAATTATCCACACTCTCCCCACCCCGTGTGCAATTGGTGGCCAAAGGCCAACAATTGTGCATAGCTTTTAACAGATGAGATGAACTATAATATTTAAAAAAAAAAAAAAAAATAATAATAATTATCCACACTCTGTCCAGCCCGTGTGCAAATGGTGCCCGAAGGGCACCATTTGTGCATGGCTTAAAAAAGTTACGAAAAATTAAAATATTACCTTTCAAAACGAAGTGCATCATATGTCCTCCATGTGCGCACGGTGTGCGAAGCGCATCGTGCGTACATGGCCCATCTAGCGTAACGTGGGTACGCGGTGCGCGTAGCGCACCGCGTGCCCACCGTGCGTGCACGGCACTAACTGCGTAAAGTGGGCGCGCGGTGCGCGAAGCGCACCGCGTGCTTACTGTGCGCGCACGGTGCGCGAAGCGCACCGTGCGCGCACGGAACGAACTGCGTTAAGTGGGCGCGCACGCCACGAATGGCGTAAAGAAACTTAGCATTTAAAAAACCGTACAAATTCACTGAAAAAACCATAGGTTTCACACACGTTATAGTTAGGAATTAGCATTTAAAAAACCTTGCAAATTCACTGAAAAAACCATAGGTTTCACACGTTATAGTTAGCGGAAATTTTACTGATAAAAAACCAATGAAATTCCCCCGTTATAGTTAGTGCAGGCAACAATTGTGCATAGCTTTTAACAGATGAGATGAACTATAATATTTAAAAAAAAAAAAAAAAAAATTATCCACACTCTGTCCACCCCATGTGCAAATGGTGCCCGAAGGGCACCATTTGTGCATGGCTTAAAAAAATTACGAAAAATTAAAATATTACCTTTCAAAACGAAGTGCATCATTTGTCCTCCATGTGCGCACGGTGTGCGAAGCGCATCGTGCGTACATGGCCCATCTAGCGTAACGTGGGCACGCGGTGCGCGTAGCGCACCGCGTGCCCACCGTGCGTGCACGGCACTAACTGCGTAAAGTGGGCGCGCGGTGCGCGAAGCGCACCGCGTGCTTACTGTGCGTGCACGGTGTGCGAAGCGCACCGTGCGCGCACGGAACGAACTGCGTTAAGTGGGCGCGCACGCCACGAATGGCGTAAAGAAACTTAGCATTTAAAAAAACGTACAAATTCACTGAAAAAACCATAGGTTTCACACACGTTATAGTTAGGAATTAGCATTTAAAAAACCTTGCAAATTCACTGAAAAAACCATAGGTTTCACACATGTTATAGTTAGCGGAAATTTTACTGATAAAAAACCAATGAAATTCCCCCGTTATAGTTAGTGCAGGCAACAATTGTGCATAGCTTTTAACAGATGAGATGAACTATAATATTTAAAAAAAAAAAAAAAAAAATTATCCACACTCTGTCCACCCCGTGTGCAAATGGTGCCCGAAGGGCACCATTTGTGCATGGCTTAAAAAAATTACGAAAAATTAAAATATTACCTTTCAAAACGAAGTGCATCATATGTCCTCCATGTGCGCACGGTGTGCGAAGCGCATCGTGCGTACATGGCCCATCTAGCGTAACGTGGGCACGCGGTGCGCGTAGCACACCGCGTGCCCACCGTGCGTGCACGGCACTAACTGCGTAAAGTGGGCGCGCGGTGCGCGAAGCGCACCGTGCACGCACGGAACGAACTGCGTTAAGTGGGCGCGCACGCCACGAATGGCGTAAAGAAACTTAGCATTTAAAAAACCGTACAAATTCACTGAAAAAACCATAGGTTTCACACACGTTATAGTTAGGAATTAGCATTTAAAAAACCTTGCAAATTCACTGAAAAAAACATAGGTTTCACACATGTTATAGTTAGCGGAAATTTTACTAATAAAAAACCAATGAAATTCCCCCGTTATAGTTAGTGCAGGCAACTATAACTCACGCGACCGCAATCTTCTGCTGATGACATATGTGTCTTTATGAAAAAAAAATATTTGTAATATATGTATAGCTAAAAATGTATGGAAGAAGACATGGGCAAATAAGTGTCTAAATACAGTATTAGCATCAGCAGAGGATTGCGGTCGCGTGAGTTATAGTTGCCTGCACTAACTATAACGGGGGAATTTCATTGGTTTTTTATCAGTAAAATTTCCGCTAACTATAACATGTGTGAAACCTATGGTTTTTTCAGTGAATATATATATAGATGTGTGTATGTATATATATATATATATATATATATATATATATAGATATATATATATATATATCACTTCAGATATTACATCACTGTATTTAGACACTTATTTACCTATGTCTTCTTCCATTAATCTTTAGCTATACATATATTACAAATAGTTATTTTTCATAAAGACACATATGTCATCAGTGATGTAATATCTGACGTCATCAGCAGAGGATTGCGGTCGCGTGAATTATAGTTGCCTGCACTAACTATAACGGGGGAATTTCATTGGTTTTTTACGAGTGAAATGTCCAGCTAACTATAACATGTGTGAAACCTATGGTTTTTTAAGTGAATTTGCAAGGTTTTTTAAATGCTAATTCGTAACTATAACGTGTGTGAAACCTATGGTTTTTTCAGTGAATTTGTACGGTTTTTTAAATGCTAAGTTATGTATTTATTAAATTTTTTTTTTTTCAGGTTTTTCACCATGCGCGCATTGCGCGCGCTCCTTGGGCGCTCGGTGCACTTCGCGAACCAAGCACCCAAGGTTTGCAGTGCGTGCCGTGCGCGCGCGGTGCGTGCAACTCGCGATTTAAAAAAAAAAAAATGTTTTTTTCTCCCTTGGGGGTCCTTCTGTGACCCCCTGACCAAGGCTAGGGGGTCAGGAACTGTCCACTCTGCCCCCTTTTCACGTTCTCAACCTTTTTTTTTTACCCCCTCAGACTGCGAGAGACAAAATGGCGGCCGACACTTCCTGGTTTCGACCAATTCGAATGTTTACCGACATCTTACAACCAATCAGAATTGCGCTCGCGCACGGCAGGGTGCGCACCTATTTTCTCAGGAAATACTGAACAGATTTACACCAGACCTGCAAAAGGCACTTACTTGACCTTATGGCTACCTCTCTGCCAAATTTCACGTAATTCTGTTCAGCCGTTCGGGCTGTAGCTGCGACTAAAGCTCCTATGGAAAAATGCATGGGGAAAACGCGTTTAGGGACCCCCCTTTTTCTCGGCCCCCGCTTGACGAATCACCCCGAGACTTTCAGGGTAGGAGCTGAACGGAGCGCCCCATTTGTTTTGAAAAGTTCGTGAGGATTCGTCAACCGGCGCCAAAGTTATTCAAAATAGAATTTTGAGATTTCCTATGGAAACTAGGTTGTAACTATAACTATCTACTGGCAACCGCCAGACGATAATATATATATATATATATATATATATATATATATATATATATATTCATTTACTTATCTTAACAACTTTTACCAAGTATATGCCTTAACTAACTATACATTGTAATGGTAAAGGTATATGCGTGGTAAAAGTTTGTATTGTAATTGTAACGCTTTGTAATAACACTTGTGTTGTAACAACCGTGTTGTAATGGCATGCGATGTATTTGTATGGGATGTATCATCATACATTCTATTAAGAGTGGCTGTCTAAACAGTTAAAAAAGAGAATTCTAGTGGAGGGCTTGCGTGAACTGCCTGCAAGATGGTTACAGATCTGTAGCGCTCCGTCAGTCATCGGAGACTGGCTAAGCATAAGAACTACGGCTGACTCCTGGAACTGCATGTCAGGCATGCCTTGAATGCGTGAACATGGGGAGAGTAGGTATTTACCTTTTTCGGCTCATTTTATGCCGTAATTGGGGTTAGCTCTCCCGCGTCGCGCTACTCACTTCAGTGTCGGCAAATGCGGCTGCCATTTTATGCCTCAGGAGGCATGGCGAGTCAGACTTTTTTTGCCCGGTGCCTCCCACAACTATCTTGTTCCTCATTTTTTTCTCAAAAAACCCCAGGAGGAGAAGAAGGAAGACGATGAGGACCAAAGTGAGATATTAAGGATAATTCTACTAACAACTGCTACGTAATGGGAATGCTAACTCTTCTTTTTGGACAGTGGCTTTAAGGTTATCTTTCTTTTTGTCACTTCTGGCAAGATGTGGTGATTAAGAAGCCAGAGGATTACAGAAGAAAATCAATTTTTTTCTTTCTTCAAGAACTCTGGTTCATTTTGCTACCTTTTCATCAAGGGATAGTTCTGTGCACCCTTCTAAGTATTAAAATTCTGGTGATCTGTTTTTATGACATTAAAATAACATACACTCCTCGATATTTTCTGGTTCCGCACTACTGGATTCTCTTAGCGGGAATTTTTTTTGCAGAACCTACCTGCCACATACTTATGGAGACCTTTCCGTCCACTTGTCAGAAGGCTGTCACCTCCTCCGCAAACATGCCCTCTGCCCGTAAAGACTCGAATGCCCCTACAAAATTACAGATAAAAGATCCTGGCTCTCCTACAAAGTCTCCTTTACTTCTGACCTTGGATGACCTCATGGAAGAAATTAAACATTTGAAACCGTTTGTTAGGGAGTCCAATGTCACTCTTCAGCGTATTGAAGGAAATTGGTCTACTCTAGAGTCTAGAGTGTCAGGTGTGGAGCAGCAGATTAGTGATGTGCAAGATGTGGCTATCAAGATTGAATGCATGCCTAAAGAGATTGCGCTCTTGAAACAACAAACTGAAGACTTAGAAAATCGCAAAAGGCACAATAATCTCCAAACTTATTACATTCCAGAAGGAGCGGAGGGATCAGACATTCTTGCCTTTCTTGGGGTTCATATCCCTAAAGTGGTGAGCCCCAAGGAGGGAACACATCTTAATCTACAACAAGCTCACTGAATTGGCCCAAAACGTGTTGGTACCTTACGCTCTGACAACCCCAGAGGAATAATTGTTCTTTTTCTGGAATACACTGAGCTACTAATGGTCTTATCGGCGGCTAAACAAAGGAAACAAATGTTATGGTCTGGTCAGAAGGTATTTATCTCACAAGATGTAGCACAGGTGACCGCGGCTCGCCGGAAGGAGTTCTTGTCCTTCCGCCCTACTCTGTGATCCATGAATGGTTTGGTGCATCCATGTTTTTTCAAGGTCACCAACAAAGAGAAAACATTCTCATTTGACTGTCCAGAAGATCTGAGAAAATGTATTCTTAAACACAAAGGCAAAGCCATGAACCTCGTGAAGACCTGAACTCCTTCTTCACAGATGTTAAATTATATTATGCCTCTACTTTGGTTCCCTTCATTTGAATTACAATATATATTATTCAAGGAGTTAATATAATGTTTCTAAGGATAACATAGATATTCCTTAAGGTTCTGTGATATTGTTAACTATCTCTATTTTACTTGTCTACATATTAACCTTGTTATTTATTTTACTCTTCTTTGCAGCTCTGTGTGGGTTGATTTGAAGTCCATGTGTTATTCCAAAGAGCCTCCCTTCCCAAACCTATTGTCTCTATAGTATCCCCATGTCTTGGTAAGTGTTTTGTTATACTGGTCCTTTTTAGATCTCGTCTACGTAGGAGGACCTTTAGCTGTCACTCTGCTCTTTTTGGAAGCACATACTCATGCTTGTGGCGGTATCCACCTTGTGGGAGCAAGCAGGGGCGTGCCCACAAGCATGAGTATGTGCTTCCAAAAAGAGCAGACTGCGTGCGCACGCACGCACCACTCTCGGGCCAGCAAACACACGATTGCAGTGCCAGCAGTGTGTTTTGCTTTTACTGTGAAAAGCACGCGTGTGCTTTAAGATAGCAGCATTAGCTATTCACTCGTGCACGACTATCATTTACTCTGTGTTTTTTATCTAACTGTGACAAGCACACGTGTGCTTCAAAATAGCAGCATTAGCTATTCACTCGTGCACGAATATCATTTACTTTGTGTTTTGCTTTTACTGTGACAGTTTTCTCATCAATTCTTCCCTTGTGCTCTATCTTGCTTTCTTTTTTTTATCATTCACTCTGTGTTTTACTTTGACCTTTTCTCACTATTTGTCACCACGTCCACCACCACCACCACGTCCACCACCACCACCACCATGTCCATGACCATGTCCACCACCGCCACGCCCACCACCACCGCCATGTCCACCACCACCACCATGTCCACCACCACCACCACATCCACCACCACCATGTCCACCACCTCCACCACCACCACCACGTCCACCCCCATGTCTACCACCACCACGTCCACCATGCCCACGACCATGTCCACCACCACCACCACCATGCCCACCATGCCCACCATGTCCACCACCACCATGCCCACCATCACGTCCACCACCACCACCACGTCCACGTCCACCACCACATCCACCACAACATCCCCCACCACCACCATCACCATGTCCACCACCACCATGTCCACCACCACGTCCACCACCACCACCACATCCCCAACCACCACCACCATGTCCACCACCACCACCATGTCCACCACCACCACCACCATGTCCTCCACCACCACGTCCACCACCACTACCACATCCACCATCGCCACCATGTCCACCACCATCACATCCACCACCACGTCCACCACCATCACCATGTCCACCACCACATCCACCACCACGTCCACCACCACCACATCCACCACATCCACCACCACCATGTCTACCACCACCACCATGTCCATCCACCACCACATCCACATCCACCACCACGTCCACCACCACGTCCACCACCACCACGTCCACCACCATGTCCACCATGTCCACCACATCCACCACCACCACCATGTCCACCACCACCATGTCCACGACATCCACCACCACATCCACCACCACCATCATGTCCACCACCACCATGTCCACCACCACATCCACCACATCCACCACCACCATGTCCACCACCACACCCACCACCACCACATCCACCACCACCATGTCCACCACCGCATCCACCACCATGTCCACCACCACGTCCACCTCCACACTGTCTACCACCATGCCCACCACCACGTCCACCACCACCACCACATCCATCACCACCACGTCCACCACCATGTCCACCACCACCACGTCCACCACAATCACCATGTCCACCACCATGTCCACCACCACCACCATGTCCACAACCACTATGTCCACCACCACCATGTCCACCACCACCAGCACCTCCACCACCACCATGTCCACTACCACCAGGTCCACCACCACCGTGTCCACCACCACCACGTCCACCACCACCATGTCCACCCCCACATCCACCACCACCATGTCCATCATGTCCACCATGTCCATCATGTCCACCACCACCATGTCCACATCCACCACCACCACATCCACCACCACCACTTCCACCACCACATTCACCACCACCATGTCTACCCCCACTACGTTCACCACCACCACATCCACCACAATGTCCACAACCACCATGTCCACCACCACGTCCACCACCACCACATCCACCACCACCATGTCCTCCAACACCACCATGTCCTCCACCACCACTTCCACCACCACATCCACCACCACCATGTCTACCCCCACCATGTCCACCACCACTACATCCACCACAATGTCCACCACCACCATGTCCACCACCACATCCACCACCACCACATCCACCACCACCATGTCCTCCACCACCACCACGTCCACCACCACCACGTCCACCACCACCATGTCCACCACCACCATGTCCACCCCCACATCCACCAGCACCACGTCCACCACGTCCACCATGTCCACCACATCCACCACCACCATGTCCACATCCACCACCATGTCCACCACCACCATATCCACCATCACTGCGTCCACCACCACCACCACCACGTCCACCACCACCATGTCCACCCCCACATCCACCACCACCATGTCTACCATGTCCACCATGTCCACCACGTCCACCACCACCATGTCCACATCCACCACCACATCCACCACCACCACATCCACCACCACCACTTCCACCACCACATCCACCACCACCATGTCTACCCCCACCACATCCACCACCACCACATCTACCACAATGTCCACCAGCACCATGTCCACCACCATGTCCACCACCACGTCCACCACCACCACGTCCACCACCACCATGTCCTCCACCACCACCATGTCCTCCACCACCACTTCCACCACCACATCCACTACCACCATGTCTACCCCCACCACGTCCACCATCACCACATCCACCACAATGTCCACCACCACCATGTCCACCACCACATCCACCACCACTATGTCCTCCACCACCACCATGTCCACCACGTCCACCACCATGCCCACCACCAACATGTCCACCACCATGTCCACCACCACCACCACATCCACCACCACCATGTCCTCCACCACCACTATGTCCACCACCACCACATCCACCACGTCCACCACATCCACCACCACCACATCCACCACCACCACCACCATGTCCACCACCACGTCCATCACCACCACCACATCCACCACCACCACATCCAACACCACGTCCACCACCACCACCACCATGTCCACCACCAGCCCATCCACCACCACACTGTCCACCACCATGCCCACCACCATGTCCACCACCACGACCACCACCACATCCACCACCATCACCATGTCCACCACCACCACCATGTCCACCACCGCCATGTCCTCCACCACCACATTCACCACCAACACATCCACCATCCCCACGTCCACCACCACCACCATGTCCACCACCACCACCATGTCCCCCACCACCAGCACATCCACCACCACGTCCACCACCACAACATCCACCACATCCACCACCACGTCCACCACCACCACATCCACCACCACCGCATCCACCACCACCACCATGTCCACCACCACCATGTCCACCACCATATACACCACGTCAACCACCACCACCATGTCCACCACATCCACCACCATGTCCACCACCACCACGTCCTCCACCATGTCCACCACCAGCACATCCACCACCAGATCCACCACCAGGTCCACCACTACCATGTCCACCACTACCATGTCCACCACCATCATGTCCACCCTACCACGTCCACCACCACCCCCACATCCACCACCACCATGTCCACCACCACATTCACCACCACATCCACCACCATGTCCACCACCATGTCCACCACCATGCCCTCCACCACATCCACCATGTCCACCACCATCATGTCCATCACCAACACGTCCACCATCACCAAATCGACCACCACCACGTCCACCACCACATCCACCACCACATCATCACCACCACCATGTCCACCACCACCACATCCACTACCACCACCACGTCCACCACCACCACATCTACCACCACATCCACCACCACCATATCCACCACATCCACCACCACCACATCCACCACCACCGCATCCACCACCACCACGTCCACCACCACCACATCCACCACCACCATAATGTCCTTCACTACCACCACCATGCCCACCACCACCACATCCACCACCATGTCCACCATCACCACCACCACGTCCACCACCACCATGTCCACCACCACCACATCCACCACCACCACATCCACCGCCACGTCCACCACCACCACGTCCACCACCAACAAAGCCACCACCATATCCACCACCACCACATCCACCACCACCATGTCCACCACCACATCCACTGCCACATCCACCACCACGTCCACCACCACCACCACATCCACCACCATGTCCACCACCACATCCACCATCATGTCCACCACCACCACCACATCCCCCAACATGTCCACAACCACCACCACATCCACCACCACCATATTCACCATGCCCACCACCACGTCCACCACCACCACATCCACCACCACCATGTCCACCACCACCACCATGTCCAGCACCACCACCACCATGCCCACCTCCACCACGTCCACCATCACCACCACCACGTCCACCACCACCACCACATCCACCACCACCACCATATCCACCACCACCATGCCACCACCACCACATCCACCACCACCACATCCACCACCACCACCACGTCCACTACCACGTTCACCACCACCACCACATCCACCACCACCACCACGTCCACCACCACCATGTCCATGACCACCACCACCACGTCCACCACCACATCCACCACCACGACCACATCCACCACCACCACCACCATGTCCACCACCACCACCATGTCCACCATCACCACATCCACCACATCCACCACCACCACCACCACCACGTCCGCCACTACCATGTCCACCACCACATCCTCCACCACCACGTCCACCACCACCACCACGTCCACCACCTCCACCACCACCACCACCTGTGACAGGTAAAGTGTCACTGAAGGGCAGAGGTAATAGGAGTGTCAACCCCGGCTGTACATGGGACATTTAAGGATGCATTGGGTGCGAGAAGACGGGAATAGGGGCTAGAAGTATTACACCAGACCCAAGATACATTTTGAAGAGGCGCACTGTCACATGGGCTCCTGTAAAAGCACTCGCAGCATCTCTACATCACAGTGGCATACCTGCACGAGCCACTCACTCAAAACAAGCATTGGCATAGCCAATAGGTCTCGCCTTTGAGACCTTATAAGTGTTTAGCCATGCAACACTTAATGTTGTTTCACCAAGGATATTGTGCTGGACAACTAAACACTTATAAGGTCCCAAAGGCAAGACCTATTGTCTATGCCAATGCTTGTTGTATTTTGCAGTCCCACTTGTTTATATATCTGCATTACTATATTGTTGTTTTGTTGGTTTTATTAAGGATAATATTTTTTGTCTCTCTTTCTATTTTTTCTATTTTTTCTTCTTCTTTTTTCCATGTTTATAATTGTCTCCGTGGTCATTGCTACCCTCTATCGACTGATTTTGGACTTGTTGCTGTCTTCAATTTATGTGCTTCTCCGTCCCTCCATTATATTTTCTTCACATTAGATGTGCTCCATTTTCTTAATGACTGAATGTTTTTGGCTTTTGGTTGGTTGTTTGGGTCCCTTTAAATATTTATTGTAGCTCAATATGTACGCTAACACATAACAATGGTAAATATTCTGAAGGTTATTTCCTGGAATGTCGAGGGAATCCTATTAAGAAGCAAAGAGTGGTCATCCATCTATCCCATCTTAAATGTAATATTGCTTTATTACAGGAAATGCATTTACTTGACAAAGACTTAAATTTGTTTCATAGAAACTAGGTGGGTCAGGTATTTTGCTTTCCAGCCCTTGATCATAAAAATGGGTTATTATTTTGGTACATAAATCTCTTCCCTTGGTAACTGAGAGGGAGGAAAGAGATGCAGAAGCACGATTGTTACTATTGCATGCTACTATTCATCATACACCCATATCTATTCTAAATATTTATGGTCCTACTGGTATTGATGTGCAATTTTGGATCCAAATGTCAGATATGTTATGTTCCTGCCCGAATGCAAATCTTATAGTAGGTGGCGAATTTAACCAGATTGTAGACCCCTTTCTAGATAGAAAATCAGAGGTTAAATATGTTCCTAGCACGATGAGGAAAACATTTACAAGGTATATTCACTCTAGAGGGTTGGTTGATGCCTGGAGATTATACTCTCCAGATGCACTGGAATACACTTTCTATTCTCTATTCACCAGAATTGATTACATTTTTCTTTCTCCTCCTTTAGTTCCTACACTTACTCATGCTGAAATTGGATCAATACTAATTTCAGATCATGCTCCAGTTATAATTGACCTTGATATACCAGAGTCTTCTAAACCAAGTAAATGGTGATTTAATAATAGTCTTCTAAAGGATAAAGAATTTGTCAAAATTTGAATGCTTTCTTCAGGAGTATTTTTCACATAACATCACACCCGATATTTCATTTCAAATAATTTGAGATGCATCTAAGGCATCTGCCCATGGTTATATATTTAACTATGTTACGGCTAAAAAGAAGAAAGCCAGTAAATAAATGTCACTATTTCTTCATTCTATTAAACAATTAGAGCATGAATATTTCGCAACTAAAAAGGATGATGTGTTATGGCTCTTAATGAATGGCAAATTTGAATTCAGTAAGAGATGAACAGATGAAGCCGCTGGAACATTATTAAAAAATAATTCTAAGTTATATGGAGGGCGTAATAAAGCAGGCAAATTACTTGCTAATTATCTGAAGATCAAATCTCAGAAGTAAAAAATAGTGAAGATAAGAGACAAAAGTGGGACTCCTCACTTTAAAAACAGTGAAATCCTAAAATGTTTCTCTGATTTTTATACAAATCTCTATACACTGGATCACTCTCCCACGGATGAAGAACTGGATACTCATTTCCATTCTCTCTCACCCAAACAACAACAGATACAAGATCTCTCCTTTTTAGATGAGCCCATTTTAATTTCTGACCTAAAATCTGCTCTTAGCTCTCTACCAAATGATAAAGTACCTGGTCCGGATGGCTTTTCTGTTGAATTCTACTCTTCTTTTTCATACCTTATACTGCCGCATTCACTTACTCTATATAAATATTTTCTCTCACAAAATGAAGCCCGGGGCACCTTCTTGGAGGCTATGATTTGCTTAATCCCCCAAAAAGATAAAGATCCTTCCCCGTGTGCCAATTATAGACCCATTTCCCTTATTGCAACCTCTTTGCTAAGATCTTATCTATTAGGATTTCTCCTCTTATTCCTGATATGGTTCGATTTGAAAATTTTTGGCTATTTTACACATGGCCTCCACTAGTAACAAGGCCTGGGCGGTAATTTCCATTCAGTTCTTGAAATTTGTGGAATTTGGGTAAGTTCGCGTTCCGTGGAGAGCGCAAAATTGCCCAAAATTCTGCGTTCCGCGACTTTGCAGAATTTTTTGCTTGTTCGCGTTCTAAAAATGCGTATTCGCGAGATATTTCCCCCGAGCACGCAAACAGCGATCGCAAACAGGAAAAAAGCATCGCGAACAAGCAATTCCGCGTGCTCGCGGAATTTCTGCGTGTTAGCGGAGACTTTTGACCATTTCTCGGAGCTTTGCGTAGCACGACTATGCAAATTCCGCCCACCCATACAGTAGTAACACATCTACGGCTGCTGTAACTTTGGAAGCCGAAAAGGCATTTGAACGTGTCAATTGGAAATTTGTAATGCGGGTTCTCAAATGGCAAGGGTTTAGTTCACCTTTCCTTAAACACATTGCCATATTATACTCTTCTCCGATGACTTCTGTTTTTCTAAATGGTATCTAATCTTCATATTTTCCTCTTTTATGGGGTACTAGACAGGGATGTCCTTTATCTCCTTTGCTCTTTGTTTTATTTTTAGAACCTTTATTACATACATTACGGAATTCCTTTGTTTTTCATGGCTTCCGATGTAAGGACACCAAGATTAAATTTATCACGTACGCTGATGATGTGATCCAGAATGATCAGTACCGGTCTTTGCTAGACTCTTATCATCCTATTCGAAACTATCTGGATATAAATAGAATTTTTCCAAATTCGAGGTACTTCCCCTTAATAAATATTGTTTGAAATATATGTTTAATGGCACTGGACTTAAATGGTCTCCACAATTTATTAAATGTTTGGGAATTACATATTCTATTTCCTTGGCCAAGACTATTCAGATTAATATAGATGATGTTCAAAATAAAATTCGTCAAATGACTGAGAAATGGTCAACTTTATATCTGTCTTGGAGGGGCCAGGTTAGCCACAATAAAAATTATGTTTCTGCCTGTCATCAATTTTTATTTGTCTATGTTACCTATTAAACTTCCCCAAAAATGTTTTAAATTGCGAAATGGATGGATTTCTGGGTTTTTATGGAATGGGAAAAAATATTGCATCTCCTTAGCATCTCTTTGTGAACCTAAAAGGTTGGGTGGTGTGGGTTTTCCTAATTTTCAGCATTATCATACTGCCTTTGTTCTAAAGCAAGTTTTAGCGTGCATTGGAGATGTAGATTCTACACCTAACAATATTTGGCATAAATTTTGAGGACTCGCTTATGTCACCCTTTCCCTTTCATTCTTTAATATATTTTCCAAACCCTCCTCGGGCATTCTCTGCTCCGACTATTAAGCATTCTAGCATGATATCTTCCAGTGTTCTTAAAAGTTCTACATCTCCGGTACAAGATTTTTTGGAATCTTCTATTTAGCATAATATACTTATCAAAATCTCCAAATGTACTATTTTTTGGAAACAATGGGTAATTAAAGGTATAATTCAAGTTAAACAATTAATGTGTGCTATGACTCTTTCTTTTCTGGAAGTTCAATCTAAATTTGATCTTTCCTCCACTTATGCTGTTAGATACGAATCCCTTAAAGATGTTCTCTTACAAACTATTTCCATGCTTAGTCAATCGCAGCTGCCCACTTGTTCTTCACCTCCTGACATAATTACATCTTTGTCATGTTATGTTATGTTATCTGGTATATATAGAGCGCGCAGCTACTCCTGAGAGTGTCCCGGAGCTAGGAAAAAGACCACATAACAGTGAACAGATATCCGCCCTCACCACAGAATCGGAGAGGCCTAGAGCAGGAAAAGCCATGTTTTCAGATTCCGCCTGAAAGTCAGGAGGTCCAGGACCTGTCTCAGAGGAGGAGGGAGGCTATTTCATAGTCGAGATGCTACTGCTTGAAAGGATCTTCCCCCAATCCGGGAGAGCAGGACCTTGGGGTCGAGATCAGGCGCTGGGTGGAGGACCTCAAGGTGCGCTGCTAAGTATAAGGCTGAACTCTTTCCCTTAGGTAGGGGGCACCAATCTTATGAAAAGCTTTGAAAACCAGGACTAGAGCTTTAAAATGAATTCTCTTCCCCACCGGAAGCCAATGAAGTGAGGACAAAAGATGAGACATACGGGACCTAGGTCTAGTCTAAAAGATGGCCCTGGCCGCCATGTTTTGAATCATTTGTAGTCGGCCGAGTAAGTACTCCGGATGTCCCAAATACATGGAGTTGACGTAGTCCAGTCTCGACACCATGAGAGCCTGGACAACTGTTTTCCTGTGGGAAACAGGGAGTAGGGGGAGAAAGTTCTTCAGCATTTTCAACGTCCCAAAACAGGCCCCAGCCACAGATTGGACTTGCGCCTTCATTGAAAGGACGGCATCCAATTTATTCCCCAGGTTTTTCACGATAGTAACAGCAGACGCGGGGAGGGGGACATGTCCTGCGGCCACCAGGTATGCCATGCTTCATATGGACGAAAGCCGAAAAAATAATCTCTGATTTATCAGAGTTACACTTCAATTGGTTTCGACTGAATCAAGAAAAAACCTCAGAGAGGCAGTTGTTTATCCTAGTCCCGTTGAATTCAATACCCTTCTCGCACGTGAACAGCAGTTGAGTGTCGTCAGCGTACAACACTATTTTGGCGCCGTGCTTCTCGGCGAGAAGGGCAAGGGGGGCCATATACAGCTTAAATAATGTAGGGCTCAGGATAGAGTCCTGTGAAACCCCCGACGTTCGTTCAGGGGGGATTTCAGCAGTGAAAGGTGGTGACCAGATTGTTTGAGAGCGGTTACTTAAAAAGGACGTAAACCATTTCAATACCGTGCCTCCGATCCCACCCTCCCCAAGTCTTTGCAGAAGTCTCTTGTGGGGAACGGTATCGAAGGCAGCGGAGAGGTCTAACAGCACCAAGACCGCGTTACCTCCTCTATCCAATGTGGCTTTTATTGTCTCAACAACTTCTAGCAAGGCAGTTTCCATGCTGAAGTTGGCGCCAGATTGGCTCGGGTGCAGGAGATGATTGGCCTACGCATATTTCGTGGTGACTTCATTAACATATTTCTCCAAGACCTTTTAGAAGAAGGGCAGGAGGTAGATAGGCCTATAATTACTAGTGACCGCGGGGTCTGCCGTAGGTCACTCAAAGCATCACAAATATATAAATATTTGCATTACATTACACCTTCCCGTCCCAAATCTAAAATTAAGTCACTGTGGGAATCTGAATTTAACCATTCCTTCTCTTTAAAGGTCTGGGGTCTAATTTGGAACAAGATACATCATACCTCATGAAATGCCAGTATTACACAAACCCTTTATTATTTTTATAATAGATTATATATTACCCCACTTTCTTTGCAAAAGTACCATCCAACTTTTTTAAATATGTATTGGTCTTGCAATACTCACCCAGGCACATATCTGCGTATGTTTTTTCATTGTTCACCAATTACAGCCTTTTGGGTTCAGGTCTGTAAAATTATTTCTACTATTTGCTCTACCACCTTTCCCTTTGATATTAAGTGTATGTTTTTGGCAAGCTCCTCACGCCTTTGGCCAGCTCATTCAAAATTAGGTACATTTGTGGATCTGTTACTTGCCATTGCTTTTCACGTCATCGTATCCAATTGGAAAAATGCTAAAAATGTCTCAGTTAAGGGCTGGTGGAGCCTTCTTTGTTCCCATCATAGGCTTGATACGGCATCAGCCACTTCTACATTACAGAAGATTAATAAAGACCTCTTTTGGTCTCCACTCACTGCTTATTTAAACAAAACATACAAACCTTCCAGGGATTCTGTTATGTTTTTTCAACCCCCATGATTGTTTTTACTTTCTTGTTTGATAATATATACAATTGGTAATATATGAGATACACATTTATATGACATGTAGTTAATAGATGAATTAAGCTATTATCATTCCCCACTCTGCTTGGCATGACGGAGCCCAGCCCCGCCCCCACCTGGCTCTGATTGCCACGTAGAAAAACAAAATGATAACGACGTCCTGTTATTATCATTTTTTTATTTATTTCATAGACTGCTTAAATAGCAGTGAAGCGACGCTCCTCTGCCTTAGCGGAGGAGCTGCCACTGCTATCTACATAAAATACAAATCTGCATGTCACACGATGTGCTGTGCAGCCCGGCCACTTAAAACTGTGATTTGACAAAACACAGAACTCTTCCAGAACTGTACTAACCACTAAAGGTTTCTCACCGTAATTATAACCTCCTCAAAATTGCTAGGCACACAAAGATCTCTGCAGCATGTGCCTTAACCCTGTAAGATATGCAGCCTCTTTGTGATCAATTATATAAGAACATATTTGCTGTCACATTTATCCTTGTTGCCAATTTCTTTGCAGCAGATTTGTTTTAAATACATGTATAGGGTGACTGTCAGACTCTTCTCAAGCTTCATCCGTCGTGACTCCACCACTTTTCCTCTGTGGCACTGTGATCCCCAATTTATGGGTTCTGGGAGTAAATTTGACCATGATCATGTAAAATGACTTCAATCCCTCAATGTGTGATGTCTCCCAATTTACATGTGCTGGCACTTTAAACTGAGCGTTATAAATGATTTGTTGTCAGCCACAAGTACTGACAACTGTGGCAAACGTCACTGGACCTCATAATAGACCCAAGAGCTCTCCCACTGTATTAAGCAACAGTGTATTTATTCCAAAGGGCCCAATCAGAGAGAATGCTATCACTCTGAAGGCCAAGTTTCTTAATGACATTTACATTACATCATCGTCAACCAATGATATTACTCCTTTTTCTAAGGAGCTATTTTACAACCTATCCCTCCCAACCTGGCCAATCTTGGCACAATCCCCATGTAGATATGAGATCATGGCTTCTCTTCTGGTTTATCTCGTTGTTGTTAAAGTACCCAGAATGGAAGTTGTTGAATTATGTATGCAGGCCCATGTCTTTATGTAAATGTATATAATTAAATTGAGTAATAATAACACATGTTATTAAAAAACTTAGTAATGGAAGTGCAGTATGAAGAGCTTTTAAAATATTTAAATGTTAAAATATAATAAAGTATTATTGTCAAGCTGAATGTCTGTTTCCTCCTCCAAAACTAAGTTGCTCTATTGTGATGCAGGTTAAAATGTGTATACATACATCATAATGCACAAAGACAGTAAGGTTCCCTATAGATTTTAACATATAATATGAGCCACTCATCTATCAATAAAGTATGACAGAGGTTTTGCAGCCGAATAAAATTTTTATTTTAGTGTTTCAGATTACATGGGCAGCATGTCAAGCAGGAAAGAAACATTTAGATTTAATTGTGGTAAAGAATACATGGTTGTCTGCTATCTTGTGCTTTGTACACAACCACGTTAGCAAAGAATATGTCAGCGTTTCTCACCCTTGTTTCTTGATAGCTCTTTTCAGTTCCTTAGTCTTTCTTATCTCCTTAGCAATCTTTATGTCCCTTGATTTTGACGCTGTCCCCTATTTACAAGGACAGCGTAAATAGGAGGCAGCACCAAAATTAAGACTAGGGAAAACCTGGCCTTAAGTTGGCGAAACAAGAAGAAATGCTTTATTTCTCTTCGATTTTGCTTTTTTCATGTGTGCTGCCTTGTGCAGCACACATAGAAAACGCAAAAAGCCTTGGATTGTTTATGTACATGAAGGTCCCCCTTCATGCACATAAACAATTTTTGAAAACATGACATTTTGTGACTTACATGTGTGCTACATTTAGCAGCCCACATAGAAGTGACAAAATGCCATTTAAAGATTGTTTATGTGTAGGAAGGGGGACCTTCCTGCACATAAACAATCTTCCCCTGCACGCAGACACCCTTGCACTATGGTGCAAGGGTGCCTGTGTTGGCTCTACACTGCTAAGTGTAGCGCCCAGCGCAGGGGGAAACGCAAGGCTGCACCATATTGTTGTAAATATGGTGCAGCCTTCCGTTTCTGAAGGGGCTCCATACAGAGGTTAAAGACACGGTTATGGAAGTAGAGACTTCTTATGAAGTTTTGCAATAGATGGTCACATATCTATTGGGCAACTAGTTTTAATAGAAGTCAGCTTATCCTTCATGATAGGATGTATGACAGAGGCACGCATGGCTAAACCATGCCTGCCTCTACAACGATGCAAAGACAATAATCGTGTCTAAACAACGCATTCTTTTACCACGCATGCCTTTACCATGTAATTTTGTGGTAAAGGCATGGCTGGTAATGGGATATGTGTGGTAATGATCACACCCCAGACCCCCCGTCATTAGCCCTAAAAACTGCCCTATTGCATATTTCTGTACTTGGTTGGTAGATTGGTACTCATGAGGTGAGATCTTTGCCTAGACAGTATTGTCATGTGTACAAAATTACAAAATAATGAAGTAATACTATCAAAAAATGTGCGCCGTTAGGCTGCATAAATTGCCTTTCCTTGCTGCATAATTAAGTCAATTCTCCCGCATAATTTGGTGATCCCTTGTGTTGTGTCTCTTGCTTACCCTTGCTTGTTCCTCTCTCTCCTCCTCCCCTCTCCCGCGCGCTACCCTTTCCCTGCGCGTGGCTGTTTACACCAGCTGGAATGTTGACAGCTGGACGTTCTACTATTACAGTTTATGACACTTGCTGATTACGGTTGGTTGGCATTTTGTCATTCGCACTGAGCCCTCCTGGTTTGGTGTGTCGTCCTTATAACTGAATAAATATCTTTATCTACAAGCTGTCACCTGATGATTCATCTTTACATTTTGGCGACGAGGTATTTGGACGGCACACAGAGGAACCCACGTGATTGAAGATTTACATGAAACTTGAAATATAATTATAAATGAACATTAAGGAGTATTGACGGGACTTTGACATTAAGAAGCTTTACATATTAAGAAATCGTCTTGCTTTGGAACAAGATTTAGCTGTATCTACGGCAAGTTGTATTGATTTGTGGTGGAAATGGAGGCAGTGCGAAAAAGATAAGTGCAGCGGAGAAAATGGATATGACATTAGTTGTACTTATACTGGAGTCCGTGGTGGTGACCTTTTAAAAGAAAAAGAAGAAATCTAAAGAAGAAGAAATCTTGGTTGTAGCGGTACGGCGGCGTTGAAAAGTTATCTAAAGCGGGGAAAGCACTACTAGCGAAGGCGAACCCACTGTCTAGTGTTGTGCAAGTGTTGGATGATATCGATACCCAGCGATTTTGAAAACGAGCCGTGCAGCCTGCCGCAATACCCACAGGTGACTCTATGTATTATTCTACGTGAACTAACCTTATCGTAGCGAAATAAGGCATCGACTTGAATTCTCCTCAGATGTTGTGGCGCAGTCGTTTTGAAGCGTCGTTGACGTCAGAGGATAGCGACGCCATCTTGGAAGTGGAAGTGTCGTTCTAGTTTATTTTCCTCTTTCACGTACAGAAAGTGTGAGTGCGGCCATCTTTAATAAATAAAAAAAAAATAGGTAAACAAAACTCCAAGCTACCGTTAACACTCCGGAGCGTTTTGGGAAGTCTGATGTTCACACGCGAACTGATCCTTAGAGAAGGGATATACTGACTCACATGCTGACTATATGGAAGCGCTATTGAACATGAAGGTGAGAAGTTAATTGAGTAAAATTCTATAAACCCTGTTGGATATTAAATAAGGAACTGTGAAACTTCTTAAGGTCCTTAGGCACTGTGACTTTTCATAAACACATATATTCGTGCGCACAGTTTTAAGATGGCCTCAGGGAACATATACAATTTGCAGCCTCCAGAAGCGTTTTTGAAGGGTACAGGGGTACCACCAGTGAAATGGGAGGAGTGGAAGGAATATTTTTGTAACTACATTTCTACGTTTGATAAAGATGATGAACCACTCAAACAAGAGGAAAAGAAAAAAATATTGTTACACTGTTTAGGTGCTGGAGGACTTAAGGTGTACAACAATATTACGAAAAAGGTGAGAGTAGGGGAAGAGAGAAATGTTTATGATGAAGCGATGGAAGACTTAGACGGTTATTATAAACCAACTGTTTGTGTCGCAGTACACAGATATAAATTTTACAGAAGGAAACAAGGTAAGGAGAAAAGCATAGATGACTACGTATCTGCGTTAAAGAAGTTAGCACTCTCATGCAAATTTGAAAACATGCACGATGACTTAATAAGGGATCAGATAGTAATGTGTGCTGCCAATTCCAACATACAGGACGCATTATGGGCTAAAGGAGAGAAACCTCTTCAACAGGTTATTGATATTGTTAAGAAAGCAGAACTGACTGGTCGTTGTGCTAAGGAAGTTATTAATGAGAATAAGTGCAAAGCTGAAGAAGCAAGCGTAGTGGCAAAAATAAGTGGAACTAAGAACACTTACAAAAACAAAGTGAAGGACGTACAAAGATTCAAAGGGCATGTTAGAACGAATGAACAATTAAAATGCTACCGTTGTGGTAGCAGTAAGCATTTAGCTAACGACTGGAAGTGTCCGGCAAGGAACAACAAATGTACTCAATGCGGTGTCATTGGTCATTTTCAAAAAGCTTGCAAAAGGAAAATTAAAGATAAAGTAAAATTTGTTGAGGATGAGGAGGAGGGTGAGCAAGACTCCTCGGATGACTCGGACTACAACTTGTGTGTACTAAATGTAACAGAGGTAACAGTAAGTGAGGGAGAAGAGAAATGCAAAAAAAAGAAACCCATGTGCCTAGTTGAAATAGGACGTGTTAATATTGAGATAGTCGCGGACTCTGGTTCACCCTGCACGATAATCAACCGTGATGTGTGGAGAGAAAAATTTAAAGCAAAAGTAGGGAAGCATTTGGAAAAACCAGATATCTCACTTAAAACATTCACGGGCGAACCAATTGAGCTTATGGGTTTCAAGGAACTTACATTTTCATTTAAGGAGAGAAAAACTAGCAGCAAGTTGTATGTCGCTGCCACTGGCCCTTCGGTGCTTGGATGGAAGGACCAGGGAAAACTAGGGATTACACTCAACCCGAACAGTGCTTAACCTGTACTAGTCACGCAACAGGAGGTGTTACCTGGCAGTAACGTAGTTAACAGGTTCCCCAAAGTTTTTAATGGGAAAATTGGTAAATTAAAGGGGTTCCAACACAAAGAGGATGTTGTGCCCTGCTTGCACAAGGTAAGACAAATTCCATTAACACTAAGGGAGGAGGTAAGATCTGAAATTAATAAGCTACTTGAAGCAGAAATAATCGAAACTACAGAATCTTCTGAATGGGTCGCACCTCTGGTGGTCGCTAGGAGACCCAATGGAAAATTGAGGTTGTGCATAGATTTGCGCGACCTCAATAAAAATATTCTTATTGACCAATACCCTCTTCCAAGAATTAATGAGATGTTGTCTCTCACAAAAGATATGACAGTATTTTCGACTATAGACCTAGCCGCTGCTTACCACCAGGTACCTTTGCATCCCGAAAGCAGACACCTCACCACCTTTGTTTCACCATTCGGTTGTTTCAGGTTCAAAAGGGTACCTTTTGGTTTAGCGTCGGCAGCGGCGTTATTCCAGAGACTAATGCATGAAATGTTCAAAGGGGTCAAAATGTTACTCATCTTTCAGGATGACATTCTGATTATGGGAAAAGATCAGATTGACCATGACAACAGGTTGGTGCAGGTACTTAAAATTTTGGACAAAAGTGGCATGACGGCAGAGTACAAGAAGTGCAGGTTCAGTAATAAAACTGTCACCTACCTGGGTCATGAAATTACTCAAGAAGGAATAAAACCTAAGAAAGAACTACTCAAAGCTATCAAGGATGCCCCAGTTCCACAAAACAAGGAAGAACTCAGAGCATTTTTGGGACTGGTGGAGTACTACTCCAAGTTTGTAAGGAACTTTTCAATGAAAACTTACAGCATTAGAACCCTTTTGAAAAATAAGAACAAATTTGAATGGTCTCAAGACTGCGAAGACAGTTTCAAAAGCCTTAAAAAGGAAATTCGTGACGCTTCACCTCTTAATTAAAGGGTTTGACACCAATCTTGACTGTGTGGTCACTACAGATGCCAGCGGAAAGGGAATTGGTGCAGTCCTCACACAAGTTGAGAGCGACGGTAAGGAAGTCACCATTGCATGTGCATCCCGCTCTTTAACTTCCACTGAGGAGAAATACTCAGTTATTGAGCGTGAAGCCTTAGCTTGTGTGTGGGGGCTGGAACATTTCCGGCAGTACATTTGGGGAAAAGGGATCATTTTGCGCTGTGACCACAAACCATTAACTAAAGTACTTACTGTGAAAGGTTTAGATAATGCTTCACCCAGGTTGGCAAGATTATCTATAAGACTGTTAGATTACAATTATGAGGTACAATACTTGCCAGGAACCATAAATGTGGTCGCGGATTTTCTTAGCAGGTTGCTTTTGCAGAATGTGGAAAAAGGGGTGAAGGAAGAAGAACTCTGTGTTGCTAGCATCAACGAAGAATTCCCTAGCATACCAAAAGAGGACTGGAAAAAAGAGTATCTTAAGAATGAAACACTAAAAGAAGTTAGTAAACTCATTGTTGTTGGATGGCCTAAGAAGAAATATCTGAAAAGAGAGCTACGGCCTTTCTGGGAATTGAGAAATGAGTTATCTGTGGAGAACGACCTTGTTTTAAGACAGGGTAAAGTGATACCTCCTATCACAATAAGAGAAAGAATTGTCAATATTTGCCATGAGGGTCACTTAGGCATTAACAAAACAAAACAAAGAATTAAGAATGGTGTTGGTGGCCAGGGTGCGATATCCAAATTGAGAGAGCTGTAAGGAACTGTATACAATGCGAAAATTCAGATAAGACTCAAACGACTCTCAGACCCCCTCTACAACCGTTGAAGTGTCCGAACATGCCTTGGGAGAGAGTAGGAATCGATATAATGGGTTCTGTAAGATGGCAAGAGGAACATGTGCACATACTGGTCTTAGTAGATCACTTTTCAAAATGGCCAGAAATAAAGATTTGCAGGAGGGTGGATGCTATGGACATTATCACATTTATGGACGGTATATTCATGAGAGAGGGTATACCGAAAACTATAGTAAGTGATAACGGAAGTCAGTTCACGTCAGACATTTTCAAAAAATTCATTGTCAGGAATGGTATTACACACAAGACTACTTCCGTTTACCACCCTGCTGGCAATGGGGCCGTGGAAAGGTTTAATAGGGTGATAAAAGGCACCATCCAGTTAGCAAACAACAACGGCAAGTGTTGGAGGAAAGAAGTGAAAAAAATGATTTGGGTGTACAGGATCACTCCTGGAGAGAAAAATTTGAGAAGTTCGTTTGAGATTATGAGAGGCAGGACACCCATCTCAAAAGATAATATTGGATGGCTCAAGGATGCAAAGAAATCTGAGTGGTCAGCGGAAACCGTCAGAAAAAGAATCCAAGAGGCACAAGATCTGAGTAAAGTAAAGTTTGACAGCAAGCATAACTGCAAAAAAATCAACCTTAAAGAAGGTGACAGTGAGAGTAAAAAGGAGTGGACACGTTGTCAAAGGACAAAGTAGGTTTTCAGAGCCGTTAATTGTAGAAAAGGTGTTTTGTAACTCAGCGCTCCTCAGTGATGGCAAGGTGTGGCATGCCTCCGCGTTGTCTGTTTGTTCAAAACTGGAGATGAGAGGGTTGTGCGAGACAAGTACGGATGGCTGCGCCACGAAACATCCGATTCGGACGGAGAAGGTGATAGCATATTTTCACCATCTTTTGAGCATGGTACAAGGGACGGTCAGGAACGTGATATCATTGAATCCATTGGTGAGATCAGAGAACAAAGCACAAGTGATTCTGAGGCATCCCCTGGCAATAGTAGTGTTACCACATCTGTGGATGACCAAGACGTTGTGGAGCCTAGTGATGAGAAGAGTGATCCTGGCACTAGTGCGACTAGTAGCTCTTTAGAGTCAAGAGACAGCCAGGCATCTGGTCATGAACTTGTGTCGGAAAGAGTCACTTTGGAAGAAGTGGCCAGCACCAGTAAATTTGGTCGTAGCTTGGTTAAACCCAGCAAATACAAAGACTTTGTATGCAACTAGTTACATATTTTTGCTTGTATTCCATCCTTCTCTTCTTTCCTCTTCTATCTGATAATACATAAGGAAAGGAGATGTGTTGCGTCTCTTGCTTACCCTTGCTTGTTCCTCTCTCTCCTCCTCCCCTCTCCCGCGCGCTACCCTTTCCCTGCGCGTGGCTGTTTACACCAGCTGGAATGTTGACAGCTGGACGTTCTACTATTACAGTTTATGACAGTTGCTGATTACGGTTGGTTGGCATTTTGTCATTCGCACTGAGCCCTCCTGGTTTGGTGTGTCGTCCTTATAACTGAATAAATATCTTTATCTACAAGCTGTCACCTGATGATTGATCTTTACACCCTGCCGCATAATTCCAGTGGCCCTGGTCATAGACATTCAGCTTTCTTGCAAGTTCTCTTCACCACAGATAGCTCCTGAAAACTCCACCTTGCTGTCGAAGTTATGTGAACTGGGTAGGGCGGTTTTTAGGAACAATGATGCCGATGGAGGACAGAAGCCAGTTGCTGAATGCACCACCTTTCATCCCAAAGCGCTATGAAGGCGCATTGATGAATGCAGTTTTAGAAAAAATGATTGTAGTGTGTTTTATGCAATGGTTGACTTGTGGCAAAGGTGGAGGGTGCTTGTGAGCGAGTGATGAGGACATGAGGCCTAGCCAGGTGCGGCTCCTCTGTTATAGTGGATAAGCATCCTCCCACTGAAATGCCCCCAGAGATTACATTAAATGGTAATGAAATTAATTAACTACCATTTTATTTTTCGTCACCCCGTGCTAAACGGAGTGTCATCACGGGTGGGCCTGCTGAATGGCAGCAGCAGCAGCAGGGAGGATGGTGGGCTGCCTTTGCACTTGTATGAAGTGTGCTTGTCTCTTTGGCCGGCCATCTTGCAATGGCCGGCCACACATGCACACTTTAAACCTCTCTAACCCAGTGAAGACGGCTGGGTTACAGAAAGCAAAGACCTCCAGTGCTCTTGTGAGCGCTGATAGAGTCTGCTCCCACCAATCCCGGCGCTGCTCTAATGCCAGTTAACAGCACTAGAGCAGAGCCAGTGTTAGCTGGGGTGCAGGAGTCACAAGGGAAGAAGACCGGAGCGAGGAGGGCGCAGCAGCAACTACGGTAAGTACATTTTTATTGTATATACTTAACTGTTTTTATTTTATGAAACTGCCCACCCACCACCCATTTACCCGCCCTCCATTTACTGAAATCGGCAACGTCCACTGGGCTTAGCCTCTCTTTTCTACTGTTGCTCCCTGTTGATGTTTGCCTACTAGATATGAAATACAAGGGCACCCTATTGGTGGTTAGGGCGCTGGTCCTGGAAAATGTATAATTAACAAGGCACAGTTATCAGGTGCAAACCTTACCATCAGCGGCCACCACCCCACGGTGCTAGCTCAGGCGCTTTCACTATTTGTTGGGAGGCAGGGAGCCACGAAAAATAAAATATATGCAGAATAAATGTGTGGCCCAGTGTGTCAGATTCATCTATATTTCCTGTGGATCAAACACCCCAAAAGCTGCAACCTCTGTCAAATTAAGAATGCAGGCAGGTGTTGCTCTCCCTCGAGAGTGGCGAAACCAGCACTTTGCAGGGAATTTGTATTTAGTCGCCCCATGAAGTTTGGAGACCTGCTGTCTGCCCTCGCCTCAGAGTGGTGAGGCTCAATGCTCGCTCCTGGGGCTTCTTGTTTCTGCTTCGGCCAGTCACACTATCCGTTTGCGACACTTGAGGCTTTTTTCTCACCAGTTTACGGTATGGCTCCCGTAAACTCTCCAAATTTGGACTCTTTATATATATACAATACACATCGACTCAACATTTTTATTCCGAGAACACTGTCCTTTTTCCAGATAACACTCTTCAATTTTTATTGCAGGATGTTGCATTGGGTGACGTTTTATGAACTTGGCGTAGTCCTTCTCGGTAAGTAACCGCGCCAATCCTGTGGCCTCTCGCGGCCTCCATCGCGCGACTCCACCATTGTGCGCCTGCGCGGCTGACTGAAGTGGCGACACTCCAGCTCTGTCATGTAAACTCCAGGCTGAGTAAGCCAAGCTCTCTGCCAAAGGCGCCTCGTGAGTTGGTGTTCAAAGCCAATTAGGAAACGAAGCTCTTGTGATCTTTGGACATCTGTGCAGCACTTAATCCTGTGATATAAACACATTAAAGTGCTTCTTTACACAGCTCTATCTAAATCTTTTCCCAGAATGAACCGGTCATCCCTTGTAGCGCCAGCATGACCTGGTCGCCCTTCAAAGCGCAATCAAATCAGTGTTCTGAATACAGTATGCTGTAGGAGGAAGCTTACAATCAGGACAATGGAATGTTCAGGCAAGGAGTTTGTGACGTTGCACATTTTTTTCCAGCCTTGGCAAAGCCCTATGGGACAGTTCAGAAAGTGTCACATCTTTCAAGGGTTTTTACTTTCCGCATTCTCGTCTACATTTTTTCTTTTTACGCAATTTATATTACGTATATCCTTATACAATTAGTAATACAGTTTTGCATTTGGGATATTTTGCAGAAAACAGTTGTGGTTTTTACCACAGTAAACTGTGTTTCCATCCGATTTCATATTCCAACTCAGGCAAAACTTTTATTTGGATCTGGGAGTTTCCCTGAGCAAATCATTCCAAGTCTTAGGGATCATAATCAGAGAGGGAAAAACTGCTGGAAAGTGGAAATCGCTTGCAGCAGAAACAGTACATAATTCCCCTTTCCAAACTGGAAACTTGAAATTGGAGGGTAAAACACATAGGGGCAGATTTATGTTGCACTTGCGCCACTTTTGCGCCGCCGTTGCGTCACTTTTGTGACGCAGCAGCGGCGCAAATCCTGCGCCATGGTGCGGGGTATTTACAACGTGACGCATCCGGGAGATGCGTCACGTTGTAAAGCCCTGCGCCACATGTAGGCGTTCCAGGGCAGGTGGGGGCGTTCCGGCGCAGGAACGCCTCCTAAAAGTGGCTGAGTGAAATCTACAAGATTTCACTCAGTCACTTTTAGGCCCATGCTGCGTCAAAACCCTGCGCCTGCTTGAAGCAGGCGTAAGGATTGACGCAGCATTGTACAGATAGGGCCCCCCAGAGCATTGCTGGAGCTGCGTCGCGCTTGCGACGCAACTCCAGCAATGCGCCACTTTTACGGCACAGATGCGTCACGCATCTGTGCCGTTTTTGCCCCATGGTGCGCCGCATTATAAATGCGGCGCATCCATGGTGGCGCAGCTGTGGCGCATAATAACTGGCGCATCCCTGCTGATATGCAGGGACGCGCCAGTTATTATAAATCTGCCCCATAGCGTGAAACAGCATCATTCATTAATGGTGTACCCCCCAAGGAAGGTTCAGCACCTGAACATTCTGGACACTTGGGAATGAGAGACAGTGCGTTCTTCTCTGCAATATCATTGCGCCTAGGAAAGCTCTGCGAAAGTTAAACTTACAAGAAAACAAATCTGGAATTTTGCATGGCTTAAGCAAAGGGGAAACGGAAAACCAAACATTTTGAGAAAGGTGACCACGCAAAACATTTTGAGAAAGGTGACCACGCAAAACATTTTGAGAAAGGTGACCACGTAGAACACCGCAAAATATCGCCAGCCCAAAAACCAAAGGTTAAGCTAGGGGTGTTTTAAGTTTTAATACTCCAGTTTTTAAGTAAGTGAGGTTAACATATAAGAAAACTCTGTCCTCTTTTTTCCTCTACACCCTGTCATTTAAGTCTCCAGAAGTGGAATCTTCTTCCCTCTCCGCTCCCACCTTGGGATATTTCTGCTCATTCTCCTCCCCATTTATTTTATTTACTTATTTATTTTATTTTGAAGGTTTTATATAGCGCGAACAAGACCCTTGCGGCTATCAGAGCGCTTTACATGTCATATATTAGAAACAAGTATAAGCATCAGAACATACAATTAGAGGTGATTTAGATGTAAGTTGCTCAAAAGTACAACTAGTAATTACAATACGGTGCTCAATAATACAGACTAATAATTAGAATACAGTAATAAGTAATTCACGTGAATTTAGCCATGAGAATCGCTTTCACTTCTTTTTTGAAGGCGGCAGTGGAGGGGTTCAGTCTAGTTTCTGTGGACAAAGCATTCAAGATCCTGGGAGCCATTCCAGAGAAGAATCTGTTCTAAGTTTTTTTCTTGGCAAAACATTGTGGTCTCGGTGGAAGATTCTTGGAGCTTCTAGAGGTTCTTTTCCCAGCAGAAAGTACCAGTTTCTGAGCTAGATAGCTCGGCAAATTGTAGTGTAAGGCCTTGTGCGTCATACATGCGATTTTCAGATGAATTCTAGCTTCAAACGGGAGTGAATTGAGGGCTCTAAGGTCAGGAGAGATGTGAGAGGTTCTTTTTGAACCTGTGATGAGTCTCGCAGCTGAATTGATAGCGGCTCTTAGCGGGTCTGTCGTCGACCTGGGGAGGTCGCCTAGGGTTACAGCCTCATATTCCACTATTGGGATTACTAGGGCTTGAACTGCATGTTTGAAGTCGTTTGCTGGCAGGAAGGGTTTCAGTTTTCGCAGGGTGGTCATGTGGAAATTTGCTCCTTTTGTAGAGGCACTGATATGCTTCTGCATCTTTGAATTACTGTCCAGCGTTACACCTAACGATTTTGCTGATTCAACAATGAGAGGTTTCCCTTTGAGTGCTGCTTCATCCATTCCAGGATGGTGGATGATTTGTTGGGGGGGGGGGGGGCATTAGGAGGAACTCCGTTTTGAAGGAGTATAGTTTCAAAGGGTTTTCGGCCAACCATGTTTGAGTTTTTTGTAGTGTTGTATTGAGAGTTTTGATGTCCTCAAATGAATGGATCTTGATGTAGAGTTGAGTGTTGATAGAGCGCGGGTTACCAGCTCAGGTTACACACACACATACCTTATACTCACCTGGGCATTCACACAGATAAGCTAGTAAACCCCGCTGTTATCAATTTTGAGTTTTACTGTAATTTGAATTTCACCTTTACCAAGTCTTACCAATTTGGTCTCCTTAATAATTCCTTTACTCAATGAATCAGGTCGCTGAGATAGTTTAAGGTAGAAAATGACATTTAACTTTAAACTTGAAATAACCACAAACTCAAAAAAAATCTTTATCTAAATCAATAATTTGTGAGTCAGAATCAATTACATTTTAAACACCTTTTCTCAAGAGGCAAGATAAAAGTCAAATATAGCAAAGTCATAATAATGATCAATGATGATGGTACCTGGAAAAGAAAAAGAGAGAGAGAGCAGGTACAAAGATAAGTTTCTCAGAATTATATTAACCTAATGTGATAGATGAACCCAACTCTTTGAGGATGGACCAGATAGAATCTCCCAGGACGGGATGAAGACAGAGGATTGGGCAGATTCAGATCTGGGAAGGTGACCACTTCTAAGTGCCACGCCTGCGTCGCACCCCTCTCTGGACCTACTCTCCTCGAATGTGCCTCTTCCGAAATCCCCTTCTAGATGCTTAGATTATCGATCAGTATCTCGTTTTCTCGAGCAGAGTTTCTGGCAGCAGCAGGGTCTGGGACAGCGTCTCGGACAGGATCTGTAGCAGCATACGTGTTTGGTCGGTGACGAGTCGGAATGACGGATCTGACAAGTCTGACAAAGTCTCTAGCTAACTTACCTCAATTATACTATTCTGTATTCGTGTACCACCCCCAAAAGTTGCAATATTCGTGTTTTCCCCTATTCTGATTGGTCAGGGCGAGGAGGTGAGTTCATCACACCATATTAAAAGTAAGGTTTTCTCTTTGGACTATTGTACTAAGTTTCCACCCCTTAATTTACTTTCCCATAGCTTTATTCCCACCCGCATTTCACATTATGATCAATGCAAGTTGTACATTTTATTCAAAATTGTTGCTTTCGTCCTGCTCATTAGTTGGCTTTCCCAGGCGTCTTTGCCCAGTGTGGCCTTGGCTGTGATTCAAGTGTGTCATAATGGTTTCCGGCAAGTTTTTATGCGCCTGCACGCGGATCAAGCAGTGTAGGGATTTCAGTCACCCTCCGAGGTCCAAATATGAACTAATAATAAAGTCAGAAAAAGACACGTTAGAATACGACAATAAATGATTTCACTGTATACCACTTATTTCTAGTCTATCCCCATTCACTTATTTTAATCTTTTTGCATTAGTGCTTAGTATAACTTATAGGTTTAGTTTATGCAATAGCATGTGCATTACCATGTTAGTTTCAAGCGGCCATTTTTAAAGCTATTGTGCAGCTGTAAAGTTTTCCCACCAAGCGAAAGAGGACGTCATACTACGTAGGTGCAGTAGACGCATGCGCAGAGACTTTCTCACGTTGGTGGCGGCCATTTTTAGACACTCTGGTTACTTGTTAGTAATACACATAGGCAAGCCTCACCTGGATACAATATAATGAATGTAATGCAATATTAGTATTGACAAGGCTTGTTGGTTACGTGGTTACATGTTATTTGAGAGGATTACATACAAGCATGTTTCTTGAATACGAAAGCTTGCTCCATCAATCCCCTCTCTGATGGCATTTAATGCCATCACTAATTTTTACTAAATCAGATGCCAACTTTAGCACATCTCAATTTCTTCTTCAACCCTTTCATTTCTTTCTTTCTCCTTTTTGCATTGTAATCCTCTCATTCTTTTGTAAAAGTCTCCTTTTAATTATTCTAGTTGTATTGTTTCGAATTTTCTTTTCTTTCCTCTTTCATTAATTTCATATTTCTTTCGCCCTTTGCAGCATTTGTGCCAAAACATTATTGCCAATACTAATAGTGTTATTCCCATTATGGGCGGTATTATGTGACCTAGAATACCATTACCTATGTTGGTGAACCAACTACCTAAGTTAGAAATGCTATTTGTCAACTTCTTCCATACACTTTCAACTTCCAGTGGTTTCAACTCGTCTTCTAATTTCATAATATTTTTGATGTATCTTCCAATTTCAACACTTTTAGCTGGAATATATTTGCAATAATGTTGCATTTTTAATCATTTACAGACTCCACCCTCTTTTGCCAATAGTATGGCGAGAGCAAGTCGATTTTGCATAACCATAGATCTGACCGTAACTAATTTAGTGTTAATCATCAAGAATCCTCCAGCAGTGTCAGTAGATAACCGATCAACTACTGTAGACAACTGACAAATTTTCCGTGAATTTAGAAGAACTCCCACTGAGGGTATCAATGCACCAAAAATGTCACTTACAATTTCTGAAAAAGAGCTCTTTTGACACGTGTTAGTTCATTATTGTCTTCATTGCTTCCAGTGATTCTCTTTACATGATAAACTTTAGGGAATACTATTCCAAAATAGCAACTCCCATATCAATGGTCTGGCAGCCTAAAATAGCCTTTATTGCCACACACATAACAGATTCCAGGAAATACTGGATCTGTTCCTCTTTTTAGTCCCCATCCCCCAATTACTAAGAAATTATGTTCACATTATCTGGAACCAATAAACACATTGTTACATTCAGTTTTTAATCTATGAAGACAGATTTTCCTTTCTTTTTAAAATCCAAGGACATAGCAGCATGAGTCTTGCCCTTTGCATAATGCTCTTCCTCTTCATCCCATTTAGGTATCTGAGGTTTAGGTTCAGCAGCTCTCCTTTGAAAATCCTGTCTCCTTGTCTCAACTAAATTCAAAAATATTTTCTCTTCTTCATGCAATTTACAAGTTAAATTGTTTGTATGAGCTTCAGCTATATCTATTGCTTTCATTGTTAGAAAATATTCACCCATAAATTGTGAGTCTCTCATACTAAGTACAGGGTTTATGCTCTTTCGCATAGGAACCTCGGAAAAAATCACATCTACATTAGAATAGTAATACTGCAATTTCCCTGTTCTATAAAATAAGCTTGCTAAAACACTACACAATATACCATATGTCAATGGTAAATGATGATATGTTACTCCTTCTGCTACAGATGCAGGTAATTTCATACATACAAAGCAATCACTAACCTCCATGGTCCCTACATATTGTACTAACAGGTTTGTAAAAACATTTAAGTCTGTATCATTTTTATTTACAGTGTGATGCAAATCTAACTCATCTGGTGCTTCTAGTTCTACTTTGTCTCCTTTGATGGTATCTACCTTTTCATGTGTATTAGTGCTATTTTGTACATTTGTAGCCATCAAATAAGGAATGGCCACGGTTAGTACTCACCATATTATGAGTACTAAAAATATGCTACCTACACATATTCTACAACATTTCTTTACACAATTCGTTTTTCCAGCAGCTCTATTGTCAGCCATTTATCAAATGGGATAAGACGATTTCTCTTCTTTACTTTAGCAATTTAACTTTGTGATAGAATATAAAGGGAAACTTCTTTTCAAGTTGGTCTCACTTCTTCTTCAATTTGCTCTGCAATTAAGCTTTCATCATCTTCTCCAATTATTTCCAAATTCTTAAAATCTTCAAGAATAATGTACGTCCATTCAGGACCCTTGAATTTATTATTTACTAATTTCAATCTTGGACTTCTTCATTTTAGTATTTCATTTGATGGTCCAGATTGACTGGATACTTCGTCTACTTGCTCTGGTTCTTGTGTTATGGGTTTAAACCAGTATTTTACTCTTTTGATAACACTAAGCCAATTATCGCCGCTCCTGAATCTTTTAGCTTGCACTGCGCTTTCATTTTCTTCGAGTGTTCTTTTATTTTCACTTAGTTGTGGCACAACTTGATTATCTTCGTTTTCTGATTTCCTCTCTATCTGACCTTGTCCAGGGTTATTATTTTAATGTCACCTGCCTGGATGTGTTCTTCTTCCCTAATCTGACCCTGTTCAGATTCAGTTTTGATTCTCTTTTCTTCTTCTTTTACCTGAATTTGTTTGACTTTTCCTGTCTGGTCCTGCTCAGGTCTTTCTTTTTCTTGATTTTCTTTTGCCTGAATGTGTTCTCTAAGACCTATCTGTCCCTCCTCAGACTCTGGGGCTGTGAATTCAACTTCGTCTGTCTGAGTAAATTGCTCTTTCCTTATCTGGTCCTGCACAGGTTCCCTAACAATCGTGGTTTCACTTACCTGAGCACGTTCTTCTGTTCCTACCTGGTCCTCATTCTTTTCCTGACTAACTAGTCTAGTTTGGCTTCTTGTTCTTACAATTTCTTCAGTTATCTCAACTATTGAGATCCAATCATCCTGACTGGTGCTTGGTTGTTATTGATCAGCTACTTCACGATTTATTATTCGAGATCCTTCAGCAGTACAACCTTCAGCCCCTTCACCTGCTTGAGTCCGTTGTGGTTCTTCTTCGTCTGGTGCTGGTACTCTTTTGGTATGGCTTGCATGAATCCAATTAGGCAACCCTGCACATTTTACTGCTGTTGTTGTAACCAATATAACCTGATGTGGTTTATCCCACCTTGGTGCTAGGTACGATTCTCGAGTATGATTCTTCACTACAACCCAGTCGCCGGGATTCAGATCATGCGCTTGGTTCGGCTGCCTGGGGACTGCGTCTTCTCCAACCTGGTGAGATATAGAGCGCACTTGGTCAGCCAATTCTTTGCAATACTCCAGTACCAAATCATCAGTTATATTTAACAGCTTTTGTCCTGGTATACATGCCTGCCTCATTGTTCTTCCCATGATTATCATGGGGTCTCAATCCTGTATTCTTGTCTGGAATACTTCTAAGTCCCATCAGAACAAGAGGTAAAGCATCAGGCCAATCCAGTGGAGTGGATGCACACAACTTTCCCAGCCTTAATTGTGCCATTCAATTGTTCTACCATTCCAGATGCCTCTGGGCGGTACGCGCAGGGCAGCTTTTGTTCAATTTTGAATGCTTCACAAATCAATCAAATTATTTCATTATTAAAATGAGACCTTCGGTCTGATTCAATAGTTACTGGAAAACCGAAGCACGGTATAAGCTCTCTTAATAGGAGTTTAGCCACTGTCAAGCTGTCATTTCATCTGGTGGGGTATGCATCTACCCACTTTGAAAATAGACAAACGATGACAAGTACATATTTCAATCCTCGACAAACAGGCAACTGAATGAAATCAATTTGTAGTCTTATAAAGGGACCTTCAGCTTTTCCAATTTTTCCCGTACAGACTATGGTTTTCTTGCCGGGATTCATTTGTTGACATGTCAAGCATCTTTGGCAAAGACTCTCTACTATGTTCCTGAACCTTGGATTAAACCAATATCGTCTGAAGAGTCTAATCATTGCATCTCTACCTATGTGGGTGCCTCCATGATACATCCTAGCCGCGAGTGCAAGCATACATTCTTGCTATACAGGTCTGTCATCTAAGTAAACCCATACACCATCTTCTGCCCTTCTCTAACAACCAATTTTCTCCCACTCTTCTCTTGTCTCTGCTTCATCTTGGAGTTCTCTTACTTCACTTCATGTTTGAATTCCTGACAATAGCATAAGTTGGAAGCTGATTCCACAATTTTCAACTTTCCTGTTTACTGCCATTTGAAATTTTGCGCAGTGTTGGGCAACCTGGCCAGCATATCGATTATCTGCGGTCACACAGTCATTTCCTGACTTATGGGCGGCACATTTGACCACTGCCACTTCTTTTGGTAATTGTATTGCTTCAAGCAACTCTTTCACAAAGTTTCCGTTTTTAATGGGAGACCCTGAAGAGGTCAGGCAGTCTCGCTACATCCAGAGCTGGCCAAATTCATGCACAACCCCGTAACCATACTGACTATCAGTGTAAATGGTTACTCTCCAATGTTTCCCATTTTTGCATGCTTTAATTAAAGCTATCAATTTGGTTACTTGTGCCGACTTGACTCCTGGTAAATAGGATGCTTCGACTATTCCAGCCAATGTACATACAGCATAAGCAGCACTCAACCCTCCCTACTCGTGGCGCATACATGAGCCATCTACAAAAAGCTCGTGCTCAGCATCTTTCAAAAGCTTATCCTGTATGTCTGGACGGGGTTTAGTACTGAGTTCTGTTACATCTAGACATTCGAGTTCAGCTTCATCTTTCACTTCCTCATTGTATGGATCTGGCAACAAGGTAGCTGGGTTCAGAACAGTACATCTAACTATGGTCACATTTTCTGCTCCTAATATGATCCTTTCATATTTTATTAATCTGCTCGGAGTGAGATACTGAGTTTGAGTTTTTGTTAAAAGAATCTCAACTGCATGAGGGACGTACACCTCAACAGGGTGTCCCATTACAATTGACTCACTTTGTTCTATACTTACACACATTGCAGCTACAGCTTTTAAGCATCCTGGCAATGCAGATGCTACAGGATCTAAGGTGGCAGAAAAATATGCCACAGGACATTGCATTAGACCATGTCTCTGTTTTAAGACTGAGAGGGCACAGTTGTCTCTCTCACAACAGAATAATGTGAATTCTTTAGAGTAATCTGGCATACCTAGAGCAGGTGCTTCACATAAACAATTTCACAGTTTTACAAAAGATTGCATGCTCAGATCATCCCACTCCACTGGGTCTTTTGCTTGTTTCTTTGTCATTTGTATCAAGGGTTTTGCCAGTAGAGAAAACCCCACGATCCATTGCCTGCAATATCCAACAACACCAATAAACATTCTTATTTCTTTTTGTGACTGCAGTAGTTTCATTTGCTTTATTATTTTTATTCTCTCAGTGGTCACTCTTCTTAATCCTCGTTCTATTTGGTGTCCTAAATACTTTACTTCATTTCTGCAGAATTGTAATTTTTCAGGGGACACTTTATGTCCACCTTTTGCTAGATGGTTTAATAAGGCAATAAAATCAGTTACACAGTCACTCCTTGTTTTAGACGCGACCAATAGGTCATCAATATACTGCACCAGGACTGACTCTCGAGGTAGCACCAATGTCTCTAGGCATTTTTTCAAAATGTGGTTAAAGAACGAAGGACTTTCTGTGTGCCCTTGAGGAACGCGATTCCAAACATAAATAAGATCCTCAAATTTAAAGGAAAATAAAAACTGACTATCAGGATGCAGTGGGATGGAGAAGAAAGCATGGCATAAATCAATTACGGTAAACCATCTTGCATTCCATGGTATTTGGTACAAAATTACTACAGGTTTGGGTACTATAGGGCAACATGGCACAACAATCTTGTTTATCTTTCTTAAATCTTGAACCTATATTTTCCGTTTGGTTTCATAATGCCAATTATAGGTGAATTACAAGAACTACTCATGATTTCTTTTAAGATGCCCTGTTCGATCATTCGATCAATTTCTGCTGCACCAACAGCCTTTACTTCGGGACTCATCTTGTATTGTCGAGTATTTAGATAGACTGCACCTTCTTTCACAGAAACGTTAACAGGGTCTACGTCTGTCATTAACCCTACTGAGAAAACTCAGATCCAGATATAGTAGACTCCATCCCTCCAGGATATACCCTCCACAGACTTGACAGGACAAAAGGTAGGGGAGGCGGTATCGCCATCATCGTTAAACACCCATTTGAGTGTGTTTTAAAACCAGCAGAAGTTGATGATAGCGAAGCAGGCGAATTTAGCATAAAAATGACTCAACATGAGAACATCTCGGGCATCCTAATTTACAGACCTCCTGGGTCCCTGGGCAACTTCCGCAGTAGCCTATTAGAGGGGGTTGCTCAGACCGCGATTAAACATAAAAAAGTTCTAGTATTGGGCGACTTAAATCTACACCTAGAGGATCAAGGACACAAGGAGGCAGAAGACGTGCGTCTGGTCCTACAAGAACTACAATTTAAACTTCTGAGTGTCGCAGCCACCCATCAAAAAGGGCACTGTTTGGATCCCATTTTTGCAAGCTGGGATATGATTAAAGTTCTCACTCCATGTCAGCTTCCATGGACCGATCACTTCCTGGTCCCTTTTCAATGCTTCTACCACACTACGAAGAACATTGAATATGGGAAAGGAAACACTAAGAAACGCAAATGGAGATTATACTCCAAAGAAAAATTTATAAACGTAATTCAGAAAGCACAATTCCCCCTGCACACGGATACTGAACAGGCGAACAAGGACTTTAATCTACTTGTTACCTCCACCTTAGACGAGATAGCCCCTATGTGCAAAGGTAAAACCAAAGAGGGCAGACAGCGTACTGCCCCATGGTTCTCTATAGAACTACAGCAACTAAAATCGAACTGTAAAAAGCTAGAAAGGACCTGGAGAAGGAACCCAAGTGAACAAAACAAAACCAGCTATAGCTCATCCCACCGTAGCTACCAGTACGCGGTGCGCAGAGCAAAAGCAAAATATTTTCAGACACGGATCGAGGACTCTGAATGTTCCTCACGAGAACTGTTCAGGATCTACAAAGAAATCTCTATAGTTTCTAGCTCCAACACCCCTACGAACACCTCCACAGAGGGTTGCAATAAAATCGCAGACTTTTTCTCTAATAAAGTTAAAAAGATCTACACCTCCTTCTCAAAACAACCAGGAAATCGTTTAGACTTCATAGTAGAAAGTCCATCCTTAGCCCCTGAGTCCACACTACGAGTTTTTGACGTCCCCACAGATGACAAACTGACAAAGATTTGTCGAAGTGTGAAGTCTGGTTCCCCTAATGATCCGGCCCCGGCCTGGGTATTTTCAGAGGGCCTAACAGCCCTGGAACCTCACATTAGACATGTCCTACAAACCTCCTTCTCCACTCAACGGGTACCGATGGAATGGAAGAAGGCCATAGTATTACCTATTAGAAAAAAACCAACAACAAGCCTGGAGGTTCTGGAAAACCTCAGACCCATTTCCCTACTGCCATACGTGGCCAAGGTGGCTGAGAAGGTGGTCAACGCTCAGCTCACTGAACACCTGGAAAAATGGAATATACTCCATCCTTCTCAATCAGGTTTCAGGGCGGGCTACTCCACGGAGACAGCCCTCCTTAGAGCTACTGAGACCTTAAGAGCAGGGGCAGACGCAGGTCACACTATGGCCTTGATTATGCTTGACCTTAGCGCAGCATTTGACACCGTAGCACATTCCATCTTGCTACGGTGTCTACAAGAAGCCGGGGTCGCTGGTCCTGCGCTGGGCTGGCTGCATTCGTTTCTGACGGAAAGATGCTTCCAAGTACAACAAGGGACATGCCGATCAGCGGAGGTGTCACTAGACCAGGGAGTGCCTCAGGGCTCGGCTCTTAGCCCTACTCTTTTTAATCTATATATGGCCTCACTAGCAAAAGTGGTACAGTCCTATGGGGTGGAGTTGGTGTCGTACGCTGACGACACCCAACTGCTCATCTCCCTATCACAAAACACCTCCAACACCCCCCACAATTTCAAAGCATGTATGCAGGCCCTAGCTGAATGGATGGACGCCCACTGTTTAAAACTCAATGGCTCTAAAACGGAGGTGTTGGTGGTAGGGGGAAAAAGGGAAGACTGGTCGGATGAATGGTGGCCTACTTGTCTGGGTCCTACCCCCATACCTTGTCAGGAGGCAAAGAATCTAGGGATCTGGATGAACCCTGCTCTCTCTTATGATGGCCACATTAGGCGTCTTGTAGGCAAATGTTTTGGAGTGCTAAAGACTCTAAACAAAACGTTAGACCTCCTCCCTCTATCAACCAGAAGAACGCTAACGCAGGCACTAGTAACCTCGCGTTTAGACTATGGTAACGTCTTGTTCCTAGGGGCCACCGAAGGCAGCATAGGTCGCCTACAAGTCATACAAAACTCCGCTGCCAGACTGGTGCTAAGAAGACCCAGGAGAGCCAACTCAAAAAAAGCACTGGATGCGCTTCATTGGTTACCTGTAAAGAAACGGGTGCGCTACAAGTGTCTCCTCTTCTGTCACCGCATCGTCTGGGACAGATCACCGACATATCTCAGAGACTTAATCAGCAGATATGAACCTACCAGGTCCCTTCGATCAGAGGGCGCCGGACTGCTGAAAGTACCTAGAACTAAGAAGGCTAGAATGGGCGGACGCTCATTTGCACTCCAAGCAGCCCAACAATGGAATAAACTCCCCTGTGCAATGAGACTGGAGAGCAACGAAACGCGGTTTAGGTCCCTGCTCAAAACTCATCTTTACTCATCTTAATCCGGTCGGTCTGTATGCTGAGTTCTTGGTTAGTGTTAGCGCGGGGACACGCCGTGATGGCGTTACTGTGCGCTCTACAAACTCGATATTATTATTATTATTATTATTACTTCTTTTCCTGTAAAATCCCACACTTCAGGATTCACTGTTGTTTTGACCTCATCAGGTAAGTTATCTTTGGTTATCACTGAATATACCTCATCTAACTCTGTTCCTTGTTTGGCTAACATGATTTTATATATTCCATCTTCATCAGGGGTCTGAATGGCAACACCGTCCGGTGTGCAAAATATAGTGCAATTCATTTTGCACAACAAATCCCTTCCCAATAAATTTACAGGACTAGAATCGCACACTACAAACTTGTGCATTTCTTTAAAATTTCCAATACACACCTCTATTGGTTTTGTAATAGGGGTCCTAATTTGTTTATTAGAAACGCCCACTACTTGGATCGCTTCTTCCGAGAGGGGTAGGTTTGGGATGTCTGCTGTTCTCACAGTAGAACGGGTAGCACCAGTGTCCAATAAAAAGGTAATGTAATTTCCTTCTGCCTTTCCATCAATGTACGGACCTGACTGATCTACCGGTAAGGATGCGCCAAGTACGCACTCCTCTTCCTCCCCTCTCAGGCACCATCATTGATCTTGATCTCCAAAATATGTATCCTGCAAAAGAAACTGCGATATTACATAATTTTTCTTACCACTTCCTTCTTGGAATCCGGCATCCGCACTGTACTTGGCTTGAAAATTTAGTAAAGAGGCAGGTGGCAATTGACTCTGTAGGTTTACAGCCTGCTGCGGTTGATTCATTAGCACCTCATTCTGCGTCTGTGGAATTAAATTTTGATTTGGGCCATTATTATGCTGTATGCTTTTACACTTGTTCTTCCAATGCCCCAATTTTCCGCACCTATGACAGGCGAACTTTTTCCTGGCCTCTTCTCTGCTCAACCGCCCTTTTGGTTTACCCCCATTATTTTCCCCCTGACCTTGCCCCCTTCCTGTATTTCCTGCCTGATTTTGTAACTGGAGTTCTTGCTGTTCTGCTAATTTCACTTGAGCCCACATCACTTTTTTTTCTAAATTCTTTTGTCTATTGTCAATTTCATCTCCACAATATTTTGGATATTTTAAAATCTCATCTATTGGCTTTGCTTGCCAGCACAAATTATGCTGCTTAATCATTTCAGATATTTCTTTTCGTAACCCTGACACAAACCGATACACAAAATGAGTCATGTCCTTATCCCCAATACTCTCAAATCCACTGCACTGTTTGAACATCTGTAGGAGGCGCTCATAGAATTCATGTACAGACTCATCTGGGTTGTTCTATCTATTTTTATCCAATCTGTTTCTTTTGGGGGAATTTTCCCTTTTAAGAAAGTGATTACTTGGTTATATTTCTTCATAACTTCCTCTGATGGAGCTCCTGTTTTCTCATTTCTCGGGTACTCATCATTAGGCCAATCAACTGTAATTTTACACTCAGTCCACAAATAAGCAGGCACCACTATGTCAAAAAAGCCATATAGATCGTTCAACAAAACTTCCAACACTTTCACAAACCTTTCAACTTGCCTGTACCATTCCACTGGTTTTTCTCTCAATTTAGGGAAATCATTTGTAAATGATAAAATATCCTGTCGGGTCCATGGGACGTGTACATAACCCCCTCCTGGAACTTCTCTCATTGGATATAACCTTTCTGTCTTCTCTGTTTTTTTCATTAAATATTCAGATTTTACCTGATTTGCATGAGCTTCCTCCTTTTTCTTTGATCACCGAACTCTCCACCTGTCTAAATCTCCCCATTTCTGCAATATTGTCATTAATTCTTTAACCTGCAATTTTCTTCCTGACACATTCATGTTTTCCAAATCTTTATCAGAAAATTCTGCTTTATAGGGTTTTTGCAATACTTTGGATTGCCCAATTTCTTTTCCCATTTCAGAAGCACAATTTACCAACTTTTCATGAAATGCTTTTGTGTTTCGGGTTATACTTCTGCACATAAACAGCAATTCCTCCTTATTATAGGTATTTAACCTATCTAATCCTACATTTCCAACTATCATTTCCTCTAATTCAACTCTTAATTTGAATATGTCTAATATTTTCGGTGGTGGATTTGGTCTCTCTATTTCCTGTGCCCATCTTTCTATTTCTTCTGGGGTTACAATTTTGGCACTTTTCGATCCGGTGGACGTCTCGATTCGTACCTCTTTTGAGCAACCTGGTGTGACTCTTCTGGGTGTGTCATTTATTTGCCCTCTTATCGGCAAATCCATTAATGAAATCACAGACTCGCAATCACTAGCTTGGTCATCAACTACTAGCTTCTCTTTTCTTTGCTCAATAATGGGTGTAGAAGATAGGTTAGGACAATTTGATTTATCCCCATACAGTGTGACAACAGGACCTATAGTCACTGGTATAGTCAAAGCTTCGATATGTGCGTTTAACGGTGTTATTTTCTGTATTAATTCATCTCTATTCTTATTTATTGCTTCTCTTTCTTTTTCCTAAAGTACCCTTTCCATTGTTCTCTCATGTATTATTTGTGGCACTAAGGGTCTATCTAGAATCGGAGCACTCTTTCTTGATAAGGCGGGGATTTTTCATTAAGATATCTTCTAAATAATCATCTTCTGAGTCCCCACAACCTGTTAATGTTAAATCTTTTTCTTTTCTTTGCACTTTCCCCCTGTCTGTTCCTCAGCTATCAACACAGGATATAACCCTTTAGTTAGCATGGCCTGCCTCCACTGTTTCATCTGCTTATCTCGGGTTTCACATGGAAATTTTGGATAATATCTGCTCAACTTCCTGTCACTCCTGGGTCTATCTCACTCACATGCCTCAGTCTCCCATTCTTCTAGTGGTTCATTCTGAGTTAATCTGGGTCTTGGTTCTAACTCATTCAGTCTAGTGCGTAAATTATGTAGAATTCTTCCATTAAACGTTCCGTACTCCAGGAATGCCAGTATTCCATCATCCTTTGTATATTCTACCCAATTTTCTAACCATACGCAAGTATGATAACCTCTTTCTACCATCAAATAAGATGCAGGAGTTTTCGGAGGAGGAATGAGAATTCCTTCTCTAGTTTTAATAGGTTTATCCTTTTTAAAATAATTCTTAATTTTCTGCATAAATTAAATTTTTTCTTTTTTCTCCATACATTCTCCCTTTTATTTACTGTTCATGGGCAAAACCTAAATATCTTCTGTCGGGGCAATTCCCTATTAATGTCGGATCGTACATACAAATTCCACTATCTATTATTATTCTTGAGATTTCTGTGTTTACAGCTACTTCTAATGTCCGTTTATTTTCTTAAGACACTTCTCCAATAATATAGCGTCTTCTAGTCTTGCAACAAATCAGGGTTTGTTTTCCAAGTTTGTCTAGCCAATACTAGCACGGCTCTCAGTGACGTCAGTATCACTCCTCACTACTGACCCCTCCTTTACAATTCTTCGCGTCAGTCACACGCCCGCTGTTTCAACCAATCCCAGCACGGCCCTCTCTGACGTCAGTGCAGCACCCGCAACTGATCCCTCCTTTACAAAGTAATACAAAAACTTATTTTCTCACAATTTTGCATGCAATTTTTTATTAATCAACAACATAGAAACATTCGCTACTGTGTCTGATCCTCTAAATTCAAAAAGTAGTCAACCTTTGTTCTGCGAGCAAACCTTTTCCGCTTACTCCTCACACACTACGAGTAAAACCCTTCTGCTTACTCTTAACACACTACGAGTAAATCCTTTCCGCTTACTCTTCACACATGCATCGGAGAACCTGCTACTCCTTCAGTATTGTATGCTGTTCCTAAAAGGTGTGATTAAACAAAGAGAGGCCTACCATGGTCTGTTAGTCAGTAAAGTCAGGAGGAATTTCCTCCTTCAGGAAAAAGACCCTCACACATCCAGCCAGCTAGATGTCATGCTTCATCATCAGGTCTGCTCCAAATCGGGGCGGCGCTGCAATCCCCGATCGGCACCCTTATCGGGGCCTTTTGATGGAGATCTTTATTCCTTATATGCCGGTTGGTGTAGTGCGGGTGAGGGCCCTAAGTGTAGTGTGCTCCAATGAAATTTTAAAACAAGTAGTAGGGGCCCAAAATAACAAAAGTTTAATAAGCAGGGTCCTACTCTTGACTAAAACCAAAAAGTGCACCTCCCTGAAGTAAAGTAGTTAGGTTGGCGCCACAAAGGTCAACATGTTTCTTGCACTGGTTAATTTAACCGCAATTCATCAGGACCAGAAAATAGAAGTTCACACACTTACTGGTAGTGATAGCACCTACTACAGCACTTACCACTTTTACAGCACCCTAATAAGTGGTTACTCTTGTTGAAGAAAAACCTAAATGCACCTGGAAGAGAGAATAAAAAACAGGCACACAATAAAACAACATTTTATAACAGGTTATTGGTTGTTGGCCTCATGTGCTGTAAACACATAAAGTGGTGTCAGGCAGCACTCGTGGTACAATAAAGTACAATGGTGATCAAAAAAAGTGCTGTGAAATCTTTACACATGCGCTTAATAGTGAGGGAAAAAGTGAGAAAACACAGAATACTGCAGAAAACACACGCATGTATTTGTTCTGTTATAAAACACACAAGATCTCATCAGGAAAACTCTTTTCTTATGTCAGAAGACTAGGAGAGCACTCGGTGGTCAAAGTAACACGGATTAATAACCAACTCACCCCGTAGTGGTGCATCAGGGGCTCCAACGAATCAGGGTCGGACTGCAACACTGAATAGTGCAGTGTTCTGTCATGGTACAGAAGCATGGTTACAGCGTTGGTATTCCAGCACGAATAAACGTTGTGGAAGACATGATAAACAGAGACGTAAGGGAGGACAGGAGCTATGTGTCGTTTGTTTTTAAAGGTGGAATATTGACCAAAGCTATCCATATACTAGGCGGTCAAAAAAAGGGGGGGGGCTCAAAGTCGTTGCCCCCCATTGTTTGAATTTGTTAAAAACGTCGACCGCTCTCAATGTCTGACCAGAAAGACTCGACGGTCAAAACTACCAAACGACGCTAGGCATCATGTGGGAATTAACAAAGGTTTGTAACGTTTGCGATAGGGAGATTTCAAAGAAATACAATGACAGGAATAAAAGGAACAGATAGAAGGGGAGGAGGTGGGTTTTAGTTTCCCAGGTAGGTATAGGTTACAAAAGTCCCACATGTCAAGAAATGTACATGTCGAAACGCTTCCACCCAATGTTTATGAGCCCATTCACTTAAAAACACCATTGGGGGCAGAGTTATCGTAAGTAGTTAATCCGGAAGGTGTGCAGAGTTAAGCCGAACACTTACATGTTTCCTTGATACAGGACACGTCGATTTCTACCCTTCGTCCAAGCTGATTCGGAGGACGCAGCAATGAGCTGAAGGAGATTATAAATTAGGAACCGGAGCCAATCGGTGTAGTCCATTACTCACAAGGAAACTCGGGCGCGAGCTTCACTTCCGGATACGTCTCAGTAATGAGAATGTAACGCGTCAATCTCATAGCACAGGGGGCGGGACCAGTGGTAATAGGCCGATCCCGAGTGGGAGGTAGAAAAACAGAGCTAGCTGTGAGCGGCTAAAGGTCGGTATTCAGGGGGCGGGCGCAGGGCCCCCGTGAGTGTATCACGATCAACCTCATATAAAGAAACCCCAAATAGGGCATAGTACTGGATGATATGTAGTTGACCCATGAGTTACACAGTCATAAACATAGGGGAATCAATCATAGTCCAGAGTTCAGGAACCTAGGAGACTATTCCATGGGATTTCCTCATTTAACCCTTCCCTGTGTGTTGACAACCTCATCACCCACCTCTGTTCCAACTGGAATAATTTGTTCTTGTTGATGTTCCTAACAGACTGAAGGACTATCCATTGAAGCGAGTCAGGGGAGTGTTGTTTTTCATTAAAGTGTGTCGTCATTTTTGTGTTCACTTTCTTACACCGGAAGTTACTCCTGTGTTCAATAATTCTTGTTTTGACTGGTCTAGTAGTCATCCCTATGTAAGTGAGGTTACATGGACAGGTGATTAAATAAATACAGTTCGAGGTATCACAGTTGGTATGTGTCCTGCACTCCCAGGTAAACCCATTGGGGAAAATGATACTCTTGGTGATCTTTGTCAAGGGACAAACCACACACGAGCCACAAGGGTAGTGGCCCATTACAGGAGGAAGGTGCCATAATGTGGACTGTGTAGAGCCCTTAGATTTTCGTGGTCTCGTATGTATGAGTCTTTCTTTCAAGTTTGTGGTTCGTTTGAAGGCAAAGCGTGGGGTAGTTATTGTAAGATCCCCAGTTTGTAAGATCCCCCAATGTTTCTTAATGATTTTCTTTAAATGATAAGAATTGGGGGTAAAGGTTGTCACACATGTAATAGAGTCATCCGTATGTCGCTCGCTAGGTTCAAGTAGCCCCTCCCGGTCATTGTTGCGGGCACGTTTGAATGACTTATTCACATCCAGGCTATGATACCCCCTCTGGAGAAGATTTTTTGTCAGGATCTTAGACTCCTTTTTGAAATTAGTCACGGAGCTACAATTCCTCCTAATCCGGAGGAACTGTCCAAACGGTAGGTTTTGTTTGAGTGCTCGAGGATTGTAACTCTGAAAATGTAACTCTGCACACCTTCCGGATTAACTACTTACGATAACTCTGCCCCCAATGGTGTTTTTAAGTGAATGGGCTCATAAACATTGGGTGGAAGTGTTTCGACATGTACATTTCTTGACATGTGGGACTTTTGTAACCTATACCTACCTGGGAAACTAAAACCCACCTCCTCCCCTTCTATCTGTTCCTTTTATTCCTGTCATTGTATTTCTATGAAACCTTTGTTAATTCCCACATGATGCCTAGCGTCGTTTGGTAGTTTTGACCGTCGAGTCTTTCTGGTCAGACATTGAGAGCGGTCGACGTTTTTAACAAATTCAAACAATGGGGGGCAACGACTTTGAGCCTCCCCCCCCCTTTTTTGACCGTCTAGTATATGGATAGCTTTGGTCAATATTCCACCTTTAAAAACAAACGTCACATAGCTCCTGTCCTCCCTTACGTCTCTGTTTATCTTGTCTTCCACAACGTTTATTCGTGCTGGAATACCAACGCTGTTACCATGCTTCTGTACCATGACAGAACACTGCACTATTCAGTGTTGCAGTCCGACCCTGATTCGTCGGAGCCCTTGATGCACCACTACGGGGTGAGTTGGTTATTAATCCGTGTTACTTTGACCACCGAGTGCTCTCCTAGTCTTCTGACATAAGAAAAGAGTTTTCCTGATGAGATCTTGTGTGTTTTATAACAGAACAAATACATGTGTGTGTTTTCTGCAGTATTCTGTGGTTTCTCACTTTTTCCCTCACTATTAAGCGCATGTGTAAAGATTTCACAGCACTTTTTTTGATCACCATTGTATTTTATTGTACCACGAGTGCAGCCTGACACCACTTTATGTGTTTACAGCACATGAGGCCAACAACCAATAACCTGTTATAAAATGTTGTTTTATTGTGTGCCTGTTTTTTATTCTCTCTTCCAGGTGCATTTAGTTTTTTCTTCAACAAGAGTAACCACTTATTAGGGTGCTGTAAAAGTGGTAAGTGCTGTAGTAGGTGCTATCACTACCAGTAAGTGTGTGAACTTCTATTTTTTGGTCCTGATGAATTGCGGTTAAATTAACCAGTGCAAGAAACATGTTGACCTTTGTAGCGCCAACCTAACTACTTTACTGCAGGGAGGCACACTTTTTGGTTTTAGTCAAGAGTGGGACCCTGCTTATTAAACTTTTGTTATTTTGGGCCCCTACTACTTGTTTTAAAATTTCATTGGAGCACACTACACTTAGGGCCCTAACCCGCACTACACCAACCGGCATATAAGGAATAAAGATCTCCATCAAAAGGCCCCGATAAGGGTGCCGATCGGGGATTGCAGTGCCGCCCCGATTTGGAGCAGACCTGATGATGAAGCATGACATCTAGCTGGCTGGATGTGTGAGGGTCTTTTTCCTGAAGGAGGAAATTCCTCCTGACGTTACTGACTAACAGACCATTGTAGGCCTCTCTTTGTTTAATCACACCTTTTAGGAACAGCATACATCTCTATACCTAGACTTATGATCGGGCTTCGTGTGCTGGACCTGTTAAAATAGCCCATTGTTCCTCCTCTTATATGTAATGTTCAGCACGGGGAGTCCCTCGTAGGAACTGATTAGGATACCAGGGACACTCACCATTGTGAAGCCCTGGTCCAACCGTATCACGAGAGGATTAATTTTTGCCTCTCCTTCTTTTATATCTATTTCTCTTCCTTTATAATTTCGCGAACCTCTACCATGGATGATTTCCATGGGTTGAGTTTTGGTGACGATATTGCTGCAGAAATTTTACGCACTCCATCACTATTGGGGCCAGATAGTAATGCTACTACTGGAGCACAATCAGATGACTTTATGACACTCGCTGCCTTAAAACGCGAGTGGTTAAAAATAACGTTACACGGGGCTATGATGACAGAATATCTCAGGGCTAACATCGCCCCTAACGGACTAATTGTTAAGAACTTTCCCCGCCTCTTCTTGGAGGATATGATCTTCAAGAAAGAATGGTCCCTGGTGTCATGGAAGTGCACCAGGGACTGGCTCATACTTATTATCAACACGGCCAAGAGACTAGCAGACGTATTCTGATTAAAATCCAGAATGCAGAAGGTGCAGTCAAAATCACTCTGACCACCGCAGTATTCAAAACTAAACTATCTGAGATTAATAATGAAATAGCAGAGAACAGGGAGTTTCTGATGAAACAGAAAATATCTAAATTACAAAAAGATATTAAGAAATTCGAAAAGGAGAAGGTCTACCTATATTTAAAGGCAGACTATACATCAGTGAGCAATAGTTATTCCTCAGATGATGAATCAAACAGCTCCAGACGAAACTCAAACACGAGTAGCGATTCAAGTAACGGTAGCTTCTCCAATAATCGCAGCAGATAGGGTCCACAACACTACCCTCCCTACCCAATGGTACCTTTTCAGGGACAGTTTCAACCAGTCCCACCATTCTGGCAATATCCCAATTACCAGCAGGGTCCTCCACCACCTCCCTTCTACCAACCGGGCCCCCCTTTTTTAGGCAGAGGCTGGGGCAGAGGAAGAGGGCGGAGAAGAGGAGACGACAAGAGAGTACATTGGCAGGACCAACCATTAACCTCAATGGAAACCAGGAGCCAGACCAAGAACAAGAGACACTAATAGTGAATCTCTCTCACAGACCGCTGTTGGAAACAGAGAAACGAGTACTCCAAAAAGGTTTGGGCTTTGTACCAACGCCCAAAATTGACTCCTTCAGGGAGATGTGCGAATTACAGGCCTTCTTTCGGAAAGTACGCCTTAAGGCCTACTTCTATGACGAACCAGGTGAACTGATTGAGGACTCTGGCCTCCACAAACCCTCCACGTTTACAACTCATAGTGGGATGGTTCCCAACGAAGTTCTGACCTTTGAGCAGGCGGTGCTGAAAGATTGGGAGAATATACGCCCTTGCACAGCTTTTCATAATATCTCCAATGAGGAAGAAGCAGCAATACAGTCACTGAAGGATGATCCCTCAATAACTATCAAGCAAGCAGATAAGGGGGGCGCCACGGTGATTATGTCCACAACTGATTACCGTACTGAATGCGAGCGACAACTCAACGATAGGAGGTATTACAATCCGATTAAGGAGGACCCCACTACTCGCCTCAATACTTTGATTACAACCATGGTGTTCCATGCAGAGACCCAGGGATGGATAACGACGAAAGAGGCAGCGTTTCTGGTTACCAGTGAACCCAGAATCCCATATTTTTATTGCCTCCCGAAAATACATAAGGGTACTTCCCCGGTTCCAGGGAGACCTATTGTCTCTGGGATCGGGTCCCTTTTGGAACCCCTTTCTAGGTTCGTGGATCATTTCCTCAAACCGGTAGTACAGGGGACTCCCTCTTTCCTGAGGGACACTACTGACGTCCTTAGACTTATAGAGGGTACTCAGCACCAGGGGGAAGTTGATTTTCTCATCACCCTGGATGTTGAGGCCCTCTATACCAATTTCCCACAGAGAGCAACCCTGGATGTTATTGAGGACGTAATAAGTGGGTTGGTTTGGGAATCGGTCACCCCACGTCCCTTCATCCTCGAATGCGCCTCTCTAGCCCTGACAGAGAACTTTTTTGAATTTGAGGGACAGCTTTACCATCAGATACAGGGCACTTCGATGGGGAGCACCTTCGCCCCGAGTGTGACCTGTATCTACATTGCGGCTTTTGAGGAGAGAACCATCCAGAGTGCCACTAACCCCTACAGAGCTAACATTTTACTCTAGAGGCGTTTCATCGATGATATTCTGGTACTTTGGAAAGGTGATCGAACTCACTGCGAGGAGTTTTGCTCTTGGATCAATACTCTGAACCCCTACTTGAGGTTTACCAGTACCATCTCTGATCAACAAATCCCGTTCTTGGACCTTCTGATCCAATTAGATAATCATACGATGAGTACCACGTTTTACCGTAAGCCCACTGACAGGAATAGACTCTTACATTTTCAGAGTTACCATCCTCGAGCCCTCAAACAAAACCTACCGTTTGGACAGTTCCTCCGGATTAGGAGTAATTGTAGCTCCGTGACTAATTTCAAAAAGGAGTCTAAGAACCTGACAAAAAATCTTCTCCAGAGGGGGTATCATAGCCTGGATGTGAATAAGTCATTCAAACGTGCCCGCAACAATGACCGGGAGGGGCTACTTGAACCTAGCGAGCGACATACGGATGACTCTATTACATGTGTGACAACCTTTCCCCCAATTCTTATCATTTAAAGAAAATCATTAAGAAACATTGGGGGATCTTACAAACTGGGGATCTTACAATAACTACCCCACGCTTTGCCTTCAAACGAACCACAAACTTGAAAGAAAGACTCATACATACGAGACCACGAAAATCTAAGGGCTCTACACAGTCCACATTATGGCACCTTCCTCCAGTAATGGGCCACTACCCTTGTGGCTCGTGTGTGGTTTGTCCCCTGACAAAGATCACCAAGAATATCATTTTCCCCAATGGGTTTACCTGGGAGTGCAGGACACATACCAACTGTAATACCTCGAACTGTATTTTTTTAATCACCTGTCTATGTAACCTCACTTACATAGGGATGACTACTAGACCAGTCAAAACAAGAATTATTGAACACAGGAGTAACTTCTGGTGTAAGACAGTGAACACAAAAATGACGACACACTTTAATGAAAAACAACACTCCCCTGACTCGCTTCAATGGATAGTTCTTCAGTCTGTTAGGAACATCAACAAGAACAAATTATTCCAGTTGGAACAGAGGTGGGTGATGAGGCTGTCAACACACAGGGAAGGGTTAAATGAGGAAATCCCATGGAGTAGTCTCCTAGGTTCCTGAACTCTGGACTATGATTGATTCCCCTATGTTTATGACTGTGTAACTCACGGGTCAACTACATATCATCCAGTACTATGCCCTATTTGGGGTTTCTTTATATGAGGTTGATCGTGATACACTCACGGGGGGCCCTGCGCCCGCCCCCTGAATACCGACCTTTAGCCGCTCACAGCTAGCGCTGTTTTTCTACCTCCCACTCGGGATCGGCCTATTACCACTGGTCCCGCCCCCTGTGCTATGAGATTGACGCGTTACGTTCTCATTACTGAGACGTATCCGGAAGTGAAGCTCGCGCCCGAGTTTCCTTTTGAGTAATGGACTACACCGATTGGCTCCGGTTCCTAATTTATAATCTCCTTCAGCTCATTGCTGCGTCCTCCGAATCAGCTTGGACGAAGGGTAGGAATCGACGTGTCCTGTATCAAGGAAACATGTAAGTGTTCGGCTTAACTCTGCACACCTTCCGGATTAACTACTTACGATAACTCTGCCCCCAATGGTGTTTTTAAGTGAATGGGCTCATAAACATCGGGTGGAAGCGTTTCGACATGTACATTTCTTGACATGTGGGACTTTTGTAACCTATACCTACCTGGGAAACTAAAACCCACCTCCTCCCCTTCTATCTGTTCCTTTTATTCCTGTCATTGTATTTCTTTGAAATCTCCCTATCGCAAATGTTGCGAACCTTTGTTAATTCCCACATGATGCCTAGCGTCGTTTGGTAGTTTTGACCGTCGAGTCGTTCTGGTCAGACATTGAGAGCGGTCGACGTTTTAGACAAATTCAAACAATGGGGGGAAATGACTTTGAGAGCCCCCCCCACATTTTTTTGATCGTTTATGATATGGATAGCTTTGGTCAATATTCCACCTTTAAAAACAAACGTCACATAGCTCCTGTCCTCCCTTACGTCTCTTTTTATCATGTCTTCCACAACGTTTATTCGTGCTGGAATCCCAACGCTGTTACCATGCTTCTGTACCATGACAGAACACTGCACTATTCAGTGTTGCAGTCCGACCCTGATTCGTTGGAGCCCTTGATGCACCACTACGGGGTGAGTTGGTTATTAATCCGTGTTACTTTGACCACCGAGTGCTCTCCTAGTCTTCTGACATAAGAAAAGAGTTTTCCTGATGAGATCTTGTGTGTTTTATAACAGAACAAATACATGTGTGTGTTTTCTGCAGTATTCTGTGTTTTCTCACTTTTTCCCTCACTATTAAGCGCATGTGTAAAGATTTCACAGCACTTTTTTTGATCACCATTGTACTTTATTGTACCACGAGTGCTGCCTGACACCACTTTATGTGTTTACAGCACATGAGGCCAACAACCAATAACCTGTTATAAAATGTTGTTTTATTGTGTGCCTGTTTTTTATTCTCTCTTCCAGGTGCATTTAGGTTTTTCTTCAACAAGAGTAACCACTTATTAGGGTGCTGTAAAAGTGGTAAGTGCTGTAGTAGGTGCTATCACTACCAGTAAGTGTGTGAACTTCTATTTTTTGGTCCTGATGAATTGCGGTTAAATTAACCAGTGCAAGAAACATGTTGACCTTTGTAGCGCCAACCTAACTACTTTAATGCAGGGAGGCGCACTTTTTGGTTTTAGTCAAGAGTGGGACCCTGCTTATTAAACTTTTGTTATTTTGGGCCCCTACTACTTGTTTTAAAATTTCATTGGAGCACACTACATTTAGGGCCCTCACCCGCACTACACCAACCGGCATATAAGGAATAAAGATCTCCATCAAAAGGCCCCGATAAGGGTGCCGATCGGGGATTGCAGCGCCGCCCCGATTTGGAGCAGACCTGATGATGAAGCATGACATCTAGCTGGCTGGATGTGTGAGGGTCTTTTTCCTGAAGGAGGAAATTCCTCCTGACTTTACTGACTAACAGACCATTGTAGGCCTTTCTTTGTTTAATCACACCTTTTAGGAACAGCATACATCTCTATACCTAGACTTATGATCGGGCTTCGTGTGCTGGACCTGTTTAAAATAGCCCATTGTTCCTCCACTTATATGTAACTCCTTCAGTATTACCCTTTCTAGGTGATATAATACCAAAGTTTCACCAGCGAACTCCTTTGCTACCAATTACTCTCACTTTTATATGAAAGAAAAATAGTCCCTAACATCAGTGCTTCTAGTCCTGCGTAACTTTCAGCACTTTACTGATCCAGACAAGTAACCTCACTGCAGTATGGCTTCCATTCGCCACCCACTATTCAATATTCCCGGGAAATTCCAGACAACATAAAACATAAACATTTAACGAATAGCGGTTGTTAGTGCAGAAATCAAATAATTCAATCCACAATATTTTCTACCTAACTAACTAGAACCTAACCATGCCTCTGCTACCAAAGAAAAACTGATAGAGCGCGGGCTACTAGCTCAGGTTACACACACACATACCTAATACTCACCTGGGCCCATAACATTCACACAGATAAGCTAGTAAACCCCGCTGTTATCAATTTTGAGTTTTACCTGTAATTTGAATTTCACCTTTACCAAGTCTTACCAATTTGGTCTCCTTAATAATTCCTTTACTCAATGAATCAGGTTGCTGGGATAGTTTAAGGTAGAAAATGACATTTAACTTTAAACTTTAAATAACCACAAACTCAAAAGTTTTTTAAATCTTTACCTAAATCAATAATTTGTGAGTAAGAATCAATTACAGTTTAAACACCTTCTCTCAAGAGGCAAGATAAAAGTCAAATATAGCAAAGTCATAATAATGATCAATGATGACGGTACCTGGAAAGGAAAAAGAGAGAGAGAGCTGGTACAAAGATATATTTAGCAGAATTATATTTACCTAAAGTGATAGATGAACCCAACTCTTTGAGGAAGGACCAGATAGAATCTCCCAGTGTTAAATGGTAGTGGCAGGTTCAGTCAATAACCTTTTAAGTATTGCCCAGCGGTAATCGCCTCTTATACCATTCGATGATTTACCAATAAAAGAGGCAGGCGCCGGAGACTGGAAGGCAGGAAACAAAGTTTTATTCCGTCGGAGTAGAACACATCAGATCAGACAGCAAGGTATCGTCACGAGGTGCTCTCTCTGCATCTCTGAGACCTAGTCTCTTATACACACGTTTATGACTTTATTGTATATGGCACATTCCTGAGATCGCTTTGATACATGGAAGGACATCCTCAGATCCCCCCCGCCCGGCTCAGGTCCGCTCCCATACATAGTTACAGTAGAAGTCCCCACCCCATCCGCAGTAGGAGATGGCTATCACACAGCTGGACATTCCGTCGATTCCCGGGGGCGTGTGCGACCGGTCGGGTCTCAGAGGGTGGGGGCCTTGACCAACTGTAATCCCTTTGAAGTGAGGTGTTTCCCTTACAGTAGGGGCAATAAACTGCATCCGCAGGGCTAGGCGATGGCCTGGGATCGGCTCGGACAATCGGGCGCAGAGGAAGGGGTTATCAAAAGGATGTGTGACCATGTAAGGGATGAAAGGAGGTGTTGGTCCGGCACGGGATGTGGTTCCAAGGCAGGGTTGCGCAGGAGGAGAGGTTTTATGGCCCATGTATGAGAGAGAGAGAGAGAGAGAGAGAGAGAGCGGGGGGATGGCCAGCGCGCGGGGGGATGTTCGCAGCGCCTGAGGGGCGCGCTGGCGGTCGGCAATGAGCGGGGAGAGAGACCAGGGTGCCTAAAATGGCTGCCGTGCGTTTTTCTGTGTGTGGCGCTGGGGAGAGACAAGATGGCGCAGATAATGTTCAGTTACGAGCTAAATTTCCACAGTACTCCCTTTTAACATATCTCGCCAGCTTGTTTAGTTCGGATCTATCCCCATAATGCCACGTACTTCTACCTCGTACAGAGCTTTCATTCTTTCTGCTTCGAAGTTCAGAGCCTTAGGGCAGATGCAGTTTGTGAAAAGTGAACATAAGGGTGGCAAACACTGAATCCCCAGGCAACATCCACATAGAATCACAATCGGTATTAGGATAAACGTAAACAACCTCCACCCCCAGTTCTTTATCGAGTCCCAGAACCAATTCCCAAGCGACCATCCTTCTTGTTCCTGATGCACCTCTGAGGAAAGTCTGTGGAGTTGTTCGATCGCCTTGTAGACTGAGGGTGAGTTGTCCAGTACGTAGGTACAACAGCTGGACCCAATGATGCGGCATGCTCCTCCACGATCAGCCAGAACCACATCTAGAATGAGGCGGTTCTGAAGAGCCACCAGGCGGACGGCCTGAAGCTCGGCGGTGTTGTTGGCGAGGATGCCAGCCGTAATGTTCATTGTTGTTTCGACTGCCTGGGTTAAGTGCCGGATGGCACGGCTGTTTGCCATCGGACCCCAAAGTGGAACAAGTCCTTTTACTGCGTCCATGAACTGTGCTCCGGTGGAGTCGGCTTGCACAATGTCCTTGGCACGTTTCTGCCGGTGATGGTTTGCTGGAGCCACATATGTTGGAGGAAGGATAAAAGCGATGTAACAGGTGCCTCCCCAGCCTTTTGGAAGCCAGGTGTAGGCCTTAGTACCACAGACGAAGTACATATTTGGGGAGGTAACAAAGGAGGGTGGGTCAACTGAGTCCAATGTTCGGGTGATGAGACAGGAACTGTGGCCCACCAGCTGCGTTCCCAGACCTTTGAGGCACACAAGACCTGTGATGTTGACGACGGATAGGGCCACTGTTAGGGTGGCGGCCGTTCGTTTCCAGAGGTAAGAGAAGGTGGGTCTGGCTGGGGTGTTGAACACCTGCATTTCGACTCGCTCTTTGGCAGGGATGTCCATATGAAAGGAAGTGTTTGATCTCAGAGGACAGAAGGGAGCAGAAGTTTTTCCAGTTTTGTTCAGCCAGAACCCATGGTAGAAGTGTGACACAGTTTTGCCGGAAGTGGCATTGTCCTTGTAGCTTTCTTGCAGGAGGATTAGCCAAGCGAGGCAGGAGCAGTGGATAGAGAAGGGCGAAGGGATGAAAGGGATAGAATGTCCAGTGGCATGTGGCAGCAATCCACAGATCCAGCAGTTAGTGGCATTGGCGGCAAGATTGTGTTGGTAGAGCAACTGCACAAAAGAGTTATTCCAGAACTCCTTACGCCTTTCTCGGAGTTGGGGTGAAAGTGAGATCAGATGGTGTTCTTTCATGGTGGTAGGCTGGACAGTGGTCAACAATGTCTCATGAGCGGGTGCACTCTCTTCCATGATCCAGAAGGTGATCATGAGGAGAAGGCAAAAGAGAAGGGTAATAAAAAGTGCGATAGTCTTTGAGCTGTGCATCTTGTCAGTCTTTGGGTTTTGATAGTGGATCTTCGGACATCCGGTTGCTTCCATCACCTTCAAGGGACTCGGTAGCGGGCAGAACCACAGACTTTGTTTAGTTTCTCTCCTGGAGGCCTTGAGGTGATTAGGCTACCGATCTGAGATTTCAACTCAGTTCGTGGTCTGCTTAGCCGAAGTTCCCTCCTTTCGTCGCAGATTATACCCTTCTTTGGATGGCACAGTGGGATCGGGATATTTCGTTAACTCAAGTGTCTCTGTATTCGGGTAGCAGTTCAGGGGTGGTCGGCCTTTGTCCGGGAGTTCTTCTTGGCCGGTGATGTTGTCGGTTGTCGTCAGGGTCGGTGATACCTTTTTGCAGTGATGTGCATGCAGCCAGTTGCGCTTCCCCTCCACTCGAAGAGCTGTTCGGGTGGTGATCAAGACTTGCAGGGGGCCCGTCCACCGGGGCTCCAGACTCCTTGCACGCGGGAAATTACGCACTAGGACGTAATCTCCGGGTTGGATATCGTGTCCGGGGCCCCTGGAAGCATCGGGAATGGCTTGCAGCACCTGCTGATGGATAACAGACAACGTTTTAGTTAGGTTATACAAATAATCAGACATGAGGACGTCCGGGACGTCGTGGATGGACGTCGGTGTCGGTGCAGTCCAAAGGTTCATGGGTCGTCCGAAGATGACCTCGTAGGGGGTTAAGTGGTGTTTGGTGGGAGTGGAACGCATTGATAGCAATATTAGCGGGAGGGCGTCTGGCCATTTTAGTCCTGTGGTGGCAACTATTTTGGCTATTTTGAGCTTCAATGTGGCATTATGTCGCTCAACCAAGCCTGCGGATTGGGGGTGGAAGACTGCGTGGAATTTTTGTTTTACACCCAACCCCTTCAAGATGAGTTGGATTACTTCGGCTACGAAGTGGGGGCCGTTGTCGCTCCACAGAATTCGACAAAGGCCGTAAGGGGGGAAGAATTCCTTTAGTAGTACCTTGGCGGTAGTCATAGCAGTGTTGTCGCGGGTTGGGTAGTCTTCCACCCACTTGCTGAAGGCACACACAACGACAAGTACGTATTTCAGGCCTTGGCACCTTTCTAATTGGATGTAGTCCATTTGTAGGACCTCAAAGGGATGATTAGGAACCCCAAACCCTCCCCGGGGTACAGCAGTTCCTTTACCAGGGTTGTGTTGGAGGCATACCAGGCATTGTTGGACCAGACGTTTGGCTGAGTCTGGGATCTTGTCGTTGTGCCAAACTTTGGAGAGGAGTTCGATCATGGGGGCAGACCCTATGTGTGCGGGGGAGTGTGTCATGGTCAGCATGGGAATCAGGTATGAGTCAGGTAGTAACCATTTGTTCGTGTCTTTAGTTTGCCATCAGCCTTCATCGTCTTTCAATCCTACCCGCGCCCATTCAGTCAATTCGTGTGGTGTGCTGGCTAATTGGATGTCCCTAAACGTGGTTCCATGATGGAATATCGTTAACCTAAATATCGTCAGAAATAAATATCGTCACTAAAATATCGCTTACATTAATATCGTCATCCTATACTTAAACAAGGATTCACACAAATATCGATTTTTTTTAATCGACAACCCTAATATCGTTCACACTAATATCGACAACATAAATATCGACTACTACATGATCGACTTTATTTTAAATAACATGACCTTAGACATATATATCGACTACACTAACATCGACGACCTATCTGCTTATAGAAATATACAAAAAATATCGTCTTTTTATTACCAACTCGATATGCACTATTCTTTTATTTTACACACTTTTTTTAACTATTTTACTTTACAAAACTATTCACACATATAATTATTTAACGGTTTTCTAATTCAAAATAACGTTCTCGACCAATGATTTTGAAATTTCACTAATTGAACCAATCAAAAGCTACCATTAATTAACTCACTAATATAAAAACAATTATACACTTAACGTAATTTACCATTTTTGGGCCAAACTTGGAGAAAAACGGTTACCTTGCTGAGAGAAGAAAATACAAACCTACAACTACAAAACGTCATACTACACTTGAAGTAAGTAAAATCCCATTGCTTTTTTCATTCGAACTTAGCATAAAGTAGATAAACTCCCTAAATTAAAAAGTGTTCTTCTTTAGAGTGAAAAAAGAACATGTTGAACGACCAGAAACTTACATGTAAAAACATTTATTAACTACCTTATCCATGTCTACTTAGATAGCTGACAAAAATTATTTAAACTTGCTATGTAAATGTACAATTTACTTCATATATTAACAACTACTATCATCCAAATACTATAAGTAACACAATGATTAGAAAAAAAAATGAATGCTGCGCTAGGTTGCTGTCCAGTAGCACAGGCGCAAAGGAGGATAGTTCAGTTAATCCATGAATGTATAGGCAGCATACGTGGCAACTGCTTCCAACAAAAAATCGTTTGCAGGGCCACTAAAAGTCTCAGCCATCCAATTAATTAAAGAAAAGGAACATACGTGTTCTTCAACCATCGGAGCCTCTAGCACAATCAGAGGGCAACCGGAATGTTCCTCTAAATAGCTCATAGCCAAGAAGTCATAGGCAGCCGTTGATATGTCCCAATTACCCAGGATACCATGCGCCGCACCACAAGCCATAATCCGGACACCAGACCAGGCCAACTCCTGAGACACTAAGGGCCTCATCAGTCGATCGAAATCCGGCACCGGAGACACCGTGTTGGTCAAGCACAAATCCAGAGGCCATTCAAAGGGACAATCCAGGCAGTGAAATACAGGTTGCACGCAGGTGAAGTAGGCATACCTGAAGGATAATCCATATGCCAGGCTTAAAGTCGCCAATGGCAGAGTACCATAAAAGTCAAGCATCCTATCACGAAGAAGATGCAGACGGGACAGGTGCTCGTGTGGCACAGAAACAGCAGCCATTCCGTAGTATGAAAAGTAAAAGCAGCACACCTGCCACCAGCGCCAGAAGCAGCGGAACACCTCCAAAGATGCTCGAGAAAATCGAATGAAAAAATGCCAGAATCACACCAAAAATAGTTTGGAAAGAGGTCACGAGGCCTGAGCCTACAAGTTTAAAAAAATGAGCCAGGCCGGTCGTGGACGAGGCATTGAAAATAGTTAGGATCAAAGCTCCGAAATGTAGGGGGAGGTCAGTATTCAAAACCGCCTGTACCTCAGTGCGCGTATTAGCAACGTGAAGGACAAATGTTTCACGAGAGGAAGTCAATGACACCTCTTTTTGGGACAATACAGCTCTTATTCAGCTCAACTTGTTGAACTCTGCTTTCAAGGTTGGAATCGAAGGCCAGATGGAAAAATCCAGCCGCCCGTGCGGGGGTGAAAAGAGAACATTATTGCAGCAGACAACCCTCTCCGATACTATATATGGGATTCCCACTAACATCCCGCAGCAAGCTTCATTATTCAAAATTAAATAACTACTGTTTGCAAGCAGCGTCAAAGAAGGCGTAATCACAGGCACTGGGACACCTCGTAGGACGCAGGCCAAAATCGGGGCTTGTACATTGCATGCACCGTGTAATTGAATGTGCCTACATACCAAGGAATGATCTGGTGTTGTGGTACATTCCTCATCCTTCAGATAAACCTCAGTTCCGTCCCTAGTATATCTATACGTAAAGGGGAGGGACCAAACCTCATGTATGAAAGCGGTGCCCAGCTGTTCATATCTACCCAGAGCATAATGTTTCATACAAGACGTAAACTTAAGAAGTGCGAACGGTAGAGTTATCAACCCGTATATAAGCCACGTGACTGAATTGATTTCCGCCACAGAGAAAGGTAACGGTTCTAATTTTTCAATATGTAATAATGAATATGTAGCATCTTTCATGGACATAAATAGCTGCTTATCAGTAATGTTAAAAGGAATGAATAACGATGTAGTGCTCAAATAGTCCCAAGGGACCCTCCCTGCCTTTAACGTCTGCAATGTCCATGCAAACTGCATAACAGAACGCAACTGGTTTTGACCATTATATAACACAGACATATCATCATGCACAATATCAACAACTGACGAAACAATATTATCTAATGTATAAATTCTGGAAGAGAGAGTGCTAATGCTGTTATCTATAACGGCTAAAACCTTTTCCATGTTTGCTTGGTCAATAGCTCTCAATCTTGAAGCCGCCTCAATTTGCGAAAATTTCCACACTTCGTTGTAAATAGCATACGCCCACCTTTTGGTTCTGCCACCCACAGGACCTTTAACAAAATAATTCAAATCTATTTTGTCATGTAACTTCGATAAATGAACTTTGACAGATGCTAAGGTGGAATGTCGCAGCCAGGATTGACATAACTTTCCCACAGAAATGTAGTTACAGTATGTGACGACTCAAACCGAGGGTCTACGCGTTCCAGAGGACTAAATACCCTTTTGATCAAAAATAAATTGTAAACTCAGGGAAAGTTCTGGATAGTAAACCATAATAAATTACTATTCTAACTCCAATCCAACATAAGTCAGGGAAAGTGCTGGATAGTAAACCATAATAAATTACTATTCTAACTCCAAACATAACATAACTCAGGGAAAGTGCTGGATAGTAAACCATAATAAATTACTAATATAACTCCAATCCAACATAAGTCAGGGAAAGTTCTGGATAGTAAACCATAATAAATTACTATTCTAACTCCAATCCAACATAAGTCAGGGAAAGTGCTGGATAGTAAACCATAATAAATTACTATTCTAACTCCAAACATAACATAAGTCAGGGAAAGTGCTGGATAGTAAACCATAATAAATTACTATTCTAACTCCAATCCAACATAAGTCAGGGAAAGTGCTGGATAGTAAACCATAATAAATTACTATTCTAACTCCAATCCAACATAAGTCAGGGAAAGTGCTGGATAGTAAACCATAATAAATTACTATTCTAACTCCAAACATAACATAACTCAGGGAAAGTGCTGGATAGTAAACCATAACAAATTACTATTCTAACTCCAATCCAACATAAGTCAGGGAAAGTGCTGGATAGTAAACCATAATAAATTACTATTCTAACTCCAAACATAACATAAGTCAGGGAAAGTGCTGGATAGTAAACCATAACATAAGTCAGGGAGAGTGCTGGATAGTAAACCATAATAAATGACTATTCTAACTCCAATCCAACATAAGTCATGGAAACTGCTGGATAGTAAACCATAATAAATTACTATTCTAACTCCAAACATAACATAACTCAGGGAAAGTGCTGGATAGTAAACCATAACAAATTACTATTCTAACTCCAATCCAACATAAGTCAGGGAAAGTGCTGGATAGTAAACCATAATAAATTACTATTCTAACTCCAAACATAACATAACTCAGGGAAAGTGCTGGATAGTAAACCATAATAAATTACTATTCTAACTCCAATCCAACATAAGTCAGGGAAAGTGCTGGATAGTAAACCATAATAAATTACTATTCTAACTCCAATCCAACATAAGTCAGGGAAAGTGCTGGATAGTAAACCATAATAAATTACTATTCTAACTCCAAACATAACATAACTCAGGGAAAGTGCTGGATAGTAAACTATAATAAATTACTATTCTAACTCCAATCCAACATAAGTCAGGAAATGTGCAGGTTAGTAAACAAAATAAATTTTTCTATCTAAATTATTTTTTAGACCCTATTCCCCTATAATACCAAAATAACGCTTCTTCAATATTAATTTAATATTTTTTATTAATATTAAAAAATAAATTTCGTGTAAAAATTTTAATTTCGATGTTAAATTTTGATTTCATGATACATTTCTAATTTATTAATATTTTATCCAATTTTTAAAGACTACATTTTTAAATTACTACCCACCCTAATCCCCTATAATACCAAAAACCCGCTCCTAAAATTTTTATTTGAAATTTTTAAATTTAATTACAAATTTAAATTCGTAAACAATTAGAAATTTAAAATTAAATTTTAAATTTCTTAATTATTTTCTAATTTGTTTATATTTTATAATAATTTACTATTCTAACTCCAATCCAACATAAGTCAGGAAATGTGCAGGTTAGTAAACAATATAAATTTTTCTATCTAAATTATTTTTTAGACCCAATTCCCCTATAATACCAAAATAACGCTTCTTCAATATTAATGTAATATTTTTTATTAATATTAAAAAATAAATTTCGTGTAAAATTTTAAATTTCGAGGTTAAAATTTGATTTCATTATAAATTTCTAATTTATTAATATTTTATACAATTTTTAAACACTACATTTTTAAATTACTACCCACCCTAATCCCCTATAATACCAAAAACCCGCTCCTAAAATTTTTATTTGAAATTATAAAATTTAATTACAAATTTAATTTCGTGAAGAATTCGAAATTTGAAATTAAAATTTGGATTTCTTAAATATTTTCTAATTTGTTTATATTTTATAAATTTTTTAAAAACCAAATTTTAAATTACTACCCACCCTTATCCGCTATAATACCAATAACCCGCTACTAAAATTTTAACAATTCTTTTGTAGAAAATATTTTTTAACACATATTATTACTAGTAGGAGTTTTGTAAGTTTTTTAAAAACATAATACATATTTTTTTATAAATTTTATAACAACTTATATTTTTCTGTCGATATTATATGAAACGACATTTTGTTCAACGATATTCTGTTCATCGATATTTTTTTATGACGATATTTTTGTCATTCTCACGAAACGATATTTTTTAAAAAGATATTTTCTATTACGATATTTTTCACAGTCGATATTCTTACCACGATATTAATGCTAGTCGATATTTTCCCGTCGATATTCTATCTTTATACCCCTAATCGTTTCCCTAGCATCCTTCCATTTCTCAGTTTGTGACCTGGTCACGTACATGCGTGTCGTTGACCTATTTTCGGCTGTGGTTCAGGCAGTGATGTCAGCCAGTGCATTTCCCTGTCCTATAATGTCTGTCACCTTCTTGTGTGCCTGGCATTTGATCACAGCCAGCCGGGTGGGGAGGAGGACTGCTTCGGTCAGAGCGGAGACTAGATCTCCATGTAGGATGGGTGTGCCATGGGAAGTCAGAAATCCCCTCTCCTTCCATAGGAGTCCAAAGTGGTGAACTACCCCGAAGGCGTACTGGCTGTCTGTGTAAATGTTTGCGGTTGTCCCTGCTGCTAGGATGCATGCTCGTGTGAGGGCGATCAGCTCAGCCGCCTGTGCGGATCGCTGTGTGATGCGGGCTGTCTCAACAACTGTTCGGGCCGTGGTGACTGCATAGGCAGCTGAGGTGGTGCCATCGGGAAGCTTGATGCATGAGCCATCTACCCACAGTTCTCCGTCACGGTCAGGGAAGGCTGTATCTCGGAGGTCGACCCTACTCTTGGTTTGTTCGTCAGTGAGGGTCACACAGTCATGTATAGGGGACGCATTGAGGTCTGTGTCAGGGAGAGGTAGCAGTGTGGATGGATTCAGAGTGGTGCATCGTTTCAACGTGATATGGGGCGCAAGCAGAGTCAGTTCATAACCCGTCAGTCGTGCACTAGTCAGGTGTTGAGTCTTGGTCTGGTTCAGGAGGGTGTCAACAGCATGGGGTACTAGCACAGTGAGGGGGTTCGAGAGCACGATCCCCTCGCTTTGTCGGATAGAGACAGCAGCGGCAGCTACTGCTCGAAGGCAGGCGGGCAAAGCTCTGGCTACAGGGTCAAGAGTGGCGGAGAAGTAGGCACAAGGGCGTTGTTTGGGACCTATGGACTGGGTTAGAACAGACAATGCACATCCCTCCCTTTCGTGGGTGAAGAGGGAGAAAGGTTTGGTGTAGTCTGGGGTTCCTAGAACTGGTGCTGAGCAAAGGGCATCTCGCAATTCTTTGTAGGAGGACTGGCATTCGGGTGTCCAGGGGAGGGGGATGGTGACGTCTTTAGCTAGCAGGGAAAGTAGAGGTTTTACAATAAGACTGAAGTTTGGCAGCCATTGTCGACAGAAGGAGGTGAGGCCTACCAGAGACCGCACTTGCTTCTGAGTTTTGGGAACAGTTTAGGATGGTCTGAATTCGGTCAGGTGTAAGCTTCCTCCCATCTTTGGATAGGAGGTGGCCTAGATATGTCACTTGGGGTTGGCAGAATTGCAACTTCTTCCTGGAGTCCTTGTGACCGTTCTCCACGAGGAAGTGGAGGAGGTGGATGGTGGCCGTGACTGCAAGTGGAGTGGTGTCGGCCGCCAAAAGAATGTCGTCGACGTACTGTATTAACACCACTCCATCTGGCAGTTGGACCGCATCCAGTTGTCTTTTGAGGGCTTGGCTATAAATGCTGGGGCTCTCAGTGTAGCCTTGGGGTGCCCTACAAAATCTGTACGAACGGGCCTTTAAGGTGAAGCCAAAGAGGTAGCGGCTGTCTGGGTGGATGGGGATAGAAAATAATGCGTTCTTGAGGTCAATAACAGTGAAGGTAGTGGCAGTGGATGGAATCAGGGTGAGGATGGTGGTGATGTCTGAGACCACGGGGTATTGAGGTATGACTACTTTGTTAACCTCTCGTAAGTCAACAATGAAGCGGTATGCTTTCTCATCTCCCTCGCCTTGCTTCTTTACAATGGGTAGGATAGGGCTGTTGCAAACATTACTAACTACTTCTTCTACCACTCCTGAATCGACTAGGGACTGGATGATTTCCACCAACGCCTTCTCGCCTTCGGGCGATATCCGATACTGTGGAAGCTTTGGGAGCACCGCGTCCGGTCGGACAGTTATGTGTACAGGGTCGATCACCATGGGTCCTACGTCTGAGTCGGTTTTAGCCCATAGGTGTGAGGGCAACGTGTCGAGTAGAGACAAGTCAGCATCGGTTATAGAGAACATGCGTCGTGTGAGACAAGGCCTGAACAGATCTGGATTATCGTGCAGTATGACTCGAACTCCGTTTGGGGAACATCTGATGGTGGCTCGGAAATGTTTTAGCAAATCGAGACCCATAATGGCATCGGGGGTGTTGGAGGAGAGCAAAAAGGTCGTGTCAGTGGTGTTATCTTCTAAGTCAAAGGAGATTGGTGCGGACAAGGGGTTAGTGGAGGGCGTTCCATCAAAGCCTATTGAATTTACGTGTGAGCCAGACAAGGGTGCCCTTGGAATCAGTCGTTTAGATAGTGCACTACGTGCCGCCCCAGTATCTACCAAAAATGGAGACTTTGTGCCCAAGACCTTAGCAGTGACGTAAGGACCTTGCTGGTCAACACGGAGTTCGACTGGATCCCTCCCTTGCCCCTGGCAGTCCTATGCAAAGTTATGGGTATCTTCATAGTCGGACTGTTGGCACTGGTTCTGTCGGGGGCGGTCAAAGGCGTTTGGTCTGCTTGGCCTGTCGTTGGTGGCGTCGTTCGTGTACCCTCGTCCCTGTCCTCTACTTCTGGGGCCATATGCTATGTCCCTGGTGTCTCTATTTTTGTTCATTTCCAGAAGAACCGGGCACTGGGATTTCCAGTGTCCGGACCCTCTACAGAACGCACACTGATTCTCGTCTAAGTCCCTGCGTCCAGCGTAGGGTGTGGGTGCATGGTCTCTAGGGTGTGGTCTTCTAGGAACAGCCGGTTGATAATTTCCCTTGGGAGGTTCCCTTCCTATGGTCACCCCCTGCAACTGTGCGATCATTACCCTTTCCTTCAGTTCCTTTTTCTTTTTCTCGGACGCCCTATCATTCTCATTCTTTTGGTGTTCGTAGTATTGGGCCATCTGGAGGATAGCCGCGGGTTTGGAGGCTGCCCAAGTACTCTCGCTGGTCTGCAGCTTCTGGGAGACTTCCTGGGACAGACCCTTCACATAATTCTGGACAAAGAGGTGATGTCCGGTTGCAGTGGTCATGTCCTGGCCACTATAATCGGAAAACACTGTCTCGAATCGGGAGAAGTATTCGGACACATCCTCCTGGGGTTTCTGGCGGCAAGCCGTCACTATCGACCAGTCTACCTTTCTTTCTGGGATTAGAGTCTTCAATTTCTGTACAATTTTGTCTGGGAGTTCCAATATGGCTTTTAGGGGTTTTTGTCCAGGTTCTCGCTGCTTATCTATGGTATCGAGTTGTACCCAGGTATATCCGAACGGCTCAGCGTGGTCGACTTTCCGGATTTGCTTCCACACATCAGCCGGCAGACATAGCCCGAAGAACAAGTCGATATCCGCTAAGGTCATTATAGTTGAACCCAAGGCCGTTCCTAGTTTGGTGTAGAAGGCAGTCGGGTTCTTTCTTAAGTCGGGTAGGGTCATTCTAAAGGTCAAGATGTCTTGTCGGTCCCATGGCTGATAGACCCAGTTATATACAACCCTTCCCTTCGCATCTTGGTGGTTGATGTCATCGTGTGTTCCCTGACCTCGTGGGGGGACCCAGTAGGGGGCGGCCTCCTTGATGGGCATCATGGTATCAGCCTTTCCTGCCTGGGGTTCAGTCTCTATGGGGGTCTCTGTCTTTGTTGTCTGTCGGTGTTCTTTAAGATGCCGGAAGACTTCGAGTGTACGAGTGAAGAGGTTCGTCACATCGCCCTCTCCCCCCTCCCCAATGTCTACCTTCCTATACAAGGTTGCTAAGCCTTCGGGACCTCTATCTTGGTACCTATCCTCATAGGCATTCAAAGTGTCGTCTGTGGTTGTCGGCATGCGAGTTATACAGGTCTGTTACGTATTCCTCACTTTCTTTTCGTTCTACTAGTGTCCTTACTACCTTATCGATTCCGGCTCGTTCATCCTTTGTTAGTCGATTCATTCTGGCGGAATCTTTCTTTCTCATCTCAGGGTCATCTAACGTTATTGCTAACATTGTGTTCAGTACAAGAGGCTCGGCCGGCGCGGAGGCCGTGAGGACCGAGGCCCTGGTACTGCTTTCACTTGCGTTTGGGGGTTGTGGGTGCTGTACTATAGGTTGGGAGGGAGCATATGGAGGGGGCATGTAGATGATCGGGGGACCTAATAGCAATTCGTCATTCGCTCGTTGCTTGGAAGGTAACTCAGGGTAGAGCGTAGAGGGGGTCCTAACAGGGCACTGGCCTGATGTTTTAGACTCTGGTTTTAGTTTAGCTTCCTTTCTCTCCTTTATCTCTTCCTCTAACTTTCTAGCGGCAAGGTGAGCTGCCTTTCGTAACTCCTTTTCTGCTTTTACTTCTTCTCTCTTTTTTCGTTGTGTTGCTTTTTTGCGCCACATGCCGATACTGTCGAGCATAGTAGGCGTCGTTTTATTACTACGTAGAGCTATGTCTAGCGTTTCTAATTTATGATCGTCAAAGGATCCCATCAGTGGCCACTGACTCTTGGGGTCCTTCTTTGTATATTTATGCCATAGCTTGCTATAAGCTACGGCGACTAGTCCATATTTAGTGAACATGTCCTTATTAGGGGTGCCTTCCAGTGGGGCCGGATGGTTCACCTCTAATAAGCGGTCCGGGCGGAACCAACTACCAATCAGTGGGGAGAAGATAGGCATGACGGGTTACAACGGGGACAAAAGTCTGCACTACCTATCTTTTCACTGCTTGCAAAGACTAGACAGAATATCTCTATTTCACGTTGTTTGCAAGCGGAGAATACCTCCAAAGAACCAATATCGAACAACTAGTGTTCGGACAATCCATCAATCAATGGTGAGAAAGAGATAGGCACGACGGGTTACAATGGGGGACAAAAGTCCGCGTTACCTATCCTTCACTATCTGCAAAGACTAGACAGAATATTTCTATTCTACGTTATTTGCAAACAGAGAATATCTCAAGAAGTACTATTCTTCAAAACAATCAATATTCGGACAATCAATCAGTGGGGAGGAAAATAGGCACGACAGATTACAATGGGGGACAAAAGTCCGCGTTACCTACCCTTCACTATCTGCAAAGGGAGAGAGAGTATTTCTACTCTTCCCCGTTTGTAGGCAGCGAAGACCTCAAAAAGAGCAATCAATAAGCAATACTAGTATTTTCAATCAATCAATCAATCGTTTCGCAATTCGTCGTGTTACACGACCTACCCGGACCGCATGGACAGTTTCCCGTCTTCCACCTCCAGCGCCCCGATCGTCCTCTACTCTCCGTGTTTGCCGCGGCACTCCTGATGGTTCCCAGTCAGGACCGTAGATCACTCGAGAGAGGTCTGCCCGGAACCAGTGAAGTTCGGATGATCGGCTGCCAGACGAGGGTCTATCAGGCAGGAGCTCTCCCGATCGCTGCAGTCGTTCACTCTGTCGTCGGGACCTCTCCCACTGGATCCACGTGTCGCTGATGGGCCCCTTGTTGGGCGCCAATTGTTAAATGGTAGTGGCAGGTTCAGTCGATAACCTTTTAAGTATTGCCCGGCGGTAATCGCCTCTTATACCATTCGATGATTTACCAATAAAAGAGGCAGGCGCCGGAGACTGGAAGGCAGGAAACAAAGTTTTATTCCGTCGGAGTAGAACACATCAGATCAGACAGCAAGGTATCGTCACGAGGTGCTCTCTCTGCATCTCTGAGACCTAGGGCCTCATGTAGGTGGCATACACTTTACCGATTCTAAAATACCGAATCATACCGAATCGGTATTTTAGAATCGGTAAAGTGTATGTAGGTAAAAATTCGGTAAATGTTGCCGAATCGGAGTGAGTCGGTAATTACCGAATCGGTATTTACCGATTCGGTAATGAGGCATACCTTCCCATTGATGGGAAGGTATGCCTCATTACCGAATCGGTAAATACCGATTCAGTAATGGGGGGAACACATGCAAGGGTGGCAGGGTGTCACATTGACACCCTGTTGCACCCCTGAAACGGCCATGTGTGCACATGTGGCACACATACATGCCCTAAGGGCATGTATGTCTGCCACATTGCACACGTCTAGGCGCTCTGAAATGCATTTCCACATCCATACATTATTTACCACCAACTATTAGTTGGTGGTAAATACCGACTCCAAACAACACCCACACACTCCCCCTACATCTCATTTCTGTATTCGGAATTTACCGAATCGGTAAAATTACCGATTCGGTAATTTTACCGAATCGGTAAATTACCGAATACAGAAATGAGCCCCCTACATGTCACAAGCCTAAATACCGGTCGGTAACGGTAAAATTACCGAAAATCGGCCGTTACCGACCGGTATTCGGCTACGTACATGAGGCCCCTAGTCTCTTATACACACGTTTATGACTTTATTGTATATGGCACATTCCTGAGATCGCTTTGATACATGGAAGGACATCCTCAGATCCCCCCACCCCCCCGGCTCAGGTCCGCTCCCATACATAGTTACAGTAGAAGTCCCCACCCCATCCGCAGTAGGAGATGGCTATCACACAGCTGGACATTCCGTCGATTCCCGGGGGCGTGTGCGACCGGTCGGGTCTCAGAGGGTGGGGGCCTTGACCAACTGTAATCCCTTTGAAGTGAGGTGTTTCCCTTACAGTAGGGGCAATAAACTGCATCCGCAGGGCTAGGCGATGGCCTGGGATCGGCTCGGACAATCGGGCGCAGAGGAAGGGGTTATCAAAAGGATGTGTGACCATGTAAGGGATGAAAGGAGGTGTTGGTCCAGAACGGGATGTGGTTCCAAGGCAGGGTTGCGCAGGAGGAGAGGTTTTATGGCCCATGTATGAGAGAGAGAGAGAGAGAGAGAGCGGGGGGATGGCCAGCGCGCGGGGGGATGTTCACAGCGCCTGAGGGGCGCGCTGGCGTTCGGCAATGAGCGGGGAGAGAGACCAGGGTGCCTAAAATGGCTGCCGTGCGTTTTTCTGTGTGTGGCGCTGGGGAGAGACAAGATGGCGCAGATAATGTTCAGTTACGAGCTAAATTTCCACACCAGGACAGGATGAAGACAGAGGATTGGGCAGATTCAGATCTGGGAAGGTGACCACTTCTAAGTGCAACGTCTGCGTCGCACCCCTCTCTGGCACTACTCTCCTCGAATGTCCCTCTTCCGAAATCCCCTTCTAGATGCTTAGCTTATTGATCAGTATCTCATTTTCTCGAGCAGAGTTTTTGGCAGGGTCTGGGACAGCATCTCGGACAGGATCTGTAGCAGCATACGTGTTGGGTCGGTGACGAGTCGGAATGACAGATCTGACAAGTCTGACAAAGTCTCTAGCTAACTTACCTCAATTATACTATTCTGTATTCGTGTACCACCCCCAAAATTTGCAATATTCGTGTTTTCCCCTATTCTGATTGGTTAGGGCGAGGAAGTGAGTTAATCACACCATATTAAAAGTAAGGTTTTCTCTTTGCACTATTGTTCTAAGTTTGCACCCCTTAATTTACTTTCCCATAGCTTTATTCCCACCCGCATTTTACTTTATGATGAATACACGTTATACATTTTATTCAAAATTGCTGCTTTTGTCCGGTTCATTAGTTCGCTTTCCCAGGCATCTTTGCCCAATGTGGCCTTGGCTGTGATTTAAGTGTGTCATCATGGTTTCCGGCAAGTTTCTATGCGCCTGCGCAGCAGATCAAGCGGGGTAGGGATTTCAGTCACCCTCCGAGGCCCAAATATGAACTAATAATAAAGTCAGAAAAAGACACGTTAGAATGCGACAATAAATGATTTCACTGCATTCCACTTATATCTACTCTAGCCCCATTTACTTATTTTAATCTTTTCGCATTAGTGCTTAGTAGAACTTATAGGTTTAGTTTATGCAATAGCATGTGCATTACCATGTGAGTTTCAAGCATCCATTTTTAAAGGTATTGCACAGCTGTAAAGTTTTCCCACCAAGCGAAAGAGGACGTCATACTACGTAGATGCAGTAGACACATACGCAGAGACTTTCCCACGTTTTTGGCGGCCATTTTTAGACACTCGGGTTACTTGTTAGTAATACACGTAGGCAAGCATCCCCTGGATACAATATAATGAGTGTAATGTAATATTAGTATTTACAAGACTTGTTGGTTACATGGTTACATGTTATTTGAGAGGACTGCATGCAAGCAAGTTTCTTGAATATGAAACCTTGCTCCATCAGTGTCGTCCGCATACATATGGAAATGGATCTCTGAGAGACTGAGAAGTTCAGTGAGTGGTTCCATGAAAAGGTTGAAAAGTGTGGGCGAAAGGGAAGAGCCTTGTGGTACTCCTAACGTGACTGGTACAGGGATGGGTAAGGATTGATTGACCTTGAATCTTTTAGATCTATTTTGAAGAAAAGAGGTAAACCAGGTTAGTACAGATCCAAATATTCTCATTATGTGTTTCAGCAGTTCTATTTACCCTTGCCAGACTCCTCCAACCGTTTAGGCTCTCTTTGAGACTTGTCAGTGCTAATGTACCCTGTCCTTTAGATCTTCTGCAATGTCTCCCTGGCTTCAGACATTGTTATTTCTGCCTGGCTGCAGGCTACGTGGCCATCTCAAACAAAAAAACCTTAGCTTGACCCATCGGCACATGCTAATGAATGCCCTATTATGCTTCTTACATTCTATTCCAAGATTATCAAAGGATGTCAGTGTTTTGGAGAAGCAATCTGCTGTTACGCTGGGCTAGGCAAGTTTTTAGCTTAATACTATGGAATCCATACTTGTGTTCACCCTAGGTAGCCTTCTACGGAGGTGGCATTGCAGTTCTCATCAGTGCCGGACTGGGAACAGAACCCGGCCCTGGCAAACTGCTTAGCTGCCCCCCCCCTGGGGTGAGGGGAAGTGTAGCCAAGCAGTTTGCGATGGTAGATTTTGTTACCGGGGGCCAATATTGCCGACTCCCGGTAACAAAAACAGCCCCCAGGGACTCAAAACCGGCCCCCACCCTAGTGGCCTACCGGGGAAACGCCCGGTGCCCGCTATAACCAGTCCGGCCCTGGTTATCATCCTTCTTGACATCTACACTTTTTTCTACTTTCCCTATTGTACACGTTCTTGAGAGGCTGTGTCCTAAACTGTTTTGGATCCTTCAGGAGCACACTCAGATGAGCTTGATCAAAACCTTTACCTAAGTCTTTCATAAGGATCCACAGAGTGCTATGTTAAGTCTTACACTTTTTGTTTACATATATGTGACTCCTCTTGTGACACTGATTCACTGCTTTGGTTTTCTGTTCCATTGCTATACTGATGACACTCAACTCATTATCCAAATTTATACCGGTGTGTGACACTCAAACCCATTTTCAAGAATGCCTTGCATCAATAGTAAATTGCAAGTGAAGAGCATTATTTGCTCAAATTAAGCACCTGTAAAGTGGAGCCATTCGCACTTGGGGGCTCCACCTTAATTTGTTATGACCCTTGAATTTCTTCCAAGATGGGCCCTGCCTCCTAATCATATAGGAAAAATCATAATTTTGGCTTTGGCATTTATAATTCGCTCTCATGTAAACTGCACGTCTACAAATTCACCATCACTTTCTGGACCTGCAGAAAAACTCTCAGGGGACTGCCTCTTGAGTACTTCAGAAGACGTTTAGCGACACAAAAAGAGAAGGCTGCCTTGCTGCGCCTGTAAGGACTGCTTTGCTGTTTGAAGTCTACCCTGAACCCCCAGAGGCCTGACATACCGCTTGAGCCCTGTTTCAACACTTGAACCCTGGACTACCAGAGTGACTCAAAGTGTTAGTCAGCTTGCCTCCTGGTCAGAGCCTCGGGACGGAAACGGTTCCAACTATCTTCAGCCTACCCCTCAGCCAGCCTGAGTGAGCCCCTGCCCTCCAAGTGGGCTCCCTCCAGTCCAGGACGCTTGGTGGTGGTGCTAGAGGTGTACAGATAGCCAAAATCCAAAACATGGGAACTTTTTGGCTAAAACTGCTCTGTGAACCAAAATAAGACCTGGAACAGCCTGCTTGTGTATCTGCCAATGGAGCATCAACGATTGTCCTGACTTTGCAGCAGCTCACGCTAGGTTCTTCTCCACAGCAGCAAATCTTGTTCAATTGATTTATTAAAATTTGCTCATTTTAAAATTAGTGTGAACATTTTCCTGTGTTGTGGTTTCACTTTATTATGGTTTGCCGTCTGCATAAATACTTTACACATTGCCTGTAAGTTAAGCCTGAGTGCTTTGTGCCAGAGGGTAAAGCGCAGGTTCATTTTCTGAGTTTTGTGCTTCATCCTGACAGGGATAGGGGCTGTTGCTTGAGTACAGGAAATACCCCACTCTCTTGCAATGACATTCCCAATTTGAATAGGAGAATCTCAATGTTTTACCTAAAAAAACAACTTTCTTTGCCTTTCTCCTGTTTACAGGGAAATTCTGTTCCCAACTGTTTTTCCAAAAATTCCTCTTAACCTGCATAACATTTTGGCATGTGTGAACATATGTTTTGCCTCCCTGAATACTTCATTACTGTGCTTCCAATGATTTAAAATGCTGCAGCAGGGCTAACAGCAGGGTTCACTGTAGGACCTTGTACTGGCCAAATCTTACACCATCTGGCTGGACTCAACTGGCTTCTGGTAGCTAAAAGACTCACCTCTAAGTGTTTTTGCATTAGCCATCAGTCGAAGTAGGTCCTGCATTTCTTTAATCTATTTTTTTTTTGCCATTTTCATTCACATCAGTGCCCCTTCTGAAGTTGCTTTCTAATTACCAAATAAGGTTGCCATCTTTTCCCAGAGAAGAATATCAGTCGTTTTGTCATGTTTTAGGATTCTGCAAAGGGCCGGTTATGACATTTAAATAGAACTTTATAGAAAATTGTCTGTATTTGTGTTTTAGATGGCCTTTCTGTATTTACCTTAACTATCAGCCAGCGATCATTAGGGCAGCTACAGAACACATTTTAAAGTGCTTTCTTATATTTTCTATTCAAAGGATATGATGATAAGGGGAAATTAACAGTTTTGAATGATTTCCCTAATTTTTGTACCAGTCGTGACATGAAATACTGATCATCGCAGGTGAAAATACATCCTGGTGGCAACCCTAAACAAGTACCATAGTACCATTAGCTATGTCTTCTCCTATAGTTCTTCAAAAGTCTGGATCTCTCTGTCCCTCACACTCCACCATAAACCTAATTTTCTCATCTTTCGTAAACAGCTGAAAACCTGGCTGTTTATTACTTACCTTTCTCTGTAGAGCTCAGGTCTGTTGTCAATCACTCCTGAGTAGTGCAGGGATGCCTAGTGTATTCACTTTTGACAGTATATAAATCACTCATTCATTCATATATTGATTTATAATAGGATCAGTTTGGGGCAGGAAATTGCACAGGGATTTCCTCCAGAATTAGCAACTCCTCCATAAATCAATAGATTTTCAATTACCAACAAGCTCTATTCCAAAATCGACTAGCATCTAGAGGAAAATCCAGAGACTTGAAGAGTAACCATCTGAATTAAAAGGTCAGTAGGGCTAGGTAGGAAGTTCTGGGTGACATGAGACCAAATCGACAACCAGCCCTACTGAGCTTTCAAATACACCGACCTGTAGACCAGTCTCTGGATTTTTCCAAAGGTTGGAAGTCTTATAACCTTCAAAAATGAGAATCCTTTGTGCTTTGAGATAATGGAAGAGACAGGTTTTAAAATTAATTAAAATGGCCCTCAAATTTTTTCTATATTTACACTAGGTAGATCTCTGCCCCAGTGCAGAGATCTCCATATGAAAAAGAATTGGGAAGGGGGTTGTGGTTTGCAGGAGCAAGATCGTGGACAAGTTTTACCACCGCTCCGCAACACACCTAGTTTATCCGCAAATTACAGTACCTGCGAGACGCCATCCAGCAGACAAGGATGTGTCTGCTGGACCCAGTGTCCCCCGGACCAAGCAGATACTGCGGGTGGGGCTTCATGCCTGCCATCGAGGTCGACGCTGGCGCCGTCCAAGACCGGAGCCAGTCAGAGCACACAGGCCATCACGCGCACTGGGTACTGTCCGGCACCAGGAGGAAACTGGCCGGCGTTGTAGGGGTGTAAAATGGAGTGCTGACCACTGAACTACTTCGCTTCTGTGAGAAGAGCTGTTGCACCCACCATTGCTGCCAGCGACGGCTGAAGATCGGGATGGGATGGACCACACAGGTCAATGATGAGAGCCGTCCAAAAAAAGGAGGGGTCTGGTGGGTATTAAGAAAGACCGCAGTGGGGTGCAGGACCCCAGGAGCATATGAGTGGAAGACATGGCCTGTGAACCAGAACCCACTGGAGGATGGAGGTAGGATGCCAGACGTTGCGAAGTGGAGCAGGCCATGGACCTGGACTGGATGCTCGTTGCTTGGAAGTTGCACCTGGGCGTGAGGACCGGCAGCGCCCCCGGCGCTTCTGAGTCTGCTCCCCACCTAATCCACGTCCCCTCTCAGTGGGATGACGATCACACCCGCAGCGGAAGCGGGTTCAAGATGGCGGTGCCACTGAGTGGGTATGTTGCACCTAAATACTCTTAGAAGCTTCAAGCCATCACACTCAATACTTTAGGGGGTCATTTTGTTTAAGTGCAGTATAGCTCTTAGTTTGGGCAGTCCCTCACATTTGTGAGGTCCACTCTTTTGATATTATACACTCGCCATGTTGGCATTACGTTTTAAGATAAGTTAATTCAGGCACTATTGTACTCTATTTACGCTGACCCGAGATGCCACACGTATGAACCCTATACCTCGCAATTAATTGGCTTGGACACAAGCACATCATGACGTCACAAAGCATTATGACCTGGAATGTTCGAGGCCTGCACACCCCCTTCGCAGATGCACAGTAGACACATACCTCAAACGACATAAAGTGCAGATAGCTCTTCTACAAGAATCTCACCTAACACATTTGGACACATATAAAATGCAGCGCAGATGGAGGGGACATATTTTCGCTACAAACTACTCAGCATTTGCTCCAGGAATGCTGATCTGGGTCCGCCCAGGCACCCCTCTCCTGGGAGAAGAGGTGGTGATGGATGCAGAAGGGAGATATGTTTTCCTCAAAGGTAGACTAGACAGTAGCTGCCTCCTGCTAGGTAACATATACAAGCCTAATACAGACCAAGGGCCCTTCTGGAGCCTACTGTCGCAAGTGCTTTCCAAATGGTGTGACCTACCCTGGGTGATAGGAGGGTGTAGGAAGGTAGGAACCGTCTGCATACTTACCCCCACGTTTTTCCTTGTGCTGTGATGCTTTCTGACTAGTCTGACTGGGATCCTGCAGATCAGGACCCCAGGTTATGTGCTTTCTCCCCTAAATTGGTATGGTAAGTACTTACATACATCTAAGATTGTGCACTGGTCTAGTACCCAGGGCATAGGTACACCAGGCGTCCCCCATGGGCTGAAGCATGTATTATGCCACCCATGGGAGCCCACTCAATTGGTAACTACAGGTCTGCCATTGCAGCCTGTGTAAGCTGGTGCTAGCAACACTTAAGAAAGATATACGTTTTCCTGTAGCTAAGGTCACTGCACTTACAAACTATAAGTCACCCCTAAAGCAGGCCTTTTCAATACTGAAGGCAGGATGCTTGGTTCTAAGTGTGAGGGTGCCCCTGCATGAGCAAGACACCCCTGTAGCCTACGGAGTCCAATCTCACGCAGTGGAAGTGAGACAGCCATATAACATATAGAGGAGCACTGAGTCATTACTCGATGACAATCTCGAAAATGGCTGCAACATACCCTATCAAAGCTCCTCCGGGAGGCCCTCAGTGCTCCCGGTACTAGTCTTCTAGACCTGGACAGCACAACATGGCTGCGGCCTACCAGAGATACGATTCTGCCCTCCTGCTGCTGAGCCAAGCTAGAGCAGGGGAAGGCAGAACAATAGGTATCCTGTCACAGGGAGGTTTGACCACCTCCCAGACAGGGTTTAGTCTATTGGGGTCAGGTGGGGGTGCTTGCAAGTGCCACTCGGTCTGCTTGAAGGGCACACTTGGTGCCCTCTTTGCATAGTCCAGTTCAATCCAGCCCAGGGATCAGTTGACTCCCGCTCTGACGCAAACCTGAACAAAGGACATGGAAGTATCCTTCCCACTGTCCGACCCCTTCCCTGGAAGGAAACCGTGAATTGTCCCAAACCTTTCCTTAAGGTACTTAAGGACTTACCTGAGGGTGTTGTAATGAAGCATGGGTGACGCTGGAGCAGTTTTCCACAGATTGAGTTTATTGTAGAGTACAGAGAGCTGTCCCAGCTAGCAGGATGAAGGCACAGGCTGCAACTGCCACACAGAGAACGCTCAGGGGGACAAGCTCATTAACATTCTAAATGACATAACAGTATTCTAGCAGATCTTTTCACCACATCACCACACCTCCCTACTTTTAATATAAAGAAAACTAAAACAACTGAAGAAGAAGCGAAAGAGAGAAGGATGGTACAAGAGGGAAAAACAAGGGAAGCAATAATGCAGTACAACACATAGAAGAACTTAAACGTAGTCTCGTAATTTACTCGGCCTGGTTAGGACCCTGGTACTCTTCCTGACACCACCCCCTCCTAAAACATTATTGTTAGGTTTCACATTTCTGGGAGATGAACACGGATCCTTGGCAACCCGTGAGGTGCTCCACCAATTTCCATTAGCTAATTTCACAGCATTCTTGCGAATGTCTACTACCTGCTGAGAATCTAAAAATTTAGAAAAACCTTTTCTTACTGAAACTGGATTTTTTATTCTAACCCAATCTCCCACATGAATATTGTGAATTTCTTTTTGGACAGTAGGAGCAATACTTTTAGCACATGTCTCAGACGGTTTTTTATTGGCAGAATCCCACATGCTTCTCATGTCACCACCATGGTGAAACGATTTTACCATCCAAAAGGGATAAACCTGGGAAGAGGCTTTCCTCCCTCTCATGAGTTCGAATGGAGTGAAATTGGTGGCAACATGAGGCGATGTATGATAAGACCAAACTAGATCCTTTACAGCTTGAAGGACAGAACACTTGGATCTGAAAGCTGCTTGAACACATTCCACAACAACTCTGTTAAATCTTTCAGTTTTGCCGTTACTCTGCGGGTGATAAAGAGGAGTTCTGGTGTGTTTGATACCACAAATTCGTAGAAAGGTATTCATCTCGTGAGAAACAAGCCGTACGCCGTTGTCAGTAAGAATTTCCTCAGGATAGCCTTCCCTAAGAAATATTTTGTTCAAACAGTCAATTACACTCTTTGAATTGGGTACGCTGATGAGTTCAACCTCAACCCATCTGGACAGATGATCCATAAGAACCAAAAAATATTATGAATTGTCAGGAAGGACATGAAAAGGTCCTAGAAACTCCATGCCTAAGTTCTGCCAGGCTCTACCTGGAGGGGGTACAGGAGATTCAACAACACCTTCTAATACAAGAACTTTGTCACTGGCGTCATGGACATTGTTTAACTAAATCATCTACCTCGGTGTCCATCCTAGGCCACCAAAAGTCAGATCTGACTTTTCTCTTGGTAATAGTGGCACCAAGATGACCTGAATGTGCAGCTAAGATAATTTTCTCTCTGTAGCATGCAGGAGGTACAAGTTTGTCACCTCTGACTACTTTTCCACCCTCAACTGAAAGTTCATTACTAACCTTCCAGAACATCTGAAGATCAGAAGAAAGGCATTTCTCTTTTGGCCAACCTTTTTTGATGAGTGAAGCGACTTCTCTAAGCACAACATCCTTATCGACTTCTGTTATCCAGTCAACTTCTACAAAAGACAGGGATTCCTGACTAACATTTTCCACAAAACATTCTTCTACCTCAGTTTCCCAGTCTTGCTCATCAGTATCGGAAATAGGAAGTCTGGAAAGGCAATCTGCTCTACTATTCCTTCCTCCAGGAATATATTCTACACTGAAACTATACTCAAGTAGTTTGGTAGACAACCTGGCCAAGCGAGCAGTAGTGCGTTTAATATTTTTCCCAGACAGAATGTCAACCAAAGGACGATGGTCGGTCTTCAGAATAAAAGACCTACCCCATAAATGCTGTTTGAATTTTTCAATACTCCAGACACAAGCTAGGAGCTCTTTTTCAATGACCGAGTACTCCCGTTCAACCGGACGAAGAGTCCTGGAAGCAAATCCCACTGTATGCTCCTTTCCCTCAAAATGTTGGGACAGTACTGCTCCCAATCCATACTCACAAGCATCAACCGTGACAACGGTTTTTCTGCCTTCTACGAAAGCTTGTAGAGCTGGAGCTTTGATAATATGATCTTTAATTAATGGAAAAGCTCTTTCACACTCTTCTGACCATTTGAAAGTAGCTCCTTTCTTTAGCAGTGATCTGAAGCACTCAGTGGTTTTGGCAAAGTCCTTCATAAACTTTGCATAGAACTCGCAAAGACCGAGAAAGGACATGAGTTGCTCTTTGTTTTGAGGAGCAGGTGCTTCAACAATACTCTTGACTAGGCCTGGTCTAGGTTTTATGCCGTGTTCTGAGATAATGTGACCTAAATATTCAATCTCTTTTGCTTTAAAGATACATTTGCTTTTCTGCAACTTCAAACCTCTGGTTTGTAACACAGTCAAAACCTGATCAATCACAGAATCATGCTCATCTTCAGTTTTTGTGAAGATGAGAATATCGTCTTGAAAGACTACTACGTGAGGGTTATGATCGAACATTTCAGTCATGAGTCTCTGGAAAACAGCGGCCGCAGAAGCCAAACCAAAAGGAAGACGGCAAAACTGAAAGACACCATCGGGAGTAACAAAAGGAGTAAGATGTCATGATTGAGGATGTAATTCCACTTGGTGGTAAGCATCTTTAAGGTCCAGCTTGTTAAACCATGAAGATGACCCTACTTTTGCAATGAGATCCTCAATGCGTGGGAGGGGAAAACCATCGACTCAGATGGCTTCATTGAGGCTGCGCAAGTCAACACACATCCTCAAATCCCCAGACCTTTTTTTTGCCAAAACTATGGGAGAAAGCCAAAGAGTAGACTCGACTTTCTCAATTATACCTTGATCGCATAATGTTTGCAAATGTTTGGAAAGATCACCTCTGATACTTAAAGGAACATTGCGTAACCTATGTTTGACTGGAATGACATTATCCTTAACTCTAATGCAATGTTGAAAATTGGTGAGCTTTCCAAGGCGGTCTTCAAATATTTTGCTAAACTTGCGTTCCCAATTACTGCTCAATTGAATAGTAGACAGGGAATTAATGATACAAGATAGAGATGAGTTTTGATTAGATTCTTTGTCAATAAAAACAGGATTGGCTATACCAGGTTTGATAGTCAATCCAAATTTGGCTTGATGAAGAAGCCCAAGAACATTGATCCCTCGTCTTGCAACATACACTTTGCCTTGGATGGATTCCCCTAAAACACTAATGGTAGCCCAAAAATAGCCCAACAAGTCAATTCTACTACCTTCAAAGCCTACAGTGAGAATATCCGGAGGCAATAAGCTCTTTTCAGACCAAAATGTAATATACTTATCTTGTGATACGATAGTAATGCGTGCTCCTGTGTCTACTAACAGTTGAATCAGATTCTTTTCGATTGTGACATCTACCTCAGGATCAGGAATGTGTAGTAAATTTTGTTTTTTATTGCAGTTTTTCACTACTACGACATATTCCTGATTAGTAACATCTTTGTTATGAAAATTATCACTTTCATTGATAACACATCTTACATTTCCTCTTCTGCCACTCATGCAGACTTTGGCAAAGTGACCCATTTGCCCACACTGCCCACACTGTTGACTGATGGCTGGACAATTTTTAAAAGAAGAAACATGTAAGGCTGACCCACACCTGTAACAATAGACTCTGGAATAAGATTGCCTACTTTGCGTGAAAATTCTACCACCTCTAGGCATGCTTGGTCTTCTAAAATTACCAGGTGTGACAAAAGGAGGTTTGACAAACGGAGGTTTGGTAGGGACAGCACCAGAAATCGTTGTATTGGATAAAACAGTCTCAAGCTGCTTTGCATCTTCCATTGAAGTTTCGATACTCTTGGCGATGTCGATTGCTATATCTAAAGTAGGATCTTTACAGGTGAGTAATCTCTGTTGAATTTTTTTACAGTAACATCGTGCAACAAGTTGATCTCTTACGAGTTGGGATGCAAAATTATCGAACTCACATTTAGAAGCTAGTATTTTTAAGGCTGTGACAAAAGTATCAATGCTTTCATCAGGTTTCTGCGTCCTTGTGAAAAAATTGTATCTGTGTACCACAATATTCTTTGGTTTTGTGAAGTACTTATCTAATTGCGCAATAGCTATCATCAGGATCTTCACCATCAGGGGGATCATATGGCGGTAACCGGTCAAAAACATTTTGACCTTCAACCCCCAGATGATAATACATGAGATTCTTTTTTCTCTCAGGTCTATACCTTTGACCATCAATTGCACCCAAGTACGCCATAAAAGACCTAATCCATAGCTTCCATTCTAATGGAGGATTTCCCTGTACTTGCAGAAAAGGTGCTGGCGGTGTAACACTTTGCATTGTGTTAAAAAAAAAAAAAAACACCTGTGGAATATGAAAAGTAGTTATATAAAAGAAAACTGGAAAAAAACGGTTGAATGGAGAACACAACGTTAGCAAATTTTCTAAATGTTTTGTTTTGTGTGGAGAAATTCACTTGTGAATGTAAAATCAAATGTGTGTGTGTCACAGACGAGACACACAGAAAAAAAAAATCTGAGTTCTGAAAGCTGGCTTCACAAGTGGACACTAGATGGCAGTCTTGAATTCCTTTAGAAAAACAAGACGTCTGGAAATTAGATTTTTAAATGATGAATTGTAAAATATCAGTAAGTAAGTTGTAGTAAATCCGATGCAGAACTGACACACAATGAAGACAGCTGTGCGTGTCAGCGTGACAAATCAAAGCCAGGGTCAATGGAAGAATGTGACTAAGAAGTTGTTGTGCGTATAAACGCATGGAATAAAAATTTAAATAGTTGTCAATTATTTCCTTTGGCCTCTTCTTCTTTTTTTTTTTAAATGCTGATACAGTTGTATGGATCGCTGTGCGCATCAGCGCAAGAAAAGGGGAACGAGTCTTCGCTTCACTCTTGCGAAGTTACACCGTTGCCCAGCAACCGGAACAGCATTGATGCGTGCGCAAGCAGGTGAGCACGCGTATGGAGAACCCTCTGGTGCGCGCGCACGGCTCGAGGAGGAACGAGTTGGTGCGAGTGCATCGGCGGTAGATACCGATGATGATCGGTACCGGCGGTAGATGAGGTGTCTTGCCGGTAGGATTTGGTGATAAATTTTACATGTTATCAAAGTCATGAAAAACGCAGCATAATGAATTGAGCGCTGGTTTTATCGATGCGACGTAAAAACAGGAGCGGAGAGCAGCGCCGAATAGAACAGGCAGAAAGTAAACAAAATGGGTACGGCTCTCTGTACAGGGTAGCGCGGTAGCGTAGAAGTGCCTTGGAAGGAAAATAGAAGAAAAAAAAATGTCTACTCACAGCTGCACTCGCGTAACACAGGCAAGAAATAAGTGAGGAGGTTCACCAAGGTCCTCAAAAGGAGTAAATGGCCGCAGGCAGAAAATCCCGTCTTCTGTCGCCACTGTAATGAAGCATGGGTGATGCTGGAGCAGTTTTCCACAGATTGAGTTTATTGTAGAGTACAGAGAGCCGTCCCAGCTAGCAGGATGAAGGCACAGGCTGCAACTGCCACACAGAGAACGCTCAGGGGGACAAGCTCATTAACATTCTAAATGACATAACAGTATTCTAGCAGATCTCTACACCACATCACCACAGGTGTGTCCATAGATTCATCTTGGGACAAGATTCATTTCAGACACCACTTCTTCTTCAACCATCTGGTCACTCTGGACTTTGCTGCACTTTGCTCTGGGCATTAAGGCTGCCACTGGGAAGACTACTGCTGCTTCAGATCTCATCGCCCTGCTTATCTGCTGGAATGTCCATGCCTGTGCACCACACAGGAACCTTCCAAGGCCTGTGGGCATCCAAGACACCTGAAGGAATCTCACTTGAAGAGAAAGAGTCACTTATCTGCATCTGCAGGCACCGCAACTAAGCTGACGGTCTGCTGATCCTGGACTCCCAAGGACTCCGAAAGGCTCAGCAACACAGGTGGTAGGTTGTTACACCCCTCAATGCCTGCCCTGTCCTCTCACCGAGTTTGAGGCCAGTATCCCCCGTCAGAGCCGCAGGAACCGAACCCCTATGCACCGTGTCGACTTGCAGTTGCAAAGGCTTGTTGGCTCCCTTCCACAAAGATCTTTGGGCTCCAACTAGCCCCAACCTCAAGCATCTCTAGTGACCAAGATCTTCATCCTCACCACATCACTTGCACCATGGGCCTGCATCTTTGGTGAGCTGCTTGAGGTCCGCTTGCGACTCCAGTGCCTCTGGCCTGTGGGACCTCTTGAGGTTCATCTTTGAATTCTTTGGGCTACCCTGATTGCTCGGGCCTGACCTGACTCACCTGCTTGTGGTGAGTCACCTGGACCTTGCTGGTCCCGACACTGCACTTTCTTCGCTTTCCAAGTTGTTAGCAGTTGCCAAAGTTTGCTGGTGCTTTCGACAGACACCGAACGCTCAACCCTCGACATCTGACGTGGGACAGCTTTTGAACAGCTCCTGGTCTTCCACAGCATTACCTGGTCCTCACAGCTGCAGCTCGAAGGTCACTGTAATCTCTCCTGCAGCACTCAACATCAGTGGGCATTTGTCTTTCATGCCTCCTGGTCACTCCTGAGTGGCATAGACTCTGTCCTCTCTGCTTGCAGGTGCTTTTCAACATGAATCCACCTTTGCGTTCCACTGGACCCTTTCACCTTCCCCAGCAGCAGCATCTTTCTGAAGTCCTCCATTTGGTTCGACAGTGGTTTCCGATGCCACTTCACACCTATGCACCCGGCTTCCCTGGTGTAGGTATTCTCGTTCCTAGGGTATCCACGGATGGAGTGGCTCTCCAACCTTCTGTCTTCCACGGGGTTTCTTCAGGATTTTCTGGGAAGGGTCCTTCTTATTTAAAATTGCAACCGCGACTTGCCCATTGACTTGCATTGATTATGCAGTCGGGTTCCCACTCTGCACACTGCCTCCGTGGGGCTTCTGGTTACTTACCTTGGGTGGTTCCTTGTATGCCCTGCACTTCTATGTCTTCTGGGTATAGTCTTGACTCGATTTGGGGTTCACATACCACTATTTTAGTATATGTTTTGGTCTCCTCCCTGGTGACCACAGGGTATTACGTGCTACTTACCTGATTCTATTGAAAAGTATTGTGTGCATTGTGTATATCTCCGGCTAGGAGATATCTGTGTGTGTTAATGAATATCTTATAATAAATACATATTTTTAAAAATACACTGTGCGGTTCTTTTTCACTTAATCTATGCCTATAAAATTGTGTTCTGGTAAAACAAGCTGCTTTACACTCCTTCTAGACTAAGCCTGAAGGCTGCTCTCCAGAGCTACCACTTAGAGAGCTTTCTAAGGTTGTCTAAGGTCACTAAAATCCCCATAAGGGTTATCTGGATTAGTGCAAGGTGCCCACACAAGTTGAGTATCTGGGTTGCACGCACTCTGATCATAATCCTCATTACATATCGCTAGCATAGGACACACAGCCCTCTCTGATTGCAATGTGGTGCCTGCAGCTTGATATGCTGGAGGATCTGCCATTTCGAGAATCTCTCCGCACTGCTACTGCTGATTATTTTGTCCACAACACAGGTGCTGCTACGTCTGTCCTGTCGGACTGGGATGCAATTAAGGTGACATTGAGAGGCCACTGCCTGGGCATGGGCTGTGGACTGTGTTACAAAAGTGAATTGTTGACACTTGAGACAGGCATGTCCACTGACTCCTCTTGCTCATCGGAGTTGATGACAGCAAGGACAATACACATATCGCTGATCGAAAGACTGAGGTGTCTAAATTACACAGCACATTTGGCCACAACACATATGCAACAGCAGAACGCTCCGGAACCCTGCTCACATGATTGATCCAACAGGCGCAGCCGAGCAGCCCCATTGCCTATAAAATTGTGTTCTGGTAAAACAAGCTGCTTTACACTCCTTCTAGACTAAGCCTGAAGGCTGCTCTCCAGAGCTACCACTTAGAGAGCTTTCTAAGGTTGTCTAAGGCCACTAAAATCCCCATAAGGGTTGTCTGGATTGGTGCAAGGTGCCCACACATGTTGAGTATCTGGGTTGCACGCACTCTGATCATAATCCTCATTCCATATTGCTAGCATAGGACACACAGCCCTCTCTGATTGCAACGTGGTGCCTGCAGCCTGATATGCTGGAGGATCGGCTGTTTCGAGAATCTCTCCGCACTGCTACTGCTGATTATTTTGTCCACAACACAGGTGCTGCTACGTCTGTCCTGTCGGACTGGGATGCAATTAAGGTGACATTGAGAGGCCACTGCCTGGGCATGGGCTGTGGACTGTGTTACAAAAGTGAATTGTTGACACTTGAGACAAGCATGTCCACTGACTCCTCTTGCTCATCGGAGTTGATGACAGCAAGGACAATACACATATCGCTGATCGAAAGACTGAGGTGTCTAAATTACGCAGCACATTTGGCCACAACACATGCAACAGCAGAACGCTCCGGAACCCTGCTCACATGGTTGATCCAACAGGAGCAGCCGAGCAGCCCCATTGCCTATAAAATTGTGTTCTGGTAAAACAAGCTGCTTTACACTCCTTCTAGACTAAGCCTGAAGGCTGCTCTCCAGAGCTACCACTTAGAGAGCTTTCTAAGGTTGTCTAAGGCCACTAAAATCCCCATAAGGGTTTTCTGGATTGGTGCAAGGTGCCCACACAAGTTGAGTATCTGGGTTGCACGCACTCTGATCATAATCCTCATTCCATATCGCTAGCATAGGACACACAGCCCTCTCTGATTGCAACGTGGTGCCTGCAGCCTGATATGCTGGAGGATCGGCCATTTTGAGAATCTCTCCGCACTGCTACTGCTGATTATTTTGTCCACAACACAGCTGCTGCTACGTCTGTCCTGTCGGAGTGGGATGCACTTAAGGTGACACTGAGAGGTCACTGCATGGGCTGTGGACTGTGTTACAAAAGTGAATTGTTGACACTTGAGACATGCATGTCCACTGACTCCTCTTGCTCCTCTAAGCTGTTGACAGCAAGGACAATACTCATATCGCTGATCAAAAGACTGAGGTGTCTAAATTACGCAGCACATTCGGCCACAACACATGCAACAGCAGAACGCCCCGAAACCCTGCTCACATGGTTGATCCAACAGGAGCAGCCGAGTAGCCCCATTACGGCACTGCAATCACCCAATGGGTTAATGAGATAAACACAACACAAAATACATAGGAAGCTGGTTTTCCACTTCACCTCACTATACCAATCAACCATGTAGGTCTCTGAGTGGAATTAAATAGTTTCCTAGATTGTCTCCCGTTCCCTAAGCAAACTCCTGAACAACATATGGAAATAGATGCTCCCATCACAACAGCTAAAATTTAGGGAGTGATTCAATCCCTAGCCTCGGGGAAGGTGCCGGGCCTGAGTGGATTCCCATCCGAGTTTTGTAATGCTTACTCAGATCTCTTAGCACCAACGCTACAGAAGGTATATGATCAGCCATTACACTCATCACACTTTTAGTCACACCCTACTAAAACCAGACAGAGACCCCACCCATCTCTGCTCCTATTGGCGCTGTTGAACGTGGATTATAAAGTATTGGCTAGCACACCTGCAGGATGGCTGGGACCATTAGTACCCCATTTAATACATGGTGATCAGAATGGGTTCATCCCAGACCGTTCTACTTCTCTTAACCTGCGTCGGCTGTTTTGCGTCATGCGTTATGCTCCTTGGCTGTGGCCCCGCTCAAGATGTATGGTACGACTTGGAAAAGTCATTTGACATTGTTGAGTGGCCCTTCCTCTTCAGTGTCCTGCCTCGATATGGGATAGGACCCCTCTTTATTAAGCTGGTCAAGTTACTATACTACAATCCAATAGTGAGGGTTAGGACTGGTAGCATGGTGTCAAAGCCTATATTGGTGGGAAGGGGCACCAGACAAGGCTGTCCCTTCTCCCCTCTCCTCTTTTAATTAGCCATCGAGCCTTTGGTCATGTGACCTTCCGCAGGACTATGGGGCATATCATTGGGACGAGACATACATGCGATATCACTATATGCAGATGACATGCTACTATTTATAAAGGATGTTGGGACAAATCCAGATGTCATACCTAATACGCTCACCCTGTTTGCCTGTCTATCAGAGCTATGAGTTAACTAGGGAAAATCATGTCTGTACCCATTCGAACCCAACACACCTGATCTGGTGCTTTTTGAAAGTGGAGCTCTGGTCACTTGGCAATTGACCTCTACCTAGGCATTAGGGTGTATCAGTAGCTGGCAACAGTTTTGGACTCTTACGTGGTCTGAAGCCGCTGCTCGGGTTCTTTGACACTCAAACACGCCAGACCATTATCCAGTCTACTATGCTTTCAAGACTGGACTACTAACTCTCTGTACCTGGGTGCTAATAAGGCAGGCATTAATCATCTTCAGACGGTGCAAATTGCCGCTGCCCTTACCCTCTTTGCCTTCCCAAAATCTTGCCCTACTTCCAAATAGATACGTAAGCTACACTGGCTTCCGATAGAAAAGAGAATTCAATTCAAGTCTCTGTGCATCGGTCACAGAATTTTCTACGCCCAAGCCCCTTTCATTCTAGCCAATCCTCTTGGCCCCTATGTACCGGACCTCACCATCCGCTCCTCGAACATCCATTTGCAATGTACTCCCTGTGTTAAAAGAGCTCGGGCGGGAGGCCGGTCGTTCTGAGTTTTAGCTTCCTCTCTCTGGAATGCTCTCCCTAGAACTATCAGGAGGGCAGTTAAGATGTGGCTCTTCCCCTGATTAATCTTCTGTCTCACCCCCGCTCCGCTGTTTGTACCTGAAGATCTAGGGCTGGGACGCCCCGTCGCTGGGGCAGCCATGAGCTCTACAAATCTGATAACATAACATATCACGATGATGAGGACTTACTTGATAACAATCTTCTCAGGGCACTCACCTCTCTGAAGTCACAGATGACTTTCTGAAAGATGCTTGCTCGTTCAGTGGCAGGAAGGGTGTCACTCATTAAGATGGTGGTGCTCCCCGACTTCTTTAATATTTCACCAATTTTCCGCTATATCTACTACCATTCTTTTTCCGGCTCATCGTGCGCATGCTCCGTGAACTAATATGGAATACATCACGATGCAGAGTAGCGCTTGTGAAGCATCGAGTCTGCTTTGCTGACTACAGCGCTGGTTCTGTTGGATCTGAGTGCGGCCTTCGACACGGTCTCCCAGGAAATCCTGCTCCATCGTCTGGAGTAGATCGGGGTCAATAGTAAAGCCCCTTCTTGGTTCGCGTCCTTCCTGGCTGATCGGACATTTCAAGTAATTGCCCCTCCTTTTTCCTCCTGCGCACAACCATTAGGTTGCGGTGTTCCCCAGGGGTCAGCTATAATCCCTACCTTATTTAACGTCATTGTGAGACCACTGGTGCTGATGGCCAAAGCCCGGGGCATCTCCCTGGTGTCTTATACGCAGATGACACCCAGCTGGTGATCACCTTTTCCAACAATCCCAGCAAGAACGTGGCAAAATTCAAAGAAGATTTCATGGTCATCTCGGAGTTAAATTCAGCCAAATCCGAGATCCTTCTGCTAGGCAGGGATTCCCATCTCTGGGGCGATGAATGGTGACCTCCCGCTCTTGGAGTGCCCCCGTACCCAAACCTGTGGTGAAGAACTTGGGTATTATGATGGATAAAGAACTCACTTTCGAGGTGCACTCTAAATCTGTGGCTGGGAAATGTTTTGGACTGTTGCGAAGTCTAAAGCCGATACTTGGTTTTTTTTATTCTCAAATGCGTCAGCAGATTATTCAAGCCTCCATCCTGTCCAGATTGGACTACTGTAATGTGCTACTTCTGGGTTCCTACAAATCAGTGATAAAAAGATTGCAGCATGTTCAGAATGCTGTGACTCGTTCTATCTTTTTCTCTCTAAACACTGTCATGTTTCCAACCTCTTCCACCGCCTACACTGGCTACCCCTTGAACAAAGACTTCTTTTCAAAACGCTATGTATCACTCATAAGATTCTCTCAGGCAGCGGCCCAGGAATCCTGAGTGATCTATGCTCCTACTATGTACCCACACGAGCTCTGTGCTCGGCAGACTTGCTCCTTGCCAGAATCCCACGATCGGGGATCGATCTTTCTAGCAGCTGTCTCCCAGCCTTATGGAACTCTCTCCCTCTACATATTTGTAGCAACCCTGATCACCTGACCTTTAGAAGGCTGGTGAAAACTTGGGGGCATATTATTAAGAAACTGTGTTACAATTATCGCCGCTTTAGCGGCAGAAAACTGCCGCTAAAGCGGCGATAATGGGCTTGATAATATGCCCTTGAGAATTCTCATAGAAGCCCATGTTCTGGTGTGAACATGGGCTTCTATGGGAATTTTCTGCAGCATATTATCAAGCCCATTATCGCGGCTTGAGCGGCAGTTTTCTGCCGCTAAAGCGGCGATAATTTTAACGCCTTGCTTGATAATATGCCCCTTGGCTCTTTTCCCACTGCTAGTTCTCGCTCTGCCCCCCCACTCAGTGTTCTACCTCAGCTCTGGGATGCCTCGTTGCAGAGGCAGCCATGCGCTATATAAACATTTTAACATAACATGCCTAGAGGTAATGGAAAAACTTCACTGACTAACCTTGCTGATTGGCATGCGGTGGGCATTCATACGCTGGGCGCCCTCTACCAAGTCGGCACACTTAGGACGTATAGCTATCTGACACAGGAAGAAGGAATGCCTCCAGGACACTTCCCTATGCATGCCTCGTGGGTGACTCAGTTGCGGCGCAGGTGGGGGGAATTGCAGACACATTTAGTGCTCCAATGTATACATGTCATGGGAAAAGGCCGACATCTCACTCTCTGGTTTGCAGATGCATTCCGCCTGCACATAGCAACGGACCGGACTCCTTTATGCACAAAATGGGAGACTGATTCAGGCCGTCCATGCACAGTCATATAATTCTGGGGAGCCCCACACATATCCCTCGCAATGTTAGGTTTAGATTAATTCAATACTATATAATGCACAGAGCATACTTGACCCCGAAAAAATGAATTGCTACTTTCATAGACAAGACATGGGCTGTCCTCCTTGTTCCTACTATGACGCTGGTATTATACATAAATATATGGTCATGTCCTAAACTACAACAATACAGGGAGGAGGTAACACAACATCTATCTGAATGCACAGATCGACAACTTTCAAACACATGGGAAACATTCCTACTGGGGATATTCACGCCAGATAAAAACACACAGACCCACACATCGATTCCCCGATCTTGGCCTTGTAGTGGCCAAATGTCTCATTACCAGACGCTGGAAATCCATCCTTACTGGCCTGGTCTCACTGTATTCTCCATTGGGCTAAAGCAGAAGGTGCATCCCTTCATAGGGAGGATACCCTTGGACCACGCAAATTCCCTACATCAAACAGTTGGAACTCGATCCTTATAGCACTTCAAATGATTATATACCCCGTCTCAGAAACTGATGTCTCTTCCAATGGGGGACCGACGTCTAGATCAGAGTGGTGCCACAGAATTCACACTTATGGGGCAAGCTGTTTGCAGCGTCACATAAATATGAGAATGTGGTGTATGAGGAAATGCGGGTCTTAAAGCCTATTCGATGCATTCGCTGATAGTCTCGGGAAGGAGGCTTTGAGTCTTAATACGCCTGAGGTTAGTTCGTTTTATTGTTCAAATGTTCATTGAGCTCCTAAAATTGTTTGATGTCAGCAATACTCATATTTTGCCCTCACATGACTGTCCAGTCTATTGTGCAATCAACAGAACAATGTACGCAGTAATTTTAGAATTGCAGTTTGTAAATAGGAATGGGCTTCCTCTTTGTGGGTGGGAGCATGTCCTTCCATAAACCACTTTCTAATCTGACCCGATCCCCCCACCCCCCCTGAATATTTGGATTTGCAGCACTTTTGAAAAATTCCACAAGTTTTAGAAAAGTATCTGCACAAACTGGAGGTTTTTCAATAAAACAATGACATGGAGGAGTTAACTTCCAGTGCAATTGGCCTGCTTTAAGCCTCACAAGTTTCTCTGTGCCCCCTGCGGACTCTACAGGCCTATGAACGCCATCCTTGCCCCCGCCTTCCACTGCACTTTGTCCCTCCTCTTCCTCCCCGGGTCCTCCTCCCTTCATCGCCCTCTGTCTCCTCTCGCCTACCCCCTAATTCTCTTTCCCCCACCCCATGCTGCCCTATGGCTCCAAACTTGCCCCCGCCTCTCCCGGTCTACAGTGCTCCCAACCTCCTATAACTTATCGAGCCATGCAACCACCCCCAGAATCTTCTGCTCCCCATCCACAATCCTTTGCGCCTCCACAACCCCTGCTGTCATGTGCACTGCTGGGAACACAGAGTGTCTGATGCCAAAGAGAGCTGAGGTTCCATATTGCAATCTGTACTCTGTGGCACACAGCATCCTGCAGTTCCATGCACAGTGCTGCTGGGGACTCTGCGAGGTCACAGATTATGGCATAGCACAGTCTCTAGCAGCGACAGAGCACAGGTCCTGCAGTATATTTGAGACGGACACATTTTCTGCCTAACACAAAAATATCACACATTTTGAGGTTTCAGGCCGCACCATTTGCTTATGTTTGTTTGCAAAGTGTGACAAATGAAGCAGCAACATCCTGAAGGGTCTGTAACCCTCACTGAAGCCCTCCTTACTGCTTCCTAAACCGTTCAGCAGTAAGGATGCCCCTTTTCCAACCACTCCTCTAGTTCCCTCCCACATTTTCTAAGTTAATAAATGTATATGTGTGAGGGTCTCCCCATAGAAAAGAGAGGTGGAGCTGGAGATTTACATTCATAGGTTTGTGAACTGCATTTGGAGTAAGTAAGTAGTACAACTGTTCTACCTTAAGCTCTACACAATGCACTTTGTGAATCAGGCCCATTGTGTTTTTCTGCACTTTAAAGTGACTAATTGGTATACAATCTGTCATGTGCTCTGCGTGAAATATCCTGTATCAATTCTTCTTCTGTTTGACTTGGATGCTTGGTAAATTTTGAGACATGTAGATTTACTTTCAGATTAGATACGATTGACAAATTAATCGTCCTCTGGTGAATGATTAGTATAATGTTTGCACCCTGCCTTATTTGTGCTGAGTGAAATAGCCTCTGTCTATTGTTAATCTGTTTGTCTTGGATGGTTGTTACATTTAGTCATATGCAGGTCTCTTTAAGGTTATATATCCTGTTTTGTTAACAGATTAATCACCCTGTGCCGCCCTTTCCTTGTAGTCTTTCTCTACTTATTAATTCCGTTTTAACTGTACAACTTTTCATGTAATTTAATCTTTTCGATGCTTAGATAACAGTAATATTTGTTTTTTGTGTTTTTTTTCTCTTTCTCTCTGATGCTTTTCTGGCGAATATGAATTTACTTATTGGTGTACACGATTTTATAGTTTATAGTATTGTTTATTTGCTGTGTATTTGTTTTTCTTGAACTTCTCACAAGGACAAAAAAAAGAGCCTGAGATAAATGGCTTGACTGAATATGCACCTTGAAGGTGCAATGTGAGGAAATGAAAATCTAGGCAGATCTCACTATCCCAGGACGTAGACAGCAGAGCTAAGGAGATCCTGCATCGTAGACTGCAGAGCTACCATCCATGCGAGAGCCCTTATTGGTTCAGAAGACTGCCAGGTGGACTCATCCTCTGGGCTCAGTCATCAGACAGCAACAGATACACTATCAGAAAATAGCTTTTTTAATGTGGAAATTTGGGGGCATATGTACAAGGGGATATCGCCACCAGAACGTCACTTTTGATGATGTTCTGGTGGCGATATCCTCTTCTCCTCATTTATAAAGAGGCGTTAAGCCACTTAAAGTGGCTTAAAGCTACCTTGTAAATAAGGCCCCCTTTCACTCTTCAATTAGTGTGAAAGGGGCGTGTAATGGGTGTTGCAGTGGGTGTTCCGCAGGAACATCCATTCATTTTTTACACTGCCCCATATTTACAAGACAGGGAATACCTGTTCTTAGACGGGTGATAAGTGGAGTGAAGGTCTTCCTTCCTGCAAATAAACAATCGCCCCTGCAGCGCAGGCACCCTAGCAAAATGGAGCATGGGTACTTGCACTGGCGCTAGGCAGCTTCATTAGCACCAGCACTAGAGTAAACACAGGGGTACGTTGAATTTTTGGAAATATGGCGCATCCCTGCATTGTAAAAATGTTGGAGCACGGCGTTACCAATTTTGCCATAACACCGCGCTCCGACATTGTGTTGTAACTATCCCCCTAAATGTCTTCAAAAACAGTAGAGAAATTATAAACGGTCCCACAAGTGTCCCATAGTGTTAGGCACATAGATTGGGCTGTAACTAACATGTCTAAAAACAGTCGCATGTTACCAAGGACGGTAGACAGAACGGTTGAGTTTACTGCAGTAACCATTTGAGATTTGATTCCTTATATTGTCAGTTTCTACGCGCTATAATAAGATGTGGGGCTACGTGTTGGTCCCTATGAGTCTCTGGTTATCCGTGCTGTGTGTATTTCTAAGGTTTTTGTATTTCCTCTTGTAAATTGAGACCAGCTGGCGTGGATTGCCAAGTACTGCTTTGTGGCACCACCACAAATACTCTACACTGCCCAATGACTGCCTCAGGAAGCAGAAAAAGCGCCACGGCGGGAAAATCTGTAGAACCGGATGAATTCTGTATGGATCAAAAAAAGATCAAATCTACACTGAAGCTCTGCAGAAACCTGAAATTGTGCTTTAATAATAATATTGACAAACATAGACAACATCGAACCTCATGTTGCATTTAATTACCTTCTACGTTCCTGGATTGCTAATAGGGAAGCTGTGTAGCTGCTGTTTGTGCCTCTGACGTTATCGCGCCAATTACTACTTAGAGACCCTTTTTGTTTGTACAGTAGCAGCGGTGGCTCCCCCGCAGTGGCGGAAAAGCATCCCTCCACTGGGTTAGATTCAGCAGCTGACAAATAAAACGGTACTTTAATCATTTTATTTTTCACCTGCTGGCTGAGCCAGCATGTGCAAGGAGGGGTGGGGCTGGGCCATGGGAGGAGGAGGAGGAGTGGTAGGTGCACATTCAAGTGCGCATGTCTGTTTGGGTGACTGTCTCAGGCCGGCCACACTGACATACGCTTGTAGGTTTCTCCAACCTGGCTCTGGCTGTATTGTACAGCCGGGTTGGAGAAACAGCACAGACTCCCTGTGCCTGATCGAGCATTTATCCAGTCCATTCAGGCCAATCCCCACGCTGCTATCATGCTTTAGAGAAGTGTGAGGATTGGATGGGGAGTCCGATGCTGTCCCAGAGAACAGAGGAGCGCAAGACGGCTGGCAGCACCAGGTAAGAACAGAGGAGCGCAAGACGGCTGGCAGCACCAGGTAAGAACAGAGGAGCGCAAGACGGCTGGCAGCACCAGGTAAGAACAGAGGAGCGCAAGACGGCTGGCAGCACCAGGTAAGTCTTGTTTTTTAAAATGTATTATTAACACCCTGCCACGCGCCTCTCGACAGCCCCCTCACCCCCGCAACCCTTCCACCTGCCTCACCAGTCTTTAACTCTGTCAGCCGCCACTGTGCTGAAGCCCGGATTTGTTTATATAACCCTCATGCACGTTTCTCCTCAGCCTCCAGTAGGGTGTCCTGATATCAGCATCCATGTAGCTCGCACATTTAATCAAATGGGTGGTAGGCAATGGCCGGCTCCCAGCCACACTTGAGGATAGGTTAGAGGCTCTCCTTAGTCACTGGGCAGGAGAGCCACTCTGTGGGGCCCAACTATGTAGCCCAGCCAGCACATCCATGCAGCAGGAATTAAAGAAACATAAGGGCATTAGTCCGCGGTTTTGTTAACCTGAGTTGATTAGCTGTGCCTTCGCCCCGTTCCTTCCACCTCCTGTCAAATGCTTCTGTGCACTTTCTGAACGCATGAATGAGCAGAGAGACAGGATTTTGGTGAGGGAGAAAGAAGGAGAGAGAGAGAGAGAGAGAGAGAGAGAGAGAGAGAGAGAGAGAGAGAGAGAAACAGAAGAGATATATCCCTTAGGCCTATAGCAGATGAGTGCATGACTTGTGGAATTTCCAAAATGTGTGCCCTCTAAAATCATCTGCCTTCGGTAAATTATTAATGCTACTAAGAATAACCTATCTCTTTATGATCCTTGGTGTTTAACATTATAGCTGCCTTTTGTGCAATTTACTTCTATAACTATCATGCTAATTTTAGGTGGCTAATTACTCATGTATTGTAGGTAAATGGAGTAGAATTTGAGTGAACAAGTGTACTCCCCATAAGGTCACCACTTGCTAGATGTCCTACAAATTAAACAAAAAAAACCTGTACTCACTCTCTGGTAATGTAACTCAAAACAGGTTTAAATCAAAGGCAATGTGTAAAATAATGTAAGCAGAGCACACACAGCACACAAGGCTAGTAAAACACAATACATTTCCACAAACAATTTTAATATTAAGGGCAAAATATTATGTGAAAAACAAGACCTAAAGGGCAAAAATACAATAAGGTGGGCTAGAATATGTATTTTTAGAGATCTAAATGAAAAAGCCCCATAAAGCACAAGCCACAAATGATAAGCTACGGAAGCAGTAGACCCGGATTTAGGTGCGATTTGAGGCCAGCTTTCATGGAGCCCTGATTGGATACACCAAGTGGGTCCCTGTGAAAGTCTGAAAGTCAAAAAGTTTCAAAGTTTCAAAGTCCTAATCCGAAAAGGGACTTTTGTCAGTTTTTTAAAGATAAAGTTGCCTGTCTGTGGGATAAATCTGAAATTGTACCCACCTCCATGGAACTGCTGGTGTTGCAGTCCACAAGTGGCATTTAAGTTCCATTCCATGGCTGTATTTCTGCATCATACATTGCGGCCTTATGGGAAAGTTAAATGTGAAATTCAGGTTCTAAGCCAATTTTGACATGTTTTAGCGGTCAGAGCACATACACCGGATAACAATGTGCCATTGTTAGAGTTCAGGGGTCCCAACAGTTGAATCCCAAAAAACATGAAAGCTAGGAGTGTCTACCCAAAAAGGGTCTCTTTACAAAATTCTTATATGTTTTGGAATTGAAATCATTATATGGCTGAAAGGACAGTTGTGAGTCTTCTAGCTCAGGGTGGGCTAATTTTCTCTGTATCAGAGGTCACAAATGCACTGGAAGCCTGTACTCCAGGTAAGGCGCCGGGGCCCGACGGGGTCCCAATTCACCTCTTCCAGGACAATTATATGTGGGTCCCTCAACTAACAAATATTTGTAATAGCATTCAGATAGTAGGTCCCCCTTTATCCTGGAATTACAGTGTAATTGTGCCTATCTATACCAAGTATTGGCATAGCCAATAGGTCTCGCCTTTGGGACCTCATAAGTGTTTAGCCAGAGCGAATGGTTTTGCGAAAGTCTTTAAACTAGGTTGCAGAGCAGTGTGGTTGCTGTGCAGCATGTTGAAAAGTTATAATAAAAACGTGTTATAAGCATTTTTCTTACCTTATATATAACGAAGAAGACATTATGTACAACTGACAGACACAGACAGACACACACACACACACACATAGACAAACACACAGACACACACACAGAGACACAAACACACAGACACACACACACAGACACAAACACAGACACACAAACACACAAACACAGACACACACAGGGTATAACTTGCTTGGCCAGGGAGGAAGTAAGAGTTTGTCAAAAGGATGCAAATCAGCTCAGAGAAGTAGACTGGGTAAGAAAGCAGGCTCCTAAGGAAATCATGACCCCCTATACAGGGGTTATCCTGGAGGCCAGAATTATGAAACAGCAATCTGTAGCGGTAATTGCAGCCGGCATTGAGCGTGCAGGAAGAAAACATGAGGGCCCCACTTTCATTACGTGGAACATAATAAACATCTGAATAATTAAACTGAGAGTAAATCAGGAGCCTGGCAACTGTGAAAATAAAAAAAAAGACTCACTAGTTTAATCCGAAAAATATTGTCCATGCAATGGTGTTTTTTTCTCTCTAAATATTGGACAATCAGCAGTTAGCAGGAAAAAACCGTACAGCTCGTTCTCAGGTGACAAATACAATGCGCGGTAATGCGCATCTGGCGCGAGCCCTTCATTCATTATGAGACACCATCCTCTGGCAACTCGCATCCAACCTTGCAGACGAAATGAGGAAACAAATCTGACTGCTGCAAGTGAACTGCAATAGAATTCACCACCTCTCATCATACATTTTGCGAGAAACCAACTCATTAATTGCGTGATGAAAAGTTACATTAGGAATGCATTGCTTCCCCCCCCCCCCCTAATATTAATCACCGTTGGAAACGGATCCTACATGAAGGATTACTTTTTTACATCCTTTTGTCTGAGAGTGGAACATTATTGCTACCCTGAAAGGCCCACTCTGGGTAAAGCAACCAGCTTTGATAATTTCAGCTGGGATAACTTCTGACTTAATTGAAATGAGGGCTCCTGTCCGCAAGAGCATTTTGAAATCATGTTTTTTACCTGATAGGAATGGGGTGGAATCTAGGTTGGTTATTTGTATACCTGCATTTTTTTTATTTGTATAGTTTTCTTTAAACCTTACAACATAATCAACATTTTACGTATATAAAAAATGTACCACTAACAATAAATAAATTATTAAAAAATGGGTACACAGAAAACACCCCCTCGCATTATTTGTGCAAATTTGCCCTAGATAGAACCAGCAACAAATATAATGAGAACACCAGCGTAGTTCAATGACCAAGGGGGGCCGGGGAGGGGGCTGCACGGATCAACTTCTCAACCGAAATGCTCGAGATAAAATGTGAATGTGTTTTGAGGATAACCCCAGGCAGACGAGAATACAGCGAATCCAGTCACAACACAACCCAGACACCCCAAGGCAGGTAAAAACTGAACTCTTGGTGCATTCTTGGCCCTTGGCCCCTACTTACCTTTAGTCGAGAAGTAATTAACAAATATATATGAGGCTGTGCTGTGGGATGTCAAGGTATGCATCCTGTAGCATTGTAGCAGGAAACATGTAAGGTTCAAGGAGTGCTGCTGGTGGAACATTTCGCTTCACAAAATCACCTTGTAGATAGTATGAGGTGTGTGGTAATTGAGAAAGTCAAACCAACCAGAGGGGTGGAAATTTTGCAAACACCCTCAATCTACAGGAATGTTAATGGATCCACCTTCTGGATAAGGTTGCCCAGGGCCTTTATGAGTATGATGTGAAACCACGACAAGTAGCGAGTCTGAGCAATGGATAAATGCGACAGTTACATAGACCCATGGGTTTCTACCTATAATATGTAATATTTGACCTCAGCCATTTTTGATATGACACCTGGTGCCACTCCGTTATGGTTTTTCCAAATGACAACATACTTTTGTGAAAGTGACCGATGCCATGAAGAATAATGTGTTATTTTGCCATTTATGTTGCTCAACCATCCTGATCAATAGACAAATGAGGCGTTTTAAAAAAATATTATTTAACAACTGTTAGTTACTGTATAACCAATTATGTGCCATGTTTTACCTTTGTTGGAATTCAATATGCTTCATGTTATTGTTATGCATGACTTGGTGCTATCTGATTTTACATCTACAGAAAGAATAAATTCCTTTTACCTCCGAATTTCAATTCCTAATTCTAAATTGAGATGGGGTAGATAGCCGCGCTAATATGCTTGATAGACGGGGAACACTCGATATAGATTTGAAGAAACTGCGAAGAAGAGCGAGAGCAATTCATCGCAGCTTTGTTGTTTATTAGTGCACAACATGATAAGGGAATTTCAAGTAATGAAAACACACACTAATACTAGCGTGCACACCCAAAGGACTGAAAATACCTGTTACATTATTAAACATGCCAACAACCCTGTTTGGGATGATAGATCTTTGTCTTGTGCATTCTTCATGACATCACACGCCAGCATCCGTGGCGTTAGGAAGGGGGTCTGGGAGGTGTATTCTGGGAGCGGCGGCCTCCCCCCTCCCTCCTGCCTGCGGGCATTGCAGAGGGGCAGCCGTCGCAGGAATTACTAGCACCCCACCCCTCCCCCCACACCCCTGGGCTCTTACGGGCACCTGCCGGGCACCTGCCGGGCGGCAAATGCAGAGACCACCACGGGCCAGGCTCAGCTCCAGGAATTTTTATTTGGGTGGACCAAGGGTGTATTTGGGTGGGCTACTGCGGAACCAATTTGTCGCCTCTTGTGGTAGCCTACAAGCCCAAGATTACATCATACTTGCAAACAGTCCCCATGATACAACCGGTAGATTCTATGTGTGTATACAGAGCATGTGGAGAGTTATATGAAAGTAAGAGCAATGTCTGGACCTTAGTGCAAACCCTCAAATTCCAACAGGCCAGGCTTCAACACAAGTACTTCCAGGCCGGATTATCCACTTTTCCACCATCCCTCTCCTGAGCACCTTATATCAAAGCTGACTTTGGGCCCCAGCCAATATCAGCCGCCATCCAGCTCACACTCCCATTATTCCAGTAAAAAACATTAGTAATATCACCTTAAAACGAAAACATTGAATATAGCAGTAATTATAATTAGCAAGTACTTTAAAATATGTTCCACAATTGCCATAATTACCTGACTGCTAATTAAATAAAAACAGAAAAGCCATGACAGGGCCAGCTTTAGCGCTAGTGCGAAAGTCTATTTTGGCACCCCACCAATGACCTTTCTCAGCAGATACCATTACTACCACCATCCAACAGAGCCCCTCATCTCTCTGTAGCCCCCCATGACCTCCTCCTTGGATTCCCGCACTGCCACCCCCCAACAGTGCCCCTCATCTCTCTGTAGCCACCACAATGACCTCCTCCTTGGATTCCCTCACTGCCATCCCCCAACAGTGCCCCATATCTCTCCATAGCCCCTCCCACTCATGACCTACTCCTCAGACTCCCTCACTACCATCCTCCACCAGTGCCCCCATCTCTCCGTAATTCCCCCCTACACCCCACGACCACCTCCTCGGATTCCCTCATTGCCACCCTCCACCAGTGCCCCTCATTGCTTCACAGCCCCTCCCCCCATGACCACCTCCTCGGAATCCGTCATTGCCACCCTCCACCAGTGTCCTTCATCTCTCCGTAGCCCTTCTCTCATATGCATTTCATTTGTTGGATAGCGCTACTCATAGTGTAGGGTGTCACAGTACTTTACATCACACACATATTATACTGAGACAATGAATCATACAAGTATGTAAATCAGTCTATAGCAGGGTTACTCATAGTATGGCCCGCAGGCCGCCAGCGGCTCGGCAAGCCTTCCTTGGCGGCCCGCGGACCTTTCAGACATCGTACCGGTGTACGAGCGAGGAAGAATGGAGTTCAGGCAGGCAAGAGCCCTATTATGCACTCGAAGACGGAGGGCTGCTCTGGTTGGCTGAAGCTCCCGCCCCACGTTCGAAAATAGCTCGCAGTGTGCAACGATTGGCTACTCAACTGGAGGCTGCAGGCTGTCTCTCCAATGAGCTGTGGAGAAAAGGGAACCCTCCGGTTGGATGATCTACGTTGGAGCCGAAGCCCGCGCTTCGGTCAGCCTTTGTCTCCGTGTCCATCCATTCAATTGTAGCCACACGGACCGCTCGCCCCCGGTCAACTGGGCGAGGAGCCCAGGATGTTATAAGTGTACCGCCCTTGGTCACCCTGGAACACACCGCCGTTAACTGCGCTCGATTTCACGTTCACATCGTCTGCTTTATGCAGACACCATTTCGAGTCTGCCCGGATACAGTGAAAGCACCAAGGCACACGTTATCTCACATTTATTATAAACTGACGTCTAATAACTCCCAGACCCCCTTCTTTCTTTGGGAGGGAGATGGCGGGAGACGGAGGGAGGGAGAGGGAGGGAGGGAAACAGAGGGAGGGAGGGAGACAGAGAGAGACGGAAGGAGATGGAGGAAGAGGGAGGGAGAGAGACGAAGGGAGAGAGACGGAGGGAGGGAGAGGGAGACAGAGGGAGAGAGACAAAGGGAGGGAGATGGAGGGATACAGAGGGAGGGAGACGGAGGGAGACAGATGGAGGGAGGGAGGGAGAGGGAGGGAGATGGAGGAAGGGAGGGAGAGGGAGGGAGGGAGGAAGATGGAGGGAGGGAGGGAGGGAGATAGAGGGAGATAGAGGGAGTGAGGGAGACGGAGGGAGATGGAGGACGGGAGATGGAGGGAGAGGGAGGGAGAGAGACAGGGAGGGAGACAGAGGGAGGAGGCGACAGAGGGAGGGCGACAGAGGGAGGGCGACAGAGGGAGGGCGACAGAGGGGGACAGAGAGGGAGGAGGGAGACAGAGAGGGAGGAGGGAGACAGAGAGGGAGGAGGGAGGGAGGGAGAGGGAAGGGGAGAGAGGGAGAGGGAGGGAGAGGGAGGTGGAGGTGGAGAGAGGTAGGGGGAGGGAGGGGAAGGGAGAGGGGAGGGGAAAGGAGAGGGTAGGGAGGGGGAGGGGAGAGGGAGAGAGAGAGAGATGTGTGTATGCCGGGTCTGGTTGCTCAGTGGACGAAGGCGTCTGCTGCAGGGACCTGTGTTCAACCTCATGGTCACAATTTTTTTTTACGTTAGCCCCGCCCCTCCTCCTCTGACCCCGCCTCCACCGGTGCGGCCCTCAGCCACAAACCACACTGTAAATTTGGCCCCCGAGAGAGAGTTTGTGAGTACCCCTGGTCTATAGGGAATGTCACATAAGCCAATGAGGATCACAAGGTGTAGGAATCACGCCATCCATAATAGTGAAAACCAAAGGAAATGATGGACGGAGTGTTGAACATTGCAAGCACTCACCCCCAGTCAACTGATCTGGGTTTAATCCATCACTGTTCTTTAGCCCACTCTGCCACCCCAGTTCAGTCATGGCCATATGCAAATCAGTCTGACCCTGTGCCTCATGGGAACAGTCCAGCCCGAACTGCCAAGCCATGTCTTCCCTGGACCGGAAACAAGCTTCCTAGGACCGGTTTCTGGCATTTCAGCCGTCTTCAGCCAGGCTTGCTTGAATCCAGTGGCAAAGTGAGCAAGGGACTCACGTCTGAGCATACCCTGCCAACTTATGGCGAACAAAGCAAAAACCAAAGGAAATGATGGACGGAGTGTTGTTTTTGCATTTGTCACCCCGAGTGGGAAGGGTATGCTCAGACGTGAGTCCCTTGCTCTCCATGCCACTGGAATCAAGCTATCCTGGCTGACGAGGGCTGAAAGCCCGAAACCGGTCCTAGGATGCTTGTTTCCAGACCAGGGAGGACCTGGCTTGGCAGTTCGGGCTGGACTGTTCCCATGGGGCACATGGTCAAGACTGATTTGCATATGGCTGGGTTCAAACTGGAATGGCATGGTGAGCAAAAAAACGATGGATTTAGGCCCAGATCTCTGTACTGGGGTGAATGTATGACATTGTTCTGCATTCTGTCCATCAATTGTTGTTTTTGCATCCATAATAGTGGGCAGTATATTTTAAGAGGGGTTGGGCTGGGGAAGCACAAACTCAGAATTTAAAGCATACCCCAGTTGTTAGGTGTTGGCTTTACTAATAAAAATGTATATCTGCCCAAACTCTTTTTAGCAAAATTAAAATAATGAAAGGTTGGGAAAGAAAGTTCTAACTATATAGCAACACAAAACAAAGTGAAGTTCTAACTATACCATTCATGTTTGCCATTCATGTTTGTATGCAGCTCTTTGATGACAGTTCATAGGTCACTGCCCTATATTAGGAGTATAAATTCTGAACTGCAAATAACACAATAATCTCTGTGACAAAGGCAGTAACCCACTGAGCTATCCACATAAAATACAGTTTATCTGCATTTCAAAACTACCAACAAAGGATTGATATCCAGCAGGATCATTATTCACCAGTTATCTGGACATTTTTATTGTTGTCTTGCATCCCTGATAAAAACGATTTAAATCAAGCATACCAAAGTATGTGCCATGCTGGGCCTGTGCAGATTTAAAAAATAAGACCAAATAGTAATACATTCTCTTACCTACTCTGATAGTCAAACTTTGTGTCACAGCCTGATCTGATAAGCAGCTGCAGGGGTCAGGAAAGGTGAAACAGAATAAACAAACTTCTTTTCTCCAGTGTTGAAACAGAAAAGGAAATATCCACACAGCAGGACAGTAGGCAAAAAAGTTACTCTGTGCCAAATAAAGAATTTTACCCCATGCCATGCCCCTATTGTGTCTGCAGGACATAGCCCACCTTTCTAAAAGGAGTTATGTGATTGGGTCTGGGCTTTTTCTCACAACCATCCCCAATCACGTGACTCCCAGAACAGGAAGAAAAATATGTTCGGAGCAACGTTTTAAATTATACTGCCCATTTTCTATTGGCCTTCATGTCCTCACTGCGAAGGACAAGGCTCATGTTTGGGTGGGCCAGGCTCATGTTTGGGTGGGCCTGCCACGGGCGGCACAACGTCTAGCTATACCACCGGCCAGCGTGCATGTTGATGTTGCCGTGAAGGCGCTATAACTCTTTCCCTCCACTCGCTGCCATGCACCCACAGATGGCCACAGTAGACGGATACTTTGTTGCGGCATAAGGCGTGTGGTTTGGTTCAGCCGCTGCCCTGAGTGATTTCAGTTGTGCTTTTCAGGTTTAAGAGACCGACACAGTATATGTTATTTCAGGGCCTGAGGTGATTTGTACACAGTGGGCTGATGCGGGAATTGGTTTCCCCTAAAGAAGTGTATTTGATATATTCAAGCTGCTGGTTGAGTAAATCTCCCTTCTCGCTTTCTTTTACTCCTGGCAAGAAACGTTTGACCCCATTCGGATGGAGTGATTGGGATCTTTGAACATTGTTTGACCTTACCTCAATTGACCGCTTTGTACCAAATCATATTTCTAAGGTGAGGCTTGCATTGCGCTGAGTATAAAAGTTTTCCAGCATAAGTTGGCCTAATTAGTGAGGGCACATATTTGTTGTTTTTTTAGGTGAAATAATTCAGCCACTTAATGAGGAGCCTTGCTGGTGAGATGTAGCAGGGTGAGTTTTGGATCCATGGGGATCATCCAGGCAAGAACTCCACTTAGACATGTTGTCACCCCACGCCAGTTTATCTGTAGAGACAGACAACTACATACTGTATGAAAAAAATGTGCCCTCCTCTGTGTCACACCGAACACATGTCGGGGATGCTATCACTCACATGGCCAACGCATATGCCATGTAAAGTATACCCTGTGAAGCTATATTAGCCGGAGTCAGGCCGCTATTACAGCCAAATGCGGTGCCCTCAGTGCCTCTGCCCAGTCCTCATTTTCGAGAACCCCTACATTTGCCTCCCACGCAGTCCTGAGGACCTGAAATGCTTTGGGCTGATTGGATATAAATGTTTAATATATTTGTGCAGCTTTCTGATCCCCCAGATCATCCATCACTAGTTTACCCTCCAAGGGATTGAATTTGGACAGGGCCGCTAAGTCCTCTATATAAGGAGTCAAAGCATGGTAGAATTGGAGATACATATGGAACTGGCTACGATGAAGTTGATACTCAGTTTGTATAATTTGGATTGACTTTAAGATCGTCCCATGCAGTGTAGCGATCCCAATAAGGTCTCACTTACAGCAACCCTCCGGGGAGGTCACCTGCAAAAGTTGAGTACCTCTCTATAGAGGAGGCCATTCCGTTCATTTGTTCCACCACCCCATTTATTGGAGGTAGGAGCACCACAAAGTAAAGACCACCCTTGTTGCCAGGGAAGACTGTTTTTATCACCATCACCATATAGATAAGAAAGGATATGTGAGTCTCCCATTGCCCACCTTTCGGATGCCTAGACGAGGTTCGCCCGGGGCCACTTACCACCAATCATTGAAAGTCAAAAGATGTGATGTACTATAGTGTGGCTCTCTATCTGCCGTGTGATCCCCTCACAATAGTTGGACTGGAAGAATTTACTCAAAGCAATACAAGGAAATCAGTGAGGATTGGTTTTAAGATACTGAACCATTTCCGTGAAAGATCATAGGGAGTTTCTGAAACTGATATAATAGCCGAGGCAAGGACACCATCCTAAAGATGGCTGAGTGGCCTATCAGTGACAATGGCAAGATGGACCATACTTGAACATTCGCCCGCAGAGGAGACAGAACCGGTTCCAGATTACATGACCACAATAGGGTCTCATCAGGGGATTTGAACACCCCAAGACATTTAAACCCATTCACGGCCATACACAGACCAGTACCCCAGTCGAGGGCCTGGGCCCCCTCCCACCACCGGGAACATGTTAACTTCAATAAATGAATGTAAAGACCCATCGTCTCTCCGAAAATATGCAGGATGTGTGGCACACGGGGCCCAGATTCTCCTGGAGCAGAGAGAAAGAATAGGACATCATCTGCATTATGCGCTTATTTATCTGACAGCCCTTTATCCCATTCGAAGCACCACACCTGTGCATCCATTCTCATCCACACCGCCAGAGGATCTATAGCAAGAGCAAATGGCAGGGCTAGACAGGGGACATTCCTGCCGGGTCTCCGCTGCACAGGGAACGAAGCCGATCGGGTGCCAGCCACACGGACCGAGATGGCTACAACAGTATACAATAATTTGGAGAGAAATCTAAGGTCAAAGTTAGATGTTGAAGTAAGACAAAGAGGTAGTTCCAGCTAAAGGACTCAAAGGCCTTGTCAATATCCGCCAAAAGGACGGCCGCTGAGCTCCCCCCAACCTGTCGGCGAGTGCAAACACATTATAGAGGCGTTGAATATTGAGGCGAGTGGCACAACAGGGCATAAACCCCACCTGGTCTGGGTGGACCAGATTGGGAATCAGGTGCAAAACAAAGATTCTTGGTTCAAACATTTGTCTGGCAATTTTCTAAACAAGGCATATTGGAAAATGTCCTTGGGCCCGATTCACAGAACTAACTTAAGACAAATCCTAAACTTACTACTTTTGGTATTCACAGAAGTTAGGATTTTGTCCTAAGTTTGACTTAAGACAAACTTAAGACAGACTTAAGACAAACTTAAGACAAACTTAAGACAGACTTAAGACAGACTTAAGACAGACTTAAGACAAACTTAAGACAAACTTAAGACAAAATCCTAACTTAAGTCTGTCTTAAGTCTGTCTTAAGTCTGTCTTAAGTTTGTCTTAAGTCTGTCTTAAATCTGTCTTAAGTCTTTCTTAAGTTTGTCTTAAGTTTGTTTTAAGACAAACTTAAGACAAAATCCTAACTTCTGTGAATACCAAAAGTAGTAAGCTTAGGATTTTGTCTTAAGTTAGTTCTGTGAATCGGGCCCCTTGCTTGTGAAACAGAACCAGGAGCTAATGAGAGACTCCAGAGGGAGCAACAGAATAGGAAACACATGCAGAAATGGCAAACCCTTAAAAACTCAGGATCACATGGACACAATCAGAGTACTATAAGCTAGAAGGATTTTATAAATGTATGAATTAATATACATTTTCTCAGATAGAACTGGGAAGTGAGTAAATACAAATAGTACCTCAAATAAAACAATTGTAATCTGGGAGGAATGGAACGTGTGCTCCTTTGCTTGCCTTTATGTTACAAATTCTCACAGTTGTTGGTGAAATTATAGAAACTGAACGGTGTGCAGATTACAGCTAGATAGGAGACCCTGAAAGAAAATATAATTTGAGCAAATAAAGTGGATTCACAGTTCTTTACAGACACTTGTGCAAGGAGGCAATTCTCAAAAGAAATGTTATTTTATTCTTTTTGGGTATTTATAGCAATTCAGTCAAAGGAGAGCAGTTGTAGGATAGAAGGACGTCAGATGGGTGTTACTCCTAGGAATCCTGGGAGGTTCAACTCTGCTTCCATTGCAGTCAGACTCTGTGCACTTAGTGGAATATGTCCTTGGTGTTGAGAATTCAATGAAGAGGCTGTATCGCACAGAGAACAGACAGGTGCAGTGAGAGCTGCAGCCTTCAAGGAACAGTCTTCTTACCCCTTTAATACTTGAGATGGAGCACCGAAGGCATTCCTCGCCTCGTTTTGCCTGTTTGTGCTACGCTTTCCATTGATGCTCTGTGGGAGATAGAAACATGCATATGGCATGATAGGGCCTCCTTGCTCATGGTGCCTCCAAGGGTTTTAGCCAAATAAAAGAGGTGGATCTTCAAGACATTGCAAAGAATACACAATCTTTTGCTAGTAACCGGGGGATGTCCATCAAAGAGGCTAGAGCCCTGAAAATCCAAAGAGATGCTACCAAGGTCCCTAGGTGATCGGATGGCGAGCGCGTTCAAGGCGCATGACCTCGGGTGGCTGGAAGGTGTACATGCCATTAACATCCTTCAATAATTTCGTTTTTATACACGTTTAAATAGTTTTTCTAAGTTTTAGTATATAACCTTTGTTTGAATTAATTAATTTTTATTGCATGAGTTGTAACCTGTTTAAAGTAAAATGGACTTGAATCTGTTCTCACAGATGTGATACTCCCCCTCGTGGGAGTTTGTGTGAGCAGGTGGCCAAGATGTACCCTCCCAGGCTATATTTACAACTAGATATTAAAGAAGAGATGGGCTGTGGAGGAGGAGCTGTTACACCATGTGCCTGTGGTGTGGACATTTGGTGTTAAGGTCACGAATGGTGAGAGTATGCTAATTGCACCTGGCCTCTCCGAAGTCAGTCCACGTCGTCTGAGAAAGTACTTCAACACCACTTCAGGGGTAGCGTTATAACATTGAATTCAAATAAAATGAAGTGTACTTGTGTATCTCCACAGAGAAGTAAAGACAAAGCATTCATTTTAGATGTAAAACAGGACGAAAAGACACCCAACGAGTGGCTGAACTTTGCAACCAGGAAACCTAAACCTGGGACGAACACTGGCTTTCATACTAACCGAGTTGTCTGATCCAAGGCAATTGCCTTATTCCACTGTGCCCTCTTTTCCTGTACCTTCACATTTAAGAGCACTTTGAAATATATCAGTTCCGGATGTGAGCTGTACAAAAACCTCCCTTGACTATAATTTTCCATCCATCTGTAATACAAACATAGACACATCTAGAGTGCACAAGATACGTGATTGTGTCTCTTTGTTCACTAATGGCATCATGTTAGGGCAAAAGGGGAGGTGCATTGACGTCAATGGCGGATATTCGTTACATTGGATGCTTCATGCTGCTGTGTTGCTGCTTTCCCTGAACTCTGTTCTTGGCAGTCGCTGTAGGTTTGTCCCCGATAAAGAGGCTGTGTTAAATCAGTTTCATTATTTTGAGGTGTCTTGTGTAAATATGACACATTTCCAACTATGTACATAACCACGGTGCAATGCAGGCTCAGCCAGGCTGAATACACAGCACTTTGGAAACTACGCATAGTGATGTACAGGCTGCCCACGCTTTATGCCCAGCTGCTGGGGCGAGCCACTGTCCTTTTTCTTCTGGAGATGGGCATTTTAAAGGTGATAGTTAATGAGGCAGTGAGTAAGCAGGCTTTCCTGTGTTCCCCTTCCTCCTTACTGCACTGCCAATTACCACACATCAGGGGTTAGACTGACGCATTTCATGCTGGTGTCCGCATCACTGCACTAAAATGCATTAGTCATGCATTATATTACCTCTGGTACCACCAAATGATGAGGCATACGCTCAACGAGGCAGTTGCATTTCCAGCCAGCGCAATAGTATTGGCTCGCTCTGGCTGCCGATGCGCTGTTACTACTGCCAGCTCTGCCTGCCGGTGCGCTGTTACTGCTGCCAGCTCTGCCTGCCGGTGCGCTGTTACTGCTGCCAGCTCTGCCTGCCTGTGTGCTGTTACTGCTGCCAGCTCTGCCTGCCGGTGTGCTGTTACTGCTGCCAGATCCTGCTCCAGGACAAAATTAATTTGTCCCAAAACCTGACTTCAATAAATTATATTCATCATACAGAGCAGCCGTGGCGGTCTGTGCTGTTTACAGTATACTCTTCCAGCCTAGGCACCACAGCGGGTAGCAGATTGGCCACGGGAGACACTGAGGCAGCAGAGAGCGACTTTGCTTTTTTCCTTAAAGTGCCCGTGTCCACCAGCAGACAAGCGTGGTGCCTCCGTTCCACAACCCCCCATAGTGCTCTCTGTACTGTGGGGAGGTTTACCATTGAACTGGTTTCTGTCTGACACTGTTCACTTGCTTAAAGACAATATGTGTGGTTTAACTATTACACAGCACAGAGGTCAATGACCTGCAGTGTGCCACATCCTGGATGTTCAATTTAACATTATGTCTACTGCAGAATCATACACTGCAGAGATGTTTCTCGGTTAGAGTGAGAGACTGTGAAATTACACTGCTCCAGCTGACTGCAAAATGTCACATGTCCTTTACAGAAACACAGACCACTCTGAGACAGGATGATTTAGCAGAGACATAGGAGATATGGCTAAATGACCAGAGCTGCTGACTTTGGATTTGGGAAACCAGGTTCAGTTCCGGCATCGGCTCAACATCCTGTGATTCTGGGAAAGTCACTTAATCTCCCTGTTCCTAAAAAACAAAAACAAAAAAGAAAGAAACCTGACTTTGTGTAATGTAATCTGGTGCTTGTGTAAAGTGCACCAATGCCCTTGGGCTGGGTTTGTGCTATATAGAACTGCAAAATCAAATAAAACACAGACGTGTCTACAGTAAAATACTGTAGCAGAAGCTGATTATAGGCAAATCTCCACTAGGGCGGAGGAGCGTCGTCCCACTGCTTTCTCGCAGTGCGAGAAGTAGAAACATAAAATGGTAATAACTTTAATTATTACCATTTTATGTTTGGTTGCGGGCGGGGCTTCTCTGCTAGCAGGTAGGGGAGGAGTGGTGTGCCCACTCTTGAGTGCGCAAAGACTGTTTGGTCGGCCTTCTGGGGCTGCCCAAACTAGTCATGCACACTCTGCCCTTCTCCATGCAGGCTGCAATGTAGCCTGCATGAAGAACATGACCTCCCCATAAGCCCCTAGCTGGGCGGCGTCCTGACCAAACACAACACTGCGTGCAGCATTATGATTGGCTTAGGGGAGGGAGCATGGCTGCCTGCTTTCCTGTTCCTGCCGGAGGCAGAAGAGCAGGAGCAGAGAAGACGCGGGACCCGGCCAGCGGAAAGGTAAGTTTAATTTTTATTTTTTATTATTATTATTAATTGCTTTAAATTAGGGGACCTAGTTTCATATTTACATCTTTTGCATTTCAAGCAATTCATTTGACTGCGTTTGATTTGCTGACCACCCATAAAAACCATCCTTCCCTGTCCCCTAGAGTCCTTTCACCATTCTGAACCCTAAAAGCTCTTTGTACCCCTAAACTCCAACCATCCCAGTTAAGCGGCGAGACACCCCTGGGTATTTGTGCGCTATAAAAATTGCTAAAACACATACATAAACATAAAAAAAGTCACTACACTTAAACTCCACCACTCCCAGAACACTAAAAACCCCTTTCTATACCTCAATTCCACTCATTCCTCACCCCTAAAATCCCCTCACTACCCCCAAACATTACCCTTTCCTGATCCCAAATATCCCTCACTAGGCCTAGACTTCACCCAAGTTTATTGTAATTTTGGATTTTTCCTTTAAATGATTGCTTCTTTAAAATATTTCGTTTAACTTTTATTTTTTTTGTATTTTCCAAGAATTGCCTTTCCTTAAATTGTTTCCTTCAATGTGGTTTCTCAGTTTTAGTTTTTTTATTAATTCACACATCAATCAGAGTAACATAGCAGAGACAAACATAGAGACCTGTCTGGGACACAATAGTGTAGGATACATTAACACAAGAGAAATCTCTGTATTGCAAAACTGCCTTGCACAGAATGATGCTAGAGAGGTGTCTCCGAAGCATAGTATTGCACCAGAGGCTCTCACTAGATCCAATTCTATGGGACTAAAAAGCCCAGACACCCCACAAAAACCTCATTAAATCAAAGTAAGGCTCTCCTTAAAAACCATGTTGGGGTTTATGTTTTTAAAGTATCTTTCCTTGTGACCTCAACCTGCACAGTCTCTCCTATTCAAATGTTAAATTATGCACTCATTTTTACAGTGCTACAGCATGGATTGTGATCCCAGTAGATGGAAGACGCAACATTTTGGGAGGAGGGGAGTCTCCAGAGCTTGACTGCCTCTTGTGAAAACTACAGCAAATGCCTTCCTGCCATTGGCTGAGAGGCTAGCTACATGATTTATATGGGTTAAATGTGCTGTTGAATTGAATAGTCCATAAAAACAGCATGACATATTTCAACGTATCACTACCAGCATTGGATTCTGCACCAGAGACCGAGACCCCTCGAATGTCAACCAGGAGTATGACCAACAACATACCTCCCCAACCATCAACGAGCCGGAAGTAAACCTGGTGGTCAATCTCACCGATGTGGCCCTTACACCGACACAAAGCAGGGTCCTTGAGAGAGGACTGGGCTTTGTACCCACCAATCGGTTGGATAAATTTAAGATCCTCACTGAGATCACTGAGTTCATCCGAAAATTGAAATTGAAAGTGTTTTTTAACAACAACCCACCTACCACCGAGACGATGAGACAGGATACAGGCCTCCGCAACAAATCCACTTTTGTACCCCCCAATTCCACACTACCGGTGGAGATCCTTGCATTTGAAAAAGCCGTGATGGGGGAAATACAAGGTATCCCGACAGTGATTGGCAACACCTTTCACAATACATCAAGGGAGGAAAAGGAGGCTATACACGAATTATCTATGAACCAGGACATCACTATCAAACCTGCAGATAAGGGGGGAGCCATTGTTTTGCAAACCACTGTAAACTATGACACTGAATGTAGAAAACTTCTGGATGATCGCAGAAACTATGGCATCCTACAGGTAGATCCTACTGAGTCGATTAGGGTCAGTATTGTTACAATGGTGGAGGAAGCCTTAGCAAATGACTGGATCTCCAAGAAGGAGGCTGAGTTTCTGGTCAATACCAGTCCCAGGATCCCTTATTTCTACACCATGCCAAAAATCCACAAGAACTTGGCCTCCCCCCCAGGCAGACCCATCGTCTCTGGTGTGAACTCTATTTTGGAACCTCTGTCTAGGTTCGCGGATGCGTTCCTTCGACCGTTGGTTCAAGGTACTAGCACATACTTGCGTGATACCAAGAACGTCCTGCAAATTTTGCAGGATATTGATTTTGACCCCACTAAAAACCTGCTCATGGGACTGGATGTGGAGAGCCTGTATACCAGTCTCCCACACGACGAAACATTGCTAATCATTGAGGAGGTATTGTTCTCTACCCCTTGGGAATACCAGACACCTCGTAATCTAGTGATGGAATGTGTTTCACTGGCACTCACCCGTAATTTCTTCATGTATGCTGAAGATGTATATGAGCAACGACATGGTACCAGCATGGGGAGTACCTTCGCTCCTAGTCTAGCAGGTTTGTATGTTCACCATCTGGAAACTAACAGGATCCTACATACGATGAACCCATACCTTGCCCACATCAAAGTTTGGAAAAGGTATATTGACGATGTCCTGGTCATATGGGAAGGCGACATCGAATCAACTGAGGCATTCATGCGGTGGCTCAATCAACAGAACGCATTTCGGAAATTTACACATAGTGTGTCTGCACAAAACCTGGTATTCTTGGACCTTAATATCTACCCTGAACAGGGGAAACTCAAAACCACCACACACTTTAAGGCAACAGCAAAGAATTGTTTACTTTTGTTCGACAGTTTCCATCCCCGTCACCTGAGGGAAAACTTACCGTACGGTCAGTTCCTCCGTCTCCGAAGAAACTGCACTGAATTAAGTGATTTTAAACAACAAGCATCTGAACTACGTACTAAACTGATCAAACGGAATTACCCTGAGAAAGTCGTTGATAAGGCCCTGAAGAGAGCGAGGAATAATAACAGAGAGGCCCTTTTGGAAGATAAAGTGGTTAACCAGATCGATGAGAGACCTATTTGTGTAACCACTTACAATACACACTCTAACCAGATCACTAAGATAGTGAATAAACACTGGCGTCTTCTTAATTGCTGTGGCTTGAACATAACTAAACCTATGTTTGCTCACAAGAGGGGTCGTAACCTGAGAGACATGCTTGTTCATACCAGACCCAAGAACACGTCCCGGCCCAGACTCGTTGGTCTACTACCTCCAGTACAGGGGCATCACCCCTGTGGTAACTGTAGCACCTGTCATCTGACGAAAAAAAGTAAACACATTAGATTCCGGAATGGCGATGAGTGGGACCAGAGGAGTTTCACCAACTGTAATAGCAAAAATGTTGTCTATTTAATCACCTGTCCTTGCGGCCTTGAGTATGTGGGGATGACATCCAGACCGATCAAGGTACGTATTGGCGAACATCGCAGCAATGTCAGATGTGGTAGGAGCACTACCAAAATGTCTAATCACTATATCTCCAGTGGACATGGCATAGACGATTTACAATGGACAGTGATAGAACAATTGGGTAACGAACATGGCCTCCTCGAAAAAGAACAACGGTGGGTTTTCCGTCTAAAGACTCATATCCATGGATTAAACGAGGATATACCATGGAATCAGTTCCATGTTTGAAAACATAACACCTGACTGAGTATTGTTCAGCCGTCTGTCTTTCTTCCCTGGGCATACTTTTTCCCATAACCAAGTGAGGTGATCACCTCTTTTTTATATGCCCCAGAGGACCTGTCCTGAACCAGCGTAGCACCACCCCGTTACAACTGTGTGGTTAACTTTCCTTGTTTTTTACTTCTTACTCTTTCATGCACCTAGGAATACCCTACCTAGACCCCGGCGGAGGACCCCCACTTTAGTGGCCTTCCATACGTGAAGGTATTGCCTATCTGGTGTGTATGTATTCTTGGGTTGTTGAGCCGTTTACCAGCTGGTTTTCATCATGTACTTAGAGGCATTGCCCTGCCGGTGTGTATGTATTTTATCGGGTTGAGGAGCCTTTTTCTAGCTGATTTTGATCATGCTCCCCCTTAATCCAGGAGGCTATGCCAACCCTTTAGCCAACTTGTCTGCCACGCAGGTTCCGACATATCACCCAGCAGCCTTTCATTTTAACTTTCTTTTATTTTAATACAGGCATCTAACATAGACACCTTTTTTCTTGGGGTCCTTCGCTATTCACTGTGGGCCTCGCCATTCAATCACGGTGACCCGACCGTTCTACCTTCCGGTTCCGGGTCCCGTTAAGCAGTGCCAGCGGGTCTCTTCCCATTGGCCAATCATGCTTTGCTCACTGGCGCGTAATCCCTGATTGGTGCAGGTATTTAATCCCCGCTGCCTCCAGTCTAGCTCCATCGACGGAGCCGACCGGGGTGGTTATTTGGGCAGGACACTGATCCTTGGAGGCGTAAGTACGGCATAGCCGGCAGGTCGAGGATATATCCTGGTAGTTTATTTTTGATGATTGGACTACAGTCTCCTTTCTCCCTTCATTCAGGCAGCCTATTTGGCACTCCTACCACTCGGTATTTGAGCTCATGAGGATACTTTTCTCTTTTCAGCAAGTATGTTTTACCATTGCTTTGTTGGGTTTGGCATGTAAAAAACCGCTGATATATCTGCCTTGCAGGAACTTTGTTCCTTTCTGAGTAGAGTGTGTGTTTTCTGTTGTGTTATGTCTTTTTGTAGTATGTCCATGTGTCACACAGTATTTTCATCACAGATCACGTGATAACGTTATGGATAGCGTTAAGAGACGACCATCGTTCACCTCCTTTTTCAGATCACTGTTCTAACACGACGGAATGAACTTCTACCAACGTGATTAAATGTCTTGTGTATCTCTCTTTTATACCTTTTTCCTTTTAGGTTAATAGGAGTATCTAAGACCCATTGGGGCATTACCAACTTTTGGAGGCTATTTACTTCCATTTTGATTTTTTTCACTCACTATTTTGTTGTTATCTTTTACACATCACAGTGCGTCGTAGGAAGGGATCCTTAAGGTCCTGACGAAGAAGCATGGGGAAGCTTCGAAACATGTCGACACCAGTAGGAGGCCTAGCTCATTGAGGCATACACCCTCCTCCCCCCAACCTTTTACTAATACCAGCTTAGACGGCAGAATAAATTTTCCTAGACCAGAGAGCCAGGTATTTTTTAAATCACTCTCCATCCACTCCTGACCCTTCCTCGCACACCCCTGCACCACACATAGTAGTCTCACTAAGAACAGTGCTCCCACGCAAACGTAGGTTGTAGCACGCCCCGTCCCGTAGAGGGGCGGGAAGACCCCTATGATGAAGCATGACACCAAGGGCCCTTTTGGTGTGTGAGGGGTATTTTAACAACTGATGTGTATTCTCCACGACTGTGGGATACATATTGTATAAACGGGAGACTCTTGATTTACTATACCTGTGGGTGGATCCTTGTGTTTATGTACGCTTTACTGGGAGGAAGTATCCACCTCCACCACTCGTTGAGTGGTACCTTTCTACTCCCCTCTTTGTTTTTCTCTCTACTTTTTGTGATGCACCAGCAGGGTAAGAAATGCGTCATGTTGCATCATATTTAGAAAGTGATGCAACTAAGTTGATGCGCCACTTTGTAAACCCCTGCTCCATATGCAGGGTGGGCGTTCTGACGCAAGTAAGCCTCATAAAAGTGACGCAGTGAAATCTATGAGATTTCACTGCGTCACTTCTAGGACGCAAATGCGTCAATATCTTACGCTTGCCTCACAGCGGGCGTAAGACTGACGCAGGCACATTTAAAATGGGACTTGCCGATGTGAAATGACCCATTGATGGAGTTGCGTCACTTTCGTTACACACTCCAGCAATGTGTCATTTTTGCGCCTACAGATACATCAGGAATACTGACGTATCTGTAACTCCTTGCGACATGAGTCATACTGTAAAAATGACGCATCCAGCATGTCGCAAGGAGGATGCAATGAAAAGTGACGTATCGCTGTTTTCACGCAGGGATGCGTCAATTTTCATAAATGAGGCCCTTAGTTTGAAATAGTCTGCCTTTTTCACAACTGTGGCCAGGTCATATTGTGACAATTGGCTTCTAGGGAATCCCTGGCCTCGCTGCCTGCATCATATTCCCATCTTCTGTTGCCTGCGTCAGAGTCCCATGTTCTGTTGACCATGTCAGAGCCTCATGTCTTGTTGCCTGTGTGGGAGTCCCATGTCTTATTGCCCGTGGCGGAATCACATGCCCAGCACCCCCTGCCCATGTCAAAGCTCTATGCCATGTTGCCATTTCAAAGTCCGATATCACGTGGCCCATGTGATCTGGTCAGAGACCCAAGCCCTTTGCTCCTGTTAGAGTTGCATGCTCTGTTACCCATGTCAGAATCTCATTTGCCTGTGTCAGCGTCTCTGCACCACCGCCCGTGTCAGCATCATTGCTGACCACCCATTCACCATGGCTTGAGGCAATGCTGTTTTTGGCTCGTGTCTCTGCACACCCTTTTACCCATATCCCATATGTCTTCACAATCTTTAGTGTTTCCCTGTCCCACTGACGAGAGCTTTTGACCCTGAGGAAGAAGGCAGTTGTTGTGGAGCAGGAGGCCGTGTGAGGACACCCACAGCCTGCAAAGGCCGTTTCCTCCATAGAAGCGGCTGTTTCTCCTTCATGGTAGCCCAGGTCTGAGTCCTTTTTCTGGCTGGACAGACAGGGCAGATTAGATGAAAGGGCCACGGCAGCCCTCTTTGTAAAAAGGACATTCCCGTTCCCAAGGAGAACAGAGATATGAACGTCCGGTCAAAAGGTTTGAATACCGTAGTCAAGAGGAGGCATGTCAGACATTTTTGCAGGGCCTGACTCAGCTACATTGTGGGCATCTCATGGGGTGAGGAATGTTAAACATGTGCCCTATAGATTAAGAGAAGCAAGGCGGGTACAGCATCTGGCCTTATCTAGAAGTATTAGCCACGTTGGCTGTCTCAGCACTGATAAACGGTGCAATATTTTGTTAAACTCTACATGAGCACAAGGCCTTGAAGAAGTGAGGCTTTTGAAGAATATTGCCCTTTTGCTCCCCCATTCATATGCCCTGGTCAATGGAAAGGTGGAGGCAGGATGGTGTTGGACATTGTGTTACTGTTTGAGGGGGTGAAACCCTACGCTAGCAGCATCAACAATCTCTGTCATGGTGAAACACAAGCAAACCCAAATTAACTAACCTGTGCTTAACCCTCTGGTAGCTTTGGCACAAAAGCAGTCAGGCTTACATTAAAGGCAATGTGTGAAGTATTCAAGCAGCACTTCAAACAGTAGCAAAGTAAAAACACAACATAAAAAACCCACAATAGTTTAGAATAAGCATTTGCAATGCAATAGGTCTTGCATTTTGGAGAGTTTGAGCTTTTGGCATTGTAAATGACAATGCCTTTTATTTCTGTGTTGGTTTTTAAAACATAAATAAAAGGCATTGTCATTTACAATGCCAATAGCTTAAACTCGTGAAAATGTTGTTATATTCCATATAGGTACCCCATATAGGCGTAGGTATCATTACAACCTTTCACCTATATCCTTCCCTACATTACATACATTATGGTTCTTGGGGACTGACCTTTTACCCAGATATGACACTGCATTCAGAATGCGGTTTTCCTTAGTTCGATTCTCATCCATTATGCATGAGGCTTCTTGGAAGTTCATTGTCTTTTAGAACAATGACCTTCCCATAAACTGCCTTGTAATCAATCTAGGGTGAGGCTATAAAATAAGGAATCAAAAACCTTTTAGTAAATATTAAATAATAATAAAAAATAAAAAAATGCAACATCGATTGTTTATGTTGGTTATTGCATGGACATGGCAAAAGATCGAGATTAGGAATAAAACCCGTGGGGAAAGAGAGCATACATTTCATGGTGTCAGTCCTCAGCCGGAAGAGTAAACCCCTTTCCCAACGGCCGATCGGTTTTAACAGGTAGCTGGAAACCGCGCATGAGACATTCTCAATGTACATATATCTTGCGACTGATGTTTTTTTACGCTCTATGACAAGTCTAGCATTCTTATACGATGCTTAGAGGGCCCTTTGAAGGCATTTATTGCTAGTGGTATCAAGGTCTGAGGGATTTAAAAATACAAATTCATGATTCACACTAACTAAACTTTTGTGAACCGCAGCCAGCCATGGTATCTCCATCCCCCTATCACATTTCAGACAGTCTGATATTATCTCTCTTGTGAGTTGAGCAGCGGGATTTCTCCAGATTCTCATCCAAAATAGGGCTGGACGAGACTTGATATAATCTTCAATGTATGGCAGGTTAAGTTCACAATGACTAGCGTATTTGGAGGATGAGATGGGTGCACCCAGGATTTTACGACAGAATCTATTCTCTTCACCCTGGATGCTGCCACTATTAGCATGACCCCAAAGTTCAGCACCGTAAGTTGCAATTGGTATGCATTTGAGTCTAAAAAGCTTAACAGTCCACCTCCGTGTTCCTTGGCTTTGGCAGCCCAAGTATCTTGTTAATGGAATTTGTGAACTTCCTCCTACAATAGGCCACGTGATCAGTCCACAATCCATTTGATGCAAATGCCAAACCAAGATATGGGAAGGTACGAGTGCTCTGTAAACTATTGGAATTTGAAAATATTGATGTATTAAAATACTTCTTAGACCCACACGCCATTAAAAAGATTTTTTTAAATTGGTGCATAGATCCAGGGCTGCCATAAACTCTACGAAACCACGCACCAAAATACGGAGAGCTTTTGGGGTGCGCCCCATCAACACCGCATCGTAGGAATATAACATGGCAGGAAGTTTATTACCATTAATGTATGGGACATCCTGAGCTAATGTTACCAGGGACTTGTTTAAATCATTGATATACAAGATAAATAAGAGGGGGGCCCGGACACAGCCCTGCCTGACCCCCCTTCCAACCTCAATGTCTTTGGAAACATCACCATGCCTGCTAATGAGTACTCGGGCGTGTAGATCTATATGCAGGTAAGCTAAAAAAGATACGAGGCACTCTTCCAACCCATAATTTAAAAGAGTGGTCCACAGCCGAGACCTGTTGACAAAGTCAAAGGCCGACGTGAGTTCCATGAATGCCAGATATACAGGTGATTTCTTAGCTATGTTGTATTTGCCAATGATCAAGTTGAGGTTAAGACATTGTTCCACAGTGCCGATGTTACTCCTAAACCCCAACTGACACGGATGTAAAATCTGACATTCCTCGGCCCATGACCTAATCTTATTGTACAAGACCCTCCCCAACATTTTCAGCGTATTATGAATCAGGGAGATCGGCCTGTAACAACTCTGGTTTGAGCGGTCCCCCTTCTTAAAAATTGGCACGATAATACTGGAGGACCAAGTATGGGGTATGGGAGAATTAATTAAATTATTAAAAACATTTAGCAATAGAGGCGCCCAAAAATCTGGGTAGCTTTTGATAAGGTCAATAGGCAAACCGTCATGCCTGGGTGCTTTGCATCCCAGGCTCTGATCGATAGCCTCCACTACCTCCAATAAGTCGATCGGGACCCTAGTAGTTAGTGTATACTCTTTAATAGCTGATGAAGGAGCCGGGGCGGCATAAATCTTGCTAAAATGAGCTTCCCAGGACTCACTAGAGATAATATAACTGATTGATGACATAGGGTTTCCCAAAGACCTCATGCCTTTGACGGTCAACCAAAAATCCTTGCCATATTTTAGTGTGGTGACCCGAGCAAGGTTTTCCCAATGCTCTCTTGCAATCTCCTCCTTTCTAATTGCTATAGCTCTTTTGTAACTTAACCTAAGTGATTTGATAAGGGAGCTATCTCTGGGTTTATTAGCAAGCACCCTTCGAAGGGCTCTATTAGCTAAGGAGCAGTCTGCATTAAACCAACCTGGGTCAGAGTGAATTTCCTTAATGGGCCTAGACAACAAGGATTTGATACCTATACAAAGCTCTGAAAAAGCACCAACTACCTCTGAGTTGCGTTCTGTAAACGTCAAACAAGTGTTAATCAGATCAGGGTGAGATCTTACCATCCTGCCAAATGCCACTTTATTATCTAAACCACGCCAAACCAATCTAAGGTTGTCAGTAGTGGGAATCAAATCCATGGCACCCTGCTCATTGTCATAAATTGGTCTAGACGCAAAACTCAAGGTTAGATTAATCGGATTGTGATCCCCCTGAAGTGTGGGAATCACCTCCGCTTTTAACACACAATTCTCTAGGCAGGCAGTAATACAAATATAATCAGAGTTGTTCTAGCAATAATAGTACCGCCTTTTGGAAAGTGGTAAAATCACCTTTTCTGATCGACGAGGGTGGCTTTCCTAAAGTAGCGGTCGCTATAGATGAAAGGGACTGGGTGGAACATTTTTCCAAAATTTTTATGATCAACCCATTATCAAATAATGTTAGGGATAATGATTTTCATTGCCAACAACTTTTGCCTTTTCCCATTGAGCTGTCTATTTCACATGACCAGGTCAACCGAGCCCTAAATGCAAGCAAAACAAGCATTGGAAATGCAATAGGTCTCGCATTTGTTTGATTTTGAGCTTTTTGCGGTGTAAATGGCAATGTTTTGTACCCATTTGTTATGGATTGTATATATGTGGTGTGTAGTGGAATATTTTGAGCTGGATTATAGTTATTTGTGGAGCACTATGAAGTATCAGGAAGGATATTGAGGAGGTGAAGAGCAGCATGAGGCAGAAGGACAGCAAGTGAGGGGAAGAGAAGCATGAAGCACAAGGAAGGAGAGTGAGGAGGAGAGCAGCGTGAGGCACAAGGACGGAGAGTGAGAAGAGCAGCATGAGGCACAAGGACGGAGAGTGAGAAGAGCAGCATGAGGCATAAGGACGGAGAGTGAGAAGAGCAGCGTGAGGCAAAAGAAAAGGAGAGTGAGGAGAAGAGAAGAGAAGAGAAGAGAAGCTTGAGGCTGAAGGAAGGAGAGTGAGGAGAAGAACAGCGTGAGCCACAAGGACGGAAAGTGAGGAGAAGAGCAGTGTGAGGCACAAGGATGGAGAGTAAGGAGGAGAACAGCGTGAGGCAGAAGGATGGAGAGTGAGGAGAAGAGCAGCGTGAGGCACAAGGAAGGAGAGTGAGGAGAAGAGCAGCGTGAGGCACAAGGATAGAGAGTGAGGAGGAGAGCAGCGTGAGGCACTAGGATAGAGAGTGAGAAGGAGAGCAGCGTGAGGCACAAGGATGGAGAGTAAGGAGGAGAACAGCGTGAGGCAGAAGGATGGAGAGTGAGGAGAAGAGCAGCATGAGGCACAAGGAAGAAGAGTGAGGAGAAGAGCAGCTTGAGGCACAAGGATAGAGAGTGAGGAGGAGAGCAGCGTGAGGCACTAGGATAGAGAGTGAGGAGGAGAGCAGCGTGAGACACAAGGATGGAGTGTAAGGAGGAGAACAGCGTGAGGCAGAAGGATGGAGAGTGAGGAGAAGAGCAGCATGAGGCACAAGGACGGAGAGTGAGGAGAAAAGCAATGTGAGGCAGAAGAAAGTTGAATGAGGAGGAGAAGAGCAGCGTGAGTCACAATGAAGGAAAGTGAGGAGAAGAGCAGCATCAGGCAAAAGGAAAGGAGTGAGAAGAGCAGCATGAGGCATAAGGATGGAGAGTGAGGAGAAGAGCAGCGTGAGGCACAAGGAAGAAGAGTGAGGAGAAGAGCAGCTTGAGGCACAAGGATAGAGAGTGAGGAGGAGAGCAGCGTGAGGCACTAGGATAGAGAGTGAGGAGGAGAGCAGCGTGAGACACAAGGATGGAGTGTAAGGAGGAGAACAGCGTGAGGCAGAAGGATGTAGAGTGAGGAGAAGAGCAGCATGAGGCACAAGGACGGAGAGTGAGGGGAAAAGCAATGTGAGGCAGAAGAAAGTTGAATGAGGAGGAGAAGAGCAGCGCGAGTCACAATGAAGGAAAGTGAGGAGAAGAGCAGCATCAGGCAAAAGGAAAGGAGTGAGAAGAGCAGCATGAGGCATAAGGATGGAGAGTGAGTAGAAGATCAACATGAGGCAGAAGGAAGGAGGGTGAGGAGAAGAGGTGTGTCGTGAGCCCAGCCGGCATACTCCAGCATGCAATAGGGATGAACATGTAATTGTGACAGTAGATGGCACACATTTGTTTTTGAAAGTACATATGCTTACAATTACAGCCAAAACAAGATCATGACTTAATTTGTGGTAATTTTTCAACTTCGGGGTCCCGAGGTCCAAATTCAGCAGATTAGTACCTAGACCGGATGTATAACATATTTGATATGTTACCCAACAAATCAACCAAAAAGAAGACTCGTTATAGGGAAAGCAAGCCGGTAGTCTGTCATGGGTAGCGTAACATATAGTAGTACATACATGAAAGCTGGCACTTTGCATTCGGAGGGGACCATGGGAATGAGTTAAAAGTGTGACGTTTTTGCAGGCACCAGTGCTGTTTTCAACACATCGTATGACAGGGCATCGCGTTATGCAGTCCTGTCAATATTTATGTTTCAAGAAACCTCCTTGTGATACGTATTTTATGTAGTGCCAACAAGCCACCCGAAGACCTTCGCAGCGCACAAGGCAACACAGTGCTGTAAAACCCGTCAGAAAGATCAGCGTATGTAAACAGCAGCAGTAAACTCACTGTGTGCTGAAAAGTAAACTGTCCACTTCAGTACTGCGCTACCATGATGCAAAGCAACAACACAACTGGAAACAATGTCACATATAAAGCCTTAGAATCTAAAATACGTCTTGAGTGACATGGAGTAACTGAAGTTAACCAAATGTTTTTAGCAACCCGGAAGGATGATTTTAATCAACCTAGGAAGGTTGAAAGCTCGAGGTATGTTAGGAATTAAAACCTCAAGTGCATTTTCACTGTGGGACTCCACGAGCACTTACGGGCATTTTATGACGCCGCTAAATTCGAACCAAAGATTAAGAGACAGGAAATAAGAATCGCTCGTTACCCTTTAATCCTTGGATGCCCGGGGGGCTTCCGGTTGCATGGGTCACCCGATGTTAGACGCCGCCCTGTTAACCCTCACATTCTGCCGATTGGTATGTGGAGCAATCCCTGCAGACACCGCACAGCCATAGCTGGGACCAGAGGCGCAACTAGAGCCAAATTTCGGGGGGGGGGGGGGCGGAGAAAAAATTTCGGGGGGGAGGGCTGAATCTTTTAAGCCAGAGGCAGAGTGGAGCTGCAGGGGCTCTTAGAAGGGGTGAAACAACAGCGAGGCCTCATTAACATGCAAATGGTCTTTTAAAGACCTGTGAAGTGCTCGGGTGCGGCTGTGTGTGTGCCGCGAGGCTGTCTCATCCCGGGCTGCCAGACGCGACGGGGGGGGGTGGGGGGGCTGGCTGAAGCCCTGTGAGTCCAATGGGTGTTGCGCGCCTGATTGGGACTCACAGTGGAATACTGGCGGGTCGGACTCCACGGGCGCTGCGTTCAGTCACCAAGGCAAATATGCTGGTATAATAAACAAGGAGCAAGGGGCGCGAACCAGGCGCCATGGCAAACAAGTTGGCTAGCTTCTGTACTTCGCTGCCACGGTGAAATACAACTCCCAGAATCCTTGCTCATCATGTAACAAGCAAGTCATTAGAGGGAGGACAGTTTGCAGTCACTCTCCATAATGCCTTTTCTTGTTTACAGCATGGCATCGCCTGACACAAGGGGAGACGGAGGAGATGAAATCCAGTTTAGTTAAACTGCAGATAAACTGCTCGTTGTGAGAGAGTGATACTCGCATCTGACCATCAGACTTGGACTCAGTACAAGAGAAAAAAAAAACAAGAAGGGCTGGGCGAGAAGGAAGGGGGGAATGCCAGCAACAGAGGAGTCCGCGAAAGTGAAAGTGATCGTGATTACGATCGCTACGGAGGAAAGACACATGGCGCTGCGCGCGTGCACGTTCACGTGCACTGTAGCTTTAGGCCACGGCAGCACTTTGAAAAGCCCAGATATAAAATGTCTCTTCGAGCCTTTGGCTCGCGAGACCTAAAAGGGAAGGCCCCGGGCCCCGACGGGGTCCCAATAGACTTCTTTAAAACCCATACTGAGCTTTGGATCCCACTCCTGACCAGGGTACTCAATGCAATCTATACCATCGGCATTCCGGAATCCTGGAAAAAATCCATATTGGTCCCAATCTTCAAGAAAGGGGACAGGAGCTCAGTCTCCTGCTACCGCCCCATCTCCCTATTAGATTCTACAGGAAAAATGATGGGGCGGATAATATTAGATCACTTGCAGGAGTGGGCAGAGGAAAATAATATCTTATCCGACATACAATATGGGTTTCGTGAAGGTTTGGGGACCATAGATCAAGCCTTGAATCTATCCCTTTTGATCGACAAATATGTAAACATCAAGGCTGGAGCACTCTACATGGTCTACGTAGACCTGTCAGCCGCGTTTGACTTCGTCAGTCATTCTAAACTCTGGTCCATCTTATTAGATCTAGGGATGGATCGAACTGCAGTCACCTTTATGAGGGAACTCTATGCCGACGCGACTGCCAGGGTAAGCTACGGGACCAGTGGAGAACTTACTGCGCCGTTCGGGGTGGAGAAAGGCGTCAGACAAGGCTGTGTTCTGGCCCCATTTCTGTTTACCCTTTATACTAATGGTTTAGAGAGGTCGATGCTGATAGGAGCTCAGGACCTTCCTACGGTAGCCAATCGTCGCATCCCAGCTCTTTTGTATGCAGATGATGCGGTGATATTGGCCCGTACTTCAAACGAACTTCAGAGGGCCCTGAGCAGCTATGCATCTTTCATGGTTGGCTTGGACCTTAAAGTCAATATTGGGAAAACATTTGTTATGAAGGCGGGTCTTGGCAAGAAAAACAAAACCAGGTCCATCTACCTGAATAAGGAAAGATTATCAACTACTGATAAATATCCATATTTAGGCATCATGTTTGACGAAAAATTAAGTTGGAAACCGGCAGTTGAAGTGAGAAAACTTCAATTTGTAAGAACCACTTCCGCACTTGCAAATTTCTCTAGGAAACTCGGGAGAAAAGCACCTGTGGAGATGGTTAAAATCTATAAAGCCAAATGCATCTCAGTGGCCTTATATGGAGCAGGTGTATGGGGCCACACAGCTGTGGGCCCCATCCAGGCAGTAGAGAATGGTTTCTTGAGATACCTTCTTGCATTACCAACTACAGCCGCAAACTTTTCCTGTCATTTGGAACTGGGTCTCCCGTATGTGACAGACCTCGCGAGAATCCAGCCTTTGTTATTGTGGCATCGAATCTGGACATCAAAAAGAACAGTCCTCACTCAAAAAATTATTTTAGACTGTAAGGCCCTTGACAACTCACTTAGATCTAAGTGGTTAAGCTATGTCAAACATTTTCTGACTGACTTAGGGTTGGCAAAATATTATCATGACCCCACTTTGATTCAGGAGTTAACAAGGAAGGTTTTCCACAAACTTTGTATAAACCATCTCGAGGACCTACGACTTAACTCAGAGGTTATGAGGTTATGAAGCAAACAGTTAGGCATAGTCTAACAGTCCAGACGGTATTTGGGATTCAGCCTTACCTAACCTATAATATCACTTCTTATGAACTGTTTCTTTTGGTTAGGTTTAGGCTGAACCTTTTCCATCGATTGGTGGTTTTTCCGCTGAAAAACAACTGGGCTAAAACATTACCACCTTGCCCTTGTGACGGGTGTTCTCCCCAGTCCACAATCCATACTATTCTTTTTTGTAAATATTATATGGATCAGCGGAGACAATCATTAATACCCCTATTAAAACGTTTGGGCTTTCGTACGTGTCGTCCAGCTCTACTCTTCTTACAATTACTGGAGGGGGAAGGGCTGGTTTACATTGTCTCTAACTTCTTACAGAATATTATTCGACATAGATCGAACTTAGGCTGATTTTATCTTTCTGCACTTTATTGTCAAATTGAACACCAAAAACTAAATCGATGCCCCTTACTTAGACACTTTGTATGCATCTGCCACTTTAAAATTGTGAATGTAATCACTGTGATCATTCTTGTCTGTGATGAATTTTAAATTGTTGAGATTTTATGTGACATCATATTTTGTATTTTATCTGTATCTTTTATGACCTTTCTCTGGAAGGCCGAATAAAGAAAATTTTGATTTGATTTGAAATATAATCAATAGTTGAAGTTGAGCCCCTGCCTCTATAGGTAGGTTCTATATGGCCAGTGCTCGTTGGCACTGCTGCAAGCTCCATAACATCTAAAAAGTTATTGGAACTTAAAAGATCTAATAATTGGTACCCCCTATGACATAACGGTGCCCTATCAGTAGGGTAGATGGCTGAATATATACCCTTTGGGATTTTTACATTAAAATCGCCTCCTAAGCAAATACCCTCGGGTTTAACACCACGATTGGCTGTCTATAAATTAGAAATAAAGGTAAACAACTCGATAAAGTTCATATTGGAAACATTCTTAAAATTATTTTTTACAAAAATTAATTAAATAAAATGAATTCCTCCGTGTATAAATTATGGCCTGAAATGTATCATTATTAGCATGGAGGGCCCTGGCACGTCCCCCTGCCCTGATATTAATCCAGGTTGAGAGGCCTCCAACTGGCCGTCCAGAATCTGGGCTAGGAGCTACAATATTGAAACATTCAACCCCTCTAGGGATAACTCCCGGGTCGCCCAGGTCTCTTGAAACATTACGATATCTTGATTGTGAACCAACTCCAACCAGTCTGGCAAGTTTAATTTAGATGCCAGACCTGCGACATTCCAAGTCAGTATTTTAAGAGTGGAATCTTCATTAAATACGGTTGGGATGTCGGGTTCACAGAGCGGGGGTCTATTTCGGCAAGGTACAAGCTCTGCTACCTCTAGTGTTGCTGGGTTTATGGGGGGAGTAGACAGTCAATCCTGGCTATCCAAACCTGATAGGGGCATACATCTATTAAGTAGAGGGAGAGGGCGGGCAGTGAAGGGTATATCAGAGGGTAATGCCACTGGGGAAGGTTTGTAGAAATACCCCAAAGGCAGGGCCCAGATGCTGGTGGTTAAATTAGCCTGGTCCTCCTGTAACGATAGTATTGATTTGGCCACAGATGGTCTGCGAAAATTAATAACTATGCAGTCCCCCTTTATGCGTTTTGGGGACAAACCCACCCACCCAACTCTCCATGCAATAATAATATTATCTATTAGTGAAGCCCTGAACTTTTTATGTTTAGAAAGCCAATCTAAACTCTTATGGCATAATTACTCCCATGATTCTGTTTGATTAGGCCTTAAAGGGGGCACTCCTGATAAAACCACAACATAAGGACACGCCTCCGGAGGTAAGTTTAACACCTCCCTGCTACCCATGAGGTCTGGCAAGCAGTTAGTATCGGTGACACCCACTCTCAGTGTGCTGCCAGCAGCATGAATATTAAGGGGATGCTGGTAACAGGCGTAATTTGTGTCACATTTCCATCAAGAGTGCGGTTTATACCGTCATTCTCAACGATCCCGTTTTCCCCACCATTGCCCCCAGATGCAAAACACAACCACATTTTGTTACACATATCACAGGGAAGAGACACTGGATTTAAATTAGGCACATCAATCAAAGTGTTTAGATGGGTTGTAACGTTATTCAATGGTATAGTAGACATTCCGAGAGCAGTAGGCACACTGGAACTAACTTGCGCGGGGGAGGCAGTATTAGAAAACACAGACTGGGGCATAGAGAGCACAGACTGAGGAATAGGCAAGCGATCCCGCAACGGAACAAGAAAACTGTCAAGTGCACCTTTTACACATTCAGTGATGGTGTCCACAATATGGCTTATGACCGCTTCACTCCTGCTACTACTATCAAGGGAGAACAAATCAGTCTCAGTCTGAGTTCCAATAGAGCAACGGGGGGGATCGATGACTGGAGTGTACACCTGGGTCCCGACCGTGGTGGAATTAGTGGGTGGACGTATCCAAGAACTCAGCGATGTGCGTGATGAGCAAGGTCGGGTCGGCTGCTTCCTCTTGGCACTTACTGCCTTAGCTGGCTTCCTTTTGCGTTTCGGCCCAGTGATTGCATCAGTGCTCATCGAAATATCTGATATATTAGTGTCTAATAAGGGGGCATGAGATATAGTGCCGCCTCTGGGGGCCACACAATTAGTAATAGAACTGTCTGGTACACTAGTGTTCAGATTGGTGCCCTCCATTGTTGGGAGTAGGAGCGGAGGGAGTACCCCCAAACCGAGAGAAAGGCGCCTCTCAGTCAGTTCGATTTAATTACTAACAATGCTGACCGCTCTTTCTAACATACTGTCGATACTTGTTGTGGCGGGCCTTGATGCCAACTGGCCCACACGCTTCCCCATAGTCACGTTAGCAGATATGTGTAGGAAATAAAACAGGATATACTTGGCTCACCTTAGGGAGTAAGTTCAGCGAAACTCCAATGAAAGGGAGATGGCCCAGCCCAGTCTCCTCCAGTCACTGATGGTCACTGACGGGCGCATGACGGGTCCGCCCTTGGCCCGGGCGGCGCACACGCATGTCCCGCACTGTGGGGGTCTGTCGCTGTTTAAATCGCGCCTCCGGCCGTGCTCCGCCGCGTCAGACAAGCGACGAAGCAAAGGACTCTGGGCAATGTAGTTCTCGATCCGCGGGAGCCAAGGAAGCCGTTCCCCTCACAGCAGGTAAGCAGGGCGTCTGCTGTGGTGGCCGTTGCCCTCACGGTGATGGAAAAGAAAAGATCCCCCAATGCAGTGTGCCTCGGCAGAGACCTTCAGGTGGCACGTCCAGCGTATAATAACGCTATGGTGAAAGTTTCCTTGGATGCCGATAGCTAATCCAGGCTCGCTAAGCAATTATAAGCAATTACAATAACAGCTAGAGGAGGCGATCTCTTATGTCAGCGCGGACTCCCGCTGACTTGAGGAATCCGTTTGAGTGACTGAGGGGCAGCCGAGTAACCTGGGTGGCTGCACGTCTCGAGGTGGAGACAGGAATCTGATTTGTGGCGTTGTGGCTGCAGTGGCCACCGTACGAGTCAACACGTCCTCCCGCTACTAGGAATTCCAACTATTGTGGTTCTGGGCAGCTGTTCCTGCAGGTTGTGGCAGCAAGAAAGGGTGTTGGCACGGGTGAAAGGACTTTTCCTCAAGACTCCAGGGCTAGGGTGTCAGCGGGTGCAGGGGCGGCAGTGATGCACAGTAGACTCGGATTATACTCACTCTAGCCACTGCGTAGGCCCCGGCAGTGCCCTGTCCAGTCATTACATGGAGAAACAATCACACTCCCTGGGGGGTATCCACAAACATCACACACACACACACGGATGCCAGAACCAATGTCTACACCAAGACAACAGACAAACACATAACTCAACAAAAACACACACAGAACCACAGCAAGACCAGACATGACCTGTGCAGCCAAACTGTGGAAAGGCAATGGGAGCACAGACAGAACAGGAGTGCACAACCTCATCAGTCAGGAACAATGCACAGACAACATACCACAACACAGACAAGAAGTGCACCCTCACAAAACAATCATGGACACAAACTGTGAGAAATGGGCCTACAATGACACACAGACAGACATACCACACCAACCATCAAGTCAACATGATGTCACAGTGTACCACATGCCTGCACATGCACAAGAATGACAAGAGACAGCTCAAATATGAGAGGAGAAAACACTAAGGAAGCACCTAACACAAGCACAGGAACTAGAATAGACCTAAGTTCATGTGACAGACACACAAGTAAGGCACACCACACTGGCAACACACATCTGAATGAAACATACCACACCAACAAAACCCACACTGACATGCAAATAGAACACCACACACAGAGCATCTGTCAACTGCAAGAGACAACACAGCCCAAACACTGCACACAGCCACATCAAATACACACAGATGCACATGCCAATAAATCATATTGCAAACACAGCAGGACATCAGGGAATGTACACCAGGCAAAGACAAGGCAACATGCCTTAGAGACTCCCGGGGCGGCTGCCTTTGGTTTTGAGCCTTGCGTGGCTGAACACAGTTAACCTTGCACACTTGCACAATATCGCCTAAATTGCCTATCTTGCCTAATTTGCACAAACTTCGCGCTGTTTTTTTAGTGCTTTTAATCTACTTTTAATCATTGTACTATATTTTTTGTGTATCTGCTTAGCGTTCTTCCACTTTGCACCTTGCTCTTTTCTCCTGAGGCGGAAAGCCGGGAGACACTCTCACTGTACTCTCTTTTTCTGGCTGGGGATCTCGGCTCTTACCGGAGGGGCTCTGGAGTCTATTGTTGGGGCTCCAGGGGTCTCGTCGCTGGTCCCCCGCCTCCCTCTCTTCCTCAGCGCTGTCCGGGCGTCCCGCGTATGGCAGACCCGTGAATCGGGTCGGAAGCTAGCGCCGCGGCCATCTTGGGTGAGGCAGGCTTGCCAGTCGGCGGACTAGGCTTGCTGCCTCATGGGCGGGAGCTATAAAGTGAGCTTCTTTCCCGCATTCTGGTTCAGACCTATGCCTTAGAGACTCCCGGGGCGGCTGCCTTTGGTTTTGAGCCTTGCGTGGCTGAACACAGTTAACCTTGCACACTTGCACAATATCGCCTAAATTGCCTATCTTGCCTAATTTGCACAAACTTCGCGCTGTTTTTTAGTGCTTATAATCTACTTTTAATCATTGTACTGTATTTTTTGTGTATCTGCTTAGCGTTCTTCCACTTTGCACCTTGCTCTTTTCTCCTGAGGCGGAAAGCCGGGAGACACTCTCACTGTACTCTCTTTTTCTGGCTGGGGATCTCGGCTCTTACCGGAGGGGCTCTGGAGTCTATTGTTGGGGCTCCAGGGGTCTCGTCGCTGGTCCCCCGCCTCCCTCTCTTCTTCAGCGCTTTCCGGGCGTCCCGCGTATGGCAGACCCGTGAATCGGGTCGGACGCTATGCGCCGCGGCCATCTTGGGTGAGGCAGGCTTGCCAGTCGGCGGACTAGGCTTGCTGCCTCATGGGCGGGAGCTATAAAGTGAGCTTCTTTCCCGCATTCTGGTTCAGACCTATGCCTTAGAGACTCCCGGGGCGGCTGCCTTTGGTTTTGAGCCTTGCGTGGCTGAACACAGTTAACCTTGCACACTTGCACAATATCGCCTAAATTGCCTATCTTGCCTAATTTGCACAAACTTCGCGCTGTTTTTTAGTGCTTTTAATCTACTTTTAATCATTGTACTGTATTTTTTGTGTATCTGCTTAGCGTTCTTCCACTTTGCACCTTGCTCTTTTCTCCTGAGGCGGAAAGCCGGGAGACACTCTCACTGTACTCTCTTTTTCTGGCTGGGGATCTCGGCTCTTACCGGAGGGGCTCTGGAGTCTATTGTTGGGGCTCCAGGGGTCTCGTCGCTGGTCCCCCGCCTCCCTCTCTTCCTCAGCGCTGTCCGGGCGTCCCGCGTATGGCAGACCCGTGAATCGGGTCGGACGCTAGCGCCGCGGCCATCTTGGGTGAGGCAGGCTTGCCAGTCGGCGGACTAGGCTTGCTGCCTCACGGGCGGGAGCTATAAAGTGATACGGGGATGTCTCCGCGCAGCGGACGCGCTCAGCGGATGCGCCTTTCCCGCGCCGAAGGAGCGCCTAAGGAAAGCCCGTCTGCGCCCGTCAGCGTCCCGGATGCGGACGGCTGCGGGCGAGGCCGGGCAACAGAGAGTCAACACCATGCGCAAACCTTGGTCTATACCACCCAACAGCTTTGTGCTCTCGGACAACATGGTGACCGCGGGTGCAGTACCTTTGACCCTGCTACTCGGACGAGACATCACTGTACCAGCTGTGGCTGGTCACTGAGGAGTAGGTCGACGGACTCAGAGGGGGCAAAGTCTAGCCTATTTACAACCGTACCAACCGAGCTGGCCTCTGCGGCCCGTTCTTTCAGCTGTGCCCTTCTGAATACTCGGTCTATGAGCAAACATGCCCTGGACCTGTTCAACTTCCTTACTGACTCTAAGCCCGCATGCCTGTTCCTCACCGAAACATGGCTCGGCGAAGCATCAGGTCCAGATATAGCCAACGCCCTGCCCGCGAACTATTTCATATTAAGGAAGGACCGGAGCACAGGCAAAGGGGGAGGAGTGGCCTTGGTAATAGACAGATGTTTTGAGTGCTCTATTATACCTACTGATGACTTTCGAGGGGCGGAAGCACTCGGCTTCTGTCTTACGCTCGCCCCCGGCCAATCTTGCGCTGGTCTTTTGGTTTATAGACCCCCTGGCCCGGTTGGATCCTTTTATGAGGAGCTGGACGCCGTAATCTCTGATATGAGCGTTCAATTCAAGCATTTTATTCTTTTAGGTGATTTTAATGTCCACTTTGATAGGACGGAGGCGTCAGATACCATCAAAATTTTAGATATCACTAACCCACTGGGTCTCTTTCCCTATGTCATGTTGCCCACCCATAGCAAAGGACATACCCTGGACCAGATTTTTTCCACCACTTTTGTGACAGTTATGCCCCCTCGCCCAGTGCTATGGTCCGACCATTTTATGGTTGCTTTTAATATCCAGGCACAAGCCAGCAAGACTAGCAGAAGCGTGGGGTGTCTGGCCCTGCGGTCGCGTCCGTTCCACTTAGTAACCGTGGAAATGATCGATCAGTATCGACTAACCCACCCCTGCTCTCTCACGGGCGAGCTTGAGTCGGACCTTGCGCTCTCTCAAGAGTGGCTCGAACAGTGCCTAGAGGCGTTAGCCCCGCCTAGGCAGCTGTTAAAAAAATCCCCTCGTGCTTCAGCCCCATGGTTCACTCCTGCGCTTAACTCTAGCAGAAGGCTCTGCAAAAAAGCAGAAAGAGCATGGCGAGCAAAGTATCTGGATCCACTGAAGGAGGCATACAGAAGTTGCGTCAGGGCCTATCATAAGGATATCTTCCGAGCCAAAAAAACCTATTTCGCTCATCGGATTGAGGAGGCTGCTAACACCAGCAAAGAAATCTTCACAATTGTGAAAGAATTTACCTCTCCAGTGGCTATTACACCCAGGTGCTCTTTTTCGGAACCGTGGGTTCGGCAATTAGCAAGTTTTTTTGCTGATAAAATTAAAACCATTCAGGCTACCTTCTCTGCTCTTGCACAGGGAGGAGCACCGTGTCAGGAAACTAAGGCCACTACCTCGGACCTGGTAAATCCTAGTCTGGTGAGTTTTCCACCGATTGCACCCCAATCTTCACTGGAACTCCTCGCCAAAATAAGATCTGGTTCTCCTCTGGACCCATGTCCCGCAAAGTTTTTGGCCAAAATAGCTGGTGCCATTAACCCCCTGGTGAACCCAATTCTAAATTGTTCATTGCTCACAGGGACTGTGCCGTCTGCCTGGAAACAGGCAATGGTCATTCCGCTCCTGAAAAAACCGTCATTGGACCGGGACGTTCATGCGAACTATCGACCTATCTCCTTACTCCCTGCTTTGGCTAAAGTGACAGAAAAGCACGTCCAGTCTGTCCTTTCTCATTTTGTGGAGGCTCACGGCCTCCTCCACCACACCCAATCCGGCTTCCGTACGAACATGAGCACAGAGACCGCCCTGTTAGAGGTGGTGGAGGCCATCAAGGAAGTTCAGGACTCTGGGGGTAAAGCGATGTTGGTGTTACTCGATCTCTCGGCGGCGTTTGACACCGTTCCTCACGACCGCCTTCTGACCCGTCTGGGGGAGATCGGGATTGGAGGTACGGTGTTTAAATGGTTTAAGTCTTTTCTGACCAACCGCCAACAGACAGTCTGGGCACCTCCGTACTCGGCGACAGTGCCGCCTCTGGAAGTAGGAGTTCCTCAAGGATCTATACTTAGCCCGATCCTTTTCAATATTTATATGACCCCGCTGGCTGCACTGGTCGAGTCTTTTGGAGCCCAGATTGTTTCCTACGCCGATGACACTCAGCTTCTTTTCACGTGCAGCAAAAATATGGATTTCAATGGTGACCGTATTAAGAGCTGTTTGGCCGCGGTCTTCACATGGTTCCACTGCAACCAGCTAAAATGTAACTCTGATAAATCGGAGGTTCTTTTCTTCGGCTGCCCTCCTGATCCATGCTGGAGGTCTTGGTGGCCTGCTGATATGTTTCCCCCTGCGGACGTGGCCTCGGTGGCCAAAAATCTCGGAGTTAAATTGGACAACTGTCTCTCCCTGAAACCACAGATCCAGAGCCTTGTTGGTCAATGCTTTGGCATTTTAAAAATGCTAAGAAAATTTCTTCCTGTTTTGTCCATCCCTCACAGGAAGATTACGGTGCAGGCCCTGATAGGTTCCAGGCTTGACTATGCCAATGTCCTGTACCTGGGTCTCCCCAAGTGCCTTCTCTCTCGCTTACAGGTCGTACAGAACTCGGCCGCGCGAGCTATCTTCGGCCTTAGCCATCGCTCCCATGCCACGGGACTACTGCAATCTCTGCACTGGCTCCCCATCAAGAAGCGTATTGAGTTTAAGGCACTTATCACGACATTTAAATCGCTTCATGGTATTGGCCCTCTCTATTTGAGAAAAAGGACTAGTTTCTATCGACCCACCAGATCTTTGCGCTCTGCGTCACTATCCCTCACTGCGGTCCCGGCAATTAAGCACTCCCGGATCGGAGGGCGTTCCTTTCAACACCTAGCACCACTCGCCTGGAATGCCCTCCCTCTGGCGTTAAGAAAGTGTGATAACTTGACGACCTTTCGAAAGAAGCTCAAAACTCGGCTTTTCAGCCTCTAAGTCCTCCCCTGGGTAGATGGTCTGTGGTCTAGGGTCTGTCAGCGCCGGGACACTCTGTCTGAGTAGCTGAGCGCTTAACAAAACTCTGGATAACATAACATAACATAACATACACCCACAGCACTGCATGCACACCAAGCAGTGTGTGCACACCAAACATACCAGTCCCACACAGATATGAGTGACACACCATGAAACCCACAACAACAATCAAAGCAGCACACTGACAACATCACACTCAGTAAGTGAAGCAGTACCTCAGCAAACACACATAGACCTAACCCAACACCCACAGATGCACAAGTCTGGGACACCAAAGTGGAAACAACCTGACCAGAGGACTGTATAGGACAAACAGTTGAACTGCATATGAGCAACCATGACTGCTAAACAGTACAAGAAAATCACATATAACCAATTGTGAAAATGTCCTGAGTGGCACATTGCTCCTGTGCAAAGATCTGCACCACAAAGCACAGTGTCACAAATGAAGTGATGTTGAGGCGCACACACAGGCAACCCAAGGGGACAGCTGACATGAAAGTGAAGTGGTGTGTATGTCAGTAGTGGACATGGCAGGAGTATCCCATACACAAATAGATGGAGTGCAGACTCACAATGGGTAGGCATCTGAAGTACATATAGGGGATGGTATGACACCACACACCACATGCGATACTGGAGGCATTAAAGCCCCATGTGACAGCAATTCATTAGAGATAACACACCCACAATGTCAGCGTGGCTGAGCAGGTATGCACAGTGACCACAAACAGCATCAAGAGTCAGACACATGGATGATCAACAAAACACAACACTGACTTGCCAGTCACATACTCTGCATACTCACAATTGCCAGAAACAACAAGTAAGAGTCAGCCAGAACTGCAAGGATACACCAACACACTGCACAGTGCACAACATACAACACACACATGTGCACACAATCATAGGGCTGAACAATCACACAAACAGGCACTCTACTCCTGGGTCACACATGTGTGTAGTTGACATTGCAGGGGCACACACACATCAACACCCCCTCACACTGCACACTTCTTGACCACCCAAGTGCACACATTGCAAGTAACCCATGTGATGTAGGATGACTGACCATCACAAGATGACTATACACCTACAGTGCTGGGCACACATAAAGTAAGATAACACATACATGATGACCCTGGGCAGCCTGCCTGCAATCCTGTGGATAGAATCCCACTTTGTGTTGGCAGTCCCTCCAAACCTGACATGTGTACAATATAGCTAACATGAACAAATAATGATAATGACAACAGTATTTCATCTAAAACCACCATCATTGCACCCACAAGCATTAGAGTCAGGAAGAACTGAATTCCCTGTCACCCCTGTAAAAACTAGAAAAAGTGAGACAAGCCATTGGCAATGTTGAAGTGGCATACCGAGCATGTGGCACAGTAAACCATACCCACACAGAACATACTTTAATCAGTAAGGACACTGACAAAACAGACAACAGGAGCAACTGTCTTTATTCACATATGGCACAGATAGGCACCAATATTAGACAACAGCAAGGCCAGTGGCCAGCATAAAGTGCAGAGTAGTTACATGAGAAGCTGCACGGGTAAGTGGCAAACAGCAGTGAACAACAAGGCCAGTGGCCAGCACAAAGTGCTTAGTAGTTACATGAGAAGCTGCACAGGCAAGGGGCAAACAGCAGTGAACAACAAGGCCAGTGGCCAGCACAAAGTGCATAGTAGTTACATGAGAAGTTGCACAGGCAATGGGCAAACAGCAGTGAACAACAAGGCCAGTGGCCAGTCTAATGTGCAGAGTGAGTCCATGAGAAGCTACACAGGCAAGGGGCAAACAGCAGTGAACAACAAGGCCAGTGGCCAGCACAAAGTGCAGAGTAAGTCCGTGAGAAGCTGCACAGGCAAGGGGCAAACAGCAGTGAACAACAAGGCCAGTGGCCAGCACAAAGTGCAGAGTAAGTCTGTGAGAAGCTGCACAGGCAAGGGGTAAACAGCAGTGAACAACAAGGCCAGTGGTTAGTCCAATGTGGAGAGTGAGTCCATGAGAAGCTGCACAGGCAAGGGGAAAACAACAGTGAACAACAAGGCCAGTGGCCAGTCCAATGTGCAGAGTAAGTCCATGAGAAGCTGCACAGGGAATGTGTGTGATTGTACCCTGCCATGGTCAGCAACACAGTCAGGGGGGTAACAATGGGCAGTACAGGCCCCCTTGTGGGAGAGACCGGTGTGTGAGGGTGACTACCACTCAGACTTGGCTGTCAGTCGGACTGGGAGCTGGCTGTGTGTCGTGGACAGTTGGAGGACTTGACCGGGGAGAGAGAGGCCCAGCTGAGGTAGAGGCATCAGTGGCATGTAAAGCCAGAGGGCTGCTTGGACCAGGTGTTGTAGTGGCACGTGGAGGTGGAGTCATGCTGCCGTGAGACACAGAGTGGGTGGGAGATTGTGGAGGGGTGCCTTTCCACTTCTTGGGGACTCTAAATGGCGTCCCTGTCTTGGGATCAACGGAAAGTGGTGTAGACAATAGGCACCCTCACCACCAAAGCTGCATCAGGTGCAGATGGTGGCCCACCCTCTGAGGACATGCTGGATCCAGCGGTGCACTTGGCCTGGCCTGGCCTTGCCTTTGCCTCTCCGTCCCCTGTTTACCAGGTGTTCACCCTACAGTGCCCTCTTTCCCTGCTTCACTGGGCTTTGGATGGGAGTCGAGGTTGTAGGTGAATCTGCCTTGGAGCTCTTCCTGTTTGTACTCTTAGCAGGCACCACCTTCTCAGTGGGCACGGAAACTGTCTGCTTGTCTTTGCAAGACGCTTTTGGGACAAGAGAGTCCTTGGCTGGGGATGCTTCTGAGGCATGTGACCCTGAGGTCTGCTTCTTGGCTTTGTGGCCCTTGGTGTTGCCTGACAGGCTTTTGCCTTTGCGCTCTGGGGTGGCTTTAGTTTTCTGCGGGGATGGTGTCTGCGCCCTGTACCACTTGGGCTGTTTCTGCTGTGTGCTGCGTGTTCTGTATCTTGACCTTGAGGTCTGTTGTGCGTGGTCACTATCATCAGATGTGGCCACTCGCAGGGGGAGGGTCAAAGGGTCTGGAGCTGCACTCCGAGATTGTGCCAGTTGAAGGGCTGCCGTCACTGTGGAGGACAAAGACTGGACAGTCCGGTGTAGCCCACCCATGTCTGAATGTATGCCCTCCATGAAAGCAACCACCTGTGTCAACTTTTTATTGTGGTCTATGAAGGCATTGAGGAGAGGTGCCTGGCCCACACACAGCTGGCGCAAAAGGTCCACAGACTCAGCACTGATGGCAGCAGGGGGGACAGGGGCAGTGGTGCCTGGGGTGAAGGACTCTCTTCCCTTCTTACTGGTGCGAACACGGGCAGCACTAGTGGAAGTAGCTGGGAGGGTGGGCACTGTACGCTGTGTGGTGGAAGAGGAGGCAGAGTCCCCGTTCCCTGTGCCCGCAAACATGGATGCGTCACCGCTGGCGTCAGATGACGTTGAGCTTTGCGTCTCTGGCTGTGATTCCTCCAGCAGACTCCTGTCCCTCTCCGAGGCGCTGGTCACATCTGTGTCACTGTGTTTGTGTGCAGCTGTTGTGCTTGATGCCTCACCACTGGTGTCTGTCCCCTGTCCTTCCATGCCCATGGGAGATGCTGCATGAAAGAGAGATGTAGGGTCAGTTCATTGGCATCCACAGGACAAACATATGCAAGCAAAGCATCACTGAAGATGATGAAATCTAAATGTTGCACACCACCCTGTGAAATAACATTGTGCTACATCAATTTTTAACTCCAACAGTGGGTGTCAACAAGCAGACCAGGTATAAGTGAGCCATGTGATGACCAAACAGCACAATATCTTGCCGGTAGCCCCGTTCAACCAGACACACAAATGGCTCTGAGCACACCTAGGGCCCTGATGGGGGCTAGAATGAACCCCACAACATGTTGCAACTGTCATATCTGGATGGAGCAGAAGGGGCAACACAGATACAGACTCTAACATAACAGTCCACAATGGCCATGAGCTCATGCCATCCACCATGTTGTACTTTGGGGCACAACTACTGTTGCACATTGGTGTCAGATGTCTACGCCTCACAAATCTGAGGTCAGGCAAAGCACGCATTGATGAAAGCACACTCAGATTAGGCACACTGCCGTTCCCTTCCAGACTACCCCAATGCAGACAATACCTGACGCCCACGACTCAGAATGCAATGTAAATGCCCAGTACTCAAATTACATTAGGAAGTACAGGCAAGGCAAACGCATGACAGCTGCACCCAGCACAGAGGCCACTTACAAGCCACTGCATCACACTACCAACATCACATAGCCCAGCGCTGGCCCAGGCTGTGTACGCATGCAGCCACTCACAGCCAAAGTCACCCTTCCCAGAATAATCACCCCTAGCTGGCTGCTGATGCTCCTTCAAATGTGCATCCAGCTCAGGCTGTGTCACGGCCATGATGCTAGCCATTAGTGGTGTCACGCTGCGCCGCGCCGTGCCAACCTGCCAGTCCAAGGGATCAGCCCCAGTGTCATCTCAGCCATGTTCTTGCTCAGCCGGCAGATATCATTCCACCTCTGTGACAGTGGGTGCGCTGTTGGTTTGAGACACCCAGAGCCCGCACCTTGCATGCAATGGCCCTCCACACGGCCTTACGCTGGTGTACTTTGAGCTGCAGGCATGGGAGAAAAGAGGGGGAAACATCAGTGACACAGTGTTATGTACCAATATCTCTCAGTACAGTAGCATGATACTGACTCATCCCAAATCCACAGATATGTCTAACAGAGACAAGAATGAATCTCACATGGTACATTAGCATGGGAGAACCACACGTAAATGCATGCAGGTGTGAGGATGGACACAGTACCTGCCCATCTCATACACATGCAGGATGCCAGCACATAAAGCCATGTGTAGTCTGCCCACATCTGCTGTCCATTTTTATGTAGAGCAAGACATACATTGCATATCAACATATGTTTGGGGGTAGACTCACTGTGCCCAACACTGCACAGCCCACAATGTCCTTGCCCTGTGAATGGCTCACTGTGTCATGGATGTCACATTGAGGGACATGATCTCACAAACCCACACCCTTCTCACAAGGCCTGTCGTGTGCAATCTACTGGGCTGAGATGGCTGATTGATGGAGAGTAAGGAAAAAAAGACACATGTAACACTCTGGACATTCAGTGATGTGTCCTTGTCAGATTGGGCAGTGACTGTGCAGGCCAGGTGGGCTCACACTGAGGACAACAGGGACCCACACAGCCATTCACACAAGCAATCACTGTCCTGACTCCTGCATTACCACTTGCTGCGTCACTGTATGGCTGACAAGACAATACATGTCCCTCAAATCTTTATGTGCAGGCAGGGAAACGTGTGAAATAGGCTACACACCCCTTCCCCCTGGAGAAAGCATGCTAGGCATTGCATGACAAAACTCCACGCTCTCAGGCACATACATCAGCAGCTCAACTTCATGTGTGCCCCCCTGCACTCTCACTCAGGCTCTTGAAGACTTACCACGACATTTGGGGCACCATATAGCCTTGGATACTGTGTGAGCTCCTCGTCCACCAGGACCTCCAGCTCTTCGCTAGTGAAGGGACTGGCCCGGATCTTCTCAGTCCTCGCCATCACTGTGGCCATGTGACAGCAGCAGTTGGTGTTGAGGGGTGGAAAGCAGCAGGCCCTGGAGGCAGCAGCAGCAGCAGTTGGTGTTGAGGGGTGGCAGGTAGCAGTCCCTGGTGGCAGCAGCAGTTGGTGTTGAGGGGTGGCAGGCAGCAGTCCCTGGAGGTAGCAGCTGCAGCAGTTGGTGTTGAGGGGTAGCAGGCAGCAGTCCCTGGAGGCAGCAGCAGCAGTTGGTGTTGAGGGGTGGCAGACAGCAGTCCCTGGAGGCAGCAGCAGCAGCAGGTGAGGGGTCTCAGGCAGCAAGCTTTGGAAGCTGTGGAAATGTGAGGCTCTCTCCCACATATATATAGCCCCCTGGGGCAGTTTCAGTGGTTCCAAGCAGCTGCAATTGGTGTTCTAGGTCAGCCTTTTTCAAATGCATCCAAATACTGGCTCCGCGGTGGCAGAGCACGCCTACAGCGATTTTCAAAATTGCATTATTTTCTACCGCGATTGCGGTTCCCATTGGCTGTAAGGGCATGGTTCATGGCGGTGACACACCGCAGGGGCCAGGTGGGCGCTACCGCGGTGGTGCATCTTTTAATTGCATCCAATGACTGGCCTCACGGTGGCGGAGCACACCTACCACGATTTTCTAAATTGCATTAGGCTACCGCGATTGCTGTTCCCATTGGCTGTAAGGGCATGATCCATGGCGGTGACACACCGCTGGTACCAGGCGGGCGCTACCGAGATTTGAGTGCCATACATTGACATGAGTGACCGTGATTTGGGTGGCGGAGCATGCCAACCGCCATTTGGCAATACTCATATGCCTATCACTACCGCGACTATGTCTTGGGCATTGGCGGTGACACACCGCTGGTGCCAGGCGGTAGCTACCGTGATTTGGTTGCCATATATTGACATGAGTGGCCGTGATTTGGGTGGCAGAGCATGCCAGCTGCCATTTGGTGAAACATTTATTTCTATCACTACCACGATTGTGTCTTGGGCATTGGCGGTGACACACCGCTGGTGCCAGGCGGTAGCTACCGCGATTTGGGTGCCATACATTGACATGAGTGACCGTGATTTGGGTGGCGGAGCATGCCAACCACCGTTTGGCAATACTCATATGCCTATCACTACCGAGATTGTGTTTGGGCATTGGCGGTGAAACACCACTGGTGCCAGGCGGTAGCTACTGTGATTTGGGTGCCATACATTGACATGAGTGACCGTGATTTGGGTGGCGGTGCATGCCAACCGCCATTTGGCGAAACATTTATTTCTATCACTACCGCGATTGTGTCTTGAGCATTGGCGGTAACACACTGCTGGTGCCAGGCGGTAGCTACCGCGATTCGGGTGCCATACATTGACATGAGTGACCGTGATTTCGGTGGCGGAGCACTTTGACAGCACCTATGGACACATCATGCTGTGTCAATGGCCAATGGGCAGTTATCAACAGTGCACACTGGTCACATGATTAATGGGACATCATTGTGCACACAATGCCAATGTCACATTTAAGACAAGAAAGAACAGGGTAAGCACACTCGTGCTTAATCAATTTTAGTTGTTGAGGTTAAGCAGGTCTTAGGTGCAATTGGGTTGATCCCTCTGAGTGGGGATATGAATATAGATGAATGCACGTTCCTGGTTCAGGAGCGTGTCTCCCTTCTTGCACTCACAATTGGAAATCAATCCTTTGACTTAAATAAGTAGGTAAACCGTAGCGTTGTTCCAAAATTGCTTCAATTTATTAAACGTTCAAAGGTTCTCAAATCATCTATTTAACTTTTGTAAATTCCACATATCAGCTTGAAATTACACATGTTGTCCAGGATTGCCTGGTTGCCCAATGCATTTCGGGCTGTCAGAGCCCTTCATCAGGAGAGAAACTGTAAACAAAAGGAAACACGGAATCAGCCTGTTACTAACGATGCAATGTATATATGTGTCCAACCCCTTGTTGTGGTGTAACTGTTTTTTTTCTTTTTTTTTTAAACTTCTGTTTTATTAGTTTTCAGTTAGATCCATAACATTCCAAACAGTGTTACGAGCATATTACATCATGACAATGACATGGCTGCCACCTCCACCTTATACCTCCTGAGCAGCCCTTTTAGGCATAATTAGTCATCCCATACCATTGATAACAGTTTATGCATTGCACATTTCTCACGTACCTCTGAGGGGCCCATGAATTCCTACGCCTCGCACATCGCAGCAAACAAAGTCTTTAAAGCGTGGCCTCCGCGTCCGGGGACATGCACCCCTGTCTCGCCGATAATAAATAGCATGTCACGGTGGCCCATATATCTCTGGGCCTAGAGGCCACTGGCAGTTATTCAGCATAAGTGGTTAATCGTTCCTGACAGATCACTAAACCTCCAGCCATGTCTTTAACTTGGGCGCCCGCCCCCTTCCCCAGTGACAGGCCACCCGTCGTTTGGCCATAAGCAAGGCGAGAGCAATGTATTTCCGGTGCACTGCCGGCACCAATTTTACATAGCCAAGTAGTGCCATCAGCGGCGTGGGTTCGTAATGTGTGTTTGTCATTAGCGCCAGCGCAGCGAAAACTTGCTCCCAATAGTGATGTACCTCAGAACAGTCCCACGCCAGATGGAGAAAGTCCGCACCAGGAGCATGACACCGGTCGCACCTGTCCAAGTCCCTCAACTTGAATCTTTGCATCTTGACTGGGGTATAATATAGTCTATGGAGAAACTTATAGTGGAGTATACGAAGCCTGCTACTGGCCGAGACCCTCTCTGTTTGCAAACAGCAGCAATATTCCCATTGTTCATCTGTTAAATCAAATTACAGTTCCTCACACCAGCGCCTTCGCGAGGGCGTACTTGACCCTACACTCTGCTCATGCACCGACGTGTATATCTGGGATACGAGCCGTTTATTTGTAGTATTTTTCAGCATTACGTGAAGTGTGGTAGTCACCTGCGGTGCTGCCGGAAATTACGGAACCATCGCCCGGATCCCCTGTCGTAAGCGTATATATAAGAAGACATCCAACGGCGTCTGTGGCAACCCGTTAAAAATATGTTCAAGGGACCGGAAACGTCCTTTATGAAAGAGGTCTCCCCAATTAGCCACATTAGTACGTCGCTGAAAATGTCTAAAAACTGTCTCCTGGAGCAGGGGCATACTCGGGTGATAACAAAGAGGCAAGTTAGGAGAGTAGAGCAGCTTCACACGCTGCCGGCGTCCTATATGCTGCCAGGCCCTGGCGGTGCTGGTGATCGTGATCGGGTCCATATGTCTAGGCGCAATCGGGTCATGTATCACTCCCTCCAACGGTGTAGGGTGTGCAAGCCAGTGCTCAGCCGCCACTTGCGGCATGTATTTCGGCTGTTTCACCCAGAACCATGCATAGTGAGCCTGCGCACTAAGGTAATAGAGTTCGAAGTGTGGTATGCCAAACCCTCCCTGCGCATATGGCCTTATAAGTATTTCCCATTGCAGCCTGAGCTGCTTTCCTCCCCACACTAGACGCGTCTGCTCTGATCTCAATGTTTTGAAGAAAAATAGCCCCGGATAATACGGGATGTTTAAAAACAAATAAAGTAGCTGCGGGAGTATTACCATTTTAATAAGGGAGGCCCGCCCTGCCATGGAGAGGGGAAGCGTTATCCAGCGAGTAATATTCTCCGATATGCGGGCCATCGCAGTTCTGTAATTTAAACGCATCAGTTCCTCCCTATCTTTTGTGATTCGAATACCCAGATACCGTATATCATCCTCGCACAACTCTAAAGGGAAGTCCAGCGGGAAGCGGGTCGTCGCCGATGTCAGCGGTAAAAAAACAAGACTTTCCCCAGTTAATTTGGACTCCCGACAGCCCTCCAAATGTTATGAATCCTCTCAGCACTGGATTCAAGTTCTGTTGCGGGTCACGTATATATAGTGTGATATCGTCTGCGTACAGTGACACGAGGATCTGCCGCATATTGCATCTCAGAGCCCTGTCTTTATGGTGCTGTCTCAGCTTTGACGCCAGGGGCTCCACTGCCAGACCAAACAATAAAGGGGATAGAGGGCATCCCTGCCGGGTGCCCCTGGTGACCGGGATGGCAGGTGAGGCGTAGCCGTTGATAAGCACCTTGGCCACTGGCATGTTGTATAATAGTTTAATCCAAGATAAGAAAAGGGGTGGAAAGCCCATCCGCAGCAATACTCCGAAAATGTAGTCCCATTCAAGGGAATCAAATGCCTTAGTGGCATCTAAAAAAACCACAGCTAACGGTAAGTCGGGCGATACATTGTTCAGGACAGCAAAAAGGGTTCTCAGATTGTGCGAGGTGGCTCTGCCTGGCACAAAGCCTGATTGGTCCGGGAGAACCAAGTTCTCCATTAGTAGGCTTAGACGTGTAGCGATAAGTTTAGCCAAAATTTTGGCATCACAGTTGAGGAGAGAGAGCAGCCTGTAGGAGTCACATTGCCGGGGGGGCTTCCCCGGCTTCAAAAGAGAGACGATAATAGCCTCCCTCATAGAAGAGGGCAATCTATCCTCCTCAAGAGATTCCTCATATACCTCACGTAATATAGGAGCCATTAGTTCAATATATGTTTTATAGAATTCTATTGGAAAGTCGTCCGATCCTGCGGCCTTCCCAGATTCCATACTCATGATCGCTTCCCTGACCTCGTCTAGTTCAAACGGAGCGCATAAGAATTCCCGTTGTCTGTCGCTCAGCCAGCCAAGCGCCACATCTCCCAAAAAATTATCCAGGTCCAAGTCATCCCTCCCCCTAGTGGTATATAATTGCTGATAATGCTGCGTAAATGTCTCCCGAATGCGGTCGCCATCCCAGTAAACTGTGCCATCCTCATCCTCCAATTCCGTAACATAACCAGAATATCGGGTCCGTCTGACCATCTGTGCCAAAGCCCTACCAGGTCTGTCCCCCTCCCCGTAGCATCTTGCTACCCAGTGTTTGCCTGGAAACCGGGCCTCCCTCTGTGCCATGTCCATGTATTCCGTGAGTGTCTCCCGAAACTGGAGCTGGGTATCGGTATGCGGATCTCGGGCAAGCTGAATTTCCAGGGACCGAAGTCTGCTCTCCAATGTGCTTAGTGTACGAAGTATGTCCTTCAACACTCCAGCCCCTTTGGCGATGCAGAAACCCCTGATCGTGGCCTTAAACGCCTCCCAGATAGCCTCCACGCTATTCACTGAACCCTTGTTTCGAGCAAAAAACTCCTCTATCTCATCACGCAGCTCAGTCTGGAACACCGTATCTAACAAGACATTCGCATGCATGCGCCACGCCCCGCGAGGCACACAGAATGCTGACGAAGCCAGTGTGAGTATGACGGGGGCATGATCAGAGTAGGTGCGGGCCAAATGCTGCACCTGCACTATCGCAGGCGCCACCCCTCTGGACACCAGCCAGTAGTCCAGGCGCGCCCAAGATGCAGCCTGTGACATGAAGTGCGTCCCCTCTCTATCATGTGGATGGGTGTGTCGCCATGCGTCAATTAGATGATAAGCTTCTACGGTGTCCTGAAGAACAGTCCGCGCCCTAGTGTAGTGGTGCGGTGATGAATGTGATCTATCCATGCTGGGATCATACACTACATTAAAATCCCCTCCCCAAATTATGTGACTAGAGCCTGTATCGAATATCCTTGCCCAAAGCGAGGTGAAAAAGTCAGGTGCATCTACATTGGGATCGTAGCAAAAGGCGAGTGTGACTGAAACCGACCCCAATCTCCCCCACGCCAGACAATATCGCCCCTGCGGGTCACTAGAGGTTCCAGCCAAGTGAAACGTTACCTGCTTGTTAATAAGAATTGCCACCCCCGTGCATATGTGGAGTAGGAGGAGAAGATTCTATATTCTGCCCATCTGCGCGCAAACTGGCTCGGGCGCTGAGGCGCCAGATGCGTTTCCTGTAGCATGGCAGTGTGCACTTTGTGTCTAACCAGATATGCTAATATTAGTCTTTTCTTCCGAGGGTCCCCCATGCCCCTAATTTTCCATGTGATGACATTTAACTTCCCAGGATCACTCTCCATCATAATTCAGGGCAGTCCTTCCTACCCTGGGCAGCATTTACTAAGTGGACAGCCATGCTCAGCTCCCCATCCGTCTGCATTTTCTGAGAACGCATACCATGCTCACAGTCCAAATTATCTGAATAACACTCCGATTTCTCCAACGGGAGGTCTTGTGTAAAATAGAACTTTAGAACAACCCCGTCCATCCTACTCCTACCCATTCCCTCCCACTGAAGCAACCCCAACCTGCCAGCATTAGTCTCCCTCCCAGCCCTCCCTAACCCCCCGCGCCCAAACAAAAAAATAACAGCCCCACATACAACCAATAATAAACTTTCCCCGGAGTACGCCCGTAGGGGGACATTGCCAGAGGGCAGCACAGGTACCTCTCTCCTGCAGAGCCCATCGCGGGGGACCAGTCCAGGCTCGTGCAGGTGGAGGGCGCCCAGTGCAACATAGATAGTGCTCCAGAAAGAAACTCCCCGCCCGAGGAATAGGCAAGGGAGAGGCACACAAAACAACCCAAAGTCAGGTCTCCGCCGGAGAGATCCCTCCCTCATATAGCGTACTAGTCGTTCTCCGCACAAGGCATCAATATGACCTTCAAATTACTGTTCTCATTAGGCCTCTCCCACTCCGACCTGCGAGGGACGCTGCTGTGCATCTCCGCCGCCCTCCAAGCTGGTTCCACGCTTTAGTCTCTTGAGGTAATCCTCCACCTGTTGCGGCTTAGTAAAAAAATGTTGGTTCATCTGGTGTGTCACTCGAAGTCGTGCCGGATAGAGTAGCGCATAGTCAATCTGTGCATTTCGCAGGTTAGCCTTCACCGCCATAAACTTGCGACGCTCCTCCTGGACCAGTGGCGTGAAGTCTGGGAAGATAGTAAACGTGTTGCCTTCGAAATATAAGGATTGCTTGTTTCTCGCCGTCCTGAGAGCCACGTCCCTGTCTCTGTAGTTCAGTAGACACGCTATTATAGGTCTCGGAATGCTGCCGGGAGGAGGGCGAGGTCCCAGGGCCCGATGAGCATGTTCCACTATGAACTGCGCGGAAAAGGACTCAGTGCCAATTGCAGACACCAGCTTTTTCTCCACATATTCTTCAATTTTTCCGATGTTTGTGGACTCTGGAATACCAAGTACGCGAATGTTATTGCGCCGGCTGCGCGCTTATAAATCCTCGTTTTTTGCTGCAATAATTTTGAGGAGCTTGTCCATGCTGGCCAGTTGCATCGCATTGTTGTGGTGTAACTGAGACTGTGATAACTGTCCTCCGCGGTGATCACATATAACAATTGTGGTTTGTGATAATCGTACCAGAGTGAGGATTTTACCACTTAAACACCGTGTGTGAAACGAGAATAATTCATGTGCAAAAGACGTTCGTGAACAATACTAAAAACGCAGTGCCGAAAACAACGTGTTTGTGAACAGCAAGACACAAATCGATATAGTTGTGAACTTGCGTGGTGAGGTACTCACATAATGGTGGTGGCCAGGTAACTGGTATCTGTGAAGGATAACCGGAAACCTTGGTAAATAAGTTGTATGTGAACGCTGTTGGTCTACAAGGTATAAAACTGGACAATAAGTTGAAAATGAAAAAGAAAATGTGCAGGTTTAAACTTACAGTTATGAAGTTCTCTTATCGATGTGCGCTGCGTTTGAAGCGTTCGTGGTGTATCCGAAGTGTAACCACTAACCGGCATCAGGCCGTATTTGCTGAAAAAAGCACGTGACCGTGTGACGAAACTTCAAAGTATCGAACTACGGTAAAGAAAGACTCGTAGTTCTATATCGCGGTAACGCGACCGAACACCGAAACAAAAGTGATAAGTGCGAAGAACTGTTCGTGATTAGAACGACATCAGAAAAATATTCATGTGACTTTAGTGAAAACTTGGTGTTGTGTGACCCCGGGGTACATGGTAAGAAAACAGACGGTATGCTATGTACTAGCGTAAATACAAAAATGGCATGATAATACACGTGAGGTTGGATGAATAAACAATTGTACACTATGGATGTTCTTCGTCACATGCAACAAGACCTATAAAAACAAGTGTAACTTGAACCATGTACAGTTGAATCATACATCCTGCACGTATATAAATGTCAGGTGTCACAAAGTTCGGATTTCGGGGGGCGAGTATAATCAAGGGGACTGTGCAAAAAACGGTGGCCAGTTGCAAAAAACGGTGGCCAATTACAAAAAACAGCCAAGGTCATAACGTTCATTCAAACCTTTAGGATTGATGGAGTCCAGTTTGTTGATCCAAAATATTTCTCTTTGCAACAAGAATTGGGTGTTGTTACGTCCTTTCATGATCAGTACCAGTTCTAGAATTAGGAATCGTAGTTGACTGATGTTATGTTGAAAAAGTTGAAAATGCTTGGCAATGGGAGATTTAACCTGTCGAGTTCGATTGTTGCTTTTATGCTCATTGAGTCTTATGCGGATTTTTCTTTCTGTTTTTCCCACATAAACTAAACCGCAGGGATATTCCTACAAATAAATCACGTTCTGGCTGTTGCACGTGGCTGTTACTTTGAGTTTGATCCGGTGACCTTTGTGGGGATGTTGAATGATGTTTCCTTTTATGATAGAATTGCAGTTCCCGCAATTGTAACATGGTATTGTTCCCTTGAAGTCAGTGTTTTCTGAGATAATGGGAGTAGATAAGATTTGTTTGAGATTCCGCGATCTCTGATAAGCGAATCTAGGAGGTGTGTCAAAAGCATTTTTGAAATCCGCTTCAGTGCTCAACATAGGCCAGTTTCTTAAAATGATTTTTTTGATGCGATAACTTTGTGTTGAAAATTTGGAAACAAATACACTTCGAGATTCTGTCTGTTGTATAGGTTTGTGTTGAAGTAATGTCTGGCGTGTTAGTTTTTCAGCTTTCAAAACAGCATTTCCAAGATTTGTGTGGGGTATTTGCGTTGTTTAAATTTGTCAATGCACGATTGTTTGCTTTTTTCATATAAATCATTGGTGCTTGATATTCTTTTCAATCTAAGTAGTTGAGAATATGGTAGATGCTTTTTGAGCGAAGGTTGATGAAAACTGTGGAAGTGTAATAAGTTGTTACGGTCAGTCGGTTTGGTGTATACTTGTGTGATGAGATGTCCTTCGTTATTTGTTATGAAAGTATCAAGAAATGCTATGGAATCCTTACTTATGGAGTGGGTGAACTCAATACGATGATCAACAGTGTTGAGTGTCCTGATAAGAGATTCTAGACTGTAATTTGAAACTTTCCAGAGGATGAAAATATCATCGATGTATATCTTGTATAAAATGAGGTTATCCAGTTCAAATCGGTACATGTATAGATTTGCGTATGTGGGGGAGGCTCAATTGTGCATAGAAGTGCCAGAGCATTGGATATAGAATTTCCCGGACCACTCAAAATAACTATGATATAACGTGAACTGGATAGGTTCCATGAGAAATACCTTGAGGTAGTTGGGTTTGTCTGCAGTCAAAAGAAATGATTCTGTGGCCTCCATTCCTTTATCATAAGGAATTGACGTATATAAAGATTTAACGTCTATGGTACAAAGGATTGTATTCGGGGTTATTTGATCTTGTATGGATTCTATGATGGTGAGAAAGTCGGTAGTATCCTTAATGTATGTGGTCATAGATTGCACTAGTGGTTGTAAATGCTTGTCCAAATATCTTCCAACGAGTTTGTGTAGTGAATTGATGGTAGAGACAATGGGTCTAAACGGAGGTTTGGTGGCATGTTTGTGAATTTTCGGTATCATGTAGATGTAAGGTATTGACGGATTGTCTTTAATAAGATATTTCTTATCCTCCTCGTTGATAGTCCCATTTTCAACTGCGGTTTGGATGATGGTTGGAAAATCTTAATGAATTCCTTGGTGGGATCAGATGATAAAGGCATGTACACCTCTGAGTCTTGGATGTGTTCATTGACATTTTGTTCATAAAAAGTTGAATTCATAATGACCAATGCTCCTCCTTTGTCTGCTTGTCGTATGGTTATTTCTTGTTTTGCTGCTAGTTGTCTTAATGTTTGTTGTTCCTTTTGAGTTATGTTGTTGGTAGTTTTTTTGGTGTGGTAAGGTATTTTTCTCAGTTCTTTACACGCGATGGTCTCAAAGGCGTCAAGTACTTTATGACTGGTTGGAGCCATATATGAACTGTTATTGCGAAGTCCCAATAATGTGTTGTCGCGCGGTGTATAGGATGCATCCATAAAGTTTTGAAAAAAAATGTTTGAGTCTGAGTAAACGCATGGATTTAAAGAAACTGATTTCTGTATCAAGCTGATTAGAATGGTATGTTGGAACAAATGATGTTCCTTTTTGTAAGGTTTGAATCTGGAACTTCGTAAAATGATGACTGGAGATGTTTATCACAAGATTTTCTGACTGCGGGTACTCTTTGCAACAGATTTTGTTGATGTTGTTTTTCCTCCTGGATCTTCTAGTGGCTTTGGTCCTGACCCTAAAAAATTTTGTCTAGTGTCGCTGGTTGAAATGGAAGTAGAAGGACCTTCTACGGCTGGTTCTTGTAGGTTACCCGTACCTGGGGGTATACTTTTGGCATGTGAGATTGTGGGAACTCTGGATGGTCTGTTGTTGGTTAACCCCTTCCATGCTCATGACGGAACGGTTCCGTCATGAGCCACGGTTGAGCTGTGCTCATGACGGAACCGTTCCGTCATGAGCCCGCCCGCGCTCGAACCCTTCAGCACCGCGGCGGAATTCGCCCAGCGCTGAAGGGGTTAAAGAATCGTCAGAGGATGTAGCATCCGTGTCTGATGATCGACCTGTCTGTTTGCGTTGTTGTCTTTTGTTGGCGTATACTTCGGCACAGGTGTATACTTCTCCTAGTTTGTAATCGACTGTGTGTCGTTTGAATTTTAAAAGTTTTCTCTCATTAATCTCCTTTGTGTATTCTTCTAAATGTTTATTTCTGCTAGTGTAGCATTCCAATCTTCGCCTGTTCATTTTGTGGAGATTTCTTGTCGTAGTTCAATGATTTCTTTGTTTAGATCTTCAAGTAGTTTGGACAATTCCTCGACAATGAGTAGGATGAGAAAAATTAGAAAATTCAAACGAGACACAGTCGATTACAAACTAGGAAAAGTATACACCTGGGCCGAAGTATACGCCAACAAAAGACAACAACGCAAACAGACAGGTCGATCATCAGACACGGATGCTAAATCCTCTGACAATTCTTTAACCAACAACAGACCATCCAGAGTTCCCACAATCTCACATACCAAAAGTATACCCCCAGGTACGGGTGACCTACAAGAACCAGCCGTAGAAGGTCCTTCTACTTCCATTTCAACCAGCGACACTAGACAACATTTTTTAGGGTCAGGCCCAAAGCCACTAGAAGATCCAGGAGGAAAAACAAAATCTGTTGCAAAGAGTACCCGCAGTCATAAAATCTCGTGATAAACATCTCCAGTCATCATTTTACGAAGTTCCAGATTCAAACCTTAGAAAAAGGAACCTCATTTGTTCCAACATACCATTCTAATCAGCTTGATACAGAAATCAGTTTCTTTAAATTCATGCGTTTACTCAGACTCAAGCATCTTTTTCAAAATGTTATGGATGCATCCTATACACCGCGCGACAACACATTCATGGGACTTCGCAATAAGAGTTCATATATGGCTCCAACCAGTCATAAAGTACTTGACGCCTTCGAGACCATCGTGTGTAAAGAACTGAGAAAAATACCTTACCACACCAAAAAAAACTACCAACAACATAACTCAAAAGGAACAACAAACCTTAAGGCAACTAGCAGTAAAACAAGAAATAACCATACGACAAGCCGACAAGGAGGAGCATTGGTGATTATGGATTCAACTTTTTGTGAACAAAATGTCAATAAACACATCCAAGACTCAGAGTTATACATGCCTTTATCATCTGATCCCACCAAGGAATTCATTAAGATTTTACAAACCATCATCCAAACCGCAGTTGAAAATGGGACTATCAATGAGGAGGATAAGAAATATCTTATTAAAGACAATCCGTCAATACCTTACATCTACATGATACCGAAAATTCACAAACATGCCACCAAAATTCCGTTTAGACTCATTGTCTCTACCATCAATTCACTACACGAACCCGTTGGAAGATATTTGGACAAGCATTTACAACCACTAGTGCAATCTATGACCACATACATTAAGGATACTACCGACTTTCTCACCATCATAGAATCCATACAAGACCAAATAACCCTGAATAGAATCCTCTGTACCATGGCCGTTAAATCTTTATATAAGTCAATAACTCATGATTAAGAAAGGGATGGAGGCCTTAGAATCATTTATTTTCACTACGGACTTATCCACTTCATGTTGAATCACAGTTATTTTGAGTGGTCCGGGAAATTCTATATCAAATGCTATGGAACTTCTATGGGCAATTGTGCTGCCCCCACATACGCGAACCTATACATGTACCGATTTGAACTGGATAACATCTTAAACACACAAGAATGGACTGAGAACCTCATTTTATCCAAGAGATACATCGATGATATTTTCATCCTGTGGAAAGGTTCAACTTACAGTCTAGAATCTCTTATCAGGACACTCAACACTGTCGATCATTGTATTGAGTTCACCCACTCCATAAATAAGGATTCCATAACATTTCTTGATACTTTCATAACAAATAACGAAGGACATCTCATCACACAAGTATACACCAAACCGACCGACCGTAACAACTTATTACACTTCCACAGTTTTAATCAACCTTCGCTCAAAAAGCATCTACCATATTCTCAACTACTTAGATTGAAAAGAATATCAAGCACCAACGATTTATATGAAAAAAGCAAACAATCGTGCATCGACAAATTTAAACAACGCAAATACCCCACACAAATCTTGGAAAATGCTGTTTTGAAAGCTGAAAATCTAACATGCCAGACACTACTTCAACACAAACCTATACAACAGACAGAATCTCAAAGTGAATTTGTTTCCAAATTTTCTATACAAAGTTATCGCATCAAAAAAATCATTTTAAGATACTGGCCTATGTTGAGCACTGAAGCGGATTTCAAAAATGCTTTTGACACACCTCGCTTATCAGAGATCGCGGAATCTCGGAACGAATCTTATCTACTCCCATTATCTCAGAAAACACTGACTTCAAGGGAACAATACCATGTTACAATTGCGGGAACTGCAATTCTATCATAAAAGGAAACATCATTCAACATCCCCACAAAGGTCACCCAATCAAACTCAAAGTAACAGCCACGTGCAACAGCCAGAACGTGATTTATTTGTTGGAATGTCCCTGCGGTTTAGTTTATGTGGGAAAAACAGAAAGAAAAATACGCATAAGACTCAATGAGCATAAAAGCAACATTCGGACTCGACAGGTTAAATCTCCCATTGCCAAGCATTTTCAACTTTTTCAACATAACATCAGTCAACTACGATTCCTAATTCTAGAACAGGTACCGATCATGAAAGGACGTAACCACACCCAATTCTTGTTGCAAAGAGAAATATTTTGTATCAGCAAACTGGACTCCATCAATCCTAAAGGTTTGAATGAACGTTATGACCTTGGCTGTTTTTTGTAATTGGCCACCGTTTTTTGCAACTGGCCACCATTTTTTGCACAGTAACATTGATTATACTCACCCCCCCGAAATCCGAACTTTGTGACACCTGACATTTATATACGTGCAGGATGTATGATTCAACTGTACATGGTTCAAGTTACACTTGTTTTTATAGGTCTTGTTGCATGTGACGAGGAACATCCAGTGTACAATTTTTTATTCATCCAATGTCACGTGTATTATCATGCCATATTTGTATTTAAGGTAGTACATAGCATACCGTCTGTTTTCTCACCATGTACCCCGGGGTTACACAACACCACGTTTTCACTAAAGTCACTGAGTATTTTTCTGATGTTGTTCTAATCACGATCATTTCTTCGCACTAATCACTTTTGTTTCATTGTTCAGTCGCGTTACCGCGATATAGAACTACAAATCGTTGGATACTTTGAAGTTTCGTCACACGCTTTTTTCAGCAAATACGGCCTCACGCCGGTTAGCAGTTACACTTCCGGTTACACCACGTACGCTTCGAACGCAGCGCACATCGATAAGAGAACTTCATAACTGTAAGTTTAAACCTGCACATTTTCTTTTTCTTTTTCACCTTATTGTCCAGTTTTGTTCCTTGTAGACCAACAGCGTTCACATACAACTTATTTACCAAGGTTTCCGGTTATCCTTCACAGATACCAGTTACCTGGGCACCACCATTATGCGAGTACCTCACCACACAAGTTCACGACTATATCGATTTGTGTCTTGCTGTTCACAAATAAGTTTTCGGCACTGCGTTTTTAGTATCGTTCACAAACGTCTTTTGCACATGAATTATTCTCGTTTCACACAAGGTGTTTAAGCGGTAAAATCCTCACTCTGGTATGATTATCACTAACCACAATTGTTATATGTGATCACCGCGGAGGACAGTTATCACAGTCACAGTTGCACCACAACAAGTGGTTGGACACCTTTATACATTCCATCGTTAGTAACAGGCTGATTCCGTGTTTCCTTTTGTTTACAGTTTCGCCCCTGATGAAGGGCTCTGACAGCCCGAAATGCATTGGGCAAACAGGCAATCCTGGACAACATGTGTAATTTCAAGCTGATATGTGGAATTTACAAAAGTTAAATAGATGATTTGAGAACCTTTGAACATTTAATAAATTGAAGCAATTTTGGAACAACGCTACGGTTTACCTACTTATTTAAGTCAAAGGATTGATTTCCAATTGTGAGTGCAAGAAGGGAAACAGGAAAGTGCATTCATCTAATGTCACATTTAACCAACTGCTGACTACACATCTCATGTTTGTGCATGTGATTTTGTACATTGGCATGTATTCCCCCCTCACATGTCACTTGTGATGTTGATGGGCATGTACACAGAACAGTGTTGTTATGGACTCTCCAATGTGCACACATGTCAATGTGTGAAAGTGCTGTGAAACTCACAGTGATGTATGTCTTAATGAACAATGTGCATATTTGACTGTCTTCTTTTCTTGGTTCATGCACACACGTGTTGTTTACGCTCAGTCTGTGCTCATTGTGTAGTTGATGTGTGTTCAATTTACGCCTGAAGGTGTTTCAGGTACGGCAGCTAGGTATGAGACAGTAGTGTTGCAGTTTTACACATATGCTGGATGAAATACTCTCAGGCGCGCGCATGCTAGATGTGGTCATGTGCCTATGTGAATTCTCATAGCCAAATGTTGTTTCGGAGGTACTTGATGTGTGAAAGGGGACAAGTGTACGAGTAGTGTAGCTGAAGGTGTCCCTACATGTAAGCTGCTCTGTAACTCAATTGTGATGACAGTCATTGTTGGCGTTGTGTCAGTCAAAACGTAAGATGTCGTGCACATCTCATGGTGTATTGCATTGACATGTGTCCACTTTCATCTCAACTAGGAGAAGACCAAATCTGTATCGTCCCTTCACAGTGCTGGTAGACATGGAGAATGGGGAGATCATTCGGAAATTTTGTCTGGATAGAGCCACCCTACAGAACCTATGTGCTATGTTGGAGCCCCACCTGCAGCCTCGCAGAACATATCCAACAGCTTTCACCCCAATGTCTAAGGTGATGGCGGCCCTGCACCTTTTTGCCTCTTGATCATTCTAGCACACGGTGTCCAGCGCAGGTGGGATGTCGCAACCTATGTTCAGCATGGTGCTGCGTCATGTCCTGTCCGCTATGATGATCTACAAGGACAGATATATCCATTTCCCCAGGGGGCCTGAATTGGCGGCTGTGAATGGAGATTTTAATGTCCTTGGACACATCCCCCATGTTGTTGGTGCCATTGATTGCACCCATGTTGGGCTTGTTCCACCACAGGCACGTGAGCACATCTATAGGAATCGTAAATATTTCCACTCCATAAATGTGCAAGTGGTGTGTCAAGTGGATATGATCAACTCGCACGTGTGTGCCACATCTCCAGGCTCAGCCCTTGACTCATACATCATGCGTAACAGCATTGTACCACAGCTGATGGCTAATCTGCTTCCTGAGCATGCATTGATTGTGGGTGAGTATGCATTGTCAACTAGCATGCTGTGTGTGTGACATGCTGTCCTCTGCCACAGTAACATTACAAGGTTTCTCTGTGTTCCTCACACCTAGGTGACTCTGCATAGCCCAACCATCCTTGGTTGCTGAACCCACTGCGGAATCCCAGGACACCAGCTGATGTCCGCTACAATGATGCCCATGGGAGGACACGTGTGTTGGAGCGTACTTTTGGTCTCCTGAAGCCACGATTTCGCTGCCTGGACAAGACCAGAGGTGCACTGATGTACTCGCCTGGGAAGGTGTGTCAGATTGTATTGGCATGCTGCATGCTCCACAGCCTAGCCATTCGCAAGGTGATCCCCCTGATCCTGGATGATGATGAGCAGCCAAGGCCCCCGCCTGCAAACCAACCCGTGTCCAGTGACAAGAACAGTGGAGAGGAGGAAGGTGTTGACCTGCGTCTGTCACGTAAGCCACTCACCTGTTAAGCCACGCTCTTCTTGAACAACGACCGAACCCCAATCTCCCCTGCAACTCCCCAAATCGCAGAGGTAATAGTTCACTCTGAAATCTGAGAAGTTCCCGGGGGGAAAGGGGGTTTGGTAATTAAAAGGACAAAGAAAGACACTGGAATTTTCAAACTGGACCTGTTCAGGAACTCTCCGTCCTTATCTGTATTCAGTGTAGTGGGTAAACTGCTCCAGAATTTCTGGGCCCGGAATCTATTTAACAAATAGACCATTCATCACTCCAAGATTTGTTAAAATACATACAATGAAATAAATATGAGCATTTTTCTTGTTATTAGCTAAACGTCATTAGTTGTTCTCCTACATGTCAGTAAGAGTGTCTATCAATTAGCCTCGTGAGTTTTCTTTTAGTCCTGTAAAAATAGTAAACATAATATGTAACTACAGTTCCGAAATGCTTATTCACGACTTTGATTATTATCCTCTAATACAATGCACTTTACCTTTTTGAAGTGGTAATTATTCTTACCACTAATTTCGTAAGATTCAAATACACAAATATTGTTTTTATATAAACGTGACCAACAACTTGAAAGATTATTGTCCTTGCGTTGTTTTTTGGCACTCTTTATAAGCATTCACTAAATCCGATGCTTGTTTCTTGCTGCTTTTTTAAAACGATGTCTTTAGTGCTCCTTAAACTGTTGTATTACGCAGACTTTCACATAAGTCAAACAATGTCTTTAGCGTTCCATAAACTATAATAAAACTCAGGTATTTCATAAAAGTCAAAATGAACTCACCGAAGGTTTTTTCTAAATGAGCATTCACAAGGTTGAGTAATCACTGATCACTTATCTATTTTCTTGGTTTTGTTTTCATGCAGGTCCGGAGACCTGGAAGCGGAAGAAGATCCTCGGCTGGACGGCGTGGGAGGAGTTGCATCAGGAACCGGAAAGGAGCTGAAGAGAAGCAGCCGATGAGGGAGACTGAAGACGCGCTGAAGGGAAGCAGTTGAAGACGCACCACTGGAGAAACAGGTAAGGGCTTTCCTGGACGAGACCAAGCACTGCCAGTTGTACGCGAGCGGTTTAAATACCTTTTCTGCCGCTATCGTATGCCGCGTGAGACTGGGGTGTTGCTGATAACATGTGTATGCTAATGTTCAACGTTCGCGCGTGTAGCACAAATAGAGATTCCAAATGCATGCACGTGAAATGCTAATTCTACCAGTTAGCAGAACGTGTCTATGCTTTGACAGTTAACAGGTGCATTCAATTATCCATGTGTTCTGTGTTCGTGCCTGAGTATTTCTTTTAACGTAGAAAAAGGATTTCTGCACAAGATTCAGTTAACCAGGTTGATTAATCTCAATAGTAATAAAAGATTATACACATTCTGATTCCTTGAGGGTACTACATAGATGGAGTGAAAAGGGCACAGCATCGGTGGGTTTCTGAATACTCATAACTTTTCTCCCCCGCAAAGGTCGTCCTACAGGTCGGGGTTTGTTAGGATGAAGGGCGTGAAAAAGTCTAACTAACCTAGGAGCGTTCACATTAGATTCTGGTTCCCAAGATCTTTCAGCAGCATCCTAACCCTTCCAATCTATTAAATAGTGTAATTTCTGATTAATTCTTTTGGCGTCAAGAATACGATTAACCTCATATTCTAAATGATCGTTTACAATAATTGGAGGGGGAGGATTTTCTTTTCTGGTTTTAGGGTCATGAGGTTTTAATAAGGATACATGGAAAACTGGGTGAATTGTATACTAGGACAACCTGATAGAGTCTGGGTTCAAAATCTTTTGAATGGGAAATGGACCTATGAAACGAGGCTGTAATTTCCTAGGTCCATCTAGGAAGATATTGCGAGTACATAACCATACAAGATCTCCTACCTTATAAGATGGTTCGGGGGTCCTATGTTTATCTGCCTTTTGTTTTGTAACTAGTTTACTTTTTGCTAGACAATTCTAAGCTTTTTCTTGGAAGTGCTGTAATTCTCTAATTGTTTCAGACATGGCTGGCATTATTTCCTGAAGAGCAGATGTTTGCATCAGGATGCATCGGGGATGATAACCAGTCATGAAATAAAAGGGGGAGCATCCGATGGCTGAATGTACACTGTTATTATATGAGAATTCTGCCAAAGGTAACACCTTGTCCCATTGAGATGCCAAGGTAGCTAGAAAACATTGTAAAGATTGTTCAACATACTGGTTGACCTTTTCAGTTTGACCATCCATTTGAGGATGAAAAGCAGATGAGAATGCTACTTCAATGTCCAGTTGTTTACACAAATATTTCCAGAATTTGGAAATGAATTGCGGCTCTCTATCAGAAACAGTTTTACACGGCAATCCATGTAACTTGACAATCTGCTGAATAAAAATATCACAAAACTCTATGGCATTTTTTGTAGTGGAATAAAATGGCCCATTTTTGATAGTAAATCAACAACCACCAGAATAGTCGTAAAGCTGTTTGATAGGGGCATGTCAGTGATAAAATCCACACTGATAGTGTGCCATGGGACTGGTGGAATAGGTAATGGCTGTAATAAACCAGCTGGGGCTATGTGTTGTGATTTATTACTAGGGGTGGGTGGAATTTGCGTAATCGGGTTACGTAAATCTCCGCGAAACCGTAAAAAGCTCAGCGAACACGCAGAAATTCCGCGAACACGCGGAATTGCTTGTTCGCGATGCTTTTTTCCTGTTCACAATCGCTGTTTGCGTGCTCGGGGAGAAATATCTCGCGAACACGCATTTTGAGAACGCGAACAAGCAAAAATTTCATGAAGTCGCGGAAAGCGGAATTTTGGGCAATTTCGCGTTCTCCGCAGAACGCGAAATTACCCAAATTCCGCAAATTCCACGAACGGAACGGAATTTACCGCCCAGGCCTATTTATTACAAGCACAAATAGGGCATTTTTTGACATAATCTTGAATATGTTTTCTCATAGTAATCCACCAAAAGTTTCGGGAGCATAATTCCATTGTCTTTTGTACACCAGGGTGACCAGTTAAACTAGAATCATGATGCCAAGTTATGATTTGTTTTTCAGATGGAATAAACATTTTATTATTATGGAAATAAATCCCATCAGTAATTGAATTGGGTTTCTTTTGCAACCATGTATCTTTATGAATGTTTGGGGATTCTATTTTCACTTCTGTCAAAAAGGTATCGGACTGAGTTGTTGCTACTATCCTATCAATTGCTATGATACTCTGTACTGGTTGTTTTTGATTTTGTAGCTCATTCTGATGTAAACGAGAAAGGGTATCTGATAGTAATTGTTTCTGCCCAGGTCGATAGGTGATTAAAAAATCAAATTCACTAAAGAAGTGTAGCCACCTCATTTGTCTTGGTGTCAAAGCCTTTATTGATGTGAAAAATTGTAGATTCTTATGGTTTGCATAGATCGCCACAGTATGTTTGGCACCAAGCAAATGATGTCTCCACTCAGAAAAAACATCCTTAATAGCTAGTAATTCGCGCTCAGCAATGGTGTAATTCTGTTCTGCTGGTAATAATTTACGTGAAAAGTAGGCTAAAGGATCAAGATGTCCTGCGTTAGGATCTTTCTGCATCAGCACCTCTCCTAAAGCAGTCTGGGAAGCGTCCGCTTCGACGACAAAAGGTTGGTCGGGATCAGGATGGGTACGTTCTGGAGCCATAGTAAAGGCCTTTTTTAATACCAAAAATGCCTTATTAGCATCTTCATTCCAATGAAAGTTTAACAACTGGGTTATCAGAGTTACTATTCTAGAAAAATGTGCAATGAAGTGTCGGTAAAAGTTTGCAAATCCCAATAACTTTGGAACTTCTTTCACAGAAGTGGGAATTGGACAATTAGTTATCGCATCAACCTTTTTTGGATCCATTTCAATTCCCTTTGGAGACAGCAGGTATCCCAAAAACTCCACTGAGTGGGCATGAAAGACACATTTGGAGAGAAAGCAAGACTGTGCACACGTTAAATTTTCAGTGTATGAGGCATATTAGCATTTGTATCCAAACATAACCATACAACAAAACAGTTGGGTAATGAGGGACCACATTACCCAACTGTTTTGTTGTATGGTTTTGTTTGGATACAAATGCTAATATGCCTCATACACTGAAAATTTAACGTGTGCACAGTCTTGCTTTCTGTTCATACAGTGGGCCACGGCCCACTACTAGAGGGTTTAGGGGTTGTTTCTCCCTCTTCTGTGGCACCGTTTCAGATATATTTGGATTATTACAAGAACGTTTAAAAGAGAGCGCTCGTAAATAACCTGACATTTTTAAATAATACCCCCAGTGTGTTAATTCAATGAAAGACACATTTCTCAATTTTAACAAACAATGAATGTTCCCTTAGTCTTTGCAAAACTGTCCGTACATGGAGTACGTGTTCTTCTTCACTTTTAGAAAAAATCAGTATATCGTCTATATAAACAATAACAAAAATATCCAATAGGTCATGAAACACTTCATTGATGAAATACTGAAACGTCGCTGGGGCGTTACAAAACCCAAATGGCATTACAGTATATTCAAATAAGCCAAACTTGGTACGAAAGGATGTGCTCCAATCGTCACCCTCGTGCATGCGTATCAAGTGGTACGCACCACGGAGGTCCAGTTTAGTATAGATAGTAGACCCTTTCACCTGGTCTAATAGTACTGGAATTAATGCCAGGGGGTAACGATTTTTGATGGTAGCCTTATTTACTGTGAGATAATCGATGCACGCTCTTAAATCTCCTGATTTTTTAGCCACAAAAAAGTGGAGAGGAAACAGGAGAAGTTGAGTTTCGAATAAAGCCTTTCTCAAGTAATTCATCAAGATAACCCTTTAGGTATTGATTTTCAGGCTCAGTGAAGGCATACATATGACTACAAGGTAGTGTGAACTCCAGGTATTAGATCTATCCTGCAATCTTAGACTTTGTGAGGTGGAAGTTGAGTGGCCTGGATTGAATCAAACACATCGGCAAAATCCTTATATTCACAGTGTAAAGGGTAAATAGGATCCCTGGCCTCTTGATAACAATGAGCCCGGCCAAAGGTGGAATCCAAACTTACTGTTCTTTGTACCCAGTCTATTCTAGGATTATGTTTTTCAGCCAGGGTATTCCTAAAATAATTCCAAAAGCAGGAGTATCTATTAGGTCAAAAATGATTTGCTCTGTGTGACCATTTTCGCTTACAATGGTCAAAGGTAGTGTGGAACCTAATTAAGCCAGAGGATAGAACTGAGCCATCAATGGCTCTCACAGGTTCGGGTTCTTCTTTAGCTATATGTGAAATACCTAGTCCCTTGGCCAGATTAACATCAACAAAGTTCCCAGTTGCTCCTGAATCCACTAGAATAGATAAAACATGTCTTTGTTGTATAGTTACAATGACAGTCATTAAAATCATCATGTGTCTGGTTATGTTTTTGGTGACATTGGAAATATCTTTAGAGATCTTTGTTTGGGATTTTCTCAAAGGAACGATCTCAGCTTTCTTTGAGAAAGTCAGTTTTCCAATTCCAATTGCTCAGTCAGGGCTACTTCTTTCTTTTTCTTGAGTTTAACGGTGCATTCCATGGCAAAATGCCCTGGCTTTCCACAATATAGGCACAATTTTTCCCTACATCGTCTTTCTTTTTCCTCAAGGGACAGTGGTCCTTTCATAAAAAACAATTTGCATGGGTTCGGTTTCCATGTTTTTTGTTTTTTTATCTTTTTTCTCTGTCTTAAACACTATGGGTCTAAAATCTGCCCTAGGTTTCTTGCTTTTACTTTCGTGTAAACGATGATCAAGTTTCACCCCTAAATCAACAAATTCCCCATAATCGGTAGGTAAGTCAACTATATGGGCTAGTGAGTCTTTTAAATCTTCTCTGAGGCCTCTATAGAATAACGAAGTTCGTTTTTCTTCGGGCCAGTGGGTTTTCGGACGAAAGACGATTGAAGGTCGTTATATAAGACAGTAAATCTTTTGTCCCTTGTCGAAGATTTAGGAGTTCATTGTCACTTGATTGTACAAACACATGACAAGCAAAAAGGCGTGTCATTTTTTCCTTGAATGTGTTAAAATTTTGTAAAAGAGGTTCATCATTATGAACAAGGGGAATCGCCCAATCAGCTGCCACTCCACCTAAATAAGAAATAACAAAGGCTGTCTTGGCTGAGTCTGTATTAAAGACCTGGGGTTTGCAAATAAAATGCAACTGACATTGACTCATGAAAGCTGCAAAACGAGAACTTTCCTCTGTGAAACGTTCTGGATTGGCCAGAGGGACAGGAGTAGGAGTTAACACAGTGACTTGAACAATTGCATCTGCCTGTTGTGTCACAGAATTTGAAGGAGTAAAGGTTGTGGGGCCAAATTTAGAGGAGGTTAAAACAGGACTCGTATCCTCAGTCTTTGGTTCTCTCCATTGTGCAAATCCTGCTTTTTCAGAAAGTTCTGACGTATTGTCAGTGAAATCCATGTTCATTAGTCGTCAAGAAGAGCTATATGTGAGGGCTTGCTCTTCTGTCACATGAGCCACTCACCTGTTTATCCACCCTCTTCTTGAAGGACGACCGAACCCCAATCTCCCCTGCAACTCCCCAAATCGCAGAGGAAATAGTTCACTCTGAAGTCTGAGAAGTTTGGGAATTAAAAGGACAAAGAAAGACACTTTCTGGAATTTTCAGACTGGACCTGTTTTGGAACTCTCCATCCTCATCTATATTCAGTGTAGTGGGTACACTGCTCCTGAATTTCTGGGCCCGGAATCTATTTAACAAATAGACCATTCATTAGACTATAATATCAATCCAAGGTGTGTTAAAATACACACAATGAAATAAACATGAGCATTTTTCTTGTTATTACCTAAACGTTATTAGTTGTTCTCCTACATGTCAGTAAGAGTGTCTATTAATTAGCCCTGTGAGTTTTATTTTAGTCCTGTAAAAATAGTAAACATAATATGTAACTACAGTTCCAAAATGCTTATTCACGGCTTTGATTATTATCCTCTAATACAATGCACTTTACCTTTTTGAAGTGGTAATTATTCTTACCACTAATTTCGTAAGATTCAAACACACAAATATTGTTTTATATATATGTGACCAACAACTTAAAAGATTATTGTCCTTGCGTTGTTTTTTGGCAGCCTTTATAAGCACTCACTAAATCTGATGCTTGTTTCTTGCTGCTATTTTGAAAACAATGTCTTTAGTGCTCCTTAAACTGTTGTATTACTCAGACTTTCACATAAGTCAAACGATGTCTTTAGCGTTCCATAAACTATAATAAAACTCAGGTTTTTCAAAAAAGTCAAAATGAACTCACCGAAGGTTTTTTCTAAACGAGTGTTCGCAAGGTTGAGTAATTACTGATCACTTATCTCTTTTCTTGGTTTTGTTTTCATGCAGGTCCGGAGACCCGGAAGCGGAAGAAGATCCTTGGCTGGACGGCGTGGGAGGAGTCGCATCAGGAACCGGAAAGGAGGTGAAGGGACGCAGCCGATGAGGGAGACTGGAGACGTGCTGAAGGGAAGCAGTTGAAAACGTGCCACTGGAGAAACAGGTAAGGGCTTTCCTGGACGAGACCAAGCACTGCCAGTTGTACGCGAGCGGTTTAAATACCTTTTCTGCCGCTATCGTATGCCGCGTGAGACTTGGGTGTTGCTGACAACACGTGTATGCTAATGTTCAACGTTTGCGCGTGTAGCACAAATAGAGATTCCAAATGCATGCACGTGAAATGCTAATTCTACCAGTTAGCAGAACGTGTCTATGCTTTGACAGTTAACAGGTGCCTGCAATTATCCATGTGTTCTGTCCTCGTGCCTGAGTATTTCTTTTAACGTAGAAAGAGTATTTCTGCACAAGATTCAGTTAACCAGTTTGATTAATCTCAATAGTAATAAAAGATTATATACATTCTGATTCCTTGAAGGTACTACATAGATGGAGGGGAAAAGGCACAGCATGGGTGGGTTTCTGAATACTCATGACATCGTCAACAACTCATCAACCGCTACTTCACTTGAAGGTGAGTGACAATGTACGACAGACCCATTGTCTGATGATGTTGCTGTTGTTGTGAAGGTGTACGTGAGCTTTGTGACTGCAGCCGGTTGTTGACTCAGTGGTGGATGACAATGTTTCTGGGACAGGGTAGTTTGGAACCTCTACAGGATGTGTATGTTGGCACTTGTTGCTCATTGTGATGTGTGCATGTTGGATTAGCTTGATGGTAAGTGTTGTGTGATGTCTGTGATGACACACCCAGACTAGTGAATCTTGTTCTTGTGTGTTTTCCTAGGTCCCTTCAGCCTCTCCTTGCCTACATACATTCCATACTCCTGGTACATTGTAATCATGGTGAAGACTGCACATCCTGGAATAAAGACGGAGCAGAAACAACAACAACGTGTGTAAGGAGTATTTATTTACAATGGTGACATGTGAGGAGGTGAACATTTACATTGAGGTGAATAGTGATGCAGTGAGTCGACAGTTATGGTAAATGAGAGGATCGAGTAGTCTCCACATTGATGTGGTGACCCAGTGCAACAGACAGATGCCATTCACAAGGCAGTGTGGTGAAGGACAGTCCAAAAGGTCACTGCAGTAGTGAAGAGGGTTGCCATCATGGCTGGCTCCTTGACTGATGTTTGGCAGGTGCTTTGCCATGGGATACTCCTAGGGATTTCTTGGGATGGCCCCTTCATCGCTTGGCAGGGGGGCCTCTGCTGTAGGGCCAGTGGGGTCTGAGGACTCACCCCTCTCTGTGGCTGCAGGGGAGGATATTGAACTGTCATCCTGCAGCCCACCAGGGGGAGGTGGAGGTGTTGTTTGTGGCACAGGCCTGTCCCTCAGTACCGCCACTAGCTGGCCCAAGAGATCCACAATTTGGCCCATGCGGGTGTCCATAGACCTCATCAGCAGGAGGAGTTCGCGGAAAACTTCTTCTGACCGGCCTGTTTGTCCCTGGGCCTGTTCATAGGCCCCAATTACTCTGTTTATGTTGTCCAGGGCTTCTGTCCCAGGCTTTGGTTGTTTGTGAGTGACCCTGCCCCTCCCACCTGCCCTGCTGCCATGGACCTGTTGCCTAACCACTGTAGGTACCCGCATCCTCTTCCTGTCCTCCTCAGGTGGTGGGGTGGGGTGGTCATTCTCTGGGACAGGGAGAGTGTTGCAGGCAGCACTGGTGGTGGTGGTGGCGGAGTACGGAAAGGCCATAACAGCAGGAGTCTGCAGTGAGGTTGGTGTTGCTACAGATGTGGTGGGGGGACGATATTGTCCTGGTACCTGTTGCGCCCTGGCACACCAGATGGGCAGGCTCCGAGCTCCTGGTCCTCTGAATCCCGGGAGTCAACATCCGAGAGTCCATGTTCCAGGGGTGGGGGGGAGGGAGACTGGCTCTGCTGGTTGCTGGTGTTGTCCTGTTGTCCTCTGCAGTCAGTTCTTGGTCACCTGTGGGTCAGATGGAAAATGGTCATTGTAGTGCACCCCACAAGCTTTTGAGTTAGCTGTGTATTATTCACTGTGTGTACACCACACAGTTGACTAATCATCACATTGTTTGTATGCGCACTTCTGTTTCTCCTGAGAAGATGTTGTGGTATATGCATAACTTGTCCATGGTGTGAGGTGTGCCACGTGCATATTTTGTGATTACAGGGACATGTTGCCATCTATGGACTAGCTCAACAAAGATTTTCTGTGAAGCCTCTTTGTTGATTACTCTGCCCTGCAGAAGTTACATCTGGGCATGAACTGGCCATTGTCATCTCATGCATACCTTTGTCATGTCATGTTCATATCTGAATTTGTACCACCAACCATGCTTTCTTTGTTTTCATATGGTCCTTGCTGCTCGAGCCCCATGACACTTACACATGCATTCAGTGCTGTGCATGATTGTGCACAGACTTTCTTAAGCATGTTAATTGGTGAGTGGCAATGGTATTGGTGTATATATTTGTGCGATGAGAGGGCTGGTGTTGTCATATGGCACCATGCTTTTTGAGCGGATGGCTGGGTGCATGTACTGGCTACTTACCTGTTGTGTTTTCACATTTGTGTTGGATTTGTGACACATCTGTGTGTGTGTGTGTGTGTGTGTGTGTGTGTGTGTGTGTGTGGTGTAGGATTCCCTCCTGCTCAGGGGTGGGACAAGAAAGCATAATATGTCTACCTACCTGTTAGTTTGTAGTGGACAGTGCAATGCCTGACACATGCATCTGGGTGGGAGGGAGTGCTCCATCTTGATGAGCTGGGGAACAAGGGGGCCTGGTGTGAGTTGTTGTGCAGGCCTCCCACCCCCAAATAGCCCTCCCAGGGAGGAGGTCTACCTACCTGTTAGGTGAGTGTGAACCATTCAATGGCTGGCAAATGCTTCTGGGTGGGGAGGGGTGCTCCATCCTTCTCAGGGGTGGGTCAAGGGGCCTGGTGTGAGTTGTTGTGCAGGCCGCCCACCCCAAAACAGCCGTCCCAGGAAAGAGGTCTGCCTATCTGTTAGGTGAGTGTGAACCATTCAGTGGCTGGCAAATGCTTCTGGGTGGGGGGGGAGTGCTCCATCCTTCTCAGGGGTGGGACAGGGGGCATGGTGAGAGTTGTAGTGCAGTCTTCCAACCCACAAACACCCCCCCTGTTAAGATTTTTTTTTGTCTTTTGCAGTTTTATATAGCACAAACTTGACCCGAAGTTATCAGAGCACTTGACACGAGCATCAATTGCATTACAGACGGACACATTCATTTTTTGGCACATGAAGATTAAGAGATTTGAACAGGATGTCTGAGTCTCCCGCCAGACTCAAACCTGGTCCACTAGCCTCTAATATTACATTTGAAAAATAGTCTTTTTTTTGTTATACCGTAGATTGAACCTCATACAGTACTGCAGGTAAACAAATTTTACACTTTTATCTCGGGGCAAATATAAACATACTTTCCCTTTGTCGCACCCCCAGAGGATGCGGGTACCCCATGTTGAGAACTGACTTATTTGAAGATTTGGCGTTTCTACACCTAGAGGTTATCCCAGTCTTTCTTCGCATTTACTAAATTGACTTATTTATAGCGTTTTCATACAACGGTTCCACAGAATACCAAGTCAACTACTCGAATTAATGAGACTAATTCAGAATTAAGCAGAATAGGTCCCAGCTGGAATTAAGCCTGCAACATGATGGGGCCACAATGCCATCCACAGTATGAGCCCAATCACTGAATCCTGCAGCCTAGTGTTACACACCGTTCTAGCAGTTACTCCACACAGCCAAGGAGTCACACTGCACCTGAATGTACACTGATGTCATACTGCGGGGTTCCTCGTTAGTCAATGTTCTCACCACCAGTCTGTGGGTCGGAAATGTGCAGAAATTCGACCTAGTGTGTAGCTTCTTACACTCTGGGCTAGCCCTTTGTAACAATGCTTCGGACACCATATGCATGAACCTGAACAGAAGGAAAGTTTGCAGCAACCTTAAGCCAAATTGGACATAATGAATACTTTTGGGTAAGGAGGGGGTAAAAGACAACGTGTGAACTGAATTGCCTACTTGCTTAATGAGCTGCTTTTGTGGCATTTTCTGCAAGGCGAACGACAATTCAAAGACTCTGCAGAGTTGAAGCCACATGACAACTCGTCTGATTGTACTGATGTCCGTTCCCCTCCACAAAGCCTTTCCCATGGTTGCACAATGAGGTACTGATCATCGCTGAATACGTGCCTATGCCTGCACCGCGTCACACCCATCACAGGACACAACTGTACTCAAACATGCCCAACTGTATGTCTGTCCGTCTCGTCCAGATCGCTCATGGCCAGGTGCCTGCCCACCCCTGCCTATCTGCACCTCGTGCCCCTTCCCAGAATATACATAGCACGCACCCCCTCACCATGCAATACCCCTTTGACCCGGCAATGGATCTTTTACTCCTTTGCACACCAACCCTCCACACTGCCTGCTTGCTAATCCTGTGGTACCTGCCACCACAGAATATGAGCCATACATCGGCGTGAATGGGTCCCAGTTAGCTTGGGGGTGCTTTGTCCCTGGCAGGCTCCCAGGCGCTGCACACACGCTGTCAGTAGGAGTGCAGCGGCAAGCATGCATCCAGCCCGGCCTGCAGCCGGCCTGCTCGATCCTCAGCACCTCGCTTTTACCTGGCATGTGGAAGGCGATAACCGGGCTGTTCCTGACGGTGCGGGAGAGCTGTGGATCCCTCTCCAGCTGCTTGTTCTCGCTCTGCCTCCAGCTCAGCTTGTCGCACAGGGACTCGGGCGACAGCAGTGCCTCCCGACACGGGCCCGAGGGAGTCAGCTGGCGGCTCCTGGGCATCCTCTCCGGCCTGACCTGCTTCGGCGTGCTGTGGGGGTGAACCCTTAGTCGCCTCGAAGCGCTGTACCGAGAGCGCAGTGCTTTTTGAGAGAGTGCAATTCTAGCCGGCTCTGACCACGAGGAAGGAAGAAATAAACCCTGCAATGTTTTCCTGCGTGGAAGCGACCGGTTGCAGAGAGGCAAAACCAGAACACGTGCGGCGCCAGACAAACAGGATGTGTAACAAAAAAAAATGCAGCATGGCACGCTGAATGAAAACAAAACATGTCGTGCCTGCAGGAAGAGAAACTCAATTAAGAAAATTGTGCTTACAAGACTAAATAACACGTACCGTGTAACAAACGAAGTAAAGGGTCCAGTAGCTGTAGGAAATTACAAATGAAGACAAGGCTGTACTAAGGAGGGACTAAAAAGCCTACTAACCAATCGTAAGCCTGTATTTATGAAGGACAACAGCACAAGCCAATGACAAATATGGACGGAATTGGGCGGGGATTCTCTTCCATACTCTATAACAGATCGCCAGAGTAGCGCATGCGTGCTGGCTCAGGCTCGACTTAAAAACTCACAGGAACATAATGGTGTTTTACATAGCGGCAAGTACCCTGCTCCAGCGAGGTGAAATGACAAAACCTTTTTTCTTTAAATGATGGTGTTTAGGTATATAGGTGACAAAAAGGGACAGACAAATGAAACGTGAAGCACTCCTTTTGTATATGCAATCAGCCACACAGACAACTCAAGTATTGCCCTGGTCCTGTTTGCCTTTTGAGTACAGAGTCCTAGGTGCCTCTTTTTGCCCACCTCACTTTTGTTGCTTGTGTGAATAAAGGAAAGGGTAGAGAGCATCTAGTGACTGGTATTTTCTGCTGGCTATTAGCGTATTCCTGTGCACTGTGTTACTACAGGTGCAGGCCAGTGAGGACAAAGGAGCAACACAATATTGCTACAAAAGGCTGCACTAAGGAGAGTACTGTATTGCCCAAACTTAAGTTGGCCAATTCTTATAGCCTGGATAAAATTCTAAATACTGACAGATTACATTTCCATCTACCGAATGCCTCCAATGAAAACACTATTTTTCCGAGACGTTGCATGCATCCTATGGAGTCAGTGCGGCCACATTTCTTAGAGAATTGTACTAGCTATTTGTTTATGTTTCTAGTTTTTAAATAGACCAAGAGTTGGTTTTATAATATTAATGTTATAGGACGGTGAGTTGAAAAGTATGATTTAAGTCCTTTTTTAAACAATACATTTTATTGTTTTGATTAATTAAATTCATCAACGATACAGAAATCGAACTCCTTTCAATTTCTAGTCCTTTGTATGGAGAAGTCCAAATAACTCGCATCATTTTGTACTTGCAGTTGTATGGTTGCATTTCCTTATTGTCATTGCAGCCTGTGGCATCCCTAGGCAGCTAGCAATCGTCTTTGCCCTTCATACTTCTCACCCACTCATCTCAAATCTGCCCGTTAGGTGCTGAAAACAATCCCTGCTGGCTGCAATAATCTCGCTTTAATAGCAGATAATGAAACTATCTTGCCAGCCACTGGAAACAGCTTGGGAATAATAATTTCCAATGGGCGGGTAACGAACCCTCATAGTCTGCTACTAAGTGAGGCATGGGAGGGTAGAATAGAGGGTCTCTGGGGGGAGACAAGTTCTGAAGGCGCGCCAGTCAATAGTTATCACTTGGAGTGTACTTGGCATCCTGGTACTTGGAAAGTTAAAAGTAAATTCTGAGTTGGACAATAAGCTGATAGAGGACAACCTAGGATTTCTAAATCTGAACCAGAGAATGTGAAAAGGTAGCTGACCCCTGATTATGTGAGACAGACTCTTCATTTTTAGGTTTCACCTGCATAGCGCTTGCGAAATCTCTTGTATTTAATATATCCCAACAGGGGGCTATTATCAGTTCCCAATGCCGAATTACTGTGTTCATTCGCTTTTGTGTGGAACTTTTTGTTGTTAACTTTTCCTGGCAGCACGCCTTTTCGATATGTTTACTAAAGTTGTTCACACTGTTTAGGCCCCATTCACTGTCAAGATAAGATCTCTTCCCACGGAAAAGGCAGATAGCAACTAACAGTATACTGGAATGCTTGCTTTTTATTACATAGTTGTGTAAAGCAGATGCTTTACCCTTAAAATGTTTGTGGCATTTCCTATACATATCTCAGTACCTTTCTTTGCACTCTGTAGGCATTGTCAGATTGTTTTTTTTCAATGTAATCTATTTGGTCATTAAGATAAAATTCTAAATGGTGTGGTAAATATTGCACATTAAAAATAAATTTCATTTACAAGATCTATGCTATATTTTATTACTAAACAGGCAGCTACAAGTGCAGTTACCTTGCAGACAAAAGGGTCATGATTTGAATGGTGCAGCAAGTGCAGTAGCACCGAGCCCAAAAGCTTTCAGAACTCCTCTAAAGACATAATATTGGTATATTTGACTGCTAAACATGCAGTCACAATTGTAGTTACTTTGCAGTTAAAAGGGACTTGATTTGAATGGTGTAGCAGGTGCAGTGGCTCTGTGGCCAAATGCCCTGAGGACCCCACTAAACCCAGATTATGGCTAAAATGTAAAACTAAACAGACAGCCACATGTGCAGTTACCTTGCAGACAACAGGTCATGATTTGAATGGGGCAGCAGGTGCAGTGACACCGGGCCAAAAAGTTGTCAGAACTCCTCTAAACACCTAATATTGCTATATGTTACTACTAAACAGGCAGTCATCTTGCAGATGAAAGAGGCTCGATTTAAATGGTGCAGCAGGTGCAGTGGCACCGGAGCCAAAAGTTGTCATAACTTCACTAAACACCAAATATTGCTGTTTTTTGACTACTTAGCAGGCAGTCACAAGTGCACCTATTTTGCAGGCAACATGGGATGCCTACCTGTTAGTTTGATGTGAGCAATGCAATCTTTGCCACATGCTTCTGGGGGGGATCGGTGGTGCTCCATCCTGCTCAGGTGTGGGACAGGGGGCATGGTGGGAGTTGTAGTGCAGTCTTCCCACCCGCAAACACCTTTCCCTGTTAAGATGGCTACCTACCTGTTAGTTTGATGTGAGCAATGCAATCTCTGCAACACGCTTCTGGGGGGGGGGGGTGCACCATCCTGATCAGGTGTGGGACAGGGGGCATGGTGGGGGTTGTGGTACAGTCTTCCCACCCACAAACACCCCTCCCTGTTAAGATGACTACCTACCTGTCAGTTTGATGTGAGCAATGCAATCTCTGCCACATGCTTCTGGGGGAGTGGTGCTCCATCCTTCTCAGGTGTGGGACAGGGGGCATGGTGGGAGTTGTAGTGCAGTCTTCCCACCCCAAAACAGCCCTCCCCGGGAAGAGGTCTACCTACCTGTTAGTTTGTTTGTAGTGAGACAATTGCTTCCAAATGCTTCTGGGTGTGGAGTGCTCCATCCTTCTCAGGTGTGGGACAGAGGCATGGTGAGAGTTGTAGTACAGTCTTACCACCCTCAAACAGCCCTCCCTGGGAAGATGACTACCTACCTGTTAGGTGAGTGTGAACCATTCAATGGCTTCCAACTGCTTCTGGGTCGGTGTGGAGTGCTCCATCCTGCTCAGGGGTGGGACAGGAGGCATGGTGGAAGTTGTGTTGCAGGCCTCCTACCCCAAACAGCCCTCCCTGGTAAGATGGCTACCTATCTGTTAGGTGAGGGTGAACCTTACAATGGCTTCCAACTGCTTCTGGGTGGGTATGGGGTGCTCCATCCTTCTCAGGGGCGGGTCAGGGGGCCTGGTGGGGGTTGTGTTGCAGGACTCCCCCCCCAGTGAATGTTACATCTGTGGGACATGTGCTGGATATTGTGGTGTATATGGATATACTTGGGCCTCTGAGATGTAGCTTTGCAGTATAGCTGGACAGTACATAGCTGTGTAATGGTCTAAATTTGTTTGTACTTACCAGCCTGCACTCCCCCGGCTATTCCTGTGAGACTCTCCTGATGCAGTAATGCAAGCACCTTCTCCTCCCATGCAGTGAATGTTTTTGGTGGAATGGGAGGGCCACCGCCAGTCTTGCTCCTCTTTTCTTTCACAACTCTCTTCAAGTCATGCCACCACTTCATGATTTCCTTTTTTGTTCTTGTGGTGGCCCCTACTGCCTTGACCTTATCGACTATCCTTACCCACATTTGTGCTCTTGTGGCTAATGGTGTCTGTTTGATCAGGGTACCAAACACTTGTGGTTCTACTCTTATTATCTCATCAACTCACTTCCTGCGAATTTGGGCAATTTCTGTGTTGCCATGGTGTGTGATGCTTAAAAATCAGGAGAGAGTGGATCACTGGTCCTGAAAGAATGGTGTGTGATGTGCAAAGGGGTTATAGGTGCAGGGGTGTGAGTGGTGGGGGTGGTGGTGATGTGCAGAGGTGTTAGAGGTGCAGGTGTGGAAGTGGTGATGGTGCTGTGTGTGGTGTGAGTAGTGATGGTGTGCAGATTTGCCTCTCCTTTGTGCTCTGGTGTTGGACCCTTCAGTTGTGGAGTATTGCAAAGGATTGTGGTCAGGGAAGGGGCTAGTTGTATACTCAGCTATGTGGGTGTGTCCAAATGGGGTATTGCTGTCAGGTGTGTTGTGTGGGTTGTCCTGGGATTTGTATTTTTGTAGTTGCCATGTCGTTGTGTCATTGGGGTGTGTTATGTGTTTTTTGGGTGCATGGCTAGTTTGCTGTGTGCACTTTGTGACCTTGTTGTGAGTTTTTTCTGTCGACTGCCATATTTGTCACAGAGCATTCGCAGCGGTGGCTATGCTACAGCTCTTCCGCCGGCTCTTTCATTCATCACTGTAAGCGACCGTGATGGTCGGAAACAGCGAAACGTACGGCGGTCACATCGGGGATATCCTAATTTTCCATGTGGTGTCTCTGCTGTAATGGCAGCGGTTTGGTGATTTTCCACCGTAAATCCGACCGCCGCGGACGGATTTTAGCCTTCTCCGCCCGCTATGGGCGTTTTTTCTTTGCCTCGTTCCGCCTCAGTCATTTTTTTTGGGCGGTTGATCCTAATTGGTCCCTGCGGCCAGTTGATTCACACTGCCATGGCAGTCGGGGTGGTTTTCCATCCGCTATCCTAATGGGGCCCCAAGTGAGCATGGGTGACTGAGTGAAAAGTAGTATATTGTTTCCATGATTCTGGGGAATCAGGGTTGTCATGTTCTGAGGTTGCCAAACACTATTCTCTCCCGATATGAGGAGATTCTAGTGGCACTGTGAGCTAGCTGATACAGACAGGCTAACATATCTGGTGGGGGTGCACAGAAACTGTCTGACACCAATCCTACAGTTTGTTATCAAGACGCGCAGATCCTGTATGGGGTATATAGGAACTACACAACATGGTGCCCAACGTTGGTTGGGTACCTATTTAACAGGAGAATCTGAGTAGTTCAGTAGTGCTATTCTCAGAGACCCCTACTCACAAAGCACCCGAGACGTCTGGAGTGGGTGGGCACAAACTCCGCCACAGCCGAGTACGCTAAATAATCCTATTTATTGGCTTTTGGTTAATCAAGAAGAAGGACACAGTGTTCCTAAAAATTGTGCAAAACACCGCATCTTAGTTTACTTGGAAAATAATTCTTCCTCTAAACAATGTCTGAAGGCGTGGAGAACGCAGGGGGAGTTGTGCATAATTTGCACCTCTCAGATGAGGAAGATGCAGATGCAATACAAATTGCAGAACATTTTAGAAACACAGTCACTCTGAAACTGCTGGAGCATGGTTTAGCATATAGGGGTGGCTTGGTAGCTTTCATGATTGAGGCACATGAATAAAACAAAACAGAGGTATTCTTTTTGTGGGTTACATTCCCAGCAGCAAATGCAAGAACACAAACATTTCACTCCTACACAGAAGGAGATGCACCAGTGGAATGCAGTCCATTTGAGGACATTGAAGTTCCGCACACGTACCAGGAACACTGATACTGGTTTAAAGGCGCCCTACCCCACATAAGAAGAAGAGTAAGACTTGGCCCGCTCGGAGGAGAACGGGCAACATGTCCGATATTAGTGGCCTACACACCACATCCTGATATTGACACAATGCCACCAGGAGACTTACTCATACAACATAAAGATTTAATTAAAATCTATAGAAACTTGACACAATTTGTCATGAGGACACTTACAGTCCAACCAGCAATAGTTGCAACAAATGGAACTCAAGCTCAGGGCACAGCAACTAAAATCACACCACAAACATTACACGTGGTAATGGGCAAAATACCCACAAAACATGAACAAATGCCATTCTGGGTAGCTCAGAAAATAACACCGCTTGAGGCAGTATTCCCGAATACTACCCAGTATGAAAAACACAGAATGCTAACAATCTGTTTGCCCATGGGGTATAACACCACCAGTAGAGGATTGCACCACTTGGGGCACAGTCTTTGCTGCCATTCAAACCAGAACTCATGGTATCCCGTCATTAGCAGTAGAACCTGATGTATTGAGACAAATACAAAATGAGTAACGAGCAGAGCCTTCCCTAAACTTAGGGATGAAGTTACTAGGTAACTATGCCTAGGTATCAGCCATAATATTAGCTAATATTAAGGGGGAAGCAGCATCAGTGGCTATCCGCCAATGCCTAAGGGAGTTCAGTCCTTTAGATCAACAACATGAACTACCCAAAATAATTGAAACTGCCTATGCAGAATTAGGCAGAGACAGTTTGGGTGGGAAAGCTTTAAAACCACAACTGATGGGCAGGCCTGAAAAGGACACTTACAAACAGATACCTGCTTCAAATAAAAAGAAGTGGGACAATAAAAAAAAAAAAAAACTTTAAAGGAAACAGATCTCAAGCCAGAGGTAGATCTCCTCCACAGGAGCTCTAAGGAATAGCGATAACATTAGGAAACCTGAATGATAGTGTGGGCAAGATGGCGGCCGGTCACTCAGCTGTGTGAGCTGGTGGTGCGTCCTCTCCTGGAAAAATTTACCCTTTCTGAGATTGCAAAGCCGCTGGGAAATTGGAAATCTAAAAAGCAAAATAGTGCTCTACGCGTTGGTGAACTGTAACCCAATGACTGTCATGCTCAGGGGTCTGACACAACTACAAAACACTCTTACCGGCAAGTTGCTCTGGCTTTGGTTCGGCTCCTTTTCCCACTGCCCCGGTCTTCCTTGCTCTTTTTGTGCGCGGAGGCGCTCACCTGAAATAATGGCTCCAAGGCTACCGGCGAAGAATCTCACTGCTAAGGCGTGAGCATCAGCAGCGCAAACAACTAGCCCCGCAAAGTCTGCCACCTCGGGCAAGGAGTTACAGGCGGCCCGTGGCGGCAATGTGATGGCGGCAGGAGAAACGGGTAATAATCAGGCGGCGCTCGCTGTGATCAGCAAACCGAAACAGACTCTACCGGCGCTATTCAAACTCCAGTCGGGCAGAGCGAAGACCCCTGTCGGTGCGGGGAGCACTAAGCGAGAGCAGCCAAGTGTCATTGACGAAGTGGGTGATCTGGTCTCACAGTCGGGGAGGGCTGCCCATGCTTCTGTCTCTGTCTTGGTGAGCCCTGTCCCTACTTTTGCGGCCTCTGCCTCTGCTGCATGCGGGATGAAACTCCGGTTCCTTCTCTTGAGCGAGATCAATCTCACGAGCACAGCTCGTTTGGCTCACTGAGTACTAATGATTATTGCGTTGCCAGCAGTACATTGCCGGTTGGTGGCAACAGGAATATTTCTATGGCCCCCTGGTGTAGAGACCAGTGAATTCCAGCCAAAAATCTCTCTCCCGGGCAACGGAATTATGGAAGTTGTAGTTCCACAGGCCACAAGCACTGTTATTCCTGCTCAATATATTCCCGAAGCTTCTGCTCTAACAATTCCTGTTGTTAACAATGCGGACCAAGCGGTCGACCCCATTACCTTTGCTGAGGTTAATGAATCTATACAGGAGCCTGAAGGGAGCGATACATTTTACTCACTGTCAGAACACACTGGGTCATCAGAGGACGACGACCCAGATAGGGACCTGACAGATGATGACAGTGATCTCGGTGACTGGCTATCTAATGAAGCACTTAAGGATGAAACCTCATCCCGAGGCCCTCGTACGGTCCGTAAGGCCATGAAATCGAAAGATCAAGGGACTCTCCTGTCAAGTAAGGACCCGGGATCACTAGGATCAATGGCCTGGGACTATTCCTTTTCTACCCAGCCTGGCTCAGTGGATGATGCCTTAGCCTTGGGTGCTGGTACACTGGCAGATCATCCCCAGAATCCTCCTGGTGAGATAACACTATCAATCATCTACCAGACTTTCATGGCTCACCGCGAAGAAACATGTCAGGAGAGCGCTCGCACTCAGGGGGCATGCCGCAGGATGCAAAATTCAATCCGCAGAATAGCTAAAACCTGCTCTGATATCGCTGCCAGAACCGTTGAAGCTGAGGAAAGAATCTCTACTCTGGAGGGTGAGGTGGCAACCCAGAAGGGTCTTACAGATCTGATTAAAGCACAAAAAGACGATATGCTTTGGAAACTGACTGATCTTGAAAATAGGGCCAGGCGGAACAATTTGAGGATCCTAGGGATTCCCGAAGGCATGGAAGGGTCGGATACCAGGCAGTTCGTCATGGAACTCTTCTCTGAAGCTTTCCCAGATGTAAAGCAGTGGGACTGGCAGCTGGAAGTGCAGCGTGCGCATCGCTTTCCTTTTAAGCAAAGACAAAAGTCTGGCCAGGCTGGTGACAAGCCTCAGGCAATTTTAATTTGCTTGAATAATTTTTTGGCTATGGAGAAGATCTATGACTTAGCTAGGCCGGAGAGGAAAAGAGCATGGAAAGACTGTGAATTTTTTGTTAGACCAGATTTTTGTCCAGCAACTGTTGAGCGGAGGTGGCAGCTCTGCCAGCTAATTATCCTGTTTCAAGCAAATGGCACTCAGGCCTTTTTACTTTCTCCCTCAAAATTGAAGATAATTTACCAGGGCCAGACTAAATTTTTTTTCTCAGAAATTCTTGCGAAGGAGTTTCTGAATTCTATATTTTTAAGAATGCTTTTGTCTTATCATCTTAGGGGGCTTTAGGTTTTAAAAGACGGGGGTTTAGCCGATTGCTCGGAGTACCTGTGTTTCTCATAAATTTTTTCTTTACTGCTTGGTTTACAATTGGCTTAAATCCTCGGGTGTTGGTAAAGCTGGCGTGAAGGATCCAGGGGGGGGAGTCGGCGTAACCAGCTCATCCCATCACAAGGACCTTGGTCCTGTTGCCTTACAAGGGGGGTGTAGGGTTTGGGAGGGGTTGGGGTGGGAGGGTTTTAGGGGTTAAGGGAGGGGTTAGAGCTAGTGGTGGGGTGAAGGGGGAGAGGCGGCGGGGGGCTTCAAACATTTGGGATTTATGTTATAGTCGTGCTATTGTTATTGGTAGGCTTTGTGCTATGCTAAAATATGTGATTATGATTGTGATTAAAAGGGATAATGGTCTGCAGTGGAGATTAGGTCTTCTTTTGAGATCAAATGGGGCTGGATAAATTGCGATTAAGCTCATGGAATATATGTGGCTTAAATGATTGTAAAAAACAGGCCTTGTTTGCTAAAATTGTTTATACTATTCAATTGGACGTCTTATGTCTACAAGAGACACACATATCCTGGGGGAAACGGGACTGCTTGAAAGTCCCTGGCTACGATTTAATTGCTTGCTCTCGGCAGACATCTATGGTCAGAGGGGTGGCCACCCTGTTGAAACGAGGGGTTGGGGTTTGTAAAAAGGTTCGAGAGGATAGTGCAGGTAGATGGGTTATAGCCGAATTAGTGGACGACAACAGATCCCTAACCATCTGCACGATATATGGTTCCAATGTAGACGATTCAGAAGTTTTAAAATATTTAAACTTAGACCTAGCAGCATGGCCACAACCAATGGTTATGTGTGGGGATATGAATATTAATCTGGCCAGAAACTTTAATCTAGCAGGGGTTCAGAAGTATTCTGGTAGGAAACCAGGCCCTCTAGACCAAGAACACGGACTGACTGATGTCTGGTATAGGCATAATAAAGACAAAGATGGGTACACATATTTCTCTGCCCCCCACAATAAAATGGTCCGGCTGGATTACTTTTTTATAACTGATCAGGTGGTAGAGGGATCTTCTATTTCGGCTTCTCCAAGAATTCTATCTGATCATAATCCACTGATAGCCGAGTACCCGCTGCTGAACCAGGCCTATCTGGAACACATGAGAAAGTGGCTATTCAAATTTTTAAATATTAACAGGAGTACAGCTTCCGATTGTATAGTTTGGGACACACTTAAGGCTGCAGTGCGCGGGGAGACCAAGAATTTTGCAGTCTTCCGAAGGAAGACTGCACAGAAGCAGATTAAGAGACGTGTTGAGGAGCTCAGGCTGGCAGAGACGGAATTAACATGCAATATCAAGGAAGGCCTCAATACAGATCAGAGTCAGCAGAGGGTAGCCATAACAAAGGCTAAACTTCTGGAATTTTTTGGGCAGGACCTGGCCGCTAAGTATTCCCAATATCGCCCAATGATACACGAATACGGAGAAAACTCGGGTTGAATTCTCGCCAAAAGGCTTCAACAGAAAAGCATGTCAAATCGTATTATTAGAATCCAGGATCCGCAGGATGACGTTCAGGACACACAGGAGGCGGTCATGGATGTGTTTCAGAAGTTTTATACTGCGCTCTATATGGATGATAAAGCTAGCCCTCCAACCGAGTCTATGTTTGAGGGCTTTCTTCAGGATATTGATACTTTAAAAGTCACAACGAGGCAGAACGAGGGTCTCTCTGCCCCACTTACTTGGGAGGAGGTCGAGTTGGCAATAAAATTGTTGGCTAACGGAAAGGCCGCTGGTCCTGACGCCATCCTTTAGAATTCTATAGGGTATTTTGCTTAGAGATCCGCCAGGACATTTTATCAATTTTCAGGGCAGCACAGATGGAGGTCATTCCGGATTCATGGCGCCAAACTACTATTGTCCTCTTTAAGAAAAAAGATAAGCCCGAACTAAACCCCTCATTTTTTCGACCTATTTGTTTGATTAATACTGATAGTAAAATATATTCAAAAATCTTATCTTCTAGACTAGCGGAGGTCATCACCCCGCTAGTCTCTTTACGTCAACACGGGTTCATTCTGGGCAGGGACACGGTCGACCATGTTCGGGGGGGTCATTGCTGTATTGGACTGGGCCCAGACTACCTGCTCTCCCCTCGGGTTGATCCGGTTGGACGGCGAGAAGGCGTGTGACAGGGTCTCCCTGGGGTTTTTATGAGCAGTGCTTCACTGGAAGGGTGTCAGCGCTGAATTTATTCAGGCTGTCAAGGCATTGTATATCTCTCCAGCTGCAACACTCCGCATCTCTGGCCAGGAGTCAGGGCCTGTTAATATCAGCAGGGGCACTAGGCAGGGGTGCCCTTGCTCACCCCTGCTTTTTGCTCTATACATCGACCCTTTTCTCAGCAAAAATCGAAATGAATCTAAATATCCGGCCGATTAGGATTGACACTACTGAATATAAGACACTAGCCTATGCGGACGACATTGTTGTCTTAAACAGTGATGTCAGCTCGGCCTTCTCAGCCTTAAAAACTCTTGCTGAACAATTCGGCCTTCTGTCAGGTTATAAGTTGAATGTTCCAAAAACGCAGGTTATTCAATCAACCGCCATGTGTCCTTCTGATGCTCCTGTGGTCCTAGAAGCAACATATCTAGGGGTTAAAATTACTGCTTCCGTAGACAACATCCCCGACTTGAATATTCTCCCAGTGGTAGAATCTGTCAATACTAAGCTTGAAAGGTTAGACCATCTGCAACTTTCTTTATATGGCCGCTGCAATGTACTTAAAATTCTGGTCCTCCCAAAGTTTCTCTATTTTTTTAGAACTATCCCCTTAGAGCTCTCGCAAATAAGTCTTGTTAGGTCCGAAAGGATTTGTTATAGGTTTCTTTGGGGGTATCGCCGCTCACGTAGGGCAGCTAAGTGGATGTGTCTTTCTAGGGATCGTGGTGGTTGGGCGGTCCCAAATCTTTTATTATACTACTGGTCTGCTATGCTCCAAGATCTAGGGCTACCACTGCTGGGAGACAGGGCAGAGGTTCAGCCTTCTAATAGACCTACAATCTATGAGATAGGTTCGGGTGAGGATGCCTAGGGTATTCTAACTTGTATCCTTGATTGATTGATTGATTGATGAGAAACTTATATAGCGCAGCTTTCGCCCTGCGGGCATCCTGGCGCTCAGACTGATAAACCAATATCAGGAGTGACAGAGGAAGGATGGAGAGCCAACCTCAAGTTATACTTTGGGGTATAACCAGGTTTTGAGACCCTTACGGAATTCTAGTAAGGAGTTGCACTGTCTTAAGTTCAGTGGGAGCTTGTTCCACATACTGGCAGCAGCTATGCTGAAGGCCCTGCCACCTACCCTAGAGCGCTTAAATCTCGGGACTACTAGTAAGCCGGCTGTGGAGGATCGAAGTTGCCTAGTTGGAAGGTGACGAACAAACCTGTCCTGTAGGGGGACTGGTCCAGATCCGTGCACAGCTCTGAAAGTCAGACATAAAGACTTAAAGGAGACCCTCTCCTTAACTGGGAGCCAGTGTAGGTCCCTCAGTGCTCTGGTACTGGAAGAGCTACGACATCTATTGAGCGCTAGTTTGGCTGCTGCTGACTGGATCCTTTGCAGTCCCTGGAAGATGTACTGTGGGGCCCCCAGGTACAAAGAGTTACAATAGTCAAGCCTGCTTATTACTATGCTGCGTACTACTGTGGCCCGAGACTCCCTGGGGAGCAAAGGTAGGATGCCCCGGAGCAGCCGCAGCAGAGCAAAGCAGACATTGGCGGTCTTACTGGCCTGGGATATCATCTGGAGGTCGCCATCAATGATCACTCCGAGATTACGTACCTTCCGGACCGGTATAAGGGGTCCTTCCTCTGGTGAAAGGCAGAATTCGGGGGAAAGATGTTTTAGGATCTTGGATGGTGAGCAGAAGACAACCTCGGTTTTCCCACTATTGAACTGGAGAGAATTTCTTCTAAGCCAGTCGGTGGTCTGGGCCATGCATTGATGGAATCTGTTCATGGATAGTGCGTCATTCCCTTCTAAGGAGAAGGCCAGCTGCGTATCGTCAGCGTAGTTCACCAGACTGACTCCAAACGATTTAATTAACGGGAACAGGGGCCGCAGGTATATGTTGAAGAGGATAGGACTAATTGCAGATCCCTGCGGCACTCCATACGCAACTGGAGACCTGCCGGAGGAGAAAGGTCTCCAGGTGACTACCTGCTGTCTGCCCTCCAGGTAGGATTGAAACCATTGCAGTGCTCTACCTCTGACACCTATCTGCCTTAATCTATCCAACAGGACAGGGTGGCTCACTGTGTCGAAAGCTGCCGACATGTCGAGAAGCACAAGAATCATGGCGTTCCCGTTGTCGGCACGCAGTCGAAGATGATCCAGCATGGTAGTCAAAGCCGTTTCGGTTCCGTGACCCGGACGGAAACCGAACTGATCCCTATCAAGCAGAAGGTTCTCCTCCAGAAACTGGGACAGAGTCCTGCTGACTGATTTTTCGAGGATTTTCACCGGATACGGTAGAAGGGAAATGGGCCTAAAATTAGCCGGTACCAGGGGATCCAGATTCGGCTTCTTAATCAGTGGGGTCACCACTGCTAATTTCCAACAGTCGGGCACATGTCCGACCATCAGAGACTGGTTACAAATCATTCTCAACCAGGGAAAAGTGTTGCGCCCATAAAGCTTCCACATCTTAACTGGGAGAGGGTCTAGAGGAGAACCAGAAGACACGCTGTCTGTCAAGCTGTCAAATGCCACCTGGGAGATTGGTTGAAAGCTGTCTAAGACCGCAGTCGGATGTGGGTCTGCCTCGGGCAGGCTGAACATTTCCCCGGGGGTCAACCTTGGAGTTGTCCTGTAGAGTGTTTACGATGTTGGAAATTTTCTCCTGGAAATAGGAGGCAATTTCATTGCACAGGGCTTGTGAGGGAGCTATTGCGTTGTTCATACAGTCTGGATTGGAGAGGTCTCGGACAATCTTAAAAAGGGCCTTAGTCCCATTGGAGGCCTGCGTAATGGAGGAGGCATAGAAATCTGCCTTAGATCTAAGAATGAGGGCTTTATACTGTAGTTGGATTTGTCTTAGATCTTTCCTATCATCCTCTGTATAATTTCTCCTCCATTTCCTCTCAGCTTGCCTGCGAGCGAGTCGGAGTTGACGCAGCTCCTCATTGTACCAGGGCGCTGATCTATTCCTTGCCTTTTTTAGCGACTTTATGGGAATGATTTGGTCTAAAAACTTAGTTATATGTCCAGTGAAGGAGCTGTAGTTTTCATCCACGGACTTATTGGGGAGAAATGGGCTGGCGTCCGAGGATGTGATAGGGAAATCAACTTTAGCTAATTTAGTCCATTCTCTATCCAGTCTACGTGGACCCTGTTGACTGGGCATGTTCTTCCTGCATGGCAACGTCATGCTCAGATGTATAAGGAAGTGATCCGTCCAGTTCAAGGGTATTATATTTATTATCCTTGAAGTGGCTGGATTAGCAAAAACCAGATCTAGGGTATGCCCCTTCTGATGAGTGGGGCTGGCCACCAGTTGATGGAGGTTCAGATTTGAGCAGGTGTGCAAAAGATCTCTACGCTGACTGCCAAGGCCTCCATCCTCACTGAGATTGAAGTCACCTAGTACAGTCATATTAGTATGGGCCAGTTTTAGATTGGTAATAGTATCCGCAAGAAGGTGAAATTGCGTAGTCGCGCCCGGGGGCCTGTAACATAACATTCCCATAAGTAAGTTCCCACTTCGAGACTGCAGTGAGAAGCCCATAATTTCTATTCCCCCCACCTCATCAACCTGACATGGTCTAAAGTCAAAGGTGTCTTTGAAAATCAGGCCTACTCCCCCCCCCTCTACCCGTGCTACGAGGTTTATGGAAGGTTTTATAGCCACTGGGACAGGCCTCGCTTAAGCCAATAGTGGACTCAGCGGTGGCCCAAGTTTCAGTAATAAAGAGTGCATCTAGTTCCATATCTTCCAGGAGGTTGAAAATTTCAGAAGAGTGCTTGACAAGTGATCGGCTGTTTACTAAACCGCAGGTAAGACTATCGCCTACCGGCTTATAGACCTTTAATGGATTTAACTGCAGTAGTTGATCCCTCCTATATGTCAAACGTCCTCCGTTGGTAGTAGGAGGATCAGAGAATCTGGCGCTGGGAGCGACCAGGGCGCGGACGGGCGCAGACGGGCTTGCCTCTGGCGCGCCTCCGGCGCGCGCTGCGCGCTTGCATTGGCTGACTTTAAATAGGCAGTACCGCGATGTTCCCCCGACCGCTAGTACGCCTCCCAAAATGGCGACTAGAACTGGTCCAGTGTCAGGTTTACACATCCAAGATGGCGGTGCTTGCAGAGAGGGTTGGTCGCCACGCTAAAGCAGCGTGTGTAAGATAATCATTTTATGGTGTAGGTAAGAGGGGCGGGAAGGAACACAATCATGTAAAAATTTCAGCAATTAATAAAAAACGATCAGCGAACGCGAAGAACCAGATAAAAACAGTATTCTCAGCGCACAATCACCCACACTGTCACACAATGTTGGCTTCAGTCTTTCAGGCTGCGCGCTTGCATTGGCTGACTTTAAATAGGCAGTACCGCGATGTTCCCCCGACCGCTAGTACGCCTCCCAAAATGGCGACTAGAACTGGTCCAGTATCAGGTTTACACACCCAAGATGGCGGTGCTTGCAGAGAGGGTTGGTCGCCACGCTAAAGCAGCGTGTGTAAGATAATCATTTTATGGTGCAGGTAAGAGGGGCGGGAAGGATCACAATCATGTAAAAATTTCAGCAATTAATAAAAAACGATCAGCGAACGCGAAGAAACAGATAAAAACAGTATTCTCAGCGCACAATCACCCACACTGTCACACAATGTTGGCTTCAGTCTTTCAGGCTGCGCGCTTGCATTGGCTGACTTTAAATAGGCAGTACCGCGATGTTCCCCCGACCGCTAGTACGCCTCCCAAAATGGCGACTAGAACTGGTCCAGTGTCAGGTTTACACACCCAAGATGGCGGTGCTTGCAGAGAGGGTTGGTCGCCACGCTAAAGCAGCGTGTGTAAGATAATCATTTTATGGTGCAGGTAAGAGGGGCGGGAAGGATCACAATCATGTAAAAATTTCAGCAATTAATAAAAAACGATCAGCGAACGCGAAGAAACAGATAAAAACAGTATTCTCAGCGCACAATCACCCACACTGTCACACAATGTTGGCTTCAGTCTTTCAGTCTTTGAGCCAAGTTACTTTAAGAAAACAAAGCTCAAAGTTATTGGTGCCATGTTTTCAGTCTGCCGGAAAATTAGGCATAAATGGTCAATTCTGAATATTAACCCGGCTTCTGCCTTCTATTTTTCAGGATCAGATCATTTTTAGATGGCAGCTACTGGACCTGAAGTATATAGGTGATCTAAGTTCCGGAGGGCAAATGGCATCTTTTTCCTTTTTAAGGGACAAGTTTCATCTAAACACTCATGACTTTTTCAAATACCTTCATATTAGAAGCTTCATCGATAAACGCTTACATGAAACTCCTGTAGTGTTTGAAAAGCTCACCATATTCGAATTAATTCAAAGAAGGGCTAGAATAGGGACAATTTATCAACATCTGTTGTCTGATTTTCCGAATGATATTGATCTTCAACACTCTAAGTGGGAGACTAAATTGGGCAAGACTGGGGTGGATATAAGGACAGCATTAGACCTTGCAAGTTACATCTTAGATTCTGGCAGCTTACGGACCCAAAGCTATATGGCAATGTTTGCCCTATACTATACACCGGCAAAAATCGCAAAGTGGGGGGGCCGGAAGGGCGACTGCTGCGCTAGGTGTTGGCTTCAAGCAGCAGATGCTATACACGTTTCACTCTTGTCCAAATCTGAGGGAATTTTTGTACGATGTTGAGTGTTTTATAAATTCGACGTTTAATATCCCGGTCACCATCTCTTCAGAGTTGGTAATAATGGGGTGCGTAGGCACTGAGATACCTGAAAGAACGAGATATGCTTCTGCTTTTTTGTTTGTAGCAATGTCTATGATTCGGTTGTGCATTACCTCCCAATGGTTAAGCCCCAAAGCCCCCACGTTTTTCAATCGGAGAGTCAGGATCCTGCTCTTTATAATTTGGCGTCTTCAGTGTCCTTATTAAGGTGAAGAAGGAGGCGTGAGGTCGCTTGTAAGATCTGGCTCCCACTAGAGGAATGGTCAAAGCAATGATTCTTTATTATCGTTAAACCATTACATGCTTAATCCCTTTTACTTTTTAGTTGCTCTGCCCTGCTGTCTCTATTTTTGTCTAATTGGTTGTATAAAGGATGATCAATTATGTTTGACGTTCTTTACCTTTTTTTCTCTTTTTTTTCATTATCTTTTTTGTTTTTATTCTTCACTGTGCCCCCTTATGTATTTACGTCTTTATTCCTTCATGCTTGTTTTTTCTTCATTTCTTTATAAATGACACGACTTGTTCTTGCTTCTCAAAAAAATAAAAAAATAGATTATCGAAAAACTCCGAAAGGTAAGGACCGTCAAGAAGAGCGTACAAAGTCCAGAGACAAGCAGCACGCTCAAGATTGCACTTCTAAAAAAGAAGAGAAGCCAAAGCAAAAGCCATAGTTCAAAAAGAAGAAAGTTGCAGGTCTAAACATCAGACATGCCCAGAATTCTGAGGACTCGACTACTGAACGGGGAATGGGCTCTGACGATGCTATACCGTGCGTCAGAAGTAACAATAGCTCGCCAGAACCTGGTGGAATTTCTGGTGACAGCAGACTTGAATGATTATATCACGGTAGAAACACCCAATGCAAGGGTAAGCGTTCCACATAAAGTATATGAAATAACGCTCCAGATGGAGGGGGACAAATGTAGAACAGTGAGAGGTCTCTTTTGGGAGAACCTAACGCTTGGCTATGACATTTTATTAGCTGAACAGGATTGCCCGCCAGCATTCGTCATAGATTGCCCTAAAGGAGAAACGGTAATTCTACCAGCATCCTCAGATCATAATCCCAGGCACTTGCAGCATACATATGTGCAGGAGTGGGCGGTAGTCCAGGCTCCAGCATTATAGAAGAACCATGTTGGATGGGATGAGGATTCAACCCATCACATAATTCCTTTAAAAAATCCTACAACTGCACAGATGCAGTATCCAATAAAGCAAGAAGCTAAAAAACAGGTCAGGAAGATCTTAGATCAACTTGAATACCAAGGGGTGATCGAAAGTTGCACCTCATCAATGAATAATCCTTTGTTTCCTGTAATGAAACCCGATAATTCATACAGTCTAGTTCTAGACTATAGACATTTAAACACTTGCACTAAGACATTTGCAGTCCAAAATGCACACAGTGCTGATTAATGAATAACATTGTGCGGAGAAAATATAAAGCAACACTTGATATCTCAAATGGATTTTTCTGTCAAGATATAGCGCCTGAAAACAGGTATCTAACAGCCTTCTCAGTGCTAGGGGCGCAGAGTCAATTTTGTCGACTTCCCCAGGAGTATAAGAACAGCCCAGGGTTGTTTTTGGCCAGAGTAACTGAGTTACTTCAAAATTTGGATGAAGAGGCATTGTCCTATGTATTTATCTGACGGATGATGACCTAGAGGAACACTTGAACAGAGTGAATACCATAATTTTGGGTTTTGCATCTGAGGGCTACAAATTTAACTTTAAAAAATCAAGAATTGCCCACCTCAGCATCCTGTTTTTAGGATATGAGTTTTCAAGTGAAGGGAAAAGCCTGGCAGCCAATTTCTTTAAAAAATGTGCGCTGCTCCAACCTCCAAAATCATTAAGAAACTTACAGGCAATTCTGGGATTCCTAAATTTTGGTAGAACATACATTTTGGATTACGTAGAAAGAGTAAAACCTTTCTATGACTTAATAAAACTTGATTTTTCAGTAAAACAATGAACACAGGAACACACATATACACTACGTTCCTTACAAGCTGGCATGATAGCTTCAAAACACTTACAGACTCGCGTACGCAACCTGGTGACCCATATAGTTGCGGGTCAATCTGGGTACACCTATCTGACATATTATGAAGGTGAAACAGAACCAATTGCATACAAATCACATTTGTACACAAATGCTGAGATGCGTTTCTCATCTACAGAAAAGATTCTAGCAACAGTACAGACTACTGTAGTGAGAGAAAGAGCACTGGCTCAGGGGAAATGAATAATAGTAGGGACACCAGTTCCAGCCTTAGAGGCTGCAACAAAAGCTTGCGTTCCTAACACTACAACCTTATATCAGAGATGGATACAATGGGCTAATTCTCTCACTGCAACAGATGTAGAATACAGGTGCGACCCAAATCTAAAGACACAAGCATTTCTGCAATACGAACAAGAATATTCTCTACCAAAAGAAATAATGCCTCTAAATCAGTATGAATATATAATTTTCACTGTCGGATCTGCTCAACCGGCCATAGAAAGTAATTAACAATATAGCGCAGCATGTGCAATCATTAAAGGTCGCATGCGTGATGGAAAGTTCCACCCTAGTTGCACAAAAACACAGTCTCTAGGAGACTGCACTGCACAATTGGCAGAGTTAAAAGCGCTGATACTGGCACTAGTAAATATGGATCGAGAATTTCCCACACTAATTGTGTGCGATTCCTTTTACTCTTTGCAGTCTTACAATTAATATTTGCAGCACTGGTTTCAAAACAGGTTCAAAGATGCAAAAGCCGGCACAATTAGGCATAAAATGCTATGGGAACAGGTAGTGGAGTTGAAATCTGGACTACCAAGGGGTCACGTGATTCACACACTGAGTCATCAGTGTGATGGCGTTCACGTTGAAGGGAATTCATTGGCTGATGAAGCCACGAAGGGGGCTCTACGCACGGCTTCCGTAGATGCAATCATTCGTTCTAAAACGAGAATAGACAGAGAGATTATGGTGGCTGTCATTGCTTAACGCAAGAACAGCAAAGCACTTAAGTACTCCTACAAGTTAGATGCCAATAACATTCCATTTGCTCAAATTCCTGGAGTGGAGGATAGAGTAATTCCAAACATGGATCGTAGGTTTGGTTTAATCCTAGCGGCACATGAAGGGATAGGTTCTGCACATGCAGGAGTTCAGGCAACAGTTTCTTTGTTAAAGCAATGCTACTGGTGGCCTGGTTTAACAAAGCAGACTAAAGACTATGTCTTGAATTGCGACATCTGCCAGCAGGTGAAGGGTTCCACCGTAACACGTCCAGCGCAGACACCATTGTTAATATCTGACAGACCACTAGAGTGTTTTTTTTGGACTACTGCGGCCCCTTGAAAAGAGATGGGACTTACAGGTATTTCATGGTAGGTGTGGATTCCTGCTCGAGATTCCTATGGGTGTGGCCCCAACGCTCAGCTGACGCTCAAACTGTCATTAAACATTTGCGAGTTTTTATAGGGACATACGCATTTGGCACATTACATTCTGACCAGGGCCCTGCGTTTAGCTCTCGGGCTTACAAGGAGGAGGCCATGCGAGGATTGGGTGTAGCATTGAGGTACTAATCTCCGTACCATCCAGAGGGAAAATCGGTTGTGGAGAGAAAAAAACGAGACTTAAAGCAATCTTTGACAGCTAGAGTATTAGGCACAGGTGAGAGTTGGGTAAAACATCTGTATGGAGTACAGAGAGCTTTAAACAATATGCCAAGAAGTTCTCTTGGGGTGTCACTCCTTAGGAGGTCCTATTTGGGACAAGTATGTGGGTACCTGATCTTGATTGTGAAGGCGCAGTGGCAGATGAAAAACCATTTGACATCCATGATCGTTTGGCTGTTTTACAGGATCTAAACAAATCCAGGACACAACATAGTAATGTCCACCTGAAGTAGACAGCCACTGGGGAAGTCCAATCAGTCACGGCAAGACCTGTCTGGATCCCATAAGTCGGGGATCTGGTCAGAGAGAAAATAGCAGACAAGAAAGAATTTGGGCCATCATACAGAAAGCCTCTACCGGTCCTAGCAATTGAAGGAACAAGAACTGTACTCCTACCGCCTCTTGCCGGAAAAAAGGAGAAAAGATTTGTCTCAATTGACCTTATCAAACCACACTATGTGTGCAGTAGGCCACGTGAACTCCAAAGTAGCAGACGACCTCCTCTTGCTGCAATACCAGAAGGTCAAACGGAAAGACTCATCATGTTTGAAGAGTCCCCTATACGGAATGATGGACTGTGCAATAATGCTATGGAACTCCTGCCTCTTGAACCTGAAGTTCAACTTCAAAGTCAAACTCAAAATAACAAACAAATCGCTATTCGACCAAATACAGATGTCTACGTCAAAATGCCTCGACAAGAGCAAACTATGATTTCAACAAACCCTGATGCAATTCCAACAATTAATCGAACTGCTTCTGGCTACTTCATAAACTTTGATATGTTTTCTTTGGATCCAAGTTATCCAGTAACGACTCCAGCCAAACAATTACGCAAACAGCAAGTTGAAGACTTTCTGAACTTTCTTAAAAAGACTTACCTGATATCACCTTGAGTAGAACTATAAGTAATCAATGGGGTACTTTTCTTTCTTTTCTGGTTAGGCTTAATAATAGTTTTTAACATGCTTATTAATGCATTCGGCAAAGCTCTGCAGCCCAAAAGGTGAATTTAATTTTAGTACCACATCTATCATCTCATTGAGAAAAAAGAGACTTGTAATCAGTGAACATTACAGCGGTTTCTATACCTGATGGTATAATTTGGGACAAGGTTGATTTCGATATATTTGGCCCAACCAAACTTTAAAAAAATCCACATTTATTTATAATATCATTAAGTGATATCATTACCTCAAGTGCATTTTCCAATGATTGGGATTTTGAAACTGTAAATAACTTGTTGTCTGATTTAGAAAAATCTGCTGCATTGTCTAATAATGAAACATTGGTAAGCACATCAGATTTCGAAACGATGTTTTGTTATCAACATTTTGGTCATCATTTTCTGCATAAATGCTAATCTTAGAAATGTGCTCACAAACAACCAGTGGGAACATTGTCCAACACCGACGAAAGGCAGTTCAAAAACATTTACACAAAAGTTTCCATATTTTTCAGGGTTTCATATGTCTGACCCAGCCTCCTAATATTATAAGGTTGCACCAACATCAGCACAGAAAAATATGATAACAAATACCAAACATATTTACTCTGCATCCTTTATTGCCCAGTTGTCCGAACAAGGTATCAACTTATGGAAAGACACAATAGACTTAAAATCATTCTGGGGTACTAGAGAATGGCAAGTGCAGGGAACGGAAGCTTTATTTAGAAGATGCCTCATCCCTCGAGAGATCATGTTTTTGAACGAAACAGTGCAACAGACGTCTTGCCTTGGACTAGCCAAGAACAAAGACTTGAACACACCTCAGCTGCCAAATCCATCGCACACCGAGGGTAACGAAACATCACAGAATGGGATTACAATAAATGACATCATACAATACAACAGATCAGACCCCGATTGGAAGAAATTGTTGATTTTGCCCACAGACACCAATAGTTGTCATTCAAGATTCATGGGTAAAACCGAAGGGTTTAGTATCCATAGACCATATCCGCATTATGTACAGAGAGAACATCTAGGGGTAGTGACATCCTACAGTGTTGGGAATTTGTGCCTTGATTAGCTAAAAACCTCAACACTCACACAGGTGAAACAACACTTATCTTTACTCCCACAAGATGTAGATCTTAGGGATTTTTTTACTAGGTCCCAGGAAACCAAATCAGAAACATTTCATATATGCTAGCATTTATGCTGCCTACAATGAAATATGGAAAATATCACGAGAGGCCGCAGAGAGATTACGGGAAATAGACCGTATAAATCTAGAAAAATCTCTAGCAGTGGTAGACAATGGGTTAAATACATTGACCTCCAGGATATATTCCTTAGGCAACATTCTATCTTCTGTGATAGACATACTGGAACAAGATTTGGCCATATTACAACACGGACAATCTAAATTACGTTCTATTATGTTGTTAAGCTGGACGCTGCAATCTTTGCATACAGGCTATGTGCCTGGGCGCTTTATCAACAGCACGCGTCTGTTTTCTGAATACAATCTGGCAGATAAACAGATGGAAATGGCACAAAGGGGAGCAAAATATTCAATGCTGCATATCGAAAAACTGGATAGATTACCGTTCACAGTGGCAGAATTGCCTACCACGGAATGGCTAATCCATGGCCACATAACTCTACCGGTGACTACTTTTCAGTTTCAGTATTGCCTTGAACAAAAGCAGGCAGGCGATATGAAAAAATGGGTAAGGAATACATTAAGGAATCATGGGAATTACCATACAGATTTCGATGTCGGAGTGGGGATTGAGAAGTGTTTCAAGGCGGTACAAACTGTGAGAACGCTTTAATGGTGCACAGGAGTTGTAATGGTTCTGTAGCGAACCTGTACTGCAAACTGAGGGGTGCCCCAGCAGCTGTGATTGCTCCAGCATTCAGGCTACTTTCAAATGGGAGTTAAATGATGCTGAACAGTCAAGGCTGCTGTGGAATGCTCCTGGGCATCGCATATCTGGTAATCATGAGTTCCAGGGTTACTTGTTGTATGCAAGTATTGTTTCCACCTACACATGTAGTCAGGGAGTCACTGTTATGGCCTTCACTGAATGTTTCTTTAATACGGTTTGATACTCTAAGCAGAATTAAATCTATGCTCCTACAGAAGTCTGTGCCCTTAACCTCCACTCGAGAGACTTTTGATCTCCAGATTGCAAGGTTTTCGGCAGAGATACAGGCGCTTATTCATACAAACTTCCCTTACCATTTCGCAGAAATGGTAAAGTGTATCTTTAATATGTCTGATATGAGTGGCATTGTTCATCTATTTAAGACCATAGGTTCTGGACTTATAAGCACCTTTCAGACGGTACTTGGAGTTATACCAAACTTCATTCACTCTGTATTCGGAAGCATCTTTGGAGGACTTCCGCTCATCCTGTTTCTAATAGCATGAATCCTGATTCTTATTTTTCTGCTATGCATTAGACATCCCAGTCACCAAGGAAATGGAAAAAGCACTCTTGGAGCAGAAATACCGTGATCGCATGGTACAACATCTAGGCATGCCTCGCCTAACAGAACTAAGTGCATCTTGGTTCTTGTCATTTTGACCAGTCCGGATGGACTGCATCTTACCTGTCCTCCGATGCCTGTTTTGCTCAGAAGAATGCGTGTTAGACATTTGTTTGACACTCCCATCATGTGCACAACCGGAAGTGAATGCTCTACTGGACCCGATAACGGCCGATGTTCTGCAATGTCCCTAGCTTATTCCAATGTTGATGGCGGCATTCTTTGAGCCATTGCAGGTAGTAACTGCACCTGTTGGTATGGACACCGGCTCCTCCTCTGACTCCCAGGCTTTTGACGGCGCACAGGCTGCTCCAGCACTGGCTGTGAACAGCGCGGAACATCATCTGTGCTCAATTAACATTCTCTGCGAGTTACTACAGGGGCCGTCTACTGCGGAAGCAAGCAACGGAAATGTTGCATCTACCAGCCAGGTCGCATACAGATTTGACTCATTTGCCTCGTCGTGTGCTGGGAAGAAATTCGCCCTTTTTTAAACAAGCTCAAATTTGAAACTCAAAACAAAATTGACATTCCTTTCATTTATTGTGCATACATGGCTTTCAAATGCTTATAGTGGTCCAAACTATAACTATGGACACTATGGCTTGCATTATTTTTTTACATTTTTAAAGTTTTTAAGAAATGTTTTTTTACATTTTTAAACATTTTAGCAAAATCAATGTTTTTAAGACTTTCTTTGAGTATGCGTACCAATATCTAGTTAGATTAGTAAGATGGTACTTATGTCCTCCAGTCTGAAGGGGAGTGGGTGTTATATTCCATATAGGTACCCTATAAAGGCGTAGGTATCATTACAACCTTTCACCTATATCCTTCCCTACATTACATACATAACGGTTCTTGGGCACTGACCTTTTACCCAGATGTGACACTGCATTCAGAACGCGGGTTTTCCCTAGTTCGATTCTCATTCATTATGCATGAGGCTCCTTGGAAGCACAGCAGGACTAACAGCAGGATTACCATTTCCTGTATAATATCTCTGTATAAAGTTCAGGCCAAACGTCTTCCTTTAGGCCGACACAGTAACACAGCAAGGTAGGAACCCTGGGGAGACCTGTGGGTATATATACATCATGTCTTGCTTTAGAAAGACAGAGGAGACTGAGTCTTCCTGGCTGACACACTGACCAGAGACGCTGAGGTTCCTGCATGCAGACGCTCAAGCCAGTAGTGGTCTAACATCCCTCGCGGGGTGTCCAACTCGAGACCAGGACGGGGTCCCATATTCTCTCATTCTCACGTAATGGGGTTGACTAAATCCTAGAGGAATTCTTGGCATAATACCTACATAAATGCTAGGTACATTTAGGTACATCTAGTTAGGGAGACATCGTAGGAGTACGCACTTTTTATCATGTGTTTTATATACTTGCATGTATTCATGATTATTGCAAGATAGTAGAGTTATACCATCCATTGACTTTCTTAGTGCTTCTAATCATATATGTCTGCTACTGTCTAATGGTTGTTGCAGCTCATATATTGTACACTAGAATAACAACTGTTCAATAAATCCATATTAAAACACCCAGCCTGTTTATTCTGTGTATCTCTGAGGCAAATTAAGTGAGCACGAGTGACTGAGCGAAAAGTAGTTTATTGTTTCCACGATCCTGGGGGATCAGGGTTGTCATGTTCTGAGGTTGCCAAGAAATATTCTCTCCCCGAAAAGGGGCGATACTAGTGGCACTGTGAGCTATCTGATACAGACAGGCTAAGGTATCCGGTGGGGGTGCACAGAATCAGTCTGCCCCCAATCCTACAGTTTATGTTATCAAAATGCGCAGATCCTGTATATGGTAAATAGGAACTACATGACAAAGCCAGACCTATTGCATTGTTGTTTGTAAAAGCCCCCTTTGCTGTGCTTTCACTTTAATGGTGACCACACCCCTTTCTTTAGACAGGCAGCGTCTAAAAAAGGTGCACGGCTGCCATGAAAGTGAAGGCGTGGTATGGGGCGCTTTTACAAAAAAAAAGTGTTTGTTTAAGTTGATAAACATTTTTTTGGGGGCGAGTAAAATCACCCAATACCACGCTTACCCTTGAATGTTGGCCATGGCCCTTTCTTTAGACGTGGCTCATCTAAAGAAAGGTACGTGGCTGCCATTAAAGTGAAAGCGTGGTACTGGGCCCTTTTGCAAAAAAAAAAACATTTGTTTGTCAGCTTAACAAACAAATGCTTTTTTTTTGTAAAAGCACCCCATGCAGCACTTTCACTTTAATGTCAGCCACACCCCTGTCTTTAGACGCAGCTCGTCTAAAGAAAGGTATACGGCCGCCATTTTAGTGAAAAAGCAGTATGGGTGCTTCTACAAAAAAAAGCATTTGTTAAGCAGCATAGCATGTACAGAAGTGCAGCACTGTGCAAGGATTATTTTTGAAAGATAAAGAGCAGCCTCCGTGATCAGGCGCCGCGCTGTCAGGAAAACAGTGTGGGTTAGAGAGAGCCTGCCGTGCCTGCAAAAGCAGCTAGAATAAAAACATTAAAGAAAATAGTGTTCACAGACTGTAGATAAAACAGACCGTGTAACAACACAAGTAAAAAGTTCAGTCATCATGGGAGCTTACAAATGCAGACAAAGTGGTACTAAGGCAGAACTAGTAAGCCTATTCATGAATCAAAGCAACCATATGCACAGGACAGTAACAGGAGCCAATTGAAAAGCTGGGCAGAAAATAGGTGGAGCTTCAAGGCCATAACCTGAATACAGCATGCCTCGCAGAGCAGAGCATGAGCTGCCCAGTCTCCACATAAAAAAAGAGTGAAATGAATGTAACTTTAACATTTTAAGTAGAAATTGTGTCTAGAGCACAAAGCGCCAACTGTGTTTATTTGGTCGTACCGGACCAGGACAAAGTCACAAGTTTAGGCTGACTGTGATGGAGCATGAGCTGAATACAGGAACCAATTTAGGCCCGCAGAACAGGAGTACCTTAAATCCTGGTTGTGGGGTACTGTGAGATGCCACATTGAGGATGCATCATGCAGGGGTAGTTCCGAGGAGCTGCAAGGCTGTGATGTGTGGTCCTTTGTCATTGTCAAGGGTACTGTTGACTGGGGGCTTGTGATGCAATGTCCTGCATCGAAGATGCGTTGCGCACCTGCTGATTCAAAAGAAGTTGCAGGGCTTGCGATGCGGAGTCCTGCATCGCTGTCCAGTATACTGTTGATCATAGGCTTGCAATGTGAATGCCTATGTCAAGGATGCCTTGCGCAGCTGCGGTTCTGAGGCGACTGCGATGAGAATTCCTCTGTTAGGGATATGTTGAGCAGCAGTGGTTCCGATGCGGAGCTGCGAGGCAGTGGGTCGAGTCAGACCACAGAAGCACAGCTTGGCTGGCACAGCACCTTCAAGTACACTTCCAAGCGTCCAAGACTGGGGTGGCACCACTTGGGGGGATCGCTGTCTCTGAGGCTCTGATCAGGAGGCCAGTCAACTGGCCCTTGCAGCTAATCTGGTGGTTCTGTGATTAGGCTGGAAGTCCAGTCTTTCTCTCAGGCAGCAGAGCAGCAGGGCAACAGAGGAACATTCCTACTTGCAGAGCAGCACAGCAGTCCTTCTAAGTCTTTCACAGGTCTAGAGGTGTACTGCAGAGTTGAGTCTTAGAGTCCAATATTTATACCTGGCGCCCACTTTGAAGTAGGAGGAGATCTGGAGGTTTCCACCCCAGACGTTCTTGGAACGTCCTGCCTCCCTGCACTGGCACAAGATTGTCTGGGGTCACAATAGACCAGTGTCAAACCCTTTGTTAGTGTGCTCAGGCAGAGCCGTTGTGAAATGCAAGTGTTGTAGGTAACAGCTCCTCCCCCTCATCAAGTCAGAGATGGTGTGTTGGAAAGTGGGTTATTGGTAGGGGGAAATGTTGGTCTGCTACTGGCAATAAGGCCACTAACACATGGTAGGACTCAGCATAGGTCTTAGAAACGTATTCCTATGCTCAACCCTTGGTAACGTGTCTGCGAGCAGACAGGCTTAACTTCAAAGACAGGTATGTAAAGCATTTAATAACACCATTTCAGTAAATAATTAGGACACAACACATAATAACAATCCAACACCAATTTATAAAAATAGGAAATATTTTTATCTTTAAAATGACACCAAAACGACATAAATCCAATGTAGGGAACTGGAGATATGAATTTTTAAAGTTTTTAAAAAATATAGCAATTAGAAGATTGTAGCATCATATTGTGATACCTGCTCGCGATGATCGGGGCAAAGTCAAAGTTTCAGGCCGGGCGCGATGGAGCCCTGAGCGGCTACAGCTCCCGGCAGGTCCCGGTCTCAGTTTCTACCTTCACACTTAGAAACTTTTCTGGAGCTCTTTCTCACGATGCCCCTCGAAGCTCCCAGCCAGTCCGGATCCGTTGAGGGTTCGCCGGCTTGACTTGTGATGAGGTCCCGGTCAAATTCCCTGGAGGGGACTTAGAAAATATTTCAAGTTTGCTTCAGCGGGACAACCCAGGAATCCAGGCCGACACGCGATGGAAGGCAGGCGGCTCGGCTCTTGCAGTTACTCCCGGTCACCTTCTACAAGCGCAGTTAAAAACATTTCTGGAGCTTTTTCTCGCGGGGTCTCTCGATGCTCCTCATGTAGCCGAATCCGGTGAGGGTTCGTCGGCTTCAGATTTTCTCTAGTCCCGGTCAATCTCTGGAAGTTGATGCGATGGAGCTTTTTGCGGGACGAACCTGGATGGCTTGGCCGGCTCGCGGTTGAAGGCAGGCGGCCTGGCTGGCCGGGTTGAGTCGGTCCCTCTATGGAGCTTTTTTTCAAAGTTTCTCCAAACTTCTTGAACTTTTTCCTGAAGTTCCTCAAAGGGTCCCAAAGTGTCTCAAACTCACTCCAAGGGTCTGGAAGCTCCAAGATGGTCCTTGAAAGTTGAGGACTTCAGTTCCCACAATCCACTAGTACAAAACCCTTACAAATCCACTGGTGGTTCTCCCAGTTGCGGAATTAATTGGTAATGTTCCAGTTGAGCTCTTTTTGCCTGTAGCTTTCAGGAAGTCCACTCTTTACTTCTTTTCCAGCAAGGTAATCCTCAGGGCTGCAGTTTCAGTTGGTGCAGTCTTTAGAGGTCAGGCCTTAGAATTCTTTGCACAGCAAAATCATCTCAGCAGGGCACTTCTTACTTCAGTAAGTTTCAAGCAGCAGATCTGGAGGGCTCTGCCCCTCTCAGATACTTATTCAAAATTCTCTGGGTCTTGCAGCAGGTCACTCCTGACCAACGGGAGCAGGGTAACTCCTCAAGGCGATGACCACATCCTGTAGAGTGTGGCATTATCTTGTCCCAGAGTGCATCAAATCTTCCACATCCATAATTGCTGATTTTCCAGCAGAGAGTCAAGACCTGGCTAAACACACCCCAGGGATGGCTTATTTCCCTATACTCTCCCACTATCATCTGCACATACCTTCCTTAAGCCTAGCCCTGACTCTAGGTCAAAAGTGTAAAAGTGTAACTGACACCCAGGCCTCCCCTCTGCCTTTGAAGAGCATGGTTTACGACTCCACCCCCTGGCCTGGCATTCCTATGGTACAACACACTGCCCTCCCAGCAGAGCTGGTAACCCCAGGGGCTCTTTATCACCTCTTCAAAGCAGCCTGGCTAATCCACTTAACTCTGACCAATCAGGGCAGACAACTGGAAGGCTGAATTTGGACTTACAAACAAGAAAGTCTTATAACTTCTTTTATGTACACTTTAGGAGAAATTCAACAATATGATATTGTTGGATTTAGGACTACTAGTCTGAGAAGTCTTTGAATGGTAGCTCTATCTCCTTCCTATCAGTAGTTATTATTTAATAACTTCCTGCAATGTTAACCTATAGGGCCTGGGATTTGCAATGGGGAAAATGACTTGGGCCAGTTTTCTAGCACCGGGGCTTATAAAAACATATTTTATATGTATTTCCCTAATTTCTGCAGGACCCCCACCCCCTGTGCAACTAGGGGAGACTTTAGGGGTTCTGAATCTGCAGCTGTGACGGTCATCGGCTGTAGCGGGCATGGGCCTGGCCGCATACACCCCCGCAAGCCCTCAAGCAGCTGTGGGAGACAAGGTAGGCAGTCCGAGAACCGAAGGGAATACAACTCCCAGGAGGCAACGGGGCAGGACTTACGTAAACTCAGCTCACGAGGGGGAACGGCCTACCCTATATAAGCACCGCCTCAGTGAGGAGACGGTGCTTGACAATCATTCATGGAAGCCGACGGCGAGGGAACACTTCCAGTCCCCCTCGCGTATTCTAAATCCTGAAATCCCGTCAAGCTGGAAACTCGCGGACGCTTGCCTTCCCGCTTGGAGTTTCCGTCCCTTTAAACCTGCCGGGCGCCATCGCGCGCCATCCCAGACCCAGAGGAACCCGAGACCACAGATTGGAGCTCCGAGGGCGGACGCTTTCCTTCCCGCCTCGGAGTAAGTCTTCTGCCTTAAGAGCAGACGCTTTCCTACCCGTCGGACGCCGTGGTGCGCCATTCCTGACTCCGCGGATCCCGTTACTATACTGAGGAGCTCCGAGCGCGGACGCTTTCCTTCCCGCCTTGGAGTGAGTATGGTGCCTTGAGGGCGGACGCTTTCCTACCCGCCTCAAGGTCGAAGATACGAGACCACGCCGTGACAGGTAACAAGTATCTCATCACCCTGAATTAATACACTTATTCTCGCAGGGAATCATTTTCCGAACCGCTGTCTGTGATATTAACAGGCAGGCGGATTACGTACAGAAATACTATTGTTTATGACTTGTATCCTAAGCAAGGGGGTGAACACAGTACCAAGGAAGGTACATCTACTCCTACCTAAACCTGTGAGTACCGGAAGGGTTAAGCGTGGGGGGGGGTCGTATAGTGCAATACCGCTAACACTGATAGATGAACCAACCTCTGTCATTTGTCATTTGTGCAGGACGTTGTTAGGAGGTGCCTATACTGCTGCATTCCCCTGCTCGAGAGCAAGACCCTCAGCACTACCACCTTAGTGCTTTCACTTCCCTGTTCTCGTGGGTGCTCTTTCCCAGAGTTGTGTCCATTACGCTGTGGGGAAGTGTGTCCTGGAGAATAGGGGGGGCCTTTCTGCTTGAAGTCGTCCCCGCTGGCTGCTGAGTAAGGTTAGTGGCTTGTTCTTCTCTATCTTGTGCCACTGACATCCCCGACAGATTGTCAAGCCCAAGTTAGACGACTAGCCTGGACGATGGACACCAATGTGATATTATCTTCCCTACTGGATAGCCTCACAGCGCTCCAGCAAGAGGTGCAGACCTCCCGATTTGAAAATCAGGACTTAAGAAGGGAAATGGGTACCCTACGTAGAGAGGTGGCGGGATTGTCCCGAAAGGGTACAGGTGCGGGCTCATATATCAGAGAAGCCACTTTACCACCTCCGGGACACACGGCATCTCCCCCTGATACTGCCAACCCCCTAGTAGGTGGGTTCTTTTCCGTCCCTCCAGTCCCTGCCATGGCTTCTGATCCTGCCCCTATGGTTCATGTCATTCAAAACACAGGTATCCCTCTGGCACCACCCGAGCGTTTCTACGGAGACCCGAAGAAATTCGAGACATTTCTAAACCAATGCAGACTCCATTTCTTATGCAAGCCCGTAGTCTTCCAGACCGATGCAGCAAAAACCGCGTTTATGATGTCTTATATGGGGGGAAACGCTGCCAGTTGGACCATACCTCTGATGGAGAGAGATGACCCCATGCTGCATGCCTTTCCTGACTTTTGTACCGCCATGAGGAAATTGTTTGACCGAAAGTCGCACATGCTAACTCTGGACCGAGAACTACTAACCATTCGTCAAGGATCTCAAGACCTGCTGACCTACATAACCACCTTTAACCGGTTAGTGGTAGAAACCGACTGGCCCCAGGAGAAAAGAACATCATTGTTTTACCAAGGGTTGAGAGGGGAGTTGAAAGACGTCCTCTCTCAAGTGGTGCAGTTGCCGCAAACCTGTGAGGAACTGATAGATCTTACAGTGCAATTAGACCATCGCCTGTTGGACAGAAAGGGAGATAAAGGCAGAGGAGAAGCTCGAGGATGGTACCCCAAACCTAAACAAACCATAGACGAACACCCCAAGACAATGGATGGAACAGAGCCCATGCAACCCGGGGGTATCCGAGGTCCCCTCACCAGTGAAGAAAAGGAAAAACGTCGTAAAATGAAGCTGTGCCTATATTGCGGGAAAGGAGGGCATTTCATTAGGGAATGCAGAGCCAGAGCCCAACTCCCGGAACGTGGGGTCACCACACGGACACAAGCAGTGGTGGGAACCCAAGAAGCGGCGGAAAACTGAGTAGCCCGAACCAGAAAGAGATCGATGGGTCGGGCGGTCAACATACACAGGTCTCTAATGTCATTGCCAACACGCTACAACCGGCGGTGGCTCATTTCTGTATAGGAGTGGAGTTGTGGGTGACTCAAAACAAACCCCTGGACACAGCGGCACTGTTGGATTCGGGTGCTATCGGGAATTATATGGACCTGGGTTATGCATCCACCATCGGTGTTCAGAGTGAAAATAAGACAAAACCTGAGTATGTGAACGCGGTGGATGGATCTGCTTTAACCTCAGGACCCGTCACCTCACATACACTTCCGTTATTAATGAGAGTCAACACAGAGCACTATGAGTATATTCAATTCGATCGCATCGATGCGCCACAATTTAGACTCATCCTTGGCATGCCGTGGCTTACGCTCCACGATCCTGTTATTAGCTGGGCGACACGTACAGTGACTTTGACCTCCAATTATTGCCAACAGACGTGCTATCAACAGACAACACCTTCCATAAAGCCCATGGACACGCAAGCCAGTCTCTTGGCGGTTGCATGTGCACAAGAAAACCGCAGCAGTAACAGCATCTTACCTGAAGAGTACGAAGAGTACAGATCTCTATTCGATAAACAAAAAGCAACGCGGCTTCCTCCGCATCGTGAGTACGATTGTTGTATCGAATTAACACCTGGAGCCAACATCCCCTGCAGTAGGGTTTACGCTTTGACGGAAACCGAGACCTTGTACCTAAAGAATTATATTGAAGAAAACCTGGCTTCCGGATTTATCGCTCCCTCCTCGTCACCGGCGTCGTCCCCTCTTTTCTTCATATCGAAGAAAGATTGTGACGAGCTCCGACCCTGCATTGACTATCGAGCGATAAACAGCATCACCGTAAAAAATAGGTATCCCCTACCATTGATACCCGTTCTTCTGGACCAACTTAAAGGAGCCTGTTACTTCACGAAATTAGACCTCAGAGGAGCATATCATCTGGTACGGGTCAAAAGCGGGGATGAGTGGAAGACCGCATTCCGGACTAAATTCGGACTTTTTGAGTACCGAGTGATGCCCTTTGGGCTATGCAACGCCCCGGCGGCATTCCAATACTTCATGGATGAGGTACTAAGGGGGTTGCTTGACACTACCTGCATAGTGTATATAGACGACATCCTCATCTATTCTTCCTGTCCCCGAGAACATGTCAAGCATGTCAAAGAGGTCCTATGTAGACTCCAACAACATAATCTCTATGCAAAACTGGAGAAGTGTCTCTTCAATGTCCAGGAGGTAGCATTTTTGGGATACATAATCACCGCTCAGGGATTTCAGATGGAAACCGGAAAGATCGAGGCCATCACTCATTGGAAAACCCCGCAACATGTGAAATCCATCCAGAGTTTCTTAGGTTTCGCAAACTATTATAGGAGGTTTATCAAGGACTTTTCAAAGATAATACATCCCATCTCCTCTCTATTAAGAAAAGGCGTTCCGTTTGTGTGGGGAGAAGAAGCCGAAAGTGCCTTCCAGTTGTTAAAATCCAAATTTACACGAGCTCCCATCCTTCGACACCCGGACACACACCTCCCTTTTATAGTGGAGACGGATGCCTCACAGTACGCCTTGGGAGGAGTACTGTCACAAAGACATCCAACAACAGGACAAATACACCCCGTGGCATACTTCTCCAAGAAACTTACACCCAGTGAAATAAATTACTCAGTAACTGATAAAGAACTGCTGGCCATAAAAAGGGCATGCGAAGAATGGAGACACTATCTTATGGGAGCCCAACATACCGTTGAAATTTACACGGATCATCGCAATCTCCTATTTCTAAAAACTGCTAAGGCCCTTACACCGCGCCAATTACGATGGACCCTTTTCTTCGCAGAATACGACTTCGTAATCAAGTACCGCCTGGGACCCCAGAATGGGAAGGCTGATGCACTCTCCCGCAGTCTGACCACAGAAGAGGAACCGCCGACAGACAGTCCGTTTATTCTTGAAGAAACGGTGTTTCATGGAAAATCCATAGCTCTCATAACCTCACGAGACTTCGTGGCAGAAGTCAAGACCGCCACAGAAGGGATGGACGTGCAAACCTGGCTAGATGAGGACCCAGACCATAGAACCTTGGAGAATGGGTTGGTATACCATTACCAAGCATTGTACGTGCGCCTCCCTGACCTGCAAGCACAAGTCCTGCGATTGGCCCACGATTCTTTCTTAGGAGGGCACTTGGGGATTCACAAAACGACGGCCTGCGTCGAACGTTCGTTCTGGTGGCCATCAGTGAAAGAAGACGTCCGGAACTACGTGACAAGTTGTAGTGTATGTGCACAAGGGAAAGCTAAACACTCCAAACCCACAGGACTACTCAGGCCAATACCTATCCCTCCTAGACCTTGGCATACAGTGTCCATGGATTTTATAGTAGAGATGCCCCCCTATCAGGAATACACAACAATCCTGGTAATAGTGGATCACTTAACGAAAATGGGTCACTTTATACCAGTGAAAGGGCTTCCCTCGTCCTCAGAACTAGCCCAGCTAGTCTTACAACACGTAGTGAGAGCCCACGGAATACCCAGTGTTTTTATTACGGACCGGGGAACACAGTTCACCTCCCACTTCTGGAAGGCCTTATGCAAGGCAATGGGGATCGACGCTCGCCTATCATCCAGCTACCACCCACAAACGGATGGAAAAACCGAAAGGCTGAACCAGACGTTGGAGCAGTACCTACGATGCTTTGCTATCCAGAACACCACGGATTGGGTCACGTTGTTGTGGATGGCAGAATTCGTCTATAATAACGCGGACCATGCTACCTTGGGATGCTCCCCCTTCTTTTGTCTAAACGGACACCATCCTAACATGCTCCCTTTTGAGTGGCCAGTAGAAACTAAACTTCCAAGCATACAGGAGCATCATGCTCATCTTAGGGCGGTCCTATTGGATGCAAAACAACACCTGCTGACAGCCCAGGCAGCACAAAAAAGGTACGCTGATGAGAAAAGAACCAAAGAACCCGATTATCAGGTTGGAGACAAAGTATGGCTAGCCACAAAACATTTACACCTCAAGGGGGCGGAAAAATTGAAACCCAGGTACATCGGTCCCTACAGTATCGAGAGAATTATCAACCCCGTCACCATGAAGCTGACCTTACCCCCGGCATGGCGCATACACCCTGTATTCCACGTATCCCTGCTCCAACCATGTCCAGCGTACATGAGATTACCTGATCGGCCCCTTCCCATAGATGTAGAAGGTCAGGAGGAATATGAGGTCCAGCAACTGTTAGATTCTAGACTGGTTAGGGGAAGGGTTCAGTACTTAGTTGAATGGAAAGGGTATGGAGTGGAAGATAGAACCTGGGAACCATTGCAAAATCTCCACTGCCCCGAACTCTTGGACCTCTTTCATAAGAACAATCCGGGGAAACCCGGCCAACCGCCGAGACGACGGTCCTTACGGGGGGCTCTGTGACGGTCATCGGCTGTAGCGGGCATGGGCCTGGCCGCATACACCCCCGCAAGCCCTCAAGCAGCTGTGGGAGACAAGGTAGGCAGTCCGAGAACCGAAGGGACTACAACTCCCAGGAGGCAACGGGGCAGGACTTACGTAAACTCAGCTCACGAGGGGGAACGGCCTACCCTATATAAGCACCGCCTCAGTGAGGAGACGGTGCTTGACAATCATTCATGGAAGCCGACGGCGAGGGAACACTTCCAGTCCCCCTCGCGTATTCTAAATCCTGAAATCCCGTCAAGCTGGAAACTCGCGGACGCTTGCCTTCCCGCTTGGAGTTTCCGTCCCTTTAAACCTGCCGGGCGCCATCGCGCGCCATCCCAGACCCAGAGGAACCCGAGACCACAGATTGGAGCTCCGAGGGCGGACGCTTTCCTTCCCGCCTCGGAGTAAGTCTTCTGCCTTAAGAGCGGACGCTTTCCTACCCGCCGGACGCCGTGGTGCGCCATTCCTGACTCCGCGGATCCCGTTACTATACTGAGGAGCTCCGAGCGCGGACGCTTTCCTTCCCGCCTTGGAGTGAGTATGGTGCCTTGAGGGCGGACGCTTTCCTACCCGTCTCAAGGTCGAAGATACGAGACCACGCCGTGACAGGTAACAAGTATCTCGTCACCCTGAATTAATACACTTATTCTCGCAGGGAATCATTTTCCGAACCGCTGTCTGTGATATTAACAGGCAGGCGGATTACGTACAGAAATACTATTGTTTATGACTTGTATCCTAAGCAAGGGGGTGAACACAGTACCAAGGAAGGTACATCTACTCCTACCTAAACCTGTGAGTACCGGAAGGGTTAAGCGTGGGGGGGGTCGTATAGTGCAATACCGCTAACACTGATAGATGAACCAACCTCTGTCATTTGTCATTTGTGCAGGACGTTGTTAGGAGGTGCCTATACTGCTGCATTCCCCTGTTCGAGAGCAAGACCCTCAGCACTACCACCTTAGTGCTTTCACTTCCCTGTTCTCGTGGGTGCTCTTTCCCAGAGTTGTGTCCATTACGCTGTGGGGAAGTGTGTCCTGGAGAATAGGGGGGGCCTTTCTGCTTGAAGTCGTCCCCGCTGGCTGCTGAGTAAGGTTAGTGGCTTGTTCTTCTCTATCTTGTGCCACTGACATCCCCGACAGCAGCAATATTGCAGATCCTCTTTCCACAGTGCTCCTAGCATCAAAATCGAGTTTGACCAGCACTTTACCACAATGTGGGGAGTGAAATGTGAATTTTCACTTTACCCAGGCATATAAAAACTCATTTTATAAGGGTGTACCTTATACATAGCTGACCCCCACCCCTGGGATACTTAGGGGAGACCCTGGGGGTCCCTAACATGCCAACACATTGTAGTTTATCCATTTGTGAGTGCCCTTCCACCAAAGTCGAGTTTGGGCACAGTTTACTTTTTAAAAGCAGTCCTGGCACCCAGGGCTGTTTTTAAACTGACCTCAGGCTTCAGCAGTGCACACATGCAAGTGTAGAAAAAGCTGCTGGCCTCTGGACTTTAGTTTAAATCCCCTGTCCTATTATATACGAGGGGCTTATGGGGTAGGTCATGCCAATTACAGTGGTACCCCACCATACCATAGTGTACCCTAGTGTATGTTAGGTGTTTTAACTGTATTCTAATGTGTTCCTTTCAGCTTGGCACTGGCCCGGGGACTGGTTAGGCAGAGCCCAGGGTCAGTCAGAGTCAGTTACCACCAGTACCAGTCAGCAAAAAGTTGGGGGGTGCCCAGGGCACAGGATGACTTTGCAACATGGTGCATCCTGCCAACACCTATGACCCTTTCACTGTCTGGGAGCAATATACAAAGGCCAGCTGCCAGCTACAACCAGTCATGTGACCAAGTAAAAATGCTGCAGGCACCAATTGGTTAGGACAAGAAAATGGCAACTTTCTAAGAGTGGCAATTTCAAAATTGTGACTTTAAAATCCAGCTTTACCCTTAAAAAGGGCTTTAAATTACAATTCTTTATACACTTTTCGACATTCATACCTACTCCTAATTGGAAGTTATCACTTATTAAATGCAATAATTGCATAACCCAATGTGATCCTATGGTAGAGTTAGGCCGAGCAGTAGTGAAAAACAAATGAAAAGGTTTTTCACTACCAAGAGATGTAAAAAGTAAAAGTCTTAATGTACGTGTAACACTTTTTAAATAGACTGCACCCTGCACTCTGGACTATTTAGGGCCTATAGGTGTGACTTATATGGATTAAGAAGGAAAGTTTAAGCCAAGTCAAAATGGCAGGCTAAAGTGCACACACAGGCTGCTATGGAAGGCCTGAGGCATGTTAAAAGGGCTACTTAAGTGAGTGGAACAATGAGTGCTGCAGGCCCACTAGCTGGCTTTTAATACATGTAGTACCACGTTACTAGGGACTTACAAGTAAATTGATTGTGCTAATTGGGTGTAAGCCAATGTTGCCATTTGTTAAGGAGAGAGCATAAGCACTGTATTACTGGTTAGCAGGGGTAAAGTGCGCAGTGTCCTAAAGCCAGCAAAGCCAAAGTTAGCATAACCAAGAGGCTGGAACGCAAAATTGTATCAGAGAACCACAATCAAGGGTGTCAGGACCTTGGGCTCACACGTAGAGAGACAGAGAAGGATATAAAAGAGAACACCTCTTTTACCTCAAGATTTCTGTTTACTCTCTTCTACTCTGTCACTGGAGAGCGAGCTTCGAGGACTGTGTATTTTTCTGCCTGAACTACTTACCACTCCTCTACAACATTGCGCCCACTGGTTGAAGTAGGCAGGATCTATTGGGAACGACTGTTCCAAACCTTTTAGATCTCATCAGCGGCAGCGTGCAAGCGCTGCCACTTGCGAGACATTTTGCTGACAAAACTGGGGAGTGCAGACCGCCCATTGCTTACCATTCATTGACTTCCTAGTAACTCTTATTTCCTGTCTCCTAATTGGCCTGGGCATGCTGATTTCACTTCCTCTTCTTTTGTTTGGAGTATGGACATGTTCTGATTGTTTCATTTTGATTGGTGTCCTTCTTCTGCTCATGCTGTGATTGAGGTACTTTTTTTTAAATTATTCTTCCACTGTCGTCGTTGTCCATGTTGCTCCTACCCTCACTATCTGTCGTTGTCAGCGTTCCTTCTTTCCTCTCTCTCTCACCTGTTTTCATGGTGCTTTTTTTCTCCGAACTCCACAATTCGTGTTGCTTCTTCCATCCCACACTCATTGTCCATGTTGGTTCTTCACTCCTAAGCTCCCATTGCCTGTGTTGTTTCGTCCTGACAACTGTCAGTGTTGCTTGTTCCCTCCTACCTCCGTCCTCCCGTTGTCTATGCTGCTTGTTCCTTCTACCTACGTCCTCCCGTTGTCTATGCTGCTTGTTCCCTCCCACCTGGTCTTCTATTGTCTCTGTTGACCTCCCAACTCACCATAAAAAAACATTATGACGCGGCCGCATCATAGTGCTTATTTTACCCTCCCATTGTCCGCATTGCTTGTTCTTTCCCATTGTTCATGTTACTTGTACCCTCCATTGTACCCCTTCCTGAAGAAAAAGTAGGGCTATGACGCAGCCAGCGCTGCTCACATTGTAGCACTTTTCTTCTAATGTTTATGCATGCTGTATGGCCATGCATGGCTAAAGGACATTGTCAAACCAATAGCTCTCACATAGGTGAACCATAGGTGGACCTGTTGGCTTTGCCAATGCTTGTTTTGTGTACTGACCATTGTCTTTCAGAGAGTGGTGCACACTTTCACAAATTACCTCTTGCCCGCCATGGTGCACATGGTGAACCTGGAAAGGAAAAACAAGGCATGGAGCCTGGAATCCAGTCCTACAAGGCACCAGCGATTGACCCACTGAGAGGGCTATCTCCATGGGGCAAACGGCCCTGGCTCTGAATGAGGCGGGGGGTGTGGGAGAAGGAGGGACGGGACACCAGTAAGTTTTAGACAAATGTCTCATTAGTGACTTCTTCTAAATTATCTTTTCAAGTTGAAAGGTTTTCGAACTACAAGTTTTAAACACAATTACTGTCGTGCTAAATGTTTCAGAGTATGCATCTAATTCCATTCAAGTGACATCGGAGTCCATTCCCACGCCTCACTTTTCTGTGTCACTCAGTGAGTTGACTAGCATTCAAGCTGAGTTCCAGTCCTACCAGAGCATAATGTTAAAACTCATGATGTGAAAAGAGAGCACAAAAGGTGTTTTAAGAAGGGTCCCACCTGCCTCCAACAGAACCGCTGTGTACAGGGGAGACTTTGACAGGAATCAGTGGCTGGGGGATTCCTCCAGGCAAAAAAAGGATTATCTAAGTCAAAATGATGAAACAAAGTATAACATCTCAGAACCCTTCAAGGACTTTGGAGCATTGCCCATGTAACAGCTGACCCTGGGCGATGGTACATGGAGGCTCTGCAGTCAGCTGCTTCATTGCAAAACCATAAAAGACAAGTTGAGCCTCGAAAGAAGGTTTGCTGCTTGAGAACAGAGAGCGCCTGAACAGCAAAATGTAACTTTGCCTTGGGACGTGAAAATATTCCACTCTAGTATCAAACGTTTGTTGCCAAGCTGATAGCACCATTTGTATTCCCTAGAGTGGGAGAATGTCAAAGGACATGGGCCAGAGGTGTTCAAACAGGGTGACGGGTCCCTTGATGAGGCCTGGATTTATCTCACCTGTCTCCAGCCAAGAGGAGCATTTATTATGTCCCTAGGGAGCAGAGGAAGGCCCCCTACTTAAAGCAGCGTTGCATTTTCAGTGAAACAAAACCGAGAGACAGTAGGCCACACTGCGCCCTCCAAGGCTACCCCTGGGGGTTGCAGGCACTAGGACATAGCTCTGCATGCAATACGGGTGTTCTACAGCACCGAGTCTGCACTGTGGGAGTAAAAGAGGTCTCTTTGGTGCTGCCTGCGAGCAATAGCTGCGCTCACCCCGAGCAGTAAAACCCAGGTGCAGCTCATATATATTTTTGTTCAGAGGAGATTCACACAGCAGTAGATAAATAAGGAATTTTATTTCCACAGTTCGTGCAGGGATGCAGGTTACAGGTGGCATTGAAGTGTAGACTCTGGCCTAGTGCCAGGAACCACCCCACCAGGAGTGGGATCACTCTTGGCACGCCCGCTCTGGAATGAGCTCCCCCTACTGGCAGCTGTGGAACACTCACCCCGCACATTCCACATGTGTCACACATTCTCTACCCTGATATCACTCATGCAACACAGATAGAGAGTATGGAAAACAAGGCTTAGCAGGTCCCTTATACTTAAGTAGCTAACATCATTTGTCATTCCGCAAACTTTCACTCTATATGTCATAGCAGACAAACATATAAATATTCATTCAGGCTTGAGTAACCAACGTCCCCTCCATCATGCAAGCAACAAGCATGGCAGGAACCACACATACAAAATATGCCCTACAAACATGCATATAAGAGCATACAATGCAACCAAGAAGGAATGAATGCCACAAATGACAAGAAACAATTACACAAGTCACAGCAAACACGGCCATGTCATCAGGAAGTTTGAACAAATATAAGAATAAACAAACCATCTTTAGTGTAACGCTACCCTGCACACCAATCAAGGCATGAGACCAGTACAGTTGCTAAATAGATATTGGGGACATTCAGAAAGCTTCTTTGGAAATGCGTTCTGACCATTGCTTACCATTGGCTTTGTGGTTTGCAACTCACATTTTCTGTCATTCTATTTGCTGACTTTATTTGTTTTAGGCTGTCCATCTTCAGGTCGTCCCTTCCAAGGAGCACAGCTTTTTCACACTACATCTACTTGTATTCTTCCACAAGTGCTCCTTTCTGTAAACAGGCCTGTAAATCTTGTTCTTATCTTGTCACATTGTTGTGCATTCAAAGACTGAGGCCAAATGTCAGGCTCTGCCTTCCGAGGGAGCTTGGTGTTTACTTTTTCTTTCTCTGACTTTAAAGTGAGAGGATTTATGTGACAATCTTGCTGGATACTGGGGTAGGAAAGGGTTATTGTCTATCACACAACAACATGCAAATGAACTGTGCAAGTATTTCAGAATATATCAGAAGTAGGAAAGCACAAATGAGCAATTTTTTTTGTCAATTATGAAGTGTGTTTTAAACAAATACTTTAATATGGTCAAAACAAATTAATGCACTAGTTGATGCCATTTGAACACAGTATTGTTTGCACACTGTATAGTTGTATTAGTAAAACTATATGTGTTTGCAAGTGTAATGGTCATTTCAATTCAAGATGCAAGATGTGTTGTCTGTAGTGACAGTGTGCTACCACACCATGCTTACTCCACTGTAGGCCACTCCACTCTACACTAGTCTACACCATTGCACTTTACTTTGCACCACTCCAGTTTACAGCACTCCATGGCACTGCACTCTGGCCCACTGCACTCTACTCCACTCTGTAACACTCCACTCTCTGCCACTGCACTCTACGCCACTGCATTCTATGCCACTTCACTCTACTCTATGCCAGTACACTCTAGACCACATTCTCTACACCACTGCACTCTCCACCACAGCACACTACATCACCCCAGTCTTGGCCACGCCACTCTACTCTGCACAACTCCAATCTATGCCACTCCACTCTACCCCACTCAGCAACATTGCACTCCATGCCACTGCACTCTATGCGAACACACTCTATGAGAATGCACTGTACTCTGTAACAATCCACTCTACGCCCCTGCACTCTATGCCAATCCAATGTACACCACTCCAATCTACTCTGCAATTCTGCACTCTATACTACTGCACTCTACACCACTTTAGTCTATGCCACTGCACTCTACACCACTTTACTCTATGCCACTGGACTTTGCCCTCCACCACTCCACTCTACGACACTTCACTCTACTCTGAACAAATCTACTGTACACCACTGCACTCTGCTCTACTCTGTGTCACTTTACTCTATGCCACTGCCCTTTGCGACACTCTACTCTAAATCATTGCACTCTACACCAATGCACCCTATGTCACTACACTCTATGTCACTGCAATCTACACCATTACACTCTACTCTGTACCATTACAGTCTATGCCACTGCTCGCAACGCCTTCTACTCTATGCTACTGCCCTCTGAGCACGGGCAGTCTACACAACAACACTCTACCACACTTTGCAACCCTGCACTCTCTGGCACTGTACACTACTCTGCACCACTCCACTCCACGCCACTCCACTCTACTCCACTCCACATCACTACACTCTGCGCCTCTCTACTCTACTCGGTAGCACTCTATTTTATGCTAATGCACTCCACACCAGTCTACACAATTGCACTTTTTGCCACTGCACTCTTCACCACTCCTGTCTAGGCCATCCCACTCTACTCTGCACAACTCGACTCTATGCCACTCCACTCTATGCCACACTGTACCACTCCACTCTACGCCTCTGCAATCTATGCCATTCCACTGTACTCCACTCTACACCACTGCACTCTACAACACTCTCCTCTGCAACATTGCACTCTCCGCCACTGAACTCCACGCCACTCTTTTCTGCACTACTGCACTCTACACTACTGCACTCTGCAGCACTCCGCTCTAGGCCCCTGCATTCTCTGCCAATCAACTGTATGCCACTGTAATCTACTCTGCATCACTGCACTCTATGCCACTGCACTCTACACTACTATACTCTATGCCACTCTGCTCTGTGGCACTCCATTCTACAACAAACAGTACGAAATCCATGGGTCTAAACAAATAGCTAAGAAAATATGTGCTCAAAAAGCTACAAAAAGATGGGTGTATAATCTATTCAGACAGAATCACAAAATGCACACCTAAGAACGTCAAAGGGCATTTCCCTTTTTAGGACAAAATCCCTCACTCACCACGAAGGTGACATGCTTCATCATGGGGATTCTCCTCTCCAAGGATAACCTAGTTCCTTGGAGGGCTACAACCCTCTCAACTAGAGAGAGGAGCTCAGGGATGTTTTGAATATCAAATAGGATATCCTAAATCCTCATGTGAAAAACAAGAGTATGAGCGAAGGCGCAGCGCAAAAAAATATATAAGTGAAAAAGTGTTGAATAAAACTGGATAAGGGTTGTACAATTGAGCATTTATTCATATACACCCTTTGCCAGGATTAAAACCAGAGCACCAGCGGTATGGATTTAAAACCGCTCTGGTGACAGTGAAAAAAGTGGTCGACATGTTTCAGCCATACTGCCCATGCGTGGGTCAGGCATTCATCAGGACCTCTACCAGGTGCTGCTGTGAACAAAGTGAGAACCAGTGCAACAAAAAAAGGATACTGAGTATAATTCGTCAGTGTATAAACTCACTCTTCAGTCTATCATTTGGATAGAAGAGGAGTATACCTAAAATGCAAAGAAAAGTGATTAAATCAAGAAGATACTCCATTCTACACCACTGTGCTCTACACCAATGCACTGTGTGCCACTGTACTTTGCACCACTCCCCTCTGCACCACTGTGCCACTGCAGTCTACTATGCACCACTCTAGTCTACTCAACTACAATATACAATAGTACAGCTGTTTCCAGCGCAGTGCCGCTGAGATATGCAAGCAAAGCCAATGCCTTCCTAGCGCTGCCTCAGGTCTAATGCTGCCAGGCAACACTCGCACGGGTGTGGTGTTTACCTCTTCTTCCCTTGCTCTGCTCTCCAGCTTGCTGCTAGTTGTAAAACCTCCAATCCACTATCCGTCCAATGCAGACAACTGTCAAGAATTCCTGTCATGCGAGGGGAAGAAAACGGTAACCAGCGAAAACGGACTACATCTCCCAGGATGCTTAGCGGTTGAGAGCTTATGTAAACAGGAGAGCTGTTACATAACTCAAGGAAACCACGCCCTTATGTAAACAGGAGAGCTGTTACATAACTCAAGGAAAACACGCCCTTATGTAAACAGGAGAGCTGTTACATAACTCAAGGAAAACACGCCCTTATGTAAACAGGAGAGCTGTTACATAACTCAAGGAAACCACGCCCTTATGTAAACAGGAGAGCTGTTACATAACTCAAGGAAAACACGCCCTTATGTAAACAGGAGAGCTGTTACATAACTCAAGGAAAACACGCCCTTATGTAAACAGGAGAGCTGTTACATAACTCAAGGAAACCACGCCCTTATGTAAACAGGAGAGCTGTTACATAACTCAAGGAAAACACGCCCTATAAAGGGAGGAACCGGGAGGTACAACGCTGTCGGATATTGTGTTTACACCGACGTACCTGCTTCGTGAAGAGCAGTGTTCCGGAGTGGTGCTCCAGTAAGGCAAGAACGGAGGTAGGTCGAGTCGTTACTCCCTGGGCCGTGTCTTGCCCCATCGTCACCTGTGAAGGACCCGGAAGCTCTACCGGTCAACCATTGAGCTTCGCTTTTTGACTCGGCTGAGTCAAAGCGCAGTGGCGCTTTTTGCTGGTTGGAGTCGTAACTCCCAGCCAGACCAGAGATACAGGGACTGCCAGCTGTAACGCACACCAGGAGGTGTTTGCCGCGTTACAGACTCGGAAGTCCACAGGATCGATCGAGCGGCTGCTCTCGGTCCAGTCTTCTTGCTATTTGATTGGGGTATCGGTGACGCATCACCAGGAGGTGACTCCGCGTCCCGGTGCAGTCTGAGGAAGAGGTTGAGCGGCTGCTCCCTTCAGGTAGAGACCCCGGCTGGGTGTTTCCCTGACTCCTCGATTCTCCCGAACACTCTTCGTGCCCCTCACAGCCTACCGATTGGCATTGTCGGCCATTTCATTTCTGCCCTCTGTTGGCATACGCCGGGATCGGCGTATATGCAGAGGACGGTTAGGACCATCCGTGCGGTGGGCTGGTAACGTACTTAGCCTGGAGGATTCCAGTGACTATAACTTTTGTTTATTCTTTGTATTATTTTTGCCTTCATTAAAATAACTAACCCTTCACAAGTGGTTGCGTCCTCATTATCGTGTCTGTTAAACGATCCTGAGACGTTCAGGGCGTTACAACAACACAAAAATCGTCTTGTCTGTTTTAAAAACAGTCTGCCACCGATGAAAAGATTTATGGAGCGTAGGCTGGCAGTCAGTTCCTGGATGAGCTCACACTGCCTCAGTTTAAACTCAGGAAAAATAGATAGTCATCTTTGGATATTTCTCCCTAAGCTGGTCACAGTGCTGGTGGCCAGATGAACTGGGGGCGGCACCCATTCCAGCCGCCAAGGCCAAGAACCTAGGTTTGATAATAGACAAGAAACAAAATTTTGAGGCACAGGGTAATGCTGTTTCTTCATCTAGCTTCTTCTTACTTAAGGTAATCAAGAAAATCTTACCTTTCATCCCTATGGATAGCAAGAAAACCGTAGTCACATCGCTAGTCCTTGCCAAACTGGACTATTGCAACGGGCTCTATCTTGGTATGACAGAGAAGCAGCAATGTCAGCTGCAAATGAATCAGAATGCTGCCGAAAGGCTCTTGTTAGGAATTCCCAAGTTTCAATCAGTCGAAAACACCTTCGGAAGCTGCATTGGCTCCCAGTTAGGAGCCGTATTATCTTTAAGGCCCAATGCATTACATATAGAGCACTTCATGGTACGGGTCCTCAGTTCTTGAGATGCTCGTTACATTGGTATGTCCATAACAGACATCTGCTCAGAAGGAGCAAAACGGATATCTACTCCCAAATTTCACAAAGCTACCTGGGGCAGCAGGAGATTCTTGGTGGCAGCCACAAAGCTCTGGAACAATCTCCATATTCCCATTAGAACACTTAGCTTCCTTTAGGAAGGCCCTGGAAACGTGGTAGTTTAATAAATAGAGGTTCTTGCTCATTCTGGACTACCTGCACCAAGACACCTTTGGTATTTGCGTGCTTAACACATTTATTAACATAACATAACTATCACTCATCACCAATGTAAAGATGAGGTGGTTTCAGCATTGGTAGGTAGAAAACTAGTTCACACATTCTCAACACGCACATCACTCAAACAGGCATAATCTAAGTACAAGGGAGGCAACGTGCAACCGTTAGAGGCCTGCTCTCATATGCATAGGGCCGTTTGAGAAGCTGGCTATTGATACTAACAATTATGCAAATTTCATTAACTACGTTGACAGTGGCATAATGATAGATGATGGAAGCTCCTTGGGGCTTATGTCAGGGGGCTCCTTACAAAGTAATACCCCTCCTAAATACGGTTAACCCCTTGTATGCCCATGACGAGCTGGACTCGTCACGGAGCACAGTCGCGCTGTGCCCATGACGAATCCAGCTCCTCATGAGGCATACCCTAGGGAATCCCTCCGGTGCGGGCACCAGAGGGACTCCCTTTCTGCAAAAATAGCCTCGGGAGCTGGGCAAGAGCTACCCCAGCACCCGAGGCCCCCCCCCCCCTTTCACTGTAATGACGAACGGCGCGCACGTCGCGCGACGTCATTACAGTGAAAGTGAAACTGAAATGAGCCAAGAGGCTCATTTCAGGTTTCACTTTGTACATGCTCAGGGGGCTATCTCAGCCCCCTGAGCACGTAGAAAGACGGGAGGGGTATCGTTGGAAAGGGGAGAATCTCCCCTTTCCAATGGTACCCCTCCTCAGTGGATCCCTGCTTGGGGATCGCCACAGGAGGGCGGTCCCCAAGCAGGGATCCACCCACTAGACACCAGGGAGGGGGGTGCGGCCCCTTGGACAAGGGCCTTTGCTCCCCCCTGTGTATTTTTGGCAATTTTAGTCTTTTTGCCCCCCCTGGGGGGCAGATGGGGGCATTAGCCCCCAATCTGCCCCCCCGGGGGGTAAAAAGTCCACTAGACACCAGGGAAGTTTTGTGAAAAATAAAATAGGGGTGGGGGCTGCCCAAAACGGGCAGGCCCATGCCCCCACCCCCCTCCCCAATTACTACAGTAATTAGAGGCCCCTAATCTGCCCCTCCGGGGGGGCAGAAAGCCCACTAAACACCAGGGATTAGTTTCTAGTTTTATTTTTAGGGTGGGGGCTGCCCGCAACGGGCACGCCAATGCCCCCACCCACCACAGTTACAGCCTTTCTGCCCCCCCTGGGGAGCAGATGTGGCATCAGCCCCCAATCTGCCCCCGGGGGGGGCAAAAAGCCCACTAGACACCAGGGAATTGTAAAAAAAAAAAAATAGGGGTGGGGGCAGCCCAAAACGGGCAGGCCCATGCCCCCACTCCCGCCCAATTACTACAGTATTTTTGCCCCCCCCAGGGGGGCAGATGGGGCATTGGCCCCTAATCTGCCCCCCCGGGGGGCAATTAAGACCACTAGACACCAGGGAATTGTTAAAAAAAAAGAAAATAGGGGTGGTGGCTGCCCAAAACGGGCAGGCCCATACCCCCACCCCACCCCACCCCCCAATTATTACACTCTTTCTGGCCCCTAATCTGCCCCTTCGGGGGTGCAGAAAGCCCACCAAACACCAGGGATTTTTTTTGCGCAATTGTTTTTAGGGTGTGGGCTGCCCGAAACGGGCACGTCAATGCCCCCACACAACCCCCCACAAAAATGTCAATCTTTCTGCCCCCCAGGAGGCAGATGGGAGCTGTAGCCCCCAATCTGGCCCCCCCTGGGGGCGCAGAATGTCCACTAGAAACCATGGATTTTTTAGTTTTATTAGTGTAGGGGTAGGGGCTCCCCAAAATGGGCATGAAAATACCCCACCCCACCCCCAGAGAAATTCCAGTCTTTTCTGCTCCCCCGGGAGGGCAGATGGTGGCAGTGGCCCCTGATCTGCCCCCTGGGGGGGCAGAAAGCCCAGTAGGCGCCAGCGAGTATGCAGGCTTTTTTTATGCGTGGGGGTGGGGGCTGCCCAAAATGGTCATACCAATGCCCCCACCCCCACAAAAAATAGCCACAGTCTTTCTGCCCCTTTAGGGGCATATCAGGATGAAACCCCCTTCCCCGATTCTCCCCCAGGGCGGCAGAAAGCCCACTGGGCTCCGATATTTTTTTTTTTAGCAATGTGCATACCTGTGGATTTTGGGCCCTAGTGCAGTTGGCACGTAGGCAAACCTAGCAAAACTGTACATTCTTTAAAACTAGACACCGAGGGGAATCCTGGATGGGGTGACTTTACTGGTTCTCGCCAGGTTCTGTTACCCAGAATCCATTGCAAATCTAAAAATGTGTTCAAAATAACACATTTTCCTCACATTTCTTTGTCGGAAAGTTCTGGAATCTGCGTGGGTCCACAAAATTCCACCCACCCTGCGTTCCCCAAAGTCTTCAGAGAAAAATGGTACCTCACTTGCGTGGGTAGGCATAGTGCCCGCGTCAGGCAAGGGCCCAAAACCTATTGAGGAGACATCAAAATTACCTATCACAAAACAACCTGGTTTTGCAAAGGGTGTCCTATGAGTTTTTGGCCCCGGGCTTGGCGGCCACCTAGGGAAACCTACCAAACCCACACATTTCTCAAAACTAGACACCCGGGGGATTCCAGGGAGGTATGGTTTGCGTGGATCCCCCAACGTTTCCTTAACCAGAATGCCCTGCAAACCTCAAATTTAGCTGAAAAAATCACCTTTTTCACACATTTTTGTGTGGGAAAGTTGTGGCTTCGCCGGGCTGACACAAATTTTCTAACACCCAGCGTTCCCCCGGGTCTCCCGATAAAAACGATGCCTCACTCGTGTGGGAGGCCCAAGTACCCGCGACAGGCAAGGCCCCAAAACGTATTGAGGCGACATGAAAATTGCCTACCTCAAAACGCCCTGGTTTTGCAAGGGGAGTCACCTGGGTTTTCGGCCCGGTGCTCGGTGGCTACCTAGGGGAACCTACCAAACCCACACATTTCTGAAAACTAGACACCCGGGGGATTCCAGGGAGGTATGGCTTGCATGGATCCCCCAACGCTTCCTTACCCAGAATGCCCTGCAAACATCAAATTTAGCTGTAAAAATCACCTTTTTCACACATTTTTGTGTGGGAAAGTTGAGGCATCACCGGGCTGACACAAATTTCCTACCACCCAGCGTTCCCCCGGGTCTCCCGATAAAAACGGTGCCTCACTCGTGTGGGAGGCCCTAGTACCCGCGACAGGCAAGGGCCCAAAACGTATGGAGGCGACATGAAAATTGCCTACCTCAAAACGACCTGGTTTTGCAAGGGGGGTCACCTGGGTTTTTGGCCCGGTGCTCAGCGGCCACCTAGGGGAACCTACCAAGCCCACACATTTCTGAAAACTAGACACCCGGGGGATTCCAGGGAGGTATGGCTTGTGTGGATCTCCCAACGTTTCCTTATCCAGAATGCCCTGCAAACCTCAAGTTTAGCTGAAAAAATCACCTTTTTCACACATTTTTGTGTGGGAAAGTTGAGGCATCACCGGGCTGACACAAATTTCCCAGCGTTCCCCTGGGTCTCCCGATAAAAACGGTGCGTCACTCGTGTGGGAGGCCCAAGTACCCGCGACAGGCAAGGGCCCAAAACGAGTGAGGCGCACTACGTTTAGGACCCTTGCCTGTTGAGGCGCACTACGGTTTGGACCCTTGCCTGTCGCGGGTACTTGGGCCTCCCACACGAGTGAGGCACCGTTTTTATCGGGAGACCCAGGGGAACGCTGGGTTTGCTAGGTTTCCCAAGGTGCCCGCAGAGCTAGGGTTCAAAAACTACATCTAGACATTTTGCCAAAAAAGGGTCATTTTTCACTGCAAATTGAGGTGTGACCACGTTGCGTTTTGCGCCGTTTCCTGTCGCGGGCACTAGGCCGACCCACACAAGTGAGGTACCGTTTTTCTCGTAAGACTTTGGGGAACGCGGGGTGCGTTGAAATTTGTGAATCCACGCAGATTCCGGACCTTTCCACCACAGAAATGTGGGGAAAATGTGTTTTTTTTGTCAATTTTTTAGGCTTGCAAGGGATTCTGGGTAACAGACCCTGGTGGGAGGCAGTCAAGTCACCCCATCCTGGATTCCCCTGGGTGTCTAGTTTTTAAAAATGTATAGGTTTGCTAGGTTTCCGAAGGTGCCCGTAGAGCTAGGATTCAAAAACTAGAGCTAGGCACTTTGCTAAAAAGGGTAAATTTTCACTGCAATATTGAGTTGTGACCACGTTGTGTTTTGCGCCGTTTCCTGTCGCGGGCACTATGCCTACCCACACAAGTGAGGTACCATTTTTATCGGGAGACTTAGGGTAATTCAGTTTTGTAAAGGAACTGTTATTATCTATTGACTATCGATGCATTTCTGCCTTCCAAATGAAAGATATTGTGTAAAAAAGAAGTCATTCTAAAAAATGACTGATAATTCTCATGCTAGTATGAGTATTCCCAATTTCAGAAATGTGCAAATATCTACTGTTTCTAAACTCTATATTTTGTTCCCATTTCAGAAATACATAGGTGTCTTTCATACCGACTTTTCCATGTACACATTTTTACAGAATAATTACTATATACCCGGTACATAATAAAAAACCATTGCAGTTGCTGCTCAGTTTTTGGCTCTGGGTTCGTCGGGTTCTTGGTGAACCTACAAGTCCTATATATCCCCACAACCAGTAATGTCCAGCGGATGTAATGGTATATTGCTTTCAAAGAGCTGTCATAATTAGAAGAAGTTACATGTGAAAACGTTGACACGAAAGGCTTTTTTTTTCAACTAATTTTCAATTTATCCTATATTTAACTGTTAGGTTCTATAAAAAAACCTTGATGGATCTACACAAATGACCCCTTGCTGAATTCAGAATTTTGTCTTCTTCTCGAAAATGTATAGCTTTCCAGGATCCATTATTGTTTTTGTACCCATTTCTGCCATTAACTGGAAGGAGGTCAAAAGCACAAAAAATAGCAAAATTAGGCTATGTCCCAGAAAAATGCCAAAACTGTGTAAAAAATGTTGGGTTTCTGACAAAAGTCTGGTATCCCTGAAAAGCTGGGAAAATGGTGATTTCAACCCCACAAACCCTTTTTTGATAACATTTGCAGGGAAAAATCCAGAGGCTTTCATTTGCAGCCCGTTTTTCCAATTTTTCTGAGAAAACCCAAAAGTTTGCTGTATTTTGGCTCATTTCTGTGACCCCTCTAGGAGAATACACAAACCCTGAGTACCTTTAGAATCCCCATGATGTTGGAAGAAAAGGACGCAAATTTGGCGTGGATACCTTATGTGGTCAAAAAGTTAGAGGGGTCTAAGCACGCACTACCCCAAATAGCCAAAAAAGAGCGTGGCACAGGAGGGGAAAAGGCCTGGCAGCGAAGGGGTTAAACTGGAGTGGCAATCAAATAATATGTGTTGGAATATAAAAAGCATAAAGATTACTTTTGCTAAATATTATAGCTCAAAACTCAAAAGTAAATGTGTTCCTAATTGATAGGAAATTTAAGCAATTATACAGAAGTTTTGGTTTTACCACACCAATCCCCAAGGAAATGTGTGGAAAATTGAGTGGCAAACACATACACCCATAAACACACAATGTTACATAATGTTGCATACTGTCTTACACAGCCTTTCTGACACTCATGCCTCTCAAAGATGTGCTGATGTTTCCGTCTCTCTTCCTCCCTCACCCTCTCCCACATACATTCTCATTGTATTTCAGAGTCACACTTTGGTTATTACCTCCCCCACAGTAATTCTCTCTTTCCCTTTCACTCTTGATCTTTCACATATCGACAGGCCATACTAATGACAATAATGGGTTATATACAGCTCCAATAACATATGGCACCATAATGTAATATAACTGGGCTCCCGGTTTTATGATATTCTTTTTTTAAATATTTCCATCTGTATTTATCCATATTTATTTTTGGGCCATCCTATTGGTATTTATTCATATTTATTTTGAGTTCTGGGAATAAATGAATGTGTAAATTCCTACATTTCCACATTAATAAACTGATAAATATGCACTCATACATTGATGTCTGTCAAGTTTTAGCAAATCAAGCAGGCAAATATAACAACACACTATACCCACTGGTAAATATTGGCATTGTAAACAAATATATGTTAATATATGTCTGTATTTAAGTGAACCTCCTCCTGTTTCTTAACTCCTCATGCTGTCTCTCGGTTCAGCTCTTGGCCTGAAATTCCAGGACAGCATAAAAACCCACTCACAAGAAGCACACTTTTCTGCATTTTTCTGCTTTAAAAATTAAATACAGACATGAAACACATTGTTTTTTGCTAGTATTGGTCTGTGAAAATAAGCAAAAATGGAAAACTAGGAGTTCTAAATATAACACAGTTATGCCTACACTGTCACATGTTCACTGCCAAATACTTTTCCCACACATATGCATATTCTCTGTCTCTGTCTCTGTCTCTGTCTCTGTCTCTGTCTCTGTCTCTGTCTCTGTCTCTGTCTCTGTCTCTCTCTCTCTCCCTCTCTCCCAGCCAGCTTTTGGCATGCATGAGCTGGGCCCATGCCAAGGCTGCCAATTGTCAGAGGGGCACATGGAGCTATGTGCATTATTTTTATACAAACAGTAGCGCCCCCTCACCTGGCTCTAGTGATTCACTTGAAAGTGGTTTTAATCATTTATTGACAATCCAAAGGCACTGTTTTTAACCCCTTTGATGCGAGTGACGGAGCGGTTCCGTCATGCGCATCGGTTGCACTGTGCGCATGACGGAACCGCTCCGTCACGGCCCCGCCCACGCACGGAACCTTCAGCACGGCGCGGTAATCCGCGCCGCACTGAAGGGGTTAACACCCATTAGCCCCCTTGCTTTGATTTCAGGGAGTAGGTTCATCAGGGAATTAAAGTGTAGGCCAGAGGTTTTTGAGAGTTGACTGGTGGTGGCAGAAGTCAGGATCATGTTTTCTATGGCCTCGCAGATGGTCTCCAAAAGACTGCTGGGGTAACTGAGGGCATACCAATGGTCTCTGAGTGCCGTCTGTGGGTGTTGAAGGTCTATCTACAGTTGTCCTATAGAAAGCTGTGAGTCACCAAAGATGAGGTGACAGTCTCAGAAGGCTATCTGCTGTTGACTATGGGTCATTTAGAGGTTTTGAGGGCAGACTGAGGTTGCCTTATGGATCAGCTGTGGGTGCGGCTGGGCTGATTAATGGTCTTTACAGGCCAGTAATTTGTTTCAGATGACCAACTTTCAGTCTTTGAACATTTTAACGGTCTTTAAGGGCATGCTGGTGGTGTCTAGGGGTCCAATAGCGCCTTTAATGCTGGGAAAGTTTAGGGACGAGCTCAGGGCTGCTGAAGGCAGGCACTGGGTCTCCGAGGACACACAAGTATTCTCTGATGGTATTCTAAGAGCTTCTGGAAGGACATAAAGAATATCACGTACAGCCCAGGTGGGCCAAAGTAACAGCTGGGCAAAGCGAGGGTCATTAATAATGTACAGACTGGGGTATACTTGTGATGATTAAGAGCAAGCTGGGGGTATTTAAATACTGACAGAGTGTTTCAAGGCTTTGGCTGAGGATCTCTAAGGGCCTGCTAAGGTTGTCTGAAAGGTGACCAACACTCTCTGAGTGGTCTCTAGGGACTGGTTGGGAATATCTAAAAAAAAAAAAAACGAGAGTCGCTGGTATTTCTGTAGATTATCTGGAGGCTTTTAAAGGTGGGTGGAAGGGCAGTTGGATTTTTTAATGCATCGATTGTGTTGCTGAATTTTCAGCTGAGAGTCTCTTAGTGCCTGCTAAAAGTGTTGGGTGGTAGATTTTGGTGTCTGAAGGGAGAATAAGTGGAACTAAGGGCCAGATAGGCTTCTGGAAGGTCCTTCTGGGCATGTCTGAGGGTAGGTAGCAGGTTTCTAAGGGACATTTGGCAACATCTAATGATTCGAAGGGGAAGCATTACTGAGCCGCAGTTGATTTGGAGGAGGAAACGCTGCCACCGACCATTTGCTTGCCTACCTGGTACTAACGAAGCGGAGCCCTGTAGTCGTGGTCGCACCCGCCGCCGTGCCTTCACATCACGCGGCCGCGGAGCGGTGTGGACCACAATTCCCAGCTTGCCCAGCAACTCCGCCCACTGCCTGATTCCCGCGCCGGAGGAGCTGAAAAGAGGGCAGCGCCCACGGCCTCGCGGACGCGCGCGGGCGGTGCAGGGCGGAGCCCGGGCAGAGGGCGGGCCGTCTGTGGCCGTCCGGGGCTGGCCGAGGCTAGGCTGGGGCCCCCCTCTAAGCTGTGAGTGCGGGTAAGTGGTTACTTACTGCATAATGAGTAAACACGTGAGCTCCCCATCCACCACAGCTACCATCGTCCCTACATGTGGAAACCTCGTCACGCTTACCTCCTCATTTGAGTTTATGTTGGAGGATGCCGTAAACAGAGTTAACAAGGAAATCGAGATCACTGAGAGGAGACTTTCCATGGGCTATATACCCCCACATCAACGACAGCTAGAGGGCCCAAGTGAAAACGAAACTGAAACTGCGACTGTGATGCCTGTACCATTAATCCCTACTGTAATCATCAATAAGCAAGTGTACCCTGGAACTATTAGCGAGGCCCACATAACCACTGATGCTGTAATTACCATTCCTGACTCCCAGCAAAGTCCTAAAATCACAAGTGATAATAACCCCACTACAATATCAGAAAAAAACGTGGGGGAGAAAAGGAAGAGGGGCCCCGGTAAACTCACTAAAAGTAAGAGGAAACAGCCCCCTTGTAACAAACTTCAACCGACGCCTATGAGTATGGGGTCACGAAGCACTGACGACCCTGGTAGGGCACCTACTGACTGCATCGTGTATCCAGCAATAAGCACTCCTGATCTTACAACTTTGGTAACGGCTCGTACTTCTATTTTTACACAAACTGAGCCCGTGCCAAGGGACGCCCCACATGCAAACCCGAACGGGAATTTAATCGACACCATAGTGGACTCCACTTTTAACCGATTGAAGGACCTAATGGTAAACCAGTTTAATGTTATCTTCAAAAGACTTGATAGACTGGAAAGCATCATAAAAAACGAGGAAACTAAGAGAAAAGGGTCCATGATCATTGAACAAACCAGAGGCGAGAAGCATCTAAAAGATCTGGATGCTCTCCATAATAGACTTCTAGAGGGCATCAGTAATAGTGCTACGTCTGGACTAACTAGCGTGCGTAATGAATGTACTGGGAGGGTTAATTTAAATTTATCATTAACCAATTCCACACAAAGTCCCGTGACTAGTCTGTTGGCACCACATAAGGCACACACCTTGAACAACCCTCCTGGTATTTCGGCACCCCCCCCTATCGTACCAACCGTAATACCTACATCCGGACCTGTAAAATCAGCCCCTGATACAACCAACAGATCTCTAGTCACTCACCAGGTTTATAAATGCACGGAAGTTACCCTTCAGTTGCCTCCAGAAGCCTGCCCCTATGTAACAATACTAGCTGGCGTACCCCCCCCTTAGACATAATCAGACTGAGTCCTGGGATGAGCTCAAAAATAAATGCATGGACTGGATATGTAAACACAAGGGTGTTGGGTGGGAGATTGCAAACGAGATCCTAATGGTTCGCAGGGTGGCCTGGGTGGGACCTTCTACCAAACACATCATGGGCGACTGCATAGTCATATCCTTAAGGTCTCCCTCATTGGCTAAATGGATGTTGAACGCCCCATGTGATCCATTTACCAGATCCACTAATATTATTCTTGTACCACTGGGCTTCTTTTACAGACCCCGAGTAAGACCACACAATAATATCAATTTGGCACCCCAGTTATTTAATAGGTTTAGCACCCTATCTGACCTGGATAACCAGGATTGACCAATATACAATCATATTATTACTGAAACATCACTATTGAGCCCCCCGCGCGACAATCTCGACATAGTTGAACATAGCCCTACTGATAATCCCCAGGGATCACGGACGGTTGAACCTGTATTAGTCATTTCTTCTGCGACTACTGTTTCTAAACTTTATGATCAAAACCTGAACATACTTAGTTGGAACATCGCAGGTTTAAAAGCTAAACTGACTTCAAATGAATGGGTCAATATGGTCAATCGATTCGATATTCTGATGTTCCAAGAAACTTGGTGCACTAGCAGTCTACTACTCGAGGGATTTTCATGCTATAACAAACTTGCACCTATCCCTGATTCTGGTAGACCAAGCGGGGGTTTATCCATATGGATAAAAATCACTGAAGGCAATAGTATCAAATCCATAGAGACTAACAATGATAACGTCCAGGCCTTGATTTACACGCACGGAATTACGGTCTGTTTAATTAATTTTTATAACAATGATTTTATATCTATGCCTAACAAAAATTTTATTAGGTTATTTGAATTTATCGACACTCTAACGCAGGATGAAAAATATGGTAAATTAGATGGCATTTGTCTGGGGGGTGACTTCAATGCCCATCTGTATAACAGCATAGATACATCTGCCACAAGCAGTGCTGGGAAAACTCCTTGCAGAAGAGGTAATGAATTGTACAACTATCTATCCACCCATGATTTAGTCGATGTAATGGTAAAAGTTGGCCTCGACCCAGTTAACCCCCCACTGCCTACTTACAGAGGACGTGGCTGCTCATCTACCATTGACTATATTTTTATTTCAGCTTCACTCGAAATTTTTTTAGTTAAGGCCGAAGTTTTAGGTACTAGCTATAGTGATCACAACCCAATTTTTACCACTATTAGATTTTTTAATAAATTCAGAAAACGTAAAGAAATAGGGGCCAAAGACCTGACACTATCCACTGACAAGTTGAAAGTCATGTGGAGAGGGATAGACAATAATGCCTTACTGGCCCGCATTATAAAATCCCACCGCCCATTTATAGAGACGTGTTGGTCTAGCACTTGCCCCGGAGCAGACATTATTAAGGCTTTTACTATGTTGTGTGCTGGAATAAAATCAGAAATCTCGAAACCAGTCACGACTCAGGGCAAGAGCCCCAGATGGTTTGACGACACTTGCTCTAGGGCAAACAGGTCCTTACGTGACGCCCTAAAAGCCGAACCCAGGGATATGGCATTAGTCAAGCTCTTGAGAGCGCGCTATAAGAACGCGACTAAAACACGTGCAGAGGTGGTGTTACAGGAACGGTGGGATTCCCTCGCCCGCGCTGCAGCTCTCAAAGACGTAACGGGGTTCTGGAGAGAGGTGAAAGCATTCAGATCCTCAGGATCAAACATCACTCCCATAGGCTGCAACATATTAAGCAACGTATGGGAGGAGCACTTCTCAAAAATTTATTTAGCTAATCCAATAAGCTCTGACTATCTCCCCTTACCTTCACACTTAACTATACTATTGTCTGAAGTTGAAGATGCCATACACGAAAGCGCAGGGAATAAAGCACCCGGCCCAGACGGTCTGTCTATCGACCTCATTAAATCTGAACCTGATCTCTGGTCCCCTCTTTTATGTAATGTTTTTAATAATCTGATAAATTCCCCCATCCCAGAAACATGGACCACAAGCATAATAGTACCCATTTTTAAGAAAGGGGACAGATCCAACTCTTGTTGCTATCGCCCAATATCCCTGATCGACAACACCCTGAAGATCTTGGGCCGAGTCGTTTTTAATAAAATCCGGAACTGGGCTGAAGAGGAACAAATCTTAAACTGTTGCCAGCTGGGCTTTAGGAGCCACGTTGGCACAGTTAAACAGTGTCTAAATCTAAATCTCATATTGGGGAAATACACAGTAGCAAAAAAAGTACCCTTATATTTGGGTTTTATGGACCTAACTTCAGCGTTCGATTTTGTTAACCGTTCACGCCTATGGGAGATCCTCTTAAACTATGGATTGGACAATGCACTCGTACACTTTCTGGCATATTTGCACAGAGACTTGAAAGCACGGGTGAGGATTAACAACGAAGGCGAGGTCTCTAGGGACATTTTAATTGGCAGAGGGGTCAGACAAGGGTGTGTCTTGGCCCCTCTGCTTTTTATTCTTTACATTAATGAATTGAACAACTCTTTGATCGAACTATCTAGTGATGTACCTAAAATTAACGGCCAATTGTACCCTGCACTTTTATACGCAGACGATGCGGTCCTTATGGGCCGCACACCTAAAGTTTTACGCATTTTAATCTCCGGTTTTGTATCTTTTATGGGAGAGCTGGGATTATGTACCAATTTTAACAAATCATTTATAATGTCTTGCGGACCCAAAAAATACTGTACAAAGAATATAAGGATCGGAACAGATCTCTTAAAAAGCACGAGCACCTTTCCCTATCTTGGTTTAGTCTTTTCTGACACAGGCTCATGGAAATCGCATGTAGCCAGAGGTAGAAATAAATTAGGTTTGGCAATTAACTCTATAATGAGCCTGGGACAACCAAAAAAGGCAGATGTAGTGACCCCACTACTGCAGATCTACAGAGCCCAATGCCTGCCTACTGCGACTTATGGCTCTGAAGTATGGGGGTTCGCGGACTGCAGTGGGATACAATTAGAAGAAAATAGATTCTGTAGAAGGTTACTTGGGGCACAAATTTCATCACCTACCTTTCTATGTCATAAAGAGTTGAATCTACACTATGTAGAAGATTTTATCAAATCTCGCCCTGCCCTATTCTGGCTGAAGATATGGCGCAATCCTACACCCATCTTAACTCAACGAATTATAATGGATTGCTTGAGTTGCGATAGCTGCAAATATATACCCTGGCTTAATGCCGTTCACAAAAGCTTGACCAGCATACACCTAGAACATAGCTTTTCCTCCCCCCTTGCCGCCGAAAATATAATCCTAAAATCAGCAAGGGACGCACTATACGATCTATATCGCACTGACAGAGCAAAGGCTGAGTTTAGTAAGCCCTCTATTATTAGATACATGTCCATCCCGAGAACAGCTGATACCAACTATTCAAAACCACAGGAATATTTAAGAAAAAATATTGGGAGATGGAATAGGTGTCTGCTTTTTCGCCTTAGGGACAACAGCGTAAAATATCTGCTATGTTTCCCTATCGGCTTTAATAAAAATCTGGAGGATACTGTCTGCCCATGTGGCAATGGCTGCAAACAAACCCTACTACATTTTTTGTTCTCCTGCAGATTCTATGTAAGGTACACTAAACATTACCTCATCCCCCACTTTAAAGCATATGAGACGACTAATTATATCTCTGCATATGAAGAAATATTACAATTGGGCAGTGAGGATATGATCTTTCGTGTTAGCTCCTTCTTATCAGCAGCTGTTAAATCTCGAGCTTCCACGCTTACCTGCTGAAAAATGTTATTAACTATTAAAAGGTGCTGATCATGGCTATATGCTTATTCTGTTCAAAACAGGTTATTGTAAATTGTCCATCTGCACTATAACTATGTTTCCGTGCTTGCTATTTTGCACAGTAACGTTGAGGTTATCTCTACAACTTACTTTAGATACATTATTGCCCATCTACTATTTAATAAGATCATCATATACAGGGTTCTCAAATGTACGCAATGACAACATTTTGATTTATATAGTTGGATGTTTACAAATTGCCTATTTGCACAGCGCTCTAAAGTTCATATTTTGCGTCTTTGCACAGCTAGATTGTTGGTCATTGTATGAACTACTGGTCAAACCCATTCCCTTTTTTTAAATTGTCTTTTTTAGCTATGTACCTGTTCTATGATATTTACCTTATAATTCATTATATGTTTTATTTTTATCCCGAGAGAAGACTGTATGCTATATGCTTATAACGATGTTGTACTTTTATGGATCTTCATTGAATCCGAATAAAGTTATTAAAGAAAGAAAGAAAGAAGATTCGAAGGATGTTGGAAGATGGATTGAGGATATGCATGCTAAATAAGGGAGTTTTAACATCTCTGAAGGTGTCCTGAGGATCTTTGTAAGGTGGTGCAGAATGCTAGATGCTCATCAGAGGTGTTTGAGAGTTGTCTGGAAGGACTGAAGGGAGGCCAAACAATTTTAGGGCACATCTGAGGCATCTTCAAAGGCCTAATTTGTTTTTTGAAGGAATCCAAGGAGCCTCAGACACAGGGCACATTGTAGGACTGAGTGAGGTAGTCTGCCGGACAGCTAAGGGGCTGTGAGGGTGAGATGAGTGTCGGAGGGCTATCTAGAGGTTCCACAGGGTCATTTGCAATCTCTGAACCTCCGAATGGAGACACTGTTTGTTTGAGAACTTGTTGGGTTATGTCTGAAGTAGCATTGTTTCTAATGTTTAGTTTCACCACAATACTGGGGTTAAGAAATTAAACTGAGAGAGTCCGGCTGTGCCTCACATTTTCAGAAACAATTTTTCTTCTATGGGCATGCCTTGTCAGCAGAGGCCCATAGATGAAGAATGTTTTAATATCTAACCTTTTGCTGTACTTGCCTGTGAAATCAATCATGGGACTACATCTCTCAGCGTGAGCAGTCCAATTATATGTACCTCCTAGGACAAACATTTCTGTTCAAAGCCTAGGACTTTTAGTTTAAACACAGAGAAAGCTAATCACTAACCTTGTAGCTCTTTACCATTCCTAAGCAACAGTTTTCCTCCCTAACACGCAAGCTAGCTCAATCACAGTGTGACGAGATTTCAACGATATTACGATTCTCAGGACAGTGATTCCGTATTCCCTCAACTATCACTGAAGAAACATCTCAGAAAAATGGCGCATGTATTTTTGCAGCTATCTCCTGACAAGACATTGCAATAGCAGTTAACTGAGGCTAAATCCTTGCTCTAATCCATCCACGATGCAGGCATCCGCGAAAATGCCCTGGAATGGATCTGATCCTTTCTCACTGGCCGAACACAGAGTCAGGCTACCACCGTTCCACTCAGAACCCACAGAAATCAACTGCAGAGTGCCTCAGCGCTCCTCCCTGAGCCCCACTCTCTTCAACATTTACATGACCCCGCTCGCTGCCATCGTCAGGAAGCACGGACTCAACATCCTCTCCTACGCCAACGACACCCAGCTGATCCTCTTCCTCACCAATGAATCCACATTTGCCAAGAGCATCTTTTACAACAGGATGAAGGCTGTCGCAACCTTGAACAAGGACAGCCGCCTCAAGCTAAACTCAGAAAAGACTGAAGTCCTCATCTTGGGCTCCACTGCCTCCGCTTAGGACGACTCCTGTGGCCTGCAGATTTTGGACCTCTGCCGACTCCCACAGACCACACAAGAACTCTCGGCATCATCTTGGACTTCTTGCTCAACATGAACAGCCAGATCAACCCAATCTCATCATCCTGTTTCCACATGCTATGCCTGCTCCAAAATATCTTCAAGTGGATCCCCACCGAGTCCAGAAAGTCGGTCACCCATGCACTCATCAGCAGCAGACTCTAATACGGCAACACACTCTACGCCAGCATCATCCAGAGACTCCTCAAGAAAGAGCTAAGCATCCAGAATGCCTCCGCCAGACTCATCCTCAACATCTCCTGCTGCAGCCATATTACCAGCCACCTGAGAGACCTCCACTGGCTCCCAGTCAACAAAAGGACCACCTTCAAGCTCCTCACACATGACTACAAAGCCCTACACGACATGGGACCTGCATACCTTAACCACTGCCTCTCGTTCAACGCACCCACCAGAGACTTCCGCTCCGCTCAGCTGGCCCTGGCTGCCATCCCACGTATCCAGAAGACCATGCTTCTCACACCTCACAGCAAATAACTGGAACACCCTGCCTCCCCCTAAGGCAATCACCATTAATGCCCCAATTCAGGAAGGACCTCAAGACCTGGCTCTTCGACTGAACCACAGTGCCTTGCAACAGACCTGCAGTTGTGCCCCCTCCCACAGTGGCTTGAGACTTTTATAGGTGAGTAGTCATGCTATACAAGCCACTTGCTTGATTGATTGATCTTGTGCTAGCTAATGAGCACAGAGATGGCCCCACACTGCTCTGATTATACCACATGCATGGGTCTGAAGCAGCGTAATTTTGACTCCACCCTTGCAACTCAATGAAATGTAATTATTTACTTGCATTTCACATTATATTCACTGTGTGCCTTAACTTCATTAACGTGTGTGAAGCATTTAAACGTATTAATGAAATGTATTCACTGTAGAGACTAGAGATCTATGCATGTGTGCACTAATTTTCAGTTCAAACATTTATTCTTTGTTCACGTTTTACACTTTCACTTATTTTGAAAGTTATATTTCCATATGCAAACATGTGCTCTTTTACTCATATTTTCCATTTATTTTGAAAGCCAAATATGCAACCACATATTCAAAATGCATATTAAATGTTAAACTAAAATTAGCCTGGTTACAGGCCTCAGTTGAAATGCATTTTGCTTTGCCAGCATGTTCTTTCTTTCCTTCCTTGCAGGCTTACTATCACAATTCACTTTAGTTAGAGACAGGCTCATTGTTTGTATTAGATTGGTGATAGAGGCCTGGAGGGAAAAACTTGGCAGTGAACATGGAGAATTCATCATGTACCCGGATGGATAGATGTTCAAGGTTGAGAAACACAGTCTCAGTTCGATGTGCTGAGAACTTAAATCATGTTCCAGATGCACTTGAGCAATGATTTGATTGGCTCCTGGTGGCATATATGGAGGACACTGGTCCTGTTATTTTCTTGGTTTAAATTTTGGGAAATAAACCACCTGCTTCACCCACCCTTCGTGTTGTGGGATTTGTTATTTGATTCCTGGAGGTGAGAGGTCCGTGCCTATATTCCCGCTGAGAAGAGAGTGGACAGGACTATTTCTATATATATATATACACACACACACACATATTTGTGTGTGTGTGTGTGTATATATATATATATATATATATATATATATATATATATATATATATATATATATATACATTACCTACTGGCGGTCGCCAGTAGGTAGTTATAGTTAGGACCCCTTTTCCATAGGAAATCCGCAACATTCTATTTTGAATAACTTTGGCGTTGGTCAATGAATCCTCGTGAATTTCTCAAAATAGGTGGGGCGCTACGCTCCGCTCCTACCCTGAAAGTCTCGGGGGGATTCGTCAAGCGGGGGCTGAGATAAAAGGGGGGTCCCAAAACGCGTTTTTCCCATGCATTTTTCCATAGGACCTTTAGACAGGGCTACAGCCCGAACGGCTGAACAGAATTACTAGAAATTTGGTAGAGAGGTAGTCCCTAGGTCAAGGAAGTGCCTTTTGTAGATTTGGTGTAAATCTGTTCAGTAGATTCTGAGAAAATAGCCTTTAAATCAATATATATATCTGAGCCAGCTTACGGTACGCGTACCGTAAGCTTACCGTACGCGTACGGTGGCGTGCGCGAGCGCGATTCTGATTGGCTGTTAGATCTTAGTAAACATTCGATTCGGCCGAAACCAGGAAGCGGCGGCCGCCATTTTGTGTGTTTCACTCAGAAAAAAAAAGAGTGAAAACAAGAAAAGGGGGCAAGGAGGAGAGTTACAGACCCCCTTACATTTGTGAGGGGGTCAAAGAAGGACTGTAAAGTTCAAAGAAAACATTTATTGATTTTTAAAAAAATCACGGGGTACGCGTACGGTAAGCTTACGGTAAGCGTACGGAAGAAAAAATAAATTAAAAAAGAAATGAAATGCAGATTTAAGAGTTTAGATATTAGGGAGCTCTAAAAAGAGCCGTTGTGTTTATGAAGTCATTTTTTTAGTGGTACCTACAAGTAAGTACCGATGCAGAGTCTAAGGTTCAAGAGGAAGACTCTGTTCCCTTCATCATTGAAGTGCACACCATCTCCTCTATAAATGTCTTGCATGTCATAACGCAAGTTGTTGTGGTAAATGGCACCCATACCATAGTCACGGAGGAAAGCAGAAACAGATTTGTTGACGTGCTTTCTTGCTTTGTCAATCTGCGGACAGAAATGATTGGACCAGTTCCATTTTTGCCTTTGGCATATGTTGGAAAACACAAAGGCAGTTTTAGGGAAAAGTGAAAACAGTTGTGCAAAGGTGTCCTTCATAAGCATTTCCAGACCTACCCCAGTCAAAGTGCCTAGGTCATTGCCACCACAGTGCACTATTATGAGGTCAGGGTGTTGGATTTGCATGAAGGATTTCACCAATGGCATCAATTGGTGCCACTTTAACCCTCTCTGACCAATCCATTTAATGTCTACATTTGGCAAAGCAAGGTCTCTCACCATACCTGTTTTCTCTGCAAACTTTTCACTCCAGAAGACATAGCTGTGCCCTACAATCCACACTGTGAACATCTTCAAAGGAGAACTGGATGCACTCAGGAGGTGTCTTTCAGTAGAATGGCAATATGAAAAGAAAGACAGTTTGGAAATGGAGGCATACATATTTTTTTCAAAACAAAAAGAACTGATTGGCTGTTTCATACCATTCTAGAATAAAAACTAGGCTGTATGTGTAAATTAATAGAAGCATGTTTTGTATTGGTACAAAAAAATGTGTTACCAAAGAACAGTACTATGGATTTGCTGTTAGGTTTGAAAAGTCAAGCACTCTTGCTCTGTGGAATTGAAACATTGTGTGGCGAACTTCTGACCTAACTCCACACAGCAGTGTTCCATGAGCTGTTGCTATGGTAGCAGGCAGAAGTCAAGTTGGGGGAAGGGTACTAGGCAGAAGTCAAGTTGGGGGCAGGGTACTTTTGGAAAAGGGTTGGTTTTCAACCAATAGAAATGTGTGATTACATTTGAAAAAAAGGGGGAAGCACTGAGATTTGAAACTTACATGTATATGTGTGGAAAAATAGAGGGAAAGTTTGCCATTATCTGGTTCTGCTGAGAGGAGAGAGGTGTACAGCTCTGAGATCCTGGCTCTGCTAATCTGCTGTTTGAGTGCCACATTTCTTTCACAACTAACTAATTTTAAAGGTGAGGTTAGAGTTTGAGAGGAGATGTATATGGTAAATTAAGAAATGAATAATAGAAATGGAAATCCTTTTGTTGAAGTTGCGTTTATCATTTTCTGTTTTGGGAGAAATTTAAATGTGAGGAACATGTAAAATAATATGGACTATGTTTTCACGATAAATTAAGGTGTACTGGAAAAAAAAAGAATAGTTTAAGGGTTTGAGGTTGGACTCAGTAATGCAAATACATTCAGCATCACTAAGGCTGGTTGCCCTTGCTGGAATGTAGGCAGCCACCCAGGTTACGCATGGTGGTGGTCTGAAAAAGCAGTTTGGACATGTGCATTTAAAAAAATCAAAAAAGTGGATTCATAATGTGTCAGTCTGTAAAAGTGATTTTCACTTGCCAAAAAAAAAGAGCAGTAAGTGTGCTTTCAAATTGGCAAAGAAATTTCGTTTTGGGACTAATGTGAAAACATGACTCTGTGTGGAAATAGGAATTACAGGCAGAAATTTATTGCGTTTTTCTCTGGTGATTTCACAGTTGCATTAGTAGGAAAAAGGGGGAGCAATTTTTTGGGGGAAGAAGCAGACTCTTAGCACACACCCAGCTGCTTGCCATGTATAATCATGCACAGTATTTACAAGCGAGTGGGGTTTTCAGGTTTCAGTCTGTAATGCAAATACATTCAGCATCACTAAGGCTGGTTGCCCTTGCTGGAATGTAGGCAGCCACCCAGGTTACACATGGTGGTGGTTTGAAAAAGCAGTTTGGACATGGGCTTTTTAAAAAAACTGAAAAGTGGTTTCATAATGTGTCAGTCTGTAAAAGTGATTTTAACTTGCCAAAAAAAAAGAGCAGTAAGTGTGCATTCAAATTGGCAAAGAAATTTCGTTTTGGGACTAATGTGAAAACATGACTCTGTGTGGAAATAGGAATTACAGGCAGAGATTTATTGCGTTTTGCTCTGGTGATTTCACAGTTGCAATAGTAGGAAAAAGGGGGAGCGATTTTTTGGTGCAGAAGCAGACTCTTAGCACACACCCAGCTGCTTGCCATGTATAATCATGCACAGTATTTACAAGCGAGTGGGGTTTTCAGGTTTCAGTCTGTAATGCAAATACATTCAGCATCACTAAGGCTGGTTGCCCTTGCTGGAATGTAGGCAGCCACCCAGGTTACACATGGTGGTGGTCTGAAAAAGCAGTTTGGACAGGTGCATTTAAAAAAATCAAAAAAGTGAATTCATAATGTCTCAGTCTGTAAAAGTGATTTTCACTTGCCAAAAAAAAAGAGCAGTAAGTGTGCTTTCAAATTGGCAAAGAAATTTCGTTTTGGGACTAATGTGAAAACATGACTCTGTGTGGAAATAGGAATTACAGGCAGAGATTTATTGCGTTTTTCTCTGGTAATTTCACAGTTGCATTAGTAGGAAAAAGGGGGAGCGATTTTTTGGGGGAAGAAGCAGACTCTTAGCACACACCCAGCTGCTTGCCATGTATAATCATGCACAGTATTTACAAGCGAGTGGGGTTTTCAGGTTTCAGTCTGTAATGCAAATACATTCAGCATCACTAAGGCTGGTTGCCCTTGCTGGAATGTAGGCAGCCACCCAGGTTACACATGGTGGTGGTCTGAAAAAGCAGTTTGGACATGGGCTTTTTAAAAAAACTGAAAAGTGGTTTCATAATGTGTCAGTCTGTAAAAGTGATTTTAACTTGCCAAAAAAAAAGAGCAGTAAGTGTGCATTCAAATTGGCAAAGAAATTTCGTTTTGGGACTAATGTGAAAACATGACTCTGTGTGGAAATAGGAATTACAGGCAGAGATTTAATGCGTTTTGCTCTGGTGATTTCACAGTTGCATTAGTAGGAAAAAGGGGGAGCGATTTTTTGGGGGAAGAAGCAGACTCTTAGCACACACCCAGCTGCTTGCCATGTATAATCATGCACAGTATTTACAAGCGAGTGGGGTTTTCAGGTTTCAGTCTGTAATGCAAATACATTCAGCATCACTAAGGCTGGTTGCCCTTGCTGGAATGTAGGCAGCCACCCAGGTTACACATGGTGGTGGTCTGAAAAAGCAGTTTGGACATGTGCATTTAAAAAAATCTGAAAAGAGGATTCATAATGTGTCAGTCTGTAAAAGTGATTTTCACTTGCCAAAAAAAAAGAGCAGTAAGTGTGCTTTCAAATTGGCAAAGAAATTTCGTTTTGGGACTAATGTGAAAACATGACTCTGTGTGGAAATAGGAATTACAGGCAGAGATTTATTGCGTATTGCTCTGGTGATTTCACAGTTGCATTAGTAGGAAAAAGGGGGAGCGGTTTTTTGGTGCAGAAGCAGACTCTTAGCACACACCCAGCTGCTTGCCATGTATAATCATGCACAGTATTTACAAGCGAGTGGGGTTTTCAGGTTTCAGTCTGTAATGCAAATACATTCAGCATCACTAAGGCTGGTTGCCCTTGCTGGAATGTAGGCAGCCACCCAGGTTACACATGGTGGTGGTCTGAAAAAGCAGTCTGGACATGGGCTTTTTAAAAAAACTGAAAAGTGGTTTCATAATGTGTCAGTCTGTAAAAGTGATTTTCACTTGCCAAAAAAAAAGAGTAGTAAGTGTGCATTCAAATTGGCAAAGAAATTTCGTTTTGGGACTAATGTGAAAACATGACTGTGTGCAAATAGGAATTACAGGCAGAGATTTATTGCGTTTTGCTCTGGTGATTTCACAGTTGCATTAGTAGGAAAAAGGGGGAGCGATTTTTTGGTGCAGAAGCAGACTCTTAGCACACACCCAGCTGCTTGCCATGTATAATCATGCACAGTATTTACAAGCGAGTGGGGTTTTCAGGTTTCAGTCTGTAATGCAAATACATTCAGCATCACTAAGGCTGGTTGCCCTTGAAGGAGTGTAGGCAGTCACTGAGGATACACATGGTGGTGGTCTGAAAAAGCAGTCTGGTCATGGGCTTTTTAAAAAAACTGAAAAGTGGTTTCATAATGTGTTAGTCTGTAAAAGTGATTTTAACTTGCGAAAAAAAAGAGCAGTAAGTGTGCATTCAAATTGGCAAAGAAATTTCGTTTTGGGACTAATGTGAAAACATGACTCTGTGTGGAAATAGGAATTACAGGCAGAGATTTATTGCGTTTTGCTCTGGTGATTTCACAGTTGCATTAGTAGGAAAAAGGGGGAGCGATTTTTTGGGGGAAGAAGCAGACTCTTAGCACACACCCAGCTCCTTTCCATGTATAATCATGCACAGTATTTAGAAGCGAGTGGGGTTTTCAGGTTTCAGTCTGTAATGCAAATACATTCAGCATCACTAAGGCTGGTTGCCCTTGCTGGAGTGTAGCAGTCTGGACATGGGCTTTTAAAAAAATCTGAAAAGTGGTTTCATAATGTGTCAGTCTGTAAAAGTGATTTTCACTTGCCAAAAAAAAAGAGCAGTAAGTGTGCATTCAAATTGGCAAAGAAATTTCGTTTTGTGACTATTGTGAAAAGAAATGTAGTAATATATTTAAATAAAATAAAGGAATTTTTTTTTTAGTTTTTTTCAGGTATTGCTGAAGAGCAGTGAACAAAATTTAAGATGCCTACAAAATCCAGAGTTCAAAAAACGCTAAAAAAAAAACCTATATTTTAAGACAACAAGAGGACCAAAGTTAGTAGAAGATGCTGATGTTGGGAAAAAGAAAAAATCTTCTGGTAAGCACAAAAAACAATTTCTTAAAAATATATTCAAAAGAATGAAAAATGTACAAAATGTCTGTACTCGAAAGGATGTTTTTAAAAAAAAAGGAGAGGAAAAAATTGACAATTTAGTTAATGCAAATATACCTTCAGCAACTGAAAAGATTTATATAAATAGAAAAACAGCGTTTAAAGAGATACGTAGAAAAATGTTTCAGAGAAGAGTTATGTCTAATTTGATGAAGGATGTGAAGAAATATAAGAAAAAGACAAAGTTTTATAAAAGAAAAAAAGAAATAGAAGCCATTGCAGCAAAGGCATTAGAATTAAAAAGGAAACTATTCATATTAATTTTGAATAGGATGCGTACATTAGACAAAATGGTTAATGTACTGAAACCACATAGCAAAAGGAAAAGAGTAGTGAACAGAACAAACTTTTGTAAAGTGTTTTTAGGCAAGTGGATGCATAGTTCAAGTAGTGAACCTTTTTTTAATGAAGAAAGCTATTTTCAAAGTAATAGTTTGCTGCATGCAGTTGACACCAGAGGTCGTTCATACGAAGTAAAAAATGGTTGCATAATGGAGAAGGAGATAATGGTTCCAAGAGATGAGGTACAAGTGATGGCAGATGAGGCAATGGGGAGACGTCCTAAAGCCCCAGTGTACACTTGGAATTGTAGTAGTATTTGCACTGTGCGTCAGGAATCTATTGACAAATTTCGAGAGTTTCTAAGAGAATATAGTAAAAAAAAGTATAAAACAGAAGATTAAGGTGCTTCAAAGTCTGGATCCATGCAGAGTGAGAGAGAATACTGGTTTGCAGGGTCATTCTCTGGCTTGTCTATCTAGAAAAGTGTGCAATAGTGTTTTCCATCATTTTAGGATGCTGGCTGTTCATCATACTGAAATGAGAAAGTTTGTGAGACGGTTGTATTTTGCTAAAAGTCCAGCAATAAAGTTAAATGAATTGAATAGGGCTCTGTTCCGAGGAACGGTATCAGATGTAGAGAAGGTTGTTGATGAAATTCAGTTTTGTTACTTTGGTCCTGAACAAAACAGTGCAGAGAAGGACACACTAAATGAGGAAGAAGTGGAAGAGAATGTACAACCATTTGTAAGTAAGACATTTAATGATCACATAACAAAATTTGAAAAAATCTCTAATGAAAGACCAAATATTACTTGTATTTGTTGCCGCAGAACTCATTATAGAAAACAAACCAGGTATGTTGATCTGTACAGAAAGAGTGAAAATGAAGATAATTATAAGTGGAAGGATTTTGCCACATATATATTTCTTGAAAATTGTTTTGAATTGGGTGAAGTTCAGCGTATTTGTAAATACTGTTACAACAAGTTAGAAGAAAATAGAATGCCGACCAGAGCTGTACATAATAATTTAGAATTGGATGCTATTCCTGCTGAACTTTCTGAATTAAATACTTATGAGTCTATACTTATTCAATGTGTTCATCCGTTCCAGACCATAGTACGTATGGAGCCCAAAACTGGTAAATGACCTCCTTCTGATTTACTGAGAGGTTTAAAAGGTAGAGTGGTGTATTTGCCCTTGGATTTGAAAAAAAATATGGAAACTATTGATGCGGATACTTTGGAAACTGAACCATTAGTTATTCTGGTTAATGGTGTACCTACAAAGAATAAGAAGATTTGGCAGGAGCTGGTAGATGTACGGAAAGTACAAAGAGCAAATTTGTATTTGAAAAGGAATAACAAATGGTATGAATCAATTTATATAGAAGAAGAAGAAGAAGAAGATTTACAAGAAGACACAGAAACACCAACTGGACAAATTGAAAAAGTGGACAAGTCAAAGGAAGAAGAAATTTATGAACATTTTAGCATACATCCTCTTCATTCAAAAGAAGTTATGGGAGACAATATTGATCTCTTTCAGATGAAGAAAGCAAAAGGGACTCCCGTGAGTGTATGGGAGGAGAGCTTGGAAGCTCGATGTTTTCCCCAGCTGTTTCCTAAAGGAAAAGGAGGACGATACGATGAACGTCCAGAACAGATTCCAGCTTCTGAGTATCGGACTACAAGACTATATGCTGAAGATCCCAGATTTCGACAAAGTATTCCTTATTTGTTCCATCTTTTATTTGAAAGCGACTTGTCTGCACTGTCTTATGCAGTAAATCACATTTTAAAAAGTGGAGTACATTTACAAAATGTGTCTGCTAAGGATTTTATGGAGAAAGTGCAGCACCGAGATGATCATTTGGAAACACAACTGATCAATCTGATGGCTTGTCAGCGTGGGACAAATGAATATTGGTACCGACGCCATGGTGAATTAAAATGCATGTTACGGAATTTAGGAACTCCAACATGGTTCCTTACCCTAAGCTGTGCCGAGTACGCTTGGGATGATTTACTGGATTTTCTACGAGAGGCAAATTCAAACATTAAAAACATCGAATACAAGACAGCAGGAGAACTGTGCTCATTGGATCCGGTTAATGTTTGCAGATATTTCAATCATAGATTTGAGGCTATGATGTCCTTCATCTGCAATAAAAAAAATCCACCTCTTGGAGAAGTAGTGGATTTCTTTTGGAGAAAAGAGTACCAGGCAAGAGGTGCTCCTCATATTCATATGCTGTTGTGGATCAAGGATGCCCCAAAGTTTGGAACAGATACTGATGAAGCAGTGTTATCTTACATTGAAGAATATGCAACATGTGCAATACCAAAAAGCACAGAAGAGAAAAAGTTAAAGGAGCAAGTTTTACGTTTCCAAAGTCATCGGTGTGGAAAATACTGTCGACGGAAATACAAGAGCAAAGAAAAATACTACACTAAATGTCGATTTGGATTTCCTAGACCTGTTCTTTCAAATGGAAGAGTTAACAGTTTTATGTCAGCTGTGAGACATACTATCACAAGAAAATCACCTAAGAATACCTACAACCTTAAAAGAAAAGAAGAATCAAAAAATATAAATGACTACAACCCAGTCATTTTATCCATGTGGAACGCTAACATGGATATACAGTATGTAGCTGACAATTCCATTGCTGTTGCTCGATATGTAACGTCTTACATTACGAAATCAGAAAAAACAGAATTGAAGGAAATGTGGGAAGAGATTTCTCACGAGAAGACTGTCAGTAAGAAGCTGTACAGTTTCAGTTTGAAGATGTTATCGCATCGAGAAATTGGATCCTACGAATGTTCAGATAGGTTATCTTCTGCAAGTCTCTACTCGAAGTCAAGAAGAATAATTTGGGCAAGTTTAGGCCTTGCAGCAATGAGAAATCGGGTACTGAAATCTATAGGAGAAATTGAATATTTGGCCGAGAATGACCCAGAAAGTACAGATATTTTGAAATCAAACATGTTGGACACTTATTATCCCAAGAGAAGTCAACATCTGGAGAACATGTGTCTCTATGAAGTGCTGCAGAACTACATTTATTCACGGAAAGCCGCAGAAGACATCAACAATGGAAAATATAAAGTCGTTGGTGAAGAAGGATGTTTGGTGAAGCAAACAAAAGGAAGTTTGATAAATCACAGGAAGCTGAGTTGCGACACTACTGACAAGAAGGAATTTTACTACTTGGCTCTTTTACAGTTGTTTAAACCATGGCGTACAGAGGATGAACTACTGGGAGAATTTCAAAGCTATGAAGATTCTTTTAATGCTTGCAAAGACAGCATACAATGCAGTACATTCTCAACTTATCTGCAAATGTTAAATGAAGAAATTGAACAGGAAACTACAATTGCAGCAGAAATAGCTAGAGACAGTTCTCAGGACAGCCAAAGTTCAGGAACACTCAGTCAAGATCCCCTAGGACAACCAATCGTTGAAAATGAAGCATCAATAGCCATGAATGAAGTGGAAACGGCTATGAATCAAGCTCAAGAAGAATTTATAGACTTAGAAAATTTGGAAAGACAACTGAATCAAGAGCAGCAACAAATTTATGAAGAGATCAAAAACAAAATTGATCACGGATTTCTACATGAAAAAAAAGAGTGCTCATGCACATCATTTCATCCAATCAGGATGTATGTAAGCGGACAAGCTGGAACTGGAAAAAGTTTCCTTATAAAAGTCATCAGAAGCTACCTACAGCAAAAAACAGATTCTACTTTGTCTTGTGTGGTTACTGCTCCAACTGGGTTAGCAGCATATAACATAAAAGGAATCACTTTACATCGTTTGCTAATGTTACCAGTGGAGCATGAGAACAAAATACAATACAACAAGCTAACTGGAGAAGCATCCTTGGAAGTTTCAAGAATATTGAAGAAGATGCAAGTTCTCATTATTGATGAGGTGAGCATGGTATCAAACTTAATGCTTGCCTTTGTGCATTTAAGAATGCAGCAAATTTTGAAGACAGACTATGACATGTTATTTGGTGGAAAACACGTCATAGTTTTTGGAGATCTTTTGCAACTTACTCCAGTTAAAGGACAACCAGTGTTTAATACTGTCACACATGAAGACACGAAGAAGTCAATAGGAAGCATCGGAAATACAAATATTTGGTCCTTCTTTGAGTACAAGGAACTTACTACTAATATGAGGCAAGCAAGCGATGAAGAATATGGAAGTATTCTGAAAGATATCAGAATTGGACTACTCACAGAAGTTGGCAAAAAAGCATTACAGAGTCGGCTGCTACATAATTTATTTCCAAAGGAAGAAATAGTTGCAGAGAAAATATACAAGAATATTGCAGAAAACAAAAGTGTCATCTGCTTAATGCCAACTCTACGTGAATGCTCAATATTTAATGAGGAGCTTTTGAAATTGGAAAAGGAAGAGATCAGGAAATTGGAAGCAGTGGACAAAATTGAGGATGGAAGAATTACTGTCACAGTAACAGGCAAACTGAAAAATAAATTGGACTCACTAGAGAAGAACATCTCCAAAACAGCTGGATTAGAAAAAAATCTATATGTTTGCATGAACTGTAGAGTATTTTTAAGAAGAAATTTGGATGTTGAAAAAGGTTTAGTTAATGGAGCTATGGGAAGAGTTGTGGGTTTTATTAATTATCAGAAAAAAGATGGAATTGAATGTTTAAAAATAAAATTTGATCAGATAGAAGAAGTTAAAGATATTTGTCGTTGTACAGTTCGTTTCATGCTTGTGAAAGACTTATATGTACGTAGGAAGCAGTTTCCGTTTTCTCTAGCATATGCTGTAACTATTCACAAGTCTCAAGGATTGACTGTAGATTGTGCATTTGTGAACATTGGTTCAACTGTGTTCAAAGAAGGTATGGCATATGTTGCTTTGTCACGAGTGAAAACATTATCAGGTTTATTCATGATAGACTTTGATGATTCAAAAGTTAGTGCTGATACAAACTGTGTAAAGGAGTATAATAGATTAAGAAGAAGCTATGCTCCTCATTTAGGTCAGTATCCTGTGTTGGAGAAACGTGTAGTTTCTCGTAAAAGAAAAAATGAGAATATCTGTAATGAAGATGTAGAGAAGAGGAAAAAAAAGAGGAGTGATGTAATTGCAAGCAAAAAGAAAAAGGAAAATGAAGAACAGGTTGTAGGATGTCATTTTGAAAATAGCTCTGGTGTCAACTGCTACGCAAATGTAGTGCTGAATGTTGCATTTTATCTGGAAAGTTTGCAAGAGCAGATAATAGTAAATCAGGGAAAAAGATTCTGTTCTGAGCTGAGTCTCCTTTTTCAAAAGATGAGTAAAGATAAAACTCAAATAGAAAGTGCTACTGAAATTAGAAAACTTTTAGATATATGTTCAGGACGAACACAGTTTTCTCAAAATGAACAGCAAGATGCACACGAATTATTGATGTATTTTCTTCAGGTACTGGAAGAAGAAGGGGTTCCCATTGAAAATTTATTTGGTCTCTCTTAGAAATGGGAACATAGTTGTGAAAACTGTTATAATATATGTGGCTCTAATGTTGATAATGAAAGGTTTATTTATTTGACATTGCCAGAGAGTAAAACAGTCACTTTTGCAAAATTAGTTAAAGATGCTAATCATAGCATGAAATGCGGTGAGTGTAAATCTGACATGTTTTCAACATTAATTTTAAAGGAATACGGACAGTATGTAATTTTAATGATGCAACGATGTAGAGCTGATGGTTCAAAATTGGATACTTTAATAAAGAAGTTTACAGGACAGCAATTATCAATTTCAGGAAAAACTTTTGTAACTTTTGCAATAATTTTCCATGATGGACCTACTGTTACTTCTGGACATTACACAGTTTATCTTAAATGTGAAAAAGGCTGGACACTGTGTAATGATTCCCAATTGATTTTCAAACAACGTTTGCCTTTTGATTTAGCAAATTCCTATCTAATCTTCCTGAAACCTAAATTTTAGAGAGATTTGGCAAGATCTGGACAAAATAATTTTACCATTTTACTGGATTACCATTGGAATTTTGTAAAAAAAAGATTTTTTAAATTATCATTTGGCCTAATGGAAAGATAACCAATTGTAATGTGGACTTTTTTAATTTTTAATGAAACTTTCAAAAACCAATAATTTAGAGATAATTGGTAACATCTGTACAATTTAAATTTTGGAATGTTATTGGAGTGCCATTGGAAATTTTTTCAAAAATGATTTTAAAAATTACTATTTGGCCATGCGGAAAAGTAACCAATTCTATTGTGGACTTAATAAATTATTCAAAAATTTTTCGTGAACCAAAATGTTACAGAGAATCGGTGAGATCTGGACAAATTAAACTTTAGAATTTTATTGGATTACCGTTGGAAATTTATTCCCAAAAATTTTTTAAAATTACTATTTGGCCTAAAGGAAATGGAATCAGATGTATTGTGGAGTTATTTGAGATATAATATTGTGATTATACTTCTGAAACAAACATATCAGACGGTATTTTAAAGAAATAAGTATTGGTATTAGATGATATTTTTTTAGAATATTATGCATTTCTATAATGTTAAGTTTAAGTAAAAAGAGATTCTGGGCTTTTTTAATACAATCTTTGAGATTGTTATTTTTTTTTGCCCGCTGTAAAATGATGAATGCAATTGCTTTCACAATTTATAGTGAAATGCAATATATTCTGAAAACAGCAAAAATAAGGCAAAAATATTTGTTGAAAAATATATAAATATGTGTACTGTATTATAAAATGTTTTAAAAATATTAATACTTTTTTCTTTTTTTTCAGATTGATATAGAAAAATTTCGAAAACTAGAACCATTTTTAAAGCAATTTTTTTTTAAAACAAATGAATAAATATTTTTTTGAGTGGGTATGGTAAGTCAATAATAATAATTGTAGTCTCTCAAGGACCTTGTAATGTGATAATTGATTTTTAGTGTTTTTAAAAAAAAAAAAAAAAAAAAGTTTTAAAAAAACATATGTAAAAAAAAGATGAAAGATAAGGTTGACTCTTAAAAGAGCCGTTGTGTTCATGCAGGGACAGAGGAAAGAAAGACTGGGAAAATTAGTCAAAGCGACAAGTGTGCTGATCTATTTTGTTGTTCACTAGGGAAACACTGGTCTCCCTATGACAAATTAGATCATGACAAGAGGCGCATCGAATATCAACCCTCAGAAATCGAGGGTTAATTTCCAGAGGGCCAGCAAAAGGAGATGCTCCCCCCACAGATGAAGGGCTCACCTGACCTGCAGAAGAAGGAGTCAGCCCTGCAGATGATGGTCCAGGCTGAGCTGCTGTGGATGTGCTTGGTTGACTTTCTGAAGAGTTACCTCCAAAAAGTCGAGCATGTGTCCTTCTGTGTACATCCTTGAGGTGTCTCTTCATGGTATGATTCCCAAAGGAATACTTCTTGTCAGGATTACCTCTTGAAAGTACACGCTTACACAGCTTACAAGTTACTAAAGGTGCATTTACCTTTTGCTGGCCTTCAGGAAAAGTAAAATAATCCCATACATAAGAGGGCTTTTGTTTCCTCGCTCTCTGCCTCAAGGTAGTGCTGCTAGTGCTAGCCTCACTCTCAGAAGAGCTCTGCTGTTCTGCCATCGTATCACAAAGACAACCCAGCTCCTTCTCCTAAGGGATCACAAGCAGAAATGAGAGGAATGGGTGTGGTGTAGGAGAGTTCTAGAACTGAAAGTAGTTTCAACCAATCAAAAGTTGTGTTTCATGATCACATGACCTACCGTACGCTTACGGTACGCTTACGGTACGCTTACGGCAAAAGTGCGCATGCGCGTAAAAAAGACACGCGCTTGCGCGCATGCGCATAACAGTCACTACCCGACACTTCCGCGTAACGTGCGCGTGTAGCGTACGCGCGCACGCGTCCCACGCGGAGTACGCGCGGCTACGCAAATTGCGTAACTATACGCAAGCAGCGTAGAAAAATTACGGGCGTTGCGTAAACCGTACGCTTACCGTAAGCTTACGGTACGCGTACTAAAAAAAATAATAGAAAAAATGTACAGCAAATAAATTTTACATGTTTATTTTAAAAAATATATTAAAAAAAAACATATTAAAGAATTTTAAAAATTTAACCATAGACTTTATAAAAGGTAAGAAAATTAAAAAAAAATATGTTTAAAAAAAATGGAAGAAAAAAAAAATTAGCATTTAAAAAACCTTGCAAATTCACTGAAAAAACTATGGGTTTCACACACGTTATAGTTAGGAATTAGCATTTAAAAAGCCTTAGAAATTCAGTGAAAAAACCATAGGTTTCACACACGTTATAGTTAGGAATTAGCATTTAAAAAACCTTAGAAATTCAGTGAAAAAACCATAGGTTTCACACATGTTATAGTTAGCTGGACATTTTACTCGTAAAAAACCAATGAAATTCCCCCGTTATAGTTAGTTCAGCTAACTATAACTCGCGCGCCCGCAATGCACTGCTGATGACGTCACATATTACATCACTCATGACATGGTCAGTGACATCACTCATGACATCACTGATGACATCTCAAATGACATCACTGATGACATCACTGATGACATCATCCTTGTGATAGAGTGGCAGACCTCCTCTTCCCCTAATATAACCTTTGATACACACATTCAAAAATAGAGACTAAAATTTTCAAAACAATGGACATACCAATAACAGTTACAACAACCTCTTCAGTAATTCTAAGATCCACATACACATCCACTCATTCACCAACAGTCCTATACAGTCACTCATACATGTACTCACTTATCATATGTACTCATACACCTATACATCCTGTTACACAATGCCACTCATCCATAGAGCTACTCACACACATAGTCACTCATGCTAATAAAGAATCAAACATACATTTACTTGCATATACAGTTATACACACACCACCACACTTACTTCTACGGAAACTTACACATACTTAGTCTTTTAAACAATCACTTATAGAAATACATACTTATTCATACAGGAACTCTTTCAATCTCTCACTCTCACATATACTCACATATATAAACCAATAGTCACATATACTAGTTTTAAACATATGTAGTTACTCATAAAGACACTATTGAGACAGTCATTCACTCACTAACACACCCATACACACACTCATCCACCCATGCAGTCCTGCACACATGCTCTGTTCAACACATACAAACAGTGAGTCACTCATTCATGCACCTATGCACTACGTCATACCCCCCACCGAACCATGCAGACACTCAGACTAATACTCAAAAAACCAACTAATAACCTATATAGACACCCATGTAGCTACTCACCAACCCATGCAGCCACTTATACACAAAGTGAAAAAATGATACAGATATTTACATATTTAAACATTACTCACTAAGCCATGTATTCACTATGATACACTTAATCAGTCAGTTACACAATCAATTTTTCAAAAAGAAATCATCCATTTAGACAGTAATATACCCATTTATTCTTCCATCAACCTTGAGATATACATATATAAAACATATTTAATTTTCAGAAAAACACACATTCACTGGATGATGTCATCAGTGATGTCATCAGTGATGTCATTTGAGATGTCATCAGTGATGTCATGAGTGATGTCACTGACCATGTCATGAGTGATGTAATATGTGACGTCATCAGCAGTGCATTGCGGGCGCGCGAGTTATAGTTAGCTGAACTAACTATAACGGGGGAATTTCATTGGTTTTTTACGAGTAAAATGTCCAGCTAACTATAACATGTGTGAAACCTATGGTTTTTTCACTGAATTTCTAAGGTTTCTTAAATGCTAATTCCTAACTATAACGTGTGTGAAACCTATGGTTTTTTCACTGAATATATATATATATGCCACCAGAAGCCAATGTGTGTGTGTGTATATATATATATATATTCACTAAAAAAACCATAGGTTTCAGGGGCGTTTTAGTTAGCTGGACATTTCCCTCGTACAAAACCCTAGAAATTCCCCCGTTATAGTTAGTTCAGCTAACTATAACTCGCGCCCCCGCAATGCACTGCTGATGACGTCACATATTATATCACTCATGACATGGTCAGTGACATCACTGATGACATCACTGATATATATATATATATATATATAGGATATGACATATTCTGACTCTTCTTGTACTTTTAAATTGGTGTTCTCACAGAGTCAGAGCAGACTTCCTTTAGACTTAGACTTCGAGAGGTACAGACCTCGATGCTTGTCTTATTCTTACAAGTGTGAAGCTTTATGATGAATGCTTATTTTCTTTTCCACAAGACTTCACCTGATCTTGAACTATGGGGATACCGTCTATGTTCCTAAATTGTACCCCTATTAGATAGTTTTATAAATGACTTATGGTTAGAAGAGAGAAGGGAAGTTTCTTTATGGAACACCTGTTTGCATTAACCTGTTTCTTTATTGTTGCGGCTATCACAAAACCCTTTAATTATTTTTGGCAATTCTTGGTCCTTATTGTGGAGTCACATTGGCTTCAAAAATCAGAAATCTATTATTGATGTCTACTGCCTTTCAATGCTTCACGTCAACCAGCAGAGTCCCAACTCATCATCAAAACTCACCCCCTCACCATTAGGCGTGCCACAGAATCTATATTGTCCCCACTTTGTTCAATCTTTACATTGAACCATTGAAATCCAGGAGAAACATGGCATTTGCTTTCACATGTACACGGACGACACTCACCTACACCTTATGTCGCTAATCACCTGGATAACAGAAATCCAACCCTGATTGAAAAACGTCAAATTCAAACTTAACTCCCAAAAAGGTCCCTATTATTTCTATATGGCGGACCCCAAAACTCTCGCCATGAAACGCACCTTCTTGGCAAGGTGAAGGTCTTGAAAAACTTGGAACTCTCTTCCCACTAAGGTGTGTATGACCCCCTCACTTGAAAAATGTGGAACTCTCTACCTGCTAAGATCTGCATGACCCCTTCATTGCATTTGTTCGAGTCTAATCTGAAGCTGCACATACACGCTACTTACTGTGCATACATTCCTCAAGTACCCTTAAACAAATAGCTGTCAATTCAAGGGCACACTAACATCCTCTAAAATACTACAACAATATGACTTTGCTCGCTAGACTTATGCTTGCCAATTTAATTGTTTTTTAGTTCTCATGCTTACAAATAGCATTATTAATGTGAAGCCCGTTTCTTCCCATTTGCTGTGAAAATGCAATATTTTATACCTCCAATTACCTATTTCTCTACTATGAAAAACAACACTCTGTCACCCTTTATAGAGGATCAAGACTGTATGATATAAAAAACAAATCAAGTTAAATTAATTAAAATCAACACATTCTTCTAAAGTATCTAACTTATCAACCAGTGCATATAGTATAAAGTGTCTGATACAGTATGCTTTAATTACCATTCTGCAATTGACACTGCCTTCTTTCTATCAGTTTCTTCCTTTTGCTTTAAAAGCTCAGGCTGTCTGAAAGATGTTGCCTGGTCTGACAAAATGGGATTAAAATTGCCGGATCAGTCCATGTCATCAAGGACACTGTTGTCCAGCCCGCCCACGCCTTCTATTTGACAACCTGATGCCGCCAGAAGCTGCTCCTTATGTGATTGTCATGGCGGGTGTCCCCGAGCTCCCTTTTGGGAATAGGGAAGATTATCAAGCCCTAAGGAATAAAGTCATTCATTGGCTTTGCAACAATAGACCCTTGCCTGCCTACATAAATGGGGAAATCCTAAATGTTAGGCGCTCTAACTGGGTGGGGTCACGACCTAAAGATAAGAAATGGGATGTAATCATTGTCAATTTTAAAGACCATAGAGCTGTTAGGCATATTGGGGATTTGTATGATTCAAGTAGTAGTGACTCCATCTCTACACATTATCTTAGTTACTTCTATCCATACTCTCCAGCTCAACATCCTATAAATCAGGAGGTAAGAAGGCAGACAGTAAATAGGCTTGCTTTTAACCATCATGGATATAGTCGGACTCCTTTCTCGCAACCACAGAGTTCATTTAATTCCCACCCTAGGCAGTTTTATCCTTCCACCCCAGGCCCTAATTATGGAAATAATTATTTGTGGGACAATAGAGGGAGGCATGGTTCTACCTGCTTATAACATACTAACTCACGTTCGGTTTGATGTTCTTTCAGGCCTTGAATATGTGGATTGACACAAGAAGGATACTTGTTATAGTAAAATATTAGGTCTAGGTGGGCACACTGACAAAATCAATGGGAATGTAAAAGAACAGAGGCTTTGGGATGGTAATGAGGATAGCATACAAGTACAACCCGCCCAAAGAGTGATTCATGCTGATATTGGGAAGGACAGTTGCAAGATCTTGAGCAACCTTGACTTAAATGAGGGGGGAAATAATGGAGGAGTTAGTTACCCGCGATTTGAAAAGGTGTTGGGTAAAGCATCCTTATGTGATTTTGGAGCAAATGAAACAAGGAAAACCTGTACACTCCTATTTTGGAATGTGGCAGGATTAAGGGAGAGAATTAAAAATCCATCTTGGGAAACTGTTATAGATGGACATGACATTTTGGCCCTCCAAGATACCTGGTCTATTGAACCAGTGTATATAAGTGGCTATAGAAGTTTTTTTACTCCGGCCGTGGGGGGCCAATATGGGAGAGCAAAGGGAGGCTTAATCACGTTTGTCTCAAACCAGCTCCAATGTGAGCAGGTTTGGTTTACGCCAAAATCTAGTTTTTATCAATTAATAACCTTAAGCAACAAGAAGGGAGTTAATGTTGTTGTTATACATTTTTATAATAATATTCCGAGGAAAGAAATTCCTAGCATCTTAAAAATGCTGAGGGAGGACATACAACATGAAATAGATAAAACTGTCAGGGAATTAATGATTTTATGGGGGGGATTTTAATTGCCAACTCTGTACAAAGGGCAAACAGGGTATTTGTGGCTTAATGATAGAGCAGGAGATAAACCTAACCCATTTTGATCATTCTCTGACCGGGGACCTATTAAATGATATATTGTTCATGTATGATTTGGGGTATGCAATTGAAATAGCCCAAAAACCTACTACCTTTGTGCCCACATTTATTGGTAGAGGAGCATTGTCTACCATTGACTTCATCATTGCCTCAAATAGTTGCAGCCATAAGATTACCAAGATAAAAATTATGGAGCTGCCATTAAGTGACCATCTGCCTCAAATAATGGAGGTCGAAAACCCATTTTTTGATTGGCATGAGGATGTGCCCTCTATGTGCACAATTCCTGATGTGGCCCTTGGGAGACAGAACGGGTACACGAGCGGTTCCGTCATGCGCATCGGTTGCACTGTGTCCATGACGGAACCGCTCCGTCACGGCCCCGCCCACGCACGGAACCTTTAGCACGGTGCGGTAATCCGCGCCGCGCTGAAGGGGTTAACACCCATTAGCCCCCTTGCTTTGATTTCAGGGAGTAGGTTCATCAGGGAATATAAGTGTAGGTCAGAGGTTTTTGAGAGTGGACTGGTGGTGGCAGAAGTCAGGATCATGTTTTCTATGGCCTCGCAGATGGTCTCCAAAAGACTGCTGGGGTAACTGAGGGCATACCAATGGTCTCTGAGGGCCGTCTGTGGGTGTTGAAGGTCTATCTACAGTTGTCCTATAGAAAGCTGTGAGTCACCAAAGATGAGGTGACAGTCTCAGAAGGCTATCTGCTGTTGACTATGGGTCATTTAGAGGTTTTGAGGGCAGACTGAGGTTGCCTTATGGATCAGCTGTGGGTGCGGCTGGGCTGATTAATGGTCTTTACAGGCCAGTAATTTGTTTCAGATGACCAACTTTCAGTCTTTGAACATTTTAACGGTCTTTAAGGGCATGCTGGTGGTGTCTAGGGGTCCAATAGCGTCTTTAATGCTGGGAAAGTTTAGGGACGAGCTCGAGGAAGCTGAAGGCAGGCACTGGGTCTCCGAGGACACACTAGTATTCTCTGATGGTATTCTAAGAGCTTCTGGAAGGACATCAAGAATATCACGTACAGCCCAGGTGGGCCAAAGTAACAGCTGGGCAAAGCGAGGGCCATTAATAATGTACAGACTGGGGTATACTTGTGATGATTAAGAGCAAGCTGGGGGTATTTAAATACTGACAGAGTGTTTCAAGGCTTTGGCTGAGGATCTCTAAGGGCCTGCTAAGGTTGTCTGAAAGGTGACCAACACTCTCTGAGTGGTCTCTAAGGACTGGTTGGGAATATCTAAAAAAAACTAAACAAGAGTCGCTGATATTTCTGTAGATTATCTGGAGGCTTTTAAAGGTGGGTGGAAGGGCAGTTGGATTTTTTAATGCATCGATTGTGTTGCTGAATTTTCAGCTGAGAGTCTCTTAGTGCCTGCTAAAAGTGTTGGGTGGTAGATTTTGGTGTCTGAAGGGAGAATAAGTGGAACTAAGGGCCAGATAGGCTTCTGGAAGGTCCTTCTGGGCATGTCTGAGGGTAGGTAGCAGGTTTCTAGGGGACATTTGGCAACATCTAATGATTCGAAGGATGTTGGAAGATGGATTGAGGATATGCATGCTAAATAAGGGAGTTTTAACATCTCTGAAGGTGTCCTGAGGATCTTTGTAAGGGGGTGCAGAATGCTAGATGCTCATCAGAGGTGTTTGAGAGTTGTCTGGAAGGACTGAAGGGAGGCCAAACAATTTTAGGGCACATCTGAGGCATCTTCAAAGGCCTAATTTGTTTTTTGAAGGAATCCAAGGAGCCTCAGAGACAGGGCACATTGTAGGACTGAGTGAGGTAGTCTGCCGGACAGCTAAGGGGTTGTGAGGGTGAGATGAGTGTCGGAGGGCTATCTAGAGGTGCCACAGGGTCATTTGCAATCTCTGAACCTCCGAATGGAGACACTGTTTGTTTGAGAACTTGTTGGGTTATGTCTGAAGTAGCATTGTTTCTAATGTTTAGTTTCACCACAATACTGGGGTTAAGAAATTAAACTGAGAGAGTCCGGCTGTGCCTCACATTTTCAGAAACAATTTTTCTTCTATGGGCATGCCTTGTCAGCAGAGGCCCATAGATGAAGAATGTTTTAATGTCTAACCTTTTGCTGTACTTGCCTTTGAAATCAATCATGGGACTACATCTCTCAGCGTGAGCAGTCCAATTATATGTACCTCCTAGGACAAACATTTCTGTTCAAAGCCTAGGACTTTTAGTTTAAACACAGAGAAAGCTAAACACTAACCTTGTAGCTCTTTACCATTCCTAAGCAACAGTTTTCCTCCCTAACACGCAAGCTAGCTCAATCACAGTGTGACGAGATTTCAACGATATTACGATTCTCAGGACAGTGATTCCGTATTCCCTCAACTATCACTGAAGAAACATCTCAGAAAAATGGCGCATGTATTTTTGCAGCTATCTCCTGACAAGACATTGCAATAGCAGTTAACTGAGGCTAAATCCTTGCTCTAATCCATCCACGATGCAGGCATCCGCGAAAATGCCCTGGAATGGATCTGATCCTTTCTCACTGGCCGAACACAGAGTCAGGCTACCACCGTTCCACTCAGAACCCACAGAAATCAACTGCAGAGTGCCTCAGCGCTCCTCCCTGAGCCCCACTCTCTTCAACATTTACATGACCCCGCTCGCTGCCATCGTCAGGAAGCACGGACTCAACATCCTCTCCTACGCCAACGACACCCAGCTGATCCTCTTCCTCACCAATGAATCCACATTTGCCAAGAGCATCTTTTACAACAGGATGAAGGCTGTCGCAACCTTGAACAAGGACAGCCGCCTCAAGCTAAACTCAGAAAAGACTGAAGTCCTCATCTTGGGCTCCACTGCCTCAGCTTAGGACGACTCCTGTGGCCTGCAGATTTTGGACCTCTGCCGACTCCCACAGACCACACAAGAACTCTCGGCATCATCTTGGACTTCTTGCTCAACATGAACAGCCAGATCAACCCAATCTCATCATCCTGTTTCCACATGCTATGCCTGCTCCAAAATATCTTCAAGTGGATCCCCACCGAGTCCAGAAAGTCGGTCACCCATGCACTCACCAGCAGCAGACTCTAATACGGCAACACACTCTACGCCAGCATCATCCAGAGACTCCTCAAGAAACAGCTAAGCATCCAGAATGCCTCCGCCAGACTCATCCTCAACATCTCTTGCTGCAGCCATATTACCAGCCACATGAGAGACCTCCACTGGCTCCCAGTCAACAAAAGGACCACCTTCAAGCTCCTCACACACGACTACAAAGCCCTACACGACATGGGACCTGCATACCTTAACCACTGCCTCTCGTTCAACGCACCCACCAGAGACTTCCGCTCCGCTCAGCTGGCCCTGGCTGCCATCCCACGTATCCAGAAGACCATGCTTCTCACACCTCACAGCAAATAACTGGAACACCCTGCCTCCCCCTAAGGCAATCACCATTACTGCCCCAATTCAGGAAGGACCTCAAGACCTGGCTCTTCGACTGAACCACAGTGCCTTGCAACAGACCTGCAGTTGTGCCCCCTCCCACAGTGGCTTGAGACTTTTAAAGGTGAGTAGTCATGCTATACAAGCCATTTGCTTGATTGATTGATCTTGTGCTAGCTAATGAGCACAGAGATGGCCCCACACTGCTCTGATTATACCACATGCATGGGTCTGAAGCAGCGTAATTTTGACTCCACCCTTGCAACTCAATGAAATGTAATTATTTACTTGCATTTCACATTGTATTCACTGTGTGCCTTAACTTCATTAACGTGTGTGAAGCATTTAAACGTATTAATGAAATGTATTCACTGTAGAGACTAGAGATCTATGCATGTGTGCACTAATGTTCAGTTCAAACATTTATTCTTTGTTCACGTTTTACACTTACACTTATTTTGAAAGTTATATTTCCATATGCAAACATGTGCTCTTTTACTCATGTTTTCCATTTATTTTGAAAGCCAAATATGCAACCACATATTCAAAATGCATATTAAATGTTAAACTAAAATTAGCCTGGCTACAGGCCTCAGTTGAAATGCATTTTGCTTTGCCAGCATGTTCTTTCTTTCCTTCCTTGCAGGTTTACTATCACAATTCACTTTAGTTAGAGACAGGCTCATTGTTTGTATTAGATTGGTGATAGAGGCCTGGAGGGAAAAACTTGGCAGTGAACATGGAGAATTCATCATGTACCCGGATGGATAGATGTTCAAGGTTGAGAAACACAGTCTCAGTTCGATGTGCTGAGAACTTAAATCATGTTCCAGATGCACTTGAGCAATGATTTGATTGGCTCCTGGTGGCATATATGGAGGACACTGGTCCTGTTATTTTCTTGGTTTAAATTTTGGTAAATAAACCACCTGCTTCACCCACTCTTCGTGTTGTGGGATTTGTTATTTGATTCGTGGAGGTGAGAGGTCCGTGCCTATATTCCCGCTGAGAAGAGAGTGGACAGGACTATTTCTATATATATACACACACACACACACATATTTGTGTGTGTGTGTGTGTGTGTATATATATATATATATATATATATATATATATATATATGCCACCAGGAGCCAATGTGTGTGTGTGTGTATATATATATATATATTCACTAAAAAAACCATAGGTTTCAGGGGCGTTTTAGTTAGCTGGACATTTCCCTCGTACAAAACCCTAGAAATTCCCCCGTTATAGTTAGTTCAGCTAACTATAACTCGCGCCCCCGCAATGCACTGCTGATGACGTCACATATTATATCACTCATGACATGGTCAGTGACATCACTGATGACATCACTGATATATATATATATATAGGATATAAGACATTTTCTGACTCTTCTTGTACTTTTAAATTGGTGTTCTCACAGAGTCAGAGCAGACTTCCTTTAGACTTAGACTTCGAGAGGTACAGACCTCGATGCTTGTCTTATTCTTACAAGTGTGAAGCTTCATGATGAATGCTTATTTTCTTTTCCACAAGACTTCACCTGATCTTGAACTATGGTGATACCGTCTATGTTCCTAAATTGTACCCCTATTAGATAATTTTATAAATGACTTATGGTTAGAAGAGAGAAGGGAAGTTTCTTTATGGAACACCTGTTTGCATTCACCTGTTTCCTTATTGTTACGGCTATCACAAAACCCTTTAATTATTTTTGGCAATTCTTGGTCCTTATTGTGGAGTCACATTGGCTTCAAAAATCAGAAATCTATTATTGATGTCTACTGCCTTTCAATGCTTCACGTCAACCAGCAGAGTCCCAACTCATCATCAAAACTCACCCCCTCACCATTAGGCGTGCCACAGAATCTATATTGTCCCCACTTTGTTCAATCTTTACATTGAACCATTGAAATCCAGGAGAAACATGGCATTTGCTTTCACATGTACACGGACGACACTCACCTACACCTTATGTCGCTAATCACCTGGATAACAGAAATCCAACCCTGATTGAAAAACGTCAAATTCAAACTTAACTCCCAAAAAGGTCCCTATTATTTCTATATGGCGGACCCCAAAACTCTCGCCATGAAACGCACCTTCTTGGGAAGGTGAAGGTCTTGAAAAACTTGGAACTCTCTTCCCACTAAGGTGTGTATGACCCCCTCACTTGAAAAATGTGGAACTCTCTACCTGCTAAGATCTGCATGACCCCTTCATTGCATTTGTTCGAGTCTAATCTGAAGCTGCACATACACGCTACTTACTGTGCATACATTCCTCAAGTACCCTTAAACAAATAGCTGTCAATTCAAGGGCACACTACCATCCTCTAAAATACTACAACAATATGACTTTGCTCGCTAGACTTATGCTTGCCAATTTAATTGTTTTTTAGTTCTCATGCTTACAAATAGCATTATTAATGTGAAGCTCGTTTCTTCCCATTTGCTGTGAAAATGCAATATTTTATACCTCCAACTACCTATTTCTCTACTATGAAAAACAACACTGTCACCCTTAATAGAGGATCAAGACTGTATGATATAAAAAACAAATCAAGTTAAATTAATTAAAATCAACACATTCTTCTAAAGTATCTAACTTATCAACTAGTGCATATAGTATAAAGTGTCTGATACGGTATGTTTTAATTACCATTCTGCAATTGACACTGCCTTCTTTCTATCAGTTTCTTCCTATTGCTTTAAAAGCTCAGGCTGTCTGAAAGATGTTGCCTGGTCTGACAAAATGGGATTAAAATTGCCGGATCAGTCCATGTCATCAAGGACACTGTTGTCCAGCCCGCCCACGCCTTCTATTTGACAACCTGATGCCGCCAGAAGCTGCTCCTTATGCGATTGTCATGGCGGGTGTCCCCGAGCTCCCTTTTGGGAATAGGGAAGATTATCAAGCCCTAAGGAATAAAGTCATTCATTGGCTTTGCAAGAATAGACCCTTGCCTGCCTACATAAATGGGCAAATCCTAAATGTTAGGCGCTCTAACTGGGTGGGGTCACGACCTAAAGATAAGAAAGGGGATGTAATCATTGTAAATTTTAAAGACCATAGAGCTGTTAGGCATATTGGGGATTTGTATGATTCAAGTAGTAGTGACTCCATCTCTACACATTATCTTAGTTACTTCTATCCATACTCTCCAGCTCAACATCCTATAAATCAGGAGGTAAGAAGGCAGACTGTAAATAGGCTTGCTTTTAACCATCATGGATATAGTCGGACTCCTTTCTCGCAACCACAGAGTTCATTTAATTCCCACCCTAGGCAGTTTTATCCTTCCACCCCAGGCCCTAATTATGGAAATAATTATTTGTGGGACAATAGAGGCATGGTTCTACCTGCTTATAACATACTAACTCACAATCGGTTTGATGTTCTTTCAGGCCTTGAATATGTGGATTGACACAAGAAGGATACTTGTTATAGTAAAATATTAGGTCTAGGTGGGCACACTGACAAAATCAATGGGAATGTAAAAGAACAGAGGCTTTGGGATGGTAATGAGGATAGCATACAAGTACAACCCCGCCCAAAGAGTGATTCATGCTGATATTGGGAAGGACAGTTGCAAGATCTTGAGCAACCTTGACTTAAATGAGGGGGGAAATAATGGAAGAGTTAGTTACCCGCGATTTGAAAAGGTGTTGGGTAAAGCATCCTTTTGTGATTTTGGAGCAAATGAAACAAGGAAAACCTGTGCACTCCTATTTTGGAATGTGGCAGGATTAAGGGAGAGAATTAAAAATCCATTTTGGGAAACTGTTATAGATGGACATGACATTTTGGCCCTCCAAGAAACCTGGTCTATTGAACCAGTGTATATAAGTGGATATAGAAGTTTTTTTACTCCGGCCGTGGGGGGCCAATATGGGAGAGCAAAGGGAGGCTTAATCAGGTTTGTCTCAAACCAGCTCAAATGTGAGCAGGTTTGGTTTACGCCAAAATCTAGTTTTTATCAATTAATAACCTTAAGCAACAAGAAGGGAGTTAATGTTGTTGTTATAAATTTTTATAATAATATTCCGAGGAAAGAAATTCCTAGCATCTTAAAAATGCTGAGGGAGGACATACAACATGAAATAGATAAAACTGACAGGGAATTAATGATTTTATGGGGGGGGATTTTAATTGCCAACTCTGTACAAAGGGCAAACAGGGTATTTGTCGTTTAATGATGGAGCAGGAGATAAACCTACCCCATTTTGATCATTTTCTGACCTGGGACCTATTAAATGATATATTGTTCATGTATGATTTGGGGTATGCAAATGAAATATCCCAAAAACCTACTACCTTTGTGCCCACATTTATTGGTAGAGGAGCATTGTCTACCATTGACTTCATCATTGCCTCAAATAGTTGCAGCCAAAAGATTACCAAGATAAAAATTATGGAGCTGCCATTATGTGACCATCTGCCTCAAATAATGGAGGTCGAAAACCCATTTTTTGATTGGCATGAGGATGTGCCCTCTATGTGCACAGTTCCTGATGTGGCCCTTGGGAGACAGAACGGGTACACTTTAAAATGGGGTAAGGTTGTCCCGGAAATGTTTTTAGGTAAATTGCTGAATGTTTGCTCAAATAGTTTTGATATCTGCCTGGAAGAAAAGTCTAACAATGAGCTGATAATTGATATTGATAATAATTAATATAATAGCTTCCACAATTAAGAAGAGTCTGTGGTTGGAGGTAAAGAATAGGGCAAAGGATAACAAAAGTTGGTTTGACAATGCCTGCACAAGGGCATTGACTGACTTGAAACATGCTATTCATAGGACACCCCGAGATCTCATAGAAATAAGAGGTTGTAGGAAAAAATATAATGAGGTTTTAAAAAATAGAAAAAATGCTATAAAAATGGAGGCCCTAGAAGTTCTATGTGCAGCATCACAGCTCAAGGATGCATGTACATTCTGGAGGGCCGTAAATACCCCTTTCCTCTATGACAAGTCTAAAGCGCGCATAGAGATTGCAATTGCTGAGGAGGACTGGGTGGAGCATTTCTCAACTCTTTATAGGTCTCAAGATGAATGCCATATTATAGATTCTGTTATAAGGGGTAATATAGGTGCAGGGGCTGAAAAATTGGTAATAACTCTGGAGGAAGTTACGATGGGTCTGAAAGCAATGAAGGGTGGCAAGGCCGCAGGGCCTGATGGGATCCCGGCAGACTTGTACAAAGCAAACATAGAGATCTGGGGACCCATGCTGGTACAACTTTTTAATGCAGCACTGGTAAGGGGCTTAAACCCGTCTTGGTTCACCTCGGTCATTGTACCTATATATAAGAAGGGAGATAGACAAAACTGTGTATGTTATAGACCAACCTCCCTTCTAGACTCATCTGTAAAAATCCTTGGGAGAATCATCCTGGCAAGACTACAAAGCTGGGCTGAGGAGAATGAGATAATGATGGACCTACAGTATGGATTTCAAAAGGGCATTGGTACTGTCGAACAATGTTTAAATGTAATGATTTTGCAATCTAAGTACACGAGGATAAAAGGTGAACGTCTGTATCTCACGTTTGTTGATCTCACCTCGGCGTTCGATTGTGTGTCACATGTTAAATTATGGGCAATCCTGAGAGAGCTGGGTGTGGAAGATTCCATTATTTGCTTTCTGAGAGAATTATACTCAGGAGCCACAGCATCGGTCCGTTATGGTAGGGGGGGCCAATGTACCAGAAAATTTGGGGTGGGTTGTGGTGTACGCCAAGGGTGCGTTCTGGCCCCTTTTTTATTTTTGGTGTACATAAATGGACTTGAGCATCGCCTGCTGCAGGAGTGAAGGGATATGCCTAGGGTTGGGAAGAGGTCTATCCCTGCACTCTTGTATGCGGATGATGCAGTCCTAATGGCCCGCACCCCCTTGGCCCTACAAAACCTGATAATATCTTTTGAGAAGTTTATGTCAAGTTTAGACTTAAAAGTTAATTGTAGTAAAACCTTCTCCATGAATTGTGGCACTAGACCTGGAAAGCAGACAAAAAGAATGTTTATAAATAATGTCCCATTGGAAAATACTTCTACTTTCCCTTATCTTGGTATTTTGTTCCATGAATCTGGGGTGTGGACTAGTGCTGTAAAGGCCAGAACCCTTCTGTTCCTAAAAACCATAATGGCCTTAAAGAATTTTATTAAAAAGTTGGGCAAGAAACCGATAAAAGAAATTTTAACAATATATAAAGCCACGTGTACATCAGTAGCTTTGTATGGCTCGGGTCTTTGGGGGTATTCCAATATAGACTCAATTCAAATAGCTGAGAATAGGTTTTTGAGGGATGTCCTGACAGTACCACAAAGTGTTGCGACCTACATCTGCCATACTGAACTTGGACAATCTCATATATCAGACTTAATTAGAATACAACCCATCCTTTTGTGGCATAGGGTATGGACAACAAATGAGTGTGTTATGAACCGGGCTATATTGCAGGATGTATTAAAATTGGAAAATGTGGGTAGATCTGATTGGCTAAATTATGTTAAACATTTCATTGTTGAAATTGGCTGCCAACAATATTTTGATGACCCACTCTCAATGGATAATATATCCAGAAAACTACTGAATAAGCTATGTATGGAATACCTCGAGGAAAAGAGAAGGCGAGAGGAAATGAAGAAAAAGACAGTAACCTCGCATCTCTTGTTGTTAACTGGCAATAAAGTACAGCCATACTGAACCCTGCCGATGTCAAATTATGATCGATTTCTTTTGACCCGTTTTAGATTAAATTTTGTTTTTAGACTCTTGTCCTTCCCAGAAATGAATTCATGGTTGCAAAATTTGCCTATGTGCCCGTGTGATGACTCCTCGTCCCAATCTGACATCCATATTTTATTTTTTTGTAAATTTTATATTTTACCACGTAGGAAATTCATTATCCCACTTCTCAAAGAATTGAAAATAAATAAATGTCGCCCAGCTTTTTTAGAATTTCAGAGAATGGACAGCGTTCTAACTGTTACTGTAGTTTTAAGCTTTTTTAAAAATGTTTTTAAATTACGGAAAATAATGGGTCTTGATGAAATATAATAGATCTGTTCTTTTTTTATATTTTCCCTGTGTAAACTGTAAATTGATGTTGTTGCTTTCATGGTTTTTGTCTTTTAAACCGAATAAAGTACTTTTTGAACTTTGAATGTGACAACCTGATGCATCCTGGGAGATTTCGGGGGTGGTTGTTCACTTCATTAGAAACAACTGTCCTACGTTCCCAGCTTACAAATGTTTGTGGGGTCAAGGACAGTAATAAGGTGTCTCTGGCAACATCTAGCACTTAGAAACCTTCCATATAATTCATCTGGTTCAACGTATTCATTACTCTAATTCTGTGATGTATGGATGAAAGGTGTCAGCCTGTGGCAGTTAGCAGGTTCCTTTAGAGGTGAACTGAATTTGTCCACAGCCTGTGCTTACTTTGTAAAATAACAAGGGCAGGGCTGCAAAGTTTTTCTTAAAAGTCCTCGTGGGGAGCTTGCAAATGCCAGTTTTGCGAATACCAAGGTTGTAGTCTTGACTCCACCTCATGCCTTTTTCATCCACACAATACACTCCCTACCGCTTCATATTATTCGTGCAGGTTATTTTTCATTCCTACTTTCTCCCTTTGTCACTGTTTTCCTGTCTTTCTCCTTCTTTCACACTTTTCTTCCTTTCTCACTCTTGCTGTGGGTCAAGCTCTGCTGATAAAAGCTAAGGAGGATATTCACAAGAACATGTGCTAAACATCACCAAAAAATGCTAACGCAACTTTACACTTCGCAGCCTGTGCGGGAAAATAACCCCGTGTTAACGTGGAATTCACAACACGCGGTACCATGCGATAGTCCGCCGAAAATAGACCAATGTCCGCGATACAACCACCGCGACGGAGATAAAAACACAAACCCCAACACGTAAAAAGACGCGATGTGCTCAAACGCTATAAGAAAACAGAGACAACCAGCGAGGGGCCAGCAATACCGACACGTAATGCGGGAAAAAGCACAAGAACAGCATACAGATAATGCCACTGAAAATGACATCAATTACAGAGTACCACCGATGCACCCTGTCCGACTGCAGAGGACAACATGAACCCCACAATCCCCATGGAGGAACAACCAGGAATACAGGGCCCGAGGAAAGGCAATAAGAAGAGGAAGACGGAGTACAGTCGCCAGGAAAACCCGATCATCACCACGGATGAGCCAGAACATCACCAACAACTGTACGTCACCTCCAACGTGTCATTGGCAACAAACAGGTAAAGATGGCACCCCTCCTTGGACCATGTGAATGCCATCGCATGGCAGAGGAGGACAATGGAAGAGCACAGGAGGCTCTGCACTGATGTGAATGGCAAAACCAAGCAGAAACTCGCTGCCAACACGAAAGCAGCAACGCACCCCGGAGGAGGGGGGTATTCACAAGATCGTGTGCTAAATATCAACAAAAAATGCTAACGCAACTTTACACATCGCAGCCTATCGCGGAAAAATAACCCAGTGTTAACGTGGAATTCACAACACGGTGGTACCATGCGATAGTCCGCTGAAAACGCGGCCAATGTCCGCGATACAACCACCGCGAACAGGGTTAGTGGCACCACGTGTCACAGGCCTGCGATATGGAATTATGCCTCACTGATCGAAGGGAGTCTGGTGCTGTGGCCGCTGCCACGGACTTGGGGTCACTGCCATTCAGGACTCAGGACACAGTTCCACATGTGGGACCTACTGGGCCAAAGGGGACGCCGGTGGAGTATGTCAATGAGAAAGGAGTAATGTGGGTCAGCGTTGGGGAGCCAGCGATGGTCTGCGGAGGCTGCAGAGGTCGCGGGACTGGTCGTGGTGGGCCCTCTTTGACACACGATGGTGTCTGCAGGTGAGCAGTGCGGCCTTGGAGCGCTGGGGCTGGAAGGCCTGGTCTGGGTATCAGCGTCCTGGGGTGCAGCAGGGTTAGTTGGTGGTGTCCACCGTGGAGATACATTTTGGGGCAGGTATCGCAGGAATACCGGCATGGGTGTTATATCTATCTCCACTTTTGATGCGGTAAGGTGGAGATAAATCAGAGATAAGTCTTTGTGAATATCCCCCCAAGTCTCGCTACCTTAAAATGAGTACCAGTGGCCCCACCTGCAACCACCAGCTCAAATGAAGCACTTCTCACAGCACAGGCTGGTTGAAAGATTCATCTTGCTGCCCATTTTGTTTTTTCACAGAGGTGTATTCTTTCTATTTTGCTTTCGTTCTAAAAGACAGCAGGCTTTTGTCCATCTGGGCGTGGAGTTGAAAGGGCACGCCACCCCCTCTCTAGTAAAAGGCGTGTCCCCTTTCCTCGCCATCAGTGCTTAATTTGAGCCGGAGCTTTCCGGTGCTGAGCACCGACACTGAATTGGTTTCCGGTGCTCAGCACCAGCACCTAATTGTCAACACCACACTTGGGCAGTCTACCACAAGGTGGCGCTGCTCATGTAATTTAGAGATGAGCAGTATACAGTTGTTTAGGAAAACAAGTAAACATTAAAGAAATACTAATACCTACCTCCCCAGCCATTCCTTTAGCTTTGGAGACCTGGAATAATCTGAACTGTCGCATTTACATGCGATAGAGATGGTTAGTAGTTGTTTGGTAGTGATGACAAGGGTGATGCATGGTGCAAGTTGCAGTAGCCTCCTGGTCAGAGCCCTGGCACTTAATATTTTACAAATTAAGCACTGCTCGCCATCCTCCCCCCCCCCTCCCATTGCCCCCATCTGTAGACACCTCGGGTCAAGGTGATTCTACTAAGGCAATCCAACCACTGAGATATAGTGGTGAACCAGAATGTTATTATGAGCCTCACTATTAGACATAACTTTTGTTTAATGCTGCCACCATGTTACAAAGTTAATATTTTTATTCGAAGGTATAAAAATGCACACATTCGACGGGGTCTTCAGTGAGACACTGCTTCTCTCCTCTACAGTTTGTTTGACGTTAATTACGTATGTTTGATTTATATAAGTTGTTGTTAGTATTTCTTTTTGTTAAGCGTGTCTTAGTTATGCAAGGTTAAAAAGCCAGTTTCAGCCACATTAGGCGTTATATAAATTAGCACTGAATAAAAAAAAAACGTTCATGTCTCACTCGTGATGTACATATTACTTACGTCAAAGCTATACCGACCTATTAACACAGCAAAACTACTGTGAGATTTAATTTAGCCGTTAAATGTCACAGTAGTTATTTGTCTCAACAGTTTAGGAAGCCTGGTCTGAGCCTGAGGCAGCCCGAGCCGGATGTCTGACTCGCCTTTGCAGCTTCACTTCGTAAGAAAGGAACACGCCTGCCACCTGGTGGTAGTTTGGTAAAGTGCATCAATGCATAGTTTTGCATGTTGGGAATTCAACCATTTTTCTCCAAATCAGCTTGGAAACTCTGAAAATACACGCACGTGCACCAGAGATCTATGGTTTTTAATTTTGGTATGCGTATATTATTACACCATCATATATTCTGTATTCGGTTTTAGCAAATCAAAACCATAAAAGACATCAATAATAAATGAAATACAGCAATCAGAATGCGGCAATGTCCTTAGTCAGACAACTCCTAATAAAAACACAAGCAAAATAAAAACTGGTATGTGCATTAGACAACAACTGTAAATAAAGCAGAGCAGGCCGTACTTGTTTAAATGTTTGCCAACCAACAAAGGAATAATAAAACACTTACACAAATGTTTATTATAAAAGGAACACAATATAATAAAATGCAAAGATGTGTGGAAACACAGTCACCTCTACATGGTACAGAAATAGAAGCAAACAAACCACCCCCCCCCCCCCCCCCCCGGGAATAACCAGTATACACATATTAATTCAACCACGCAAAAGCTTCTAAATTACTAGATGGGCTGCACCGAGAAGAGATACTTACAAATAGCAAGAGAGCTACCAGTAGCTCTCAAGCTAATCGTTGGAGAAGCCTGGACTATTGAATAATTGTCCTCCTTCATCAAATAATAATATTTTTAAAACCCACATTTTGAGGCACAAACTATCTTTGATGGCATGTTTGACTATCTCATACACGCAGAATTGTCCTTTAAATGGTTGCAATGCTTAGTTTATTTTAATTTTGACAGCTTTAGGCACATTATAAAATGTGCTATTGCTCTGAAGAGTTGGTTATATGAATACAGCTGTGGCATCCGACATTAAATGAGAAGAAGGGACATGCTGTGATGTACAAAGTGTATGGTACATACTGTATCACCAGGATGTAAAAGACCAAAGTCATATGTACAGTGCGCCCATAACTGGGAAGACACAACTGACAATATATCAAAATACATTTGGACTCATATACCATAATTATTTGCATTCCTTCCAATCCACAAGTCCTGCATTTATACTTTTTTTTTCTAATGGCAATATGTAACTTCTAAGTGTGCTGCAGAATACAATCCATATAGAAGTTGCAACTCGTCTTTATCTAATGATTGTTGCATGTGTAGGAAAGGATATCTTCCTGCACATGAACAATCACTAATGGCGATTTACTCTTTCTATGTGTGATGCAGAAAGCCTTAACCACGGGTCTAAACCCCAACCGCGTCCTTACCATGCATGCCTTCACCATGCATGCCGTTACCACGCAAGTTCGTGGTAATGACATGTTTGATAAATGGACATGTGTGGTAAAGATCACACTCCTGCCTCTCTGCCCTAAAACCACCCTAAACCTAAACTCTATACCGTCCTTCCCCCTACCCCAGCCCAACTGCTCCCCTCAACCTGAAAACTGCCCATATCCTGTCCCCTACCCTGAGCCCTACAACTCAGCCCCCTGAAAACGACTCCGACCCCAGCCCCCTTCCTGAGCTCCTGAGCCCTAAAACAAGCCACCACCCCCTAAAACCTAACCCCACCCAGCCCAACTGCCCCCTCAGCCTTAAAACCGCCCCTTTCCTGTCCCCTGCCCTGAGCCCTAAAACTCCTGACCGCCGCCCTGAGAACTACTCCGACCCCCTTCCCCCAAAACTACCCCACCCCCAAAACGACCCCAACCAAAATAATAAACAACCCCTCCTGCAATTGTTCTGTGTGTCTAACCCATCTCTATACGTTTTTCTATGTATGTACCCCCGTTTTTAATTTATAAACACATACTGCTTTTAGTATTGCTTCCACATGCATTATAAATATATTTGTTGCTTTATTATAGTGTAATAGTGCCTGAATTATTCACATAAATGCATTCATGTGAGGTATAATGTGTGATAGAATTAAGGGAAAGTGCAACGAGAATAAAATACTAATCCATTAATTTTACATAAAGTATTCTGAGGTCTGTCCTTTTCAAAATAGTCAGAAACGTCCTTTTAAACCTAGTACAGGCAAGTACTAGGGGGAGAGGAATCTTCAAGCTTCCTGCGAGAGTTCGTTTATGAAAGCTGATCTGCAGACATCCTCAGGGAAGAAGGGCTTTGACTCTAAGGAGCCATTCTGCCCTTGTTAGCCTGCCTGGGAACCCCACAACTGAGACACAGAGACAGAGAACGACCTTCTTGAAGTACAGAAGAACAGGATTGTTGTTCGGAAAAGGTATTCGGATAGAGGCCACCTCAAGAAACTCAAATGGATACTTTTGATGCCAAGGTAGCTCAGCTAGTGGCTAGAAGGAAGGGGTTGGTGAGCAAGGTCTGGTCGCAACATGTAATGCAATTAATTCCTTGAACATCTTCACATAGCTGCGATTCTTTTTTAATAATCTGCTTATTAGTGCTTTCGTTGCCACTATATATTTTGTTTCCATAGTCACGTCTATGCACATAGGGGCAGATTTACAAGAAAGTGACGCATCTGTAGAGATGCGTCACTTTCCCTGCGCCAACATGCCAAATCCTTGTGTCACCGTGGATGCGCCATATTTACAATACGGCGCACCATGGCGCAAGGATTGACAGATGCGTCAGAAATTCTGACGCATCTGTTGACGGAAAAGTCATGCATTGCTGGAGTCGTTTCGCAAGCACGATGCAACTCCAGCAATGCTTAGGGGTGCCCTATGCCTAACATGCTGCATCACTCCTTACGCCTGCTTCAAGCAGGCGCAGGGTTTTGACGCAGCATGGACGTAAAAGTGACTCAGTAAAATCTTGTAGATTTCACTGTGTCACTTTTACGGGGCTTCCTGCGACGGAACGCCCACCCTGCATACATTAAACCTGACGCAGGATTCATGTGGTGCAGGGCTTCACAACGTGACGCATCTCCCTAGATGCGTCATGTTGTAAATGGGCCGCAACTTTTACACTGCCGCTGCATCACACAAGTGACGCAACGACGGTGCAAGAGTGACGCAAGGGGCTTGTAAATCTGCCCCATTATCTGCACTAGATCAGACATTGATTTTAATAAACCCTTGAAATATTTTTACTGTGTGGATTCCTGTGTGTGTCAGAATTCTACAAGTGAGGAGTGGTCATCTCATGGTCGGCTCCTGCTTCATCATACAAAATTCTGAAAAATGCTTCTTGTTCAAGACATATTTATACATAGAAGATTACTATTAGATTCTTTCCTTGTTCTACAAGACAAAATACACAAGTTCATATTTAGCTGCTCTGTTCATGATCTGTGGTGGCGTCAAGAGAAGGGGAAGTTTCATTCTCTAGCAGATTAGCAACGGTTTTAAGAAAACATGGATTTTAAGAAACAAAATGGCAATCAAGCACACATGTATTAGCTTTACCATTCTAATAAGTGTACCTATTCTCTAGGACCTGGACTAGCGCCAAGCCCAATACCACTTTGAATGAACAGGCCATGGCAATGTTAGCATGAAGGCAGGCATGTCATTGTTTACATCATTAACAATACACAGAACACGTAGTGCCATTTCAGCTGCGTAACCCACGGCTCTAAACTGGGTGGCAAAATCAGTGGTATTAGTGGCTTGCGGTCTGTGGTGGCCCTGAATTCAGTCCAATGCAAGATGTGGACGTGTTGGCGCCTCCACTTGACTGCTAGTGCCTCTCGGCCAATCTGCGAGTACTGGAACTGTGTCTGCAAGAGCACACCTGGAGAAGGCAATCAGACATCATTTCTATGATTTCATAGGTATTTACCCTTCTTACAAGTGGATCAGACACCGGTTTCGCACACCCCTAGCTATTAGATTAAAAGAAAAGGGATGTATGATGGCTGGGGCTTATGTAACATTTGCCCTAATTTGCATAATAATTCCTAAACTCTTAATTGCATTATCATTCTAATGCAAATCATTTGTAAATTAATATTATGTATTACATATTTATATAATGTAAAATACCAAGCATTGTGTGTACCGATTTCATGGTACAAGGCTGGACTCGGTTTATACCATGTGCAGATGAGAGATGCTCTAACAGGTTTATCTGACTCCAAACGCCCAACCTACCAGAGCGTAACTCCATAAGAAAGGATTGAAAAAGACATGCAGTTTTCCTTTTCTTCATAATTGCTTTTAGGGGTTAGGAAACCTATGTCTGGGTGTCAACCACCTAGTGGACTACCGGCTGATGCACCCAGCACTGCCACAGATACCTGCGTTGTGTCTGAGAACACAGAAGAATGCATCAACTTCATGATGGAGCCTGTTGCAAGGCTAAGATATTGAAGGAGATAAATAAAACAGTGTTGAGTATGAATGCCTCAGACAGCACTTGCAACTGAGAGGCCTAATTCATGGAACAACGTCCGAGAGATCACCATCTTGACATTGGAACCTGTCTGATGTTTTGTGTGCCGTGAAGGGCTGGCCATTAACTTTGCAGCATTGTCTGGAGGGGTGACAGAACCATAATTCCAAGAATTCTAATAACTTGAACTTTAGAGTTGGCACAGCAAAGACATCAGGGAATGGTGCAAACAGACAGTGGCGTAGCTAGATAATTTGGCCGCCCATGGTGGTCCCTGCGGTTGCAGGTAAGAGCAGGGGGGCAGGCCGCCGCCCCCAAAACCAGTGCTGCCAGGGGCAGTTCACCTCCTCCATTGCTACAGTACTGCAAACAGATGGAATTCTGAGAGATGGTATGGTTCCCCCATCTTGACAATAGGCAGAAGATGTAGTGAATGATAGCTCGCGGGCCACCAACGGATGACCCATCCCCATAATACCAGAACAAGAATGTATTGGCCCATGGAGAGAATGTTGATTTCTGTTTAATCCTGGATGCCCAATACCTGCTAGCACTAGTGGAATCCTGCACAAAAACACAACCAGCCATGCTCAAGATGATATTTGCCCCTTTATCAGGCAGTGCCTTTCAGGAATATCTCCAAGCCCATAACACTGACCTTCTGAGAATCTCCTCATGGTAGCCTCAGACCAAGGGGGGATTTGAAAGATTTATAGGCAATTTATTTTAGCGCAGAAACAAGCTACATTACAGTAACACGTGAACCCCAACATCCATTTGTTTGGATTGGCCGTCAGGAAAACCACCCCTCAATGCTGCATCATAGATTCCTATCGGACCGTCAGAAAGCAAAGACCCTGAGCCTCCAATGAGCAAGCCAGTGGTCAAAGAGACTCTAAACCCTGGTCAGTCAACATCTATGGTAAAGTACCAGGACACCCACCCTGGGGAAAGGTTTGAGTGCTCATCAATGTCTCATCTGGACAGTAGTTTATATTAATTGGAGGATGATTATTGCCAAGCCAAATCATGAACCAGTGATCCACAATGTGTCAAACAACACATGAATCACTCCAAGCCTGCAACAATCACCGCCACCACACCAGTAATATTGCTAAGCGTTCAGTCCAGGTTTACATAGTCAACTTGGTGCCAAGTGCGACGAGAAAGCAGAAGACAGGGACTAAGGCCCAACTAATGCATTTGCAACACTTCCAACACTTTGAGTACAGTTCATCATTTTCATTGTGGCTGAACCGGATCCTGGTCTCGCTCTATATTAGACGGTTGTTTTTCATTAAACATACTTAGTGTTTGCTTGTTATGAGAGATCTACTGTACCGTCCAGCCTTAATGGCAGGCATCATACACATTCACTCATCCTGTGGCCGAGCGTGGTTAAGGGCGACAAGAAAAGGGAACCAAGGACACAAGCCCCATTTGCAGTAGTTGCACACCATGTGGTGTGTCTGTGTTAGTTGTGCCTTCCCTGAGACCCACGGCAACAGTGTAGCGCTATACAAAAGGCAACTGTCCAAGGTTGGGTATAGGTCATTGAGCATCTCCGGTGCCAAAATCAGCTACTAAGTTACTGTCAGAAAAATATAAGAGCAAGAGTACAAACATTTAGTATAACATCCTAGTAAACAGTTCTCATGAAACCAAAACGGGCAGGTGCTCAGTAAGCAAGGTTTTTTATTAGAGATTTGGACCTTGTGATGAGATCTACAATATACAAAATTACATTTATTAATACAACTTTAAAAAGGAGCTGAAAAGTTAAAAACATTACCAACACGTCAATTCATTAACTGGATAATTTATCCTCTCCATTACAGCTCGTGCCTTGGAAATACCATATTTAAAAAAAAGTTGTTTGAAGAATCTCCATTGCAATTTTTTTAGGGCAGGACAAGCAAATTTAACGTGTTCAATGGTCTGTACAACATAAAGTGCATATTTTCTCCTCCCAAATTACATCCTGGCACGCATCCATCACAGTTTTTAATGGTAAACATTTCAGTCCACCAAGCATTATGCATCTTCACACTCTATGTTCCAGGTTCCAGTTCAAATACATTTGAGAGCCTGCTGCCGGACATGATTGAATAATGCAACGGAAAGAACTTTTTGCTGTATATATCTCTATATCATTTTACATTAAGTAATTTTTCATAGTATATTTAAGATAGTTTTTTTCAATGAACATAGCTCATATTCTGGCCATCTAATCTAGTCAAAGAAAAGTGCTAAAGTTCAGTTAGAATATTAGTTAAAAATGATCCAGCCTCAACAGTAGGAGCAAGACGTTCTGAAGACCTAGGACCCCTTAAGGACGTTTCTTTAACATGTAATCAACAATGGTACTGTAGGAAGCTGGCTCTGTTAATATTGAGCCAAAGTAAGGTATAGTGTGCGCAGAGTCCAGTGGATCCCCAGAGACTTTACAGAGGCTAAAGTAGATAACACCTTACTCTCTTTTGTGGTAGTGTGGTTGAGCAGTTAGGCTAATCACTCAGAGGGCTGTGTTAAGTATTTGTTGTATACACTCAGGCAAGAAATGATTACACTCACTCAAAGACTGACTCCATCCAAGACCAATTGTTTTGTTTAAAAATTACTTTGTTACTTTAATTTAACCCCTTCAGTGCCACGCCCTTTCCCCGCCCTGTGCCGGCCGTTACATTAGCGGGCGGGGTTTATGACGAGCTGGACTCGTCATGGGCACAGCGCAACCGCGGCCCATGACGAGTCCAGCTCGTCATGGGCACTGAAGAGGTTAAGAGCAAAGAGAAACTCAGTTGCAGGTAAGTACCAGTTTAAAATACCAATACTTTTAAGGTACAATAGGAATGTGTTTTCAATACTTTTCAGTGATACTGAAAATACTTTGTGGTGTCAATCAACAGTAGCAGTAACTTGACAATGTAGAAGATAGACAGTGCAATTACCAAGAAATGCAATGCAATCCTATTGGAGGAAAACAGGTATGCACATTTACTGGTAAGTATTCAACTTACACATCCAGTCTTCGGAGCTCTAGACCAACACTAGGCAAGGGACATCTCAAGGTAGATATTACACCACCACCAGCACTGGGGTGTCCGGTTGCAGAGGTCACTGAACCCAATGTTAGTCAACAGAGACTGGGCTCACCCACAGAGGTTCTGGGTGCAGGTAGGTATCCAGCGGTTTCATGGCACAGGTCCAGGGGGTTTAGGCAAGCACATGGGGGGCCCCAAGGCAGCACCAACCATGCACAACAAGCCTCACAGGGGCGGCCGGGCCGGGTTCAGGGTGCAAATCGGCATCGGGCACCCAATGCAAGTGAATAGGCAATCTCAGTCGCAAAAGAGGCTGCAGGCTTGGACCAGGAGGCTGTACGAAGGTGACAAACAGCTGGGCAGGTATGTAGTGGTGTCAGTGGATGCCTGGGCACTGTTGGCTGGGCTCCTAAAAGTTGGGGGGCTGAGGATGCAGGGGTGCCTTTGGATGTCGAAACTTCTTTACCAAAGCTGGTCGCGGTCCGGGGGACACTTAGAGATGAGGCTGCAGGCATTTCTGAGGAGTCCAAGAGAGGGCAGCCACTGGTGGTTTTGAGGTCAGGAGCACTGGGGAGACTTCACTGGATAGATGGGCCACCCAGACGAGGGTTTTCTTCGTCGGGTGCAGAGTGAGTGAGCAGACACTGTGGTTCCAGCTAAATCCGGAGTCCTTGGAGTGGGTTTCTTGTAGACAGAGCTGCTGTCCTCAGGAGATCTGGTCTTTGTTGAAGTTCAGGCAGTCTTCCTCAGGTTTCTGGAAGTCGCTGGCTGCAGGACAGGCGTCGTCTTCCTTGCAGAGGAATCTTTTCCTATTCGCTAAAATCCTTCTATCCAGTACGGAGGATTTTCTAAGGGGGGGGTCACTTCAGCTTGGGACACCTTTAGGGGTGGTCCTGGCTGAGAGGGGACACACTTCTTCTTACTAATTTTCCCCCTGGCCTTGCCACCAAAATTGTGGCTTGGCCAGGGGGCGGGCATCTCCTCTAGCTGGAGAGGCTATAAATCTAGCACCTGCATCACTGTGGGTTTATTATGCTGTGAAGTTTGATATCAAACTTCCTAGCATTTGGTAATGCCATCATGGAGCTGTGGAATTCATAATGACAAACTCCCAGCCCATGTAATCGATATGGCTTCATTGCCCTTATAATGTTTAAGAATGGACTTAGACACGGTAGGGGCATATTGCTCATGCACCTAAGCCCTCACCAGTAGTTTAGTGCACCCTGCGTTAGGGCTGTGAGGCCTGCTAGAGAGGTTAATTACCTATGCCACAGGCAGTGGTTTGTAGAAATGGCACACAGGGATGTGTGCCATGTCGACTCTTCAGTTTTAGCTGCACCTAAACGCACAGTCTGCAATGGCAGTGGGTATGGTGTCTCTGGTCACAAGACCTATGGAACCAGTGTTCCAGTGTGCCACATATCAGCAACAATGAGCTTATATGTGGGCCAGAGGTGTGCCAATTGTAGAAACAAAGGTTCAGTTTTGAGAAAGAACAAAGCCACTGGGAAACTGATTAGCAGGGACCCAGTGCTCATTCAACCAAAATGCATCAGGAATCAGGCAAAAAGTAGGGGGTAACCATGCAAAACCGAGCACTTTCCTACAGGTGCCAGCGTAAAATAGCAGCCATTCCTCTTATGAAAGTGCTCACCAATCCTAATTGAGATCATAAAATTTAAAGTGCGAAGAATGTTCCCCTCCACCTCATGTGTAAAGTGCTACTGATTAGTACTTATTGTCTCTATAACATATAAAAGTGTCCATGGAATTTTCATTTTATATACTGTTAAGAGATGATTAAAGTACCTTTGACATGTTGCTCCATAAAGTACCTTTATTGCATTTCCATTTGCAAATACTTCATTTGAAATATGTGCAATATATTTGCTGTCAGCCAAGTTTGCTGACATAATTCTTCCAAGAGAAGGGCAGGATTTTACTACTTCTATGACAGGATTATTAAAAGACCACTTACACTTTGTATTTATCTGCCACTCCTTTGGACAAAACCTCATGACCTTAGTTTTATTTATATTTACCCTCAGGAATTGAGTGTTGGATTATGATGACAGGGTATCAAGACGTCTCTGAAGACATCTAGGAGTCAGGTCTAGCAGGACGATATCGTCCACATAAAGGAGTGTGTCTAAAGGATGAGAGCCTAATTTTGGGGCATCACCATCTATGTTAATGAACATATCGGGCAGATCCACTATATATAGCTCAAAAAGGAGAGGGGCCAACATGCATCCCTGTTTCAAGCCACATCTGGTAGGGATTTTCAGAGTCATACCCCGTTTACCTCCAATCATAACATGACACCAGGTAGCTTTGTGAAGAGCAATAATGAGTTTCAAAAGACCCCCTGATATTTCCATAGCACTTAACTTCTTCCAAAATGACTGCCTGTCTACGCGATCAAAGGCAGTCGAATAGTCAATATAGGCTGCATAGACAGGCAACCCCTTATGTTTCACATATTTCTCCAAAATTAGATGCATTACTGTTATATTATCCAAAGTCGAGTTGCCTGTTCTAAGCCCTGCCTGCTCCAATGGTGTAATATTTTTTTCCTTCACCCATTCTAGTAGATTAGATAATACATATGTTTCCTTCTTGTGGCATCCAACAGGGTAATCGGCCTATAATTGCCAGGCATGGCTATGGGGCCTTTTTCATGTAGCAGCAAGACAACACTACCCCTCCAAGACCTAGGGACCACTCCTGTGTAATAACATTAACAGAAGAGCACCACTAAGTAGGCCCATAGGTCCAGATCCAGTTTTATGATATTAATAGATAATTGATCGTAACCTCTTGCACCGGTGTACCTGAAAACCTTAGGATAATGCAACACCTCCTGTCTAGAATGAGGAAAAAGGAAAGGGGAGAACATCTCCCAACTGATATCTCACCGAGGGACTCCATAACACTGTTGCTATCCAGCTGATTATCCAAAGCGTAGAAGAAAAGTTATATTTCCGTCATTCCATGCTATTATTTATCTTGGGTTTAGAGGGAGAGACGCTATTCACCCCTATGATTTTCTAAAAGGCTTTTTGATTTTTACATTTCACCACTTCTGTTATTTTTACCCAGATTTTATCAGAGATAAATCTTTTTGAAATTCTTACCCATCTAGTTCTTTTTCTTTTTAAATGAGAGATCCTCTCATTACACTCTTTGGAGTATAAGGTGTACTACCTTCTTTGTAAGTGATTAATAAGCTTTTTAAAAATAGGTCTAGGCGGAGTTCTCTGAGTCGCGCTTTGCGGAATTTTGCGAAGTGGCAAAAATCTCTGCCATGTTACTTGGAGTTCTGCAAGTGGGGGAGTTTGATATGTCATGCTGTTTGCGATGATTTTTAACATCAAGAGTTTCTCCTGCGCTGTAAAATTAGTGTGAACTGTATCAGGCGGAAGGCCAGAGGGCGCTGCTTTTTTCTGCTGCTCGAGTAGATTTTCTCTTAGAGGGGCAGCTTCCTCAATGCGAGGGGCAGCTTTCTCAATGCAAGTGATAGCGACCTGATACAACCCCCCATGTTCAGAAATCTCGCCAGCACGTGGTGTAGTGTGCAATTTCCCTTGCTCATGCTCTCCAACTTAACATTGGTGAGCTGCACAAGAGAAAAAACTCTACTCTGTGCAACATCGCAGAGTTTTTCACAACTCTGTGTAAAGCGCACAGTAGGCAAAACTTCACGAACTCCACCCGTGGAATGGAATTCTTCTCCCTCCACTAATTAAAAACAAACTATTTATTTTAATTATTAGAATGCCTTATGGATTTTTTACATAGACTACCTACCAAATTCGGGGTTACCCTCACAGATAATTGCATATGCTCCTCAAATATTTCAATTGGTAGCCAACCTAATAGGCGAAGAGTTTCGGTGATTTTCTTTAGTTCTGCTGATAGCGACTGCTTATCTTTCTTTGTCCATAATATCTTCCAATTTACAGCGCTAAATAACACAGCATCACTATCAGGGATCTGCCTTGAGTGTACATCATCAGGTTTCGCATTGATAGTAAGAAGTAGAATATTGTGGTCACTCCAAATATCATTTATCACCTTTAGATTCCTATAAATAGGGAAAAACCATGGATGAACTAATAACATAGTCAATTATTGTAGTTGATACAGCTGTGATATCACTGGGATGAGCTGAAATCTCACTCTGTAATCTCCCATAGACGATAATAACATCATGTTCCATATATGTCTCAGGATCAGAGTTCCTCTTTTATTTGCCCTGGAGCAGGAAAGAAACACAGTGGCCATTATATTAACAGCCTCTTCCTGTTCTTTATCCACAAATAGAGCGAAGGAATGATTTGAGACAGTAGCGTTAAGATCTCCTATTATTAGGACCTCTGAGATACCTAGGGCCTGATTCACAGAACAAACTTAAGACTAAATCCTAAACTTACTACTTTGTGGTATTCACAGAATGCACTTACTACTTTGGGTATTCACAGACTGCACTTACTACTTTTGGTATTCACAGAATGGATTAACGACTACTAACTTTACGTCTGCACTCGGGCCGGAAATTCCAGCCCGGAGGCGGAGCTTCCGGCCCGGAGGCGGGGCTTCCGGCCCGGAGGCGGAGTTTCCGGCCCGGAGACAGAGCTTCCGTTCCGGAGGTGGAGATTTCGGCCATGGCTAACTCTACTGGCCGGAATCCCCACCTCCGGGCCAGAAACTCCGCCTCCGGGCCGGAAGCCCCGTCTCCGGGCCGAAAGCCCCACCTCCGGGCCGGAAGCTCCGCCTCCGGGCCGGAATTTCCGGCCCGAGTGCGGACGTAAAGTTAGTAGTCGTAAATCCATTCTGTGAATACCAAAAGTAGTAAGTGCAGTCTGTGAATACCAAAAGTAGTAAGTGCATTCTGTGAATACCACAAAGTCGTAAGTTTAGGATTTAGTCTTAAGTTAATTCTGTGAATCGGGCCCCTACTTTTTGCATGATCATATTTAAATAATGAAAAATATTGCTTAACAAGTAGTTGTATTCTTGACCAGGTAAAATATAAAGATTGACCAAAGTAAAAGGAAAAATAAAGCAGTGACTCGAATTCTGCTCTGGAAATGTAGTACAATGTAATAAATTTGATTGATGACAGTCCACCTGATATATCCAAGTAGAATTTGTGGACAATACTGTGGTTAAACCACTACCAGCATAACTTCTCTTTGACTAGGTAGCAGGACAGCTAATCACATAATAATTTTCAACCTCAAAAGAGGCAGCCGCTCACGTTTCTTGTAGACAGATTACCACAGGAGTCAATACATCCAGATTCCGGATTTTCCCCAGGTTATTCCAACAGCCGGCTATATTCCATGATACAATTTTAATGGAGTATATTTCACTACTAAACACTCCAATTCAAAACATTTGGGACAGCCGTCTAACCAACCCAATTGAGATACATCATAATTTTTTGGCTTCAGGCCTCAGTTATAATCTTTGCATGAAACCACTCTGGCCAGCCTTACAAAAAGCTAGTGTTAATTTTGCATTAATGGCCAGCCCTTCCTGTGAAACAGTACAGTATTCAATGGGGCGTAAAATTGCTAATAGTAATTTTTACCACTCACAGGCAAGACCTTTTTTTTAAGAGAGGAGGATAGAATATCGATACCTTGTGACATAAAAAAAATCACATTTGTTCAGAATTTAATTCAAAATAACTGGTGACTTAAATGTAACCCCCAATTTTCTTCTCTACTTGTGTGACTTATTATTCCATCAATTGTAGATCACTACTCCATGCCAACTAAGTTGGTTGCTCTGCCAAAAGATTCATCAGAAGAAATCAATTTAAAAAGATAGAATCATCCTCAAATAAGACAATAAAGTCCAAAGTTGTGATTTCCTCCTTTCTCGTTTACACTTTTGTCTGGTAGGTCTGAAAATATTGAGGGCCATTTTTCAGAACGTCAGACAGTCGATGAGGCACAAATGCAGATGAGGTCAGCTTCAGAACAACCGGTTAAGCTAATATTTCCTTTTTTGAGTCTTTTGAGTCACAGTGTGAATAAGCATTTGCAACAAAGGCCCTCATTTTGATGCTGGGTGGACCGCCACCAACAGGCTGTCGGTGGCAGTCCGCCCGACATCCAGGGCCTCGGCCGACTCTCAGATTATAATACAGGTGGTCAGAGTGATGATGTCAGGGGGAAAAACCGCCACCTCCAACAGGCTCAAGGAGCCTGTTGGGGTGGCGGTCGGACTCCTATCCGTCAGGGCCGGACTGGCCGTAGCCGGCACTGGGCATTTTACCGGTGGGCAGAAGGGTGGGAGCTGGTGGTCCTAAGGCATGTAGAGGCAACCGGGAAGGGAGTTTAGTGGCCCAAAGCAGGGCCACCATCCCCCATGGGCTACTGCTTAGTCCATGTGCCAGGTACCACATGGTGCCTGGCAAATGGTGCATGGGTGTTTTAAAAAATTGTGTTTTTCTACTGCTGCTTATGCTGGCCCGTTTCCAGGCAGCAATGCAATCAGCAGTAGAAAAAGGCAACTTCTGACCGCCTACGCAGCAGTCTTATTGGAATATGGCAGGTGGAACCACAAACTCCTTGGGGGGCAGTCTCCTTTCCACAGCAATATGAGGCCGAAAGTTCTTCTGACCAAAGGACCTCTTATCAGTCTGCTTATCCAAGATAATGTCTTTTTGGATCACAGATTCCAGCTCCTTTGCTGATATTAACCTACTTGAACTACTTGGTTCACAAAGATTCTCAGAAGCTGCAGTTGACTGTGGGTTCTCAATAGCAACAGTGGACTGCAACCTTTCCCCAGTTTCTATTGAGTTCTCAATATAAGGAATTTTCATAGGGAACATCACCTTTTAGCCCCTTTTTTGCTTAATCTTCTCAGCTTTCTTTTAGCTTTTTTCCCACTGCTGCTTCTCTTTTTCTTTCAGTTTAAAGATTGAAAAAACGTCAGTTTCCATGGGTTGCATTGAAGAAGAGCTATGTTTGGCTGGAGCTGTCTTTGGAAAAGCGTGAATGAATCATTTTCCATAAAGAGAAGCCCCAGTGAAGATAGACCTACCTCCAGAATGGGTGTATGTGTGTATTGGCATTTTTGATATGGGACAGCCAACTTGTAAACCGATGTCATTCTTTTGAGTCAGACTATCTTTGACACTCTGCTTACCAACTGGTACACAGACCCCCTCAGATTTCATTGGGAGTTCTTTCAAGATTACTGATAGCATGTCCAAGATATGACCTGAGCTGTCCATAGGTTTTTCCAGAAGACTCATGATAGAGGACAAAATTCTCTCAATACATTGAAGTCTTCTAGAGAAGCAGACATAATTGCCTGGGAGATTCACTGATGGAATAAACAATAGGTCTGATGCCACAAATAGATGCGTCCCTGATGATAGATTAACACTAGGTGTACTACAAAAAAGTTCATTGACTTTCTCTTTCTCTGTGATAATGGCACCACTCTATCTAAGTACTGTTGCTCGACACTGATGACGCAGCATTAAACGGTGATCTCTCCGGTAGAGTATTTACCATCATTAAGGAGATGTCACTAGAGTGGTTAATCTGTTGGATATCATGTCTTTTCTTAAGTAGACGCGCCAGAGGATCTGGGCCTGGGAAAGATTGTAAAGAATGCTCTATGTTAGCTGGGCCTGCATTATTGAGGAACAGCAGGTAAAGGGGTCTTCTTGCCACACAAATAATCTCAGTATCCCCCAAAGGACATCCAATTGTGACTTTATTTTTGTTACCTCTTTCATCGGTAGCAAGTCAGCTTCCGCTTTGAGATGTTCTTTACCTGATCTCATTAAATATACGCTCTTGTTGAAGTTCCTGTTTCTGTTTTTGTTTCCAACAGAGCCAAATTCCTGCTGTATTAGTAGGTACTTTAATAAAAGTAGGTGCAGTTCAATTCGGGCAAACATTAACAGAGAAATAGCCATAACAAATATTAAAGATATGATGCAAGCAATCATACATTTCAAAATGCAGCATGAAAGTAAGGAACATTAAGCCACCGGTTCAACCTGCTGAACACACAACAAGTTAGATAAATATATGACTGCAATGCAATCTTGATACTAAAGTAATATCCGTGTTTCCAGTGCATTTCTAAACTTGCATTAATCATTCAATTAAAACTTCCATTACCTGATATCTTAGGAGCAGAAGGGCACCATTCCAATTAAATGTTTGCCTTAGGATTGCTATCTAAAGATTCTGACTCACCAGCATCCTGGTAAAAGGTCAAGCTGAGCACTTCACTTAAGGCAAATTGAATCACCTTGTGTCTCCTGGAGGACAATTTATATTGAAGAAATGCCTGCAGAATTGGCTCGGGGAAGAGAACCAGGGGTGGGTGGGTACTATAGTCCTATTTTTCGTTATCTTCAGTTGTGTCTCTAATATAGTAACTGGTGAGATTGCACAGAGGCACCAGCTTCCATGATAGAGAAGCTAATTTACACTTTTTGGTGAATGTTCAACTTTCCCCCAAAATATTATAGGACAGGAGTTTGAACAGTAAACCACCCCGTGGACTATTTTGGTGAAAGTTACTAATTTCCTAAATTTTCTAGGGCTAGATATAGAAAAGTAAGTCTTCCTCTTCAGCATCAGATGCTAAAAGGGTGCAACCGAAAGCAAAAAACTCATATTTCTCCTACACCCTGACAAAGGTCAAATAAAGACAACCAGAGCTAATCGTATACCTTCACCCTAAAGCATAACAATACCGTAGAAGAAAGTCAACTAGAACTAATCGTATAATGTTTCCTAATTAGGCAGTGTGCCTTTAAAAGTGGAGGCTCAGCCAATCAGGGAGCCTGGCAAACCTGGTCTTTTGGATATCATGTCTCCAGCCAAAATACAATGCAAAATAGATTATCAGCAAAATGTGCAGGAATCACCTCTTAATTCTTCTTCTTAAAAGTACATACCCATAGGAGAAGTTGCGAGGTGTACAAAAATGCATGACCCTTATAATTCTTATTATTTTAACTATGCTAAATCTGGCAGCTCTATTGCACCCATTATGTTTGAAACGCATTTTAAGTGATACAAATAATTTGTTAGGGGAGGTAACGCCAAACTAGCCCCGATCACCCAATAATAAACACCTCGATAAGATAAGATGCTGTGGACACCCACCCACTCGATCTCTTCATACCCACTTGAACTAAACCAGACAGCGCCCAAATAAAATATCCAGCGCTAGTCCACCATCGAGGGTGCAACATAGGATGATTGTATTGTGAATCACCAGTATTCAATACACGTGGTTCTTCTTCAGAAAATGGTCAACGAAAGGTCTTGGGCAGTCTCTTCATCTAATAGTCTATCTGGTTGCCGTTCCTTGATGCGCTCCAGGGCACAGGGAACAACAAAAGTCTTCCTGTGATGGGAGGCAAGTGAGGCACAGCACAGGAACACCAAAGATGGGCCTGCAGTGGAGGACATATAGTCAATTTCATCCACACCTGCTAGAAGAGGTTCCCTGCGTGTATCAGAATTGATTTTGAAACACACACCCTTTTACTCCATCTCTGCCATTCTCTCTCTCTCGTATGTGGTGTACAGCAAGATGGAGTGCGCTACAGATGATCACACAGTGTTTGTGTGGGTGGTGTGGGCAGCCATCTTACAGACGGGGCCAGGGTTTTATCCACCCCAGTGCCCTGGATCAGGGCAGATCTTCAGCCCTGATCCTGCTTGATTTGAGCGCCGTATTTGACACGGCATCTCACAAAATCCTACTTCAGTGCCTACAAAACATCGGCATAGGAGAGTCCACTCTGACCTGGGTTGCCTCTTTTCTATCGGAGCGCTCATTCCAGGTCATTTCTCCACATTATGGCTCCCAACCGCAAGCCCTACACTGTGGTGTCCCCCAGGTCTCTTGTTTGCGTCATACTCTATTCGACATACATGTTCAACCACTGACACAGGTCATCAAATCCTCAGGGCTGATGCTGGTGTCAAATGCCAATGATACTCAGCTCATTCTTTCACTTTCAGAAAACACAACGCAAGACACGATCCGTGTTCAAAAAGGAAAGCTTGCGGTGGCTGAGTGGATGAATAACAGTTTACTTCATCGGAATGCGAGTAAAACAAAAATTCTGCTGTTAGGCATGTTCATTCTTGGGGCGACCGCTGGTTGCCTGCCTCTCTTGGGACTCCCCCTAAGCCCAAGTCCTCCATTAAAATCTTAGGAGCCTGGATGGATCACTTTCTGGCTTGTGGGCCCAAGCTAAAACTGTAGCAAGAACTTGCTTTGGGCTTTTGAGAAGCCTCAAGTCCATCCTCGGTCTTTTTGATTTCCACTCTTAACAAATCATAATTCAGGTGGAAATTTTGTCCCATGTGGATTATTGCAATGTTTTGTATTTGGGTGCCAAAAAATCAGTCACCAGGAGACTTCAGTTGACGCAAAGAGCCGCAGCTAGCTTGCTTTTCTCACTAGCCCCAAATTTTCCTCTGTTTCCGGTCTTCTCTGCAAGCTACACTGGCTCCCTGAGGATAAACACATCCACGTCAAGACGCACCATTGCTCATAAGACCCTGCACTCCCAGGGGGCCCCCATCCTGTTCAATCTCATATCTCCTTACTGGCCCTCTTGACCGCTATGCTATGCTGACCTCAACTTAGCTATTGACCCGCAGGTTAGGAGAGCAAGAGAGGGTCGACGATCCCTTCATGCTCTGGCTCATCTTTCTGGAATTCCCTGTACCTCTCTCTTTTGGAAAATCCAGAATCGCCATCTCTTTAGAAAATCTCTTAAGGCTTGGCTTTTTTCCATCTAGCCCACATTTCGCACTTTCTCTGTAGGCAGTCGCAGCTCATATGCTTTCGGGTCTAGCGCTGGGAAGCCACGTTTCGGGGAAGCAATTCGCTTTGCAAACCATTCAACATAACATGACATTTGTCATATGCCAACAATGGGAGTTCAGAGAACTCTGACGCATACGTTAGTAAATATTGGTGCAAGAGCTGGAGAAGTGCATGACGGACCTTTTGTTCTCCATAGTGATATGGGCACACAGCATAGCACCACCCACGGAAGGGAGTTCAAAAGGAGAGGACTTTTACATTTTCAGGCATGGAACGTCCTTTAACAATAGGATTTCCTTCATTGCATTTTTTTCCTGGCCAGTACAAAGAGACAGTCGTTTGTAGCACACAATTCACAAAAAATAGGACGTTTGAGCTTATAGATTTCATCCTACATTTTTAATATATTTTGCAAATTGTTGGAATTCGCAAATGTTTCCATGAGTACTGCTGAAAATCTTTGACTGTTGCAGTTTTTTTAGCACTTCTGGCATCATTTTGGGAAATATATTTTAGCATGAGCTAATAATATAACGTGTATTTATGAAGCCCGCACGTTCATCCAAGGGTATCTTGGCGCTGAATAACAGATGTTTATTGTTACCCAACTCATTTTATTGAACTCAGAAAGATGAAAGGCTAAGTGAACCTGTGACCATGCGGTCGAACACAGACTCCTACAGTGGATGCATTGGTGTGCTTAGCAAAAATCGCACTTTATAGCGTGTGTTTTGTTCCCTTACACCCCTTCCCCCCCACCAATTTTGCTAGGATGTTCTGCTGATCTACACCCTGTAATATAATTTACTACTGACCTTGATAGAAGTAAATCTCCTACTAGGGGTGTATCTTAGTCAGTGAAATTTGGGGGGGGTGGGAGGGTGTGGTGTGAATCTGACATTTCCCAACAAGTACTGTGTTGTAACCCACTAAAAAACAAGCATTAGCAAAGCCAATAGGTGTGTTGTTGACTGCCATCTTTTTGGCTTGTCAATGCTTGTTTCATTTTGTCATGGTTTCTGCCAGATTGTATTGTTGGAGAAGCTGCTGGACCCTCGTCAATTTAAAATAAATATTTGCTAAAAGCAAAAACATTTTTTTTGGTTCTAAAAAACACACATTTCCTTATGAGTCCCTGGCACAGATGTGAACCACTTTGTGTGTGGATATGCTCCTTGTGGAAGGGCAGAATGCTGTCACTCACAGTCAAGTTAGCCAGTGGCTGACCCTTTGTCCCATGCTGTATGCTGTAGCGGGCATAAGACAAATGTGAATGACACACTGACAGAGCAGTGGATGAAGAGTTCCCTATAAATAAGTATAGCATGCACACAATTGTAGTAAAATCAAATCAAAAGATGTTGGCTAACACCAAACATAAAGAAGATGCGTTGGACATGATGAGGTTGAGGGATATCAGGTTGATAGAAGGTTGGATGCTTCACAAGCGGCCTAGAAATGGACTGATCCACCTGCCACCAAAACATAGTCACCTGAAGGATAAAAGGCTACTGTTAGGACAGGGATGTCCTCTGCATGGTAAATAAACATGTAACATTCTCCTGGGTGGCTGACTGCAAGTGAAAATGATATCCTGATGTTTTGCTTGGTCCTGTCACCATGCTAATTCAGGGTGTGTGTACAGTACCAGTTCCTGCTGATGCAAAGTCCAGAATCTGTTGTGTGACCTAGAGCTGCATACCAAGCATTCCCTCATTGTTTTTTTATAATCTTTATTTTCACTTTTGGAGAACAGTACAAGGAAAATAAAAAAAGAAAATCAACAAGCAGAGGTGCATACAGTGGAAGATGAGGCATTCATAGTTGGTATATAGCTTTACATTTTATATTTACGAGTACACTGAACATTCAATAACCCACACAAAACAGCCACTTTCATACTGCAGGATGCTTCACGCCTCCACCTAGGTTCAACTGAGACAGGAGCCCCTGCCTGTATGTCCCCCCCGTTGCTGTCAGTGCTGCCACTATCTGTTAAACATATACCCGATTCCAGGTCTAGGAGCATGTCACACAAATCTCTTCAGTCCTACAGATCATCAGTGTCCATTTGTTCTCCCGCATGTTGAGTTTCATGTGGGATTCCTCTGCCAGGGACCACTTCAATATATCTTCATGCCAGTGCACTATCTTCAGTGCCTGCTGTCCCATCCAGGTGATGGTGACATTACATATAGCCAATACCAACACCAGTTGTAAAATTGTATATCGTATCTTCCTACCTTTAGGTCGTTTGACATTGCCTAGGAGGCATCACTGAGGGAAAAGTATGATATTCAAGTGCGTGGTTCTTTTTATGTCAGCGACCACCTGACTCCAGAAGATTGAACCAGGCTGCATTGCCATGGTAAGTGCAGAAAGTCAGTGCCACTGACTCAGCAGCGAGGGCAGCTATCCATGCGGGTGGGGGTCATGTGCTGCATGCCCTTAGGAGTAAGGTAAGCCCTATGGCGAAAGCTGTAGTGTACCACACAATACAGTGTGTTAGCTCACTGACCCCTTTCCAGTCCCTTTTCTCCCAGCGGAGTGTCTAAGTTCCATGCTATGCGGGCCAGAGGAGGTGGCCCAGCTGCATCCTCGCCATGACCTTATATAGCAGCTCCATTAGGTGGCGTTAGTAAGATCTCAAGCGTTTGTGAGGGGGCAGGTGCTGCAGGGTAAGTGGGCCAGGTATCCTTGGCTATTTCAGCCAGGCCTGCATGATGCAAAAAAGGACTAGGGCCGAGTGTAAATTCTTGGTGAGCCTCCTCAAAGGAGATGAACGTCTCTGCAGGGTATAAGTTCCCAAGTCAATAACTCTGGAAGTTATTCGGATGCAACTCTACTCATCACTAGCTGTTTCTCCTTGTTCTCACACGGGTCTGGCCATCTGGCAGCATGTTGAAGGTGTGCAGCATAATAACACAAGTCGAGACACAGGATGTCCAGTTCCCCTTTCTCAAACCTTTTAGTCAGTGTCATCAGGGCCACCCTACTGCGTCGGACCGCTCATAAGAGTGAAACTTTACCGGGGGGCTTTACTCACTTCCTGCTTGCCGGTCAGCCACTGAGAGACGCCATCTTTTGCAAGTGCACTCTCTAGCTTTTTTGGATGTATGACGTAACAACGCGAGTCATTACAAAGCATGCAGTTACATCGCGGTCGTTACGACGACTGCGATGTTACTACGCTATGCCATTACAACGCAAGTCTTTACATCGACTTGCGCTAGATGGCGTGCTAACATTAGAAAAGCGTAATTTACTATTCCAACTCCAGTCCACTTAACAGTAGGGAAGGTGTTGGGATAGTAAACTACACTATTTGTAATGTTAGCATGCCATCTAGCGCAAGTCGATGTAAAGACTTGCATTGTAATAGCATCTGTAACAGCATCGCGGTGTACTGAATGCGATGTAAACGATGTTTCCCAGCTTTTTTCACTGCCGGCCTATAAAGATGCACGCTGCGTGGATGCAGATGCCTTGAGGGGTTTGGGAACACTGCTCGCTCTGATTTTAAATTGTCAATTTGCACATCATTTCTGTTGCTGCTCTAACTTTAGCCTAGCGCTGTGTCATTTTATGCTGCCACTGTTATTAATAGAATTTTAAAACCAAATTGTCTAACGTGTGATCCTAGATTGCGCGGAATACTGTGGGGAACTTGAAACTTTACCGGGGGGCTTTACTCACTTCCTGCTTGCCGGTCAACCACTGAGAGACGCATCTTTTGCGAGTGCGCTCTCTAGCTTTTTTGGCTGCCGGCCTATAAAGATGCACGGTGCGCGGACGCGCAGCTGGTGCGCCTAAGGCTAACCCGTCTGCGCCCGTCAGCATCCCGGAGGCGGCCAGGGCCAGTCACTCTGCCCGGCGGTCTATTGACACTCCAGAGAGGATTTGCTACTCTAGGAATACACTATGGGCGCTTCACTCGTCAGCATGTCACCACAAATTTCAGCTTGACTTGTGGGCTACCCAGGTCATCATTTGCATCGGATGTGGTTTTAGTTTACAGTCAGACCTTGTCCTATCTCTACTTCCCCTAACCCCTCTATCTAGGCCCTCTAGCCTGTTGTCTATTTCAGCAGCTCTGATCAATGTGCGCTCCCTAAGAAAGCACCATTCTGTGGTGTTTGAGCTCCTCTCGGACAGACCAGTGGACCTACTGTTCATTACAGAAACGTGGTTGGATAACACAAAGGACTCGTTTGTTGCTCTTGCCACCCCTAAAGGCTTTAAAATCGACAGGGTGGATCGCCTGGTAGGGACAGGGGGTGGAGTAGCGATCATGTACAGGGACACATGGGACCTCACTAGGGGCAATGCTCACGCCTGGAGGGACTGCGAAGCTCTGGATTTTAGTATCAGGTTCTCCCCCCATTTGTTGCTGGGAGGTTCTCTGATCTATCGTCCCCCGGGTCCGGCTAGGGCCTTCCTGCAATCATGGTGTGATGCAGTGACCTCCAGGGCTCTTCGATTCCCACAATACTTGGTATTGGGGGATCTGAACATTCACCTTGACCAGGCCGAATTAAGTGACTCACTTATTTTTGGTGATATCATCTAGCTGGCCCAATTGTCTCAATGGGTCACCCGCCCTACTCATCAAGGAGGTCATATTCTTGACCCCATCTGTTCCAATTTCGCTATCATGGCTGAAGATCCTCTTCCAGTCGCTTGGTCAGACCATTGTCTCACCTATTTCTCCTGGGAGCTAGACTCGGCTTGCCCTTCGGGCACCTGCTACCGGAAACCAGCTTTCAAAATATTGAACCGTCCAAACTGGCCTCGGTCCTGGTGGCTTCTTGACCCGCACTCACCTCGGATCTTGACGGAAGTCTTGGGGTCTTCTCTAATTGGTTATCCAATTCTATGAACATGCTTGCCACACCGACCTTGTCCAGGTTCTCCAGAGAATTGCCGTCTAAACCCTGATTTACACCGGACCTGTCTGTGCTTAACCAGGAGTGTAAAAAACTGGAACGTGCTTGGCGCCTCAGTGAGTACTGTCCCCTGGCTAAGGCCACCCTCAGGGGCAGACAAAAAATCTATTATACTGCGATAACACAGGCTAAGAGGCAGTACTTTGCCACCCGCATCGAACAGGCACAAAATAACTCCAAGGAGATTTTCTCCATTGTTCAGAGTTTTGCGTCCCCTGCAGCACAATCATGCCCTCTCCCAGCCACTGGGGGCTGGTGTAACACTTTATCCAATTTTTATGGATAAAATACGCACGATTCAGGCTACCTTCACCTCCTGCCCCGGACCCTTGCCTGTCGCTGCGCCTATTGCCATCTTGCCCGTTGCCCCCAGGCTCTGCCTGCTGGCCTTTTCATCTGTTGATTTGTCTAGCTCTCTTAAAATCCTGAAGGGCTTGAAATCGGGCTCGCCCACGGACCCCTGTACGGCGAGACTACTCGCCGCAGTCACGGAGATCATCAACCCCGAAGTCAATCTGATTATAAACGCCTCCCTCCGTGAGGCACAGGTACCGGAGGCCTGGAAATAGGCTAAAATCCTTCCCCTCTTAAAGAAGCCCACTCTTGATCCCCCTCATCCCTGGGAATTATCGCCCTATCTCCCTCCTGCCTAGCTTAGTAAAAGTCTGTGAGAAGGTGGTGACCAAACAACTTACAGAATTTGTTGAGTGGTCTTATGTTCTGCATCCAGCACAGTCCGGGTTCCGCTCCTCTTACAGCACTGAGTTAGCGCTGGTGGAAATATCCAAAGCATCTGCGAGTGCTTAGACGCCGGGGGGAGAGCAGCACTGGTGATGCTCGACCTATCGGCAGCATTTGACACGGTACCACACTCCCTGCTGCTCACCCGACTCTCTGAGATAGGTGTCTCAGGTGCTGCCTGGGGCTGGCTGAGGTCCTATCTTGAAAGGTGGGCCCACACGGTCTGGTTGCCACCGGCCGCCTCAACACCGCTGCCGGTCACAACTGAGGTCCCACAGGGGTCTTCCCTTAGCCCCCTTCTTTTTAACATCTACGTCACTCCTCTGGTCTATCTAGCTGAGGGGTTGGGGGCTAAGGTGATAGCCTACGCCGACGACACCCAGCTTCTCTTTACCTGGGGAAAGGAGGAGGATTCTGTATCCTTCGTTCCGCATTGCTTGTCTTCGGTCTTCAAGTGGCTTGCGTCGGCCCAACTCAAATGTAACGAAGACAAGTCAGAGACTCTTCTCTACGGCAAATTTCCCCCTGGCTTCAGAGACTCGATCTGGCCTCTTGGGTTCCCCCTACCTACCTCTAATGGTATAGCCGCGAAAAACCTAGGAGTGTGGTTTGAGGATAACCTCTCCTTTTCACTTCAGATAAAAAAGCTGTCAGGCAGCTGCTTCGGCCTTCTTAAAACATTGAGGAGCTTTTTACCTCTCCTCCGTAGGCCAGCCAAAGAGACGGTCATCCGCGCCTTGATCCTCTCCCGACTGGACTACACTAACACGTTGTACCTAGGCATCCCTGGATATTCTTTGAATAGACTCCAGGTCATTTAGAATGCGGCTGCCAGGCTTCTCTTGGGAATCGCTAAGACGTGCAGCGTGAGGGAACATCTCCACGCTCTCCACTGGCTTCCCGTGGCGGACCAGGTTAAATTCAAATCCCTGGTTATTGTGTATCGTGCCCTCTGTGGTCTCGGGCCGACCTACCTACAGAAGCGGTTCTCCTTCTATGTCCCACTGAGACAACTGCGCTCTTCAGCCCTCCTTCAAGCTAGGGTGCCCCGCTTTATCCGGCATAAGATGGGCGGTTGCTCCCTGGCTGTTAAGGCTGCCCAGGCTTGGAATGCCCTACCATTTTCTCTGCGCAACACTCATGATCCGTTAGCCTTCAAGAAACTTTTAAAAACTTTTAAAAACCTATCTGTTTCCGTAATTGAGGGCGGTGTAGTTCAGGGACTCCTCTTGGATTCGCGTCGGGGCACTCCTTGGAGTAACTGTTGCGCGTAATAAGAGCACTTAACTTAACATAACATAACAAATAAGGATGGAGTCAAACTGCTAAAACATCTTGGTTGGAAGTGGGCAAATCGAGTCCTGCAACACATACAAAATCTCGGGAGCAGTACCATTTTGGCTATTGCCATACTACCCATTAAGGAGAGCAGCAATGTGTTCCAAAAGGCCATTGATGACCTCAAGGCCTCTAAGACACTGTCCACGTTTAGACGTTGTTGTAGTGATTTGGTGTGTGCTGCATGAATCCCTAGATAGCTTAATTGCTCCAGTTCCCAGCACAGACAAAAGCCAGCAGTTGAACCACTGGTGTGCCCACCAGTGAGGTGACAGTGAATACCAAGGTCTTATTACGATTTAGACAAAGACCTGATATGTTGCCAAAGTCATTGAGCAGCTGCAAAGCGACCCTTGGTGATGAGAGCTAAAACAGGGCGTCATCAGCATATAGCGAAAGGATATGTTGTACCTCACCAATATATATACCCCAGTCCCACATTTCTCCGCATGCCCATATGGCCAATGGCTCTATTGCACGTGCGCGCAAGATAGGACCAGGTGTGTAATATTGGAAGATACATGCTGGTAATATTGTGCACAACGTGTCAAGGAAAAATGCGACGGTGAGAGATTGAACGGTGTCGCTGAAGGAAGAAGAAACAGATCGTAAAAGCACCCGAATGTGCCAGAACATTAAAAACAGCCCAAATGTACCAAAAGTCGACGGGCCCGATTCACAGAACTAACTTAAGACAAAATCCTAAACTTACTACCATTTTCGTATTCACAGAAGGCACTTACTCATTTTGGTATTCACAGAAGACACTTACGCACTTCGGTATTCACAGAAGTTAGGAGTCCTAACTTTAAGACTCCTAAATGCCTTCTGTGAATACCGAAAGTCTTAAAATTAGGATTTTTCTCAGTTTAGGAGTCCTAAAGTTAGGACTCCCAACTTTACTACTACTAAACTGAGAACAATCCTAATTTTAAGGCTTTCGGTATTCACAGAAGGTATTTAGGAGTCCTAAAGTTAGGAGTCCTAACTTTACTACTACTAAATTGAGAAAAATCCTAATTTTAAGACTTTCGGTATTCACAGAAGGCATTTAGGAGTCCTAAAGTTAGGAGTCTAACTTTACTACTACTAAATTGAGAAAAATCCTAATTTTAAGGCTTTCGGTATTCACAGAAGGCATTTAGGTGTCCTAAAGTTAGGAGTCCTAACTTTACTACTACTAAATTGAGAAAAATCCTAATTTTAAGAGTTTCGGTATTCACAGAAGGCATTTAGGAGTCCTAAAGTTAGGACTCCTAAATTCTGTGAATACCGAATTGAGTAAGTGCCTTCTGTGATTACCAAAATGAGTAAGTGCCTTCTGTGAATACCAAAATGGTAGTAAGTTTAGGATTTTGTCTTAAGTTAGTTCTGTGAATCAAGCCCCAAAAGTATACCGGGAAACATAACAGTTCTAACATGGTGTCGCGTAAAGAAACAGATCGTAAAAACATCCGAGTGTGCCAGAATGTTAAAGAAACACCAAAATGTGCCAAAAGTCCGAAAGTGTACCAGGAGACACAACAGTTCTAACAAAGTGTTGCGCATAAATGAAGGGAAAAAGTGCTAGTACCTAGATGATGAACGATGTGAGTCCATGAAAGTCTCCCGCGATTAAAGCAAAACGATAGCGACCGTAACCACCCCCTATATCATGAAAACTAGAAACTGAAAAGGGTGTTGTAGGAAAGTTTAGAAACGTGGCTGCCATATTGTAATGGGTTAAAGTTAACAAACTCGGTATGGTGGTTGTACAACAATGTAAACATGAGGTATATACAAAAATGCTGAGGTGATAAAGAAAGTAGGAGTGCAAAAGGGTTCAAACAAACAAATAAATACTGAAGATGGGTAGCAAATGAAAGTGTAAGACACAATGTGAAATGATTATTGAGAAATTAAAAAATTATGGGGAAATTAAGAAAGTTGAGACAGAGATTATAGAAAGTGTGAGGCGCAATGTGAAATATATATGGAGAAATTATGGGAAAATTGAGAAAGTTAAAACAGAGGTGATAGAAAGGTAACTGGAAACAGTACAACCAAGAGGCAAGATGGCGTCCGCAAGGGTGGACACGTAAGCTGACCGCTCCTGATGCCGGAGCTTGCAAAGCACTACCGCGAGTGAAAGAAGGTGCTATTGCAGGCTCATGGATCACTTGGCAGACCGGTGATGATTGAGGATATATTTACTTGGATTCCCTAAAGGTGTTGGAGATACAGTCTGGCTCTCCCCTGCAGCGGTGAATGCTGATTGTCTCTGCTGCACTAGCGGCTGGGGTGGGCAGGCTGCGCCGAAGCCGCTGGGCGTGTGCTGTACGCGGATTCCGCTATTGGCTGTGTGAACTCACCTGGAGACGGTTTGCAGAAACTCAGGAGGAACGCGGGCAGCTGATTGCGATGCCGCCGAAAGGAGCCCGCGGGAGACCGCGGGTACAGGAGGAGCCACAGGAGCAAGAGAATATCGACGCGGGAAGCAAGTCTCCAGGTAATCCTGGTAAAAGTGCTAAAACTGCTAAAAAGGACATAAACACTGTGGGGGCTAAGGCGGATACTGGAGTGATAAAGATCGAAAAAAGGGGGAAAATATTGGCCCCATGCAGTTGGTGGGATTCGCTATCACGGATGGAGTAGGGGAACAGAATATGGAATCTATCCACTCTGCTACTTTCTCATTAACTCCCTCCTCTACTGAGTTACTAGAAAAACAGATAGATAAGGAGCAGCACACTGAACGAGAAGAAGGGGGCCTGTGTGTCTCTACCTGTACACCCAGTGCAATGCAGATGCTGGATGTGTCTCAAAGCTCAGCCATTGTGGCAGCCACAGCAAATTCTGGAAGGGTTATGGAGAACGGAGAAATGAGTAATATGGGGACTTTGAGTATAGAGGGAGATACACAAATACAGGCCCAGGAGGTGGAATCTGGAGACTTCTTCTCTCTATCTGAACAGTCTAACTCGTCTTGTGAGGATTTGGCGGCAAACTCCTTTTTACAAGTGATTGGGGTCGGTGGCAGTGATCAAAGTAGTTTTTGTCTAGAGGATTCTCCTGAGTTTTTGGAAGGTAGCCCCCACACTGTTCGTAAGAGACTAGATCATAAGACTGCTAATGTGGAGGCTGACAAGGAACAGGTGGCTGTTATACAACCGCAATTAATTCAACCTCCTGAAGATATCTCTCTTTCGCTAATCTATCAATCAATAATGTCCCACCTGGAGGAAACAAAAGTTGAAAGTCAGAGAGTACAGAACTTGTGTCGGAAGTTACAAAATTCGGTACGACATGTTGCTAAATCCTGTGTGGACTTCACTATAAGATTTAATGAAGCCGAAGCACGCATTTCTAATCTAGAAGATGAAGTGGTGGCTCCGAAAGCTCTAACTGAATCTTTACGTACTATTAAAGAAGATATGCAATGGAAATTGACTGATATGGAAAACCGGACACGGAGGACAAATCTTAGAGTTTTACAGATTCCGGAAGGACGGGAAGGACAGTATCCATGTAATTTCATAGTTGATTTGTTTATGAATGCCTTTATTGAACTAGATGGGACTGGGACAGAGAGATTGAACGAGCGCATCGATTCCCATTCAATATTCATGCGAAAGCTGGCCAAACGGCTGATAAACCAAGAGCTATTTTAATCTCTTTTGACAGTTTTCTGGCTAGGGAGGATGTTTTCCACCTAGCCCGACCACACAAGAAAAGAGCGGGGAAGGATTTTGAGTTTTTTGTAAGGCCGGACTTTTGCCATTATACTGTAGAAAATCGATGGCAATTACGGCAGCTTATTCCACTGTTTCAGGCCAAAGGTGCTCAAGTCTTTTTGATGAATCCGGCAAAACTTAAAGTGATTTTACAGGAGCGTATACGTCTCTTTACTAATGAAGGTTCCGCTAAAGAGTATTCTATCTAGGAGCTTGATTGCTGGATTGGTGCATGGCCGGTTTGAAGGGATAATGCTCAACAAATAGTAACTGTATAAAGACGGAAGAAGGGAGGGGAAAAAAAAGGGGGGTATCTAGTCAGCTCTATGCCATCTAGCTTGGTCAGGCTGTTTTTTTTTTTTTTTTTGTCTTGTCTTTAATTATTAGATCTCCACCCAGCCTGGGGAGGGAGGATTTCCTCTCCGTATGACTGAGGGGTTTGTGAGCGACGTCATCGGGGACACGAAAGCTTGTCATCTACAGGACCATGAGTCCTAAAGCCTCGTTAATGGGGGGAGGATGGGGTCTCGGGGAAGGGTTGGGGGTGGTGGGGGTGGGGGATAGGCACGGGAGATGAGTGGGAAGGGTTAGGTGTACTGAGTGGGGGTGAAAGCAAAAAAATCTATGATATCAAAAAGGGAAACAAAATAATGATACAGTTTTACGGATATATTTTGTCTATAAGTTTAGCAATACTTGGATCTGGTTTTTCTTTTTTTCCTTTCTGTAATGGCATGCAGGGGGGTTAAAATTTGTACTTTAAATGTATGTGGCCTCAATAATTATAATAAAAGAAAAAGGGTTGCTGCAGAACTTCGTATAATCCAACCAGATTTGTTGTGTATCCAAGAGACACACATTCCTTGGGGAAAAGTAATGTGCTGACAGATTTAGGTTTTTCACTATTAGTTGCTTCACAACAAACATCAGTCACACGGGGGGGTTGCAATATTAGCTAAACCAACTATACAGACAACTGGTCAACTTTTAGCGGATAAATTGGGGCGTTGGGCCATTGTGGAATGCATTCTGGGGAACAGTAAATTTACTCTTTGTACTATCTATGGGTCTAACTTGGATGAATCGATAGTCTTGGGAGAGTTAAATGTAGAACTTGCATCTTAGCCGGTCCCCCTTGTGGTATGCGGCGATCTTAATATTAATTTGACAAAGAAGGAACTTCAAAGTGTGATACAAGGATATAGGGGACGGAAACCAAGAGTTTTTAAAGCTTTATATTATTTGTTAAAAAATCATGGATTGGTGGACGTATGGGATAATCTTCACCCAACTGACCCTGGTTATACGTTTTACTCTTTTCCTCATCAGAAATTGGTACGTCTTGATTATTTTTTTATGTCCACTACACTGTTAACAGGGGCATCGGCCTATATATTTCCTAGGATCACCTCTGATCATGCGCCCATTTTGTTAGAAATACCGGCTTTTAGTGTCAATAATATACTGAGAATCTTCGCATTTGATCGGAAACTCTGTTTAGATGATAGCTTTAAAGAATATATGTGTAGTTGGATTAAGGAGTTTTTGGATCACAATAGACATTCAGCCCATGTAGCGGTTATATGAGACACATTCAAGGCTTGTTTTAGAGGTGAAATATTGAGTTTTGGTCTACACTATCAAAAGAAGGCCAAATTACAGTTACAAGACTTGTATTCCAAGTTGAGAGAAGCGGAGGGAAAACTGACTCAAGGGATTGCACAGGGAAAAAATGTAGCGGACTTTGAGACTAATGCAGCCAGATGTCGCGCCAATATTAACACTCTTTGGAATATGGAAAATGCCAGGAAATATTTAATCTATAGGAAACAGTGCCATGAGTACGGCGAGTCAGTTGGTCGGTGTCTAGCGCTCCAGTTACGGATGAAAGAAGCGTCCCAGCGAATTGCGGGGCTTAGAGATTGTTCGGGTGTAATACGACAAGACCCTCAGGGGATACTGGCAATTTTTCACCAGTTTTATACAGAGTTATATACACAACAGGAAACAGTGGATAGGGTAAATGATACTCCTATGGTGGGGAACATAATACTAGTAGACCCGGAAGAAGCAGAGTTATTAGATAGTCCCATTACAATGGAGGAATTAGAGGCTGCTGTTAATAATTTAGCAATGGGGTAAGCCGACGGACCTGACAGACTCCCTGGGGATATTTATAAGGTTTTTTTTCATGAAATCAAGAATGAAATGCTTACTACCATCAGGACGGCACAGAATGGGCAAGCTCCTAAATCCTGGGATGAGGCCACAATAGTAGTTTTAAAAAAAAAGGGGAAACCGTCTGAAATACCTGGATCTTATCGGCCGATTTCTTTGGTAAATTGTGATGGGAAAATTTATGCAAAAATATTGGCCAATCGTTTGGCAAAAGTTATTCTCCCACTAGTATCACTGAATCAGCATGGCTTTATTCCCGGACGGGGAACGGTTGCTCATATTAATAAGGTGGTAACATTGTTCGATATAGCTCAGATCGAAGGGCGGGAATTAGGGTTAATATTGTTAGATGCTGAAAAAGCATTCGATCGTGTGGAGTGGGGTTATCTATGGAATATTATGGATCGGGCAGGATTTGGGAATGGGTTTATGCAGGCTCTGCAGGTACTATATAAAGCTCCGGTTGCTAGAATTGCTTCAATGGGCCTGGTCTCAGAGCCAGTGAGAATAACCAGAGGAACTCGGCAAGGATGTCCATGCTCCCCCCTGCTGTTCGCTCTGCATATTAATCCTTTTGCAGACTTACTGGGAAAGAGCCCTTTGATTAAACCGTTTATAGTCCGGGAGGTCTCACATTCTGTTTTTGCTTATGCGGACGATATAGCCATTACCACAGTAGATCCAATTACCGCTCTTATAGAGGTGGAGCGCTTAGCAAAAGAATTTGGACAGGTATCTGGTTATAAGCTTAATATGTCGAAAACACAAATATTATGTTCAGATAATGTTGTGTCAAGTGATGTGAGATGTTTGAAAGAAGTAACATATCTGGGGATTAAAATTCGAGCATCAATTAAAGAATTGGTTGAAGTTAATTGGGTGGATATTATGAGTAAACTAAGGAATCCTTCGAAAGATAGGGGCGGCTACATCTCACATTGGTGGGTAGAGGTAATGTTATAAAAATGAATATTCTGCCTAGGGTGCTGTACCTATTTAGATCTATTCCCCTAGAAGTGACGCGGGATCAACTCCAACAGTTGCAATCTCTATGTGCTAAATATCTTTGGGCCCCTGGCAAACCTAGACGGTCTATAAGCTTTATGACTCTACCAAGAGAGAGGGGTGGTTGGTCGATACCTGATTTTACATTTTATTATTATGCTTGTCTTTTGTTAAAGATGCAAGTATTGCTGACTGGGGAAGAGGTTGGTAACCCGGCTGAGGCCCCCTCTATTTTTCAACTATTGCTTGGGGCAGAGGCAAAGAGCTGTTTGTTTAAAGAAGTTGATGGTAGTTATTTTAAAAGGACACGGTCTAAAGTAATAAATGCTGCTTTTAAGGTGTGGAAAAGCATACGGAAGATTCTCTCGTTAGAAGGGTTAACATATTATACACCCACAAATGCCTTGAAGATTCTCCCACCCATTTTTTGGGATCAGGTAGCATTAAGTTGGAGAAATAAAGGTATCGTGCAGATTGGAGACTTTTATGAGGCTCGGGGGCTTTTCCCTAGCTATTTGGATTTGGCTAGACAGTATAATCTGCCCAGAACGCAGTTTTTTAAATTCCTTCAAATCCGGGACTTTCTTGGTAGGAAGAACTTAGTATTGGTACCAAACCCACTGATTGAAACCATAAGACGTCAGGAGAAAATCGAGGTATTGTTCAAGATTCTTTTATCTACTAGGACAGATGATTTAGAGAAACATAATACTCAATGGTCTATGGTACTGGGAGAACAGGATATATCTATAGAAAAAGCTATTATCATGTCTAGGGAAACCCTGTTATCAGCAAATCTAAAGGTTCAAGTCTTTAAAACTATCTTTAATTTATATTATACCCCGGCAAAGATGTTATAATGGGGTGGGAGGCAGGATGGCAAATGTTTTCGATGTGGGTGGGATAATGCGGATATCTTACATGTGATCTATACTTGTAGTAAATTGTCTAGATATGTTGCGGATATCGAGAAGTTTTTATCAGAGATTACGGGCACAGCTGTTAAAATTACTGCCCCCATAATGTTGTTAGGAATTGGTCAGGATTTAGAAGCTGGGAAACCTATGTTTAAACATCGTTATTTAATTTTTATGGCTATGGTTGTGGATCGATTATGTATTGCTGCTGAGTGGCTTTAACCGGAGGCCTCTCCCTTTGAACGATGGCAAGCTAGAATGTATAATTTATTTAATTTAGAATTTAGTTTGTATTCGGTGAAAAGTTCAAGGAAACAAAAGACTGGTATGTTTATTTGGGGGGCATTTTATAAACATATGAATGTATGAAATAATACAATGTATTATATTGTTTTGATACCGTGGAGTAAAAAAAAAAAAAAAAAAAGGAAACAGTACAAAGATCACACATGTCATTCACAGGAGACAACTGAATTCAATACGATCATTAAGTCCATGAGGCACCAGTGAGTTCATTTTTTTGATCCAGAAAGTCTCTCTTTGTAGTAGAAATTTACGATTGTCTCTTCCTTCTTTGAGAGGCACTACTTCACATACCAAGAATCGTAATTGGCTGATGTTGTGGTTGTGTTTGATGAAATGTGCAGCCACAACCGATTTCATGTTTTTGTTGCGGATATTACTCTTGTGTTCATTGAGTCTAGTTTTGATCTTTCACTTGGTTTTGCCAATGTATACCAGGCCACACGGGCATTTGAGCAGGTATACGAGATTTTTTTAATCACATGTGGCTGTGGTATATAGTTTGATGTTATGACCATGCGTGGGGTGCAGAGTATTGTTGCCCCTGATAATATTGTTGCAATTGCCACAGTTGTGGCAAGGTATGGTACCTTTGAATGTCATAGTTGGATCCATCTTAATGCTTGGTCTGAGTAGCTCCATGAGATTCTTACTTCTCTCATAGGCAAATAGAGGTCTGTCAGAGAAAATATTCCTGAAGTCAGGTTCTACCTGAAGCATAGGCCAATGTTTTAAAATGATTTTTTTGAAACTGATGCTTTCAGTCGAAAACTTTGTGACTATTACCAATCTGGATTTTTCTTCAATGTGGTTCTTGGTAATCAGAAGTTGAGATCTGGAGGTTGCTGACACTCGATTGGTGGCTTTAGATATGATTTCTTTGGGATATCCCCATTTGTAAAAACGGTTCTCCATCTGTAGAATGTTATTTGAGTGTTCTTCTGGATCTGAAATAATTCTTTTCAGCCTTAATAATTGGGAATATGGTAAATGTGCTTTGAGAGCAGGTTCATGGAAACTGCTGAAATGTAGTAAATTATTACGGTCAGTGTCTTTTCTGTATAAAGAGGTTTCTATGTTGTTGTTCTTAATGTACACCAGGACGTCCAAGTAGTTTATCTGAGAATTATGGATGTTATATGTGAACTTTAATCTTTCATCAACGGTGTTAATTTGATCAATGGCGTTGGACAGAAAACACTCTTGCAGGTTTAAAAGTCAAAAGCACATACACGGTCCAGTTAGCCACAAAGTGTTGGACACTTTTGAAACACTTGTCAAGAGAGATTTACAACAAACGTTCAAACACCACAAAATCAACCATCTAAACCTCACTATGAAGGACAAGAACTCCTTGAAACGTTTGGCCGACAATACAAGCATCATGTTTGTCAATGCAGATAAAGGAGGAGCGCTGGTCATAATGGACACAGCCCATTACAACCAAAAAATCAATGAACATGTACAGGATACAGCGACCTACTCCAAAGTGAAGTTTAACCCTACAGAACATTTCCAGTTAATTCTCAGAAATATTCTAGATAAAGCAGTCCATGATGGCACCATAGGAGAAAAAGAAAGAACATTTCTTACTCAAGAGTTTCCCACATGCCCAACACTAAGGATGCTACCTAAGATTCACAAAAATCTTTTAGATCCACCAATGAGACCCATAGTCTCCACTCGAGCATCCATCCATGAACCGGTGGGCAAGTATCTAGACAAACATCTACAACCGTATGCACAACAAATGTCTACTTACATTAAAGACACCACTGACTTTTTGATTAAATCTCAAAATATTCCAACAGAGTGGAATGATAACATGCTCTATTGTACCATTGATGTGACGGCATTTAATACCTCAATACCCCATAACCTAGGCATAGAAGCGATTGAACATTTCCTACTACCATCTGATCTTGACCAAGATTTCTAAATCTTCATACTACAACTTCTTCAATTCACACTGTAGCATAGTTATTTTTCCCATAAAGATCAGTTTTTTGTGCAACTCACTGGAACATCTATGGGGAATTGCGCAGCTCCTTGCTACGCGAATCTCTTTATGCACAAATTTGAATTGGACAATATTCTTAATGATGACATTTGGAAAACACATCTGGTATAACTTCTTCGTTACATTGATGATATTTTTCTTATTTGGCATGGCCCAAAAACCATCTTGACCAACGCCATTGATCAACTTAACTCCGTTGATGAAAGATTAAAGTTCACATATAACATCCATAATTCTCAGATAAACTACTTGGACACACTGGTGTACATTAAGAACAACAACATAGAAACCTCTTTATACAGAAAAGAAACTGACCGTAATAATTTACTACATTTCAGCAGTTTCCATCAACCTGCTCTCAAAGCACAAGAAAAAACACAGGAGGTGGGCAGGTTTCTCGCAAGAGAATTTTAATAAGGCCCTCTTACAGGGTGGGCCACCGGGTGGTCTGTATATTGACTCTGTGACGCTTTGGATAGAAGTATCACGGAGGCACTCGATAGTAACGCACCGTGGTCTACAAAGGCATCAGGCAGACAAGCAAAATCTGCCCCCTGGTTTGGGGATGGACTTAGAATGGCAAAGGCAGCCTGTAAACGGCTTGAAAGACGTTGAAGAAGAGACTTCTCGGCTCTTGTTAAGAGTGAACACAAAGCCAGTCTCAAGTGCTATCATGCCCTTATTAGAAAGACTCGGGCTTCCTACTATAAGGAGAGGATCTAGATAGCGGAGGATTCGGTTAAAGAGTTGTTCACTGTTTTTAAAGAGATATCCTCCCTGGCTAATATCGCAGAAGGTAGAGAAGATTTACTCCACCTTCCCGGTCTCTGCACGTGAGGGGTGCATGGATGTTGACGTTTCTGCCAACATAATGGGGATAGAATGTCTTGATACATTCATCGCTCCATCCCATGACACCGTAAATAAGATAGCCACCAACATTAGGTCTGGCTCTCCTAGAGACCCTACAACTCCCAAGTTCCAAAAAAATGGAAGGAGGCTGTTGTTCTCCCTTTAAAAAAGAAAAATAATGTCAGCATGGACCAATTGGTCAATTTGCGCCCTATTTCGCTATTACCATACTTTGCGAAAATTGCAGAGAAGGTAGTCAACATCCAACTGACGGCCCACATCAGTAAACATAGTTTACTTCACCCTACCCTGTCTGGCTTTCGAACATCTTATTTGACTGAATCGGCTTTGCTCCTTTCTGTGGAGACCATTCGAAAACATGTTGATGAGGGACAGACGGCGGCCTTAATTCTATTAGATTTAAGTGCCGCATTTGACACTGTGGCCCACCAGACGTTGCTACAGTGTCTTAGAAAGGGAGGTGTGGTTGGCAAGGCTCTGAAATGGATGGAATCTTTTCTGCAAGATCGTAGTTTCCAGGTCGCGCAGGGACACCTTCTGTCAAAAAACATCAAGCTGAAACAGGGGGTGCCACAGGGGTCCACCCTCAGCCCGACCCTATTTAATCTCTATGTCACTCCGGTGGCAGAGATTTCGGAAAAACTTGGGGCAAAGTCATGTCCTATGCTGATGACGCTCAACTGGTGGTGTCCCTAACACAGATGAGAAGGCAGCCATTCATTTTACAACATGTTTGCAAGAATTGGCGTCCTGGATGGCTAACAATTGCCTTAAATTGAATGGGAACAAAACGAAGGTGTTGGTAGTAGGTAAAGCCCCATCGGTGTGGTCGTCGGCTTGGTGGCCACAGACTTTGGGCCCTACCCCCATGCCCAGGGAACAAGTTAGGAACTTAGGGGCGGGGCTTGGCTCCAAGCTCTCGTTTGAGCACCACACCAGGTGAGTGGCAGGCACATGCTTTGGAGTTCTGCATGGACTCCGGAAGACTCTGGATTTGTTGCCTACCTCAGCCACAAAAACCATAGTCCATGCCTTGGTGACATTGAGGCTGGACTATGGAAATGTACTATACCTGGGAGCAAATGTCAAATGTATACAGAGGCTCCAACTTATCCAGAACGCAGCAGCTCGCTTGGTTCTGATGCTACCCAAGGGAGCCCCTTCTAAGAGGGCCTTGATCGCCCTGCATTGGCTTCCGATCAAGGAGCGAATTCTGTTTAAGGCTCTCTGTGTTAGCCATCGGATTCTACAAAGGAAGGGGCCCACCTACTTACACAACCTCTTAACCCCTTATTCCCCTACACGTCAATTAAGATCGAGTGGGACGGGGCAGGTTCGCATTCCTACCATCAGGAGGGCAAGGATGGGCAGTCGCTCCTTTCGCTTTTTGGCGGCACAGCAGTGGAACAAACTCCCTTAGGGGCTGCGGATGGAGGCTTCGGCGACTACCTTTCACAAGAAGCTGAAAACTCACCTTTTTCCCTCAGATTAAGCTATATTCTTTTCACCTAGTTCAGGGTCTTTTGTGATGTGGCTCTTAGGTTTGTACAGCAGCGCGGGGACACACTAGCCTAGTGTAACCAGGCAGTTTATAAACTTGAGTATTATTATTATTATTATTATTATTTACCATATTCCTAATTATTAATGATCAAAATAATTATATCAGATCCAGAACAACTCTCAAATAACATTCTACAAACGGGGATATCCCAAAGAAATCGTATCTAAAGCCACCAATCGAGTATCAACAACCTCCAGATCTCAACTTCTGATTACCAAGAACCACATTGTAGAAAAATCCAGATTGGTAATAGTCACAAAGTTTTCGACTGAAAGCATCAGTTTCAAGAAAATCATTTTAAAACATTGGCCTATGCTTCAGGTAGAACCTGATTTCAGGAATATTTTCTCTGACAGTCCTCTGTTTGCCTTGAAGAAAAGTAAGAATCTCATGGAGCTACTCAGACCAAGCATTAAGATGGATCCAACTATGACATTCAAAGGTACCATTCCTTGCCATAACTGTGGCAATTGCAACAATATTATCAGGGGCAACAATACGCGGCACCCCAAGCATGGTCATAACATCAAACTATATACCACAGCCACATGTGATTTAAAAAATCTCGTATACCTGCTCAAATGCCCATGTGGCCTGGTATACATTGGCAAAACCGAGAGAAAGATCAAAACTAGACTCAATGAAGACAAGAGTAATATCTGCAACAAAAACATGAAATTGGTTGTGGCTGCACATTTCATCAAACACAACCACAACATCAGCCAATTACGATTCTTGGTATGTGAAGTAGTGCCTCTCAAAGAAGGAAGAGACAATCGTACATTTCTACTACAAAGAGAGACTTTCTGGATCAAAAAAATGAACTCACTGGTGCCTCATGGACCTAATGATTGTATTGAATTCAGTTGTTTCCTGTGAATGACATGTGTGATCTTTGTACTGTTTCCAGTTACCTTTCTATCACCTCTGTTTTAACTTTCTCAATTTTCCCATAATTTCTCCATATATATTTCACGTTGCGCCTCACACTTTCTATCATCTCTGTCTCAACTTTCTTAATTTCCCCATAATTTTTTTATTTCTCAATAATCATTTCACATTGTATCTTACACTTTCATTTGCTACCCATCTTCAGTATTTATTCATTTCTTTGAACCCCTTTGCACTCCTACTTTCTTTATCTCCTCAGCATTTTTGTATATACCTCATGTATTTACATTGCTGTACAACCACCATACTTGGTTTGTTAACTTTAACCCATTACAATATGGCAGTCACGTTTCTAAGCTTTCCTACAACACCCTTTTTAGTTTCTAGTTTTCACGATGTAGGGGGTGGTTACGGTTGCTACCGTTTTGGTTTAATCGCGGGAGACTTTCATGGATTCACATAGTTCAACATTAATGTACCAGCACTTTTTCGCTTCACAACAAGTTTATTTAATTTATGCGCGACACTTTGTTAGAACTGTTGTGTCTCCTGGTACACTTTCAGACTTTTGGCACATTTTGGTGCTTCTTTAACATTTTGGCACACTCAGGTTTTTTTATGATCTATTTCTTTACGCGACACCATGTTAGAACTGTTATGTTTCCCGGTATACTTTTATCTGCATTGACAAACATGATGCTTGTATTGTTGGCCAAACATTTCAAGGAGTTCTTGTCCTTCATAGTGAGGTTTAGATGGTTGATTTTGTGGTGTTTGAGCATTTGTTGTAAATCTCTCTTGACAAGTGTTTCAAAAGTGTCCAACACCTTGTGGCTAACTGGAGCTGTGTATGTGCTTTTGACTTTTCAACCTGCAAGAATGTTTTCTGTCCAACGCCATTGATCAACTTAACACCGTTGATGAAAGATTAAAGTTCGCATATAACATCCATAATTCTCAGATAAACTACTTGGACGTCCTGATGTACATTAAGAACAACAACATAGAAACCTCTTTATACAGAAAAGACACTGACTGTAATAATTTGCTACATTTCAGCAGTTTCCATCAACCTGCTCTCAAAGCACATTTACCATATTCCCAATTATTACGGATCAAAATAATTATTTCAGATCCAGAACAACTCTCAAATAACATTCTACAGATGAAGAACCGTTTTTACAAACGGGGATATCCCAAAGAAATCATATCTAAAGCCACCAATCGAGTGTCAACAACCTCCAGATCGCAACTTCTGATTACCAAGAACCACATTGAAGAAAAATCCAGATTGGTAATAGTCACAAAGTTTTTGACTGAAAGCATCAGTTTAAAAAAAATCATTTTAAAACATTGGCCTATGCTTCAGGTAGAACCTGATTTCTGGAATATTTTCTCTGACAGACCTCTGTTTGCCTGTGAGAGAAGTAAGAATCTCATGGAGCTACTCAGACCAAGCATTAAGATGGATCCAACTATGACATTCAAAGGTACCATACCTTGCCACAACTGTGGCAATTGCAACAATATTATCAGGGCAACAATATGCGGCACCCCAAGCATGGTCATAACATCAAACTATATACCACAGCCACATGTGATTAAAAAAATCTCGTATACCTGCTCAAATGCCCGTGTGGCCTGGTATACATTGGCAAAACTGAGAGAAAGATCAAAACTAGACTCAATGAACACAAGAGTAATATCCGCAACAAAAACATGAAATCGGTTGTGGCTGCACATTTCATCAAACATAACCACAACATCAGCCAATTACGATTCTTGGTATGTGAAGTAGTGCCTCTCAAAGAAGGAAGAGACAATCGTAAATTTCTACTACAAAGATAGACTTTCTGGATCAAAAAAATAAACTCACTGGTGCCTCATGGACTTAATGATCGTATTGAATTTAGTTGTTTCCTGTGAATGACGTGTGATCTTTGTACTGTTTCCAGTTACCTTTCTATCACCTCTGTTTTAACTTTCTCAATTTTCCCATAATTTCTCCATATATATTTCACATTGCGCCTCACACTTTTTATCATCTCTGTCTCAACTTTCTTAATTACCCCATAACGTTTTAACTTCTCAATAATCATTTCACATTGTGTCTTACACTTTCATTTGCTACCCATCTTCAGTATTTATTTGTTTGTTTGAACCATTTTGCACTCCTACTTTCTTTATTTCCTCAGCATTTTTGTATATACCTAATGTATTTACATTGTTGTACAACCACCATGCCGGGTTTGTTAACTTTAACCCATTACAATATGGCAGCCACGTTTCTAAACTTTCCTACAACACCATTTTCAGTTTCTAGTCTTCACGATATAGGGGGTGGTTACTAACCCTGGGCGTAGTGGGCGTAGTGGGACTACGTGGAGCATCGCGTAGTGTGGCCAAACCTACGCACACTCACGCACTCCACGTAGCCCCACTACGCGCCGCCCGCCTCCCGCCCGCCCTCATTTTAAAATAATTTAAAGTATTTTAAAGTAAGAAAAATGCCTTACCTGAGGCTGAGGTGCGGCGTCCCGGGGCTCCCTCTTCCTGGTTCAGCGGTGACTTCTTCTCACAAATGCGCATGCGCGGGCATCCGCGCATGCGCATTTGTGAGAAGAAGTTGCCGCTGAACCAGGAAGAGTGAGCTCGGGACGCCGCACCTCAGGTAAGGCATTTTTCTTACTTTAAAATACTTTAAATTATTTTAAAATGAGGGCGGGAGGGAGGCGGGTGGCGGGCAGCTCTGCTCCGCCGTGGCATGTGCGTAGCGCTGCCTGCTATGCCTACATCGTGAACCGCAAAGCAGGCAGCACTACGTACACTCCGCGGGCGGAGCGGAGCACTACGCCCACCCTTAGTGGTTACGGTCGCTACCGTTTTGGTTTAATCGCGGGAGACTTTCTTGGACTCACTTCGTTTAACATCAAGGTACTAGCACTTTTTCGCTTCACAACAAGTTTATTTCATTTAAGCGTGACACTTTGTTAGAACTGTTGTGTCTCCTGGTACACTTTCGGACTTTTGGCACATTTTGGTGTTTCTTTAACATTCTGGCACACTCGGTTGTTTTTACGATCTGTTTCTTTATGCAACACCATGTTAGAACTGTTATTTTTCCCGGTATACTTTTGGACTTTGGTACATTTGGGCTGTTTTTAACGTTCTGGCACATTCGGATGCTTTTACGATCCGTTTCTTCTTCCTTCAGAGACACCGTTCAATCTCTCACCACCGCATTTTTCCTTGACACGTTGTGCACAATATCACCAGCATGTCTCTTCCAATATTACACACCGGGTCCTTCACAATCTGTTTCTTTTATCGTCACGGACAGCACACCACACGTGCATTCCTTACTTCAGAGATACCATTCAATCTCTCACCATAGTATTTTTCCCTGATACGCTGTGTACTATATAACCTGTGCACAATTTAAATACCACATATTTGAATGCACACCCTTCCATGTTTAAGCACGAATATGATTCACCATTTACTTAGACATTTACACTTAAAGACAACAGGTCGCTTGAATTTCGCCTATTTCTGCTTTTTTTTGGAACACTCTCCCTGACGAAGAGTAGTTGACCTACCCGAAATGCATTGGGGTTTTCATCTAAATGTATGCATCACAGAATAACCCTTTAAAGGATACTTCAAATTACGTGACTTTCTCATGAATGAAATGAGTATAAGTTATCGGTTAATTTTCACACAAAAAATCTTTCATTTGAACTTTGCTGAAATTTTGATCAGACTTACTTTATGAACTGTAAAAAGCTTGTGCATAATTGGCTGTGCATCAGGAGGGACATTTCCTGAAAAGAATTGAATATAATGGGAAACCCAATCTACCCTTGAGGGCTTGGGCAAATCAAATGAACGGGTAAAAGGCGCCTTCAAGGGATTTATTTGGAATACTCTGTTCTATTGCTTTTGATATATATTTTTAACTGCAAGAATTATTGATAAACTCGCCAGAGAGATATTATTCAAATGTATTTTAACTAAGAAATATTTTTGTTCCTTGTGAGGACATAAGAACCAATGAACCAATCACAAAACAATAAATATTCAAAACACGGGTATATATAGAAAAAGGTTTTATCTTTTGAAATTTATCAAGGGTACTACACAGTTATACAAACAATGTAACAAGAGGAAAATAAATACAATAGTAGAATCCTTCAATGTCACTATTGTAAACACTTCTTCTCATTGTATATTATTTTCCAGAAGAGAGTGTGAATGTCGACGTTTCAGTCTCTATGCATTTGTCCATGAGACCATCTTCAGGACTATCATAAATTTAACAGTTGACCCCTAGTGAAACATGAAATAAATAATAATTACCATGCGTGAATTTAAACTATACATTCCATAATTTACAGAAAATGATTGATACACCCGTGCAAAAAAATTATCATTTCTCAATTCACAAAATTTCACATCAATGAAGTTAAGAATATCTCAAGATGCATATATTCTGTAACATCCTTAGAACTCATAAAGAGATTTCTATCCACAAGAGCACAGACATTGATTCTAATGTGTCTGATTTTATCAAAACCATGATCTTTTCTAATTTGGCACTATGGTTTAATCTGGAGCAAAACATCATGGAATTGCATTTAAATTATTTTGAGATTGATTTGTACATGAAGGAAAGAGAATATATTATTAAAAGTCATCTTATCTTATAATTCATCAACTAAAAATTTAAACAGCCACATTATATATTTCTAAAGTCTTTTATAAAAGAGTTATGTTGTGGAGCCAGAGCAATGGTGAATACACATGTCTCACTAACATTTTAAAAAGCCTTGCCATTATTTTGGATTACTTGGAAGACCTATTCCTTGATTCTCCATGAATATATAAATAGCAATCCTCAATAAGTTTCATTATAAGAGTGATATTTAGCCATCCTTACTGATCTGGTATTATAGACTGTCTAAATAGTTACATGAGAGCCACTCATAATAACTATCAGTTATTTAACCTGTTTACAAATGCCCCTAGTTGTTTTGTCCATTTTACTAATTAAAATATGGACCTATACTTTCTCTTATAACAATTGTGACTTAATCAAAAAGGAAACAAATACCTGAATGGCGTTTCCAAAGATTCAAGAATTATAGAATACAATTGATACGTATGTGCCAAATCGATCGTCGTTCTGTAGCTCTATTAATAAAAAGACAATACATCTATTGGAGTTTACTTATCTTTGTCCATATATGTATTAGTCATTTAATCTCCTTACCTACTTTGTTTAAGGTGAATAATTGTCAAAAGATACAGGTAAGTGAACTCTGGTGCTTTTTGGATGGTGTAATTAAATTTCCAGTCCCCAGCAACTTCTCAATTGAAGAAGTTTATTCTAAAAAAGTTACATGTAATTTGAGTCAATATTAAATTTACATTGATACCAGGCATTGAGTATAAATGGCCCTATCTTTTCTAAGTCATACCTGTTAAGTTTTGTGGCGCAGCAAAAATTCAGCAGTCTGCAGTCGGATTAGTATCAACCCGACTGCCAGTTTGAGCTAGCATTTATACTTCGTTTGGAGCTCAAAAGAGGACTAGCCTCATGCATCTCCTTAGTAATGGATCTCACTGTGGCGGCCATCTTGAACACCCTTTTTTCTATTGGTATAATACTGTTTATATACAGAGTGTCTATTCTTATTAAGTTATGGGGCAATTTGGCGTGAATTGTATCCTCAACTTTTATACGTGACGATAGAAATAATTTTAAACTACTATTAGTATATGTTACTTGTGTATAGTATGAATATGCCTTATTTTTCTCATCTTGTAATGTAATCCAAACGTGAGTTATACAATGATTATAGCCACTTAAAGAACACATTAAATATACACGTACTGAAATCATTCAAAATAATCATATAGTATTAACATTCACATTTCAAATTAAAAATTAATGAAAAAAACAAATTATTGTGAATAAATTATATGTTTAAATTAATCCATGCAATGTACATCATTTATATCGCTACGGATACCCAACATTTTTGATACAAATGCATATTTTAATCTTACAAATCACTCATATATTGACATCAATCAGATCATGTGTATAGACGCTTATTTATATATACATGATCCGTCAATTTAAAAATTACTAAATTGTTTCATATAAATCACAACTATGATTATGAGTTTTATTCTACACAAAACTTAGCTTGTGATTTTAAAAGTGTACAGCTTTTCAATCATTAGATCAGACAAAGGTGCACAATGTTATACATTCAACTAGATATCATAAAGCGTATAACATACTAAATATCATTGCATTTTCGTGACTTTTCTTAACAGTCTAATGTCTTTTCTTCAACTTGGCTGACACTAACATCTATTAACATATAATCCTTTTAAGAATAGCTGTTATCTAAACTGACCTATAGTACATAATGAATTATCAGTTTGTTGCATCTCTCATCGTTATTTATCCCCAAAAGGAAATAAAGTACCGATTGTACCAACGGTGTTTTATTTATTTTAGACTGATTTTAACTCTTGTAATCATACGCAAGGACCTCAATTCTCTTTATCTAATGGCATATGTGTGAGCCCACACAATTCATAGCATAAGAAATTTCTGACACATATTTCACTTAACACATGCTAACGCATGCCATCCTGAGGCACTAAAAGACGGATTGCCATTTGGACAGTTCCTATGTTTGCGTAGGAATTGTACTTTTAAAAATGACTATTTCTTCGAGGTGAAGAAATTAAAAGATAAACTCAAAGCACGGGGCTATCTATCTAAATTACTAAAAAGATCTATGAAACGAGCATGGTATAATGATTGAGAAGCCCTGTTAACTGTTAAGGATCGCCCAAATGACCCTCAATTGGTGTGTGTATCAACATTTGGCACCCATACCAATTCCATTAAAAAGATTGTCACTAAGCATTGGAGTCTACTAAAAGGTGTCTCGGGACTTGAGCAAAAACCCATGTTCTCTTTTAAAAGAGGTACGAACTTACAAGACGGCCTAGTTCATGCATATAGTGAGAACAAAGAGAATACAGTAGACAACATGAGACAACTGGCACCTTTAATAGGTCATCACAGATGCAATATGTGTTTGGCGTGCAATACCACCCAAATGGTTAAAACATGTGTGATTAATGATATTTCGATCACATCAAAGACGTTCTCCAACTGTAACACATCTAATGTTATTTATTGTATCCAATGTCCATGTGGGTTACATTATATTGGTAAAACAATACAGGCAGTGAAAAAGTGCATCCTTCAACATCAGTCGCGTATTAGGTGTGGTGTAGATAATGCCCCACTGGTAGACCATTATCGAAGAACCGGACATTCAGAAAAGGATATGCGTTGGTGGGTAATTGAAGTAGTGAAACCCACAAGGAGACAAAACAATGTAGAGCAAACTGTCAATAAAAGAAGGCAGATGGATCTGTCGCACTGACTTGGTTAATAGAGGCCTCAACTCCGCTTGGGAATGGCATGCGTTAGCATGTATTAAGTGAAATATGTGTCCGAAATTTCTTATGCTATGAATTGTGTGGGCTCACACATATACCATTAGATAAAGAGAATTGAGGTCCTTGCGTATGATTACGAGAGTTAACATCAGTCTAAAATAAATAAAACACCGTTGGTACAATCGGTACTTTATTTCCTTTTGGGGATAAATAAAGATTAGAGATGCAACAAACTGATAATTCATTATGTACTATAGGTCAGTTTAGATAACAGCTATTCTTAAAAGGATTATATGTTAATAGATGTTAGTGTCAGCCAAGTTGAAGAAAACACATTAGACTGTTAAGAAAAGTCACGAAAATGCAATGATTTTTAGTATGTTATACGCTTTATGATGTCTAGTTGAATGTATAACATTGTGCACCTTTGTCTGATCTAATGATTGAAAAGCTGTACATTTTTAAAATCACAAGCTAAGTTTTGTGTAGAATAAAACTCATTATCATAGTTGTGATTTATATGAAACAATTTAGTAATTTTTAAATTGACGGATCATGTATATATAAATAAGCGTCTATACACATAACCTGATTGATGTAAATATACGAGTGATTTGTAAGACTAAAATATGCATTTGTATCAGAAATGCTGGGTATCCGTAGTGATATAAATGATGTACATTGCATGGATTAATTTAAACATATAATTTATTCACAATAATAATTTGTTTTTTTATTTGAAATGTGAATGTTAATACTATATGATTATTTTGAATGATTTCAGTACGTGTATATTTAATGTGTTCTTTAAGTGGCTATAATCATTGTATAACTCACCTTTGAATTACATCACAAGATGAGAAAAATAAGACATATTCATACTATACAAAAGTAACATATACTAATAGTAGTTTAAAATTATTTCTATCGTCAAGTATAAAAGTTGAGGATATAATTCACGCCAAATTGCCCTAAAACTTAATATACCAAAAGGAAAAAGGGTGTTAAAGATGGCCGCCACAGTGAGATCCATTACTAAGGAGATGCATGAGGCTAGTCCTCTTTTGAGCTCCAAAGTATAAATGCTAGCTCAAACCGGCTGTCGTATTGATACTAATCCAACTGCAGACTGCCAAATTTTCTCTGCGCTACAAAACTTAACAGGTATGACTTAGAAAAGATAGGGCCATTTATACTCAATGCCTGGTATTAATGTAAATTTAATATTGGCTCAAATTACATGTACTTTTTTTAGAATAAACTTCTTCAATTGAGAAGTTGCTGGGGACTGGAAATTTAATTACAACATCCAAAAAGCACCAGAGTTTACTTACCTGTATCTTTTGACAATTATTCACCTTAAACAAAATAGGTAAGGAGATTAAATGACTAATACATATATGGACAAAGATAAATAAACTCCAATTGATGTATTGTCTTTTTATTAATAGAGCTACAGAACGACGATCGATTTGACATATACGTATCAATTATATTCTATAATTCTTGAATCTTTGGAAACACCATTCAGGTATGTGTTTCCTTTTTCATTAAGTCACAATTGTTATAACAGAAAGTATAGGTCCATATTTTAATGAGTAAAATGGACAATACAACTAGGGACATTTGTAAACAGGTTAAAAAACTGATAGTTATTATGAGTGGCTCTCATGTAACTATTTAGGCAGTCTATAATACCAGATCAGTAAGGATGGCTAAATATCACTCTTATAATGAAACTTATTGAGGATTGCTATTTATATATTCATGGAGAATCAAGGAATAGGTTTTCCAAGTAATCCAAAATAATGGAAAGGTTTTTTAAGATGGTAGTGAGACATGTGTATTCACCATTGCTCTGGCTCCACAACATAACTCTTATATAAAAGACTTTAGAAATATACAATGTGGCTGTTTGAATTTGTAGTTGATGAATTATAAGATAAGATGACTTTTAATAATATTAATATATTCTCTTTGCTTCCTGTACAAATCAATCCCAAAATAATTTAAATGCAATTCCATGATGTTTGGCTCTAGATTAAACCATAGTGCCTAATTAGAAAAGATATATGAAAATCATGGTTTTGATAAAATCAGACACATTAGACTCAATGTCTGTGCTCTTGTGGATAGAAATCTCTTTATGAGTTCTAACGATATTACAGAATATATGCATCTTGAGATATTCTTAACTTCCTTGATGTGAAATTTTGTGAATTGAGAAATGTTAATTTTTTTGCACGGGTGTTTCAATCATTTTCTGTAAATTATGGAATGTATAGTTTAAATTCACGCATGGTAATTTTTTTTTTTTTCATGTTTCACTAGGGGTCAACTGTTAAATTTATGATAGTCCTGAAGATGGATTCATGGACAAATGCATAGAGACTGAAACGTTGCCATTCACACTCTCTTCTGGAATATAATGTACAATGAGAAGAAGTGTTTACAATAGTGACATTGAAGGATTATACAATTGTATTTATTTTCCTCTTGTTACATTGTTTGTATAACTGTGTAGTACCCTTCATAAATTTCAAAAGATAAAACCTTTTTCTATATATTACCGTGTTTTGAATATTTATTGTTTTGTGATTGGTTCATTGGTTCTTATGTCCTCACAAGGAACAAAAATATTTCTTAGTTAAAATACATTTGAATAATATCTCTCTGGCGAGTTTATCAATAATTCTTGCAGTTAAAAATATATATCAAAAGCAATAGAACAGAGTATTCCAAATAAATCCCTTGAAGGCGCCCTTTTCCCGTTCATTTCCTGAAAAGAGCAGTGCAATTTTAGTATGCCTGGGGTAAGCCACATAAAGCAGAATTTTCCAGAATCTTTAGCTGGACCGGAATATTTTCTCTGTGTTAGGAGGGAGTATGGTCTACTGACCCCTCTTGTGTCAAGGTCCACTTTCTTGTGAGTCCAAGACCCTCCACTGATATCCTTTGGGTGTGTCAAGTGTGTGTATTGCTGGAGATGTGTAACACATATGTGGTAGTAAGACTGTGGGTATGGGGAGTGTCTGAGAACTGAAAACAGTGGGATCCATTTTGGATGGCCCCTGGTTTAGCATGGCACAAGATCGAGGATGGATGCAGCTTCCCCAGTGTTGGACATGTATTGACTGCATTGTTGTGGGTGGATGATGGAGACAGAGCTATCCATAGACACTGCTGAGAGAGCCAGTCAGCAGAGCCCCACAAGACCTGGTCAACCTCGACAATGTTATCAAGTAATGGGGGCCTTAAATAAGAGTCTAAATCACATGCATAGACCATATTCTGCAGTGGGTAACAGACGTAATTGCCTATATGATCCATTTAAGTTGTGCACAAACTCTTGAAATGAACTGAGAACTGCTCTGAGTGAGTGGGGGCCAAGAGCACTGCACCTGTGCCTATCGGTGTCTATGATTAGAATCAAAGCGCGGTAGACTCTATAACAATTTCTAGAACACAGAGCTAATGTCATAGAGGATGGATCAGTTTTCGAGGCATCATAGTTGCAGTTTCAGACTTCCATCTGAGCACCACTAAATTGTGTTGCATTATGTTTTGCTGTGATAATAAAGAATTTTCTTTTTTATAATGTGAGCCCTAGGCTGGACAGTGTAAATATTGTATTTGTTGGTTGACTGTTGAGTTATGAACTCTTGACTTTCCCTGATAAGCCTTTGACTGCTCACCCTTGCTACCCTGAAAGTCAATGCAGAACAGGGTGTAATTCTCTAGTTCACAAAGCCATAATAAGATGGACCCGAGGACAGTGGCAAAGAATTTCTACCATCACCGTTGTGGCTCAGTAGCTACTGCATGCCCTGTGACTCCATAAATAGGGTCTGAAAACCTTTATATAGACTGCTGTCTAGCTTTTGCTACTACTGAAATGCCACATTTTGAGAATATGCATTTCAGAGACAGTACGATGACTTGAACATAAGTGCTTGGTAGTGGTACAACCTTACTGAGCATTTCTCCATGATTGCAATCAGAAACTAGCCACCCCTTCGTAGACTAGCTTAGGGATTGGGGTCATCGGAAGAGATTCAGCAGCACTGTTCTTGCTGAGGCTCTAGCATATGATTAGCCGAGAAAATGAAACATTCTGGCAAGTCAATCCCTCTGTGCCAAAATCGCTCTGTGCCCTTCATGCACTATCTAAACCAGCTGTTTTCTTAGCAATGTGTGAAAGATCAGATTGGTGCCACTCATATGAAGACCACACTGATCTTGAGTGAGTTTGTCCTGTACATTGCGAAAAGACTTCAGCTCCTGAATGTCGCATTGCCTATTCAGTTTTGTGACCCATTTGAGATCTCTCCTTCATTGTGAAGTAATGAGTACCGTAACATTGGTCAGTCCTGGGTCAGACACAGTGGTGCGAATTGTGTCCTGCTCATATAGATCGACCAGTGCAGATGTGCTTCCTGAACCACATAACAGAAGTTTCCCTGATGAATAAGTTACTCAACAGATGAATGGCAACAATTAGTAGGTTCTCTATGGGGATTAATTAGGAAGCCCTTATTTAGCACAACAGGAGTGGCATTGCTCAGTATTAGTAGGACATATTGTAATGCAATCACATACTAAATATGCATAAAAATTATTACAGGTATACCAACACAAAACACATTAAAACATAAATTGAAATGAGAATACAGAAATGAAACTGTTATTTAACATGTATTACATATGCTATCTGCAGCCCTTGCAGTTCCTTCACAGTCCTTGTATAAAACATTTATATGGGGTGTCTTCGCTAAATTTCATGGTCCAAAGTGCACTCAGAGGTATTTCCAATTTTCCTAAAAATGGCCTACATCATGGATTGTTTCGTTGGTTTATACTCCAAACATTAATTTGAGTGAATCCAGATATTCCATGACATTAAAGGAAATTGGAACAACTCATATTGCACAAGTATGGCTTGTGCAGTAACATTCTGTAAGAATCTTGCTTTTTATGTGGGAGTGCCAATGTAAAGGCACACCATGCAAAAAGTACACATGATCTTTCTTGGTTTACAGGGCTTAATTTAATAATCCCAAGTGCTCTGTTTGGGGTAGTGTGATAGTGTGGTCGAGCAGCTAAAGCATTTGTTGTACACACAGAGTCAATAACTGAGACCCACACTCAAAAAGAAACTCGAGAACAATTTAGAAAAATAACTGAGATCCAGGGTGGAGCTCACCACTCTTGAAGTCCCTCGACATGCAGGTATGTTTTTGCTGCAGTGGTGTTTGGCTTAAACACAAAGAAGCCTTGCTGGGCGCAGTTGTCCTTATAGGGTATTGGTGCAGGGGTGCTCCTGGAGGGTCAAGCATCTTGAAACTCAGCAGGGAGATGTGGTGGACCTCCAAGAGCCTCAGGGACCTCCTCCTGTCACTCTGCTTCTTCGGTGGACCTGATGGCCAACAACACAAGGTACCTTGTAGATGCTTTTGGTGCCTTCAGATGCAGGGGGATGGCTCCTCCACCCCAAGGGAGATGCTGCCTGGTTGCTGAAGTTGCTGAGTGGTCCTCCATAGCTTTGGGAGGATGCACAGCTTCTGGATGAGTCAGTATGGTATCATTGTCGAGGTTCCAGCTGCAAGGCAGGGTTTTGCGCCAAGTTGTGGTAATGTCATCAGTTCTCTTGATGACTGCTCTTATTTGTCCTTTCTTTGGTTCCCAGTAGACAAATATGAGTTACTGGTGTTAGGTGGCCACCAAAATACTGAATTTACGGTCAATAAGGGGAGTCTATGGTAGTAGCCAAAGGGCTACTTACCCCTCAGGTGACTACACCTCCTATATGACCAATTCCTGTGGAAAGTAGGCATAAACCTGACCCAGAGTTCCTAGTTTCAACAAAAACAAGATGGTGGAACCTTCCTTCGAGTGCCCACTTCAGGTGGACCACCTTAGGGGTGTGCCAAGCCTGATAGCGTAACACGACTACTGACTAGCTAATATTCCCACCTGCTCTGGTGCCAAATGGGCCCCAGGGCAGGGGGTAGCATTCTCCAGGTCTGGAAGAAGCCAGGTCGCATTTCAAAGGCGGCAGAGGCTTTAAAGCTTCTGGACTTGATATACTAAATCTCTAGCAAACCTGCTGGAGGAGGTGTAAATACCTCCTGCCAGAGCAGTCATTGTTTCTGACCTCAAAGAGTGAAGGCTATCCCGGGCAGGGGATCAGAAACGCATCTGTGGTGGCAGGCTTGAAGAGTCCAATCAGCCAGCACACTAAATGACTGATATGTTTCACTAGGCACCTCTCATGGGTCCGCTGGGTGCATGTCATAATAAATTCAACACTGGCATCAGTGTGGATATATTAAGATGAGGTGTTTGATACCAAACACCATTATTTTCAGTGGAGCCATTACAACACTGGGTAACTCGTAATGACCAGCGCCCAGTATATATGCTTAAGATGACTTCCTGATCACTTGCAATGTCGTGGCAATGGAACCAGACATCACAGGGTCATATCATATCTGCTCATGCTGATATGTCCTCACATATAATGCACCCTGCTTTGGGCTCTAAGGTCTGCTGTAGTGGTGACTTACACATAGTATAAAGGTCAAAAAGTGCAGGGGACCATTTCAAAAAGGGGCACTTTCCTACATGTTCACCATATGCATTGCCCAGGTTCAAAAATAGCTATTTGGGCTTCCCCCTTAACCTTGTGTCCAGATATTAACTGGGCAATGGAAAAGGGACAAAAAGTCATCTGGGTTGTTTCTTCACTCACCTCTTTATAATGCAACTTTCGAATCCTGGTAGCATCTCTTCATTGGTGGTGAAAAGGACTTCTTAATCAGTGCCAACTGTGAATAACTTACTATAAAGGAACAAGTGAATGTGTTTGCAAGCCAACATCACTAAAAGAGTTTTCTTTTCCACTTGAGGGTATGACATGTCAAGTCTGACTACAAGTGGCGTCGACAATTACATTGTCAATTGGCAATGACAAGTGCATTGGATCTCTTTAAGATTGTGCAAGGAAAGCAGCTACAGCGACTGGGATTCAGTGTGTAGGGATAGCTCAAGTAGTCTTAGTTATTGTCTTTTGAAAAGCATGATTCAATAACATCAAACCCACTCTGGGAGTCACAAGCCCAGTGGAAGTCTTTCTTAGCCAATCTCTGCATGGCACACTGGCAGTGCTGTCCAGTCCTATTAATGAACAAAGGGAATAAAGTCTAGTTGGTGGCAGAGCTAGGGTCAGGTCCTTCACTTTATTTGGACCAGGTCTCAAGCCCTCGGGTGAGAATATATATCAACTTGAACAAATCTGTCGAAAACTTCAATTCTGTGGGTTGGTGGCACTGAGATCTTTGTAGTATTCATGAGGGCTTCATTGTGTTCTTGCAAGAGACTTGACAAATACCAAGATATCATCACTGTAATCCAAGCAGTTCGGAATCTCTTGAATCACTTTACATGTCTCTTCTTGCAATATAGTAGCAGCTGCTACTGGACGGGAATGGTGAGGTGGGGGGGTGTTAAGTGTTAATTAACAAAACAAACTTACTTTGGAATGCCCGGCTGCTGCCTCCCCTGAGTCCTCTTCCTTCTTCCATCCTTCAGTCCAGCTGGCAACAGGAAGCACCTGGCACACAGGCTCCCCTGAGCCAATCACAATGCTGCAATGCAATGTGATTGGTCTGAGAGCCGTGGTTCGATGCTCAGATGAGAATGGGGAGCCTGTGCATGCTCCTCACCAGGCTGTGTAATGCAGCCTGGTGAGGAGCATGTCAAGTGCGCATGAACTGTTTGGTCTGAGGAAATATGAATTTTGTGATCAGTTATGTCCCCTATCGTAGACCCCAACGGCTCCATGTACATGCTATACGTACATGTATGTTCCCTCCTGCTCCAGTTTTGAAGACGCAAATATATGTGCGTCCACCGTCAACATGTCCTCTTTCAGATCCGCCATGAATGGGTCAGATATTCCTTTCCTAAGTATGAAAGGCCACCGACTTTATGTGGTTCACTTTCCACATTTCTACAGATTCAGGCGAGTAGGCCCGAATTCTGTCATCAAGCCTTTTCTGCCTTTTGCCTCTGAAAGCTCCAGTCTGAGCTTGCATCTGTGACCATGAACTTTGTCTCACTCCCTGCGCGGCTAACGGTGCCTGATCCAGCCCGTCGCCTGCCAAAAACTGTATTTCACCTTCAAGATTATCTTCTCCGCCCCTCATCCGATGCATTCCTGTCTAGTAGTTTAGGTAAACATTCCTCCAGCTACTGTGCAAAGGGGCCAGGCCTCGCTGTCCTCATGCAAGTAATTCATAGCCCTGTTACCATGGAATATTCCTACCCCCTCGCATCTAGTGTAGACACTTAGACGCTTGTACACGCACTAGTCAGTATAGTCAGTATAGAATAAGATTCTATCCTAAGAGACCTCTCTTTTTGGATAACACAGTTCTTTAAACATAGGATATTAGATATGATTTGGGATTAGGTTGACATAACCCCAGACTTTTGTCTCCACATGTAGAGCTAAATGTCAAGTCCCTTTCTCCCTCTAGTTGCACGTCAATCACACGTCATGCGGCTGCGCACGCATCTCTGCCAAATATTTCTGCTGACATTGCAGGATTCTCTTATGGATCCACCCACGTATGACATCATGTATGATGACGTTGTCTAGTTACGCCTATTCTAGTTACGCATGCATAGTTTATTTTTCTTATCAGTTGATACGCCTACTGCATTTGTTTCATTGTAATGTATTTTCTATAAAACTGCTTACCTGTCAATAATATATGTTCCTTCCTTCCTGAACTTTCGTGGTGATGGAATAGAAGGCCCACAATTCGAATTGTCTTCCTTTTTATAGGAATAAAGCCTTTTAAAACCTCTAATACCACGGATTCTGCCTCTTATATTTACTGAGTTATTCTTGATAGACTTTACCGCATAAAAAATAGTACCGGTAACGAAATATTTACCACATAAATTGGCGCCCGAACAGGGACACTTTCTCATCTCACGCGCCGGCGGTGCGTTGCAGGCCCGGTTTCCTGCCACAGCTGAACGGACAAAAACGCGTACCTGCAGGATTTCCTGTATCTCCCTCCGGCCAAGCGGGGACGACTGAGGCTGCGATCAACACCCAGACGAGGCGGTGAGAAGTGCGAAGTATCCCGACCAGAGCCTAGCTGAGAGAGCAAGATCCGAGGTATAACAGAGACCCGCCAGGTTCCGAAGTTCCGAGTCCAGTCGAGTCGAATCCAGTCCGGTCCAGTTTCAGTTCCGTTCCGAGGCCTTCCGTTCCGAGCTACCCGGTGAGTACCATTACCGGGGAGGCATTTAACGTGCACATAGTCTGTGCCGGTCAAGACGGGTTTGGGTACACAAATCCGGTCTGCACTGTCTTAGCAGTGTATCTGTACTGTTTAGCAGTACATATAGTATGTTTTGCATATAAATGAATATAAATAAGTATTATCTAGTGTCAGTATAATGTCAGTAACTAGTTTTCTATTAGTTATCATTGTTCGTAAAACTGTTAAGTTTTAAATGTTTCAAATACGTTCTATATACTGTGGTGTGAATGACTGTTCATTATTGTGTTTTTGTAGAGTGTGTTCTAGTAATAAGGTCTAAAAATGCCGCTCTTTTCGAAACTAAGACAGATTAAAACTAGAAAAGGTGTACTCGAAGAAGCTGTTCCCATCCCACCTAGGGACACTCCAGGGTACTTTATGTATCATAAGCATGGCCTAGATGCCGTACTATTTCTTGATTTATGGGTGGACTACACCAAAGAATTACCAGAGAGTCAGAGATGGCCCGCAGCGGGGACCTGGGATGCAGATTGCATCATGAGAGTAGAAGAAGAATTATGGAAAAAGAAAGCCAGACAGTCACAGAAAGATGCCATTGAATTATGGCGTAAAGAATCGTATAGACGTACGGAAAAAGCACTTAGACAGGAAGAGAAAGGTAGAGAGAATTCAAATAAAACCCGAGAAAATCTATTACTTGAGGAAGGTACCCGAGTAAAATCAGAACAAGTAGACAGACAAAGAAATGCCCTTATGAATGGTATGTATCCACTTCTGGCCGAAGGGTTACCTAAGGCTACTCCGGAAATACCAAAAGACTTGCCACCTCCATTGTTTCCGATAAAAGCACATCCCAAGGGGCATCCTAGAACCGCACAAGATGTTTTCCTTTCCTCTTATTTAGATGACGCAGCTCCCGAGTATACTAATACCGTACCACATAGACCGCTTGCCGATGGTGCTCATCGCCAAGATTCTCCGTCTGTACCTCCACAACAACAAGCTTCGACACACATTCCGACAAGCATATCTGTTTCTACAGCTTTTCCCGCAACAACGGTTGCTGTCTCACCTTCAACAAATCCTTTCACGTCCAGCACCCCAGACGGTGCTACAGGAGGTACAACAGACATTTTTTCTACGCCACCCAGAGGAGATAAATTTTCCCTTAGAGAATTAGCACACCAACGTACGCCCAAACTAGCAACCCCCGACATGCTCAAGGAACTTCTAGTAGATTGTAGATATGATCCTGTACCCGGTAAACGGGACGAAATGCTGCTGTCATCATTACGTATCAGACGAGCTGCAATATATTTAACGAAGCTACCAGGAATGGCTACACATTTAGAAAATATATATCACTTTGTCCAGTCAGGACGAGGTCCTGAAAGTATTAGCAGAGCCATGGAGTACCAGAAAGCGGAGGTACAGGGACAACTGTTACGTTTCCTCGTAAACTGTGTAATCAGAAATCAAGACCGGCCTGGGGTAAATACGGAAGAAATGCAAAAACTTGTCACTTGGGGTAAGAATATATCAGAAGGGAGACATGATAAACTGTTATGTATAGTAGCTATGTACCGAAAGATCCGCAAAGAAGTAGAAAGAATACACGAAGAAAGATTAGAGGTAGACCCCACTGACCTAAACAGAGAGGAGGAGGAGCAAGAATCAGACCAAGTAGATACAATAGCTTATGTAGGTAGAGGAAGATCCCATAATAATACCAGAGGTTTTAACGACCCAATACGTCCAATACGTACAGAATGTAATAGACATCTTCCAAACCCTATGCTAAATACGAAATCCCCTGAACACTTATTCCAAGCCGCTGATAAATTACTCCGAGATCGAAGGGGGTACCACGTGCTCGATTCCATGGACGAACAAGAATTAGCCAGGTCAGCAGTACAATGGGCTGACAGTCCCGGCGAATACAATGACGATGTACTTGCACACACGTTTCTGAATCTAGACCCATATGAACAGCGTTTAGCTAGTATATACATGATTCAACACCTCCTTATATTATATAAAAGCCAACACTCTGATCCAGGACCCTTAACTGACATATTGACAGAACTACTCACGAACATATGGAGAGGGTCAGGTACTGATTTGATTAAGGAAATACTAGAATCCCGAAACCAATATTTAAATTTCGTATGCCCAGAACACGTTCCAGTTCCCATTATGGGAAGAAAAATGTATCACATAGATAGACAGAACCCGTTACGCGAAGTACACCCAATTAGAGGTGCCGGCGATAACTTTACACGCGTGTTTGTGTACACGCCTATAACTAAATTGGAATTATTAGAAATGAAGAAAGTAGTACCCAGTCATGACAAAGATCCAGCAGGTTTCCACCGTGAGATAAAAGACATGTTACTCATGGGAGAGTATACCTACCCCGATATTATGAAAATATTAAAAGTCCTGTTACCCGCAGGTGTTTATGAAAAACTCAAAGAAAAAGAATGGGAGGTAGGAGACCAAAAGATAGATTGGACAGCATTGGAAAACGAAGAAAAGGCCCGAGCTGCAGGAGCAGGGCTTGGGGATAAAACTACAGCATTAGCAGGATTACTAATACAGGTACTGCCACGTTTATTAACTACGAAAAAGGAAGACTGGGGTGCAATCTCAGCCTGTAAACAAAAACCAGATGAAGACACTAGTGATTTCTATTCCCGATTTGAAAAATGTTTTAGTATAAATAGTGGTATAAAAGCCAGTAGTGAGTCATATCCACATCTGTTTGTGACAAAATTAGTTGAAAATTCTCTGCTACAAGTCAAGAATAGAGTATTGAAATTCGAAAGTACCTGGCAAGGTAATACCCCATCACAGATGCTACAGATGTTACAATATCACCACAATAGAATTCGAGAAGAACAAGAACACGAACAAAGACGTATGAAAGATACGAAAATGAAAATGCTTGTTGCACAGTCAGTTCCAGCTGATAGTCATCAAAAGGGTGATTCCGCAGGTCCTGCGAAAGGGACATGCAACTATTGTAAACAACCAGGTCATTATATACACGATTGTCCAGTCCTGAAACATAATATTGCCACAGGTAGAACACATGAGAGACCACATCCACCTAGACAGGATCAGAATCAACAACTAATGCCTCAGCAGGCACAACCTAGGTTAGCTCCGCAACAACTAGCTCCGTAACAGGCAGCTCCACAACAGATCGTAGCACCACCACAAGCGCAGCCTGTCGCTGCAACTCAAGCAACAACACAACAAATGTATCAGTATGCACAAACAGATTATCCCGATTATCAACGATACTCATGAGATAGCCTAGAGAGGGAAGTTGGCTTACCCCTTATAGAGGTTCCTGTAGACCAAGAGGGACCTTATGTACATAGTGAACTATTAGGGGAAGACAGAAAGTTTTAACTTGATACAGGGGCAAGCAGAACAACAATAAGACGTAGTGAAGTTCCAGGGGCACCCCTCTCAGGCTCACAAAATATTTCCCTTGGATTCTCAGGAAAACCTATAATTAATGATGTAACACAACCTCTTCCACTTACAGTCGGTCCATTAACACGTACTACAGATTTATTGCTTACTAAATCATGTCCAGAAAACTTGTTAGGCATAAAGACATTGAAAGCTCTAGGAGCCATAATATGTTGCTCTCCGGAAGGAGTACGACTATTTTTACGTGACTTTAAAGGTCACTACGTATCCAGAGACATGGATCACCGACTGCAGAATTTACCTACACATTTATGGGCAAAAGGCCCCACTGATGTTGGTTGCATGAACATTACACCATATCGAGTTACACTGAAATCAGGAGTGGTACTACCACGAATGCGACAATACAAGTTACCACCAGATGCTGTAACGGCTTTACTGCAAATCATTGACGAGCTTATTGCCCAAGGAGTGGTTGTCGAAACTGACTCCAATGTATGTAATTCCCCGATAATTCCGATTCTTAAAAGAACGGATCCAAAAGCTCCGCCAGTATACCGATTGGTTATTGATCTGCGCGAATTAAATAAATGCATTGTACCACAATACCCTGTGGTCCCAGATATCTCCTCATTACTCACAGCTATTGACTCAGAAGCAACGTTTTCCACTGTAATTGATGTCAAGAATGCTTTCTTTAGTGTCCCAATTGATCCAGAAAGTCAATACTTATTCGGTTTTAGTTTAAATGGACGAAGTTTTAAATTCACACGCGCACCTCAAGGATTTACAGAAAGCCCCAGCATCTATAGCCAAGCACTGAAAAGAGAACTTGACAGTATCCACATGCCAGTTAACACTGCCCTGCTTCAATATGTCGATGATCTGCTGATCACCGCCCGAAGCGAACCTGAATGTGAAAAAGCGTCACTGACGGTTTTAAAATTTCTGGCTGACAAGGGGCACAAGGTATCCCCTTCCAAGCTGCAATTCTGTGTCCAGCGAGTTGTTTATCTTGGGCACTCGCTGTCCAAGGAGGGAAGGCAGCTTACACCCGACCGCATCCAGTTAATTGCTAACATGCCACCACCCAAGACACAAAAGGAGGTGCGGGCTTTCATAGGCCTCACTTCATACTGTAGGCAGTGGATCCCTCAATATGCATTTCTAGCAAAACCACTCATCCAGTTGACAACACAGGAGGCAGCCACATCGACTGTCCTCCCTTGGACTCCAGAACATACACATGCCTTCGAAAGCTTAAAGAAAGCTTTATGTCAAGCACCTGTCCTAGCAACACCATGTTACAGTAAACAGTTTACACTCTTTGTTACAGAACGCGAAGGTACTGCTTTGTCAGTACTCACTCAGGAACAAGCAGGATCACACAAACCATGTGCTTATTTCTCTAGTACATTAGATCCAGTAGCTCAGGCACTTCCAGCGTGCCTGAAATCAGTGGCAGCAACAGCTTTAGCAATCAGACAAAGCGATGCCATAGTGTTAGGACACCAACTGACAGTACAAGTATCACACGCAGTAGAGGTTCTCTTGAACCGCACGCAAACACAACACTTGACTATAGCGAGACTTACTGGTTACGAATTAACATTGTTTCAGCCACATATAGAAATCAGACGTTGCAATACGTTAAATCCTGCCACACTGTTACCAGTAGGCGGAACAGATCCATTGGCACATGATTGTGTTGAAGTCATTACTATCACGACGAAACCCAGACAAGACTTGACAGATATCCCTTTGACAGATCCAGACTTGACATTATATGTAGATGGGTCATGTATGAGAACAAGTACAGGAGAGTTAGTGGCCGCTTACGCAGTCACAACAGACACTGAAGTCATTGAAACAAATTGTATTAACACTTTGTCAGCTCAAGCAGCAGAGCTCACCGCTCTGACACAAGCCTGTATTCAAGCCACAAATAAAAAAGTCAACATATACACAGATTCACGTTATGCATTCGGAGTCGTCCACGACTTCGGCGTACTGTGGCGAGAGAGAGGTTATTTAACTTCTCACGGTGCCCACATCCAACACGGACCCCTCATTCAAGCCCTATTAGACGCGATTCATCTACCTACTGCAATATCGTTTATTAAATGCAAAGCCCACACAAAGGTTACCGATATCATTTCTCAGGGTAATGATCTAGCTGACAGAACAGCTAAACAGACTGCTCAGAATCAGACTCACACAACTGACATGACAAAGACAATAGTTCAGACACCAACACATTGCATGACAGTTAAGGATCCCGCCCTTGATGTAATTGATATACAGACACACGCTACACCAGAAGAAATAAAGAAATGGACTGAATTAGGAGGGATCCAAACAGATCAAGGATGGATGACGAAGGAAAAATCTATATGGTTTCTTCCCGACTCAATGGTCCAAGTCATCATTAACACTATACATAGTCCAGCGCACCTAGGAGAAAAAGCTATGCTAGACAGCATTCAACACATTTGGTTCAACAAACATTTACGAGCCGCAGCTAAACAAAAAGTTCGTACCTGTATGATATGTTGTCAGTTTAATCCAGGTAAAAGCATCCCCGTAGAACAGGGTGGATTCCAAACTCCCGATCATGCTTTTGAAGTCCTCCAGATGGATTATATCCAGATGGAACGATGTCGAGGATTCAAATATGTTCTCGTAGTTGTCTGTGCTCTTTCCCGTTGGACAGAAGCATACCCGGTTTCAGATTACACTGCCCCGACTACTGCCAAACAGTTAGTTCGAGAATTCTTCCCACGGTACGGTTTACCACGTGTTGTCTATTCAGATAACGGCCAGCCGTTCTCATCCGAACTAATGAAACACATTTCCCTTCTATTAGGCTCTCAATGGAAATTTCACTGTGTCCGACATCCCGAGGCAGCAGGTCTCGTAGAACGCCATAATCAAACTCTGAAAATTAGATTGTCCAAAATATGTAGAGAAAAAGGAGTCGATTGGATAGTAGCCTTACCAGTTGCGCTCTTTTACATGAGAATGGTAGCACATTCTCGAACAGGGCTATCCCCGTATGAGGTGATCTTCGGTAGACCACCAAATATGTGGGGGACGCCTATACCTCGCAAAATCACTGACGTTGACTGTAATATGCTGACAGATTACCTGGCTTTCTTGATGTCTGCACTACAATCTTGTCGTTCACAGGTATCCGCAGCTTTTCCCGACAATACTGAGGCGAAGCCCCATGACGTGGTTCCTGGTGACCTGGTGCTGGTCAGGAACTTTGACCGGAAGACCCAACTGGATCCTAGGTGGAAGTCACCGAAGTTAGTTTTACTCACCACAAGGACAGCCGTGAAAATCGAAGGAAGAAAAGGGTGGTTGCACTCGAGTCATATCAAGAAATTTTATGGACTACCATCCAATGTAGAGACTCAACCCTGTATTCCCTCACAGACAGACTCAAAGCTCCCCTTTGTTGAGCAATCGAACTCAGAACTATATAAACTAAAATTGAGGTCCAGTAAGTCAGACAATTTGATTGTTTAAGTCCTCTCCAAGGTGAATCGGTTGAATTTGTCTCTGACATGTATCCTCTGGACCGGAATAGAGAAAGAAATAATCAAATGCTGCTCAAGAAGCATGCGTATTGTAAATCATTTCGTAGTCATTGTACAGTAACATTATTAATTTTGTTTTTTCTAAGTCTTTTGATCATCATTGTCAGCATCCTATTGCATATGTATTACCCTATTCCAAAGCATGCTTATAATATAACTGCAGAACATTCTTTTAGTGAATTACCTCCACATGAATTGTCTTATAGATTTGCGCTGCGCAATAACACTTTCATTAGTATGTTACATCATTCCCATCAAACCAGCAATGCCACAAATTGTTGGATATGTGGCCGACTCCCTCCCTATCAGAACTATAAGGGAGTTTTGCCCCTCTTTCCCTATCCGTTCACACACAATGGCTCCTGTGGAGCATGGTTTAGTTTGATCAATTCCCTAGATTCGAATTCCGCAGTTTATCAAGACAACTGGGTATGGGGAAACCTGAACTTAGTTTTGCTCAAAGTCTGCTACCCTAACAAAGAGGGACTTCCCAAAAGAACAGGAACTGATCTAGAAAATGAAGTATATGGATTAGGTAATTTTACACTTAACCTCATGATCCTGAACGTTGAATCTGAAGCTACACCAATCTTGCCCGCCATGTCAGTATTCCCAGTAAAAGGGGAATTATGTATAAGAAAGAATGGCTCCATACACATGGGCCATAGTAAATGCACCACTGTAATAAAATTCAGTGATCAAGGCAAGTCTACATTTAGAGCTTCTCGTCATTCCTACTTTATATGTGGCCAGACCGCATATATACGCCTACCTTTAGATTGGGATGGTACCTGTTACATAGCATTCCTCCTACCACCTGTTTTCCTAGCTCCTCCTGATTATCACAGAAATACCCATTTAGTACACAATAGACAGCAGAGAGATCTTCCAATTGTCGATTACACTGAAACAGCATGGGAAAAATACACAGATTTCAATAAAGGTTTCTTTCCCTATATAGGTACAGTCACTAATAGCAAACTGATACGTAGATTAACCAGAACCCTTGAAGCAGTAGTGAACGAAACTATTTCCGCCTTAGGCAATTTAACAGAAGAGCAGTCTGCTATGCGGATTGTTGTGCTTCAAAATCGTCTTGTCCTTGACGTCATCCTAGCTGATAGGGGCGGAGCTTGTAGGGTCATCGGATCAAGTTGTTGCATTTTCATACCAGAAAATTCGCCGTCAGTATATAAAGCCATAACCCGCCTTCATAAGATTGTAAGCCAGATACACCAGAGTCCAGGCACCTGGACTTGGTCCGGTTGGTTCTGGGGCGTGTTGTCAGCCTGGGGATGGAGAATGCTCTCCTTCCTAGGTATTGGCTTTCTCATACTATTCAGTTGCTGCTTATGTATACAATGTGGGCCAGCGATTTGTGGTCTGTGTGCCACCTCGTGTATCCCACATCCAAGTTTTCGTTCGAGATCCCGGAAGAAGAAAGAAGAACAAATGATGCTATATGAACAGATCGATGGATTGATGAAGATCGATATCTCCTAAGGGTCCGAAGGGGACAAGGAGGGAATGAGGAAATATGAATTTTGTGATCAGTTATGTCCCCTATCGTAGACCCCAACGGCTCCATGTACATGCTATACGTACATGTATGTTCCTTCCTGCTCTAGTTTTGAAGACGCAAATATATGTGCGTCCACCGTCAACATGTCCTCTTTCAGATCCGCCATGAATGGGTCAGATATTCCTTTCCTAAGTATGAAAGGCCACCGACTTTATGTGGTTCACTTTCCACATTTCTACAGATTCAGGCGAGTAGGCCCGAATTCTGTCATCAAGCCTTTTCTGCCTTTTGCCTCTGAAAGCTCCAGTCTGAGCTTGCATCTGTGACCATGAACTTTGTCTCACTCCCTGCGCGGCTAACGGTGCCTGATCCAGCCCGTCGCCTGCCAAAAACTGTATTTCACCTTCAAGAATATCTTCTCCGCCCCTCATCCGATGCATTCCTGTCTAGTAGTTTAGGTAAACATTCCTCCAGCTACTGTGCAAAGGGGCCAGGCCTCGCTGTCCTCATGCAAGTAATTCATAGCCCTGTTACCATGGAATATTCCTACCCCCTCGCATCTAGTGTAGACACTTAGACGCTTGTACACGCACTAGTCAGTATAGTCAGTATAGAATAAGATTCTATCCTAAGAGACCTCTCTTTTTGGATAACACAGTTCTTTAAACATAGGATATTAGATATGATTTGGGATTAGGTTGACATAACCCCAGACTTTTGTCTCCACATGTAGAGCTAAATGTCAAGTCCCTTTCTCCCTCTAGTTGCACGTCAATCACACGTCATGCGGCTGCGCACGCATCTCTGCCAAATATTTCTGCTGACATTGCAGGATTCTCTTATGGATCCACCCACGTATGACATCATGTATGATGACGTTGTCTAGTTACGCCTATTCTCGTTACGCATGCATAGTTTATTTTTCTTATCAGTTGATACGCCTACTGCATTTGTTTCATTGTAATGTATTTTCTATAAAACTGCTTACCTGTCAATAATATATGTTCCTTCCTTCCTGAACTTTCGTGGTGATGGAATAGAAGGCCCACAATTCGAATTGTCTTCCTTTTTATAGGAATAAAGCCTTTTAAAACCTCTAATACCACGGATTCTGCCTCTTATATTTACTGAGTTATTCTTGATAGACTTTACCGCATAAAAAATAGTACCGGTAACGAAATATTTACCACAGGTCGGCCCAAACAGTTCATGCACACTTAGGGAGTGCAAACCACTCCTCCCTTCTCTGGCCATCCCCGCCCCACCCAACAACAAGGCCACTGACTGCATACAATAGGAAAAATAAAATGATAACAATACGTCATTGTCATTTTATTTTTCCTTTTTGCACAGTGGGGTACTGTTCCTCCGCCTTACGCAGGAGACGCCACTGTTGAAACACTCCAGTAGGCCCTAAAACTCTACTGCTTAAAACTAAAATGGCTGCAGAAGTAGATGTCATTGAAGGCATCGTGGTGTTCTCCACAGCGAGACAGCCTCACACTTGCTCTTGTCTGCATACAGAGCAGTCTCATCTTCGAAGGACGACATCATGGCAAAATTGCATTTGCACACCACTCAGTGGTGATATGATGCATTTAGCTCTCACTGGGGTCACCCACGTCATGAAGAAATGCCTCTTCTCCAATGTACTGTCTAAGTAACACTGAAGTGAACACACAGGTGTGGTCAACAGGAAAATAACTTTATTCTGAGCAATTTACAATGACCAGCAACATGCTGATATTCATTTACATGACAGAAGCACAGCTGATGGTGTCCATTTTATTGGGAATCCGGTCTGTGTCCGCGTGGAAAAAGGTGACGTGCAATTTGTGTACAGAAATCTAAATTAGCCATGTCATTATAGAGTCTCTGTGTGGCCCTTAAAGCGGCCCAGGCAAAAGTGCCTTAACGCTCCCTTCCCCTCCTAGCACAATCTCTCTTCACATTAATCCATTCTCTCTCTCTTGCTTTTTCATCTCTTTCTCTTTCCCACTGTAATCCTTTTCTCTCTATCTTCCCCCTCCCTCTCTTTACTCTACATTTTCTACCTCCCCATGCTTGCTGCAATTGATCTTGGGGAGATGGGGAAAGTGGCAGATGCGCTAGGAGCGGCCCTGGGCTTTGAACACCAGCGCCCAAGGCTCCAGCCCACTGGGGAAATACCCAGAGGAATAAAAGGCCTGTCCGGCAGTTTCTGTCAGGCTTTGGAAGAAATGGATATCCACATCTATTTAATGTTTTATTTGGCTTTTCACTGGTCTGGCACATAATGACAATTTGTGTTCTTTTAAGAGACCACCAACGGGCTGACCTTATTACGTCTTTCACCAAACTTCAAACCAAAGTTCAAGAGCAGCGGATGTAGGTGGCTGGAAGGGCCGAGGCAACACCTTCTCGCAAGCAGCAGCATCTGGCATTAGTGGCACAGGGTCAAGGTCACTGCCATTATGTGTGCTTTGTCCTTTCTCACATTAGCCTGCCTTTCAATCGAATTATGGGGATGGGAGGAGCAGAGGCAAATCTAGGGTGCAATGACTGGGTCTAATTTAGCCCCCAGACAGACTTCTTCACCACCTTTCCTGCATTCTGCTGCCCTACAGTGCTTCTTTTTCAGGTCTTGTTATAGACAGCCTAGAAAATCTAATCTTATCAATTCTACAGTAACTTAAGAGAGGCAAAATGATTGCAGAAGACAGCTGCACGTGCGACTATATCCCCCTAATTTGATCATGCACACTTCAATCAACTTATTGGAGGGATTTATGGTGACGTCTATGTGATACTAGGGCCTTCTTCAGCCAAACAACAGCAAAGCTAGGCATGTAAAATCACACTTCAGATAGGGCAGTGCTACCAAGCACTGGAAAAGATGGATCGAAACCACTGTCTGTTGCATATATCTCTATTCCCTGACACTGGAGCTTAGCTAGGTTACCCACACACTTGGAATGGCTGAACTTTTATGATCAGCCACACATGAATGCACTATATATATAGATGAAGGGATAAGGCCCAAGAGTTCGATCATGTTTTGCCAAAAACACACAAGGGTATGCCCAGATGTGGGTCCCATGCTCACTCTCTCACTGGAACCAAGCTATACCCAACTGGCAAGCTCCAATCTGGGCAAAACCAGTCTTGGTTTGCTGGTGTTCTGATGTAGGGAGGGCCCAGGCTGGAATTTTAGGTAGGACTATTACTATTGAATCAGGGTCAAAACTGATTTGCATATGGCTGGGTCCAACCTGAGGTGTCATAGTGGACAAAAGAATGATGGGCTGGAATGCTACCTCAAGCGATAGCCAGTGTTAAGATAAATTGCAAGCATTCTTCCCATCACCTTTTCTGTGTTCAAACCTGTTTTGCTTCAATGTGTGCATCTCTGGGACTGACCTCCAGAGGATTCACAGCAATACACCCTCAGATTCCAGACTTGAGGAACTCATTTTATGACTGACCCACCACACCCCCTAATTTACTATTACCAGGGATTAAGCCAGTCATTTCAAAATAGACTGGTATCATTATATCGGTTAGGAACCTGCGTTAACCTCTTGGGGTTACATGAGCTTCTCCTCTCCAAATTATCTCTGTATTAGATATATTTCCATATTACATACATTATGAGCAATGCACAGTTCCGCTCTATTTCTATCTTCCCACGCAGACGGCCTTCCATTTTTTATGAAGGGTCCAACATTTGCATGGGCGCTCAGATACCCAGTTGTGCCCTCTTCGATTCCTCCAATCCTTTGATGTACTCCCATTTTACTTCCTCCCGCTATGTCGAGAACTACATGTGACTGTATGTCTTTGTTATGCAGGATACATGTCTGTGCCTAGCAGTAGTCATAACAAGTAAGTTGGCATTTTCTTTGTACTTCCGAATGGTGACAGTAATGCTATGTTTCTGCTTCTGTAAAATCATGATCTTTTTCATTGCTGTACGCTTCTTGTACAGTAATGTAATACTTGATTCAAAACCTGGCAAAGAAATGTTCTAAAAAAGTTCAATAAATTTGAAAGAGAGAGTGATTTTGGGTCAGTCCCATTAGCCATTGGCTGGCATGTGTTTTATAAGTAGTGGCTCTTCAACTGGGCATTTGGGTGGTGGTCTACCCTCTCTGAGCGATCCACTGCTGTTTATCTAATGCTAATGTTTTGTGTTTTCATGCACAGGTCAGCCCTCTCTGCCTCTCCAGACTCCTGATAACATGAGGAGGTGGGGGCTAAGAAGAATTAGGCATGATGTGCTGTAACAACATGACACACTATAGTTGGATGTCTGGATTGCGCATGCCCGAGGTTCCCCTCACATAGACACATTTTTTTTAGAAGACACGCTGTGCATGCATCAGGCAGCACACTATTATTATTATTATTACACTATGTCTGCTAAAATGGGGATTGCAGGGTTCACATCAGTCAAGTCTCTGAGCCCACTGAGAGTCCATGAAGAGCAGCGATTGTCCTGCTCCACCTTCTGATATGGCTGAGCTACCAGCTGGCAGTGGGCTTGGGGTGGGTTTTCCCTTTGTTAATCTTAGTCCTTCTACACCACCTGGCTCCTTGTTTGTGGCACAGGAATCACGTTTTTTTAGTTTGTTCATTTGTTTTTTATTATAACGCATGCATCCAACACAACATGGGGTGCACTGGTGCTGAAGAACTGTGCTGCAAAAGAGTTATGAAGAAAATAGATGAGTTTTCAGAAGCTTGAGGAAAAGGAAAATACACTTTTCTGCGTGGATGGCAAGTGAAAGAGCATTTCAAGCTTGAGAGGTGACCACCAGAAAAGAGCAGCTACATATGCAAGTTTTCCTGAATTTGGGAATAATAACAAGGTGTTGAGTACTGGAGTGAATACATCACCTGGAAGCACTGAAAGAGAAAAGAGAGGCAGTGCTATAGATATAGACAACATTTGTACACAAGCAGGCAGTGTGGGGGGGCCGAAAGAAGGTAAGTGTCACTTACTTTTTTTGCATAGCCCTTTGATAAGGTGGGCTGCAGAATTTTGAATAAGCTGCAGCTTGTAAAAAAGACAGTTGGGTAGACCTCGGGGCAGAGCATTGCAATAATCTAACTTAGAGATAATCAATGCTTGACCCAGCATCTTCCTAGCGGTACTAGGGAGTAATGGGAGGATTTTTCAGATAACCTTTATCATGAAAAAACTATTTGAGGAGAGTTAATTTACAATAAGATTACTGTCAAATGTTACCCCAAAGTTCTGAGGAGTAAAAGAAGAGATATAAGCCTTGCCAAGGACATCAGGCCACCACCCTAAGACATACCTTCAATTGGTTATGAAGAAAACTGAGCTCTTTGTCAAGACGGTGAGTCAGTTGAGTGGCACCGAGATACACATAAAAGCGAAACGCTCGAAGGAAGGAATACAAGTAGCCAAGTGGTTCACATTGATATTAAAAAGCATGAGCCCATCGAGCAGCCTTCAGGAGCAAAAGGTGATGTGTTTGTAGTCTGAAACGAAACCATACATCTTTAAAATATCTGTGGTGAAACGACAAGAATCATTTATAAACAGAGTAATTTAAGACACTGGAGCACATCAAACTTGTGTTAATAATATTCAAAAAGATAGTGCATATTTTTTATGTTTCTTTTATCTTCACCACTAATTTGGAGGATCTTAATTGGACAGTATTATTCACATTTTCATATCCAACAGCCAACATGTGTTTCATCTCACAGGAGACTTTTTCAAGGCTGCCATGTAGAGAAAAAACAACTTGGGTGATGCAGCGGAAGCGGTGGGGGTTATTATCTTTCTCATATGTCCCGCACCAACCTTTACAATGCTAATGGAAACGTAACTCTAATGACGAGCCCATAAGTCATTATCATTCCTTATAACAATATCAAAGGTCCTCCGACGGATCTTTGGTAGAGCTAAAAGGGACTAAGTAATGAAAATTCCCTCATGAGGAACTGTCATGAAGGAACAGCTGTATAACAATATACATCATATTTTTCTCAGGGAAGAAAAAATGATAACACCTGAAAAAATGACAAACACTAATCTTTCTAGTATTTCTCTTTGTTATTTCAGTAATATGAATGGTTAATCACAAGTACAGACTGTAAATCTTAATTTAGTTCTCTGTTACAGATTAAATCACCACAAACAATATAAGATAAATTACTCCAATTCATCGAACAAATTGGGTATAGAGGAGGGAGAAACAGAGAAAGAAAATATTCAGTAAATACAGTTTTTTCACCAAGATGAGGAAAAACTAATGCACAGCGTGCATTTAGTTCGAAAAGCTAACCCCAAGGCCGTTAGGCTGTAGCATGGGTAGCACCATCAGCCGATGATGTGCAAAGTCTCTATGAAAGGTTTCTCAGGTTTTCAATCGAGTACTCCAGCCAGAGTATTTCAGGAATCAGCAAGCATACAGCATACCACGAACGCAAGACAGGTCACCAGTCTGTGAGTAGCCCAACAAACATTTTCCCACCCTCATCTTTATAGTAGTGTTGCGACTTTGTTTCTTCTGAAATGTTTCTAATCTCACCCTCTTCAAGCCTTTCTATTGGTCAGTTCTACAGGGAGGTAAAAATCTCCTGATGATGGCTTTGTAATTTTCTCTAAACAGTCTTTGTCTAAAGTTATACAACTTCCTAGAGAGCAAGAGGAAAAACTACAGTTTCAATTATACATACTTCTTGCAACTGTTTCACTTCTGACTTCCTACAAACCTCACCTAGACAGGAAAGAATACTACTGTTTTCTACATTCTAAGGAAGCATTTGTAAATTTGTTACAAGAACATTGGAAAGGAGCACGTTAGCACATCCCATAACAAATACATTTGCAGAGGCCTACACATTTTAACAAGGGAAAGAGGAGAGAGAAAAATCATTTTCTAAGGCCTACATAGTGTTCACGAAGAATAAAGTCTATTTCTCGTGTTTGCAGTTGCTTATTCCTGCAGTTCAGGAAACATAAAAACATTTTCAATTAGACAGATAAGATAGTAATTTCTCTCTCATTCTTTAATTACATTTCATTTTCCCTTAATGTTAAATCCACTACTTGTATTTATTCTGACTTTCAAATACGTGCACATTTCTCTGTCGTAGTTCTAAAAAACGCACGTTTAGTAATTTTGGTTTTTCACTCACGTTAGTAATTGATGAAAACACACTCATGGGTAGATTTTCTGAGCAGATTTATTTGCAAAAAATCGTTCTCCATCATGGGTGTATATCTAATCATATTCTATAGCCACCAAAAACAGTAACAAATATGTGGAGTTCCCAGAGACTACACCTTAATCCCCCACCTAGGTGATAAATTAGTGAGAAAATAGAAACAGTAGACCCGTGTGTTAAAAGATCCCTTTGAAAACTAGAAAGTACCCTTTATGAAAGACAAGTGTTACAAACATGTATCAATAAAGTTGTCATCCATATTATACCACCACTTACTACCAGGAACAAATAATCAATGATCGTGATGCCACCCAATGTGACATCACGAAAGCACAATCAAAGAGACCTCGAGAGAAATCAAAGAGTTCATTTACCATAATGGAGAATAAAAGTGACCGTATCCCCCAATGTACTATCTATAAAAGAAGTACTTTAAAGAAATTCAACTATAAGTACAATTCCGAACTGTTTCCCGAATAAAGTATAAACTTGATGGTATCCAAAAAAACTGAAGATTTTTTTTATTCGATATGTGAATTTCCCCACTGAATAAGGCAAAAGTAGACATTAAAAAGTCCTGCAAAGTGAATAACCCCACTTATTTTAAGTGTAGATGCTCCAAAGATAATTAGGTCACAGTTTTCTTCTCACTTGGAAGTCAAGTATGACCGCCTTTATAGCACAAGGAGCATGCAGGACCAAAGATTTCATCCTTATAGAATATCCAAATAGCACTGCCCTCCAATCCATGGATGTCATTTAGGAGTTACAAGGGGTCACAGTTGTGATCCCCGGCATGACCCTTGCGATCCCTGGCACTGCCTTTGCGATCCTGGCGTCCCAGGTAGAAAAATCAGAGCCACAAACAGAGGGGCGGCTGTACGCTCCTTTTTTCTGTTACCTTTTCATTGTACAAATAGTGAATAATTTTCTATTTTTCAATATTAGTGTAATAAAAATGGAGCACAATTAACCAGAATGGTACCTTTGGTGCCAAATTAGGTAAGTAAAAATTCGCTTTTATATTAATATTATGTGGATGCTTGCACGTGAGAGTGTGAGAGAGAGAGAGCATTGTATATCTGAGCAGTAGTGCCTATATGTGAACATGTGTGTCTATGTGTAAGCATGTGTTCGTTAGTGAAAGTGAGGGAGAGTTAGTGACGGGTAGTGAGTGAGAATGTGTGAGATTGAGTGTCGGTAAGTATGAGAGAGTCAGAGTGAGTGGCAATGAGTGAGTGAGACTGCAAGTAAGTATACATTAGTGTACATGAGTGTTGTGGAGTGAGATTGTGATGTCGTGCTTGTGAATCTATCATTGGCCCTGGCATTCTGAAGGTAATTCTTGTTTTACAGAAACACTGATGGCAAAATAACATGACAGACCAGAGACAAAATACTGGCACTGTCAGTATATGCTGGCATAATGGGCACCCATGCTAAAATACTGGCATACTAGAGTTAATTATTGCATATAAGGCACCCATAGAAAAATGCTAGCATGCTTTAATAAAGTCTAGAAATGGCGGCACCTATGGCAAAATGCTGGTACTAGCACATTGGAGGTAACTAGGGCATAAAGGAGGACAACCTCACAATTGGGAGGGTGGCGACCACGACAAAATTATAACCTTGGCACACAGAGAGAAGTTTTCAAAATAATGGCCACCTATGACATATGGACAGCATAAATGGCAACATTTTTACACTGGCATACTGGGGCATTCATGGCAAAATGTGAGCACTGGCACAATGAAGGTAACTTTTGCATTATGAGGAACCCCATAGCACATTTTGGAAATATTAGGTCAGCACTTGGGGAGCATCAGGTTTCAAGGGCTTGACACCCTATGGAAGGAGTTGAATAGTTAATTAATATTCTTGCAAAGCCTAGGGCATTTTAGCCAAAATATATGTAAAAGAATGTGCTTTGAAAGCACTATTAGACCCCCTTCTTTTCAAAGTTGTTTAGAGGAATGGAACCCCTAAAATGAAGTCCTGCTTACTCGCTTCCCCTGCTCACTATAATGCAGGGCAAGTATTATGCCCCAGAACTTTCAAAAATCAAGCCAGCACCATAATATAGGTGTTATCTTAAATAGACATTTGTCTGTGTTGTGACGTTACTCATGGAGTTCTTATGAAACTTTAGCGATGTCAGTTATTGTGATGTCATCAAGGTTATTGTTATGTGATGGGACTTCCTGAGAAAAATCAGAGTTAAAGCTCATATGAAGTCGGAGAGATTACGGTGACTGCATACCTCTCGGTGGGCTGACAGGGAAACCTACTTCACGGCAGCAGTTTGCCGTTTGCAATTTTTCTGAGGGACGGTGATGTAAACCCTTGGGGTGCTGTTCTGTGATGTTTGGGGCAGATTACGACTGTGCTATATTTTTTAACTATGTTTTACTCCTCTTCCTCACGGCAGCTGCCATTTTCCTTGGTAGTAATGATGGAGTGCTTCAAGTGGACAGAGCAGCCAGTCTGAAGCGCAAACAGCAGAAGCTCTGATCATTAGCTCTCTCTTCTACCAAGTAAGTTCCTCACCTTGGTGTCCTTGCTCTGCATTATTTGAATACTTCTGTTGTTTTCACCAGTACTGTCCTTCCTCGCAACATTGGCATACGCAGCTCCTTTGCAATTTCTGAGTGAGAACCAAAGCTCCTCATTCTTTATATAGCTGTATGGGCAGGCTAGAAAACTTTTTAAAAAATGGTGTCCTTCTAGTTCTTCTAACAAAGGTATTTTATATTTTCCTCATTATTCAACATATTTGGAGATGGAGGATGCCTCTTCTCATGCAACTCTTGCAAGATACTTTCTGCCTTTTCCTCTTTCTTCCTTGAAGTTTTTCAACTTAATGACACTGATGAGCTTCCTTTTCACTCTATCTGGGATACCTTTAAAGCATTAGCTCGAAATTTTAGAAGCAGAAGAAAACCTATACTAATAAAACTAACAACATTTCTGTAAAAATTAAAAATTTGGAACACACATATTATACTTCCTACATTGAGAAATCTCGCAGGGAAGTGGTCTAGCGTTGGATTTTCCTCATTCCCAATCGTTAACTTACTGTTGGCGAGCGTGAGCAAGGAGCTGAGTTTTTTGGATCTCCGCAAGCTCCGCGGAGCGTGGAGTGCCAAAAACTCTACAAACTCCCCATATTGAGCGGAGTTCGCCGCCCAGGCTTAGTTATATGGTTTCATTTCCTGTTATGTCATTAAGGTAAAACGGTATGTGATGTCACTTTCTCTACCCCAGGCATTTTGATGAATCGACGTTCAAGGTCCAATCTGACACAAATGTTATATTTATTCAGCCATGTTAAGCTACAAAATAAACAATATCAATATACAAAAATATTGTCCCTTTCTGCCAGAACAATAGTATCAATGACCCAATAATATTAATGCTAACTTTCCCTCATATAGGGGCATATGTATGAAAGCAAAAATTAGTCGCAAACGCTGCGAATAGCAAAAAACAGCGTTTGCGACTGATTTTTCGCTATTTCATATGTATGACACACTTCCAAACTGAAAAATAAGAAATCGCTAAATTAGCGATTTCTTAGGCTGCGAAACAAGAAAACTGCGAATTTCCTAGCGAATACCTAATTTGCGATTCCTTAGCGTTGCGAATATCGCTAACAAGAAATCGCTAGCTAAGAAATCGCAAACACATGTATGAAAAAATCGCAAATTGCGATTTCACGAAATTCGCTAATTAAGAAATCGCTATTAACACCAATTGCTTGCAGGTGGTAAACTGGTGCAAGGTACAAAAACCAGCCCACAATGCAACAAACACACCCACAATGGCTGCAATGTACGTGATAGCCAGGAGGCTGCGTATTCGGGCCCTTGCACACAGGAGAATGAGACAGGAACGTATCTTCAGGCTGCGCATCACCCTGTTACAGAACACTGAAGAGGAGATCTATGACAAGTACAGACTGCACCCACAGACCATAATGGACCTGATTGAGGAGCTGAAACCCCACTTGGAGCACCCTACTCGCAGGACACAAACAATTCCCACACATGTGCAGGTCCTGTGCTCCCTGCACCTCCTCGCGTCAGGGAGTTTTCAACGGGTCATAGCGGAGGTTGGTGGTGTGTCACAGAGTGCACTTTCGCGCTTCTTCCATGCCTTCCTAGATGCAATGCTACTGAGGCTCCCACATCACATTTACTTCCCCACCACCCAACAGGCATTACAACAAACGATACTGGACTTCTACCAGATTGCACGTTTCCCCCACGTCATCGGCTGCATTGACGGGACCCATGTGGCCATCACACCCCCAGCAGAAACTGAATATGTCTACAGGAATCGGAAATGCTACCATTCCCTCAACATACAGATTGTGTGCAACGCTAAGTATCACATCACCGACATCGTAGCCAAATACCCCGGCAGTACACATGACTCCTTCATCTTCCGACACAGCGGAATACACAGACGTCTGAGTGCTGGAGAGTTTGGGGAGGGGTACCTGCTCGGTAAATACATTGCACACATCAATACATCCACTACATCAGTTGAGGGGGGGGACATTGACTCACCTATTGTGTTTTTTACCATGCAGGTGACAGTGCCTATGCAGTGCGCGACTTCATCCTGACCCCATACCTGGATCCTGCAAATGCAAGTGAGAGGAGCTACAACAGGGCACACAGATCTACACGCTGTGTCATTGAGCGAACCTTCGGAATCCTGAAGAGCCGCTTCCGGTGCCTGCATAAGAGTGGAGGCGCACTGCAATACAGCCCTGAGACCTGCTGTAAAATCGTGGCAAGCTGTGCAATGCTACATAACATGGCAATGAGGAAAGGCACCACAATTGATGTGACCGATACAGACACATCGGATGACGAGCGCCCTGCTCCCCCTGCCAGACCAGCACCAGGAGTTGGGGCAGCTGCTGGACGCCAGAGACGGACTGAGATCACACAAAACTACTTTTAGGTGAGTATTGAGGAAATGAGACTACAAAGCCTGATGATGTGTCAAGTGTTTAATCACACTTAACATGAAAGAAATTGTAATTGTCCCCAGCACATGTTGTACACACAGTGCAGAGAAGGCACAAGAAATAGGGCAAACAGCCTTTTGCGGGTTAATGCACCCGTGTTGCAGTCAGTGTCCCCGCAGATGATCACCTCCGTCGGTGCCGTCCAGGGTGGTTGACCCCCATGGTGCGCCCTTGGCCTGCTACCTGTCTGCCACTGCGGCGTCTTTCACCTGGCAAGGTTGGAGTGATGCTGCTGCGACTCGATGTGTCCTCACTCTCAGCAGAGGCCATTAGTGCGCTGCCACCTGCATTGGCTGTCTGCAGCTGTTCCACAGCAGTGGTCACCTGCGCCAGCCCTCGCGCTATGTCCTGGCAGCAATGTGCCATGTCCACCTGCATGGTTACGCTTCTGCGTGTGAGTGCGCTGGTGGTGGTGCAGAGGCGGTTGACTGCCTTGGTATAATTGTGTAGCCGTGCATTGGCACGTCGTCCAGCCCTGTCATTGGCAGCTTGGGTGTCCCTCAAAGTGGCACAGAGCTCTCGTATTGCTGCTACCATGTTGCGATTGTCCTGATGTAGGCGGCCTAGCTGGCGATTCATTGACCGCATTGCCTTGCTTTGCAGGCGCTGTTCCTGCAACATGCACTGTTCCAAGCCGGAGAACACGGTGCCTTCTCCTTCTGTTGCAGTGCTGCTCCTGGGCCTTGACCTGGAAATGGCCTGTTCCCTTTGCCTTGGTGTTGGTGCGTCATGACGGGGCATGTCTGTCACACCCTGACTCCCCTCTCTCCTGTCGGTGTCATCGCCTGTTGCTGGGACTTCATCCTCAAATGGAGGCAGTGGGGGCACATGTGCGCGCTTCCTGCGCTGAATTGGCTGCTGCTCTGTCTCATCGCTGGAGTCCGCAGGGTCTGCAGGCTCCTCTCCCTCAGCGCTGTCTTCTTGTGGCATGGCGTGTGCTGTGGATGTAAAGGGGACTATATGAGTTTGTGTTACTGTCTGCATGTGGCACTCAATAAAGTTACAAATCTTTGACGGCTAATCTCTGACACATTTCTATTCAATGATCCCCAAAACACATATGTTGCATTTACTTGTGATGGTGTCATGGACACACAGTCAGACACAGTACTACGAGTACCATGATGCATTGCTGGGTGTGCTGTAAGACCTGGGCTGGATTGGCATGTTGGGAGTTAACTATGCGCATGTGGGGGAGTGTGCAAGGGATGGGGAGGAGTGCAGGGTGATTTGGCATGCATCTTACCTTGTCTGCTGGATGAGGGGTCGGAGCTGTCGATTGCAGCCACACCACCAACGCTCTCAGGCAGGAGGGTTGACTCCACAAGCTCCTCATGGGGGGTTGGCTGCTCGGCAGTGGATGGTCCTCCTCCAGTCTGACTGGCATCCTTAAGTCTGGCTGCCACCCTCTCCTTGGACCTCTGGCGCATATCATACCACCGCTTGCGCAGCTCCTCGATGGTGCGTGTGGTGACTCCAACAGCATTCACCTTGCTCTGTATTTCCAGCCAGATTTTCCTCTTCCTGGCCTCTGGGACTTTGAGTGCCTTCTTCCCAAACAGGAGCTCATGGCTGCAGACCATCTCCTCAATGAGGACCTCCTGCTCCTTTTCTGAAAACTTGTGTTTTCTCTTTCTTTTTTCTGCATCTTTGCCCTGCTGGTTTTGTTTGGGATCCATTGCTGGTTGCTGTCTCCAGGAAAGCCTCCTCACACTCCACAAGCAGCCTCTGGGTGTGGCTCGGGTGAGCAGGTGCAGGCAATCACTACAGTTTCCTGTTTGTGATGTCATCAGCCTGCACCAGGCTTGCAGATTCCCGTTTTTGCGATTTCTTATTTAGCGAATTTCGCTATTAAGAAATCGCAATACGGGATTCTGCGAATTATTTGCGATATTTAAGGAATCGCAAATGATTAGCGATTTATTTTATACATCCCGTTTAGCGAATCTGATTTTGCGAATCGCAAATTCTCGCAATTTGAGATTCGCTAAAGGGGAGTTTGATACATATGCCCCATAAACACTAACCTCAAAGTTCCATTACGCAAGGCAGTTGTTACGCGTCCACGTGAAATGGAGCACAGACACTAAAAACTAGTCATGGTCCCAAAAAATAGAAGACGGACCAATGTAAAACACACTATCATCATCTGTAAAACTGCCACCATCTCAGAGTGACATGCTAATATATAAATCTGATCCTGAAAGACACGTTGTATATATCCAGTTTATAATAATATGCGAGTATGGCTAATGAAAGCCTCTTGATATCATTCAGTCACCAAATACATCCATATTGAAGGGAAATTGGTACACCGACTCAAATCTGCAAGAAACAGCTCTTTCTTTGATAGGAAGATCACTGTCATCTTGGAGTGAACCACCTGCATGAAGCAAAAGACAGAGACTGGGGAATACAGTATATATATCTATATATATGTCCTCCCGCAATATGGCAACATAGGAACACTTTCAAGTAAATATAGATAAAATGCCTAAACTCTACACTAAAAGGAAACTGATGTAAACAAAACAATGATAGGCTTTCCCAGAAGTAGACATTCTATGGTGTATAATAGACTTTGATATGCTGCGAGAACACACACCTAAAAATAGGAACTGGGTCCAAATGTAAAGCAAACAAATAGACATGCAATTAAGAGTCCAAGTTAAGAACTTACAAGTGCAAAAAACAAAGTATAGGCACACACCGTAGGGGTACCAGGAAGTGTAATAAGGCTGAATAAAATCAATTAGAACCAAGTGATTCCTGTGAGAACACAGTCCCCAGATACTAAAGTCCCACATGTGAAAGAGTATTACCAATTATTTATACACACATATATACATCTCACATTGTAAATTATTCCACATTCCAGTATCAAATGCTGGAATATATTTAGCCATATCATGCATATGAATATACACACACGTGCTATTAAATTCATGTTGAGTAAACTAGAATCCAATGTAAATGTATGTAATAATTAGGAAAGTAACACAAAAAACTACATTGCCAACGGTAAGTTGTTCATACATATTATACAGCCACATATATTTGTTCTTATAATACTTTGATGCAATTCTATTTAATCTGTTAGAAATACATGTAGTTCTCTATCCTGGTTCAGGTATTTATCCACATCTCTTAATCGAATGATGCAATTTGCCTTCAGCTTGCATAGGACCATAGTTCTATTGCCCCTTCTAGGATGACAATTCATGCAGGCAATAGTGGGAAAACACATTTTCAGATTTTCAGTAGTCTTATAATGCATGTTGTAATGTGTTGCAAGAGGATTGTGATTAGCTCTAGTTTTGTTTATCCTAACATGCTCTTGTATTGTTATGTTATTGTTATTGGTAACTGGGATTTATAGAGTGCATGTTCACCGACAGGTCTCTTAGAGCCTAGCGTATTTTTCCGTTCAAAGAGCGATGGTGCTACCCACATCTATTAGATCGCAATGACAGATAATACAGTAAACTGCATAATTGGTATTGCAGTTTATGAATTGTTTCAAATATTATTTTCTGCTATTATTATATTGAGAACAGAGAATTTTGTCTGCTACATATTGGCATATGTTGCCAAATCCACATTTATGAAAACCAAGAGGCAGTAATGTCAACTAGTTAGGTGTTATATTTATTGTCGGACATTGTAGCATGCTATGATAAAGCATCCTATGAAAGGTTTTGGTTCTTCTATGTGTTACTTGTAGCTTTTCTAGTTAGTTTGCTAAAAGGGTGTTGTCTATAGCACGTAAATTCACAAAGAGTGCCCTTCATGCCAAGGGTGGCAAGTGTGTTTAGCAGGGTCTTTGGAGAGACCATGTCGAAAGCTGCAAAGAAGTCTAAGATAATTAAGGCTGCTGATCCACCCGCATCTAGGAGCCACTTGATGTCATTGGCTGCATCAACTAGTGCATCTCTGTACTGTGATTGGGGGCAGGAGCCAAACTCAAAGCTGGTTAACAAGGCATGGACATTGATACACTTAGTGGTTGGCTGATCATTGGTATCAGGGAGATGGGCAGATAATTGGAAAGGACTGAAGGGTCACTCAAAGGCTTTTTTAGAAGGGGATAGTGAGCATTTTTTCCAGTCATTGGGTACCTTGCCAGAGTTGGAGGAAGTATTGAAAAGCAAAGTTAGGAGTAAAGCCAGAGAAGATGTAACACCATTTACAGGGAACATATTTAAGGAAGAGCTGAAAATGTTGCAAGATGATCCAAAATAACGTTGCTCATTTGTACAAAATCAAAAGATGATGGGATGGAGGCTGAAGTGTGTGACGGGAGAGTGGAAGAGGACAGGAAAAGTCCTGTCCAAAGGAAGGGAACTTTGTAATTTTATCTTGAACTAAATTATAGAGTGTTGGCAACAAACTTAGAAGCAGCATTTGGGTGAGCTACCATGCAGCATTGAAAAGCTATGTCTGTAAGGATTTTGGTAGAGGCGATGCACTCATGAAAATAGTTGGCTTGTGTGGTCTGGCCAATCTTTTATAGATAGTAGGCTCTCTTTCATATAAGGCTTTAACAGTGGGGTTATAAGGAGATTTCCATTGTCTTCGAAATTTCTTGCAGCATTTCTTGGCCACCAAGAGTTCTTTTCAGTATTAAGGAGCAAATGGATGAGTCCTAAAGAGGTTCTGATTTTACAGAGGATAGTTAAATCAAGTGCTCTAATGACCGTGGTATTATTATAAACATCAGAGAGGGAATTTATGTTAGGAAAGGGACTGGGAACTGTGCTTTCGAATATGGAGCCAAATTCAGAAGCATTATGTTTGGACCAGAGTTGACAAGGTAGAGATGTTTGAGGATTCGAATAGGGTCGTGAATGGGGAGGGCAGAACGTTTTAAAAGATATAGCTTTACGAGTGGTCCAAAGAAATTCATTCAAGAAGGCAATCGTCAGGTGCTCTTTGTGGGCTAAAAGAAGGCTGATAGTGTGTCCAGCTACAAGCTTAGGCTCAGAGACTAAAAGGTTAAGCTAAAAGATCATGTAGGAGTAAACTGGGTTTTGGTCCGCTTTGTGGGAAATATCATTAACATGAGCCCTGCGATTCCCAACAACTATTAGTTGGTCAGTTTATAACCTTACTGTAGAAATAACTTCGATCAGTGAGGTTATTAAGGATTAAATAGGTTCAGGGGCCTGTAGCTGAATACAATCTTTGATGAGAATTTGTGATTGATGGTTAGGGTCTCAGAATCAGTGTTTTTCACAGGATTGGGCATAAAACCCAATACCTTGATGTGAGCTTTGAGAATTACTCCACTTGGTGGGAGGGTCAAGTAAGTTATTTTATATACCAGCCGGGGGACTGCAAGAGCAATGCTTGGAGTAGTGTTCTGTTTCCACCATGTTTCAGCAATAAAGGTAATATCAAGATCATTGTCATATAGAAAGCTCCTGAACTCTATATTGTTTTTGGCCAGACGGTGGCCATTGAGTAGAACACAGCTTATTTTGAGTGAGCAATACGTCATATTTTTCAAGTGGGAAGGAAACCAGTATAGCGAAGAAGGAAGCTCAATAGAAGGAGTTGCGAAGCGTCAGGGCTGATACATGGAAGGGGAAATATCCAAATGTGTGTGAGAGGCAGTGTGAGTAAGGAATTTGAAGGTGGGAGGATGGAAAGCCAACCAATATTTAGGAAGTCAACATGTAGAGACAGAAATGGCGTTCTGATTATATGGGAAGGAAGAGAGGCAGCCCCGGCTCTGAGCCTGTCCATGCTATAACCATCCCTAAACAGCAGAGGGACGATCTGCACATCATGAAGGGAGGAAAAGACTAGAGCAGCCGCTGCCAAAGATGGTGGCACATGTATTGAAAGAAAAAAAGGGGAAAAATGGCAGCAAAACTACTGAAGCAAAGTAACGGCTCTTTCTGCAAAAGAAGGCAAATCAAAGAGCCAGATAATAGAAATAAGAACAGAAGTGGCAGAGGTAAAGTAGATAAAAGGTGAAACACATAATGATATAAAATAGCACATGCCCAAACGTCTAAGGAGTTGCACCTTAACTTAGAAATGCTATGCAAAGAACAATCAGTATGCGCTAGAAAGAAACTTGACTAACATGAGAATCAGCCAAACGTGTAACAAATAAAACAAAAGTGGCAGCAGGACATTTTTACAACATATCTTGCTGGCTCCTATATACATCCCTGCATTCCTCCTCTATTACTGTCAGAGGAAGCAAGATAAACAAAAAAACATTATGTTGCAGCAATCCTCCATACACCTGCTCTCTGTCTCCCTTGCCCTTGCTCACACGCCCCACATTCGCCAAAGCAACGGCATCAATGGCAAAATTCAGATACTGGCTTATTGTACTTAGTGTAATTTTTAGGTCGAGCATTCAAGACCTCTTGTATATACTTTAGTATACACTTATATGTGTATGTAATTTGTGGGCTCTGGAGTTCGGCCCTAGGACTTGTCTGCTTCCTCTTAGGGACTTTTTTCTGTTCAACTGCCTCTATTTAACTGCCTTGATAGAAAACGACCAGTAGAGGTCAGTAAAATAACAGAATTGCTTTCTGCTGAGGGACTTTCTATTTCACTTTTCTGGCAAATACCTCTATTTAACTTTCTTGACAGAAAACGACCAGTAGAGGTCAGTAAAATACCGGAATCACTTTAGCATTCTCTAGATTCCAGTCCATAGAAATTGTCTTTCACGAGAACCCGTATACAATAATATTTTTTTCAAATCTTGTATGGCCCTGATTTTATATTAAAAACAGAGCTTTGGACTATACCAATTCCCGCTTAAAGGCAATACTTCTCTCCATGTGTTCCCATACCTGGTGTGTCAAGCAGTTTGGTGATTACTTTCCCTCCATGTTAAGGAACAGTAGATGTTTCAGCACCCAGGCAAATGTGCTGCATAGCTAAATACATATAAGGTCCCAAAGGCGAGACCGATTGCCTTGCAAATGGTAGTTGTTATAAGGGGGCGATCAATGGCATACGTGTGGCACCCATGGCTAAATTCTGGCAGTGGCACACTGGTGGTAATTCCTGATTAGGAGGGAGGATAACCCATGGCAAATTTTGAAGAACATGAGGTCAATTTGCAGTTTGCTATCGCTTTCGTTAGCACACCATCAAATAAATGGAATTTTCATAAGTGCTGTCTGACATTTTAGCAAGTTTATATTAAAATTGTGGTTTAAAGATCCCTATTTGACTCCTTTTTTAAAACACATTTCTCAATAAGAGGAGTCCTCCCTCTGTGCCAAACCCTTCTACAAGAAGCGAGGCTCACTTTTCTTGCTCTAAGCAATTTCGGGCAAGTATAATGTCCTACTGTGAGAAAGTGGGTTACTGATTGACGAGGTGAAACCCTACTCAAGCAGCAACCACAATCCTTGTCAGGATGAGGTACAAGCAGACCTCAAATTAACTTGTGCTCAACCCTCTGGTAGCTGGCCACAGAGAAGTCAGGCTTAACTTAGAGGCAATGTGTAAAGTATTTATGCAGCACTCCAAACAGTAATAAAGTAAAAACACAACACAAGAAAGATCCCAAACCAATTTAGAAAAATAGAACAAAATTGAATTAATAAATCAAGACCAAAACAACAAACTCCTATCAGTAGAACCAGAGATATGCAATTTAAATAAATGTAAATGAAAATAGCGCAAAAATCTCAAAATTTCATTAGCGGCTATCTGGATGTGTAAAACTGGAATAAAAACACAAATTTAGTCTGGCCACAATGTTACACAGGTGGGACACAGGGCCCAGGATAGTCTCTTTGTAAAGTTACTATCTCAACCCAGCGCAAAGAGTCCCATTTGCAGTGGAGGGGGCGCGAGGAGCAGAGTAGCATATCAGGCAGTTGTTGATGTTGCACAAAGGGTAGGCCTGGTGTCACGGACAGTTGCGCTCTAGTGCGAAGATCCTGTTATTGTCAGGAGTGAGTGGGCTGGTTGTGCTCACCACAAGCAGCCAATGCTATAGTGCAAAGTCTGGTTGATGGAACTTCGCGTTGGTGGGCTGTGCAGGAGGGAAGGTTTTGGTGCCACCGGTCCTGTTCTCAGTAGTGAAAAGCTCCAAAACTTAAATTCAGCTAGTCTGAGGCCACACCAAGGGTCCAGGACCTGAGGAGTACCACTTGGGGGTCAGGAGCTAGCTCCTGCTGGATCTAGATGCTGGTTAAGCAGCTGGTAGCCTGTTATGTCCCTGTGGCTCTTAACAGCCCTTGGAGTCAATCTGGGAGTCCTGGGCTCAGGTGCAGACCCAGATCCTTCTAACTCAGGCAGGAGTGCAACAGGGCAGCAAGCCAGCAATGCAGAAGTCCAGCAAGGCAGTAGTCCAACATTGCAACAGTTCAGCAGTCCTTTCAGCAGCACAGCAGTCCTTCTTCCTGACAGAGTCTCCACAGGTTCAGAAGTGTACTGAAGAATTTGTGTCTAACGTCCATTATTTATACCAGGTGCTTCCTTTGAAGTGAGAGAAACTTCTAGAGGTTTTCCTTTGAAGTGCCCAGGTGTCCTGCCTTCCTTCCATGCCCTGGCTCCAGACTAGCCAAAGAGGTATGTAGCCCTTTGTATGGAGGCAGGTCACAGCCTATTCAAGTGTAATTAGGGCTATGCCCAACTCTGTCCTCCCATCCTGTCAGTAATGGCCCATGCAGGCACATCTAAGCTCTCTATTGTGCGTGGATGTCTAGGAGAAATACACAAAGCACAACTGTCAACTAGACCTAGTCATGTGAGCAAGAGACAAGCTGCAGGTACTAAATGGCTAAGGCAGGGAAATGTAATCTTTCTAAAAGTGGCATTTTCAAAATTGCAATTTAAAATCTGACTTTACCATAAGAGAGGCATTTTTCATTACAATTCTGACGACACCAAACATTAACTGATTACCTGTTCCCATTTGGAAGTTAGAGCTTGTTAAATGTAATAAGGTTACTGAAAGAGTACATGTCCTACATTTTGAATACACTGCACCCTGCCATCTGGGCTGTTCAGGGCCTATCCTAGGAGTGACATGAATGTATTGAAAAGGTAGTTTTGGGCCTAGCAAAAGGTTTTGTTTGCAGGTCGAAATGGCAGTTTGAAACTGTATACACAGGCTGCAATGGCAGACCTGAGACATGTTTGAAAAGCCACACAAGCGGGTGGCACAATTAGTACTGCAGGCCCACTAGTAGCATTTAATTTAAAGCCCCTGCGAACATGTAGTGTCACTTTACTAGGGCCTCACAAGTGTAGCGTCCTGCTCAACCTGGGTGCCCACAAAGGACTATGTCACACACGTAGTGTAGATACAAGTCTGTATTCTTCTGCATGTAATAGCAAACTCAACATTCTAAACCAGGCTTCAGTGCATTCGATTCCACCACTTACGTCATGGTTCTACGGAGCCCATCTGGAGCCAAAAGGGTTCCATCAAAACTAATTCACAAGACACTACATCTACCCCCTGTTAAATAAACAATTAACATTTAAAAAAAATTATTTATATAGATAGAAATACTCATTCAAATCTATTCAATCATCAGCTTGGCACTTTACTTGTTCTACGTGACCTTCTTCTGGGAAACTGGGAGGTGTCATCACCCAAGTCCAGGATCTGCGTCAATGGTGTAGAAGCAACAGCAGTTGCGATGTTTCATACCCAGTCTCTCTTTCAACTATTAGATCTGATGAACGAACGGTCAAATGCTTGAAATGAGAAGAGTCTTGGATAATAGACTTCCCAGTGCTCTGGGCAGTCACTATGAGTCCCTTAGTAGACACCACTTGGAAAGGTTCTGCATCAAAAGGAGTATCATATTTTCTTTTCTGCATTTGTCATATGAGCACTGGCGCTCCTCTCTTAAAGAGGATGTTCTTTGTATGCCATCTTTTGTCAGCATACATTTTCATCTTTGTTTGTTAACCAAGTCCTTCTCATGAGTTGTTGTCTCATCTTTCTTTCACTGATTGGTTCATTGAGGTAACTTGGTATTCATTGCTCTCACGAACATCAGAGTTGCAGGATTTTCACCTGTGGTCAAGTGGAATGTTGAATAATAAGCTTTCAAGTTGAATTCAATACTTCTCAAAGAAAGGCATGCTGCACTGCTTTCTTTAGCATACTTATACAATGCTCCTCAAATCCATTGGCATGTGGCCACAGAGGTGTGCTCTTTTGATTTAGTTACAAATGCTCCAACAAATCTCTGAACTCTCAACTATTGAAAGGTGGGCCATTGTCAGACTTCACTATGGCAGAAACACGCCATGTCGCAAAGATGCCATCGAGTCTTCCAATGATTTGTTCTTGAGTTGCAGATGAAAGATCCTCAATTAGTGGAAATCATGAGTATTCATCTGTAATAAAAAATAGATGATGTCCATTATCAAGTGGACTGAAAAAGTCAATGGCTATTCTCTCCCGATCATGCTTCAGGAGTTCTGGCATTTTCAAGGTGTGGTGAATAGTTTTTGTAGGAAGTCAAGTGCATAAATCTGAGGCCTTTAATTCCTTTTCAACCCTGTCATCAAGGTAAAGAAACCAAACTCAGTCTCGGAGAGCTCGTTTTGTGGCAATAATTCAGTCATGTCCTTCATGGGCTACCTCAATTATTTCCTGTCTCAGACTCTTCGGAGTCACGATTCTCGACCCTCGTAATAGAACTCCTTCCTGAGTTATGGACGGTTTATCAATGATTTTTATTTACTTTTGATATTGATCATACTGGTGAGGGGCCGAGTGTGTTGGTTCCATGACTGATGTTTAATTATATCCTTCAGCTTTAACATGTCACTATACTGGCTCATGGTAGTGATAATCTGGGCTAACTAAATGGCAGCTGGTGTGTTGGATTTTACAATAAAGTTGATATAGGCCTCAGCTGTCTTGGATGGAATACAGTGACCTTGTATAGGCACTCTGGAAAGGTAGTCAGCAGGATACCGATCCTTCTCTGGACGATGCACAATGGTATAATCATACTCTTGTAATAGTAGTCCCATTGTTCAATGTGAGGAGGCACTTTGACCTTTGGATTTCCAAATATATTCAGGTAGGATTGATGATCAGTTACCATCATAAAAGATTTTCTGTACAGGAATACATGGAAATGTTCACAAGCCCATATCACAGCTAAGCTTTCTTTGTCAGATTGTGAGTAAGCGCGTTCTGTTTGGAACAAACTTCTCCTTGCATATTCCACGATATGCCTTCGATCATTCTGGTGTTTACTGTGCTGTGCAATGATAGCACCTAGCCCGACTGAGATAGCGTAAACAACAACCTCTGTATGAAGTCTTTCATTGAAATATGCCATTTCAGTAACATTCTCAAGGGCTTGTTTAATTTACTTGAAACGTTTCTCACATTTAAGTGACCAATGAAATTGAACATTCTTTCTTGTCAAGTCTCTCAGCGGAGTATTTATAGTGACAAAGTCTTGTATGCATCTGGAACAGTAAATGGCCATGCAAGGAAGTGAGCACACCATCGATACATCTTGCTGGGGTAAGCAATTGACTGCACTTGTACTTTAGCAGGATCTGGTGTCATAACCCCATCAGAAAATATATGGCCAAAGAATTTTAGCTTTGCCTTATGGAACTCACACTTGTCTGCATTCAAAGTCAAACCCACTTTGGCAAGTAAACTACATACTTGTGTAAGAGCTTTATCATGTCCTTTTTGTGTATCTCCGAAAACCAATATGTCATTGTACTTGAAACGCATTCAAGACAGGCTGTATGATACATCAAGTGATATCCTGAAACAGCTCTGGAGCAAATGACACGCCAAAACTTAGTGTTTTGTACCGAAACAGACAAACATGTGTAGAAAAGGTTGTACTGTACCTGCAATATTCTTCAATTTCTACCTGTTGATAGCCTTTATTATTGTCAAGATGACAGAAGACTTTTGCACCATTTAATTGTGTTATTATATAAGCAATGTGTGGACCTGGATGTCATTCTCAGTCAATTGCCTTGCTAACTTGACGCATGTCAACACATATGAGTACAGCTCCTTCACTGTCCTTTTTGGAAACTACTACTATGGGAGACACCCATGTGTTGGAACAGTGGAATGATCACTAATATCATGCTTAAGTAATGATTCAAGTTCTTTCTCAATAGCTTGTTGCAAATGAAAAGCAATTCATCTATGTCTTTGAGTTGGCCTGGGCCAAAATTCCGTTCCGTTCGCGGAAGTTGCGATAATTTGACATTTTCGCGTTCGCGGAAAGCGTGAGAATGTCAAAATTTCCGCAATCCGCATCTTTGCGGTAATTTGTTTCTTGCTCGTGCTGTAAAAAAATACATTCTCGCGAGCGCGCGATAGCCTTACCTGAATCCCCGTGTTCACCGACAAGTTTACCCGACCCGGTCACGTTCTCCATGAGATATTGGATTGTTGGTGGCCATTTTGCGCTGTCTCGTAACAGTTCGCGCCCGCATTAACGTCACTTGTCGCGCGATCACGTCATTTGTCACGCGATCACGTCATTCTTCTCGCGATCATGCACCGCGCGAGTATGAGAGGATTGAGATCTCGAACACGTCATTCTCCACAGCGAGCGAGAGAGTGAGGACGCGGGCACGTCTAATCGAACGCGAAAAGGAGAAAGAGACCCTGAACACGTCATATCCAACGCGACAGGGAGCGAGAGAATGCGATCAAGTCATTTTTCGACACGCCATTGACATTCGGCGGAAGTAATGTGAAGCTCGAGATGCAAATGATGATTTTGGATGAAAACAACTCCTCAGATTGACATTTGGCTGTCCTTTTTTGTGCAAGGAGTCCTTTTTTAAAAAGGTGGGGAGAGGGAGGAAGTGACACAGAATCTCCAACTTCCTGTTCCTGTCCAGCAGGCTCCTCCCAGTGCTTTGTCCATCTCCTGCTCATTCTGCATTTGGATTTTGAGCTGGAAAGATCACTCTTTTTGTCTGCTGCATCATTGCAATTGGATTTGAGGAGTTTTTGATTTAGATATTTTACAAGTAAGTGGTTGTTGTGTCTGATTGATTGTGGGCATTGCAGTTGTTGTAACTACAATTTATTTTTGGTAACTATCATCATTCCTTATTTTTAAAATGTTGTGGGTAGTAGCAGTCAGTAGTAGGCCCGAGCTAGTCATGGGCATGGCCTCATGGGTTGTGCATGATGAAACAACTGTTCCTTTGGTGTTTTTTGAATGTATTTCATTTTCAAGCATCATTTAGGGCATGGATGGCATTGGACTGAGTTGGGGAAGTGTGTTTTTTGGGGTGGGCTTTCTGATGTTGTTGGGCCTGGCCATGTGGCTGGTGGCCATTTTGAAGCCTAGGCCTGCAAGCTTGCCTGGCCTTGTCTACCAACAGGCCTGCTTTCATCCACTAGGATCAGAGCAGGTAGCCACAGCTTTATTAATCAAGTGTTTTCTGTGTGGTCTGTTGAATTTAGATATCACTTAGGGCATGGATGGCATTAGATTGAGTTGGGGAAGTGTGTTTTTTTGGGGTGGGCTTTCTCATGTTGTTGGGCCTAGCCATGTGGCTGGTGGCCATTTTGAAGCCTAGGCCTGCAAGCTTGCCTGGCCTTGTCTGCCAACAGTCCTGCTTTCATCCACTAGGATCAGAGCAGGTAGCCACAGCTTTATTAATCAAGTGTTTTCTGTGTGGTCTGTTGAATTTAGACATCATTTAGGGCATGGATGGCATTAGATTGAGTTGGGGAAGTGTGTTTTTTTGGGGTGGGCTTTCTGATGTATGATATACTTTATTCGATAAAAAAAAATTCATCATAAAAGTATGCAATTTATACAGTACAAAAAGGATAAAAACAAGAACCCGCCAATCCTTAAATACATACAACATCACATACTACACAAATTCTAATTTGATAAAATATACAATAAAAACAGATACCAGGAACCATGGGAACATCTTACCAGGAAACCCTCTAGCAATTAGGTGGAGTGGGGGAGGGACTTGGCCCTCCTCATGCGTGTCTGCCATGCACTACCCAAGTATTTAGCTACTCCACACACCATAGCAGTAGAGGTCGTGTCGGTGCAAAGAACCCGCAGGGCCATTTTGTGACATCTGAGACCCAGCCCCTTGCATAATGGCTTTAACCATATCTTCCTGGCAACCCTATATGCTGGACAGGCAAAGAGGAAATGCGCCACAGACTCGTTAGGGGCTGCACAACCAGGGCAAGCTTTCATTGGACCACCCAGGTTGTTCCACCCGGAGGTGAAGTCGTTCACCGGAAGAGTCCCAAGCCTAACTTTTAGGTAGAGTGATCTATCCAGGGGTTTCCCTATGAAGTCAAGGAAAGGTTCAAGTTTCCTTGTCCATTTAAACTCCAGGAACCGCTCAGTGAGAGGACCCCCTACACCTCTACATGTGGCCTCCTCCTGGACCCAGTCCCAATACAACTTCTTGATCACTAACTTGGGGGGCGGTGTTTGGCTCATCCATGATTCACTCAATCCCAATTGCACAACCATCTGCCTCAGATTGCACAACCACTTGATCTTATTACCTGTATTAAGCAGAATAAGTTCATCTAGAGCTGCTGCATAGTTATGAAGCTCCCGGGTCCTTCTCAATCGAACCCAAAAAAGTAGTGGGCGCAGGCGCACTAAGTCTTTAAGGGGGCGCCTACCCAAATCTAACCGTAGTGGGATTAGCAGGGTGGAAACTGGAAGGGCTACCAGATCTCTCATGAACTTGTTTTCAGATGTAACTAACTCCGATGTATTCTCAAACCCCCACAACTCGGATCCGTATAGGGCAGCCGGTAATACTTGGCCCTCATAAATTGCGAGAGTCGGTGCCACAGGTTTACTCGTCGACTCCCGCTGTTCTCTCAAGACCACCCCTGAGACTCTTTTATGGTTTAATAACATTTTGGCCAAGTGATCTTTCCAACTCATCCGGCTATTTACCCTAACACCCAAATAGTCAAAGGAATCTACCAACTCCAGGGGTGCACCATTAAGCGAGAGATTGTTCCTAAATCTCTTGGAGGGTGATAGGGCCATAAGCTTTGTTTTAGAGGTGTTGATGGTAAGACCTCTATCGGTACAAAACGCACTAAAACGGTGCAAGAGCTTTTGGAGGCCTGCGGGGGTTTTAGAGATCAAAATGGTGTTGTCCGCGAAGAGTAGGGTAGGGTAGGTGTTTTTTCCCCTGCCAGGGATGGCGCGTCTGCCGATTCCTCTCTCAGGTGGTCCACCACTCCATTCACAAAGAGGGAGAACAGGGTCGGCGCCATAACACATCCCTGGCGGACTCCACTCCTCACGGGCACCCTCTCTGTCAGTTGTCCCTGGGTGCCCCATCTAATCCTCGCATAATTCCCCTCTTGGAGCTTCACAATAAAACCCAAAAGTGGCCCTGGGAAGCCCATCTTCTCTAAGATATCCCACAGCCTTGCACGGGGGACCAGGTCGAACGCCGTCTTGAGATCTATGAAAGCCAGGTAGAGGCTACCTATATTGATGGTCACAGACTTCCAATAGATCGCAAAGAAGCGGAAGACCTGGTCCATTGTGCCCACCTTTTGTCGAAACCCTGCTTGGAAATGAGAAAGGACATGCTCCTCTTCGATCCAGACACCCACCCTCGAGATAATGACCCTGCCAACCACCTTCTGGATCACGTCGATCAGACTGATCGGTCTGTAATTGGCAGGGTAATCTCTGGGACCCTTTTCATACACAGTTACCACCTCTGCTGCCTTCCACGAGTCTGGCACAGGGTGTCCCTTGGAAATCAAATTCATTATTAGGGCAATAAGTTTAGCCCAGGCTACAGGTTCTTCCAAAAGGAGGTCCCCCGGTATCCCATCAGGGCCAGCAGCCTTCCTCGGGGTCAGATGTCTAATGGTCAGTGCTACCTCAGAGGCCAGAAATGGCTCCTCAAACACCAGTGGAGATAGGACCCTACTATCTGGATCAGAAGGAGATGAACGTGTCGCATCTATCCCGCCGTACAGTGCAGAGAAGTGGGAATACCATTGTTGATTTGTTATGTGGTTAGCTATTGGTGGCATGCTTCGCTGCCTAGCCTTGTTAATCAGTTCCCAGAACAGCGTTGCATTCTTCGTGTTAGCTGCAGATTTGAGATCCTGCCAGTGTTGTTCCTCCCACTCTCGTTTGGCCAACACCATTACCCTCGCATAATCCTTCCTAGCCGCTCTAACTAGTGAGGGATTCTTTTTAAGCAGGGCAACTGTTAGCTCCTTCCTTTTTACCTTACACTGGTCCGAGTACCAAGGGTTACTGGCTCTGGGCAGTTTATTATTCACTCTACCACTTTTACCCTGGATTAAAAAGTATTGTCCTACTTCCTCTATTACGTTTTTATAAGCCAAGGCGAAGGACAGCCCCCGGGCACTACCTTTTCCCAGTTGAAGATCCGCCAGCTCTACAGTCAGATCTGCTACGTGCGCCCTGATCCTCGCAAGATTACCCTCCTGGGGTTGAACCTTATCCCATTTCAGCCTACGATTACCATTATAAGGGACGACCTCGTTGGTTGACCTCAAAGGGACATTATTCACACATCCTTTTAGTTTACCCCACCTTAGCTTCATACATAAGGGGTTGTGGTCGCTATCCTGCGAAGGTTCCACCTCCATATCTATTAGATCACACCACAATGTGACATCCAATAAGATATAATCAATTCTAGACGGGCCATTAAGCCTATTAAAGGTCATCGCTCCAGCACGGTCAGAGGGTGTCCTGCCATTAAGCGCTCTTAAGTTGAATTCCATGGTAAGGGCATTGATCTGTATGGCCTTTGCTGACCATTTTCTGATTGGGGCTAAAGACAGGGCTGGAATGGACCATCTAGAATCCTCCTCCTCTATGCCCAAGGGATCATCCCCACTGAGGGGTTCGAATGTACAGTTAAAGTCCCCTCCCACGATAATTTTAGAGGTTAGGGGGCAGTTGGCTAGTGCCTGTTCTAAGGTCACTAATGTACATGAGGTTGAATCCCCCGGGGTCCCTCTAGAATAGATATTAAATAAATCTATCATACTGCCCTTGTTTTGCCCTGCGAATGAAAGGTGTTGGATATCCCTACTCGCTGAATCGTGGGTGGTAACATCCCAATTCAGTTCAATTTTTACCCAGACATGTAGGCCTCCTGCTGGTCTGCCCTTCCCACAACTTAGTGCGGGCAAGAAAAAGGTTGCATAACCGGATTTGTGTACTGGGAGCAATCTCCAGGTTTCTTGGAACATGCATACATCGAACTTCTCGATAAACGCATTCCATTCTGGAAAAGCCATCTTTTTTTGCAACCCAGCCACATTCCAAGATACCAAATGGATAACCTTATAACCTGGGGCGGACAAGTCAGGGATAACCCCCTTATTCCCACCCTGCACACATGGGCTAGGCTCGATGGTAACTTCTAATGGGCCTATTGATTTTGGGGTTAAAATACTGTCACCATTGCACCCCAAAAACAATAATTGTGTGGTGGTTGTGGTCCCACTAGTATCAGAACTATTGGCTGCTATAGGAGCCACTTTCCCATTATCGGGGCTGATGGCCTCCATAAGGACCTCATAATCACTGCCCACTGGGCTAGCGGCGCATAATCGGCCCCACATGCCCAGCGTAGACTGTAATCTTCAGTCGCAATCATCCATACCAGTGAACACATCAAACCTGTTCACTGTCTCCAGGGGTGTAGAGGGTCTCAAAAGATCCATTCTCCTGTTGGTATTTCTGTTAAATCTAGGAGGTACGATGTTCCACCCAAAGGGATCAACAGCGGGTGCTGTGTATTGTCCATGTGCCGGTTGCCCAGTGTTGTATGATATTAAGAGGTTTGTATGAGTGGGAGCCTGTCCACATGTATGGGGTAGGGGGAACACCAGGGATCTAGGATAAAAATATGTCAAGGCACGGGGGATGATGCAGTTATTACCATTTCCCGTAGGCCAATTTAGTATATAGTCAACCGCGCGAGGATCTCTGAAATTAACTACAACTAAGTCTCCCTCGATATCTTTGCATCTGCCACCCAGCCAAGGGAGTCGCCTAACGTGCAGTATCTCACCATTGATGTTCTTTATGATTGGTCTGTATATACTGAGCCAGTGCAGGATTTTATTTTTCAACTGGGCGAACCCTTCCCTCTTGTTGTCTGCCAATGTGGGCACCCCCGTCAGAACAACCACAAAGGGCACAGCTTCTGGGGGTAGTTCGACTTGTGGCCCTTTATTCGCTAAAGCCCTGGTGTATCTATTGCTTCCCCACTCTTCCCACGTGTTCCCTGTGGGTGCCTTTGCCCTTCCCCTCGAGACTTCACTAGCAGGATTACCAGCCGGTTTATTTACATGCTCATGGGGCAGTAACCTTTGTTGGTTAGAATCTGCCTGACTAGAAGGCTGTAATGTATCTTTGGTAGATTTTGATGTGACTTTAGGGGCATTATTGATAGGTAGTGTGGCCATGGGAGTGAGTGGCACAGCCACACTCACCTGAGCCCTGACCGAATCAACCTTGCTGCTTATAACGGACTCTATGTCCGCAAGTCTTTTCTCCACCCTCTTCAAACTCTCAATAATGGGCAGAATGAAAGACCTAATTAGATGTCCCATATTATCTTGTGAAGCAGTTGAGGGTGCTGCTTTCAGCAGCGATTCAACAAGGATAGGAGATAACTCAGTGATGTTAGCATCTGTTTCAAGGTGTGCAGATGATGGGGGGAGTGCCAAATTTGGCAAAATTGCTGGTACGGCCGCTGTCGCCGGAACAGTTCTAGCAACAGGCTTTGTGTGCTTACCAAAGTCGAAATGACTGATCTTGGGTTTAACCAGACCCCCCCCTCCTTTCGTCTTCTTTTGCTTGGTGGTGGACCATGAATCTTAACCGTCACTGATTTCTTCGGCTTCTTCCTAGCCGGTTTGCCACGGATAGGGGTCTGGGTGGTCAGGTCGACAGCTGAACTGATAGGACTGGGAAGAGGAGTGTCACTTATGTCCTGGTCAATGGGAACACAAGGTATGGGAGTACAATCTCGCAGCAAAAGTGGGACACTCTCCTGAGAAAGAAAGTCTTCTTTACCACTAGGGCTACCTCCATCATGGGAAAGGGCGTGGAGCGTGAGATCTATGGGAGCCCTGTATTTCAAACTTTCAACTGAGCGTCGACGCTCTGCCCTGCGCTCTGCCAGTATGTTTTCCCTGTCTTCGTCCGGGAGGACCCTTGTAAAGTATTTATCAAGAGAGCCATTTATCAACCCCCCCTGCTTTTCAAGGATGACTTTGTCGGGACTCTGGGCCATGACAAACAATAATATCAAGGAATACATATGAAAACAGAATGAAAATGAAAGGGCCTAAGAGGGCTCGCCCTTTGCCCGGGCTGAGCCCGGCATCCCGCTCGAGTCCCGCGAGGCGGGGCTTACAACATTTTTAAGCGCCTCCTGGTGCTGCAGAATGATGCGTATAGCCGCAGGGACAGCTGGGAGATGAAGTCCTCCGCCCTCACTCCACTCGGCAACCTCGCCAGCAAGGTGGTGTTTCCAGCGAGTCGGCGGGAAGTGGGCTAAGGGTTCCGGCGGCAAAGCAGCATTTGGGGAGAGCAGCGCTATCCCGTAAACCAGGCGGCAAACAGCAGTCCGTGGCAAGGCAAGAACCCCACTCAGCAGGTGCTTACAACGTTTTTAAGCGCCTCCTGGCGCTGCAGAATGATGCGTGTAGCCGCAGGGGCAGCTGGGAGATGAAGTCCTCCGCCCTCACTCCACTCGGCAACCTCGCCAGCAAGGTGGTGGTTCCAGCGAGTCGGCGGGAGGTGGGCTAAGGGCTCCGGCGGCAAAGCAGCACTTGGGGAGAGCAGCGCTATCCCGTAAACCAGGCGGCAAACAGCAGTCCGTGGCAAGGCAAGAACCCCACTCAGCAGGGGCTTACAATGTTTTTAAGCGCCTCCTGGCGCTGCAGAATGATGCGTGTAGCCGCAGGGGCAGCTGGGAGATGAAGTCCTCCGCCCTCACTCCACTCGGCAACCTCGCCAGCAAGGTGGTGGTTCCAGCGAGTTGGCGGGAGGTGGGCTAAGGGCTCTGGCGGCAAAGCAGCACTTGGGGAGAGCAGCACTATCCCGTAAACCAGGCGGCAAACAGCAGTCCGTGGCAAGGCAAGAACCCCACTCAGCAGGGGCTTACAACGTTTTTAAGCGCCTCCTGGTGCTGCAGAATGATGCGTGTAGCTGCAGGGGCAGCTGGGAGATGAAGTCCTCCGCCCTCACTCCACTCGGCAACCTCGCCAGCAAGGTGGTGGTTCCAGCGAGTCGGCGGGAGGTGGGCTAAGGGCTCCAGCGGCAAAGCAGCACTTGGGGAGAGCAGCGCTATCCCGTAAACCAGGCGGCAAACAGCAGTCCGTGGCAAGGCAAGATCCCCCTGATGTTGTTGGGCCTGGCCATGTGGCTGGTGGCCATTTTGAAGCCTAGGCCTGCAAGCTTGCCTGGCCTTGTCTGCCAACAGGCCTGCTTTCATTCACTAGGATCAGAGCAGGTAGCCACAGCTTTATTAATCAAGTGTTTTCTGTGTGGTCTGTTGAATTTAGACATCATTTATGGCAAGGATGGCATTAGATTGAGTTGGGGAAGTGTGTGTTTTTTTGGGGTGGGCTTTCTGATGTTGTTGGGCCTGGCCTTGTGGCTGGTGGCCATTTTGAAGCCTAGGCCTGCAAGCTTGCCTGGCCTTGTCTGCCAACAGGCCTGCTTTCATCCACTAGGATCAGAGCAGGTAGCCACAGCTTTATTAATCAAGTGTTTTCTGTGTGGTCTGTTGAATTTAGACATCATTTAGGGCATGGATGGCATTAGATTGAGTTGGGGAAGTGTGTTTTTTGGGGTGGGCTTTCTGATGTTGGTTGTCTTAAAGACATGCTTTTGTTGTATGTGTTTGGTGTGTTGGTGTGCAATGCATGCACCCTGCAGACCTTTTTGAGGCCTGTGAATGTTCGTATTTGCATTTTGTTGCATTAAAAAGGCAGAGCAGTATGCTTTAGCATGCATCCTTTGCCTGGCTTTTATAGGCCTTTTGTCAGATCCTGGTGTTTCCCAGGCCCCCTGCTTGTTTGTGATTTGTGAGTGTCCATGTGGCTGGTGGCCTTTTTCTGTGTTTGGACTGGGAGTTATTAGTGTCCTGCTTTTGCCATAGGCCTGCATGGTTTTCCTATTGGCTATTTGGCTTACTGCTTCCATCCCCATCCACCCCCTTTGCCAGCAGCAGCTCCATGGATGCTGAGATGTTCAAATAATTTAATGGCAAATAGGGTCCACCCCACTTCCATTACATTTTTATTTTGGTGGTTATTATTAACTTTCCTATCCTTCCTGAGAGTGTAGTGTGTGACTGACTGTACACAGTAGTATAACATAGCCGTTGTTAAAAAAAAGTCATAAATGGCTAGACTATATCTTTTGTTTGCACTAGTACAGTACTAAGTAACTGAACCACAACAACAAATGCAACATTTCACTGATGTTCTTCTCCTGGCTTATTTGCTTTTAGGTGCACAAAAGACAGAGGAGGAGGTGTCATCAGCATCACCCGGCTACCCGTTGTACGGCCTGCCAGACAGAAGTCCTGCTACGCATCACGTCCACGTGTGACCAGAACTTGTTGTGCATCTGCATCCTGCCTGACATCTGAAGAAGATGGCCCCAAAGAAAGGTACCAGGTCCAGTACCAAGAAAGTTGCCGGTGAGAAGAAGGAACAGAAAAAGGAAGTGCCATTAACCACGACTGGTGGTGTGCCAGCCAATGTTTTTTTTGGCACCAAAAAAGTTACGCCTGCAGCAGCGTTGTCCGGGAACCAAGCTGGGAGCAGCACAGCGGTCCAACCCCACCAACCTAGGCCCAAGGGCTTTAGTGTCGCAGAGGTAGCCAGTCTACTAACGAGCAGCGATGTTGAAGAAATGTCATTATCGCAAAGTAGTACACAATCAACGCAGGCGCAAATTCAGAAGATAAGTGTGCAGCCGCAACAAGAACAGCAGCAGCCGCAACAAGAACAGCAGCAGCCGCAACAAGAACAGCAGCAGCCGCAACAGCACACCATAGTAGTTGTTGCTCCTGATGTAGGGGCATTTCAGGAAATTGAGCTTCCTGCAGACAAAGTGGAGCAAAGTCAAACCACTGTTTCAGGAGATCTATTGTCTTCCAGACCACCAGCAAGGAAAAGGAGGCTTAGTCCATCATCTTCTTCTTCAAGCACTGCTTCTGATGATCGTGATGCCACTTGGCACCCACCAGCTCAGTCTGAGAGTGATATACGCCACAAGACAATGCTTCTGAAAAGGAAGGTCCCAGAAAAACGTAGAGTTATGGAGGTAGATGTAGAAGAGGGGGGTGATGCTGATGTTGATGAAGACGAGCCAGTCATCACGCACATTACTCCCGCCCCAAAGGGATTGGAGACCAACATTCTCACCCTATCCAGAAAGGCTGCTACTGAGCGGGATGTAGCACGGATAGCACCAACACAGTGTCAGGATCCCTAGTTTAAGTCCCAAAGAGATTCGCAATCGGTTAAACTCTAGTGGTGCCATAGGGTCAAAAACCAGACATCAGTGGTCGAGTTGGTGGCATGTCCGCAACTCCAAGATGGCCGCTAAGATCCTGGGGTGTGCGGTCTAGTTGATTGCAAAATCCAGAGAGGGCTGATGTGACGCGCGCACACCTGCAGTATTGCGCACTTCACTAATGTGTTTCCTCAGAGAAGGTAGATATTCTAGCGCCCGTAGTTTTGAAGTTTAAAATCCTAGATTTTCGAAGTATAGTCTGAACCTTAGTGACCCTTCTCTAGTCATAGAACTGAAAATAATACTTACCTGAAGAAAGAAGATGCACACGGAGTTTCCGTGTTGAAGTAAATTCCGGAGCAGAGCACGAAGTTTCGTTTCTTCTTCACGTCGGAGCCGAGCAGTGGTTCTGCTAGACCTGAAAAGAGAACAAAGAAAAGCTAAGTGATTAACGAGAGAGTGTTTTAAGGAATAGTAAATGCTGTCTCGTAAATGTAAAAGAATACCAATTTGAGAGAACAATTAAACTTACCGTTGACTGCGGTTGTTTTAAAATGCTGAAACCTGTAAAGAAAACAAGAGAAGATAAATTCATTTTGAGAACAAGATTAAAGAGGAGCAAGTCAAAAAGGCATTAAAGACAGTTAAAAAGATAGAGAAAAAACTATCTGTGGAGAAAACTTACCAGAGTCGAGTCTGCGCTGAGATTTCCTGTGGAGAGAAGGCGAACTGTTAATAAATAAAAGCTTAAGGAAGAAAAAAACAAAACTGACAATAGCTAATGTAAAAAGAAAAGAATAGACGACGAGGTTTAAAGAAAAAGCCCAAATAAATACACCCGGTAGGTAAAAGAGTAGAGGAGAAAAATAATACGAACAAAAGAATAAATTAGGTGATTTATCCATGAAAAATGTTTTACAGATAATAAGGACCCACTCTAACAAGAAGCGAAAAAGGGAACATTGGGCCAAGAAGAGAGGCAAAGTGTTTTAGGATCTTGGGTAGGTAGCAATCACGAGAAATTATAGGAATAAGAAGAAGGATAGAGTAGAGAAGGGAAAACATATAATTGTTGTGTGCTTAGTTTTCCTAGGAGACTTCGGTAGGCAAATCAAAGGCTGAAGAAGATTCCAGACAGAAAACCAGAAGTTCCAGGACCAGTCTCTTCTTATTGTTTATTATTTTATCCACTTTTCACCCCTCCCCCCTCACTGATCAGTTAGCGCCAAGTAACTTCTCTCGGGGCTGAGTGGTTGGTAGTGGGAGTCGGGAAGTTTGCGACTTCTGTTCCTGTGCAAGACTACAGAACCCAGCGAGAAGCTGAAGGTGAGCCCTGACACACAGGCTACACCACCACTACCTCCAGCTGCCATATTTTCCAAGGCCCGGCAGGGACCTACATCCAGCTCAACCATCTCAGTAGGTAGTGGTACTAAAAGTCACAGTCTAGGTGCACAGGGTCACATTTCAAGCACACTCTTCAGTTCATCTTGTATTGAAAGTGGCACATCCAGCAGTGAAAGAAAGTTCTCCTCCCCAGTTTGGGACTTCTTTTCTGTTAGCACCAGGAGGAGAACGTTGCTATATGCTCAATTTGTCGGCAAGGTGTTCGGCGTGGTGAGCTTGGTACAAACTATGGTACCGGAGGACAAGCAAGTCATCTCAGAATACACCACACTATCGTCTGGGAGAATCACCTACTCCAGTTAAAAGAAAGTAGAAAAACTCAACCCATTGAAGTTGGTCAGGAAGAATCAGGAAGCGATATTATTGCGGTGGAAGGTGAAGAAGAGGGAGGCATTTCTAGCCCTGTCCCCAGTAGTGCAGTGGTACCGCCCACATCCTCCTCAGTAACATCAGAGTGGCACCGCAGTAAGAGCCATACTCAGAGTCAGGCTGAGACACCAAGGCGACCGAGTACCGCAATGAAACAAACTGTGTCGTTGAGCCTAATTGGGTTAATGAAAACAGCACCACAAAGGAAAGTAATCCAGCATACCATTGAGAGCATGTTTAGGTTGGAGGGGCAGTTCCAACGCAACCACCCAACGGCACGGTTGTACAATGCGAAGCTGGCTAAAATGTTAGCGCTGGACCTTCTTCCTTTTTCATTTGTGGAAGGAGTGGGTTTCCTTGAATTTGTGTCAGCCATCTGCCCTAAATGGAAGGTTCCCAGCCGGTCCTATTTCGCAAGAATTGCTGTTCCGGCACTACATCATGATGTGCTGGAATTGGTTGAACAAGCTTTGCAGCAGAGTGCTGTTCACAATATCCACCTGACAACAGACATGTGGTCCAGTTGCCAAGCCACAGATTACATGTGCATCACTGCACACTGGGTCTCTTTTGTGGGGGTTAGAGATAAGCTATCTGCACGAGGTGCTATTGACACAGCTGCAATTTTTAAAGGTACTCGGAAACATGCAACTGTAGCCATGGAGAAATCTCATACGGCTGAAAACATTTTACACGACTTTCGCGGCAAGGTTTTGGAATGGCTGCGGCCAAGAGGGCTTAGTATTGGTTTTGTTGCCACAGACAATGGCAGTAATGTACTTAAGGCCATGGAACTTGGTTCCTATTTCAGGGTTCCGTGTTTGGCGCACTGCATAAACATTTTAGTTCAAGACTTTCTCAAAAAAGAACCCATAGTCAGCAATTTACTGGCCATCTGCCGAAGAATATGCACTCATTTCAGCCATTCTTTTCAAGCTCGGAAGCAGCTGAGGATCATCCAACGTGAACATAGGATGCCAGTCAAGGCACTCATCCAGGAGGTGGCAACATGTTGGAACTCAACATATTACATGCTTGATCGTCTGTATGAGCAGTACAGATCACTCCATGAATATGTCTGGAAAAGAAGAGGGGATGCTACTGTTAAAGGCATGAACCTGGAGATGGAGCAATGGAGCCTAATTAAATGCCTGACTGAGATGCTTTGTCCTTTTGAGGTCTTCACACGTGAAGTCAGCAAGGAGGACTGTACAATGGGCCAAGCTATCCCATTATTGCAAATGCTAGAGCATCAGCTGAAGAATGTGTCTGAATCATACAAAGGTGTAGAGGACAAAAGGGAAGCCTATCACTTGGTGGAGAGCTTAGCCCGTCGCTTAGCTGAAAATGTAAGGATCCAAAATAAAATTTTGTCACAAGAACATTACATTTGTGCCACAATTCTGGATCCACGTGCAAAATTTGGACTGAAGACATTCTTTGCTTTTTCCGAGATTGATGTTGCCCGCTACAAAACTTGTGTAGCTGAAGCAGCCAGTAAGTTGGAAAACGAACGGCTGCTAATTAAAAGCCCACAAGATCAACCCACAAGAAGTACTGCAGCAGGCCATGCAGGATTAAGTGCAACTTCGTCGGCTGAGGGCAGTGCGTTTGGATCACAACACTCACCATCACTATCGACAACAGCAACAATAACTGGATCATTAGGCCCAGTACAATCATTAGACGATTGGTATGTACAGTCAGGCATTAATAAGCACAGTGCTGATGCACAGAGAAAAGAGCACGAAAGCTTACCAGCAGCACCCCTGAACATTGAGCGGATGGTACAGGCCTATCTGGACGACCCAACAGAGGTGTACATTGATCAAAACCCATTGCAGTATTGGTATAGGAAAAGGTCAGAATGGCCACTGCGCAGCAGGCTGGTGATAAGCTATCTGGCTTGCCCTGTCGCAAGTGTCTCTTCCGAATGTGTTTTCAGTGCTGCTGGTTCCATTGTAACATTGAGAAGGACCAGTCTCTCGCCCAAAAACGTGGAGAGGTTAACAATGATCAAAATGAATCAGCACTTCATACCACCGAAGTACACAATACATGAAGCAATGGAGGAAGATGAGGACAGCGGCTCAGGTGACGGAAGTAGTGTGTCACATGATGATTACCTACTACTGGCTGACCCCCCAGAGTTTGAGGACGATCTATACTTCCCTGACAATTAAGCTTGCACTTACTGTCTTCCTCCCTTTTTTCCCCCCTTTATTTTCAACAACGGTCAAAAAACACTTATGTAAACAACAAATGCAATAACTAAATTGACCGATCTCATCTGGTCAACAAGTAGTATCGGGGGATTCGCGGATTGACTACTTAAGTTACTATTTATCAACAGTAATCCAGTCTTCCATTCTGATTCCAGAATACTAAGTTACAACTAAGCCTAAGTACGACGTACCACCCGACCTAGCCCACCTATTTCAGGCATGCCAATTGTACATTAAGTATGCATTTCCACTTCTTTTATTCCTCAACAATGCATATGGTCTGATGGAGGACACATGACTACATTTTTTGCATACACCAAATTTTGGGTTGATTGATTGATGCTGATGTTCTGCTAGTGCTAAGCCAATTATCACCACTCATTGAACAAACTAGAAAAGGTTCTAATAAAGACTGCCGTACTAGCAGCACGTCACGTAACTGAGGGGGCATCACGCATACCACTAGCAAATTAGAAACTCATACAAAGTACCTAAACCTAAGTATCAATCCGCCCCTATCTATTAGTGACAGGAAAAAGTAAGGAGTAGACTAGAGTCACTGTAGCATTACGTAACTTAATTTCTCTAAAATAAACTCTTACAGAATCACGCTAAGCGAGCGCAAACGCAAAGTTGCAAACAAGTAAGATTAGTAGTAGCGCAGAAGAGCACCTGTGTCATAATCACAGAAGACTTTTCAACGTAATTAACCTGGAATGTAAGCAGCAACATTCTAGCTGGTTGGAAGAAAAAAAAGATTCACAATATATAACACAGAGCAGAAGAACAGACACAAATTAGTAATAATTAAATTGTTACTCACCAAGCCCCGGGACCTCCACTCCTAGCAGGTCCAGCAGGTCCTGCTCACGGTCCAGGATGTCGGACCACCGGTGCGTCATCTGCGCCTGGGTGCGCCGGACCCCAGAGAAGTGCGACACTGCCCGGCGCACCATCCCACACCGCTGCTGACGCTCCCGGAGGCCGTACCCGGACCCAGGCCTGCCACCTGCTACCAGGGTTGAGGGGAGGTGGCGCTGCACAAAGAAAATTAGTGCAGCCAACTCCACCTTCCCAAATAAGGCCCCCTCGCGGCTCTGGCTGCGACGGCAACCAGCCCTACCCTTAGACATGGTTCTGGGACGGGGCGGGAAAGAAAAGGTAATAAAATTAAAGAAGTAAAGGAAATAAATAGCAGGCAATAGAAAGAGAGAAAAAGTAGCTAAAAAACAAAAAAAAAAAGTGGACAAAAACCAAACATATAGAGGCAGGAAAATAGTTAGAGAAATAATAAATAAGAAGATTAAAAAAAAGTAGCTTTAAACAAAGGATTGAAAAGATGTAGGGAGGATTCAAAATCAGGCCCTAGAACCATGCAATAGAGCGAAAAACAAGATGGCCGGGCCCATTGCAACCACGTGCGCAAGTTCGCGCGATATTTTCTCCCCGAGCATGCAAAAAGCAACGCGATCAAGTAAAAGTGGTCACGAACAGGAAATATCTACCACGAACAAGCGCGAACATGCATTGCGCAACCCGGAACAGGAAGTAAGCATCGCGAGAGGGCGGGTCAAGTGAAAAACAAGATGGCCGCGCCCGTGAGCAACCGCATGGGTAAGTTGGTGACCCACGATCACGCAAAAAATACCGCGAACAGGCGGGAAAAAAACTTCCACGTCTTCGCGATATTTCCGGCGTGTTTGCGGAGATTTTTAGCATTTTCGCGATAGTTTGTGAAAGTTAATTTCGCAAATTCCGCCCACCCCTATCTTTGAGCAACAGGACAGACATCCTTATTAATATGTAACTTAACTTTCATAGTCTTAAGTTTTCCCAAACCAGAAATAACGAAGGGAACTGACTTACTATTTTGTGGTGAGCATTCATGTTGTATTTCACAGATATCAGTACCATATCAGCAGCTATGCTGAAACTGAGTAGACAGGCACTGGATGCTGCAGCTTGAAGCACATGGATAGGTGCTTGTACTTTCATTTTCTTGTGTTTCATTGTAGCTACAAATGAACCTTGACATTTTAAGAGTGTCAATGCAGCCCATGTATACACTTCGCTTTTTGATGGCTTAAGTTGCGGTAATGGAGATAATTTGTTGTATTTCTCCTCAGGCATAATGTTTAACGATGCACCACTATCGATAAGGAAAGCTATTGAACAACCATTTACTTTCCGCGTAATTTTAGGATAATGAATGAATGACTTTGGTGCTTTGGCTTGTTGATCTTATTTTTTTTCACAAGCACCCAGCCCAATATGTCCATGCTTTTCTGAGGTAATCATCAATATGGGAGCAATAATTTTTTTGCACTCTCACTTGACATTGATACAGAAGAACTGTTTGACGATGATTTAGATTACGTCTGACGTTGTTCTGTGTCGCTTTGCCTCAAATGATGTGTCGCGCTTGGACTTGTGGCTCCATGTTGAATGTTGCTTCTGGAACATTTCAAAGGCCATTTTGTTTTCAGGCAGTGACACACTTGCGTTTCTCTTGACTTTGTAAAATGTCACAAAATGGTTTTACTTCTCACAGCCTCTATAAATCTGTCAGAGAGCGGGACATTTGCCTTTGTGTGGGAACGAAAATCCACATCTATAACACAACTTCTTTTTACGGGCAGACATGACCTTGTTTCCTCAGTCTTTGGCTTCAGGTTACTTTTCACACACATGACTGATTCATTCTGGGCACCTTCAGCCTCCATGTCGGCCGCTTGTTTGTCGGCAGGCTCTTCAGCTCTGGAAGGTATTAACACTCGCTCCAGACAAAGAGTTTCTCTCAGCATTCATCGTCTGAATGAATCTGACAAGCATCCATCAATAACTCTCTTATGCAAAGCTTCTTCATCATTAAATTTGCAGAACTTACAATTTGAGATGAGTCTGTTGAATCGCTTCACAATTCATCAATGGTTTCACCAGCTTTCTGGCGTTCCCGGTTGAAGATGTATGTATCTTTCGTAATAAACATTTGACTTTGGATTAAATTTGAGATTCAACACTTTTTTAATCTGACGATATATGACTTTTTAATCAGTTTGTGGCATTGTCTTCATGACTTCTTTTACACCATCACCAGCAGGATTTTTGGGATACTTGAAAATCTTTTTGTTATCGGTCTCTTCAAGTGCATCAATGAAATCATCAAATGTCTCTATACAAGCAGTCCATCTGTAACCAATATTTTGCTATTTGGCAGTATCAAATGGTGGTGGTGGTTTTAGGAAAGCGGCAGCGTTGTAGACCAGTGTAGAACTTACTGACACTGCAAGTGGATCTTTGTGGCTTGGTTTATGTGATTCAACAGCAAGGCCTTGCGACGTGCTGGCCTCAGGATCAACTTTAATGATAGCTGGGAACGTGACTTCCTTCTCTGCCAGCTAAAACGTTTCACTATTCCGAAGACATTCAGAGACTGTGGGGATGGTAGCACACCTGTCAAACACGACCCCTGTGCTTGACCTGGGTGGTGACGCCTGGCACTGAGGTCGTACCAGCACACTTTACTCAGGTTCTGGTGAGTAAATAATTGTTTTATCCTTAGGCATCTCTATGTCTACACCACTTTCTAATTGTAGCGTTATCTTGCACTTTGTGATTATCAATAACTGCTCTTTGAAAACCTGGTTGTATCTGCCTTTAGCGTTCACGCTCCGGATTACATAGGGACTATATTTTGCCTAGCAGCTGATACCTTTACATATGATCTGAATAGGAGGTTCTAGGTCGTTGATACAAAGGTTTCTTTGCAATGCTTTTGTAATTTTTAACTTCTTTAAGGTGGCTGGAGTTGTTCTTTGACTCCACATGCATTAAGCATCGGTTCTTCATTTCGACTGCAAAACACATGGCATGCACAAGCAGTTTGCTTGGACCACAGAAATCTCACTAGGAGATCATTGTTGATTTTCACGTTACTTATCACCTAACTCATCGGCAGTTGTAGTGCCCTCCGCAGCCTGGATACCCGCAAAGGCCCACACCACACACAGAGTTTAGTAATACACATCTTTATTCTTCTGCATGCAACTCTGAACTCAACAATCTAAACCAGCCTTCCGTGCATTTCACAATAACACTTATGTCACAGTTGTACGGAGTCCATCTAGAGCCAAAAGGGTTCCAACATTTCTGGTTCGTAAGACACTACAAACAAGTATATTAAATATAACAATTCTACCATGTTTAAAGGAGAGAGAACAAGCACTTCCTCACTTGTTAGCACTGGTAAAGTGTGCATAGTCCTAAAGCCAGTGAAAACTAATTCAGTAAAACAGGAGGGTTGAAGGCAAAATGGTAGGGGGAAAACTACTCCAAGAATGCCAGTTCTAACACCCAAAACTTCAAATATTGCCAGCCACTACAAGAATTTTTCATAATTTGCATTTGAATGTGTGGTAAATATTTTATTACCGGTACTATTTTTTATGCGGTAAAGTCTAGTAAGGATAACTCAGTATAAATAAGAGGCAGAATCCGTGGTATTAGAGGTTCTGAAAGGCTTTATTCCTCTACAAAGGAATTATGGTTCGAACCATAGGCATCAAATTCCATCACCACGAGGGTTCAGGAAGGGAAGGCAATACATTATTGACAAGTAAAGATATTTATATGAAAAGCATTACATTAAGACAGATGCAGGAGGCGTAACAGCTGATAATACAGATAATACTACACATACGTAATGAATAGGCGTAAACATAGGCGTAACTAGAAACGTCATTAAACATGATGTCACAAGTGGGTGGATCCATAAGAGAATCCTGCAATGTCAGCAGAAATACTTGACAGAGATGCGTGCGCAGCCGCATGACGTGTGATTGACGTGCAACTAGAGGGTGAAGGGGACTTGACATTTAGCTCTACATGTGGAGACAGAAGTCTGGGGGGTCATGTCAACCTAATCCCAAATCATATCTAATATCTTATGTTTAAAGAACTGTATTATCCAAAAGGAAAGGTCTCTCGGACGAAATCTATTCTATACTGACTGTTAGTGCGTGTACAAGCGTCTAAGTGTCTACATGAGATGCGAGGGGGCAGGAATCTTCCATAGTAACAGGGGCTATGAATTATTTGCATGAGGACAGTGAGGCCTGGCCCTTTGCTCGGTAGCTGGAAGAATGTTTACCTAAACTACTAGACAGGAATGCATCGGATGAGGAGCGGAGCAGATAATCTTGAAGGTGAAATACAGTTTTTGGCAGGCAACGGGCTGGATCAGGCACCGTTAGCCGCGCAGGGAGTAGGACAAAGTTCATGGATACAGATGCGGGCTCGGACTGGAGCTTTCAGAGGCAGAAGGCAGGAAAAGGCTTGATGGCAGAATTCAGGGCCTACTCGCCTGAACTGTAAAACGTGGAAAGTGAACCACATAAAGTCGGTGGCCTTTCATACTTAGGAACGGAATATCCGACTCATTCATGGCGGATCTGAAAGAGGACATGTTGACGGTGGACGCACATGTATTTGCGTCTTCATAACTGGAACTGGAGGGAACATACATGTACTTGTAGCATGTACATGGAGCCGTTGGGGTCTAAGATAGGGGACATAACTGATCATAAAATTCATATTTCCTCAAATGGACTGCCTATTAAGGCACCAGCATTTTCTGAATAATTTTTCCCATTTTTGTCCATCATTGTTAGACAGCATATACGACATGACATGAAAGCTGTAATCGATATCCAGTATGAGTTCCTTGAGGTATTTAATATGTTGACTAATATTTTAACTTCTGATTTATAGCTTATTTGTTTAGGAAGCACTGTTTGTAGCTGTTTGTATGCCATTGCCTGTTAAAGAGCCAGTGGTATTCACTAACAGTCTTTGCACATTAATTTGTTTTAGTTACTGTCATGATAATATTGCTGTAGGTTGTCCTCCTTTTTTAGTTCACTAAATAAAGATGTAGGTGCACCCAGAATTTCTTGATGTGCATGCCTTTTAAATGCACCACTTACAATGCAATTATGTTGCACAAGCAGTACTCCGACTGATTTTCTTAGCTCTTTTCTTTGATGATACAATTTACTCCCCTAACGCAGCCTGTTTCGAAAAGTGGCCCTACTAACGACTTCCTTATTGTTGTGTGATAATTTCTAGCACACCTTTGGGCAGCACACCCAGGATCTCCCAACTATTACCAAAAACTTCCTGTGAAGAAAATCCTGATTAGCTTTGCCAGTTGTTTGCTTTAATGTGTTTTGTCATCGCTTGTAATTTATGTAGATATTGAAATTGTGATTGCATTTACATAGTGCTTACTGCCTCTGACAAGGCATTGAATGTCAAAGGCTGCCTTTCACCCCACATTCTATTTTTATTGCTCTTTGGCAGAAATTCCTCCCTGTTGTCCAAACATTCTCCTAAAGGGACAAGCAATTTGGAACAGAAAAATAGTCTTGAGTGCCTCAGACAGGTCCCCTGCAGTATTGACACACAGAGGGCGTGCATTTGGCAATGGTTTGACTTGGTGCAATGGTTTCAACACTGTGGCTGGGTCACCTATGTTCCCCTTATCAAAAACTGTAACGTTTGATGTTTTCTTGTTTCAAGAGCTAATCAGTCATACGTACATCGGTTTCCTTGGTCTCCATATCTGTTTCCGCTGGGAGTTATACCCAGGGATCAGCATCAGTGTTTACACAGCTGATGTGGCAGTTCTTCTACATTAAATGAGACTTTCTGTTCTGTGCATGAGAACCAATGTGCAGACCCCCGCCCCACCCCTGGTAGTTGTACACATGGCCTTTTTTGTGAAACTCTGTAAACAGAGTCTTGCAGGCACTACACATTGCAACACACATAGAGCCCAATTCAGAAAGGCAATCTTAGACAAAAGTCCAACTTTATGACTTTTAGCATTCACAGAGGTCATTTACAAGTCGTAACTTTACGTCTGAGTCGTGCCGTAAACTCCGGCTCAAGTCATATTCTCCAGCTCAGGACATACTCTCCGGCTTGGGCCACAATCTCCGGCTCGGGCTTGATGAAGTGTAATCAATGGGCCAGAACGCAATTTTTTAAAAAAAGAACATTAGGAACGCGAGATAAATGGTAAAGGAGGTCCTGAAAATCAGTTTGGGAAGGGAAAAGAATGTGACCAGACACAGCATCACATCCCAGAAAAGTTTGCTCCTTTGCATCAGGGTACACGCAGTATACAATTTGCACTCCCCTCAGTGTTGACTGTAGTGTTACCACCACACTCAGGGCCAGATTAGCAAGACCGGCGATAATATTATCGCTGCTTTAGTGGCAGGAAACTGCCGCTAAATCGGCGATAAGGGTCTTGCTAATATGCTCTAAAGAATTCCAATTGGAATTCTATAGCGCATATTAACAAGCCCATTATCGCCGCTTTAGCTGCAGTTTCCTGCTGCTAAAGCGGCGATAATTCTATCACCGGACTTGCTAATATGGCCCTCAGTGTTGATTGCCGTGTTACACCAGTCAACACTGAGGGGAGTGCAAAATATGGAATTATTTTCAGGCCCAGGGTGAGGACAAAAATGAAGAGCCTGACAGGGAACCTTCTCAACACCTGTTTTTTAGAACTGCTGGTACTTAGCACAAGCAGGACCTGTCCAACTTAATGCCCTGCTTGACTTTATTCACAATGGACCAGTATTTGCTGTTGCTTGGACAGCTTACAGGCACATTGCAGCTGTTTTACATTAACACAGTTTATGCTGCACAATGTTTGACAATCTTAAAGGTCCTTTGTTCCTGAACTTCTAAAGAATTAATGTGCCATGTGCCGCTTCTCTGTGGGAGAGAAGGGCCGGGTATGAGTTTAAAGCAAGGGCGTGGCCAGAAAGATACCTCCCATTTTACTCTCTTTGAGTGACCTACTGTTCAGAGCCCAGTGCCTCCAATCCAGTTAAAGTAACAAACACAATTTTATTGATTATATGATTCACACACTGCCAAGTGGCACTGTTAGACCTGTCAGCCCCTTTGGGTGGTCCCTCCTCATCATTATTTATTTTGTCCCACTTTTGCCTCAAACCCTGTTATAATTTTTCCTTTTTGGGAACCACCAGACTTTTTAGTGTTGATGCAGGGTCAGGGAGCCATTTTCCCTACCCCTGGAACTTCTGTCTGAGGGCCTGAGACACAAAATAGTGGCCACCCATTGTCACCTGTGACATCACCAGAACCTCCTGGAACATTCTAGAACCCTGTGACAGTGGGAGGCAGTTTAGAATGTTGGGAGGCCATCTCAGAGTGGCAGTTGGCAACTGAGTGGTGAAGAGAGAGGACAGAGATAGAAGGAGGTTGGAGTAAGGCAGCAGAGGTGGAAACCAGTGCTTGGAGTGGGGTCCAGAAACCCACCCTTGATGCTAGTCTCTACTGACCAAGCCCAACCTAAAGCCCTGTGTGGGATCAAGATCAGAAGAACCATCTTAAAGGACTGAATAGTTGGAACAGGCCTTAAAGAAGAAGAACAGCAAGCTCCTGACCTGTTCAGCAGTGTCCTCCTGGAGTCCTGACGTCGAGAAGCCTGGAGACCTGGGGCCGGAGGTAGAGAAGCGGCGCTGACAGAAAGCAGACGTCGTACCCAGAGCCGCCAGAGGTCGAGTGAGGGCGCCGACGGAGGTCGTGGAGAGGCACCGGAGGTCGAGTAAGGAGTCACCCGAGGTCGAGTGAGGGTGCCGACGGAAGTCGTGGAGAGGCGCCGGAGGTCGAGTCGGGAATCACCCGAGGTCGAGTGAGGGCGCCGACGGAGGTCGTGGAGAGGTGCCGGAGGTCGAGTTGGGAGTCACCTGAGGTCGAGGTGAGGCATCGACGGGGGAGTGAAGTCCGCCCACCGGAGTCGCCGGAGACTGAGGTGAAGCGCGCCGGAGGTCGGGAGTGGATATCGCACTCCGGAGACACCAGGAAGTGGGGAGTCCGAGTCCCTGCGACGCCGGAAGGTGACATCGAGACGAGGCCGTCCAGCGACATCGAGCCGAGGCCGTCCAGCGACATCGAGTCGAGACCACCCAGCGACATCGAGCCGAGGCCGCCCAGCGACATTGAGTCGAGACCGCCCAACGACATCGAGTCGAGACCGCCCAGCGACATCGAGTCGAGGCCGCCCAACGACATCGATCCGGAGCCGCCTCACGGCGTCGACACGGTGCCGAGCGGAGCCGATCATCTTGAAAAGGACAGTAAGTGGTAGAGGGGGCGTCTGAGGCCCCGTGGAGCCCTAAAAAGACCATTCTAGGGGCTAAAGGGGTGTTAGAACCAGCCTGGGAGTGCCAGGGGTGAACTGAGACTGGTACAGTGACCCCCATAAAGGGTTGTGTGGTTTGGAGGGCCAGATCTTTAGGTTACTCTTGTTCTGCCTCAGCTTAGGCCCCAGCCTTGATCAATCTAGGTGGGACAACCCCATGCCATCCAAGTGTCCTTAAGTTGTGTATGGGCAAAGTAAGACCAAGTGACCTCATGAAAATGATTTGAACTGTAACTGTCATTGATTGTTTTACCTTATTTATTGAGGTGCTTTATTTATTGTCATCCACTAATTTATTCCTGCACTGTATTTGTCGGACTGTATTTATTTGCCATCTGTATTTATTGCACATCTATTTATTCTTTGTGTAATGATGACCTGAACCTATTTATTGAAATTCCTAAGTAGTATTATTTATTTGACCTGCTCTTTTGAAGGAAAATCCCATTGTATTGTATTTATGTTATGAAACCTGCAACTAAGAGAAAATAAGATAAAGACATATATATTTTCAACTTGACTTGCATAATTTTTACGGTGTAGTGTCGTTTTTGGAATGGATGAACGCATGGTTATTGTGAGGGTGTGACGTACGCTTAACACGGTGCCTGACCCCCAACCGCTCGAGCCAAGCTACCATTGTGCTGGGAACCTGGTGACTGCTAACCCGGTTGCCCGGTTTCCAACATAAAATTGGTGTTCAGCGGTGGGATTGAGCTGTGCTTGCGTCTACTCAACAATAACTGTGGGTAGTCCATAGGCCTACACCGGGAGTTTTCTCCAAGCGGACTTCCTAATTTTGAGTTTTGTTTTTTCCAAATTTACGTCTGGTGGTGGGAGGAGGTATTACAAAAGGTACCCCCCTGCATAGCTTCTGTAAGCAACTGTCTTCTATCCTGAGTGGGCAAAATGGAGTTTGTGTTGGAGGATGTGGAAACTTACACTGTGGCCCAACTCAGAGAGTTTTGTCAGCGAGAGGGGGTGTTTTGTCCCCAAGGTGCAAAGAAGGGTGAACTCCAGACCAGCTTGAGGGCTTGGGGGGAGGCACGGCGAGAAAGTAAGGTTGAGAAGGAGGACAGGGATGGAGAGCCTGACAGCGAGGGGGCTGGTTTGTACCAACCTGAGGTGGGGGACCTAGTAGCGGGGCCCAGAACACTTTCAAGGAAGGGCAGCAGTGTCTCTAGCAACGGCTTATTAGAAGCAGAATTCACTGACCGGAGGGAGAAAAGGCAGCTCACATGGGAATTGGCGAAGCTGGAGAAAGAAAAGGAGGAACGGAGGATGGCTCACGAGTTGAGGCTCAGGGAGATAGATCTCCAGATCCTACGGGTCGGGGCACACCCTGTTCCTAATGGTGGCAGCGAAGAAAGAGAAATCACCAGGGAATCCAAACCCTATTTTCCAAAAGACATAGTAGCTAGCTATAGTGCGGGAGATGATTTTGCCAGGTGGCTAGCAGCCTATGAGGTCTCTTTAAGAGTCCATGGGGTTCCAGAGAAATATTGGGGAGGGGGATTGTATAGATACATGCCTCCAGCTGGTAGGGATACATTATTGGCCCTGGAGCAGGATGAGCAGACCCACTACCCCACCATGAAAGTGGCGCTCGTGAGGAAGTTTGGACTAACACCCGAGAAGTACAGACAGAAGTTCCGGGGTAGCCACAAACTGGGCACACAGAATTGGGTGGATTTCCTGGACTATGCAAAAAAGGCATTAGAGGGTTGGATACAGGGCAGTGAGGTGAGGGACTACGAGGGGTTGTTTGATTTGATGTTGAAGGAACACCTGCTCGAAAAATGTTTCCCTGAACTGCGTCAACACCTGGTGGATAGCAAGCTGACCAATCCCCGGAAGCTTGCTGAGGAGGCGGACATTTGGGCTAGTACCCGGGTGTCCACAAGGGGGACTGGAGGGGACTCTCAAAAGACCGGACAGGGCGCCCCCCAGAAGAAAGAGGGAGGGGAAAAGAAAACGGAGTTCTCTAAAGGCCCCCAAATTAGTTTCCAAGGGAAGGGAACAGGATTCACCCCGTGGGCTAACCCACCCAGAAACCCTAATCCTGGCCAGAGTCAGCAGCCAAGGGTTGTCCATTGCTTCGAGTGCGGTGGTGTCGGACACTATAAGGGAGATGTGAAGTGCCCGAAAAGACCACCCCCTCCCATCGGAGGAAAGGCCCCCGGAGTAGCTAGTGTAGTGCTCGGGGAGGAGATGCCCTTAGGTAAGGGAAGGGAGTGGGCGGGTGTCACTTTAGTGTCCCTGGGAGAACGGGAGATGGTTCCTAAGATCCAGGTGCCCGCAAATACCACAAAGTATGGGTAGTGGGTCACCATCAACGGCCAAAGAGGGGAGGCTCTGAGAGACACAGGAGCCAGTATGACTATGGTACGTAGCCAACTGGTGTCTCCAGAGCAGGTGATTCCCCATGTACTCCACCCTGCCGCGATGGCTGACGGCAGAATGGGCCAATATCCGGTGGCCGAGGTTCCATTTGAATGGGAAGGGGTTGCAGGGTTACTTCGAGTTGCCGTAAGCCCTGCCGTGCCAGTCGATTGTCTGCTGGGGAATGACATGGAGCATAATGCTTGGAAGGAGGTGGAATACCGGACTCATGCTGAAATGCTGGGTACACCTGACTGGGCCTGTGTCAGCACAAGGTCTGCGACTACCCGGAGGGGGAGTTCGTTTAGGCAGGAGCCTGGAACAAAGGCACCGCCAGCTGCCGACCAAGGGAAGAACCGAGGGCAGGAGGAGCCTGCCTCGGCAACCGCGCCCCGTGTGACGGATAGGCCACCGGAGGTGGTGGACCAGGAGTCCGCGGAGGGGGATGTTACCGAACTGGAGAACCTACCCATCCCGGCCGAGTGGCACGTGGAGGGAGGGCCGAACAGGGAGGAATTCTGCAAGGGCCAGAGGGAGTGTCCTACCCTTGAGGGACTGAGGCGACAGGCCGAAGCCCAGGCAGCAGGGAACGTTGAGGGGAACTACAATGTTTACTGGGAGGATGGCCTCCTCTACAGTGAACCCAAGGCACCCATGCACGGATCGTCATGGGCCTTGGTTGTCCCTCAACGTTACCGAGCCTACCTTCTGGAATTGGCTCATGAGATCCCCTTGGCAGGACACCTGGGGCAAGACAAGACCTTTGCCCGGCTTGTCCCACACTTTTATTGGCCTCAAATGAAAGTGTCGTCCGACACCTACTGCCGGACGTGCGTGTCTTGTCAAGCCAGTGGGAAAACAGGGGTGAAGCTGAAAGCTCCCCTGGAACCACTTCCTGTCGTTAGCACCCCCTTTGAAAGGGTGGGCATCGACATTGTGGGTCCGTTAGATCCGCCTACTACAGCTGGTCACAGGTTTATCCTGGTTCTGGTGGATCATGCCACACGGTACCCAGAGGCTATACCTCTGAGGACCATTACTGCACCTGTTGTGGCTAGGGCCCTGATGGGAATCTTTACCCGAGTGGGTTTTCCCAAGGAAGTTGTGTCTGACAGGGGGACCAACTTCATGTCAGCATACATGCGGGCCATGTGGAAGGAGTGTGGAGTGACCTACCGGTTCACCACTCCTTACCACCCCCAGACCAATGGTCTGGTGGAGAGGTTCAATAAAAACTTGAAAGGCATGATCAGAAGTCTGCCTGAAAGCCTGCGGAGGAAATGGGACGTCCTCCTACCCTGTCTATTGTTTTCTTACAGGGAAGTGCCACAGAAGGGAGTGGGCTTCAGCCCCTTCGAGCTTTTGTATGGGCACCCTGTGCGTGGACCTCTCGGCCTGGTGAGAGACGGATGGGAAAGAACTCCCAGGAAGCTTCCCCAGGACGTGGTGAGCTACATGCTGGCCTTCCGGAGCCAAATGGCTAAGTTGTGGAAGCAAGCTTCTGACAACTTGGAAGCCAGCCAAGCAGTGATGAAGGCATGGTATGACCACAATGCTCACCCGGTGGAGTTGGAGCCTGGCCAGAAGGTGTGGGTGATCGAACCAGGAGAGCTTAGCGCCCTCCAGGATCGCTGGTCAGGACCCTTTGAGGTGTTGGAGAAGAAGGGTAAGGCTACCTACTTGGTGGACCTGAAGACCCCTCGTCAGCCCCTACGGGTGCTGCATGCCAACCGCCTCAAACCCCACCATGAGAGGCCCGAAGTCATATTGTTAATGGTGACTGACGGAGCAGAGGACGTGGAAAGCGAGCCTCTCCCCGACTTATTTGCGTCTCAAGAGAAGGATGGGTTGGTGGAGGGAGTGATTCTCTCCCCGTCCCTAACTCCTGAACAGCAGGAGGACTGCCGCCAGGTCCTGGGGCAGTACTCTTCGTTGTTCTCCCTTGTTCCGGGTAGGACTCACCTGTGCGTCCATGACGTGGACACAGGAGACAGCCCACCTGTGAAGTCAAAGATCTACCGGATGACAGACAAGGTGAAGGCCAGCATTCACAGTGAAGTCACTAAGATGCTGGAGCTAGGAGTGATTGAACCTTCCAGCAGCCCCTGGTCCAGTCCGGTGGTACTAGTACCAAAAGCTGCACCACCGGGGGCCCAACCGGAACTGAGGTTCTGTGTGGACTACCGGGGACTGAACTCAGTAACTAAGACTGATGCTCATCCGATACCGAGGGCGGATGAATTGATTGACCGGCTGGGAGCTGTCCAATATCTGAGTACCTTTGACCTTACTTCTGGGTACTGGCAGATCTCTCTGACTGATGGAGCTAAGGAAAGGTCAGCCTTCTCCACGCCCAAGGGCCACTACCAGTTCTGCGTGATGCCCTTTGGGCTCAAGAACGCACCTGCCACGTTTCAGCGTCTGGTGAACCAGATCCTCACTGGAATGGAGAGTTTCTCTGCTGCTTATCTGGACGACATTGCCGTCTTCAGTAACAGCTGGGAGGATCACTTGCGTCACCTGCAAGCTGTTCTCCAGGCCCTGAAACACGCTGGTTAACGATCAAGGCCAGTAAATGCCAGATCGGGCAGGGGTCGGTAGTGTACCTTGGACACTTGGTGGGTAGGGGAGCGGTGCAACCCCTCCAGGCGAAAATCGAGGCAATCATGGCCTGGGAACCCCCCAAGACTCAGACTGAGGTCCGAGCTTTTCTGGGCCTCACCGGATATTACCGCCGCTTCGTGAAGGGGTATGGGACCATTGTGGCCTCCCTCACGGAGCTTACGTCCAAGAAACAACCTCGACGGGTAGTCTGGACGGAGGCTTGCCAGCAGGCCTTTGTGAAACTGAAGCAAGCCATGTGCGAGGCCCCGGTCTTAAGGGCCCCAGATTTTTCCAAGGAGTTCATTGTCCAGACTGATGCATCGGAACATGGCATTGGGGCAGTGTTATCGCAACTCAATGAAGAGGGTCTGGATCAACCCGTGGTCTTCCTATCCCGGAGACTACTTCCCAGGGAACAGAAGTGGAGTGCAATAGAGCGTGAAGCCTTTGCAGTGGTATGGGCTCTGAAGAAGTTGCGGCCATACCTGTTTGGCTCGCACTTCCTAGTTCAGACCGACCACAGACCCCTTCGTTGGCTGATGCAGATGAAGGGGGAGAATCCCAAGTTGCTAAGGTGGTCTATCTCCCTACAGGGAATGGACTTTCAGGTGGAACATCGGCCTGGAGTGGACCACGCCAATGCAGACGGTCTCTCAAGGTATTTCCGCCTTAGTGATGAGAACTCCCAAGGGGTTGGGTAGCTCTCCCCACTTTCAGCTGGGGGGGACGCGTGTTAGACTTGTCAGCCCCTTTAGGTGGTCCCTCCTCATCATTATTTATTTTGTCCCACTTTTGCCTCAAACCCTGTTATAATTTTTCTTTTTGGGAACCACCAGACTTTTTAGTGTTGATGCAGGGTCTGGGAGCCATTTTCCCTCCCCCTGGAACTTCTGTCTGAGGGCCTGAGACACAAAATGGTGGCCACCCATTGTCACCTGTGACATCACCAGAACCTCCTGGAACATTCTAGAACCCTGTGACAGTGGGAGGCAGTTTAGAATGTTGGGAGGCCATCTCAGAGTGGCAGTTGGCAACTGACTGGAGAAGAGAGAGGACAGAGATAGAAGGAGGTCGGAGTAAGGCAGCAGAGGTGGAAACCAGTGCTTGGAGTGGGGTCCAGAAACCCACCCTTGATGCTAGTCTCTACTGACCAAGCCCAACCTAAAGCCCTGTGTGGGATCAAGATCAGAAGAACCATCTTAAAGGACTGAAAAGTTGGAACAGGCCTTAAAGAAGAAGAACAGCAAGCTCCTGACCTGTTCAGCAGTGTCCTCCTGGAGTCCTGACGTCGAGAAGCCTGGAGACCTGGGGCCGGAGGTAGAGAAGCGGCGCTGACAGAAAGCAGACGTCGTACCCGGAGCCGCCAGAGGCCGAGTGAGGGCGCCGAAGGAGGTCGTGGAGAGGCACCGGAGGTCGAGTAAGCAGTCACCCGAGGTCGAGTGAGGGTGCCGACGGAAGTCGTGGAGAGGCGCCGGAGGTCGAGTCGGGAATCACCCGAGGTCGAGTGAGGGCGCCGACGGAGGTCATGGAGAGGTGCCGGAGGTCGAGTCGGGAGTCACCTGAGGTCGAGGTGAGGCGTCGACGGGGGAGTGAAGTCCACCCACCGGAGTCGCCGGAGACTGAGGTGAAGCGCGCCGGAGGTCGGGAGTGGAGATCGCACTCCGGAGACACCAGGAAGTGGGGAGTCCGAGTCCCTGTGACGCCGGAAGGTGACATCGAGACGAGGCCGTCCAGCGACATCGAGCCGAGGCCGTCCATCGACATCGAGTCGAGACCGCCCAGCGACATCGAGCCGAGGCCGCCCAGCGACATCGAGTCGAGACCGCCCAACGACATCGAGTCGAGACCGCCCAGCGTCATCGAGTCGAGGCCGCCCAACGACATCGATCCGGAGCCGCCTCACGGCGTCGACACGGTGCCGAGCGGAGCCGATCATCTTGAAAAGGACAGTAAGTGGTAGAGGGGGCGTCTGAGGCCCCGTGGAGCCCTAAAAAGACCATTCTAGGGGCTAAAGGTGTGTTAGAACCAGCCTGGGAGTGCCAGGGGTGAACTGAGACTGGTACAGTGACCCCCATAAAGGGTTGTGTGGTTTGGAGGGCCAGATCTTTAGGTTACTCTTGTTCTGCCTCAGCTTAGGCCCCAGCCTTGATCAATCTAGGTGGGACCGCATGGTTATTGTGAGGGTGTGACGTACGCTTAACACGGTGCCTGACCCACAACCGCTCGAGCCAAGCTACCATTGTGCTGGGAACCTGGTGACTGCTAACCCGGTTGCCCGGTTTCCAACAGGCACTCACTCCCGATCTAAGCTACTAAAGTGGTGGATTTGTGATACTGCTAGGTTGAAGAGACGTCTCTAATAAAATTACATGAGCTAAATCCTGCCCTCCTCTCTTGCGAATGGGCTAATGCAATTCTGGACAAATTTATCTATGATTTCATTGCTTATCTAAGAATACTGAAAGTCTCTAGAAACTACACAGATGAGAATGGGTGGATGACTGCAACCTTAAACCCATGCACTCTTTAATTCATGCACTGACCTGACCTCGGGTCACTCCGCACGCCGCACGGCTCCTCCTGGTGCCCATGTCTGCCCTACTGCTGCTGCCTAGGGTTCGCCGCTGGTGTGCCCCTGGTACCTGTTTTCGCGCTACTGTATTGTTGCTCTGTATTTTTCTCCCCCTTCTGACTGTTATTTTTTTCTTCCTGCTCTTCCAATTGCCGTTCCTGTACCCTCGCCCTCTGTGCCCCCCTTCCCGCCGCTGCTCCCCGCCCCCTTTTTCCTTTTGTACCCTGTGCCCTCGCCCATTGGCCGCCCCTCTCCCACCTCCCAGCTTCTCCTTCCTCCCACTTCGCCTCTTATGGAGGGCACCGCGCGGAAGCGCGCAGTGAGCACGGCACCAGCGCACCGAAGGCGCGCCAAAGGCATGCCAGTCTGCGCCCGACCGTGTCTGGACCGCGCCCAGTACCAGGACCCCTGGCCCTCACCAGAGCCAACCCACCCGACGGAGATACGACGCCGCCGCCCTCCACGGGCTCAACACCGACCGACAGCCAGCCTGCTACCAAGCCACCCCGAAACGCACCCATGGAACCTTCACCTGTCACGCCTGCAAGTTCACCTGCCTCTGGACCTGCACCGCCCCCAAGCCCACGGACCACGCACGCAACCCGGGTTTCATCCTTGACTCCTCCCTCACGATGACCAAGCAAGTCAACGCCGTTACATCTTCCTGCTTCAACATCCTCCACATGCTCCAAAAGATCTTCCGGTGGATCCCCACTGGAACCAGGAAGACAGTCACCCAGGCCCTCGTCACCAGCCGACTGGACTACGGGAACGCCCTCTACGCTGGGACCACCGCCAAACTACAGAAAAGACTCCAGTGCATTCAGAACGCAGCTGCACGACTCATCCTGGACATTCCCCGACACAGCCACATCTCTGCACACCTGAGAGACCTGTACTGGCTCCCTGTCAGCAAGAGGATCACCTTCAGACTCCTCACCCACGCACAGAAGGCTCTCCACGACACGGGCCCGAATACCTCAATACCCGCCTCACATTCTACACACCTACCCGCCAGCTCAGCTCCGCCAGCCTCGCCCTCGCCACCGTCCCACGGATTCGCAGAACCACCACCGGAGGAAGATCTTTCTCCTACCTGGCGGCCAAGACGTGGAACTCCCTCCCCACCCCCCTTCGACTGACCCAGGACCATCTCTCCTTCAGGAAGCACCTCAAGACCTGGCTTTTGGAGCAGTAGCGGCACCCCCCCTCCCAGCGCCTTGAGACCCTCGCGGGTGAGTAGTGCGCTCTACAAATGTCCTGATTGATTGATTGATTGATGCACTCAGTAACTAACTCATCACCCATGAACTCAATGATCCTTGAGCATCCATTCTGCCTGGCCACTTGACCCTGCAAATAAAAGGGGGTTCGGAACAATTGCCCCCAAGTTATCATATATTTATGCATTTTTATATAGCGCTGGAAAGGAACCGGAACTCCGGGATCACTTGTACAAGTAAATTTATTTCACCCTACAGCTCAGAGCACCAGGCATTAACTGGCGATCTTGAAATCAAAACAAACATTCAACATTGCCAAAAATCCAGTCTCCTCGAGGCATCGAGGCATGAGGAGATTGGAATGAAGGCATGTCCCAACATAACCCCCTTCCTTACAAAACTCCTAGAATCAGAAAAAAAAAGAATGGGAAAAAACCTAAAACATTACATGTGTGAACAAAATGTACAAGACATATGACAAATACCATATACAATCTAACACAACTAAGTATAACAGCACTTGAAAGGGGAAACATGTGCACAAACTTTATACATCTAAATATACAAAAATAAAGGGAACCTTTTCCATAATGCATGAAACATACTATACTACAAAATCATTGAATTTCTGAGGAAAGAGTTTTCTGAAACATACTACATTACAAAATCATTGAATTTCTGAGGTAATTTTTTTTTTTTTTTACAGAACCAGGATGAAATCCACGAACACTAGTGCATCCAGTTGACCCCTTGGACAATTCACCCCATCTTTTCACATACATACTCAATTTTTAGCCTGGGTACCACAACCACTTTGCTCTTGTTCCAAACGTTGCCATTCTCCAGGATTACCACATGGTCCTTCATTTCCCTCACCAAAGATGGTGGTGAAAACCTGGAATGTCCTTTGCAAACAAGGTGAGAGATCATTACCCTCAAGAAGTCACCAGTTTGAAAGCAAACCACACTCACCTTTTTGACACCCTTCTTAAAACCATACCTCTCCAGTATGCACATCCAACGCAATTCTCATCTTTTCATCATCTAGATTTTTTGTTTTCATCTATTTCCTGTTCAAACGTGTACAGACAACGCTACCACTTAACAAGGAAAAGGGAGACAGTCCTGCGCAAGGTGCTGGGTGGTTCTCATGGCCCATAACATATCCTTAACTGCTCTTTCCCAATCTAAACTGTTGACTAGAGCCAACAGAAGTTGGTCCTTCACTACACTATCGGATTTACCCTCTCAACAAGGCCATTGCTATGAGATCGTACAATGACGTTCTTATGTGTTTGCTCCCACTTGATTTTAAAAAATCACACATCTCCATAGATACCAATTGGCTACTGTTGTCTGTTACCAATTCTTCTGAAAAGCCTTCCCTAGTGAAGAAGTCCTGGAACAAATCAATGACCACTCCAGAATTGATGCCGTTAACAAACTTTATCTCTGTCTACTTGGGCATGTAATCCATCAATTGGACACATTGAAAGCCAGTTTGTGCCATGGCACCCCGTTACTGGCACAGGTGTCACAGGAGATGGTACAGTGACTTGAGACTTGTCACTTAAAGCACACGCACTACACTCCCGCACACAATGATCAACTACTCTGCCTACCCCGGGCCACCAAAAACCCTTTCTGACATGACATTTCACAGCACGCATGCCTACATGACCCTTGTGTCCTAGTTTGATAACTTTTGGCCTAACCTCCTAAAGGAACCACCAAAGGTTCAAACCTCAACAAGAGTCCATCTATGATGGACAACTCATTGGCAGATCTCCAATAAAGAACCAACTCCTCATTCATGACACATGCACTAGGCCATTGATTGATAACACACTTCATGACTTCCTGCAACACTTTATCCTGGCAGGCCGCTGGCCACCAGTCCTTTTCAGAAAATACTCTGGAGGTAACCATACCCACAGCACACACAAATTTCACATCATCTTCTGCCTCATTCTCATTTCTTTCTCCCAAAAATTACAGGTAATATAGTAAGCCTGTCAGTGGCATAATTGCGGACTCCTAGAACATATTGCAACTTGTAATGTTATTCTTGTATCTGGCATTGCCACTTTGCAATCTGCGTAGTAGCCCTTCCCCCATTACTAGTACTAAATATCGCTACTAAAGGTTTGTGATCGGTGCGAAGAATGCATCTTCTCATCTAGAGACACAGTTCCTAAAATATTGCACTCCCCACCATAAACCAAGCACCTCCTTCTCAATGGTGGAATAAGAAGGCTTTGCCCCGCGGAGTGCCCTGGATTCAAAGACAATGATTATTTTCTCAATCTGTTCAATTTTTTTGTTTCATCCTACATTTTAAAAAGTTACAACTAAAAAGATTGTTTATTAATAAATAAATTACACGAAGTTAATGCTTTTTTCATTTTTTTAAAATGACCACAAATAACAAAAATGACAAATCAAAAAGAAATATTTTATTAAATTGGAATAAAGTATTGTTTTTCACTTTTTTCAAATACATTTGAACCCATGATTAATCCAATTACTTCATGATATATTTTAATTTACAGTTCCATACCTTGCCACAATGAAAGAACAGCATATAATCAAAAAATTCAGATTAAATAGACAAACTGTTATTGATTTATGTCATTAGCTGGAGCCAGATCTTCTGCCTTGCATTAGGAAATCCCACATGAATGATTCCAATACTGAAAATAATGGAAGTTCTCCATTTTGTGGCCTCGGGATCATTCTATACATTATTGCAGTATATGGTGCAATGTCACAATCAATTTTCTGTGGTGTGCTACAAGAAGTTCTTTCTTCAATGATGAGACTCATCAACAGCTTCATACATTTGCCACAAAATGAGGATTTTTGCCAATGTGAATGAAACGTTTAATGCTTTGGGTTGCCTAGCTCATGTGGCTAGAGCTACTTAAGTAGCACATATTGGCTTTGTGGCAACATTCAACAGAAAACCAGTTTAATTCAATCTTAAATACTTTAATTTAATCACTGTGCAAGTTGTCTTTGTGCAAGATATGTACATCCAAAGTGTGTGCATGTCTTTCACAGGATCAACCCATGTTCTCTTTGTACTTTGCAACAGTAGCATATACCAGGAAATATCACAGCTTTGAAATGCCCAAATAAAGATGACATGGTGAAGGAACCTAAAACAGATTAAAAGTAAAATATTTTTTTATTACATTACAAAGTAGACACATTACAAATGACTAATTTTGAGGATACATTTTCTAAAAACAATCAAAGATAAACAATGTAAATAAACACAGTAGTCAATGTGCCAAAACTTAGATCAACAAACATCTTTGCCCTGGATTTTCCTTAACTTGCCCTTTCTAAAAAATGTCTAGCACAGACTTTTATATTAATTAGATTAAAAGTTGGTTTAAAATGTAATGTAATAATATGTAATTATATACTTATACTCATGTGAAGAAGTTGTCACTAAGATCGTAACATAAGACAATTCCTTTCTCTTCACCACTATCATCTTCATTTGGCATTTCAACATCCTGATTCCTGACCCAGTCCCTCACCATGGTTTCTTTCCTTGCAATGTACAGGATGTTCCGTCGCAGGGCTATGTTATGTAACATGTATCATGCCATTGTGATTTTGCTAACTTTATTGGGTGAGTAGAGGAGGGCTACACCAGTCTTTTCCAGATCAAAATCTGTCCTTTAGGAGCCCAAAAGCCAGCTCCACTGGTTTCTGTGTTCTTCCATCGGCCTCATTGAAGCAGACTACCCCTAGCGTTGTTGAATTCCTCAGTGGTGCTAACAACCATGAATGGTTAGGATTAAGGGTATGCAGTAACTCTGCTTCACTGGAAGAGTTCACAGAGGTTGTGACACTCCGCTTGGAGTGCATAGTTCATCAAAAAAACTCTTAGAACCATAGGCGCAGTGGACTTTACTGGTAGTCTCACTCAAAAGTCGGTCCCCTCAATTTAAATCCTATGTCCAGTGAATGTCTTCATGGTTAGGCTTAAAAAGCATGCAGAGAAGAGACACTTCTCTTTAGAACATGCTCCAGGGACCAGGTGACACGCATCACTGCCACATTGTTCCAGCGAGTGCTCCGGTTCCGACTTCTGAGGTGGTACAGGTGCATGAAATCTGGCTCTGTGAGCTCTCGGACATGTCCCATCTCACAGCGCATGCCCACTGTGAGAAGTGAAAACAAAGGGTTAGGGAACCATGCTTCCCTTATGCTCTCCCTGTTGGTTGGGTGCCCCCTGCCCCTCTGGTTGTTGCTATATACAAACTTTTTCCCAGGAGGAGACCCAGCCACCTTGCAGAGTCAGGTGCAATCCCTGGTGTAACTCTCTGACCTCGGACTCTGCAAGGTGGTTTTGCATCCAGCACCACACTGTTCAACCTTCAGCCAACTCAGAGGCAGCAACGAGGCTGGGCTGGGCTGTGCTCCATTGCAGGTCAGCGCTCCTTGTGATTCCAGACAATGCAATGAAAAGGACAAACTCCTCCTGTCTAGGTTGGGGTTGTTTTGCATGATCTGTTGTGCCTATTTGACCTTGTTTTTACCACCACAATTTTCTCATGCGTGATTACTGATTAGCCGATCTTCATCGGTGTGTAGCAGGTATCCCCCTTACTCCACAAGTGCACGGAACTCCATGGAATTTCACTGAGTTTTACAGTGACTCCATGCAATTCCGCAGAGTGCAACCCCGTTAGCTCCGCCCAGTATTAGTTAGAATAAGCTGATTCTCCTATATGAAAAAAAAGAAGCCAAAAAATGTAATACTATTTTTGATCATTACACTAAAAAATATACTAACAGATTGTACTTACCAACATCAAGACCTTCTCAGGTACTAGTTGTGACATTTGCAGTGGTATGGTGCTGTTCCATACTACAAATGAATTGTGTTGACCCTGGAAAATGCACACTTGGACATTGATTGAACAGAACTTTTCTCTATTGTGGTAGACCTATTCCCTGTCATGTGGTGGCACCAAGGCAATATGTGTGCCATCAATTGCTCCAACCACATGTGGTAGGCAACGCACAGCATAAATATATCCCTTCACATTAGTAAAATCCACATTTTGTGGAAACTGTATGATGTCATCATTGAAGAAAGAATTTCTTGTAGCACACCACTGAATGTTCATTGTGACATTCCACCAGATACTGCAACAGTTTATTGGACTGATCCGGTGGCCACAAAATGGAGTACTGCCATTATTTTCACTATTGGTGTTATTGATGAATGATTCCAATTGTGAGGCAGAACATCTGGCTCCAGCTGATGGCATAAATCAATAATAATTTGCCTATTTAATATGAATTGTTTGATTATATCCTGTTCTTCCACGGTGGCAAGGTCTGGAAATGATCTCATAACTTGGACCTGTTGCCTTCTCATCCTCCCTGGTTTTATATATTTGCATTTTATTTTATTGTTATTCATTTTGCAAACATATTTTTTAAATAAAACACAAATTTCACTTATTTTTCAACAATGTAATTTTTTAGATACTTTTTCACTACATTTATTTGAGATAATTTTTCTTGAATTACATTTTTGACTTTTCTTTTTTTTACAAAATAAATGTGTAAATAATACATTTAAAATGTATTAAGTACACATTCTTTTTTAATATAACAAAACTGTGCATTCATCGCATTTAACCATTGTAACGCACTACATAATACATTTGTGACAAAACAAATAAATAACATTAACATTTTGTATATTTAAACAAACTAGCCACCATTTTTAGTGGTGGTGACGCACGCAACATTTACAAACATAGCATTTACCAATCTAATTGGCGGAAGCCTGACCTTGCTGTAAGGTCATTTGCAATTAGACAGAAGTTGGTGGAAGTTGGTGGGGTAGTGGGTGTCAAACTCCACGACAGACACAGCTATAGGCTAATGTATGTGATAGCAATGTACAAAAACCAATGGATGTCTCAGTTTCCATTGACCATCTTGCATGTCGTGTAGAAGTGCATGTCATTAAAAAAGAGCTCACTTGCTCACAGCTATAGGCTAATGTATGTGAAAGCAATGTACAAAAACCAATGGATGTCTCAGTTTCCATTGACCATCTTGCATGTCGTGTAGAAGTGCATGTCATTAAAAAAGAGCTCACTTGCCTCCTAAAAGTGCCACCAAGAACACCTCCTCAACTGTTGCTGTTGTTTCCGACCTCTGGGAGCTACAATGCCTGGCAAAGAAAGAGAAAGGGCCCCAAACATCTCACCAGATGAGCTGGAGATGCTGGCACTGTACATCAAGCAGTATGGCTTACCACAGGAACAGGCACATGTTTTAAATGAAAATGTAACTTTGACTAACTTTTTGTTTCTATTTAAACACAGGCTGGAATGTCAATTTTAGTTCCTTTGTGAAGTGAAGTAATTGAAGTAAAGTTTCTGTTAATTTTTGTTTACATAGAAACATTATGGTGTATATTTTTTTACATATTTAAATTAGACAACAGCACAACCTTAACATGTGTTGTGTGTTTGACGCCCTTTTTTCGGTGTGTATTTCGATAATGTTACCCAATAGGTTACTACAAAATATATTTTTTTATAAAAAATAAAAAGCTAGGCTGTTTTAATTTCTAAGAATGCTTGTGATTGTTTCTCAAAATTGTGTGACATCAAGACGAAAAACAAAAGTCACAATTTTTTTCCTCATTTTTTGTATCCATACAGGTTAGCTCCATTAATAGAATGATATTTGGAAGTCCATCGCCAAGAAGGTGAGGATCCTTGGGGTTTACACACAGCGTAGAATCCATTGTCGCAAGAGATGGGAGGACCTATGACACCGGACCAAAAAGGCAGCAGAAGTCCAGCTTGGCCAGTTATCTCAACATTCTAAGAATGTGCGCTGCACCCTGACCCTCCCAATGGCTTTCATACTTGCGGTGGCCTATCCCCAGCTTGATAGACAGCTGAAAGTTAGAAAGCAGCATGAAGTGGGTAATGTTTTATAATGCACTTAGAATTTGGCGAATGGAAATTCTGTCATATATATGTTGGAATATCCATTCTGCATAACTCAAAATCAGGCACACAAAATGACTCATTTAGAAATATTTGAAATACATCAAAGTTAAACTTTTTTTATTGTATTTGGATTTTTTAGTTTTAAAAATATACTTGAAATAATGTGTTTAAAAATTTGCTGTAATGGCGTATCCATTTTTTACAAAACTGAAAGCCAGAATATATTTTTTAATTGTCACAATGGTAAAACAAACTAAATTAAGATATTTAATAGAAAAAGTTTATATTTTTTACAATTGTACTAAAGCAGATTAACATTTTTTCAACCCCTATGCATTTACATATGCTGTAAAAGTAATTTAAAACTAAAAATACATATTTTTGATTTCGTCAACAGCATAAGTAAATACATTGGGCATGATACATTAATAGGCAACTTAAGAACTGAATAAAAAAAAAAGTCAACATTTAAAACATACTTAACTTAATTAAAGTAAGTTTTACCATTGCAAAAATGTCCCCCCAAAAAGGCTTTTGATTTATACAAATATTGGTACAACATCACAGTAAATATTAACACACATTTTCATATTCTTATTTTTATTTTAAAAAAACATTCAAAAGTGTAAAACGGTTCCTGGACAGAATTAAATATAGTTAAGAAAAATGATCAAAAATAAATTAGGAGCAATAATAGAAAATTACAATACTGTGACAAAATGGTTTCTGAAGATGTTCCCTACATGCAGGAGATAAAGATAAAAATAAATCAAAGTTTAAAAGCCTCAAAGCAGGTAAAATAAAAAAAAATAGAAAATGTTTTGAGAAAAAACTTCATGATCAGTTATATCTACACAGAAACAATACAACTATTTTAAATGTCTTTACAGCATCTTCTAGAGCAGGTAACATTGGCCAAGAAGGCGGGTAACCAGCTGGCCACCATGTTTCGGGTGGTGAAACATCAGACACTGATGGACACACTGGAATGGAGGGTGAGGGGATTGGAACAGAGGCCACATCGTCATCTTCATCTGAGGCGTCCACAAGTGACCAGTACTAGTGATGTTGGACCCTACCAGAATTGTACCAAACTCATCCTAGTCCACCACCTAGAGGCACATCTACGCCCTCCCTCTTGCTCACCCCCAGTTGGCCAAACCCCAACCCACAGGCACCTCATACTCTGCCACTTTCACCCTGGTTGTGCTGAGTGAGGAGGCTATTGACCTATTACGCAACATCTCTCTAGCCAAGACAGCAATAGTGAATGGCATACTGGGGCTAACCTGCCAAATGCAACACATGGTTGCACTTCTGGATGCCATTCACAGTTCAATCTCTGACATGCAGAGATTACTTGACAAAAAAGAAGCCTCCTCATTCACCCTAGCCTCCCAACCAGCCCAACCTTCTGCCACAACTCATGTCCCTTCCTCAACCCAAATCCAAGCTCCCACCCCTATCCCAAGCACACTCACTTCTTTGCAGACACCCACTCCAACAGACACAAACAGCACAATCTCACACACACACACACATAAACACAAACACACAAAGAATTATAAACAAGCATACAAACAACATACACACACTATTGAACTACACCCACAGTGTACAAGCACCACAAGCACAATAGTAATACCCACAACCACAATTCACCACTGAACCCACAACCACCACCACACCCACAATCACCACCACACACACCACAACCCCTACCACACCCACAAGCACCACAACCACTACCACACCCACAAGCACCACAACACCAGCCACCGCAAGAACACACTCATCAAACCAACACACACAAAAGCACACCTACACACTTAACAACATGAACCAAAAGCAAACACATGCACTCATCAATATATCAAACACTACCCAAGAAACAAAGATCCAAACATACACAACAAACACCAGACCCACATGCAACTGCCAAACATACAGACGCAAGCACATCACCTACTCCAGCTCCCTCTACCTCCAAAAGCCAATCCCCTACAACCCCTCCTACCCTTAATCCTGCTTCCAAATTCACCTCTTATCTGTCCTTACCCCTACAAAACCTAAACCCACATCTCCGAAAGAAAATCCATGAGGTGCCTATCCTGTGCCTAATTGATGCCCCTTCCTGAGGAGGTTACCCGTAGGACTATGTTTAGGAGGCAAGTTATGGGCAACAAAGCCACAAGGTGTTGTTGTGGAAACCCCTTTTTTTAATTGAAAAAAGTTCATGTGGGAATTCTCAATTTGAAATTTTCAAAAAATCACAATCTTTGCCCTACCATTATTATTCATTTGCAATTCATTCATTATTAATAATGATGAAAATGTGAAATACATTTTCTTATTTACATTTATAACAGAAAATACAAAGGATTTTTTACATGACATACCGGTAAAGTCGAAACATTAGAAAAAAATGCGATGGACATTAAAAATTCGATGCAAGCAGTCATCATGATAATAGACACTTAGACCAAAAACAATTTTAATTTACATTTTTAAGAGTTAATACAGGTATGTTTATTTTAACTTAATAAGTGAAAAAATAAACACATATGCATTACACCTTAAAAGACAATACAGAAAATGCACTGGACAAGAGGAAATGTTGCATAAATAATTTTTTTCTAGTGCAATTACTAAATTATATTAAATTGAAATTATTCAAAAAATGTGTAATGCATATATATTTATAATTTGATAGTTTACGAAAAATAATTAAACACCTGAATGAACACATTATGAATTTTGTTTAATGTAAATTGTGTACATGTCCATTTTCATGATGAAAACTTGCACCAAAGTTGAAGAAGAAAAAAAAAGTAAATACAGGAGTGTTTCTTTAAATTTCTTAAATGATGACATGACACACACATATGCATTATACATTAAAAAAAATAGCTTGTATGGGAAATTTAACAATGCGCGAATCTAGAGCAAATGTAAACAGACAATTCAAAAGAAAACAAGTTAAAAAGAAGCTTTCCTTCAATTTCTGGCGACAAAGGGGTTGATTTGCTTCATGGGTAAGAAGCAGCAGCAAAGGAAGGACTTGGACGATCGGGTTCATGACAGAATTAGAAGTGGAAAAAAGTACGTTTCTACCTTATATCCCTTAGAAACTGCCATCTAAGGTGTGGAGGTTTATCCTCCACAGTTACGCTGATGGGAAGGCACATCATAATTGGCGCAGCGGAAATGTTAGCTGAACTCGTTCTGACAGCCACTTTTGCCTATGACCTTGTTGACTCGGGAGGAAAATTCTAGGGGAGATGATGGGACTCGGACTAGAACCAGGCAGAGTTTGGGTAGTTGTGCTATCCGGAACTCCCGAAGTGCCCAAAAAACTCTGCGGCACTACGTGAAGTTCTGTGAGTAGGCAGAATTGATCGCCACAACAGTTTGCATGACATATGCAACGTGAAGTGCGTTCTCACGACGGAAATCATGCAAAAACTGCCACACGCGGTGCGCATGGGCGCGCCCATCTTGTTTTTTGCTCTGTTTATGGTGCCGGGGCCTACTTTTGAATCCCTCCCTAATCTGTTTAATCCTACTCCTCTCTAACTTCTCTACCCCTCATCTTTATTTATTATCTTACTGTGTGTCTTTGTGTTTGTTTAATTTACATGATATTTGCGCTTTTTACATTTTTTCTTTACTTTCTCCTCTTCCTTCCTTCCTTCCTTCCTTCCTTCCTTCCTTCCTTCCTTCCTTCCTTCCTTCTTTCCTTCCTTCCTTCCTTCCTTCCCCTCTTTTTGTTCTTATTTTCCCTTTCTCCCACCCAGTGCCATGGCAGAGTAGGGGAGAAGCAGAAACAGGCCTCCTCCGAACCACCCATAGCACCAGCCGCCTACCTTGCGGTCTGCGGCTCTGCAGAAAGGTACAGCCCGCGCCATTTGTTCAGAGGTAGAGTGGCAAAGCTAGTTTTTTATGTGCAGCGCTACCTCCCCTCCACCCTGGCAGCAGGTGTCAGGCCTGGCAGTGGGAACGGCCTCCAGGAGCATCAGCAGCGCTGGAGGGGGTGTGCCGGGGTGTGTGCCACTGCTCTGGGGCCTGGCACACAATAACAGCTTACTCACCGGTGGGCTGACATACTGGATAAGGATCAAGACCTGCTCAACCTGCTGGTGTGGAGGTTGCAGGGCTCAGTGAGGAATAATTATTTATTTGTTGTTTTCTATCTATGCTAATATTTTTTCCCAAATAGCAAGCATGCTGCCAACACTCAGGTAAGTCAAGTTTATGTTACAAATATTATATGATCATCATCTAGACAGATAATCGGCTGCACTACCTAATCCTTCTCATTGGCGCTCGCTTGGGCTGTTTATTTAAGAAGTCATGCAGAGACTCCTCTGTCCTGTCACTAAGATAGTAGTTAGTGAGTTAGCATGTTCTCTCACTTCTCTGAGCCTTTCTTTGTTGTTGTAGCTCGTACAGTCTCAATCCTAACCCCAACCCCAAGTAATTATCCAGTGTAGTAAATGCATTGAAAAAAAATGCAGACTGAGTTGGCCCATCACAGCGGGTTGAATTTGAGACTGAGAGACTGAGAATGAGATGAGAAGCAAAGATCTTCATTGCAATTTATTAGTAGTTCAAAAATGTAGTTTAGGAAATTTGGACTAGGGTTAGATTTAGGAATAGGTCCACAATACTAGTAGTACCATATGAAATCTGATTTAGAAAAGTTTAATGTTACTGTGTTTGCTTTTCCCTGTAAAAATATTGTTGGGGTTATTATTATATGTACCACTAATCTTATTTTATTTTATTTATTTCTTATATCAGCATCCAGGGCCACTAAGAGGGGTGGGCCTTGACCCACCGAGGCTAGTCCTCCAGTTTTTAATATTATTTCCCTAACTTTTACTGTGCCACATTTATAATTATATTTCCTTTTTGCTGTGCCTGTACTAATGTTTTTACAACCACTCTTTGTTCTATTTGTTTCCTAAATTCTTCTTATCCATGCATTATCCTATTTACTTATTTTCTACATTCCAAGTTTCTGTACTTGACTTAAAACTATCTGAACTAGTTTGTGTGTTCTGTAGCTTCATTTCTTCTGCTTTGTCACTAGGTTTTCACTCTCCCCTTCTATATCTTGTGGACTGGTGGTACTGTAAGACTCAGGAAACCCATTTTAAGTCAGGCACTATAATGTGAAGATTGCAAGCCCAAGTAAGGTACTGTATGGATGTTTGTTTAGAAGGCTTTCTTTACCTTGCTCTTGCTAGAACAGTAAATGAGAGAGTGGCCATGGTCATGCGGGACCCCCCCAATGTTGTCTATGTTTTACTGTCATAGTATACCAGCACTTGATAACAGTGCAAAACACCTGGAAGTATGAGGACGGCCCCATTGCATTTGCCAATCAAGACCATATACCCTGCATTGTTCAATTATTCCACCCCTTCATTGCACTTCAATGACTCAGATTCATCATAGTTCTGCTCCTCCATTACAAAACGTTTTTGGTTGGCTTGACTACCTGGTTTTTCAAACATTGCCAACCAACAAAATTCCCAATGTGATTTTTTGATAATAATAATGGGGGAGGCACAACTGGCATCTAAAATGTGGAATGTTTTTTCTAGCTGCGTAGCCCACTAGTGCTGGAGCCAGCAGCGAGAGTGCCAACTGAGCGGATGTAGCAGCAGCAGTCAAAAGGTGGGGGTCCCAGCAGAGGCAGGGATGGGTGGTGGTATGTCACATTTCTTGCTTATTGACAATTTGCAATATACTCACTGCAAGGGTGTTGACTCATGATTAATGAACACCCCACATTAGCAGATACAGTGGGAGCTGAGTATTTAATGACACCTTCCTTCTGCAACTCAGTCAGCAGACCAAGGTTCCTAATGAACTTTAACAACAATGGGTTGATGGAAAAGGGAAAAAAGTATGGAAAGAGAAAGGATGGATGAAATGTAATATATATCAGTGAAAATATTTGTGGGTTAATGCATGGGTGACTAAAAGGATGAATATAGGTGGGTGAAACGATGCATGGGTGGGTCAAGGATGAATGGAAGGCATATGGGTGAAAGGAAGGCTGCTTTGATGAGTGAAAGGGTATGGGTGAAATGATGCCCGCCTGGGTGGGTGAAAGGAATGCTCGGTTGGTTCAAAGCAGAATGGGTAAATCAGAGAAAGGATACATGGGTGGGTAATGGCTGTAGGTGAAAGGTTCATTGAGAGCAATATTTGGATGGATGGATTTAAATGGATGGATGGTTTTCAATGGTGAAAGACTGGATGACAGAATGTAAACTTTAAATGGTGTGTTTCTAAGCCAAGGGTGGAGACTAGAACACCAGAACAATCAAATGATGAATGGATAAATGATGGATGAAGAAACAAGGGAGCTCTTCTGAATATGGGCATGCTCTGACCCATTTCATTTGCTTTAAATGGTTTTTATCAAAGCTTAGATTCAAAGGGTTGAAGCTGTATTTCTGTCTATTGACTCACAGCATTTCTTAATCAAGGCAGATACTATACATCCTACCCATCATCAATCGTCACCTTCCTCCCTACCCATGGCATTTTGCTAGTGCCAGCCATGATGACCTAACCACTGCATGGTTCGATGCTGCACTGTAGTTTTGGCTGTGCAATTCGCACCTGTTTCAGTTAATGTGGCATTTACAAAGTTTTCAATGCATTGCAACCTGAAAATGAAGGTGTGTTTCCCTACCCTGCCAGTGCCCACTCTGTCACTTCCTACCACTACTTCACTCCTTTATACATTTCCCAAGTTCTGTCCCAGCAGTCCCAAAAAAAATTAAAATCCTTTCTTTGCATGCACCACATTTTTCTAGTCAGGTGATATACTTCATCATGGCTTCCATTCCAGATTTAGGCCTGTTCAAATGCTTCCCTTTCAACATTGTCAACCAAGTGTCTCAGTCAGTAGCAAAAGCTTAGGAACTTACCCTGTAGTAGAGTAAGTTCAATTTCCTTTCCTTACTGCCATGTATTTGTTGGAAAAATATATATATAAAGTGTGGTGTGGGGTGAGGACGGGGAGTAAAGTGGGTCTCAGTAAGTGCCTTGACTTTTGCGGATGTGATAGTCTGTGATGAACATGGCAAATACAATCCTTTTCTTGTACTGCAGCTCATTGCTTTTCCCACTGTCTACTTACAGCAAACAGGATGACCGCATGATTGATTTTATATGTGATGTATATCATTCATATTATTCATCTACCTTGTAGTCAGGGTAAAATTCAAAGGCCCTCAGAGAAGAGCATTGGAAGAATATAATCGTCTATGACAGCTGCCACAGCTGCAGACTGCAGAAAGTGGCAAAGAATGAGCACGACTAGGAAGCCAACTGAGCAAGCATGCCTCCATTAAGTTAGCACAAGGGAGAGAATACTTTTACTCCAATGTGCATAATGCTTTAGTTATTAATGAAAGGTAATTGACCTCTATTTTTCCAAAAACAATGTCTGTTTAGTTTTTACTAAGAAATCCTTCAAAAAAACTAGTGTGATATGTTTAGTTTGCCTTAATTCCTTTCAGACAGATAGCGCATTTGCCATTTGCCTTTAGTTTTATTTGAGGCATGTGTGGGTAATGGCTGTAACTTTAATCATTTCAAATCGAATGGCCTGTACTACTACTGTGCCACCCACTACATAATTTTAAACAAGTGTTGTGCAAAGCGCATTGTTTACAAATTGTCTTTTTTCTCTCCTGCTGCCGCTGCTGGTCATCCATCTCGTCAGGATGTAGCAACGCAGCTGCAGCTGCAGAAGCTGGAGGCCATACTGTACCAACAGCTGGTGGTCCAGGAGGAGGAGGAGCAGGCAGCTCCCCAGAGCCCCAGCCAGCCCCCAGTGCCTCCAGCCCACTCAGTTTCAACCACAACGGCGCCTTAGTCTGCTGGCATATACCCTCCATCGTTCAATCAGTGCTGCCCCCCTCAATTTCTGACCGCAACTTCCGCCGCATCATGCAGAGGCTGGTGCACATAGAAGCCAGGCAGATAAAGATGAAGGGGCACCTTAGAAAATTCCAGGCCCGCCATTAGCGTGTACTAACAGTGAAGGAATCAAAGGCAAGGTCCCACTCACATCCAGGTGAACTCCAACTGTAGGATTCATCAGAAGGATTATTCCTCAGAGGCAACTACATTGAAATAAAGACTGAGCTAGTGGGTTATATATATTATTGTATCATAGCTTTACAAACAATTGAGACCAGACTACTACACAATGAAGAATACCTGACAGTGTAGTACTAAATTAAAATTATTCAGAGTGAACAAGGTTAAGCGTTTACGCAACACAATGCCTGAATGATGATGCAGGCGAATGATGTTCTTCGATATCTAAAACAATGATCATTTTTTTATGCATGGGTGGAAAAATGAGGCCAGTGTGGGCTATTGTTTAGGCAATAGGAGAACTAATGATCATGCACTGTGTTGGTTTTGCTTTCACCACATCCACCCCACCAACTGTGTGATCAACTAATGGTGCAAATAAATAAGTTATACCTCAATAAATTGCACAGCCCGGGGCGAAAGTTTGAGTGGTTTGATGAATGGATGGGAAAGGGAATTTTGCAAAAGGTGTGACAAAGACAAACACTACACAAAGACAATATTCATCTGGAGGATAAGCATCCAGCCATCATCAATCTGTTGTGGGAGGAAACTAAGGAATTACTTTGACGCATTTAACTTAAATACATTGCAATGCTTGCAAACAGTTTGTCAACCCCAGAGAGCCACAAGTTATATCATATTATTACATATTTAAATGTTCTGTCACATAGGTTTGAAAAATAGTAAATAGAAAATAAGTAGGAGTGAAGTGAACACATACAGTTCTAAAAAATTATTATTAAAAGAAAAATTATACTTTATTGCCAAATTGGGTGGTTCATCTGGATTCTTCTGGGATTATCCATCAATATTGGGTGCCTGGCTGAAGCAGTCCGTTAAAGTAAGCATGAGTGTTATGGTGCTTTTGCCTTTTTTACAGGAGAAGAGAAGTCCTGCAGATTGTAAAATGGAAATTATATTGTAGGATTGAGCAGAAGTATAGAAGGTAAGATTCATGAGGAGTATATTTAAAAGGCTCAAAGGCAGAGCAAGAGCATAGTCATTTGCAATCATTCATTTAATGACTGATGAGTGATGAATTAAGTGAGAGCAATTCAATTACAACAACGAACAATCACAGACAAGTGGCTGTATGTAGCAGGCTGATCAAACTCGCAAATTTCATGATCATCATTATAACATTTAGCCTATCGCGTGCATAATGTGATGATGTGAATCATCACATGTCTGTCTCCAGATACCCACAACCCTAGGCCACCCACCCAACCATAGAGTTTACAATTTTAGCCAGCCAGCATAAATACTCAATAGCATTGCATTTCCCAAATCAAGTAATCAATGCACCTCTCACCAGTCCACAGACAGAGTTGAGTAGGCCTCTTAGAGTCATCACAATGTTGGTTACTGTGAAGTTGATAACTCCCTTCTTCTGGCAGTTAGTGAAGTAATCATGACTCACAACCTTAGTCCCTCCATCATCCTCCTGACTCTGAGTAATGAATATGTCCAACTCTGTAGTCCGTAACGACTCCTGTCCCGACTCCCCTACTCAAGTGAGAGAGCTCGACCTGTAGTGCAGGGCAATGCTGTTGATGGGGAAAAACAGAAACATTGAGTCATTTTTTATGTAGACTATATTTGATTTTGTTAGCTAAATGGACTGGTCAGGTCTTTGGGGAGTATGAACCAGAAAACAAAGCACTATGGACCAGGCAAACAAATTTCGTTAAGTGAAGGGTAAGGATAAAATTACCTTCAGGAAAAAAATTATCACCCGTTAGGCACCCAACATTGTAAATCTTCACAAACACAATTAAGCTTAATAATTATAGCTAAACACCCACACTCATGGTCTGCCACCACATGAATCATCTCAACACACTTGCAAACAACAATCACTCATAATATCTATCAACCTTTGGTGCATGCCATTTACCTATTCTAATTCAAGCATGGTGGTACATTGTCAATCCTCTTTGATTCACGAAACACACATTTCCTAGTCTTTTAAATCAAATATTGTGAGGCAGTCCTGCTAGGCGAATAAAGAAAGGATAGAGAGGCACAGAATGGAGGAAGGAATTGTCTATCCGTCTCTCCAATGTTATTGAAGGTAATGGGGGGGGGGTTCTTCTCTGCACTCTGGTCCAGCTCTAGTCTGGCCATACATGTGTCTAAAATGGTGGGGCTGCATTAGTTAGTCTGACACAAACAAACAAAATAATATAATGTTCTCCCAGCTATATCATTTTTTTGTCAAAGCAATTCGGCAATAGAAAGGTCTATGGTGGCCCAGAAGAGTAGGTAGGAAGTAGAGTCTATCCTCAAACTCAGGTGATTTGCCCACTAATTAGTCAGCTAACACACTACCATGTCCTGAGCCTGATCAATCTCCCACACCCTCTTCCTGTTGTACTTCCGGTAGGGTATAATTTGGTGGTATTAAATGCTGATTCATTTTGATTGTGTTTAATCTCTCCATGTTTTGTGCAGAGAGACTGGTCCTCCTCACTGGTGACTACTGCACCAGCTGCACTGAACACACGCTCAGTGGACACAGTGGCTATCAGGCAAGCCAGATACTTTATTGCCAGCATGCTGAGCACTGGCCGTTGGTGCCTCTTCCCATACCAATACACAAATGGGTTTTGATCAAGATAGACCCCTGTTGGGTCATCCAGATAGGCCTGGACTAGACTCTCAATAGTTAATGATGCTCCACCTTGCCTGACCTATTTAGCCTTCGCCTCTTCACTGGACTTAAGCCCTGTCTTTAGAAACCAACTAAATGCAGATTTTGGGGGCGATGCTCTTGTTCCTTTTGTTGCTGGTGTTCTTGTTGTTGGCTGTTGTGAGCCAACAGCACTGCCCTCAGGCTCTGAATTTGAAGGCTGTGCCACAGAACTTGTGCCCTGGAGAGGACCTCTAACTCCCAGCCATTCTTTTTCTAGGTTGCTGGCTTGCTCTGCAATCCACGTCTTATAGTTTGAAACATCCCCTTCTAAAAAAGGAATGAAAGTGGCCATATTCGTTTTGACCATGGATCAAGAATTGTAGGCACAGATGTAATGTTTAGATGACACAATGTCTCTTTGCACCCTTGTATTAACAGATAGGAGATGGATTAAGATTTCCACCAACTCATGTGCATCTTTATTTTCCGTCCAAGCCTGTGTACATTTCAGACACCTTCTTTAGTTCCTGTAGCATATGCAACAATGGGATAGCGTGGCCCATAGTACTGTCCTCCTTGCTGACTTTCCATGGGAAAACCTCAAAAGGAAGAAGCATCTCTGTCAGGCATTTGACTACGCCCAATTTGTGAATCTCAATGATCATGCCTTTCAGAGTTGCATCCCCTCTTTGGATTACATATTAATTGATCGGTCTGCACTGCTCAAACAGACATTCCACTGTGTGGGCACCTCCTGTATGAGTGCTTTAACGCTGAATGGTCCTCAGCTGCTTCCGGGCTTTAAAAGAATGGCTGAAACAAGTGCAGATTCTTCTGTGGGTGGACAGTAAGTTGCTGACTCGATCTTCTTTCCTGAGAAAGTCCTGTACAATGATGTTGATGCAGTGCGGCAAACACAGGACCTTAGAAATAGCCACCATTTGCCTTGGACTTAACTACATTATTGTCATTGTCCACGGTAACAAATCAAATGTTAAGCCCATTTGGTTGTAGCCATTCAAGACCTTGTTTTTAAAGTCATCCAAGATGTTTGCTGCAGTATGGGATTTCTTCTTGGGGAAAATGGCTACTGTTGCATGCTTCAGAGTGCAATTAAACATTTCAGTAGTGTCAACACCTGCAGATATCCTTTCTCTAAAGCCCACAAAGGAGATCTAGTGTCCAGTGATGCACATGTAATCAATGGCTTGTCAACTGGTCCATATATCTCACGTCAGGTGGATAGTGTGAACAGCACTCTGCTGCAAAGCTTGTCCAACCAATTTCAGCACATCGTGATGTAGAGCTGGAATAGCAACTCTGGCAAATTTAGTCCAGCTGGGAATCTTCTGTTTCAGGCAGATGGCTACTATACATTCTAGAAAACCCCCTCCTAACACAAATGAAAAAGGAAGGAGGTCCAGTGCTACGATTTTAGCCAACTTTGTGTTGTACAAACGTGCTGTTGGGTCGTTGCGTTCGTACTACCCTTCCTGCCTAAAAATAGCAGAAACAGTAGCTTGGATTTTTTTTCTTTTCTGGTGCCACTTTTGCAGGCGACTTCTTGAGAGCAGAAGGTGGTAGACTCAATGTGTGTCTCAGCGGGGCAGTCACTGAATGCTCTGGCATTTGCTATGTTGCTAATGTGGGCGATACTACTGCACTGCTTGGGACAGGGCTGATTTGTGCAATGAAATTGTCCCCCTCTTCTTCACTTTCACCTTTCACCTTCCACCGTGATCGGATCGGATTCCCTGCTCTCACCCCATTCACCAACATCACTTGCATTTTTTTGGCCACTATGGTTCCCCTCTCTGTGGATTGTATGGTGCTCTCTCAAATGGGTTGTTTGGCCTCTGGTACCATAGTTTGTACCAAGCTTACCTAGACTAACGCTCTGCAAATGAAGCATATGGCATTGTTCAGCTCTTTATTGCTAACCGTGAATAAGTCCCTAACTGGGGAGGTCCACTTTCTGACACTGGTGCCACTGCCAATGTGGGAGGAAGTGGCGGTGGGTGGGCGTTTTGATGTTTGCCTCTCTGCAGTGCCTACTTCTATTGAGGTGGTTGTGGATGTAGGTCTCTGTCGGAGCCTTGCAAATATGGAAGCTGGTGGTGGTGGTATCTGTGCCACATCCCTCAGAGCAGGTTGTGCTGGGGTGACGTCGGTCTCCACTGGGGCTGGGATTACATCCATGAAGACTAGCTTGTCGTCCTCCTCGTCTTCTTCATCCATAACTCTAAGGCTTTCAGGTACCTTCCTTTTCACTAACTATTCTGGCATCCAAGTGGAGTCTTGATCATCAGACGGTGGGCTTGGAGAATTAGATGGTAGAGTACCCCTACCAATCCTTTTTCTTGCTGGAGATCAGGAAGACAATGGATCTTCTGAAAGAGGGGCTTCTTCTACTTCTTCTGTATTAAGCTCAATCTCCTGAAGTGCTCCTACTTCAGGATGATCGACTGTTGTTGGCTGCAGCTGTTGTTGTCCACTTAGCTGAGTTTCCACCAACAATTGGGTACTACTTTGCGAAAGAGATAATTCCAATTCAATGTCACTGCGCATTTGTGTTGCCATGATTACAGTGGCTGCCTCTGTGCCAGACATGGGATTGGGCCTATTTTGGGGTGGAGCCATTAATGAGGGAGTGCTGCTCCCAGCTTGTTGCCTGGAGGCCGGAACAGCAGACATAAGTTTTCCAAAAAAAGGTTATGGTTGGCATGCCTGTGATAGAAATCAGCTTCTTCTTCTCTCCACTGACCTCTTTTTTGCAGCACTTTTCTTTGGGGCCACCTTGAAGCAGTAGGTTTGCAATGGCACTTAGCTTCATAATCACAAGCTGAAGAGGTGTCCTTTGTGTGGTCACGCGTCACATATCGTTCTCAGGCCTTCTGTCTGGCAGTATTGTGGGTGATGTCTATTCTCTTGTGCACCTAATAGCAAACAAGCAAGAAGAACATCAGTGAGACGTGGCATTGTTGCAGGTGAATTAGTAGTACAAACAAACAATATCATTGTGTGGTTTGGTTACTTAAGTAATAAATGATTAACAATACAATGTATCCATTCATAAAGCCACACCAACATAAATCTTCAATCAGGAAGGATAAGAAAGAGCAACAACATCATACAGATGCAACTGCTTTACGTGTATGAAGTTGGGATGTGGCACTTAGGGAGGTGCCGGTGACACAATGGAATAATCCTTAGATTACTGTTGTGCGGCTGTGTGCCTATAGCAGACATGGGGTTGAGGCCGGATGCTAGGAAAATGGGAAAGAGAAAATTGTAAAAAAAACACAAATAAAAAAGAGTTTTAAAACATTGAAAACAAATGTAACAATTTAGGAAAAATCTTCTTAAATAGAAATAAAACAAAAAAATACATTTAACAAGTGCATTTGTTTAAAAATAAACAAAAATGAAAAGAAATTAAAAAAATAAATTGAAAAAATGAATTAAAAAATGGAAAACTAAAATAAAAATGTTTGAAACTTTTTTCAAAAAAATTACAAATATATAATTGCCGATGTACTAGGGGACGGGGACTACGATGAGAATTGAAGCCCACTGGGATTTGGGAGTGCTGCAGATACAAAATACAAAAAAGTATATAATAATGTATGAAACACTTTTCATAAAGTACACACAAAATGGCCACCAGTCACATGATCAAACAACAAGCAGGAGGCATGGGCACAGCAAAGAACAGGCCTATGGCAAAAGTACACTGGCTGGGTATACAAAATGGCCACCGACCACATGGTCAAACAGCAAGCAATGAGACATGGCCACAGCAAAGAAGACATGCAGGCCTATGGCAAATGCACACTGGCTGCCTACACAAAATGGCTGGCAGCCGCACAGTCTTAACAACAACCAGCAAGAATGCATGGCCACAACAAAGGACACATGCAGACCGTTGGCAAAAGCACACTGGCTGCCTACGCAAAATGGCCACCAGGGGCATGGTCACAACAACTAGCAAGGAGGCATGAATAAACAAAGAAGACATTCAGGCTACACAAATTGGCCACCAACCACATGGTCGAACATCAATCAAGAGGAATGTAAAACAAAGAACACATGCAGGTCTATGGGTACTAACTATACAAAATGGCCCATGGCCACATTCCATTGGGAACAAAGACAGATGGTGGCCTTTGGCAAATACACTCACACACTGGCCAGACAAAGGAGGCTTGGTAACCTAAGAGAAAACACCATTAATTCAGCAGTGACAAAAATGTAAATTAAGTAGGATAAACGTTTTTACAACAACACACATCCTCCAAAGGCATCAAATATGTTACTATATCTATACACTGTTTTCAGAAAAATAATGTAAAAACCCCCAAAAAACACATTTTGTAATTTAATCCAATGTCATACATGGCCTAAATGATGTTTCAATTCAACAGACATCACAGAAACAGTTCTTTTCATGCAACCATGACTAGTACTGGGCCTACTGGCTGGAAGACCCATTGTCAGACTAGGCCACATAGTGGATTAAATGAAAATTGCAATTTTTTTTTTGAAAATATAGAAAATGTACTGAACTTTGCAACATTTTACTTTATCAAAAAAAAAACACAAAAAAACATGACATAAATATCTAGGCCCCTACTGAAACTGCAGGCCACTCACCACATAAAATTTAGAAAATCGAATAAAAATACAAATAAATCCTGGTGTATGCCCTATATCAAACAAACAACACCCTTTTACACCAGTCTTTTAACTTACTTGTGAAATCTCAAATATAAAGTCCTTAAATCCAATGGTATATTTGCAGCAGACAAGGAGAGTGATCCTTCCAGCTCCAAATCAAATGAAAAGTGACCAGGAGATGGACAAGGCACTGGGAGGAGCCTGCTGGACAGAAACAGGAAGTTGTAGACTCTGGGGCACTTCCTTCCTGTTGGAAAAAAAAGTTTTAAAATAAAAGACTCCTCGCACAAAAAACCAATGCGTATGGTCCATTTGAGACGGTTTTAACTCCAAATTGTAATTTTGAGGACATTTAGCTGCTTCTCGAGGAGAGAATCTTCCCCAGGTTGCAACCATGGTCGATTGCGCCCACTTGCGTACATTACAAAAGAAGCGCCAAAAGTTGCTGGTGTGGCCTAAAGGGGAGCTAGCAGCAGCAAAATCTTGGGGTATCTCGTAGGTGGCAAAAATATTATGATGGTGCTGAGTGGCTGGCAAGTGCGGAGTTCATTGGTAACTCCGCATTCTCTGTGGAATACGGAGTTTGCGAATTCTGCAATCTCCATAAGCAGAGCGGAGTTTTATGCCGGGAGGACTGTTGTCTATTGACCCACCAGTATCTAAATTGAGCGGGTAGACTGCCTAGTAGGCAGACGAATTAACCAATGGAAAAGTGATGGCGGGACCTGATACACCAAGATCTAAATCAGGCTCTATGTCTTTTTTGACTCAAACACCATTATACATTCCTCACTCCATACATACTTTGGATTTGTATTTTTAACAAATCCCGCATACATGCTGTTTTAGATGCAACATTCACCACAAATCTTGCATAACACGCAATCAACCCTAGAAAAGACCTGAGTTGATCTCTGTTACTGGGCCATGTGCCGTCTTGATTGCTCTTAGTATCTTCATCTTTGGTTTAATACCTTTGCTAGCTACATGGTGTTGCAAATAATCCATGTCATCACAGTGAAACTTCCACTTATCTTTCTTCAAAGTTAAACCAGGACTCCTCAAAATTATCTCTCTAACCTCTCATCATGCCCACTCACATTCTTTCTGTATTTCAATACATGGTCCTGAAAACACAACACCCAGGCACCTCCTTGAAAAAATTGTGCATTAACCTCTGAAAAACCCACAACACTGAGACTAATCCAAATAGAATATGTTTGTAATGGAATGCCCCTTCTGGCTTCACAAATAAAGTCAGATGCCTTGACACTTCACACAGCTTAACGTTGTGTAATGCCGCTGACATATCAAGTGTGGTGAATACAACTGCTCCCGTTAAGGTGGACAATAACTCAATAATATTAGGGAGTGGCTGGCGATCAATCTAAATGTTGAAATTCAGGTTGCGCAAGTCAATACACAAAAGCAAGGACTTATCAGATTTGCATGCCAGGACAACAGGGGCCAACTACTGTGAACTTTCAATCAGTTTGATGATATGTAGAATGCACAATTTTTCCAATCCTGGCATAAGTTCTTTCCTCAAATTGATTGGCACGTGCCAGACTTTATGTACCATTGGCTTGGAATTCTCTTTTGAAACAATGCAATTTATAAAACTATTCAACCTTCCAAGGCAGTCCATAAAAACTTCTGGATATCTACTGGCCCATTTGCTTTCACCCACATTGCAGATCTCACCATTACTTAATTCCAGGAGGCGTTTTCTGAATAGAATCAACTCAGGATGGTTAGGAGCAAGAAGTATGTCCAGATTCCCCCGCTCATTCCGTCCCAATAGACTGGAACCACCTTTTGTCACATGCATTGAAGTTTTGTTGTCAAAACCCAGAATGGCATTGAACTGCCCTATTACCTCCACTTTCTTCCCCCCTTAAGCAACAATCATGATATGTGACTCATCAAGACAGGGAATGTTCAACCTGGCGAACTCCAAATCACCAATAATGGTACAATAACAGTCTTAACAACAGGATCATTATGACTCTTTTAGCTATTGTATGATTTACATATCCTAGCAAAATGATCCTTTTTTCCACTGTTTAAACACGTTTGATTGACAGCCGGGCAATTCTTAAGCGTGCTCCCATGTAATTTGCTCCCACATCTAAAATAGTTAATGCTTTTTCGAAACTAGGATACTCTGTGGACAATAACCTTTCCTGAATGTTCCTGTAATTTTTTTTGCAATCAACTGATCCCTTATTACTTTGTCTTTTAGATCACGATAGTGGCATGTAATGGCTAACATACGTAATGCAGCTACAAAGTCATCTATAGGTTCTCCAGGTGCTTGATAACGTTGAAAAAACATATGTCTTCTAGCACCACATTCCTTTTGGGATTGAACCTTTTGCATAAAGTCCTTGTGACAGAGGAATATTTATCCACTAACCTGGCCGGCTCCGTCTAACTTCAGTATGCTCCTGCCCTCGGCACCCAAGTTATATAATAATAAGGGCTTTTTTTGGGGATGTAAAAGTATTGCCAGCAATAGCCTCTAAGTAGACTTTAAATGCTTCATGACATTGTGCCTAACATACTGGGGGTGTGCCGGGACCTACCAAGAAAGGAAGTGGCGCTACAGTTCTCTCCATTATGCACCAGGATTAATCAAAACTATGAATTGTTGACAGAAATTTTCAGATATCAGAGTTGCTGCCAGAAATACTAATATTACACTATAAAAAATATGCAACATGAGAACAGACTCACAGGTGTGCCTGTCACCGTTGACGGGGTGGATGAGTAGATCCTCACTGCAGTACCCAATATGTGTTCTGGTTTCAGCAGCTATGGCTCCCACTGATAGCAAACAAAAGGTGTGCCAATTACAGCAGGCATTCCTTGAAGAGCCCGATAACTGTAGATTCCGAGACAACTGTACCCCATAGACTAACATTAACTTTTGCTTTCTCAATCTTTTTCGATAAATGTTTTTTACATTTCCCCCCAAAAAACTCATTCAGATCTGATTCACTTTGCTGATTTGTTTTCCTTTTGGTGTCATTTTAATCACTAAATAAATTTGATTCCCTCTTTCTAAATAAGTTTAGGAATTATTATTGTTTTTGTTTCTCGACTTTGACATTGTTTTAGTGCTGTTAAAGTACTTTGCACACATTTTCTCTGAGGGAGGACCTCTTCTTGAGCTAAAGTTATCTCAAATAAGCCGAGTATTCCTCACTGAAACCTTTTCTTTCCTTCAGACACTAGATTGTCCAACTTTGCTCGAAATCCTCAAGTGTATTCCACCACAGTGAGCAATCCAGTTCCTCACAGAGGGTGTTTATGTCAGACAGCTGCCCGTCTTCTGTGCTGATCCAAGAACTTTGAACTGACAATTCCTAATACTATATTGCAACTGCTGTGCACCTAATTTAGGGGCTGATTAGGCAATTTAGGGGCTGATTAGCCACCCTAGCAGTGCTGGGACCGGCCACCAGATGTGTGGTGATCCCGTACCACTAATTAGGATGCGACCGCCACCCTGGTGGTCGCATTCTCCCTTTCCAACTTTGCAGCGGGTGCTGCTTACTGCAGCACCTGCCGCAATGGTGAAAAGGCATGTTGTGCATTCCCATGCACAACGTGGCAGGCACCACGCAGTGCCTGCCACCTTGTGCATGGGAATGCAGGGGGGTTCCATGGGTACCCCCAAGTGCACCCCCACACCATCACTACCCCTGTGGGCCCGCAATGGACCCCCAAAGCACATTCCCACCAGCCTTTCCATGGCGGCATTGCCGCCATGAAAAAGGCCTTTACAAACAGGCATCATAATAAGGATGGCAGTGCCTTCCAGGCACCGCCACCATATTATGTCCCACCTCCGCCCGGCCGGCCGGCAATCGTAACGATTGCCGACCGGCGAAAAAGCGATGGACGGACTTTACATCCGCCACGATACCCCCGCCATAATAATATTGCGGGGGGTAAATCAGGTGGAGATGGCGGGTGGATCGCCACCACTATCCCGGCGGTGGCAATCAGCCCGCCATCGTAATCATCCCCTTGGTCTTTTATGGTCTCATTCTAGCTTTTTAACCTGTGGTCCATTTATGATATCCAAGGCTACAACATCTACGTTACCTGTCACGCTCAACAAACAAATCCAATAATTGGCACATTGCCATTTACAACCATGGTCTTGTGACATTTGATTGAGCAGAGTTGCACCATGTAATCAATGGTGGTTGCTACATTTATTTTCCCCACAATTCTGTTATATTATTTGCAAAATGTCCACATGCTCACACGTTGAATATACTTTCTAAAAACTAATGGAGATGGGGCAGAAGTTAAAACAATAATCCGTTAAATAGAATTTTGGGGTGGTTCCCTGACCCTTTAAAACAGGTTGTACAAAGACCATGTTTTATGCTTTATAATTCATTTGTTTTACGTTTTGACTGAGAATTGTGTCAGTACACTGTATGTTAAAACAAAAGGAGGTCAAAAGGCTACCTCTTCCATAGAACCCATAATGAAACCAAAATGTAAAACTGCCATTGTTAATGATCTAACAGCAAACTCTGCAGAGATCAAGCCAGGATATAGTCTATGGAATAGAAATCCAAGACCTGCATGAATGAAAAAAGGCAAGATGTGTCAGGGAGGTAAAAATGTTGTTATCAAATGAAAGAATAGAAGAATTACAGAGCTGAGGCTTCTAAGAAAAAGACAGTAGAAAGAAATAGGAATTTCACAATTGAGACTTAAAGGTAAGCACAAGGGAAAAGGCATGATAAGTGAGTTAATGTGATCAAGAGGGGGAGACCAGAAGGGTAGTCAGAAATATGTCCGTCTAGAAGCACAGTAGGGAATCAACAGTGTTTAAAGTAGTAGTAAGTGGTTTAAAAATAAAGTAGGTAGGTGTTGACTTGGTTATCCCTGCAGGGTCACATCTAAACGTTTTCCCTTCTCTCTCCTATTTTCTGAACCCATTATTGTTACCTTTTAGGACTTAGTGCACTTACCACTGCTAATCAGTGTGAAGGTGCTTGTGCTCTCTCCCTGAGGCATGGTAACACTGGCTTCCACCCAATTGGCACATTTAATTTACTTGTATACCGCTAGTAAATTAGTACTGCCTGTACCCACGGCCTGTAAATTAGGTGCTTTCAATGGGCCGATTTTCTGCCACCCACTTAAATAGCCTTTTTAAACATGTGCTCAGGCCTGCCTCTGAAGTCTGTGTGTTCAGCTTTACACAGCCATTTCAACCTGGCAAAATAAACCTTTTGCCAGACCTAAACCTTCCTTTTTAATACATATAACTCACACTCAAGGTATGTTCTACACAACCCAGAGGGCAGGGTACAGTGTATTAAACAATTTGGACATGTACTTCAAGCTACCAGAGGGTTAAGCACTGGTTTATTTAGGATTTGTTTGTGTTTCACCCTGAGAAGGATTGTGGTTGCTATTGGAGTAGGGTTTCACCTCCCCTTAAACAGTAACCCAATTTCTTACAATTGATTTCCTGACAGAGAAGTAATAGACTAGTGGGAATATAATTCAGTGCATAGTGTGGGGAGATTATGATTTTTTCCTAGACAGAATAGGAGAGAATAGTAGAAAGGTATCCTATGGATGGATTGGCAACCTGAAGGAGAGCTCGTTCTAGACAGATTTAAAGCAGGTACGTTTTTGGTCTTTTGCAGAATTGGAGTGAATCTTTTGAGTATCAAATAACAACTGAATGATTTCACTTCTTCTTCCAGGAAGGTCTAAAACTGTGACCCCATGAATGTTAATCTCCAATACCTCGCTCAAATGTCTCAAGACAAACGAGTAGGTCAGGAAAGGTAATATATAAGAGGGTGGAACATATACAGGAACATTTGCAAATGTATAAAGACTTTACAATGCTAGCATGAGCATTTTACTTCTCTATTAGCAACATGAATTGGACTCAATGATAATATTGCAAATCATTTCAGGTTCAAAGAGAACAAGCATTGGCAAAGCCAATAGGTCTCGTCTATACAATAGCTATTGGCTTTGCTGATGTGTTTTAGCTATGTTGTACACCAGCTGGTCAGCATGACTTAAAATGTGTGCCGTAGGGGAGAGTGACATAAAGTGTCATAGAATGGAAAGGCAAAGAGCGGAGTGGAGTGGAGCAGAGTGTTGTGTATTGAAATGGCATAGATTGGAGTCATGTAGAGTGGCATACAGTGGAGCGGACAGAGTAGAGTGGACTGGTGCAGAGTGTATTGATGTTAAGTATTGGAGAGTATAGTAGCATAGAGTGCAGCGGCATAGAATTCAGCGGCTTTCAATATAGTATCGTAGAATGCTGTGGCCTAGATTACAGTGTTGCATAGTAGAGTGTGGTGGCGTAGAGAACAGGGGTGCAGAGCGGAGTAGAGTAGAGTGGCATACAGTGCAGTGATATAGAGTGCAGTGGTGCAGAGTAGAATAGACTGGCAGAGTACCGTGATGTAGAGAGGTGCAGAGTAAAGTGCTGTAGAGTGGTGTAAAGTAGAGTTAAGTGCCATAGAGTGCAGTGCCATAGAGTGCAGGGACGTAGAGTAAAGTGCTGCATTGTGAAGTGGTGTGGAGTGGTGCAGAGCAGAGTGGCGTTGAGTACAGAGTTTGAAAGTGCAATGGTGCAGAATGGCATAGAGTGCATTGGCATAAAGTGGAGTGGTGTTGAGTGGAGTGGCATAGAGTGCAGTGGCATTGAGTACAGTGGTGCAGAGTAGAGTGCAGCAACGTAGAGTACAGTGGCATAAAATGCAGTGGTGCAGGGGACAGTAGAGTGCAGTGGCATAGAGTGGCATGGAGTTGCATAGCGTAGAGCAGAGTGCACTGGGGTAGAGTGCAGTGATGTAGAGTGCAGCAGCATATAATTTAGCAGTGTACAATGCAGCATTGCAAAATACAGAGGCCTAGATTAGGGTAAAGTGGCATAGAGTGCAGTGGTGCATAGTAGAGTGGTACAGTGTAGAGTGGCATAGAGGGCAGTGGATTACAGTGGTACAGAGCAGAGTTGAATGGAATGCAGAGGCATAGGATGGAGAGATGCAGAGTTCAGAGGCGTAGAGTGAGTAGTGCATAGTAAAGTGGCATAGAGTGAGTAGTGCAAAAAAGAGTGGCAGAGAGTGCAGTGTTGCAGACTACAGTTGTGTAGAGTGGAGTGGTGTAGAGTGGCATAGAGTACTTTGGCATAGAGTAGAGTGGCATAGAGAGCAGTGGCATAGAGTACAGTGGTGCAGAGTAGAGTGTAGTGGCATAGAGAGCTGTGACGTACAGTCCAGTTGTGTAGAGTGCAGTGGTTTGGAGTAGAGTGGCATAGAGTGCAGTGGCATAGGGCCAGATATACAAAAGGAAATTGCATTTCTTAACTGACCGAATCACAATTGTGGTCTGTTACAAAATGCAATGCAGCCTTTCAATATGTACAAAGGCCTAAACGTGGTGGCAAAATGCAATTTCTTCCAGTAGAAATGGCATTTTGTGATTCCCCAAATAGGAAATCGTAAATAGGGACCTTCTATTTCTGATTTCCTAAGCACATGTGCAAAGCATTTCATAAATGCGAAATGGGCATTTAAGATATGCTATTACCATCGACTAAAATTTTAATGGTAACCATGTGCAATTTAAAAAAGGAACCCAAAATGCATTTTTTAAAGTGCCATTTTGCGTGCACATGCCCTAGGGCATTTGTGCACTTTACATATGCACCACAGTTTTTGGGGTGCATCAAGGGTGGCATTAGGCCCACAGGCACCTTTGGTTTTGCATTTTCTAATTTGCGATTTCCAATTAGGAAATCTCAAATTTGGAAATGCTATACCATTCGTACCTATGGGCCTTTAGGTTCATAGGAAAGAATGGTTTAGCATTTCCTAAATAGCGATTTCCTAATAGCCATTCCTACTTTGTAGCAATCGCTATTAGGAAATCTAAAGTTTTGTACATTCCATTTTGCATTTCTCTAAGTAGATATTTCTTAGGATTCGCTCTAAAGGAAATGTAAACTGGAAATTTCGTACATCTGGCCCATAGAGTGGAGTGGAGTAGAGCTGCGTAATGTGCAGTGACATAGAGTACAGTGGCATAGAATGCAGTGGTGTAGAGCAGATTTATTCAGCATAAAGTGGCAGGAGTAGAGTGGTGCAGGGTAGAGTGCAGTGGTGTAGAGTAGGATGGCATAGAAGAGTTTGTTCTCTTCGACTTACAGATGATGAAGTGACTATAAAGAAGAGTTTGAAAACTTGGTTCTTCCTGACCCCAGGTGAATTTCTTCATTGCCTTATTTAACTAGTATTTGCTCTGGGCTGCTTTTTTCTCTGTTTTATTCAAGCAGTTTTTTGTTGGTTTATTTTGCGCCTAGTGAATGTGGATTGCTGACTAAGTTAAAGCCAAAATGGTCTGCTAGAGTGACAGAACACTTTACAAGTACCTATTTAGTTAATTTATTCATTAATAGCATAGGCTAAAGTGGTGTAGAGTGCAGTGACTTAGAGTTCAGTCGTGCAGAGTAGATTAAAGTGGTGTACAGTGGATTGGCATAGAGTGCAGGGGCATAGAGTGCAGTGTTTCTGAGACAAGTGCATTGGTGTAGAGTGTATTGGAATAGAGTACATTGGCATAGAATGTAGTGTTGCTGAGTGGCATGGAGTGGAGTGGATTGGAGTGGAGAGGCATAGAGTGGAGTTGTGCAGAGTAGACTGAGTGGCCTAGACTGAAGTGGTGTGGAGTGCAGTGTTGTAGAGTAAGATGGCGCAGAGTACATTGGCATAGAGTAGAGCAGTGCAGAGTAGAGTAGAAAGGCATAGAGTGAAGTGCGTAGAGTGCAGTGGCTTTGAGTGGAGTGGTGAAGGGTGGAGCAGAGTGTAGTGTGGCAGAGTGCAGTTGCATGGAGTGGTCTAAAGTTGAGTGGTGCAGACTAAAGTGCAGTGGTGTTGAGTGGTGCAGAATAGAGTGGAGTGACATAGAGTGGAGTATGCATGGTGTGATAGCACACTGCCATTATAGACAACACATTTTCAATTGAAATGAGCATTACATTTGTACAGACATACAGTTTTCCTAATAAAACTATACAGTGCACAAACGGTAATGAGTGTAAAGGGCATCACCTAGTGTGTTAATTTGTTTTGATCATATTAAAGCATTTGTTTCCAACACACTTCAGAATTAACATAAATGCACTATATTTATTTGAGTTGCTTTTCTTGCAGGTGCTGCAGAACACATCACACACAATGCTGATACAGAGAAAGGTCCCTGAAGGAAACAGTTGACAGTAACACCTGAGTCATCCACTGTTAAGTGCTCCTGATCCTAGTACTAAATTCTAGGTGTTGTTGCTAAAAAGATGGCCACCAAGAGGGAGGTTCCTGCCAAGAAAGTATCCTGTGGAGAGTAGAAGAAGCAGGTTGCCACCACTGGCATCAAGCCCTCATCCTATTTCAGGAAATGTGATGTACCTGCTACAGCCTCCTCTGGGCAGAAAGATGCTGAGAGCCCTGCATCAGTGGCACCACCACCAGAAAAACCTAAGGCCTTGTTTTTCAGCATTGCTTTGCTTGCCATTATGCAGATGAATTAATCTGAATTGGAATTGTCTTAGCCACAAAATGCATCATCACAGGAAAGTGGACAATTGGAGCCACAATCAGCAACAGATCTGTTAGACATGGGAACAGTACAGGAGGTTGAGGTTCTTGCTGTGGAAGATATTGTTCAGAATCCTGTTCAGCTTCACAACAGAAAGAGTACTCCCCTATTTTCTCCAAATCCCTCTTCTGACATGGAATGGATCCTGGCCGAGTCTGAGAGACAAGGAAACAAGAAGAGTCCTGAAACTTTTGCAAGTGAGGATAGTGATAATGATGATGAGAGTCATTGATCATCAATGTGGAGAATGGCACAGAGGAAATACAGATCACCTGTATTCAAACTGCTCAGAGACATGTGATTCCAGCAACACTGCTGGCTCCCACACTTGCAAGACCCCAGAAACCTGCAGCCACCACCACCACTCCTACCACAGTTGCAGAGGGGCAAACAACAACACAACCACCTAGCTTTACCTCCATTTCTTCAGGCTTTTGCACAATAAGAAAGTTCTGCTCCCTAGTTTCAGTCTCATTTATGCTTAGAGTGCATGAGGATAGCATTGCAATATGCTCCATTTGCCACAAGAATGTTTATCATGATGAGCCACTTGGGCACTACTGTACACTAGGCCAACTGCCCCATTGGAAAAAACAACACACAATCATGTAGGAGAGCCTCCTAAAGGCATAGCTGTTGGAGGGGTGCTAGAACCGGCAGCTGAAGTGATAGAAGAAGGTAGTTAGGAGGAAGAAGAAGAGGATACCAACAACAGCATCATGCAAAGCAGCCCTCTAAGCCTCCCCCAGACTTTACAATCTTTACCGTCAGCAACCTCTGCATGGAGCATGGCACGGGGGATTACAGCAACTTCCACCCCAAAGCGTCCAGGCAGCCTATCTGCTGCTGGTACCTATAGGTCACTTGTAGCAGTAGTATAACAGGGAAAAAAGATTACTTTCAAGGCTATGTTTGCCAAGGAGTTGCCATACCACTGGAACCAAGAAAAAATCCTTTCTATTGAAAAGATGCTTTTCATGGCATTTGGGAGCATGCAACAATGGCGATGTTTGGTATGGAGAAATCACATACAGCTACCAACATCATGGAAGAGTTTAATGCCAAAGACTATTAAAGGCTCATACCCAGGGGTGTCAAAAATGGATTTGTTGCCGCTGGCAGTGGCAGAAGTATAGTGAAAGCCATGGCTGACAGTGAATATTTCAGGGTCCTGTGTTTAGCGCATTGCATCAATCTAATTGTGCAGGACTTTGTCAAAAAGGAGAGGTAGTCATCAACAAACAGATCACCTTTCAAAGAATATGTACTCATTTCAGTAATTCATTCAAAACCCTGAAGCAGTTGTAGATCCTTCAGTATGCCAATAAATTAGCTGTAATAGCTTTCAAACAGAAGGTGCCACCACATTGCAACTCATCCTACCATATGCTGGAATGCCTGTCTGAGCTGTGCTAGCTTATCAATGATTATGTGATTCAAAGGAGAGAGAATGCAACTGCTAAATTCATAGCAATGGAGGTGGAAACATGGGGTCAACTGGAGTACCTAACAAAAGCTGCTTCTTTCAGAGATTATGCCACAGGAAGGATGATAGTACCAAGAGCCAAACAATCCCATTGTTGCATCTGATACAAGATCAGTGCACTCCTCGCGCTCTCGCCTCAGCGCTCTCGGATCCTTCCTTGGTGCCCTGCTCCTGCACACGCCCCAGACCGCCGCTGCTGACCGCCCCCTCCTCACCTGGTTCTCGGTGTGGGACGGGCTGGTCTTCCATCTCGGCCGGGTCCGGGCGCCGCGTCGCTGTTGGTTGGCTCCTCCCCCCTCTGGCAAGTACTTTAGGCAGACGCCAGAGAGTGCGTTCACTCCTGTTTCCAGCCACCTATCTCCCGAAGCGCCTCCGGGAGCAACATCCTTTTACGAGACTGTGCTGCTTTTAACATTTCTATTACCGCACTTGCACTCCTCGCGCTCTCGCCTCAGCGCTCTCGGATCCTTCCTTGGTGCCCTGCCCCTGCACACGCCCCAGACCGCCGCTGCTGACCGCCCCCTCCTCACCTGGTTCTCGGTGTGGGACGGGCTGGTCTTCCATCTCGGCCGGGTCTGGGCGCCGCGTCGCTGTTGGTTGGCTCCTCCCCCCTCTGGCAAGTACTTTAGGCAGACGCCAGAGAGTGCGTTCACTCCTGTTTCCAGCCACCTATCTCCCGAAGCGCCTCCGGGAGCAACATCCTTTTACGAGACTTTGCTGCTTTTAACATTTCTATTACCGCACTTGCACTCCTCGCGCTCTCGGATCCTTCCTTGGTGCCCTGCCCCTACAGACACCCCAGACCGCCCCTGCTGACCGCCCCCTCCTCACCTGGTTCTCGGTGTGGGACGGGCTGGTCTTCCATCTCGGCCGGGTCCGGGCGCCGCATCGCTGTTGGTTGGCTCTTCTTCCCCCTGCCACGCCCACTGATCTTTTCCCCCCCATGTGTCCTCATAACAGGGCCACCTACCCTCGGCAGCGCAGCGGACGAGCGCAGCGGGCGCGACGAAGGCGCGCCGAAGTTGCGCCTAAGTTAAGCCCGTCTGCGACTGTCCGGGGCGAGGGGCACGCCACTCTGCCCCGTTCTCCACCTACACCCCGGACCAACTACGCAGTCTCCAGGGACCCTGGCCTGTCACAGTCTTTACTTGTTCACGCATTTCCTCCCTTGGTCTCGCCCCCGCTGCTCCCCTCACATCCCCCTTCCTATAGTCGGCCCTTCTCTCTCGCCTTGTAGCCTTATTCCTCCTGCAACTCCTAAAGCCCTCTCGGTGTTTTATCTCAACACCCGGTCTGCTGTCGCCCATGCGCATGAACTTTCGGTTCTGTTGGATCTTCATGCCCCGGATCTTCTTTTTCTAACGGAGACCTGGTTCTGCGATGACTCCCTCCCCGCCCTATTATCCACCTTACCAGCCACTTACTATGCCCTTAGGGCTGATCGCCCTACTAGCAGAGCAGGGGGTGGCGTTGCGGTCATCGCACGTGCCGATCTCCTCTTTCAAATTCTATCTCTGCCGGATATCGCGACCACCGAATATCTGGCGATCCGCACCACTTCCACCTCCCCCCCTCTTACCTGTTTTCTCATTAATCGTCCCCCTCTAACCCCTCTACAGTTTCTCCCTGACTTCTTGGATGTTTTGGCCACAATTGCAGTCAATAATTCCTCTATTTTGCTTCTTGGCGACTTTAATTTCTGGCCCTCTGACCCTGCTGAATGTCCTTCCTCCAAGGAATTTTCCGATACCCTCCAATCCCTCAACTTCACATCCTATGTTCACTCCCCCACCCACATCAAGGGTCATACGCTTGACCAGATCTGGTCCCTGAACTGCCTTGTGGAATCTCTCTCCATCTCGCCCTGCTCCTGGTCTGACCACCACTTGATTTCTTTTTCCCTTCCTATTCACCCCCCAGCCAAGCCCCCCCGCCCTAAAAACACCTGGGTCCGATCATGGGGCCGAGTCAATCTGGAAAATCTCTCCTCCCTTCTTACCTCCTCCCTCCCTTCCTTGCAGAGTCTTTCCACTCTTTCCCAGGTTAAGGCCATAGACCAGTGGCTCTCCTTTGGCCGCGATTCCGTCGCCCCGCTCAAGCGCATCTCCTCCAAGCGTGAGAAGGACGCCAATCGGTGGTTTAATGAAGAGCTTAAGGCCACCAAACTAAAAGTACGCCGGGCGGAGCGGGCATGGAGGAGAAACTATTGCTCCTCTCTAAAACTGGAGTATACCACCATCCTCACCCAGTATAAAAAAGACATCTTGGAGGCCAAAACATCTTATTTTTCCTCCAAAATTCTAGCCGCGGAAAACCAGTCTAAGGAAATATTCACGATCGTCCACAATTTGGCATTCTCGGACAGAACCACTCTTAAGCCTGCCCCGTCCGAAGAACTTTGTCACTCCCTCAATAACTATTTTATTCATAAAATCGCTACCATTAAGGCCAACATCCCTCCCCCCTCCCCCTCCTTTGTTGACCCCCAATGTCCCCCTCCCAAGGGTGAACTCATCACCTTTCCCCCCATCACTAGGGAATCTCTGATCTCCCTAGTTCCCCTGGTCAAATCTGGTTCTCCGCTTGACCCTTGTCCTGCTCACATTCTCCGCCATATCTTTGTTACCTGCCCAGACCCCCCCCTTCATCTCCTCAACAGCTCTCTTGCTCAAGGTGTAGTTCCAAACCCCTTGAGGTCCGTGGTTATTGTGCCTATTCTGAAAAAACCTGGGGCAGACCCTTCTGTCCCTGCCAATTTCCGCCCCATCTCCCTCCTGCCATTTTTGGCTAAGGTGCTCGAGCGCCATGTCACCTGTGCTCTGAGCTCCTTTGTGGAGACGCATGGAGCTCTTGCCCCTCGCCAGGCGGGCTTCCGCCCCGCACACTCCACGGAGTCCGTTGTCATCTCGGTCCTGGACAACCTCAGGGAGGGTATGGATACTAATCAGCGCCAGGCCCTAGTGCTCCTCGATCTCTCAGCCGCCTTTGATACGGTGGACCACACCATCTTGCTATCCCGTGTCAGGGCAGCGGGGATCGGGGGGACTGCTCTGGTCTGGCTCTCCTCCTTCCTGAGGGACCGCTCCCAGGCTGTCCGCCTGGGTGATTTCACAGCGGACCTCCGGAAAGTTCAGTGCGGGGTTCCCCAGGGCTCTTCCCTTTCCCCCCTTTTGTTCAATCTGTATGTCGCCCCTCTTATTTTTTCCCTCCAACAGATGGAGGTCGCCGTATTCAATTATGCGGATGACCTCCAGCTTGTTTTCAATCTATCCTCTTCCCCCTCTTCTGTTCAAAACTTTCAATCGGTCATGCTTCATATCAGGGACTGGATGAACCACAATCACCTCAAATTCAATCCCGACAAGACCGAGCTGGTATTGACGGGTGGTTCATCCAGCCCCTGGTCTCCTCTTTTCTGGCCCCCCTCCCTTGGCCCCTCTCCTGTACCCTATTCCTCTGTCAAAACACTAGGTATAAAAATCAATTCTCAACTTACCCTTCACTCTCAGGTTAGCTCTGTGGTATCTTCTTCTTTCCTTTCACTGCGTACTATACGTAGGGTGTCCCGTTTCTTCACTTTCCCCGCCCTTAAGCTCATCATCCTGGCCATGGTGGTGTCCCGCCTGGATTATGGCAACGCCCTATATGCTGGCATCCCCGCATATAGCCTGCGACGCCTACAGCAGATACAAAACCAGGCGGCCCGCCTGGCCTTCAAACTCCCTAAATTCCACCACTCCACCCCTCTTCTGAAATCCTTACATTGGCTCCCGGTGCGAGCTAGGGTCCAATTCAAGCTCGCTTCCATCACCTTCTTGGCCCGACTTGGCCTGACACCGGCGTTCATCTCTTCCGAGATCATTCCATACGTTCCCACCAGGGAACTACGTTCGTCCTCCCAGTCCCCCCTCCACATCCCACGCTACCGGAGAAAGAAGTGGGGAGGTTCAAAATTTGCCTCCCTTGCCCCGACCCTTTGGAACTCCCTTCCCCTTGAACTTCGCTCTACCACTCTGTACCCGCAATTCCGTAAACACCTCAAGACCTTCCTGTTCATGAAGTCTTTTGAATAATTCGTCAGCAGCTACCCCACTCTTCTAGCCCAGGACTTTGTTAACTATAGCGCCAAGAAACCGCTGGTAGACGTGCGCTTTACAAGTAATTTCAAACTCAAACTCAAACTCAATCAGTTGAAAAAGGTGGAAAAAATGTTCACTGGTGTCAATGGAAAAGCAGCTTCTTTGGTGGATAGGTTAACCCTTCACTTGGAGAATAATAAAAGGCTGCAAAAAAACCCCTGTGTTCTCCAAAGACCACATCTGTGAACAATACTGGATCCATGATACAAAAAAGCACTGGCCACCTTTATTCCTTATATTGAAATGGATGTCTTAGTTTACAAGACTTGGACAGTCACTAAAGCAACTGATTTAATTAGAAGATAAACAGCATCAAATTTGAGGCTGGGCAGAAGTTATGAAGAGTAGCCTTTAACCGCCACACAGGGCTGTCCTGGTGGCTCACAGTCTCTGAAGTAGCAGTCAGCCAGCACCATTGACGTCCTTGGGGGCCAACTACTCCTCCTGTTACCTCCAGTAAGTCCCACACAACTGGATTGCTAAGAGATCTTCGGAGGCCACACGCCCTTTCTCCACCTCACTGCAAGCGCTGTTCCTGGTGCACTGCTGGTGTGGGGATGAAGTCGACTTTACTACGGAGGGACCTTGGTGGCCAAGAAGCCCTCCTGGTACCTCCTGTAAGTCCTACACAGCTGGATTCTTGATAGCTGGTCAGAGGCTCTACCCCTTTCTCCACCACTCTGCAAATGCGACTACTACTTAAAAAAACCTTAGAAATTCACAGAAAAAAAACAAAGGTTACAGGGACGTTATAGTTAGGCTCAGGGTTCACTCATACAAAACCAGTGAAATTCAGCAGTTATAGTTAGCTACGCTAACTATAACTTGCGCCTCCACAATGCACTGCTTTTGACCTCACATATTACACCACTCATGACATGGTCGGTGGCATCACTGATGACATCTCAAATGACATCACTTATAACACCATCCAGTGACTGAGAGTGTTTTTAAAACGTTCATGAGTGTTAAATATACATACCTAGGTGAATTTGTGGATGTTTCACTGGGTGCTTTACTGACTGTATAAGTGAGTGATTAGGTGTCTCAGTAGATGTATGGAAGAGTGACTTGTGTGAATGTCTGTATCAGTCTGTCAGTTGGTGTCTAAGTGGCTGTATGTGTGTGTGAGTAGGTACATGAGTGGCTGTAGGGGTGACTGATTGGTTGTCTGAGTATCTTTATGGGTGTATGAGTGTCTGTGTGGGTAGGTGAGGTTGTATGTGACTGCCTGCATGGATGAATGAGTGGGTGAGTCAGTGGTTGTATGGGTTAGTGAATGCATCTGTGAGGGGCTGTATGGATGACTGAGTGTGTGTTTGGCTGTGTTGGTGAGTGAATGCATGTGTCAGTGGTATATGGGTGAGTAACTGCATATGTGAAAGGCAGTATAGGTGAGTGTTGGAGTATATGAATGACGAGTGCGTGATTGTGAGAGTGGCTGTATGGGTGAGTGTGTGCTTGTATCAGTGACTGTATGGGTGAGTGAGTCTGCCTTAGTATCTGTATGAATCAGTGAGTGGGTGTGTGTATAACTGTATATGTGAGTAAGTGGCTGTGGGATTCACCCTATGGGTGAGGAAGTAGGGATGTGACAGTGTGTGAGTGGCTACATGGGTGTATGAATGGCTGTATTAGTGAGTGAATTTCAAATTTGGTAAGATTATGTGCTGTACTAATGAATCAAAAACTCAGCCTCGAAAGCAAATAAGGGCATTCTATTGTTTTATAAAGGGTCATAAATGACATTTTCATCAATCCAGATATGTTAAAAATTGTTTAAAAATATTTCATTCACTAGATATCTATTGTCATTTCTAGAATACCTCTGCCCCATTACTGAGATAGGAAGTTAATCAAGGCAATGATTTCAAATATATGCCTTCTGTCCCATCTATGACAAGTGCTGAATTGTAAAGGTGAATATAAATGAATGCTCATTAGAATAAATGCACTTTTAAGGTAGTAGATGTCAGGTCCAATGCATGTTACACAAAGACATGTTTATTATTGATTCAGCAGGTGTTGAACTAATGATATTGATCTCTTACAAATTGGATATAAAAAAAGTGTATAATAAGACGTAGAAGAGGGGAGGCCCTATCCCTTATTTCCCACGCCCGGAGGCGCGAGCGGGAGGAGGTGACCCGGGTGGAGGCTGAAATAGCCGAGTTGGAGGGTAATCTAGAAGGTGGGGTGACGGATGCTGCACTACATGTCCTCCAACTCAAGCAAGCGGCCTACAGGGCCCTCGTCACGGAGGCGGCCAGGGGCCTCAGTAGAGAGCAACAGGGGCGACTGTATGATGTGGGTGATAAGGCTGGTAAACTGATAGCGTGGTTGGACAAAAAGGAGAGAGCGAATCGTGTGGTCCCGCTGATTGAGAAAACGGATGGTGTGTGTGTAACTGAGCCGGAAGAAATTGTCTCCTGTTTCGCGGATTATTTCCGCGAGGTGTATTCCCCGGTCTCTTCCTGCTCTGAAGAGGATTCCTGTGCCCTGCTCAGGGATATCGCGCTGCCGTCCCTTTCCGAGGAGGATAGGGTGTCGCTGGACGCCGCTCCCACCTCCGACGAAATCGCCCTCGCCATACGCTCGGTCGCTTCTGGCAAGGCCATGGGCCCGAATGGTATCCCTATCGAGTTGTACAAGTTGCGACCGGATACACTGGCGCCCCACCTCCGCGCAATGTTCCTGGCGGCCCACTCGCTGGGCTCCCTCCCGCTTGACCAGCGTCTGGCTACAATCGTGGTGATCCACAAGGAAGGGAGACCTCGGGACCGGGTTACTTCCTATCGGCCTATCTCGCTACTGAATGCGGAGCCCAAAATTCTCGCCAAGGTACTGGCCAATCGGCTGGTCGGCGTGGTGGGCGATCTGGTTCATCAGGACCAGTCCGGCTTTATTCCCCATCGCAACACAGCCCTTAACCTGCGGCGTTTGCATGGGGTGCTCGCACGTGTCCCATTCATACGGGAACCGGCCATTTTGGCGTCCTTGGACGCCACCATGGCGTTTGATACGCTTGAGTGGCCATACATCTGGGCGATGCTTGCGAAGTTTGGATTTGGCCCAGGGTTTATCAGTTGGGTCAAATTGTTGTATTCGGGCCCATTGGCGCAGGTGGTGGTGAACGGAAGAGTATCGGCCCCGTTTGAGCTGGGCCGGGGCACGCGACAGGGCTGTCCCTTATCGCCGCTCCTTTTTGCACTTGCCTTGGAGACCCTGGCGGAGTGGCTGCGGTGGGAGCCTTCCATCCGTGGTCTCCGTTGGACCCCCGAGTATGAGGACCGCGTATCCCTATACGCTGATGACATCCTTCTGTACCTAGCTTCCCCACGTAAATCACTGATAGTACTGGTTGATGTTTTACATTCATTTGGTCGTAACTCCGGTCTTGTCATCAACTGGGCTAAATCGTGCGTGTATGTTCTCTCTGGGGAGGCTCCTATTCTCCCGCGGGGCTGTCCGATCCAGATCGCCCCGCAGGGATTTCGGTACCTGGGTGTCTTCATTACTCTGGACCCGGAGGCCCGGTATGAACGGAACTTGCTTCCCCCCTTCCAGCGCCTGAAGGTAGATGTCGCACGCTGGCGGCGCCTGCCGCTTTCGCCGCTCGGCCGGGCGGCATTGTTCAAGATGATGTCTCTGCCGCGTTTCCTGTACGCTTTGCAGAAAACCATGGACCTCGTCCCAGCGCGCTACTTCCGTGAGGTGGAGAGTTTACAGCGCCGCCTGTTCTGGGACGGGAGGCCGCGTATTGCCCTGGCGAAGTTGACGCTCCCATGGTATGACGGGGGGATTGCCCTCCCGGATATTAAACGGTACTATTGGGCCTCCCAGCTAGCTGCAATTAACCATGGCCTATACGGGCCCGCCTTAAACCCGGCATTCGCAATGGACAAGATGCTCCTGCCAGGTGGCGACTACAATCGAGCGCTTTATTCTAGCGCGCCCGACGCTCGTCTGACGGGCCCCACGCGTGTTATGGTGCAAGTGTGGCACGCGGCCAATGCAGCTATGGGGTGGAAGGACCGTTTGACCCGGGCGTCACCACTATACGCGTCTGAGCGGTTGGGCTCCCTGTGGACCTCTAAGGGCTTTGAGAAGTGGGACATATTAGGCATCAGTAAAGTGGGGGATCTCTGGACGAGGGGAGGATTTAAAACGTTCGATATGCTGCAGATGGAATTTCAGTTGCAGGGCAGTGAATACTTTCGGTATTTGCAGGTCCGACATGCGCTGGGCTCCGTCTTTTCAGAAGTTGCCTCCATCCCGGAATATTCCCCCCTGGAGGATAGAATGCTGGATGGGCACGTCCCGGACAGCACGATCTCACTGATATACAAAAAGCTGATTAACGACCGCTCGGGCCTGTTGACTGCCCTTCGTGCGGCTTGGGTTGCCGACGGGCTGGAGTTGGACGACGAGGACTGGACCTCCGCTGTGGCCTCCCCGAAGGAGGTGGCCATACCGGCTCGCCTTCGCTTCGTCCAGCTCAAGATACTCCACCGGGTCTACATGACGGGGCCAAAGCTTCTGCGTATGGTATATGCTGAAGATGGGTTGTGTAAGCGTGGGTGTGGTGCTTTGGGGACCTTTCTGCATATTTTGTGGGAGTGCCCGGAGGTGGACGGGTTCTGGCGTGGTGTACATGAGGTGCTGCGACTGGTTACGCATGTGGCGCTGTTGCCTGAAGCGAGGAGATGCCTGTTGAATGTGTGGGAACCGACTGATTACTCGGCGCCGCAGACGTGGTGGGTGACTCTGGGATATATGATAGCTAAGCGTGATATTGCTCAACTGTGGGGATCCCAGAGGCCCCCGACGGTCTCGGCCTGGAAAGAACACATGGACTGGTGCATGTTTCGAGAAAAAGTGGTGTATGTGGCGAGGGGTAAGCCTGGGACATGGGTGAAAGTATGGGGCCCCTGGAACGCCTACCGTGGGGGTATCTGTGCACCACCATTGCTGCCTAGTACCTCGCCAGCCCCGTCCCCTTAGCCGACTCATTCCCCCGATGCCGGGCATTGGGTTCCCCCAGTCCTCGCTCTGCTCTCTTCCCCCTCCTTAGACTCCTGTGGATAGTTGGGATCCCCCCTCCAGGGGAGCACGTGCTGCTATTTCCGATTGTGAGTTGCCTTGTGGGTGTGGTTTTCTTGTTGTTCTTAATTTAAAATGAAACCGTATAGTGGGGTCTGGCTGATGTGGCTTTTGACGTTGTTACCTCCTGAGCATGCTCCTCCGCAACACCACGTGTTCCATAAATGTATGTCGTATGTTCCTGTCATTGCTAGCGGCCGGCCGGAAGGTTGTAGGCCCATACTTGTATACTCTTGAGACTTGTAATAAACGGTTTAAAAAAAAATTTAAAAAAAAAAAAAAAAAAGACGTAGAATATGGACTGTTGTATCATTTCGTTTTTTGTATAGAAAATATGTATATATGTTGTATATATAAAAAACGGTTCCTTTTTTAGATTGTATATAATTGTAGATATTTCTATGATCATGCTTGTAAATATAATGTATTTACTTATTTGTAGCCCTGAAGAAGTCCTTAGGGACGAAACGCGTCGGCTACGCTGTTTTAAAAAAAAAAGAAGAACTTAATAAAGAAAATCTGAAACAAGACCTGCTGAATGGATTGACATACTTTATATGACTGTATTTTGAATTAATCATGTGGAGTGCTGGATCACAGTGTTGTATTTATGTTTTGTAGGATCACTGATCCTAAAGGGGTTTAGGGGTATTGAACCTCATGATCCTTGGCACCGAAAAAGTTGTATTAACTTTGACCTGATCAAATGATAGGTGCAATCATCTCTTGCCTCATACCTCATTTTCTTTTGTATATTGAAACTTGTAAAAAGGCCCTAATTCACATGAGCTACACCTATTATATTGTAATTAATGTAAGGGAACACAACCACCCCCCAAATGAGACAGAAATAGAAGTAATGGAGGTATTGTAGGATAAAGAGAGGCAAGCGCTAACTCTCAGGAACCCACAACCAAAGTCCTAAAAGATATACTGCCTAAAGTCCCTGAACACATCACAGGCCAATTACCCCCTATACCCTCTTTAAAACATTTAATTGCATGAACTAAAAAAGCCACCAGTGATGCTCCTCCTGCCCTTACAAGATACCAAGACATAGGAATACCCAAACATTTAACAATGACACATAATGAGGAACCTTTCCTTTTATATGACAACCTAAACAATTATAAACACGTTCTTATATTCTCTACAGCAGATAACATACTAAAACTGACACATTGTTAAACCTGAATGATGGATGGAACCCTCAAAATGTGTCACAAACCAGTCACTCAGATATACACTACACATG